>NW_023665577.1:9101599-10346299 GCF_014743375.2 Drosophila subpulchrella
TTTTTTCGCCGAAATATTAGTCGCTAACCAAACATAACGGAGAGACGCCAAAAAAAAATAACGGACCGGCCGAAATTTGTCTCTGCGAGCGCGGAGTGCAGGCAGATTATAAGACAAGAGAAAGAGGGAAATCTCCGAATATCTGCCTCTCTTTGTTGCACGATCGTTTTCGTAGGCAGTCTTCTACGCTGCGCCGACTGCTCTGCTGACGTCAACAGCGGCACAGCGTTTTAGGCACAAAAAAAAACAAAAAAAGCTTTTTGTCTTGAGCCATGTCACCGCGTCTCTACTGCAGAACTGAAGGGATGTCACCGCATCACTGTCATCATGTCACTGAAGGGAAAGTTTCACTTGTGAATCACCTTTTGAATCCCGTGGGACATGTCCTCTTGCACAAGTGAAGAACAAGTGACGCTCCATACAGAAAATTGTGTGGGATGTCCGCATTTTCACAAGGGAAAATTCAAATGAAAATTTTTCGAAGTCCTACGGGATTTCACTTGTTCCTTATACTCATTTTTCGTATGGCGTGTCACGTGCCGGTGACACGTCCCAAGTGAATCACTTGTGACAATCAGAATTTTTCCATGAGTTTTCACTTGTTCCTTATACTAATTTTTCGTATGGCCTGTCACGTGCCGGTGACACGTCCCAAGTGAATCACAGAAAATTGTGTGGGATGTCCGCATTTTCACAAGGGAAAATTCAAATGAAAATTTTTCGAAGTCCTACGGGATTTCACTTGTTCCTTATACTCATTTTTCGTATGGCGTGTCACGTGCCGGTGACACGTCCCAAGTGAAATCACTTGGGATAATCAGAATTTTTCCATGACTTTTCACTTATGAAAATATAGAATTTAAAATACATACATTTTATTTACTTTTAAATTCATTTTAACTAAATAGTGTTATTTAGGTTATCTGTTAAAGGACAATTATTATAGTAAGCCTAGTTTTATGTTACGTTATTGGCTTTTTACATTGGTCATCGCTTTCCTTAAACCTTTGTCCGGGTCCTCCGAATCCTTGGCCAACGCTCCTAAAAAATGTATGGGGATATGATTAAAAAATGCGTTTTATTTGTTTGTTTGTATATTTACCTTTTAGAGCTGTGTATGAACTCTTTGCGGGATTTTTTTTGGCACAAAACATTTCATCATCCACTTTCGGCTAACGGAACCCATCAAATGCCTTCAAAAATTACGTACTTTAAACTAAGACCAATGCACAACATCTTAAACTTAATGTAGCACTTACCTGACTTTATAATATTAACTAAACGATTAAAGTAACCCTGCTGCGCACAATTAAAATGGATGCTTCCCTTTCAATCACTCAAACAGAATGCACAAAGTCTTCTCACCCCTTTACTTGATTTCTTTTGTTTTCTCTTCGTTGTTGGCGCGTGCCACTGCACCTATACCCTTTCTAAAACGAAAAATATCCGACTACTTAATTTTTACTTCTTGAGTAAAAATCACATTATGAATTTTTTTAAAAAAATCTAAATCTAAATCTAAAATGTTTTAAATATTTAAATCAATTTTAATGGACTAAATTTCTATAACTAAACTAAAAAATTATATTGTTATAAAAATGTATAATAAGTAAACATTACATTATAAGTAAATTCAATTTATTTAATTTTACTATAATCAAATAATATACTTTTATAAAACAATAAAGTTGTTTATTTTCGATATACAATAATGCTCCTAAAATATGAGGGCATTCACATGTCGCTGCTCTACGAACATTTTTTCGCCGAAATATTAGTCGCTAGCCAAACATAACGGAGAGACGCAAAAAGGAAAATAACGGACCGGCCGAAATTTGTCTCTGCGAGCGCGGAGTGCAGGCAGATTATAAGACAAGAAAGAGAGGGAAATCTCCGAATATCTGCCTCTCTTTGTTGCACGATCGTTTTCGTAGGCAGTCTTATGCGCTGCGCCGACTGCTCTGCTGACGTCAACAGCGGCACAGCGTTTTAGGCACAAAAAAAACAAAAAACGCTTTTTGTCTTGAGCCATGTCACCGCGTCTCTACTGCAGAACTGAAGGGATGTCACCGCATTACTGTCATCATGTCACTGAAGGGAAAGTTTCACTTGTGAATCACCTTTTGAATCCCGTGGGACATGTCCTCTTGCAGACGTAAAGAACAAGTGACGCTCCATATAGAAAATTGTATGGGATGTCCGCATTTTCACAAGTGAAAATTCAAATGAAAGTTTTTCGAAGTCCCACGGGATTTCACCTTATACTCATTTTTCGTATGGCTTGTCGCGTGCCGGTGACACGTCCAACGTGAAATCACTTGTGAAAATCAGTATTTTTCCAATGAGTTTTCACTTATGAAATCACTTGCAAGTGACACGTCCCAAGTGAAATCACTTGTGAAAATCAGATTTTTTCCCATGAGTTTTCAATTATGAAAGTATTGAATTTAAAATACATACATTTTTAAATACAGTTTAATTCATTTTAATTAGATGGTATTATTCAAATTTTCAACTAATGGACAATTATTGTTTCTGTTTTTTTGTAAGCTTATTTTAAACATTTGTCATCGCCTTTCTTTAACCTTTGCCCGGGTCCTCCGAATCCTTGGCCAACGCTCCTGACAAAATGTATGGGCATGTCTTTAAAAAATGCGTTTTATTTGTTTTTTTGTATATTTACCTTTTATAGCTGTGTTTAACCCTTTGCAGGATTTTTATTGGCACAAAACATTTCATCATCCACTTTCGCCTAACGGAACCCATCAAATACCTTCAAAAATTACGTACTTTAAACTAAGACCAATGCACAACATCTTAAACGTAATGTAACACTTACCTGACTTTATTTTATTAACTTCAAGTAACGATTAAGGTAACTCTGCTGAGCACAATTTAAATGGATGCTTCCCTTTCAATCACTCAAACAGAATGCACAAAGTCTTCCTATCACCCCTTTACTTAACTTCTTTTGTTTTCTCTTCGCTGTTGGCGCGTGCCACTGCACTTATACCCTTTCTAAGGCGAAATATATCCGACTATATAATTTGTACTTCTTAAGTAAAAAATACAATACGAATTTTTCAAAAATGTTAGTACTAAAATGTTTTAAATATTGAAATCAATTTTAACGGACTAATTTTCTATAACTACACTAAAAATCAAGGAAGAACGCTATAGTCGAGTACCTGGACTATCAGATACCCGTTACTCAGCTAAAGGGACCAAAGGGAAATGGAGATATGCAAGCAGCAAAGTGAGATTGAAATGCGCCACCTACCGGCGGTAGACAGATTTAAGCGTTGTGGGCGTGGCAACATTTCTTTTGATCAATCGATAGGTATTGACGAGACCAATACATTTCAGTTAAAATTTTTTATCTAGCATGAAAATTGTGGTCGCCACAGGCTTGGGCGGCTTGTGGGCATTAGAGTGGGCGTGGCAAAGTTTTTTTTAGATCGATCGATAGGTATTGACGAGACCAATACATTCCAGTTAAAATTTTTATTCTAGCATTAAAACTGTAGGAGCCACAGTTTTGGGCGGTTTGTGGGCGTTAGAATGGGCGTGGCACTCTGCTGAAAGAAACTTGCACTGCGTAAGAAGCTCAGGAATCTGCACTCCAAGTCTCAATAGCCTAGCTCTTATAGTTTCCGAGATCTCAGCGTTCATCCGGACGGACAGACAGTCGGACAGACGGAAATGGCTAGATCGACTCGACTAGTGATCCTGATCAAGGATATATATACTTTATAAGGTCGGAAACGCTTCCTTCTGCCTGTTATATACTTTCCGACGAATCTAGTATACCCTTTTACTCTACGAGTAACGGGTATAATTATGCACACAATTCCCAACATAATATAATCTTACAACTTACTCTTTTTCTCCCAAACCAATTACCAATATTAAAGTCTTGGTATACTATCATTTAAGTTTTTGCGATACCCTTCGATCAGTGTATCACTGCCTAGAATAGGACCATCACAGTAGATTTTCATTTCTTTGCCTACGTAAACTCTCCTGGTGCGCTTCGTCCAGTGATGTTGCTTATGAAATGCTTAAATCGAAAAGGTTATATGATGAATATACACAAATTGTAGTGTGCAGATAATTAATGCATTTCTTCAGTATGGTTTTAAAAAACGTATTATTATGACACTCTGAATTCCTATTTAAGTTTCCGATCTTGTTGTAAGTTGCAACGAACGTTGTGTTCTGTATACTCATTACTCGAATACAGTAATACGCGGAGAACTTTGTAAGGGGACGCAACCATAAAAAATATTTAATTGTACTGTGAGTGCTAGGGCGTGTCGATTTGGTATTGATTTTGTATAAAGGGAACGTAATTTTTAAGGACGTGTGTTCAAACGCCATACTAGACCATAAGTGTGTTCGCCAACATTGCTTACAATCCTTTTGCTTTTTTTGGTCCCCTACAAATCGAACCGCCCTAATGTATATTCTCTTGATTTTTTCGAGTCCGCCTGCCTATGCGTATAAACGGCAAGATCTCGGAAACTATAAATGCTAAAGGAATTTGGATAAAGCATATAGCGTCTAGTGATGATTGAAAATTCGATTAAAATGTGGACACGCCCAATGTAAAACATACAGGTCGCAAGGATTTTTCAAGTTTAACTCATTTTTTTGTGAAAAACTATTGGCATACCAAATTTTTTTAAAATGGCATATAAAAAATGTTATTAAAAAATTACGTTAAAAACACATAACATATCGACAGTGTAAAAAATGTTTTTTCGCGTCTTTTAACACTAATGTCAATTTTTGGAGGAAGTCTATTTATTTTAAAATTAGTAAATAGAGTAAAGGGCATCTGATAGGCGAGCCACACGAATTTAGCGTTTATTCTTGTTTACTTTTATTTAAAAGTAGTCTCGATTCAACTGTTCACATGTTAGGTATAAGTACCTGTCAGCGGATCAGCTTGAGTTTTCAGGTATGTTTGTATGTATTCCCATAAGTTACTATGGGCAAAACGAGTATAACGTAATTTGCTTTGATCGATGCGTTCCCTATAACAAAATCGTAGCGCGTGATTAATAAGGTGCTCACAAAACGCAAGTAGATACATACATTTTTTAAATGATCGCTTGATATAGTAACGTAAAGTGCCCCAGTCATTTTGAAAAATGTTGACTCAGCGATTCTAAAAATCTATTTAAGTCTATCAATTCAACGGAAGTGGTTAAGTGCAAATTTCTGATGATGAATCAAATAGACAGAAAATCGCTGCCAAAACCCTTAACAATTTTTAACGCGTTTTAAAAGTGCAGAAATTCGAAATTAAATTTAAACAAAATTGTTTCACCTCCTTCCAGTTTTGGTAACATTACAAATTTTGTACAACCCATGTGTCTTTAAACGTTTGAGAAAACAAAATATTTTATGAGTGTAGTCTAGTACCTCTACTATCAGATGCCCGTTACTCAGCTAAAGGGACCAAAGGGGGATGGAGATATGCAAGCAGCAAAGCGAGATTGTAATGCGCCACCTACCAGCGATCTGAATATATGGTTATGTGGGCGGCAGACAGGTTTAGGCGTTATTGGAGTTACAGTGGGCGTGGCAAACGTTTTATGGGTGTTTTTTTAGAGTGGGCTTGGCATATTTGCGTAACAAACTTGCGCTGCGGTCAAGGCAACGGAATCTAGGTCTGAGATCCCAATTCTCTATCTTTGATAGTTTCCGAGATATCCGTGTTTATGCTTACGAGTTTTTAAAGTTTGTGGGCGTTAAAGTGGGCGTGCCAAACTTTTTTTGGGTCAATCGATAGGTATTGATGAGAACAATACATTTCAGTTAAAATTTTAATTCTAGCATCAAAACTGTAGGAGCCACAGTTTTGGGCGGCTTGTGGGCGTTAGAGTGGGCGTGGCACTCTGCTGAAACAAACTTGCGCTGCGTAAGAAGCACAGGAATCTGCACGCCAAATCTCAATAGCCTAGCTTTTATAGTTTCCGAGATCTCAGCGATCATCCGGACGGACAGACAGACGGACAGACGGGCATGGCTAGATCGACTCGGCTAGTGGTCCTGATCAAGAATATATATACTTTATGGGGTCGGAAACGCTTCCTTCTGCCTGTTACATACTTCACGACGAATCTAGTATACCCTTTTTCTCTACGAGTAACGGGTGTAAAAATGCAAATGGAGATATTTCCTTGGTCACAGACTCGATAGAAAGCTACATGAATCCATTTTAAAGTAAAGTTATTGCTTTAGAATATTCCGTCCCAATTCGCATGTTCTTGCCAATATTATGAAAATTATAGCTCAATAAACACCATCATTTTCACTGAGCAAAGAGCTAACAAAATGCTATCGAATACCAAAAAAATATTCACTAAGTGCGTACGAACGTACGTTCGCGACCACTGGAAATGCCCATATGTAAGATCCATATCAATTCAAGTGTATTATTAAAGATGGCGTATGATAAAAGTAGATGATACAATCTTAAAATAATTAGGAACAAGAAATAATTAAAAACTGATTTAAGAAAAATAAGAAATAAACGTTGTCATGGCTCAAACAAGGAACGCTGTAGTCGAGTGCCTTGACTATTAGAAACCCTTAACTCTTCATTCGGATTATTGAAAAAAACCCAATCGAGTTGGAAGTTGAAAGCTAAAAGAAATTTGGAAATTTGGCTAGTAAAATAAATTAATGGGAATAGGTCAGTATGTCCTATCGCTCTTAACGATGCGATAAAAACGTTTGAAATTAACTTTGCGAATCGTATACTTTAAATTTTATTTTTGACAATGTGACTATGTTTAACGAGTACCAATAGGGTAAACAAATGAAACATGTTACCGCTGTTCTTGTTTTCTAAGATATTTGCAAATGTATCTCTGCTTAATATTTAATGTTTTGTAATAAGTCATATAATATATAATCTATATATAATCTTTTATTCTCGTTTCTTTTAGAAAATATTTTGCTAGCACCTGATAAAGGCTGATTTATTATTATTTATAATAATCTTCATATGACGTGGAATAGACGAAGTCTAAGAAGCAAACTTCAGTGAGCAAAATGAAGACCCGGCCAATGAAAATGAATGTGATTAAAATTTTAATGTGCGCTACTTGTATTGCCACATTTTTTGCTGTTGCTACTTCAAGTGATCAGCCAATTCAGGAAAAATCATTAAGGTAATTTTGTATGCGGTCAACATCCCAAGGAAATATCTCCATTTGTATTTTTATAGCCGTTACTCGTAGTTTAAAAGGGTATACTAGATTCGTCGGAAAGTACGTAACAGGCAGAAGGAAGCGTTTCCGACCCCATAAAGTATATATATTCTTGATCAGGATCACGTGCCGAGTCGATCTAGCCATGTCCGTCTGTCCGTCCGAATGAACGCTGAGATCTCAAAAACTATAAAAGCTAGGCTATTGAGACTTGGCGTGCAGATTCCTGAGCATCTTACGCAGCGCAAGTTTGTTTCAGTAGAGTGCCACGCCCACTCTAACGCCCACAAACCGCCCAAAACTGTGGCTCCTACAGTTTTAATGCTAGAATAAAGATTTTAACTGAAATGTATTGTTCGTATCAATACCTATCGATTGACCAAAAAAAAGTTTGCCTCGCCCACTTTAACTCCCACAAACCGTTCCCAAACTTCAAAAAAAAATTGTAAATATGAACGTGGATATCTCGGAAACTATTAAAGATAGAGAGTTGGGATCTCAGATTTAGATTTCGTAGCCTTGTACGCAGCGCAAGTTTGTTACGCGAATATGCCACGCCCACAAACCGCCTAAACCTGTGGCGCCCACAATTTTCATGCTAGATAAGAAATTTTAACTGAAATTTATTGGTCTCGTCAATACCTATCGATTGATCCAAAAAAAAATTTGCCACGCCCACTCTAACGCCCATAACGCTTTAATCACTCTACCGCCGGTAGGTGGTGCATTTTAATCACGCTTTGCTGCTTGCATATCTCCATTTCCCTTTGGTCCCTTTAGCAGAGTAACGGGTACCTGATAGTCGAGGTATTCGACTATAGCGTTCTTTCCTGTTTTTTTTTTGTTTTTCAAACAAACTTTTGGCGAGCAGAAACATACAAGAGACAGACAGTTATGGCTAGTGATACTGATCCAAAATACGTATACTTTAAAGGGTGGGATACGCTATCTTATATCTGTGATATGCTTTCCTCACGAATCTTGTATACACTTTCGCGATTAAGAGATATAAATAAATTTTCAAACTTTCGTATTTAGACAAATTAGACAAAGGCGCTAGACTAAAAAATTTTTCCAAAAGCGGTTGAACGGTTATATTGAGCCGCTTAGCACCATTCAAATATTTGTAAGGCCTTTGAATATAGTTTGGATACGTAAAATCGAAGTTCAATGCTCAGGCACCGTCAGAACACTGAAGTAGTAAGCATGACTTTTTACAACGATGATATGTCAAAAGTTGAGGAATCTTAAGAGCTATACAGTTTAAAGTCTAAACTGTTTTCGTTTTTGAGAAATAAACAAGGAAGAACGCTTTGGTCGAGTACCTCGACTATCAGATACCCGTTACTCAGCTAAAGGGACCAAATGGAAATGTAAATATGCAAGCAGCAAAGCGAGATTGAATTGCGTCACCTACCTGCGATCTCAATATATGGGCTTGTGGGCGGTAGACAGATTTAGGTGTTCTGGGCGTTCGATAGGTATTGACGAGACTAATACATTTAAGTCAAAATTTTGTACCTAGCATGAAAATTGTGGGCGTCACAGGTTTGGGCGGCTTTTGGGCGTTAGAGTGGACCTGGCATATTCGCGTAACAAACATGCGCTGCATACAAGGCTACGGAATCTAAATCTGAAATCCCAGTTCTCTATCTTTAATAGTTTTCGAGATATCCGAGCTGACATATTTTTACGTTTGTGGGAGGCTTGTGGGCTTTAAAGTGGGCGTGGCAAACTTTTTTTGGGTCAATCGATAGGTATTGCTGGAAACAATACACTTCAATTTTTATTCTACCATCAAAACTGTAGGAGCCAGAGTTTTGAGCGGTTTGTGGGCGTGACACCGTGCTGTAACAAACTTGCGCTGCGCAACGCTGACAGACGGACGGAAATGGCTAGATCGACTCGGCTAGTGATCCTGATCAAGAATATATATACTTTATGGGGTCGGAAACGCTTCCTTCTGCCTGTTACATACTTTCCGACGAGTCTAGTATATAAATAAAATATAAAATGTCTTTCTTTTTACTTTTGGCTTCGTTTCGAAATGCCATTTATACGACATATGGCGCAGGGGTGTAGCTTTAGCGTGGTAGAGCGACAGTTTCCTAACTTAAGCTGTTCAAAATCGCCTTAAGTTTCGAGGAATCTAAAACAACGTTTTGTACAAACTGACAAGCAGAATAAAGGTCTCCAAAAATCTTGTTTTTGGATTACCTTATGAACGGAGCATCAGATTTTAGAAAATTGTGTTATGGTTTCATTCGACGCCTATTGTTAGAAAGTACTAAAAAAGTCAATATGTGGACAACCGTCCCCTGTGACTAACCTTTGAATCTTGTTTGTCAATTCCAAAACTGTTTTATAGTACGAGGAACTCGAGCTACGTGAGAGAAACTCAAGGGTGAGATAAATCGTAACACCGTAAACGTTTTTGAGTTCCCAACCGAAATATATTAACCCCTTGACTTATATTTTTTTATTTACTTATTTTAAAGGTCACACACGGATACGAAAAATTCTAACTTAGAAGAGGAAACTATTGGGTGGACTATAATTAATGAAGAGGTTGATACGGTAGCCCCAATGATTATTTTGCATCTCCAAAAACTTGGAATCGAACATTTACAGCTGCCTGATATGAAGGAAAGCATTTGCATAGTATGCTTTAAGTCGCTCGTACATTTAAGTAACTTAATACAGTAAGTTCCCCTTTTCTTCACAGAAACCCCTCTTCATCACATATGAGGCTGGCCTTTACCTCACCAATGGGATAGTATATAATCTTTCTGGTATATATCGACATGGTAATGCGTTTATGACTTATCAAGGAAAATCATTTTTGAGCCGATTCTATATAATAATAAAGAACTTACAGGTAAATAAAAAGTTTCGGACTACCAAGGATTTTAAAAATGTGGCGTTCATTCTTTTTGGTTAAGATCTGCGCTTAGCACCCATTTCATTTTGATAAACCAAATTTGGCTCTATATGAATGTATTATCTCGGGTGTTTTCATGACTTTAAACTTAAGCAAATAACTATACCATACAGAATTATATATTTTAAACTTTTTGCACTATAATTACTAGATTCTAACTCTTTTCGTGACTATATGTGCCGCAGCAAGAATATAAGAAAATATGTAAATGCTGCCAACCTGTTGAACTTATCCTCATTTCCCTGCTTCTTCTTCATTTAAACTAACCCGTTACTCGTAGAGTAAAAGGGTATACTAGATTCGTCGGAAAGTATGTAACAGGCAGAAGGAAGCGTTTCCGACCCCATAAAGTATATATATTCTTGATCAGAATCACTAGCCGAGTCGATCTAGCCAATTCCGTCTGTCCGTCTGTCCGTCCGTCCGGATGAACGCTGAGATCTCGGAAACTATGAGCTAGGCTATTGAGATTTGGCGTGCAGATTCCTGAGCTTCTTACGCATCGCCAATAACTCCCAAGCCCTTCTATGGGGAGCTAGAAGTAGTATTTTGTAAAAACCTTAAATAAGACTTTGTTCGTATCTAAATGCCAAAAATTATTCCAATCGTACCAATCATTATAAAGTTATAACCAAACAATAATAATTAATTAGCAAACTCATTAGAGTGCGAGAGGGATGGAGATATATACGAAAATTCATTAGCGATACCTAGGTTTCACGTTATATAAAAAATATGTAAATTCTCGTAAACAGTCGACAGGAGTGGACGATAGGTGGCGCTTTTTGTTAGCTGAGTAGCGGGTATCTGATAGTCAAGACCGTCGACTATAGCGTTTTCTCTTGTTCTGTCTCCAAAATCATAAATCTTTAATAACCGATTACTAAAATCAAATGTTACCAAAATCTTAAAAACCAAGAAGCAAAATGAAAAGATTCCATTCGTCATGAACGTCAAAAAAATACGTTCTTAACCTCTGTTTACAAATAAGTACAAATATCTAGTTTAAGCTTAGGCCTCGTATCTATAGATAAATATAAGTTCGCCTGTACATTTTTGCTTACAGCCTAACAGAATATGAAATTAATAATAATATTAAATTATTTTTTATGCTATAAATGTTTAATTTAACAGTTTGAATACAACTTTATGCTAAAAGTTATGGCCGCAGAAGTACTAGGAAGAGTTATTGGGTCATTGGAGAATACTATTATCTACGCTGAGCTATCTGTAAATCTTGTCAACTTTAAACTGAAGCTTAATGATTTCCGAATAATAGGATTCAGGTAAGTTGGGATTTGTACACACAAATAAAACATTATAATATTTTATTTAAATATAATCCATATAAATTTGGTATTAAACTGCAATCTCACACTATACATTTTTATAAAACAAGAAGTTAATTAGTCATTAATTTCGCTGGTTGCTTTTCCTTTCCTGTATTAGTCTGAAAGAGAGCGCCAAATATAATCACTAAGTGTAAGTGAGAAAAAGGTATGGTCAAACGACATTTTAAATTTATATTGACTTTATATTTATAATATCAAGTTTTTTTGTACCCTTGCAGAGGGTATAATGATTTCAGTCAAAAGTTTGCAACGCAGTGAAAGAGACGTTTCCTACCCCATAAAGTATATATATTCTTGATCAGGATCACTAGACGAGTCGATCTAGCCATGTCCGTCTGCCCGTCTGGTCGTCTGTCAGTCTGTCCGTCCGTTTCTACGCAAACTAGTCTCTCAGTTTTAAAGCAATCGGGCTGAAACTTTTCCAAAAGTCTTATATATTTTGCAGGTAGTATATAAGTCGGAACCAGCTGGATCGGACAACTATATCTTATAGCTCCCATAGGAATAATCGGATAAAAAATTTTAAAAAATTATATCTTTGGTGTTTTTTTTGACATATAACCTCCTAAGCTTGGAAATAAAATTTTTTAATTAGTTCTGAATTTCGAATTTAATTTTGTCAAAATCGGACGACTATAAAAAAATTATGTCTTCGGTGTTTTTTATCATATAACCTCCTACGCTTGGAAATAGCATTTTTTAATTAGTTTTGAGTTTCGAATTAAATTTTATCAAAATCGGACGACTATATCACATAGTTCCCATAGGAACGATCGGAAAATTGGTGGAAAAATACTATGAAACAAAATATAGCTTCGATGTTTTTTGACATATTTTCTTATACTATTGGGAATATTTTTTTTTGTATTTTTCAGATTTTCGAATTAAATTTAATAATTATAACTGCAGGGGTATACAAACTTCGGCATGCCGAAGATAACTTCCTTTCTTGTTTAAATAAAAACTTAAATGAAATTTAGCTGTTATTTGTATTAACCATATACATCCCAAAAATTATTGAAATCGGACCAGTCACTAAAAAGTAATAACCAAATAAATATCAATAATTTGCAATTTAATCGACTTTTTTCACCACATACAGCAAATCCGCTGTTTTCACTAATACGCCACCAAGCCGCTAAGGGCGTTAAAGGCAAGGTGGCACTATAGAAGAAGAAGATAGGTGGCACTCGGCGTGTTAGTGAAAAAATAAGAGTTGATTTGAGCATATCTCCATTCCTCTCGCACTCCCTTAAGCTGAGTAACAGATATCTAATAGTCGAGACCATCGGCTATAGCTTTTTCACTTGTTTTTATCCTCGTTAAGAAATTTTTTTTGTTTTATATTTTCCGACGAATCTGTATATACATTTTTATACCCTTGCAGAGGGTATTTTGATTTCAGTCAGAAGTTTGCAACGCAGTGAAGGAGACGTTTCCGACCCCATAAAGTATATATATTCTTGATCAGCATGACTAGACGAGTCGATCTAGCCATGTCCGTCTGTCCGTCTGTCCGTCCGTTTCTACGCAAACTAGTCTCTCAGTTTTAAAGCTATCGGGCTGAAACTTTCCCAAAAGTCTTATATCTTTTGCAGGTAGTATATAAGTCGGAACCAGCCGGATCGGACAACTATATCTTATAGCTCCCATAGGAATAATCGGACAAATAAATGAAAAAAAATTATATCTTTGGTGTTTTTTAGCATATAACCTCCTAAGCTTGGAAATAACAATTTTTAAATAATTTTGAATTAAATTTTATCGAAATCGGACGACTATATCATATAGCTGCCATAGGAACGATCGGAAAATTTGTGGAAAAATAATATGAAAAAAATTATAGCTTCGGTGTTTTTCAACATATAACCTCTAACGCTTGGAAATAACATTTTTTATTTAGTTCTGAATTTCGAATTAAATTTTATCAAAATCGGACGACTATGTCATATAGCTGCCATAGGAACGATCGGAAAATTTGTGGAAAAATAATATGAAAAAAATTATAGCTTCGGTGTTTTTCAACATATAACCTCTAACGCTTGGAAATAACATTTTTTATTTAGTTCTGAATTTCGAATTAAATTTTATCAAAATCGGACGACTATGTCATATAGCTGCCATAGGAACGATCGGAAAATTGGTAGGAAAATAATATGAAACAAATTATAGCTTCGGTGTTTTTTAACATATAACCTCCTACGCTTGGAAATACGATTTTTTAATTAGTTCTGAATTTTGAATTTAATTTTATCAAAATCGGACGACTATATCATATAGCTGCCATAGGAACGATCGGAAAATTGGTAGGAAAATAATATGAAACAAATTATAGCTTCGGTGTTTTTTGACATATTATCTTATACTATTGGGAATATCATTTTTTGTGTTTTTAAATTTAATAATTATAGCTGCAAGGGTATATAAGCTTCGGCTTGCCGAAGCTAACTTCCTTTCTTGTTATAAATGTATTTAATACGTATTCATTTTTAATTTCTTTTATTTACAGTAATATTCAAACGGAATTGGACCAAGCGCAACCAATTAAACAACTGACTGGCATAATTTTAAGCCCAATAACAAGTTTGTTTAAGAACCGCATCACTACATCAATAGCCGATGGCTTAAAGGAACAAATGCAAACAGTTATGGATGATTTTAATAATGAGGATCCTTTACAATTGCGCGAATTCACAAACAAATTAGTTTCGGCAATAACAGGAAATGTTACAAGCGGCAGTAATTTAAAGTAGTACATAAATATATTTATTATAAGAATTGTGCAATATAATTCGTTTAAAAACATGCATTATATTATATGATTGACGTTGATGCACTACGAGCAGTACAAACAAGTGGCCCAACGACACCAAGCACGTGCTTGTTACGCGCGGGGCCCTTTTATCAATTTGGGCAAAAATGCGAGTTCGCGAGGAAGATACAAAAAACAAATAGAGACGGGACACAAATGAAAATAAAAGAAGCAACTAAGAATGAAGCAAATGAGTTAAAATATTAGTTTTTAATACCGGGATAGAAGTTGAGGTGCAAATTTAATGGTAAAGGTTGTTATAATTATTACATAGAACGCGAAATTGCTCGTGCAGACAAAAATTTGATGTACATCGTGGAAAACTTAGGGGATAATAATTTCGTGTTAGTCTTGCAGGGACATTGAAAGTTAGGCGGTATACAAGTTCTACAGAATCAATATCACCTCTAATTAGATTTTGCATAAAAATAGTACCAAGCAATGTTCTACGATTTACAAGTGTAGGTAAATTAAGCAATAGTAATCTACTCTGATAGGAAGGTAGCCTCACGTTTTGATCCCAGTTCAAACTACGAAGGGCAAAAAGAAGAAATTTTTTTGTACCGACTCAATATGCACTTGATATTGTGGACTCCAAACCGAAGAGCAATATTCCAAAATAAAACGGACAATGGAGGTTGTATAAGGGTCATGATAGAGGGAAGATCGTTAATAAACAAAGTAAACAGCAAAGGGTCCAAATGACTACCCTGAGGTACTCCATATGTCACGTAGATCAATTTTGAAGCAGCGTTCTTGAATATAACCCTCAGAGTCCTACCATTCAAATAACTTGTATTATCCACTTGTAGATGTACTTTTTTGACGCCGTACGGCATGGATATACCGGCTATATTAGGTTTCATCGTAGTTCAAGGATTCCAACTAGTTTTTAGCCATGGCTCCTACATTGGCTAGCACCACGAAATCGGTCGATAACTGCCCTTTATTTATTACGCTGCTTATATGTTATATCACTTGCTTTTGATCTGTCTCTTTCCGCCCTCCGATCGCGAATGAATCTTCTTCTCTCTTTAGTCTTTCTCGAACTTTTTTTCTTTCTCGAAATTTTTTTCTTTCTCTTTAAGTTATGAGATATATTAATGGTAGATTCCTTAGCCTCGTATATAACTGCACAAATCTGTGGCATCTACAGTTTTAATTCTAGAATACAAATTTTAACAAAAATTTATTATACTCGTTACTCGTAGAGTAAAAGGGTATACTAGATTCGTCGGAAAGTATGTAACAGGCAGAAGGAAGCTTTTCCGACCCCATAAAGTATATATATTCTTGATCAGGATCACTAGCCGAGTCGATCTAGCCATGTCCGTCTGTCCGTCTGTCTGTCCGTCCGGATGAACGCTGAGATCTCGGAAACTATAAGAGCTAGGCTATCGAGATTTGGCGTGCAGTTTCCTGAGCTTCTTACGCAGCGCAAGTTTGTTTCAGCAGAGTGCCACGCCCACTGTAACGCCCACAAGCCGCCCACAAAATTAATTAAATCATAAATATGAACGCGGATATCTCGGAAAATATCAAAGATACAGAAATGGGATTTCAGATTTAAATTCCGTAGGCTTGAGCGCAGCGCAAGTTTGTTACGCGAATATGCCACGCCCACTCTAACGCCCACAAGCCGCCCAAGCCTGTGGCGCCCACAATTTTCATGCTAGATGAAAAATTTTAGCTGAAATGTATTGGTCTCGTCAATACCTATCGATTGATCTAAAAAAATTTGCCACGCCCACTCTAACGCCCACAACGCTTAAGTCTGTCAACCGCCGGTAGGTGGCGCATTTCAATCTCGCTTTGCTGCTTGCATATCTCCATTTCCCTTTGGTCCCTTTAGCTAAGTAACGGGTATCTGATAGTCGAGGTACTCGACTATAGCGTTCTTCCTTGTTTTTCTAGTCAATACCTATCAATTGAATTAAAAAATGTTTCCACGCCACCCTTACGCTCACATGTCTCGGAAACTATACGAGTTAAGAATTTGGGATTGAACATGCAGATTCATACGCATCGCAAGTGTATTTTAGCAGAATGCTAAAATTTATTGATTTCGGTAAAATCTATCGAATAACCCTAAAAAAAGAATTCCACGCCCATAAGCAAAAGCCTGTCTGCCGCCGACACTATTAGAGATCTTGTAAAAGTTAAATGAATTTTTGCTTTGATCATCAGTACCTACCTACAAATAGATCAAATCAGACCAAATCAGGCTAAATAGTGAAATCGCCGCCAAAAGGCCCCGTGCAATATCGGCAAAAGTCGCTTTGCTGCTTGCATATCTCCCTTGCGCTCTCTTTAGTTGAGTAACAGGTATCTGATAACCGAGGCACTAGATTATATCGTTCTTACACGATTTTTTAAGTAGTGAAATTTTCGGTGAATGTGAATAAAAGCAAGGCAACAAAAAAATTTTAAAACATAAATACTTATTTCAAAAAATGCTTTGCCAATAAAAGCGGCCTAGCTCTAAGGAAACATTCGCTCTCCAAACGTTGAAATAATTTCCAAAATTTAGCACGGAAAGGTTTTTAGTTTAGGCTGTTTATTATAATTATAAGCTTCCATTTAAGTGCGCAAGTACTGTGAGTATTGAAAAACTTAAAAGCATGCAAGTGTTTGTTTATTAATTTGAAAAAATTCTCTGTACATATATACATATTTAAAACTACACACTTCCCTACTTGGCGCATGCTCACATAAATAAAAAGCTAAAATGAAAGGTAATGCAAGCTACTTACGTTCAAGGCGAAATCACCACTGTTCGTGTGGTAAAGAATTTACATAAATAAGTTCAGTGCTAGCTTTTTTGTGACATCAAATGTAACATTTTGTGTATAGTTCATAGATTTTATTGGAAATGGAGAAATTACATGATTATCAAGGGATAACAGGTCGATTTCATGAATGGAGAGGCAACATTAAACAATTATACGAAGACTTTAAAGAAAAATATTCAACAAATTTAGTTGCCACAGTTCAAAGTCAACTTAAAGGAAACGCAAGTGCCAATAAAGACTTTTCACACGTTTTTAGGTAAGAATGTATTCTAATTCCCAGATAACACAACAAAATAGATGGATATAGTCAAGTGCCTGGACTATAAGATATCCATTAAGCTGGATGCCGATGTGTGCAATCTTGAGCACAGTCGTTTTGCGTCTGCATATCTCCATCTCCCTCGTACTCCTCTTAGCTGGTATCTCTTGGTTAATTATAAAATTACATGTTCCTTAAGAGACATATTTCGCTTAGCCACAATACTATTATGTTATGGACCACATGATTTAGAGGTTTCCAGAATTTATTCAGATAGATATGAGGGTACTATTTTAAAATATATATACTTTAATATATATGCAAAGGATTCAAAAATTGCAGCAAATTGGCTGTTTCCATAATGGCACACTTTGTGGGCGTCAGAGTGGGCGTGGCACCCTTCTGAAATAAACTGGCGCTGCGCAAGAACCTTTAAAATCTGCACACGAAGTCGATCTTAAAGGTCTACAAGATTTTATACATATACTTATAAATTAAATAGTCTCTTACAGGGCTAACACAAAAATATTTAAGAATTGAATTTCACCATAAAATTAAAATACCGTTTAATAAAACCAAATTACTTACAAAAGTCAAGCAACAATATAAAATTAAAAGTCTACATCACTTTCCCTTTAAAAATTGCATATATTATGGGCTGTTTCGTAATAGAATGTTCTTACATATGTTATATTTAAAGGAGGGTAGGATAAGGTGACGAACTCGATTTCTCCTATGTATTTGCAATAATATTATTGAGAGTTCGCGTAATTTGTTCGAAAAATAATTTTGACTAAAGAGATGCAGCAAAAATTAAAAATCTTTTTAATTTTATAAGTAAGTATAAGTCAGATAAATATAAAAACGTATTAATTAGATCTCCGTATCCTATAAGATCTTAGGACATCGCGAATTTGCTTCAAAAGGGTGCAACGCTCCTCTAACGCCCACAACCGCCCATACGCATACGCCAAAATCCGTCTAGCGCCCACATGTTTGAAGATTTATCAATGTCTATCTTCGTGCATAAATTTTTTCAAATTGCACCATCCATTACAAATTTATAAGCCAAAAAAAAATACTCTATACTCCGCTACGATTTAATTTTCGAACGTCCCGAACAAATGCAGTAAATATTATAATCATTATCAGATACATTATTGAAGTAAAAGTAAGTTGTATTTAATAAGGATCAAGGAGAAAAAGAAGTTGTAAAAAAAATTTTGATTTTCCCTGTTTCTGGGAAGAAGAAGATACAACTATTTAAGTATATACAATCTATTTTATACATACTGTTTGTGTCTAGCCGAAGTAAGCACGGGGACGCTTTGAAGGCAGGACGATAATCGCGTCTCGAGAACCGTAACGATGGTAAATGCGTTGCTGGACCAGAGGTGATGCGGGAACCGCGCTAAGGTTAAGCTAACGAAGGTTAGCTGCTAGTTGAGATTGTGTAGTATTTCGAGCCCAGTTTGTGTAGGCTATCTAGGCTGACAATGTAGAATGTATTGACCGCTTGGCGTGTGAATGTACCGTTGAGTCGCAAGGTGAGTAAGTGAAACGTCGAGTCATGCGTTGACATTAAATATAATATGCTGATCAGCACTACTCATCTGCAGTGAGTGCAACAAATTGAGAAGTTTCCTCAGTAAAGGTGTGATGTCGGTCAGCCATTGACCGAATAGTACAGTAAGCTGCTAAAGAATTACTGATCAGTGCGGATCCCTTTTTTAGCTGCGAAGGTTTCAGCATATGATAAAAGTTGTCCATTTCTTCTTGCTATGGTAAAAATTGATCATATGACATGTCAATAGTACGTGGAGTTCCTGAATCAAGGCTTTCTTGGTTAAATTTACAAATTTTATCAAGAATTAAGAACTTTTGTAGTTTTGAAGTTGATGAGAAGTCGGTCCTATTTTAATCGTAAATTCTCTTGCAGTTTGTTTTTCAGTAAGCAGCAAGGAACCATTATGTGTAGCGGTTGATTCTCATTCAGATGAGTCAGTTTCCATAGTTCTTGATTGGATACTTGTAAATTTAAGCTCTATTATTTTATGATCCATCAATGATGAGTTCCTTAAATGGATCCTTCACCGATAGAGATCGTTTGCTTTACTCTTTATCAAACTGGTCATAATCCACTGGTCATACAAAATATAAGCAATATGATTTTTGAAAAATTCTTTTTGCAGTTACTACTATTTTTTTTGAAGAAACTTTTTGCATCAAAAAATTTATGTTTCAAGTCGAGGAAAAAAGTTTTAGAAGATGATTTACACAAATTCGTCCTTTTCAATAAATACTGAATGGGTTAAGAAATGTATTGTATCATTCAAACGGCATTTAAATTACCTTTCCATTGATGCTAAAAGTTTACAAGAAGTAAGTTCAAATTATGAGTATATTTAACTTTAGTTTTGTCAAAATACTTATGTCGACCAGTCGAGTACCTCGACTATCAGATACCCGTTACTCAGCTAAAGGGACCAAAGGAAAATGGAGATATGCAAGCAGCAAAGCGAGATTGAAATGCGCCACCTACCGGCGGTAGACAGACTTAAGCGATGTACGTGTAGAGTGGGCGTGGCAAAGTTTTTTTTTGATCAATCGATAGGTATTAACGAGATCAATACATTTCAGTTAAAATTTTTTATCTAGCATGAAATTTGTGGGCGCCACAGGCTTGGGCGGTTTGTGGGCGTTAGAGTGGGCGTCGCATATTCACGTAACAAACATGCGCTGCGCTCAAGCCTACGGAATCTAAATCTGAAATCCCATTTCTCTATCTTTGATATTTTCCGATATATCCGCGTTCATATTTACGATTTTTTGATGTTTGTGGGAGGCTTGTGGCCGTTAAAGTGGGCGTGTCAAACTTTTTTTGGGTCAATCGCTAGGTATTGATGAGAACCATACATTTCAGCTAAAATCTTTATTCTAGCATCAAAACTGTAGGAGCCACAGTTTTGGCTCTTATAGTTTCCGAGATCTCAGCGTTCATCCGGACGGACAGACAGACGGACAGACGGACATGGCTAGATCGACTCGGCTAGTGATCCTGATCAAGAATATATAAAATGCAGTTAAAATTTGTTCAAAAATTATTAGACAGTATGGAAATATTTACAACATTTCATTTTTTATATCTTTAACGATTCCATAAGTCAGTCTCCTTTCTTTTGAATTTTTGGCAGGTTTTTTTCTATTCACGACAATCGCTCTTAGTGATTTTTAATATACTGACAAAAACATGCTTTGATAATATGTTGCAAGATAGTTGTATAAGTTCTTGATATGCAAGATATGTCGAATATGCAAAACAACATGTGCATAATCAAATTATTTGTATGAAACTAATTTCTGTAACTTCCTTTACTTTGTTATTTATACTAAAAAAAATTATTTTATTTTATTTTTACAGAACGAAGACAAGAGCAGAATTAATTCGAGTCTCTGCTGCGGTTATGGGTATCGAGTTTTCTTACGCCGCCGAAACAGCGTTTGTTTCCCCAACACTTTTAAAAATTGGAGTTGAGCATCAGCATATGACATTGGTTTGGGCATTGTCCCCTTTGGTTGGTTTTTTTCTATGTCCAATTTTGGGATCCTTATCTGATCGATGCAAACTGAATATGGGACGTCGACGACCATTTATTCTTCTATTGTCCGTAGGAGTCATTCTCGGTAATTATTAAATACATTATTACCAAATTTTTTAACATATGCATAGACATATCTTTCATTTTTATTATTTCTCTTGGGCCACTGGTGCATGCCAAGAACTGATTCTCTGGTTCTCCCATTGAAAGACCGGGTATATTTTGGAATTATTTATTTTTTAGTATTCTTTTTAAACACGGTACCGCTTACTTGCTTACTCGTAAAACCACAAAAAGTGGATACTTTCATATTTCTCGAGATTTCCTTATTGAAAGCATCTGAACTCAAATCCTGTCAGCAAAATATTACACAAGCCAAATACAAGTTCCTTTTTATACCCGTGTAGAGGGTACTCTGATTTCATTCAGAAGTTTTAAATGCTGTGAAGGAGACGTTTCCGACCCTATAAAGTAAATATATTCCTGATCAGCATCACTAGACGAGTCGATCTAGCCATTTTAGCGGGTCCGCCAGTCAGTCCATTTCTACGCAAACTAGTCTCTCAGCTATAATGCTATCGGGCTGAAACTTTTTAAAAGTCAAATAAGCATTAGTATATATCTTCTGAAGAAATAATAGGAAACATAGTAAAAAACAATAGGGAACGCTATAGTTGATGCCATCGACTATCAGATACCCGTTTCTCAGCAAAGTGTACTTAGAGCACTGAGGGCTTACGAGGGAGGGATATACAAGTAGCAAAGCGCCTGTTCCAAAGGTTGTACACTTTATTTGCTTATAACTTTTAAATGAATGGCCCGAATTGAACAATTGTACATGTACATGGTTAAAAATTGATAATCAAAACAAAATCGAATTTTAGGTTAGGTAGGTTAGGTAGGTGTGGTTGGAGATTAGATTACTAATCCCCCCACTTAGGCCACACCGGGCCCCTAGTGATACCACGTATTCTCTGTGCAGATCCTTTTCCCTAGCTCATGGGTTATTGGTTTTCACGAAACAGTTAGTTCTTTTTAGGAAACATTGGAGTTTTGGAATGCTTACGCCCTGAATGGCCGCAAGGTTCGGAAGTGTGTAGCTCTCTGGGGTTTGAAAGCGCTTTAGGTTATGCGCTGGGCAGAAGCATAGGAGGTCTTCGATGCTCTCCTCTTCGTCTATCTGTTTGCAGCTGCGGCATTAGTCGTGGTAACTGAGTCCCAGCCTGCGCGCGTGAGTCCCTAGATGACAATGGCCCGTGAGGGCATTTAGGAAAGTGGAGATGTTTTCCCTATGGCATTGTATGACAGTTTTGGTTCTTTTCGGGTTGTAATTTGGCCACGTGAGTCTGGAATTATTGCATGTTGAGGTTGTGTTCCATCGGTTCGGAGATTTGCGGCACTCAGAGATAGTTGTTGAGTTTGTTGTGTCCAGCCACCTTGATGGAATGTGGTCTAGTGCTAGGCAGCCGTGGAAGATGGCTGTCAGCCAGGGGAGGGATGTATCTAGTGTCCGTTGTAGTTGGGCCGGGAAGAAACCCGTCCGGGCCGGGGGATCTGAAGGACTTAAAAGAGTTAATAGCCCACTTGATGCGGTCAGGGTTTGAGATGTTGGCTATGCTCTGGTCGTCAAGGCTCTCCTCTATGTAGAGGTCCTCCACTGCTTGGGTGTTTTTAGGGAAATAGGTGTCTAACAGGAGTTCTAGGGTTTCCTGACTGTTTTCCGTCCAGCTGTCAGCATTGGTTTTTAGGTAGCCAATGGTTGCTGGAGATTTTGCTAAAATTCTTCTGAGTCTGGATGCCTCCACAGTGGATTCTATGCTACTACAGAAATTAGCCCATGCTCTTAGGCATAGCTTTGTGTGGTATAAGTTCCAGGAAGATTCGCTGTTGTTGTATTTAGCTCTATTGAGGTAATTTCTGCACTCGCTTTTAAGATTCGCCAGGGTTGTATTCCACCAGGGCGGTTTGTGTTTCGTTTTGACTGTTCTGCTTCGGCAAGCCTTTTTTATGGCTTCACTGCAGATGTCAGTGAAAGTATTGACTAGGCTATCTAGTTCTTGGCCGTTGAGTAGGTGCGTCGGTGGAGCATGTAAGTTTCTATTGAGGAGTTTTTTGTAGTAAGCCCAGTTGCGTAGTCTTAGATTTGTAATGTTCTTGGCGGGATGACCTTCCACGCTTCGAGCTGGTTAAGCAGGGGATCAGATATTAGTGTAATGTCTAAGACTTCCCTCGTATTTCCAATGATAGAAGTTGGGTCATTACCTTTGTTGCAGATGAATAGATTTCATTGAAGGAGATAGTCGTAGAGTAACTCACCCCTTTCGTTTGTGTTTGTACTTCCCCATTGCGTGTGGTGTGAGTTAGCGTCCCCACCCAGGATGAGTTCCTTAGTTGAGTGTGTAAGTATGAGTTGTTGTGTTATGGTGTTTGGTAATGGCCCGTCATAGTCGTGAGCCAGATAGAATGATGCTATGGTGTGATAAGTGTGTTCGTTTAGCTCCAGTCTGACCGTGTTGAGGTCGCCATCGCTAAACTGTGGAATAAGATAAGCGTTAATATGACTTTGTAAGAATGCAGGTTCTGGTTTTACCCTTAGCCTTGATGTAAAATAGCTTGTATAGGAGGGTTGATAAGCCACAGATGTTGTTACCAACAATCCATGGCTCTTGAATAAGGACTACGTCTATTTTGCCTGTTGCCATGAGTTCAGCCGGTTCTGTTGCGCTGCGAGGGGTAACAAGCAAGCTTGGTTCTGGTGGATCAGCGTGTTCATGGATGAACCCAGGATTAAGGAAATGGTGGCTGGCCGATGGAAACGCTCATCCGCGAGCGTTTGCTCCTTAAACTTTTTGACTACGCTCTCACTGAGCGCACAGATGGGGGTGCGGATGCGCACGTTCGGCTCGATCTTGAGGACCACCTCCAGCTTGATGGCCTCGTCGACCTTCGACCGAATCGTCGCCGTGCAGATGCTCTTATCGCCCCCGTTTGTTGTCGGCAAACGAAACACGGCGGCCAGGAATGCATCGATGGAGCTTGTCGGGGTGCACGGATCGATGAGTGCGGCGGTTTCGAACGTCTTCTCCCCGGTCTCGACGATCACCAAAGCAGTTGGGAGCACGTTGACGCTATGACGTTGAAGAAGTGCCGAGAGCGACGGAGCTGGTGTCGAGGATGCTGAGCGCGGTGGAGGGGCAATCGTTTGGCAAGTTGGCTGATCTTGCCGGCGCGAAAGCTGCAGAGAAGCGGGCTGTTGCTTGGAGCCGGACTTTTTCCGAGAAACAAGTTCGTGCATGTGGAGCAGCGTGTGATGGTCGCACGTTCTGCACCGGTCACCGCTACGACAGCTCCCAATGGAGTGCTCGTGTGCGAGACAGTTCGCGCAGTGCTTGTTTATAAGAACTGCTCGCAACCGCTTCTCTGTGCTCAGCTTTAGGAACCTCTGACACTTCCGAAGAGGATGGATTCCGCGGCAGACTCGGCATCGGTAGGACTGAGTACCTCTCGTACGTCTGCTATCCAATGCCTGAGCGCTTCTTGGACGGGAAGCCATTTTCCTGGTTAGAGTGTGGATAAGAAAAAAACCAACAGGGCTGATTAGCAATGACGTGGATAATGGCTACGGACTAAGGTGTATATGAAAGGCGGCTCGTTACTAGGTCGTTTTGGACGGCTCTCTTGGAAGAAGAACCACCTTGGTCACAGGACGTTTGACAATGCCGCGCGCCGTACGAATGTCGACTACGCAGACATTGCCCGGTTCCCGGAAAAACGGAGTCTATTCTTCCGAGTCGCCACTCATTTGAGGGCAAATTTTCTTCCTTAATGACGACCATGTCGCCGACACGCAGATTTTCTGTGGGAACTTGCCACTTGTTGCGCTTGTGGAGCACCTTAAGGTACTCATCCTTCCATCGAGTGCGGAATTGCTGATGGAGAGACCTTAAGTGCTGCCACCGGTTCAGACTGGACTTGGATTCGCCCTTTACTTCAGGTTCCACTATGGATAGAAGAGGTCCACCAACAAGAAAGTGCCCTGGTGTCAACGCTAAGAGATCAGTTGGATCCTCGGACATGGGAGATAGCGGTCTGGAATTCAGACAAGCTTCGATTCTGGCTAGAGGGTGGACAGCTCTTCAAAGGTGTACTTCCGTGTAGCGGTGGACTTGTAAATCAAGGCCTTGAAGCTCTTGACACCAGCTTCCCATAGGCCTCCCATATGGGGTGCCCCAGGAGGAATGAATTGCCAGGTGAGCTGCTGATGACTATACGCATTGGTCGCAGACTCGGGAAAGCACGGTGGAAGCGCCGACGAAGGTCTTTCCATTGTCGGACTGGACTTGGCGAGGACACCCTCTTCTAGATACGAAACGAGCGAAAGCGGCAAGAAACTTTTCAGTCGTTAAGTCGGATGTAGGCTCTAGATGGATGGCCTTTGTAGAAAAACAAACGAAAACCAACACATACCCTTTTGTAATGAGACAAGCTCTTCCGGTAAAATTTTTAATATCAAACGGGCCGGCGTTGTCCATCCCTGTGTACGTGAACGGACGGGAAAAAGACAATCGCTCTTTCGGAAAACTTCCCATCATCTGGACTTGCAATCTCTTTTTGTGGATAACGCAGACCTTGCAGGAGTTAACCACTGCCTTCACCAACTTCTTTATTCTCGGAACCCAGTATCTGGACCGGGTGAGACGCACCACTAACTGATTACCACCATGTAATGAAATGAGATGCGTGAATTTTACCAGAAGCCGCGAGAGTGCACATTCGTACGGTAGGATTATCGGATGTCGTTCATCATACCGCAAACTGTCGGAGGCCGTTACGCGGCCGCATGCTCTGATTAGCCCTTTCTTGTCTAGAAAGGGGTTCAGGGAGAGAATCGAACTCGCCGCGGGCACAGGACGCTTCTGACTCAAGCAGCGGTATTCTTCAGAAAAATACCTGCGCTGAGTGCAAATTGTCATGAGCTGTTCCGCGGCGGCAACGTCCTGGGCCTCTAGACGGACCCCGGAAAGCGGTGATTGTCTTCGACATCGCTGGACAAATCGATGGACATACCCGAGGACCCGCAATGCTCTGTCTAATTTGGAAAAACGACCCAGGAAATCTTCTGTCGGCATAGACGCCACATGCGCTTTGACGGCACGCTTTTCGATCTCGGTCACCGGCAGGTCACGCTGTTGGCAACGAACGTTGTCCAATGGCACGCTGGTTTGGCTAACCATGCTAGCACAATCGTGGAATCGGTCCAACAATGGAGTTTTGAGGTCAGCCTCGGCATATTAGGAAGAATGGCTTCGCCCATCTCGGACAAAAGGAGAGCCCCCCATAACTCCAGCCTGGGAAGGGACACCGTTTTGACTGGCGCCACTCGCGTCTTGGTCGTGAGCAAGTGCACCATCGTCTTATGGCCCACCTCTACGCGCACATAGATCGCAGCACCGCATGCCTTTTGCGAGGCGTCACAGAATCCGTGATGCTCTACGCGGAACTCTGGACGGAAGGAAACCCATCTGGGTATTCTGACCTGGTCTAGGACCGGATAGCTCTGGAGAAAGCTGTTCCACCTTTGGCACAGCTCAATTGGAAGTTTATCGTCCCAGCCTAGATCCTGAAGCCAAATCTCTTGCATACAGATTTTGGCACACACAACAAATGGAGCGAGCCAGCCTGCTGGATCAAACAGCTTGGCAACTTGGGAAAGGATTGGGCGCTGTGTGGGGGAGATTTCCGTTGCTAAATCTGGTGGGACGAAAAAGAACTCGTCGGACGTCGCCTTCCAGCGTACGCCGAGAGTTTTGGCTGTGCTCTCAGTGTCGATTTCGGGGAAGTCTGTTGTGAGAAGATGATCGCTTGGGATATGAGGTAATATTTCTTTGTGGTTGGAGGTCCATTTTCATAATGGAAAGCCCGCGGAATCTAGAGCACTTTGTAGCTCGCGAACAATGAGCTTAGCGTCCTCGGCGGAGTCAGCTCCCGAAAGGACATCGTCTACATACATATAATTTCGAATGACGTTGCTCGCTCTTGGATGGCTGAGCTGCACGTCAGATGCCAGCTGTTGCAGGACTCGAATGGCCAGGAATGGCGCGCAATTGACTCCAAAAGTTACCGTCTGTAATTCGAAATCTCGAATGTGCCCCTCGCTGTTGCGGAATAAGATGCGCTGGAACGGGGAATGCTTCGGATCTACCCATATCTGCCTATACATTTTCTCGAAGACTGGGCCAGCATGAAGGATATCATTTAAGCTGACCCCATTCTCTGAAGGGCTGGAGGCATTGAAAACCACACGTAGCTTGGTGGTTGTACTTTCCGGCTTGAGCACGGCATGATGCGGAAGGTAATAACTGGCAGAATTATGGGTAGGACGGACTTCTTTCATGTGATGGAGGTCGAGATACTCTTGAATCACGGAGTCGTATTTGGCTTTGAGCTGACTGTCCCTCTTTAGGCGTTGCTCGGTTCTTAGGAACTGCGACAACGCGGAGGACCTGGAGTGACCGAGGGCGGATTTTACGTTTCCGGGATCACGAAACGGAAGACTTACGACATACCTGTCGTTATAGTCTCTCGTAGTCGTCCGGAGAAAATTTTCCACACATGTCAAATCGGAAGATTTTGTCACTTTTACTGGCAGATCCTCCACCTCCCAAAATTTGGTGAGATGCCTATCTAGGGACGTGTTAACCGTGTGGGAGATTCGCATGGAAAAAACGGAAATCTGATTTTCCCTTGGAGCAGGATCGGGTCCTGTTAGGATCCACCCGAAAATGGTTTCTTGACCGAGGAGAGACCCACAAATGTTCGGCCGGGTGCCGCTTAGGAGAATGGATGGCAGTACGTCGGCCCCGACCAGAATATCTATCTGTGCGCTCTCGTAAAACTTTGGATCTGCTAGTGGCAGTTCGGGAAGATCCCGTAGAAACTGTTGCGGAATCGGACAAGATGGAAGGTTTCCAGCTAATTGAGGAAGAACATAGGCCGTTGTGATTATTTGCAAGCCAGGCCTGGTCGGAGAACGGATGGTAAACTGACAGAGCTTTTTGGATTCAGCGGATACTGTCTGGTTTAAGCCTGATACTTGGGCTCGGATTACCTGGTGAGGCAACTTAGTTAATTTGAACAGCCGCTCAGAAATAAAGGTTGCCTCTGATCCAGAATCTATCAAGGCACGAGCTTTAAAATTCGACCCCAGGTACATATGTCAATTATGGCGGTGCCCAGCTGACGGATCTATACCCCGTCGCGAAGTAGTTTTGGACTGTAGAGTCCGTAGACCCGGAAGCGGTGGCGACTGGAGTATTTGGTCTTGATCGGGGATGGATTCGAAGGCGATTGGGAGGAGTTGCCTCTGTGTAGTAAGGTGCTTTCACAATCACGCAGCTGATGCCCTCGTGCGTAGCAGTTCAGACACAGCTGCTTCCTCTTTATATATGCCGACCGCTCGTCGACCGTTTCTGGAGAAATCGTGCACATGTGCGGATAGGATGGTTTTCCTTCTTACAAAGGTCACATCCTTTGGGTTTGGGAGCTACCCTTGTCTCGTAAGAATTTATTCTTCGAGGCGCTGCAGTGGGGGCGGATGTTTTTGACAGAGATTGACTCGAGCCTGACGGCCGTACGTCGTCTATGGCTTCTTAGGTTTGGTGACGCTCCGTAAGGAAGGCGTTCAGCTCCTGCCACGTCGAAATCTCGGCCTTGTTGTGCGGGGACTGTTCCCACAAGGATAGCGTGAGGTTTGAAAGTTTGGAGGAGCACATGTACACTAAGAGGCAATCCCAATTTTCGGTTTCAATTCCGACACATTTCTAAAGCCGTGAGGCAACCCTGGATGGTGCGTTGAAGTTCACGGATATCGGATAAACGGACTGCACATTGAACAGTATTTTTAAATGGCTATTTACTAACAACCGCTATTTTTCGAAACGCTCAGTTAGGTTAGCCCAAGCTGAGCGAAAGCCATCGTTAGTAAGGGGGAATTCGACACTATCGTGTGTGCATCGCCACTTGTTTTGGCGTTTAGGTGAAACAGTTTTTCGACTGGCGTCAACCTTGGATTGTTTATATAAATGGCCGTAAACAGATCCCTAGAGGTCGGTCACCGCAGATAATCTCCGGTGAAAACCTCGGTATCGCAAGGAGGCAGCCGACAGCCAGAGGAAATGTAAGTCTGGGTAGGAACAGCTTGAACTTGGGGAGCCTGGGCTATCATATCCGCGATTTGAGCCCCATATCTCTCGTAAACGGAATAGCAGTAGCCGTATTTAGCTTTGAGAATGGGCAAACTATCAGCTGCACTGTCTCCGGCTTCTGCTATGCACCCGGTGCATTCATCGTATTCTGCCTTGATGCGGTCCCATAACGGGCGTATTTCTTCGCGGCGGATGTTTAGCATGGACAGATTAGGAGGGATCGGCGAAGGAGTGTTTGTTCTGGATTCAAACTCACTCATCCGATCTGAGACCTCAATAAATTTGCTTCAAGCAATTTGGGAAGGTGTTAGTACCATTTTGACGTTTGCACGGGTGACCCTTTTTCGGGGCGACGAGGTCTTAGCGGTTAAATCGGGTTTTGGTTGATCTGCGGATATGCCTGGAACTACGGCAGGTGGAATAGACAACTTGTTGTTATCACTTCCAACGGACATTTAAAAAAAGGCCTTTTTTTGGGTCAGAATCTGCTCGCCTTTGTTTATGTCGAATAAATTGGAAACCTGGCACACTTCTGGAACAGTGGAACGAGGTGTCGACAAAAAAAGTAGTGGATCGGAGAAATAGAAAATTGGAGCAAGTACCGACCTGGTTTACTCTGCGGAATTAAACCCAATGATTCGGATTAGGAACGGTGAGTAAGGAGTACGAATATCACCCGTTGAGAAATAATACTATAATACTTAACCCTTTTGGTATATGTACATTGGAATTGGGATCAAGTTTGGTATATTTTTTTCTGCTGGTATTTTTTGCGTTTGAAATAAATTGAATGGGAAAAGACCAAATATGTGTTAATATATAGTCCCCGGTGGAGTAATTGTAATATTTCGCCTTTATTTAAACTTCTGAATGAAGAAAAAATACCAAAATATGCCAATAAGTTGTTGGCCGGAAGATGGGATCGGTTGATTATTTAGTATTAGAGTATTGTTTTAATTTAATTTAATATTCCGAGGGAAAAATACTAAAAATATACCGAAAAAATTGGTGGACGGAGGATGCTATGCATGCGGTGGAGTGCTGGTATTTTTTGCGTTTGGATAAAATAAAGTTTACGGAGTAAATACCAAATACCGAAAAAAATACTAAAAAGTTTGATGGTAAATAAAACACAATGACCAAAAAATTTTCACGTCGGTTGGTGTAATTATACCCGTTACTCGTAGAGTAAAAGGGTATACTAGATTCGTTGGAAAGTATGTAACAGGCAGAAGGAAGCGTTTCCGACCCCATAAAGTATATATATTCTTGATCAGGATCACTAGCCGAGTCGATCTAGCCATGTCCGTCTGTCCGTCTGTCTTTCCGGATGAACGCTGAGATCTCGGAAACTATGAGAGCTGGCCTATTGAGATTTGGCGTGCAGATTCCTGAGCTTCTTACGCAGCGCAAGTTTGTTTCAGTAGAGTGCCACGCCCACTCTAACGCCCACAAGCCGCCCAAAACTGTGGCTCCTACAGTTTTAATGCTAGAATAAAAATGCTAGAATGAAATGTATTGTTCTCATCAATACCTATCGATTGATAAAAAAAAAGTTTGCCACGCCCACTTTTACGCCCACAAACCGCAAAAACTTTGGCTCCTACAGTTTTGATGCTAGAATAAAAATTTTAACTGAAATGTATTGTTCTCATCAATACCTATCGATTGACCTAAAAAAAGTTTGCCACGCCCACTTTATCGCCCACAAACCGCCCCCAAACTTCAAAAAATCGTTAATATGAACGTGGATATCTCGGAAACTATCAAAGATAGAGAATCGGGATTTCAGATTTAGATTCCGTAGCTTTGTACGCAGCGCAATTTCGAGGCACTCGACTATAGCGTTCTTTCTTGTTTTTATTTTATTATTTTTGACCGGATGGCCGACGGAAAACTTTAATTAGTCGAAACGGGATGGTGGAGTTAAAAATTATATGTGAATGTATGTAGATATGGGTATATATGTAGATATTTGTATGTATGTAGATATTTGTATGTATGTAGATATTTGTATGTATGTAAATTTTGTATGTATGTAGATATTTGTATGTATGAAGATATTTGTATGTATGTAATTTTCGCCGGTTTTAAATTTATTAAATAATTTTTGCCGGCGGGGTATGTGTTGTTGTGGACGTTTTCGATTTATTTGTATGTGGACTGTATTTGGAAAAACGAAAAAATATGTGCAAGTATTTTAGCGGCTGCGGATATACAGTGAGAAAATCTTGGAAAGTTTTGGGGGCCTGAATTGGCAGAACACTGGAAATTAAATAGTTATCACTGTATTCTTGGCTTATATTTGCACAATATTTTTTCTAAGCTTTGAATTTTTTTTCTCGATTTTATATATGTGTATGTATGTATTGATGAGCGGCCAAATGCAATTAAAACAAGGAAGAACGCTATAGTCGAGTACCTCGACTATCAGATACCCGTTACTCAGCTAAAGGGATCAAAGGAAAATGGAGATATGCAAGCAGCAAATGCGCCACCTACCGGCGGTAGACAGATTTAAGCGTTGTGGGCGTAAGACTGGGAGTGGAAAAGTTTTTTTAAAACAATGGAAAGGTATTGACGAGACCAATACATTTCAGCTAAAATTTTTGTTCTAGCATCAAAACTGTAGGAGCCACAATTTTGGGCGGTTTGAGGGCGTTAGAGTGGGCGTGGCACTCTTCTGAAACAAACTTGCGCTGTGCAGGAATCTCAGGAATCTGCATGCCTAATCCCAGTATTGTAGCTCTTATAGTTTCCGAGATCTCAGTGTTCATACGGACAGACGGACAGACGGACATGGCTAGATCGACTCGTCTAGTGATCCCGATCAAGAATATATATACTTTATGGGGTCGGAAACGCTTCCTTCTGCCTGTGACATACAGACAGACGGACATGGCTAGATCGACTCGGCTGGTGATCCTGATCAAGAATATATATACTTTAGGGGGTCGGAAACGCTTCCTTCTGCCTGTTACATACTTTCCGACGAATCTAGTAAACCCTTTTACTCTACGAGTAACGGGTATAAAAATTAAGGTAACCAAAATATTTCAGATTTTAAATCAAAATCTGTGCTTCACCAAGCCAAATCTGCTAAGTATCCAAGTGTCGACGTCCCTACCACTTATCCTATTGATAAAATTTCCTTTATCTTCAAACTGATAACTATGATCTTTATTTATTTGCAAGGACTTCTTTTGGTTCCAAATGGCGAGACCTTGGGATATTGGTTTGGAGATGGAAGTGCAGAGTCGGAGGATTCATTTACAGAAATAAATAATTGGAAAAATATTACACATATAAATAAAACGTCACCAAAGCCTTCCCATTCCTGGGGTATACTTTTTACAATATTGGGAACAGTGCTTCTTGACTTTGACGCTGATGCTTGTCAAAGTCCAGCTAGAGCATATCTTTTGGATGTATGCTTACCAGAAGATCATGCAAAAGGTCTGTCCACATTCACTGTTATGGCAGGCTTAGGAGGATTTTTTGGTTATTCAATGGGAGGCCTAAACTGGGACGAAACGGAAATCGGTAAGATGAATACAGTTGACATTTTCCTTTGTTTTACAAAAAAAAATTATTTTTTAGGACGTCGATTAGGTGGACACGTGAAGGCCGTTTTTTCTATTATAACAGTTATTTTTGTTACATGTGTGGCATTTACAATTACAAGTTTTGCTGAAATTCCTCTTTGGGTACTAGCAACCGTGGATTCTAGTAATTCTGAAGCCGAAACGTTACCTGTCTTATTAAAATCATACGGTGCTTGTGAAGGAGGCGATGAACAGGTAATATTTTAAATAGCTTGTAGCATAAAAAAGCATTTACCCGTTACTCGTAGAGTAAAAGGGTATACTAGATTGGTCGGAAAGTATATAACAGGTAGACGAAAGCATTTCCGACCCCATAAAGTATATATATTCTTGATCAGGAACACTACCCGAGTCGATCTAGCCATGTCCGTCTGTTCGGATGAACGCTATGATTTCGGAAACTATAAAAGCTGCAGTACTGGGATTAGGCATGCAGATTCTATAGATCCCTGGGCAGCGCAAGTTTGGTTCGTCAGTGTGCCACGCCCTCTCTAACGCCCACAAACCGCCCAAAACTGTGGCTTCTACAGTTTTATTGCTAGAATACAAATTTTAGCTGAAATGTATTGCTCTAACGCCTAAATCTGTCTGCCGCCCACATTGCAATCTCGCTTTGCTGCTTGCATCGCCATCTCCCTTTGGTCCCTTTAGCTGAGTAACGGGTATCTGATACGCTAGGTACTCGGCAATAGCGTTCTTCCTTGTTTTTAGTAATCTGAGTATATAAGGCAGCGTAAATGTTACGAGTTTTTCATAAAAATAACATTTTAAAAATTATTTTCTTACTTCTAATGTAAAAGTCAAAGAAGAACTTTTATTTGTTGAGTTTTTCAATAAAAGTTGAAAAATAACGGTTGTTCTTGGCTTTACATTCAAAATTGCGAAGTAAATGGTGTGCTACTTGACGCTTTTTGATTAAAGTGAAAAATCTGAAAATTGACCACAACTACCATACAGCTATTTTCACAACTTTTTGGATTAATGACACATACAAATTTAATGCTGAATACAGTCGTGGTCGTATAGAGTTTGAAATCCTTTTTAAAAAATTGCCGTTGACCTACGTACTATATTTACTATAGTAAATTAATTAATTACAATGTTTATCTGATTTTCCTGATTCATGATGGTTGTTGAGGTTTTTGGACTTGGTACAGTTGTCACACGTTGTATTTAGCTGTATCTTGATGTTTACTACCTGTTTAGCAGTTGTTCAGTACTTTTTTCGCGTACTAGTTGTTTTAGCTGGTTAATAGCTGTTATTAGATGGTTACTATCTGTTTAGTAGATGTTAACTAGTTGTTTACTAGTTGTTATAAGATGGTCACCAGCTGTTTTGAGCTGTTATGAGCTGTTATAGTTTTTGTAAGAATGATCAAAAATTCTTGTCCTCTAGATGACGTTCGATGTGATGTAAAAACTTAGACTGTAAATTTGAACGCGTGCAGGTCAACTTTTTATACTATACAGAGTTCACAGATACACGTACCCATACATTGATTTTCAGCCCCCGAAATGTAAATTAACCATTTAAATATACCGGTTTTGACTCCACATCTTCTACGAAAGAAAGTAGAAAAGCGAGGCACAGGTGTCCACAGTTGTATGTATCAAAGTCTTGAACTCTATCGTAATTGTATTGTATTCTATGTCCCAAGTATTTCACAACTTCTCTAGGTGGCTGACGATTTCTAAAACAATGTCTAATGGTTTTTGTTTTTTTTAATGTCTAAGTAGCAACATTAATAACAGTCGAAAGGTTTGTCTTCTTCATTTTATTGTTCATTATCCTTTTCCTCCCTTTCTATTCAGTTTTATTCAATCCCATACCAAATTTTTTCTTGGCTTTCATTATATTTGTTACAAAGTATGCTGCTGCTTTTTCACCAAGACTGCTATCTGGTGCCTTGACACGCGACCAGGCTTTGTCAATTAATATGGAGTCTGCCCTATGTCGTTCACTCAATGCCTTGTTTTGAGAATATACAATATCGTGCTCTTTGCAACCTTCATCCAATGGGTTTATTCCTTGATCACCGCGTTCCAACCGTTTCTGTAACTTTGTACCCGGTCCAAAAAAATTATATTCTAAAATATGGGCTTCAAACGGAAATGTATTGATTGGCTTATCGACAAGACCACCACCGTGTTTACAATTAAAAATACGACTGATGCTATTATAAAAACGTTTCTCCATTTTATTGAAGTTTAATCATCAAAGATTTCTCATCAAATGAGGTACATTAGATTAAAAGATGCGTTTAATAAGTCAAAAACAAAAAATTTTAGTTAGAAATATTAACGATGAAAACGAGAAAAATCTACCGCCACGACATAGTGCTCTCTTACCGAACACAATAAGGGCTCTAATTGTTGGGCCTTCGAATGGTGGTAAAACTAATATTATGTTTCTCACGTGCTCATGATCAATATTGTCACATGGGGATGTGGAGGCGTTGGGGGCAATTAAGTACACTTTTTGTGGACATGATCGTGACATTTTTATAACTTCAAAGCCCATTTAAGTCAATTCATTTATGGATTATGCTAAATGTCCTAGAACCCGCATACGTTAATGAGGTGGGGAGGGGGGTCGGAGGCCATAAATATGCTAATTGTCCCAGAACACATCTTTTCATACTACTTACATGTTCAAACAAATACATATTACATATGTTCGAATCCATAAATATCGTTTTTAGGAATGTCTTTCAGAAACTGTCAAATTTTGAAAATAAAAAAACGATAGTGGAGGGTGATCTGGCTAGTAATAAATAAATGATAACTACGCACTAAAGAATTTGGTAACATATTTATGTCAATCATTATTATCCGCACTTTGATTGCCCCAGTCAAAAGTACCTCATACTTAAAATTTACTTAAACTCGACATCTCTTCCTTAGGTAACAACTGGAGAACAACCTACAAATATAACCTTAAGTGACGGTTTGGTTGACGAAACCCGCTTTATCGAAAATCCGGAAATCATAAAAGAATGTTTAAGTTCACAAGATGAAGATTTAGTGCACACGAAAAACAAATTGGAGGTTGAATCTCTGAGTCACTATTTACTTTCCATTGTTTATATGCCGCTATCTTTGAGAATGATATGCGTGACAAATCTTTTTTGCTGGATGGCGCATGTCTGTTACTCGCTATACTTTACGGATTTTGTGGGCGAGGCAGTTTTTAATGGAGACCCCAGGGCTACCACCGGATCTGACCTCCAACTACGTTATGAAGAAGGTGTTCGATTTGGATGTTGGGGCATGGCAATGTACTCTCTATCATGCTCCTTTTACTCACTTATTATTGAAAAACTAATTCAACGTTTTAAGTACGTGCTTCAATTTAATACTTTAGAAAGTAACATTACAAATTTTTACATTCTATTTAAAGGGCTAAGTCTGTGTACGTTGGAGGACTATTATTTTATTGCACAGGAATGGCCTTAATGGCTTTAACTCGAGCAAAGCTAAGCGTTTTAGTATTTAGTTGGACAGCGGGTATTATGTACTCTACGCTATTTACTATGCCCTATCTTCTGGTTGCACATTATCATAATGTTTCTACAGTAAGTATTACGTCCTACACTGAACAATTTAATGTATGTTAGAATTGCTGGCATAAACATAGCCCAGCTCATTATATAAAAATTAACTGATTTTAACGGCTAAAATGACATTGCAATTTAATCATCGTTCGTGTTCTCTGCGTGTCTAAAGGAGGGGGGCGATTGGCGTATAGGCTAATACCCGCCTTCGATCGGCGGCACCCTAGCTATAAACACCTAGCGTTAAGCGCCCTAGAATCTCACTATAAAGATCTTTACCAATAAAAACTCCGCTGTGTATAAAAAAAAATCACCTTTTTTAAGATATTCCGAATCGCTAAACATAATTTATATAGCTTATTGAGTCGGAAACGCAATCTTTAATTTATATTGAAATTTATTAGCACGTTATTTATTTGATAGTCGAGGAACTCGACTATAACAACGAGCATGTTATAGCTTACTTATTAAAAATAAATTTTCTCTTTTCAGTTTGAATTAGATGAGAACGGAGTTCCAAAACTTGGATCAGGATTGCGAGGTCTTGGTACTGATATTGCTATTATAAGTAGCATGGTATTTTTAGCCCAATTCATTTTATCTTTATGTATGGGCACAATTATAAAAATATCGGGAACTACCACAGCTGTTATAAGTACCGCCAGCTTTTTGAGTTTTTGTGGTGCTCTGTCAGCTACAAAGATAATGTATTTGGATCTATAAGCTTATTTGAAAATAAAATAACAATAATAGATTAGAAATAAAAAAGTTAATTTAAATTACCTGTAGTGTCAAAGCGTTTCCTTGATCTATAATTGTCTTTTGAATCTAATTAACAAGCGGCACATAAACCAGATGTGCAAAAAAGTTTTACCTGACTCCCAAATAAAAAAGACGATAATCGGGATGATCCCCTAAACATGCATTTTAGCAAGGCAGGAAAATTCTTTTTCGACGAGGTGAGCTGTAAGCGAAAACGTAAAGGTTTTTCAATCAGCTTAAGTTAAACAACAGTGGAATAATGCTTTAGAAGGCGAAAGCAATATTCCAATTGTGACGTACAAGGTGTGTTAAGTAGTCCGACATTACGCAACATAAGCATTTGTTGATCTTCCTCGAAGATAACACTAGTTAACAGCCAAAATACACAATGAAGGATGATTTTAACTCCTGTTGAACACCTTGATCACAAATATTAGGAAATAAAATATTTCTATGTTTTCTTGTATCCCCAGTTGTGCTTAAGTATTTTAAAAAGCAAAAGTTAAAAATACTTGTTATTTGAACTTTCTTCACGTTTAGTACATTTTGGCATCAGTAGAAAGGTCATTTAAAAATCCGTTTGAATGATTTCTGACTTTTCTTAACTCTTTTAGCACTTATGTACATATTTAAAATAACGACTTTTGTTGAAATATAAATAATATTTGGTTTCAATGCAAAATTTTAACTATAAAAGCTACAATACTGGGATTAGGCATGCAGATTCCTGAGAGTTCTGCGCAGCGCATATTTGTTTCAGCAGAGTGCCACGCCCACTCTAACTCCCACAAACCGCCCAAAACAGTGGCTCCTACTGTTTTGATGCTAGAATTTTAACTGAAATGTATTGTTCTCATCAATACCTATCGATTGACCCAAAAAAAAGTTTGCCACGCCCACTTTAACGTCCACAAACCGCCCACAAACTTCAAAAAATCGTAAGTATGAATGTGGATATCTCGGAAACTATCAAAGATAGAGAATCGGGATCTCAGATTTAGATTCCGTAGCCTTGTACGCGGCGCAATTTTGTTACGCGAATATGCCATGCCCACTATAACGCCCACAAACCGCCCAAACCTGTGGCGCCCACAATTTTTATGCTAGATAAAAAATTTTAATTGAAATGTATTGGTCTTGTCAATACCTATCGGTTGATCCAAAAAATTGATCCACTCTAACGCCCATAACGCTTAAATCTGTCTACCGCCGGTAGGTGGCGCATTTAATCTCGCTTTGCTGCTAGGATATCTCCATTTCCCTTTGATCCCTTTAGCTGAGTAACGGGTATCTGAAAGTCGAGGTACTCGACTATAGCGTTCTTCCTTGTTTTTTAATAAAATACATGAATTATGCAGAATATTTGATGGGGGCCAGCGTCAGTTGTAGATAGAGACGAGTGCTTTCTCAACTTTCGCCTAAGCCCCTTGACATTGACACGCAAACACACCGAGATGAAGTGGCTGAAGCAAAACAGTAGTTATCAATTAACCAGGAAACTTAATTCGTACATAGAGGAAAACTCAATTCATTTCATAAAGATATTTAAACATTTCATAGAAAAAATAAAAAAATTCCCTTAAACATTATTAAAAAGAAAAAATATTGTTTTTATTGCAATAAATAGGAAGCTGATAATGGTCCCTAAATTGCAGCTTATTAATTTGAAATGTATATACAAGGGTGGTCAAAAGTATTTTCACAAAAAAAAAGTTAAATATACTCATAATTTGAACTTACATCTTGTTAACTTTGGCATCAATGAAAAGGTAAATCAAATGCCGTTTGAATGATACAATACATTTCTTAACCCATTCAGTACTTATTGAAAAGGACGAATTTGTGTGAAAATGTCCTTTTTGAACTTTTTTCCTCGACTTGAAAACTTAAATTTTTTGATGCAAAAAGTTTCTTTAAACAAAACTAATAGTAACTGCAAAAAGAATTTTTCAAAAATCATTTTGCTTATATTTTTTATGATTTTTTGAAAATGCTTAGAAACATGCATTTTAGCCATATTTTTCTCTTTTTCATACAAATTTTTTCCGACATTGTCACCTTTAAAAAATCATAAAAAATATAAGCAAAATGATTTTTGAAAAATTCTTTTTGCAGTTACTATTATTTTTGTTTGAAGAAACTTTTTGCATCAAAAAATTTAAGTTTTCAAGTCGAGGAAAAAAGTTCAAAAAGGACATTTTCACACAAATTCGTCCTGTTCAATAAGTACTGAATGGGTTAAGAAATGTATTATAGTATTCAAACGGCATTTATATTACCTTTCCATTGATGCCAAAGTTAACAAGATGTAAGTTCAAATTATGAATATATTTAACTTTTTTTTTGTGAAAATACTTTTGACCACCCTTGTATTTCTATTCGTTTTACTTAAGAAACAAAATGGTAGATCAAATTTTTATATAAATTTCAACAATTTCATCAATATGAAACCAAATGAACCCTAAAAAGCTGAATTTTAAAGCCTCTATCGTAAATCCGATTAAGGCAAATATTAAAAAAAACTTTTGTATCCAGTTTTATTAAAAATGTAGTTTATTTACCCGTTGATCTGTTACTGTTCTAGTTAAAATCTAGTCTTTGTAAACTTATCTTGGTGAACAAAAAGTTCTTTGACTTTTCCACCTGCTCTGCAAGCGAAAACTCTTGAAGGCTTTCCAATACCTACGCGTAGTTTGCAATTCAGCTCGTAAACTCACTGATTTGTTTGCCACAAAAAAGGCGGCGGGACTTGCGTAATGAGTCAAGTCCCGACTTTCTCAGTCGATTCTAGCAAATGCAAGGTCATGGCCAGGTCAAGGCCGGAGGTGAGCGCCTGAAAAGGGTTTGAGGGATATAAATTTGCAATTGATATCCTGGACTGGCTCGTTATCAGTTTAAAAGGACCGAATCTCAATTTGGCAATTGAGTTTGGCTGGCTGTGGCTGTGGCTCGCCGTTCACACCCATAATCCAATCGTTTGAATCGCTTTTAGGGATTCGACATGTCAAATTCGTTTGAATTGGGTTTCCCCTTACTCCTAAAATCTCCCTGTCCGACACTCAGAAAAATTCAAATCCGTTAAAGTAATTTGACTCGAACCGAAAAATAACATTTTAAAAACTAGATCGATTTTTAAATATTTACTAAAAGATTTGCTTCGAAAAGAAACTGTCAAAAGAAAAAATATATGTGTGAGTGCAGTGTTTTGAAATGCAAAATCGTTGTGTTATAGAAATTAAAATAGCCAACCATGACCTCGAGTTCGCTAAAAACAACTCAATTTATATATAATATACATAGGTCATTAAAAATACCAAAAAAAATTAATATAATATTGATGATATTAACTGCTGAACTATATTCGTTATCAACATTACCTTATCTAAATTACAATGCTTAAAATACTTGTAGCAATAATAAAGCTGTTTCCATTTTTTTCTATACATATATTTTAAGCAATTTTTTATCAAATTATTTTGAGTGTAGCACCCCCTGTAGTCAAATACAAAACCCCAGGGTGCGAAAAGGCTTTCCCGTGTCCATAAGAACTTTTTTGTTGTTTGCACTAGTGGTAAAATACACGGGGGACCTAAAAAAAAAGAGACAGCGGGAATAAAAGAACTTATTCCAGTCATGTAATTTTGGAACTTCCTTTGATATTATACGTACATTCGCTTGTGTTTTGTATGCGCTCGGTGCAAATTGGGTTTTTTCCAATTTCATTTTATTTACTTGCGGCGACATGAGCCACCCATATTTATTTCATAATTTTCAGCATAGCTCCCGCACACACACACATGCCGAAACATTGATTGAACAAACAAAGAAACACAAATATTGCCCGGCACTTCAACAAAGTTGTAATTTTAGCTCCCTGGGCAACTGAATTGCTTCTTTTTGGGATCGCTCAATTCATTACCAAAATAATGAGCCTTTAAAGGCATATGGTTAAATTAAATGATATGAAGTATGAATGTCCCTGTAAACCGATACCGTACCAACTATCAGTTGTTAAAACTTCACCCTAACAATATAATATAAAGGTAGTTATTTTACGCCAAAAACTTTAATATCAGCAATAGCTTATATATTCTTTCTAACAAAAATAACTCTTATTTTTACGAATCAAGTTCCTAAAAGAAGAGCTATAGCTAGGGTTAATAGTAGGACTACAAGTTCTGTGGGATTAAACTTGGGAATTATACAGTATGTTATATCAAAATTAAACAAAGATATTCTAAAGTGTATTGCGTCAATGAGCTTCAATTCTGATCTCGTGCGCGTCCTCGTCCTCAGTTACCATTTCCACCTTCATGTTCTCGGCCAGCATGACTGCGTTCTGGTGCAGCTTGGTCTCCTCGTGCTGACGCATGTGGTGCAGCAGGCGGAAGTCCTTGTGGCAATAATCGCATCGATACAGCTTGATGTCCGTGTGGATAAGCTCGTGCTTGGTCAGTGAGTGAGCGTAAGCGAAAGCTTTGTCGCACACCTTGCAAACGTAGGGCTTGATGCCGCGGTGAACACTAAACGAAAGTAAGCAGGTTAGTGTAACGATATAAATCAGAGGGGATTCCTAAATGAATAAATTTTACATTTCTACTTCAAAGAGTCTTTATTGCAGAAACATTAAATAATATGAAATAACTAAAGTATAATTAAATGTGACTTGTACTTACTTTTCATGGGACTTTAGGACACTCTCGTAGAAGAACTGACGGCTGCAGAAGCTGCATTTATAGGGTTTGCTGCCCGTGTGGGAGTACATGTGCTTCCTTAGCTGCTCGCGCACTTGAAATTTGGCATCGCAAAGTCTGCAAAGGTAAAAGCGTTGCGTTAATTGTAAAAGTGATTTTACAGACGATAAATAGTTTTTCAATTTTTGTAACTACACATATAGATTATTGTCATAAATCAAAACAACTTTTGAGTAAATAATGTTTGTGTAATAAATACATAGAGTTTTAAATACGTTTAGTTTGTCACTCTTCTAGTAAACTAGATAAACATTACAGATTAGTAGAGTTTGAGATATTTTTTGAGGATTGTACAATATTTGTTTGGAATATTTTGTACTTTCTGATAAGAATAACTGCTATGGTGTTATATTGTATGTAATTGATAAATAAACACAAAATGCTGTACCATCTGAACTTACTCGCATGCATACTGGCAGATGGCGTCATGACGTCGGCGGTGCTCCATCATCCGGCCGCGTTTCTCATAGAAGTTGCCGCAGACGTCGCAGATGTAGCCGCCCTTCTCGGTGCCGTCGGATGTGGTCAGTGTGTTTAGGCCACGGCGGACGCGACTGCGGCGGGCCTTCAGGCTGGCCTTGGCCGCCTCCTGGAGCGCCGATTGCTGCGAGGGAGTCTCCTCATACTCGTGCTTCTCGGCCTCCAGGACCACCTCGCCCTGGTCGGGGTTCATGTCGATGGTGTAGTTCTCCTCCAGGTACTCAATGGTGTCGCCTATGCACTCCTGCTGCTCGCTGGCGTCCACCTCTAGGTACTCCTCCTGCACCTTATCGTCGTTTTGTTCCTCTTCCCCGGCGGTGGTCTCCTCCAGTATATACATATCATCGTCGCATTGCGCCTGTGTGCCCTCCTCCTCCTTGATCAGCAGCTCATCGGTATCGTCTATCCAGCCGAGCTCCCGGCAGTAGTCCTCGATCTCGGCCTGCTTGCGAAGCGCCTTCTCGCGGAACTGATAGGCCATGTTGAGCTCCACCTTGCAGGACTTGCAGATGCCGTCCGGGATCTGTTCCCTGTCGTTTAGCTGGTGGATTGTGAGGTTCCTCATCAGTGTTATCTAGCCGGGCTGCGAGTCGCACTTACCTTGCTGTACGAGTCCCCCAGGAGTTGGATCAACATCTCGTTTGGCGTCTCCTCGCCCTCTTCACGGCATTCGTCCAGGCGCTGCAGTCGCACACTGGGCTCCAGGCAGACCCGGCAGGTGTGTGGTGTTAGTGCGCCGCGCATCCTTGGTTTTTACTCGCAATTTAATTAAAAGAACCGCTCGCACAGTATTTTAGTGTTAAAATTTGTGTTGCTAAAGTGTTGTGTAAAACGACTGAAAAAAGAAACGCAAAGGCATCGCCATTTTATTTGCCAGGGATGCAGAAACCCAACTCGCTGCACAGTGGTTCATTTCATTGGTACGTTCTGCGCGTAAAAATGAGTTGGCAAATAATACAAAATTATATGATTTTAAGCTATAAAGTGTATGATTTAAAATGATAAACGCATAATCAACTCAATTATGTAAATACCTAGCTTTAATTTGAATTACAATTCATAGGTTTTTATTAGTTATGAAAATTGCAAATCATATAAAAATCAAATATCTAAGTATTAAAAAAAGAATTTAACTTCACTGTACAATACCACTTTATAAAATTGATAAAAACTTAATGAATGGCATTTAACAACTGGGAAATATTATTTATTAGCAAAATAAAGTAAAAAGTGTTATGAACCAGTTCATTAGTTTGGTTCCGCGAAACAGTAGCGATAACGATAACAGTGAGATCTTTGAAAAGCTCATGTTGCAGGTTTTTAGTTAATCAGCGAATAATTTTCGATTTAATTACGTATTTAAATCTAAGTTAAGGCTAAGTAAGCTAATTATTTATGAAAATTTGCAAATACAACACCGTGTTTACATTCGAATGTCGTGGCAAAAAAAGGTCCATATTTCACCGCGACGATCTGGCAACGCCGCATATTTTTCGAGACGCAGAACGCAAGATATTTCTTATCTCTCGTAAAAAAAATGGATTATTTCGTTTCGATCGGTGCGTATCTGGGAAAATCGCATGCTCGTTGGCAGTAGAGAAGGCCACGCACTTTCCACGCCCCACGCCCAGCGCCCCCCGCCCGAGGGGAAAATGGGAAAGCAACATTATCTGGCATCCGTATCTTCGTCCGTCGCAGCCGTCGAAATGTTCGTCGCGCCAGTTATCGACTCGGCAATCTCCATCTCCTAAAGCACACACACTCAATCGCACGCAGCCCAGCACACAGGCACGCACACACCTACGTAACCTGCCAGCGGAAGAGCCCCTAATCTTGGCCAGAAACCACAGCAGCAACAACAACAGCGAAGGAGCAGCAGCAGCAGCAGGCGGAGGGAAACGGAGGCGCCGCTAGCACTAGCACCTAACATGTCCGAGAAGCACGGCCAGCTGGGTGCGCAGTGGACGAAATCAGCGGCGCCAGCAGCATCAGCACAAGCCTCCAATTCCATCCCCATAAATCTACCTATTCCCGTAGCGCTTCCCCTCCAGAAACCCAATGTCAATTCCTATGTCAACTGCAGCCTGCAGCCAACTGATATAGTCTACAATGCAAACCGATTTCAAGGACCTGCTATCCATGCCAAGGGCTCACCCTTGACCATTACGCCCGTGGGCCCTGGCGGAGGAGCTCCTGCCGCCGCCCAGATCTCGCCCACGAGCCACACCCATGTACCTGTACCTGTAGCCACGCCCAGCGGCTTTGTGCCGCCTCCGTTTCCCAATGCCGCCGGCGGCAGTGGTCCTCTCTCCACTTCCGTGCTCACTCCGAACCCCTTTGCAACGGCAGCTGGAAATGCTGCTGCCGGACTCGCCTTCGCCAATGCCTTCAACTTTAACACGGCCCAGCAACTGGGTCTGGGCAAGATCATGCACGCCATGGGCGGAGCCACGGGAGGAGTGTCAACGGTATCAGTACCAGTGACCACAAGTGCAGCAGCAGCTGCTCCTACGGCTCCCACAATAGCTGGCCAACGGCATCCCAATGAGGGCGTGCCTGCGGCCAGTGGAGTGATCAATTCCACCATTGCTGAGAATGTGATGAATGCTTTGGGAAGCTCCAACTCAGCGGGAGCTGCAGTGCCCAGTGACGAGAAGATGCGAAGAGTGCAGCAAGTGATTGAGGCCAGCTTGGAGTAAGTAATCAATGAAATCAGATAAACTGAGGCTCACCTTTTTAATTATTGTACTTTTTCTCTCTCAGCGACAATGCCAAGCTGCAGATCTCGCAGATCCTTGAGCGTGTCTCCGGATTAAAGCCCATTGAGAAGCTATTCCTTTATCTTCGATTGCCTGGCGAGTGTGCGGACACAGATCCGTTGCGGCAGCCACAGAACCCGCTGGGAACACGCTCGGAGATTAATCACACCATCAATTGGGTGCGTTCCCATCTGGAGCACGATGCGCAGGTGTCCATACCCAAGCAGGATGTGTACAACGATTACATGTGAGTGCTCCTTTGGCAGAGGTTTCCCTCATAGAGGCACAAAAAGACAAAGCTATAGAACGTATGGCTTTTAATGCCGTCTTACATTATTTTGATATATATATTATGTTCCATAGTCAGGACTCACCTGGTATACAGACATGCTAAAACAAAATTTCATGCAAATTGCTACGATTAGAATAGGTTTATTGGTTTTATACTACTCCCAAAATTGATATTTTTATTACATTTTACTTAATAAGAAATGACAAATAATTACCTTTCCATTTTATATAGAGTTTATTGCGAACGCCTCAGCATCAAACCGCTTTCCACGGCAGATTTCGGAAAGGTGATGAAGCAAGTCTTTCCGGGCGTGCGTCCTCGGAGACTCGGAACGCGGGGCAACTCCCGCTACTGCTATGCGGCCATGCGGAAGACCACCAAGCTGACGCCCCCACAGCTCCCTCAGCTGTGCAAGACGGAGCAGATCTTAGGGGGCGATAGCGCTGCCGATTCCAGTCAGCCGCCCAACGCCTCCAGCTTAGGCGGACTACCGTCGACGGGAGGCGATTCTGAATGTTGGGATGTGGTGCGCAGCTGGGCAGAAAAGTTGCTAAACACTAAGCTAGAAAGCGTGGCGGATCTAAGCGCTCGCATCAGAAGCAACAATGCAACAGTTTCGTCAAAAAAATACACACCCCGTGAACCCAAGGAAAAAAGGGTTTTGGCTGTAAGTGTAAAATAATATTTGATCAGAGATCCCTTATTCTATTTGCATTTATAGGACATTGGCCCCCTGAAGAAGCGACGCAAAAAGAAACGCAAGGGCTCCACATCCTCGGAATCCAGCTGCAATCAATTAGTTACTGGTCAGGACGCGGGTAGCAGCCAGGAGGCCAGTGACGAACAGCTAATGAAGATTAAGCAGGAGATCATAGACTCACCCATTCAGCTCCAACAAACACCTATAGGCTACCTGCAACAGGTTACGCCAATGAACCTGGCCCCAGACCAGAGAAGCAGCAGCGCTGTGCGCAACCTCACGCCGAAAATCTTGGATATGGGCTCTCCGGCCATAGTGCTCACGCAGCAGGAGGCCTCTCCCACGGGTATAGTGATCAAGGACGAGGTAGAGGACTACACCTCTAACATTTTTTGCAAGAAGGTCTTGAAGGCGCAGCAGACAAAAGGGTTCTGGGTTAACTCGCCAAGCAGCGGGTCAACGGGCGGTGGTGGTCTATTGGTTCCTCCAACAATCACTACCACCTCGGCCACACCCCCGCCGCCGAGCTCTGGTAATTCCCCAGTTCCAGGTCCCGGACTTTCCATGGGTCCACCCTCGCAGATGATGAACGCCAGTTCGGTGAGCCCGTCAAGTAGCGTGGACACCACTCCCAAAGTAGCCTCCCGAAACCAAATGATGATCCTGAGGGCCAAGCGTTTGATGGCAGCGGAAAATGCCGCCCTGGCAGCGGCCACCGAAGACTCCGGACTGCCCGAAAATCTGGGATTGCCCAGAGAGCGAGTGATCAGCATATGTAACATGGATAAGCATGAACTGGATGACTACTTTCTGCCTGGCGAGGATGAAGAGAACTCCGAGGAGCCCGACAACGAGCTGCTCCAATATTTTCAGATGGGAGACGCTGAGGAAAAACAACTGAATTCCTTGGATGCTGCCGAACAGAATAGGAATCCACAAGAGCCAACGACGATGGGCTCTGCGCCGGAGGCGATGCCTGCTCCCGGACGCGGAGCAGCTGTCGTCGCCGCTGCAGCAGCGATGCTGGCGCCGGTGCCAGCGCCTTCGATGCCGCACGGACAGGCTGCAGTGGGTTCTGCCTCAGCGTCTCTGGCCCAAATGTCAAAAAAGCATCAACAGCAGCAACAGAACCTGCACCAGCAATTGCAGCGTTCCAAGCAGCTGCCGATTATCAGCAACAACAAGAGAAAAATTAGCCTGAGCAACGCCTCCAGCAACGGTAGCAACAAGAACTGCATTTTCCTGCCCATTTCACCAAATACCAATGGATCAGCGGCGACAGCGGCAGCCACAGGAATGGCCAATCCCAGTCAAAACTGCTTTGCCAGTCCGGGATTGACTAGGATGAGGCAAAGACCCAACTTGTTGAGCAAACAGCAATCGCTAGACTGCGACAACCGTGATCCCATGATTGGTGCTCATCGCAAAGGTCGAGGCTATGTGTACAGCTATCCGACAAGCACGTCTGCTTCCGCTCCACCGAGTCCATCGCTTCTACAGCAATGGGTAGGTGGAAACTGGTCATTGGGAGGCGGAAATACGTCCAGCTTTGCGGACAGCAGCCACAGTGCCGATCCGCTGGTCAACCAAAATTCAATGGATCTGGAGACGAGTCTGGCGCTCACGGGAGCAAATGACCTGGATACGTCAGAAATGCAACGCTCTCAATCAGTGCCGTTGTCTCAGTTGCAGCGAAGGACCAGCCAACAGTCACCTAGTTTAAATTTTTATTCGGAGAACAGCAACAGTCAGCAGTCTGCGCCGCTTAACGAAGCCGGATTGCTTTACGAGGAGGTGGGCGTGGGTTCTCTGCTCTCGCCCAATTTCAACAGAAAGTTCAATAGCATGACGCAACAGACGGCCACCACGTGCAGCTCCTCGGCGGGTTCATCATCCGGCTACAGCAGCGGCGGCTCTGCAGGAATAGTTTCGCGATCGGTGCCCTCAACTCCGCTACCTCACCAGCAGCAAAATAGCCTCGCATGCCTAAATGGAAGTGCAGGTACATCAGCTAGTGGAGGAGGTGTCTTAGGAATTGGAAATGGAGGCAGTTCCGGAGCTGGAAATGGGTTTTTCGCCATCTCGGACACGTTTAACTGGGAAGGATCTACGGGCAATAGTAGTCAGTTGGGCTATGGCGCACATTCTTACAGTGCCCGCAATCCACTAGACATATCCAAGTCCATGCCAACGACGCCGATTGCAACACAACGTTTCCGCTACAGTCCTGCAGAAGTACACCGCGATTATCTTATAAATGGCAACACCATCGATAGCTTACCTTCATCCGCCTTTGCTGCGGGAGGTGCTACGGATCCTACATTGGTTCTGAGTGCGGACACCCTTATCGATGACAGTGCGCCAAGCAGTGCCGATGTGGTCGAGGCGATGATCGGTGTCACAGGCATACTCGACGACTTTTAGAATTTGCATGAAGAGAAAGCTCAGGAGATCAAAATATCAGAACGGCAGGACCCGGATGAGGCGGAGGAGGACGTAGTCCAGTCCGCTGCAAAGGAGGACGCCAATGTGGTGGCCTGTCTGCTGCAGCATGTGGACCAATTATAGAACATCCCATCTTCCGCTTGCTGCCGTACTGATGTCTCGTTAATTTGTTTGTGTGTTATCTATTAAGTTCTTTATTATTGTTCTTGTTCCATGTATATAGGATTTCAGTTTTGAACACAATTTTAGGTGGTATTGCCTAATTAACATACAGAATTCAATTTAATTCTAAAAGAAAAGATAAGACAAATATCTGGTAGCGAAAAGACACGGCTTTAAAAAACGTGTATCAACTGATATTCGATATGATTTAAGGACTGGAACATGAACATGTAAAAATCCTCCACACATGAGCTTTCTCTTCGTGCCACTCGCTAGCTAAGTAAAATCCAACAAAATCCTATCTTCCCTCTGTCTAAACTAATCAACAGCTTAACTGTGCCTCTAATTGGTTTCAAGAAGTGTCCAACAGCATTAGAGGTTTACGCTTGAGCCGACTTCTGTAGTCTAACATTACCCTCAGGCCCTCGTTGTATGTATGCAACTTGCATATTGTTATAATTACTAAACATTAACATTAACACACAGATGACGATGGTGGGTGCCCTTGCTGTATGTAGTTACATAGTTTTATTGTTGAACAACATTACAAATGAAACGAACTTAAAGTCTGAATGAAGGAAACGTGTGCAGCGGTTTTAAAAACGAAACAAATTTACAAAATGTAACTGTAAACGAATGTACATCTAGAACTATAGAACTAAACCTCGGCGCTCGACGAGTTTGTCTTCCTGCGACCCTCGACTGTACATATATAAGTATATATATATATATATTTCTAGAGGGATTTCCACACGGATTTTATAGAGGGTCGCAGCGAACCAGTCTCAGTTCAAAATTGTCAAATTTAATAGTGTGTTTGTATGGTGTCGTAAGGTATCAAGAATAACGAGCTTCGTCAATTGTTCATCCACTTACTGGCCTCGTGGGCGTGGTCCTTCGATTTTACTAACCCAATCCCGATCTGCATATTCTATTTGTTACACTATATCTATCTTTATCTGTCTATTTTTAACGCTCTTAATTCTTCTACTAGTTGTAAGTGTTTGTTTGTTATATCTGTTTATTATTTTTGTTTAGTTCACGCTTGGTCGGTCCGATCTGCGTAAGTTACTTTAGATTTGCTATCATTGGATTTTGTACGATGTCTGCAATTCAAATTTTCTAATACCTGAATTTCTAGTTGTAATGTCGTTTCTTGTGCCCAGTTTATCAGATTTTTTAGTTTCTTTCTAGCGATTTGAACAAAGTTTAGCTTTAAACACTTCTTATTAATAATTCACATTGCAAATGAATGTTAGTTTGTTTGTAAAACAAAGTAAAACACAAGCCCCGAACCTATTTTCGTTCTAAAACAAATGATTCCGCTCCCGAAAGCAGAACATGTTTTTAAAAAATGTAAAGAACATAAATCATAAATGTGCCTCAGGCTTTATTGTAAAACAAATATATACCATAACGAAAAATATTCATACAAACATACAAAATGCATAAAAAACAAAAATGTGAAAACAAAGAAAAAGTTAGCTACGTATACACACATAAATAGATTAATAGAACGTTATACGAGTATAATTAAATATACACTCATTTACAACAAGCAAGGATAGGGAATCAAATGAATTTGTTAGAACACCAGATTCAACCAGTAATTCATATATAGTCAACAAGAAATGATTCAATAACCAGAACTGCACCCATAGCCTAAAGAAAACATTGTCAGCTAAATTCTAAAATAATAAGCAAAGAAATTTAACGATTATTTATTTTTAAGCAGCGCCACTTACCCCGCAGTACGCTTTGAACAACAAACCACAATATACGAGTAAACAATAGCAATAGCCCTAAGTATGGTAAATAAATTAAACATATTGTCAACGGGAACACTTTAGATGAGATATATGCAATTATACAGAAACAATGCATTAAAGTTAAACGAACCAAAACTGTACTTTTTTATAAGATATTTGAATGACATAAAATACAGATAACAGAAACGAAAAATAAGCTATTTTATTGGTTCGGAAAGATTGTCCGTTGGCGTTCAGAGATGTTGGAACCATTTCATATCTTTTGCTTCTTCGCTGGCAGGAAATTTGAGTTCTCGATCAGCTTATCAAATTTAAATGATAACTATAATTATCTATGGAAATTGTTATTGACATAAAAGTTCGGACTATTTTTGAGTACGCCAGTCTCAAGCAATAAACAAGGAAGAACGCTATAGTCGAGTACCTCGACTATCAGATACCCGTTACTCAGCTAAAAGGACCAAAGGAAAATGGAGATATGCAGCAAAGCGAGGTTGAAATGCGCCACCTACCGGCGGTAGACAGATTTAAGCGTTGTGGGCGTTAGAGTGGGCGTGGCAAAGTTTTTTTTTGGATCAATCGATAGGTATTGACAAGACCAATACATTTCAGTTAAAATTTTGTATCTAGCATGAATATTGTGGGCGCCACAGGCTTGGGCGGTTTGTGGGCGTTAGAGTGGGCGTGGCATATTCGCGTGACAAACCTGCGCTGCGCTCAAGCCTACGGAATCTAAATCTGAATTCCCATTTCCCTATCTTTGATATTTTCCGAGATATCTGCGTTCATATTTACGATTTTTTGAAGTTTGTGGACGGTTTGTGGGCGTTCAAGTGGGCGTGGCAAACTTTTTTTTGGGTCAATCGATAGGTATTGATGAGAACAATACGTTTCAGTTAAAATTTTTATTCTAGTATGAAAACTGTAGGAGCCTCAGTTTTGGGCGGTTTGTGGGCGTTAGAGTGGGCGTGGCACTCTGCTGAAACAAACTTGCGCTGCGTAAGAAGCTCAGGAATCTGCACGCCTAATCTCAATAGCCTAGCTCTTATAGTTTCCAAGATCTCAGCGTTCATCCGGACGGACAGACAGACGGACAGACGGACAGACGGACATGGCTAGATCGACTCGGCTAGTGATCCTGATCAAGAATATATATACTTTTTGGGGTCGGAAACGCTTCCTTCTGCCTGTTACATACTTTCCGACGAATCTAGTATACCCTTTTACTCTACGAGTAACGGGTATAAAAATAAGAACTATCAGAACCCTCGAAATAAATCCATCAATCACTTCAGGCATAATAAATCCATTAAAACAGTGACCATGATGGATTGTACCTGCTTAATATACTGTCGTCGATGATTGTCTTTCGATTTCTCACATGCAGAACAGAAACGCCGTATTTTATTTGACTTTATTGCAAATTTCGGATAAGCAATGGGTATCTTCGTCCTCGATTCGTTCACTTCGTATCCAATATTAACTGGTAATAATGTGTATTATTCGAAGTGGACCTGCAATTCCAAGCCATATTAAATAAACTAGCATTTGCGATAATTATACTTTAATATTTTTTATTAAACGTTTAAGTTTAAAATAATAATATGCAATTAATATTTGTTAAATATACATAATAATACCTTTAATTTTAATATGCGTGTGTGCTCATTTAATGTTTTTTCCGTTTTTCACTCCCCGAAAATTTTACGTTTACGTTCTTCGTTTATTGTTTTATGAATTTTACATGTAAATTTAACTATTTAATAATATTTTATTTTTTATGCATTTTACATGACATTTTTTAATAGCGCCAAAATAATATTTCATTTGCTACAACTCTTGTTTATGGCGCCACATTCGTTTCCGACTTAGCTCGGGATCAGTATAATATTTTACGTATAAAAATCATTTTGCGCCTTGATGTACATATGTACTTGTTTCATTAATATAATTATTATTTTATTTACTCTTGTATTACTCGTATTACTCACTACGCTAATAGCACATTTGAATTTCCCTTTATTCGCTATAAGTACTGTTAATCATATAAGTTTTATAGTTCTTTATGTTTTGCTAAATATTTGTTGTTTATGCTGGTTTATTAAATGCTTGTAAATCATTTATTTCTTTGTTTTCGGCTTAATTGGTTTCCTGATATTTTTAGCTCCCACCCTGCTCGCTCGTATATAATATATATATATGTATATATTTTGTATATGCCTGCTATAATATAATATAATTTATAAAATTGTTGTTTATCTCGCTGAGGTGGAAAATTCATTAATTTATAAGGTTACTTGTTGTTCTGCTTCTTTTGCTGCTGTTGCGGTTGCGAATGCATGTTGCTTGTATACGTTATCTAATTTCCTCTACTTCAGTTTAGAATTATTGTTTTGCGATTAATCTGTTAAAGTATTTGTATATCCTCTGCTTGCTATTTGAGCACACTCAGTACATCAAATATTTATGTTCCTAAATGCGAGCGGAAATCAGAAAAAAAAAGTATAAGCAAAACAAAAACGCCTATAAATTTATAATTTAATAAATAATTTAAAATCGATTGTGCCATATATGAATATATTTTCTATGTCGAAAAAGTGCTGCTCAAATATTTAAATACGGTTGCAAATTCTCTAAAAGTAAAGTGAAATATTTGCAACATTGACTTTTGTAATTTTTATATACATTCAAATAATGGAAGCAACTTTCTTTCAATCCATCTTCATCGTCTTGAAAACAGGAACGGTTTTGGAATTTAAGGGTTGGTCCCAATTCAACGAGGCGAAACTGTAACGGCATATATTTCTGGAAAAAATGTGATAAAACTAAACCAAATAAATAAGAACAACGTAAAAATCAAAATCGGTGTAATTAGTTTACAGTTTTATTTCAAAATAATAAAGACAAAACACTCAACTTATGGGCAAACGTAATTAAACAATAATTCAAATTAAATACATAATGATAATAATTGGTAGTCGGTAAAAAGAAGTCAGTAACATTGTTCATCAGCAGTTGGTTTGTTTTCGGTTCAACCTTATAAAGAAATACGAAAAACTTCCCTAGTCTAATTAGAATTATCAATGAAATAAAAACACACTGGTGACAAAAGAGCTGGTGGATAGCAATAATCAAATAAAACAAGACAATTTAAGAGCTGGGCTATACAATAAGTTAGCTATGCATACACAATTCATTTAGTTAAAATTACAAAAATCTTCATTAAATACATTATAATTCACAGGATCCGTTCGCGATCCATTTACAAATAATGTGGCTAAAAAGCATCAAAGCATTGCATACTTTTCTGGTTACTCCTCCGTTCCATTCAGCAAATTGAACTAAATTAGTTTACTAAATTAATTACTCGTTGTGGTGGTTGAGTTGTTGTTAATGTTCATGTTGTTATTGGGGGGCAGCAGCTCGCCCGTTTGGCTGCGACTGTCCAATGACCAGTCCCAGTCCTTGCCCTTTGGCCGGAATTTGGAGGATTTGTGGTGGTGCTGCTGCTGCTGATGATTGAAGCCGCTATGGTGCGGAGATGATTTTTCCTTGGGTGATTTTCCAGGCTTGCCCAGAAGGGGTGCAGCCGCGCTGACCACATTATTGGGAGCAACCAGGTTGGGCGGACCGTTTCCAGCCGCATCTGCTGCCGTTGGCGGTGCACTGGAGTTGGAGTAGGCCAGCAGCTCGTCGCAGTCGTACTCCCAGTTCCTTTCGCAGAACTTCTTTTTGTAGTGTTTCTCGGAACTGCTCTTCGATTTACGCTGGTACTTCAGCGGTATCCCACCCAAATCCCCGGACAGAAGTGGTCCATTGGCCAAAGGCGGAGTGGCCACGCTGGCTGCACTGGGACTCGGGGTTCTGGGCATTCCAACGTCGGAGAGCGGCGGCGACTCGATGGCACTGGGATCCACCGGCGACACTGTTTTCACGGAGCTGCCAGCATGCAGCGAGGAGGATGCAGAGGATTTGATGCTACTATCGCTTAGGTGATCGGACAGGTGATGTTGCTGCTGCTGGTGCTGCGCCGGCAACTGTTGCTGCTGCTGCAGATGGTTGCTGTTCCCACTGCCGCTGATGTTGTTGTGCTGGGCATGGTGGTTGTACAGGCTGTTGGTGCTGCTGCCGCCGCTTCCAATGGGCAGCTCCAGTTGCGAGGAGCTGGAAGAGGTGGACAAGAACGTGCGCACCGCATCCGAGTTGCTGCTGCTGTGCGTTATGCCCGAATCCGGCGAAGTGTTGCAACTAATCGACGCCGGAACCGTGTCGCCATCAATGCTTCGCCTGGTCTTATCCAACTCAGTGCTGGCGAAGGCCACCAGGCGGTCGAAGCCGGAGCTGACCCTATGCTGCCAGTGGGATTCATCATCGGCGGCAATAACATCATCTAGGAAAGTGAGCAAACATTGTCGTTAGTTTTATCTCATTAAAGTGGGTGATAATAGTGCGAAAATTTCGATTGGGTTTGGGTGAGGTGGTGAGTTTTGGTGGATTTTTGGAAGAAATCAGTCGGAAAGGGTGGTAACGATAACACTGGCGATAACGCGTGGTGTCCTAAGCCTTTTCCATATTTAATTAATCTTCTTGGTACAGTTGCGTTGCGTTTTGCGTGCAGGAGGTTATGTTTTCGTGTTCTTTTGTTTTAATGGGTGATTTCATGTGTTTGGTGTGGTATATGTTAAAACAAAGGTGTTACATAATGAAAGTAAAATAAATAAATCATAATTAAAGAAAGAAACCAATTAGGCGCAACAGAACTTACCTCATGCTCGTTAAAATTTCATAAATTTTGTTCGGGATTTTTAATTATAATTTGGTTTTTGGCATATAAATTCTGTACTTTTAGTAGGTAAATTATTAAACGCAAAAATTAAAAGTTGTCTTTTGTAGGTTTCTGATTTGAAATCTTTGTTTTCATCAGGTTTTTTTGTACTCTGCTTATTATTTATGGATATTAGAAAATTGTTTCTTTCGCCCAACAACAAACATGTTTTCGGTTTTGCTTTTCGTTTGGTTTGTTTGAGGAATTTTGAGGTATGCAAGTCAATCAATTCAATTCAATCAGTTCAATGCAAGTCAATTCAATGCAATCGATCATTGGTTATTGGGGTACTGTGGGGCAACTACTACTACTATCGGCCAGAACATATCCGTTCAGATTCTGATTACTATGGGCAGCTGATAGTTTCGTTGGGCCAGACAAAGTCGTGCGAAGGCGACGTCTGGGATCATAATTAGTTATAGTACGTTGCGTTGCCAAATCGTTAACTGTATGGAGTAGAGCATAATAGAAGGGATAATAAAGAAGGCTGGATAAGATGGGACATAATTTGTTGGTTTGTTTGGTTGTTTTTGGTTCTTAGCATTACCAATTTGCATTTGCAGTTTTTGTTCGAATTTTAGTAAAATTGAAAATTAATTATGCATTATAATAACATTCCAGAAAGTTGCTTTTTGGGTTAATTTTGAAATAAATGTTTGCTTATGGGGGTGTGTGTGAGTGTTGTATATTTATGTATGGTTTTTACAAATAGCTTTTTAGCTCAATATGTGTGTTTGTGTTTGCGGGTGGCTCTGGGTAACATATTATATATGCAGTAGGTAGAGATGATTGATTTGGCATGACGCTGAGGATAAAATAGGAGCTAAATTACTTTTAGCATGTTGGATGTTGTTGGCTTTGATTTTGTCGATTACTTTTTGATATGATACAGTAATGTTTGTTGAGGCACGGAAAATATATAAATGATTTTAATATATATTTCACTCGCGATAAACTTAAAATTGCTCTAAATATTTCCAGTTACTCTTGCGGTTTTGATTTGGTTAAATTCTTTCATGTTCGCCTTTCGTTTTTACCCTCTAAAGTTTACAAATTTCAATGTCGATGGCAAAAATAAAAATACAATAAGCATCAAAAATCATAATCAAATAAAATAAAATAAAACATTCAAACGCTACTGAAACGAAAGTAAGCAACAATTACAGAGTGGACTACAAGTGTAAGGGACAAACACCAAACTACGAAGAACACACAACAATCAAAATGAGTTCAAAAGTAAGAAATTAAGATAGTTCGTTTTGCATGTTGTATTTACAATAGGTAAAATGTCTAAATGTTGGTATAAAGGTAAGTATAATTGTATTCAGATGTATATGTGTGTGCTGCTGTGTGTAAAAGCAAATCATGCCGAGTCAGAATTGGAGTTAGATCCTGAGCCAGAGCTAGAGCTGGAACTCGACGATGAGGATCCGCTATCGGAACCCCCATCTTCGGAAACCACTGCCTTATCTTCCGGCTCAGATTCCGAATCAGGTTCCGGCTCCTGCTCTGCTCGCTTCATGGTTAGATCTTCTGCCACCGTTTGGGCGGCTAGTCGAGTTTGGTATTTGTGCTGGTGAAGAATGTGTGGTTCTAGCGGGTATGCTACGTGTGCTGGTGGTGGTGCTTGTTGTGGTGCATATTTGGGTGCGGATACCCTGGTCGAGCTTATGACTTGGTCTACGTATAGCTTACCATCGTCGGCGGCATTGGCATTGCGCTGTCCGCCCAAAGTTGGCGTAGTGCTGTGGCTGTGGCCGTGCCCGTGCCCAAGACCGTGTCCAAGATGAGGTACCCTCAGTTGTTGCTGGGCCAGCTGCATATGTTGCTGCTGCTGCTGCTGTTGCTGCGACTGATGGTGGTGCAGCATTTGCTGCTGCTGTGGGTGGTGCGACAGCTGCAAAGGTCGCTCATCGCCCAGCAGCGAATTGATCTCGGGACTCATCAGCAGTGGTGGATCCACCAGCAACTTGCCATTGTTGCTGTTGCTGCGACGTCCGCATGACGATGACGATGACGAGGGCGTCGGGGAAGGCGTGGTCGCATCGTGAGCTGGAGGCGGGGGAAGCACTTGCCCGTTGGCATAGAGGTGGGCATGGTGTTGCTGCTGCTGCGTCGGTGGCGGCTCATAGTGGGCCAGTTTCGACGGACGCGGTGGTTGCTGATGCGGCGCTAGCGGCGAGCTGCGTTTTATTCCCACTGAAAAACCAATCAATGATTTAGAAATGGTCGGCTTTAAAGGAATGTTTTCAGCCTGCTCTGTATGCTTACGTTCGACTTTGTGCGGTGTCCCATTAAGGCTGGCTCCATGGTGATGATAGCTGTGGGCTGGAGGCGCCTGGTGGGCATAGTGCGCTGCTAGTTCCAAGCCAGGAGGCGGTACTCCCGCTGTAGACGAAGAGGCGGCTGCTGCGGCGCGCCGTTGACGCTCCTCAGTCTCCTCCTTGTACTTCCTGGCTCGCACATGATCCTGCAGCGAGGCAGCTAGACCTTAAGACAAATAAAATAAAGATAAAGTCAATTTCGATCGTTATAACACCCAAGACGACCTTTTTTATTCAAAAAATATTTGAATCTGGTTGACAAATAAGTTTGTAGTATTAACGAAATGGATATTTAATTTAAAAAGATAAGATGGATTTGCTCAATTTAAATGTACCTTCTAGTGGAGGATTGGCACCATTGAGACGCGGTCCTCGCAATGTGGCTGCTCCCGCCGGCCCTGCCACCTTCGACTGTTTCTGCTGCTGTTCCTCGTGGAAATAGGCCTCGATGCTGCCCTTCAGCTCCGCACGGGGCAAGGCCACCGGCTGATAGTCCCGTCCAGAACGAGCAGCAGCGGAGTGGGTCGTTGGCGGTGCTGTTCCTGCGTTGGCTCGAGCTCCACCCTGAGTCTTCTGAACATAGGCCACTTGTGCCAATGTGGCCAGATTACTGTTTCCACCTACTGCTGCTCCGCCAGCACCCACACTAGGTACTCTCTCTTGCGCATAGCTGGTGGGATGTGCTTCCTGGGATTCCTCGGAGAGCGGACGCACATGAACTCTCTCCGGTCGCTGGGCATTTAAGTTAATCAGCAGACGATCGTTGGATCGCTCATTAAAGAAAGCTCGCTCCATGAAGTTGGCGCCACTTGTGCTCATGTTTACAGCTGCATTGATGATGCTCTGATGAGAGATCTCCAGAGTTCGCTCGATTTCCCCGTTAACCAAGTCGCCAATAGTCTTGCCTGAAGTGGGAGGTCCTCCGTGTCCTGGAAGGGGTGGCGTGGCCTGCGGCGTCACGTGTTGGCTGAGCTTCTCCTGCGACAGATGACGACGCAGAGCCATTTTTGCGGGTGAAACCTGAGTGTAATCCGGCTGCGAGGAGTTGGAGCTTGGCCTACTTGGCGGACGGATGCGATAACCGCCGTAATCCGAGTTGGCGGAACTTGCTCGGGGCAGCAGCTCCAGTGGTTGCTGCTGTGGCTCCACTATTAATTGCTCCCGGCTGCCCGAACGCTGGAGATGAGCATCAGCCGGCGGTGCCTTGAACTCATTGGGATGATGCGGATGCGGATGTGGATGCTGATGCTGTACATGCTGCGGCAAACGATGTTGCTGATGGTGTTGCTGCTGGTGATGATGCTGTTGTTGTTGCTCCTCTACCCGTATGTGCTGACGTTGTGCCGCATGAGCAGCTGCTGCCAACATGAGTTGCTGTTGCTGGAGCTGATGCTGCTGCTGCACCATGTAGTGTTCATAACTACTAGCGCTTACGGAGCTGCGACGCCTCTGGTAGCCCAAATCCGCCGCAGTTGTCTGCTGGCCAGCTGCATACAAGGCAGCCATGTGGGAGGGTGGAGGTGGTGGTGGTGGTGGCGCCTGCCTAACCGGCGAATACTTTGGTTCTTTAGCTGCCTGATATTTGCCCGATCCGGTGGCCTTGCCCACTGCCCCGCCGTATGCTCCATATGGAAGATTTGCTGGCGGGGGCGGCGCCGTGGAAGCGGTGGCTCCTGCACCCGGTCCCGGCAGCGGTGGTGTTATCGGGGATATAGTTGTATTCGCGTTCAGATGCATCAAGCCCTGCGTGGACACGGTGATGATGTTATGCAGATTGTTGGGCAGAGACTGCGCAGGATTCATCGCTGCAGCCTGCTGCTGCTTTGATCGCTTGGGCGCCGGACTGTGGAGAGGAGAGGGAGATGGCGATGAATCCACTGCCTTGCTGCGCTGCTCCTGATCCTCGTTTAAGGCCGTGGTGATGATGCTCTTCAACCGATCCTCAAAGTTGGCAACCTTGGGTGATTCCTGCTTGCGACTGGCCGATAGCCCGGGTAGCTCGCACTTGGGCAGCTGGGAAAGAGTGACCTGTTGCTGCTGTTGTTGCTTGGGGGCTGGCATCAGAGTGCTATCTTTGTAGTGGTGGCTAGGGGAGGATTTAATGCTCACTGGAGCAGACGGTGGAGGTGGTGGCGGTGCCTCTAAAATTGCTTTGTTCTTGCCATTCACTTGGTAAGGGGGCGCAGCTGCTCCTTGGAACTTGCCAGCTTCGATTTGGCGGCAGGTCTCCACAATTTTCTGTGCCAGCACTTCGGGATTGCTTTCCTGGATCTTGCCCACTTCGGGAACCTCCGGCCACTCCTGGGACCGCGCACGGTGCTCCCGACTGCGGCGAGAGTTCTTCACAGAGTTTAATTTGTTATTGGTCACTGAATTCGTAGTGATGGTTGTGGAGGAGGATGAGGAGGATGAAGATCCCGATGACACGATCATATTTGTTCCTTGCGCCAAAAGCGTCGCTGCGGTGGTCCTTTCTTCCGCTGTCTTCTGCAGCACCGTAGTCTCCTGTTCGATGGTAGACACCTGGGCGTAAAGTTTCTTGCGTTGGCTTAGCGTATTGGCAATTTCCTTTAGCACCAACTCCTGGGCAGTGGTCTCGGAAAGTTCAGGGGGCACCTCCAGCTTCACCTTTCCATTAACCGTTCCACATAGTTTCTGGTATTCGGCAAGGTTCTTTAACTGCTTGTTCAAAAGTATCTTCTGCTCTCCCTCGTAGAAGGTAACTTCGTTCCGCATCCTGCTTGCAGTGTGCTGCAGATCCTTATGCCTACCTACAATCTCCTTCGCCTGGGCGATCAGATCGTTGGGTGAATTCACATGGATGCCCAGCTCGTTCATACGCACTTTAAGTAAAGCAACACTATCATCAATCAGCACCTTTATCTGCTTGTCCAACTGACTGGCTCGGTTCTTTAGCCTGGCCATACGCTCCTGCTCTTGGGCAATCTGCTTTTGAACCTGGGGGACATAGGCACTGGACTTCATGTGCTCAATCATCGAAGTGTACTGCGAGCGGAACACATCCAGGAGGATCTGCAGGGCATAGGGCGTATCCTGTGGCGCCGCAGGAATATCCAACTCCGTATGAGCCATGTTTTCCGTCAGCAGAGCTGTTAGCTGTTGGTCCACGGTACCAGGAGCTGCTGGCAGCTTCTTGGTCATGGAATCCAGGGAGGTACTCAACACCGTTTGCTTATGCAGTGCTTCTAGTCCTACGATCTTCAAGGATTTTCTGCCGCGTGCCCCCTTCTTCATGCGTCCTTTGCGTCCAGGTCCAGCGCTGGCCGCCCTTGGTTGATCCTCCTTGGAGCTGGAATCCTTGCTGGCCAACGCTGCCGCCGCCGCTGCTGCCACAGCCTCCGCTTCCCTTTGGGCAGCTGCAGCCGATTTGCTGGCTATCGCAGCTTTCCTGGTCAACTTTTTGCGCTTTTTCTGGGTTGCAGCACGTGCCTGGCGGCCAACTGTTCCTCCTACCATGCTACCCCCATTACTGCCGCCATTGCTGTTGGAGTTATTGTTCTCCTCGTCGTCCGACTGCGAACTCTTGCCCTTCGAACTGCACCAATCTGACCAAACTTTCCTGGTCATGGGGCCATTTGAGGCAGAGGTGGTATTGGTGGTCGTGGTGGTGTTGCCACCATTGCCGTTTGTTGCCTCGCCATCGCTCTCCGTGCTGCTTTCCATGTCCAGGCTACGTTGCTGCTGTTGTTGCTGATGCTGTTGTTGATGGTGCTGCTGTTGCAGTTGCTGGCGTGTTTTGGAGGCAGCTTGTTGCCCACTGGCAGCTGCTAATCCCCCACCGCTCACATTGGCCGGCGACTGCGATTGATGGCGCTGCTGATGGGCGGCGACAGCGGCAGCTCCGACCGATTGTTCCCGCTCCCGCTGGTGGTTGTTGTTGTTGGCGTGATTGTTGCTGTTGTTATGGTGGTTGTTATGATGGTGCTGGCCAACATTCGCCTCTCTTTTAGCGCGATCTCGTGTGGTGCGAACAGTTCCTGAAAGATAAAAAAGATCCGCTCTTTAATATAAAATAGAATCCAACATTAATTAAAATAAGGATACTTTTGTGGACCTATCTTAAAATTCTATCGCCAATTTAACGACTGTCCTAAGTATTTTTCTGTCAATAAAAATAGTCTAAGCTATTAGCCTAAGAGGAAATCATTTAAAAACGATTTCATATGAAGTATTTAAAAAAAAAAAATACATTTTGAGTTGAGCTCGAATATACCTCTGATTTTACAATCTGTATTAAAAAAAAAAACTAAATTTAAACAAAAAGGACGACATAATCAGGCGTATAAAATCGATAAATAAATATTTAACTAATCTCAACATTAATTAAAGGCTTTCCTCTTTACCGCTATACAGTTATTATATTTTAAAAATGTAGCTATATTTTCCTCTTAGGCCATAGAACTAACCAAACTATCATATAAGCTCTTAATGCTGAAGAATAAGAATACGTTACTAAAAGTATTTCTTATAAACTGACTACAAAACATCTATAAAAAAAAAAATTATGATTAAATTGATTTCGTGATTTATAAACAAACAAAAACTTATTTTCATTCCATAAGTGATTGATTGAGGAAATCATAACAAATGAAAAAAAAATTCTTGATTTTGACAGTGATTGATTGGTTGGGAAAATTTCATGATGACGGAAATGACTGTTCTTTTTGTGTAGTGTGTCCTGGCTTGATTTCCGATTGGTGCATCCTTTAACTCCGCCGCCCATTGTCCTTCAGAACTTACCCACGCTCTCGTGATCGTTGCCACCTTTCGTTTTCAGGCGCTGAAAGTATCGCTCCAATATGGTGCGATCGATCACATGCAAATAATACGAAACGGGCTTGCAGGTCCAGGAAACGGAGCCCTTGAGTGGCGGAATCTCGCTGACGTGCATAATGGTGCCAATGTCACTAAGGTTTCTGCAATAAATTAATAAGTGTTAGAATATATGCCTTGCACTAGGTCATAACTCTGGTCCTAGGTTTCTAAATCTTCAACCAACCTGTCCGTGATCCGAAAGTTCAATGGACAAAACGACTTGGAGGACACGACCCGAGCTCCGTCTCGAAGGTCTGCAAATCGTTCCTTTAGCTGATGGTCCACCGTCGGGCCAAAGGCAAAGTTGTTAACAAAAACTAACGTTGAGGATGTGATCTTCTCACGATGCTCATCGACCAGAAAGTCCCCCTTTATCAGCTTATACTCGCAAAAGCGTTTGCCGAACCATCCCATATACTGGCGGAAGAACACGTCCATGCGTTCCGCATAGCGTGCCGGAGTGTCCGCCTTCTCGATTCCGATGCAGGTTTTAAGGGGAAAGGATCCGGCCATCTGCAGGACCACTTGGCCCACTCCCGAGCCGAGATCGATGAAGGTGTCCTCTTTGCTGACGGTGACGTGCTTAAGCATCTGCTGCACCAACTCGTAGCTCGTCTCGCCGTAAACCTCTGGCGAGAAGGGCTCATACTGGTTGAGTTTATCCGGATCGAGAACGGCAGCATTGTAAACTAATTGCAAAATGTGTCTTAGAAGGCTAGGGTGAGCGAACTTATTCAGGCGCTCGGCGGGCAGTGAAGTTCCTTTTTCCTGCGAGAAGGGAGAAAAAACATCAGGCTTAGCTATACATGTCATACATCATTAGTAAGTATTCATTGCAAAAGAAAAATACTAAGAAAGAAACATTTATTAGGACTTTTGAAAATCGAAAAAGGTTCATCTGGATACTCTATTGGATTAGTTTTCCAAAACTCTTACTAAAGTTGTGGGGTTATAAAAACCTAACCAACCTTGACTTCAAGTTCATTAAAATTACCAAAATACCAGTTTTTCTGAAATATAATCAGTGTTTAAATTTTACATTTTATAAAAATCGAAAATAATTTTGCTTTCTTTGTTTTTCTAACAATTTTCTCTTGCTGCAAATACTGTGACACAATAAAAAAGAAAGCACTCACCAATGCAACGATGCTGTCGACGGCCTTGTTGAAGCGATCGACCAGACCGGTCATAGTCTTATAGCAGGCAGTGTCAATTTGGTGGAGATTGGTCTCCTCGAAGGCCGAAGACATCGATGGCAGTTCATCGCAGACAAACTTAATGGTGTCGATAATGTCGATGCCATTATCGTGCTTGTCCTGTCCGTGTCCGATCTGCAGGGGCCAGGCGAAGGAAATGACGTCGGAGGAGCCAGCGGGCGAGCGCAACACCAAGTCCTTGACTTGGGGTGTGGCCATATTTTTCCGCTTTCCTTAGCCAGCCTTTCTTTATTTTTGTCTATTTTGTTGTGTGGTTTTTTTTGGTGTGCGTGGTAAAAGGGGGGCGAGATCGGTGTTTTTTTTTTGGGGAGTTTTGTTTGGGCTCTAAAACAACGTCTGCTTTTTGTTGTTTTAGTTGGTAGTGTCGTTTGAGATTTTGACTTTTGATGGGGCGTCTATGTGGGTGAGTCTATGATAGGTGCTAAACGATTTGACGATCGAAAATTGGCATAGGTTTTGTGTTTCTGTATTGTATCTTGTGTAGAGGCGATTGCGTTACGGATTACGGTTACGACTATGGTCTACGTTTAGTTTAAATGGTTTCTTCTTCTGGTTGTTGTTGATGTCTTAGGAACAGTGGCAGCGTTGGGTTAATGTATTGGGCTAATAGAATAATATTATGCTTCAACTACGTTTGACGTTGCGATTCGTGGCGTTACGTTGCGTTTGCTTTAAACGTTACTGTAACTGCTGCTGCTGCTCTTGCTCTGCTTCCTCTTCTGCTTCTTCCGTTGCGATCGCTTCTCTTTCCGGTTCCGGTTCCTCTTCTCCTCACTTCCGCTCTTCCTTCAGCAGCAGCAACAAAATACAAAAGTAACTGATGATAGTTGCGTAGTTTGATATTTTGCTGGATGTTAAGAAAACGATGCATTTTCTTCAGTGTGCGGAAACAACATTTTCCAAATGTTTTCCTTTCTCCCTAGAATCTCGGGATCGGTTTCGGTTTCTGCTTCGAGTTCGAATTCTTCTTGGTGTTGCATTATAGATTCCCACCGTTCCGTTTCGATTCAGTGCGTTCCGTGGCACGCGCTCTTTCCCGAATACCGTTGCGCATATTGCACGCGCCTCGGCCCAGTTTTGGAAAGTGTTTCAAAGGAATTCGCTGTTTTTATGCTTTTACAACACACGCGCCTTTAATTTATGTACAGTTTTGAAAGTGTTTTCTAGATTGAGTCTGTAACAAGAGAGAAAAGAAGAGAATGGTAAAAACATAAATAAGCAACTAAATCAAAATAAATTGGTTAAACAAAAATGCGGGGTCTAATATTTTATGATTTTTATGGTTGGCGAGTATTGAAAATGCAGTTCGATGCCTAAAAGTATGATGGTTTTTGATAATTGAGCTAAGGTAAATGCATTAGATAAATCTTACTTTCTATAGTTACTCTAATTAATATTGGAACTATAGCTATGATATATATTCAACCAATTCAAGGAGTGATAAATATTTGGTAGTGTGTTCACTGGTTTTGCTTTTGTAAATAGCAAAGATTCCCAAACTATGTTATCTCTAAAAAGTATTTATATTTTCTTCATCCAATGGAAGTGTAAGTAAGAATAAGATTAAAATGAAAATTTGTAAAGTTGTTTAAGTCGTGTTTTATATTGGACCCAGTTTGTGCAACTCTTTCAACGAACCTTTGCGCATATCTTACACGTTTTCAAACTTTATCGGTAAGTGCAATTTATTCCCACACTGGGATTTGTTAGCCCTGTCACTGAGACAATTTCATCATTGATATGCAACACCTCTTTCCCTGTTGGTCTTGCTTAATTTTTTGTGTTCAGGGTGGCTTTCGTTATATTTGTTTATTATGCTAATTAGTCATGCGAGGCACGTTTCAGGGCTTTTTTTTTTAATATACTTTTTTCACTTTGTGTTTAATGTGATGCCATTCATTTATTTGCTCCTTCTATTTTTGGTGGGCGTAGACGCAAGTCAACGGCAATGTGACTTCATTAGCATAAACAGCGTTGACGACAGCTTTCCTCGAGGGAAGTCAGGGGGTTGGGAAAAGCCAGCCAGGGAAAATCGATAACAACCCCAAGGCCTGCGGCTCGAATTAAAGAGTGACTGAAAATGTCCGTCACTCGGGTATTCTCTAATTAAAGCTTACTCGCCAGGGGCATTGAAAATCACCGTTGAGGCGGATTAGTTGCAGGTTAAAGCTTCAATAAACCCATGTGGGGAGGGAGATACTCAGTCTAGCGTTAACATTTTTGGCTAGACAAGCGCCACATTAAATTGAATGGGTTTTTGGCCGGCACTCACACTCGGACGTTAGTTAACATACAAGTATACCTATAGCTGTGCACATATGTACATTCTAGCTCGGTCTGGCAACTGCAAACAAAATTGCAGTACATTATATAAGCAAGTGGCGTTATGTGGCATCGCTTGGTTGTTGTTTATGCATGCACGTGTGCGCATCCGACCAACCTCCCCACTTCGAAATATGTATCTATCTATCTATCTATATCCCGTGTGCGTGTGTATCCGTATCTATATATATATACACATATATCTGCAACCATGACAGCCCCAACAGACGGCCAGACAAAAGCTCCATGTGGCATCTGTCTCCTCCCCGATTTTCCATCCCCCTGGCCACCGCCCTTTCCAAAAAGATATACATATATGCATGTATATCGCCCCACAGGTCGCCCATTTCGCCGGTCAAGCCGACAAACAACAACATGAGCTATAACAACGATAGCCACAGAGACAACGACGTCGACAATTTATTGTTAATCAATAACGGGCGATGAATTTTATTTTCAGTATTTAAGCGCCATCAGGCATTTGCAGTTTAAGAGAGATGTGCGTGTGGCAATGAAAAGCTGGTGAGAAAATGTCTGGAATGTAGTCGCCCTGGAGAGAAGAGAAAGTGATGGGCTCGAATCAGAATTTAAAAACCAAACGAAATAAATTAGTGCTTATGAAGTCAGTGTATTGGTGCAGTTCTTATGAATCTTTACCGACTTCCTCGTCGAAGTTTATTATTAATACTTATAATAAAAAAAATAAATAAAATTATATGAAGAAATTAAATCTTTATTAGATTCCCCTTTTTGTAAGTCCTTATGGGCTACACAAAATAATAACATTCTGTTCTTTCCTCATCCCAATAATGTCCGACATCACTGCTGGATATATAGTATAGACCCTGGGACTGTAGGCTAAAGAAAACAAGTCCATTAAACAGGCATTGAACTCACAGTCTGCCGCCAAAAATATGTGTGGTCGGTTGTTGGCTATACCCGTAAATTGCTCTTTTGCAACTGAAAATTAGAAAGTCAAAGTCATTTCCATTAGGGATCCCATTCTATGGCCTATTTCATCCATGTTGTCCCTTGGCTGCTGTCTAGCCGCAATATGTGTATGCATAAATACACAAGTTCTTAATGCGAAATTCATATGTATGTCTAATAAAAACCTTTTGAATACGTCCAGACAGAATTCCAGATACTTTCAGAGACGACAGTAAAACAAACTTTGTCGGCTTTTTGGTTAAATGTATCGGTTTATATTTTTAACCCTTATTATATTATTGTCTTACTTGGTATATCTACATCACTTTTAATACATTAAAAATTGAAAGGTGTAAAATTGCTTATATTTTCCTACATTGATTACTATTTTTATATGTCGGGACAAAAATTGCCTAGCTAATTAGACACCGCTGCGCTATTTATATCATAAACATTTTTTTTTATACTTTTTTGCATGCCCGTGGAGGCGTGACACACATTTCGCTAACATAGTATACAAAAACGTAAACTGAGAAAAGTTGACACAATTATGGGGCCCATACAACAATATAAAGGGGGCTCAGGGGGTCCATATAGCCATCGGCACATCGCGGTTTTAATCAACTTAAAAAGCACATACACTTTCCACTCTTCTCGGTTTTTATATCTTCATTGAAAAATTCTTTTAAAAAGGCTTGTAACACAATTTGTTTAAGAAAAATTCAAAAGTAGTTAGTAAGTGCTATATATGTAATAATGGATCATATATATATCTTGAGGTTTTGAGTTTTGATTTTTGTTTTGATTTATAATTATCATTAAAGCTTTTCTTCCTGTGTAATGGCAGACAACGCCCACGCGAACCGCTATTATTATTATTATTTTCTCTCTCTTTTTTGCAATATTATTTGCGTGTTGTTTTCTGTTCGCCTTTCCTTTTTTATTTTATGACTCTGCCTGCCTGCCACGCTGTCTGCCTTGTTTTCAGCCCGCCCCCTCATATTTTGTGTTTGCTGATATCCCAAACTAAAATAATAAAAACAAATTACCCAGTAAATGTGAGCTATGTACAACAGTTCTGAAAATGAATATTTCGAGCGGGGGAGAGATGGGTGACTAGTTTTTATTATAATGGCAATGTGTGTCAGGGTCAGTAAATTGTGGCAGCACTAAAATAATTAGTTAACTATTTGTTTACCTAACACGGCCAGTTCTGTAAGCTTACAGAAATAAAGAAATATTTTTATTTGGCTGTGTTATTTAATCGATGTTTTTTCGTTTTGTAATTTCTCGATTTCCCGTTTCACCAATAAACATTTTCCTATTATATGTTTTGGTATTTATTATATTTTTAGGTTTCCCTGGCTCAATGGGCACGTGTTGTAATTGCTGTTGCTGCTCGAAGGTCAAATTAGTTTACGCTTTGATTTCTCGTTAATTATCGTTGTAGCAATGCACACCCAATGAAATTTTTCAAGTCATTTCTGTTATTTGTTTTCTTTGTTCAAAGTGAATATCAAAATTCTAAATTGGTAAACATAAATCTTCAATTTTATTTCCGTGTTGAAATAAGTATAAAGATCATTAGAATAACGATTTTTATGTTACAAAGTTCTAATAAAATTCATTGCTTGTAAAGTTCTGAAAAAACTTATTTTTGAAATAATCTGTACCGTCAGGCTTAAGATCAAAGTCTTACTTCTTGTTTTTCAATTGCATTGAGGCCACCTATTATCAGTTTATATGTTTACGTAAATTCATTGGAATATATTAAATGTAAATATATTTCCAAAGAAAACAAGCGCTTGGCTTTGATTCACTTTTATTATTTTCTACAGATAAGAATTTTTTATGTTGACTACATTCTATTAAAGCGCAACCTGCTGGCATGTGTGGCCATCAAATCAAATGTTTGTTCTATGTCCATGAATAAACAAAAAAGTACTGATAAGATATGAAATTATTTGACCTACTTACAAATGCCTTTTATTAACGGAAGACAAATAATGAAAACTTGAAAAATAACCATGTGACATTAACCGCAATAAAGGAAGTGGCATATTTTTTCCTGCAATTTACGAAACAGGCTGCAAGTCAAACACCTGCCAGGAAGAGCAATAAAAGAAGAAAAACAAAAGATCGCCAGTATTTCGGTTTGGTACGTGCCAGGGGGAATTCCCCCTATCTTTTTTTGAGCTCCCCTTTTGATATCTGTCTGGAAGGTCATCAATCGCATTGCGTATATATAATTTCTTGTCCTGCGGTTTTTTTTTTTTAAAGAAACAGCTGCATATAAATGCCACATGGCAAACGGGGAAAAGAGGGACATTCGGAGCTTTTGACATGGAAAAACAATACAAACATGTGCAAGAAATTTACGGAGGCACTTGCCAGAGATGCCAACAAACACTGTAATTAAATTTACATAAAGGAGGATAACTATATTTTTGTAGGTTGATTTAACTGTCAGCTTATTATTGATGGCGGCATAAAATCGAGAAAAAAAAAAAAACACTATCACGCTTAAGCGTTTAAAACATCGAAACTAAAAACTCTAAAAACTAAAATGTATTTCAAGCACGCAGTACACTTTTTGTATTTATAACTAAACTGATGATTAAAAATGCATAATCACATTACCAAAATATGTTCCAGCCTAATAATGACTGCTTTGTAAATGATATATTAATTCAAATGGTTGCCTTAAATGGAACCCAGTCAAGAACCTTTAAGTTCCCTCATCGCATTGTTGCCAAACTTCACCCAAATACACACCATTAACGCATTTTGGAACTGCCACACCCAGAACTTGAAATGCACAAAGAATCACCAAGAATCACCTAAAATAAAAAAAAGAGGGAACAACGGCGACCCCACCCACAAAAGTTGTTTGGGTTTCCTGCCAGCAAAGGTGAACAAAAGTTCAAAAGAAGAGCACAAATTAGACAAGAGCTCTGAGAGTAATCGATTTTAAATTACCATAAAGCACTTGCCAGGGAAAAACTTTACACTTCAAAGTCAAAAAACAGAACCGAAGTCTTTACGGACTTTTCGCTTTAAATGCTTTTAAAGTACCGCTGTAAAACTGAGGCTCGGAACGTTAAAATTGTGCTAACTTTCCTACCTTTTGTGGGGTTAAGTTGGAAAAGCCGGGGCAAACCAGTCCCCAAACTTCATCCCAAGACGCCCAAAAATGTGAAAAATGCCAAAAGCCATGACAAAAAAAGGGAATAAAAAGGCAGAGGCAATAATGAGAAATATCTAAACATAAGTATGGGCTTTAGGAACCCGAACTTATAAAATATACTATAATGTGGACGCCCTCGGAGGGAATATGATGTTTATGACTTTTAATAAAAATAAAAAAATATTGGTGGCATTTCAGCCTAGTTAGGACAGACTTTACAATTTTAAAATAACATTTTGGAGTTAATATTGTATTTCTAAACTTGTAGTATAAGCTTCTTTTTGCAATTTCAATATTAAAAATGGTTTCACAAGGACGGAAACTTTAATTCACATTTGTTTTGTTTTAGATGCCAAACGAATTAAAGTGCGAATAATTCCAAATTTTTGGGTTTTAAAGGATATAAGGCAGCGAATTGGAAAGAGGCACATTCAAGTAGGATTTGGTCGTTAAATAATGCCTTCAGCATAATCAATAATGTTGGTAAGGCACACAAAAGGAAATTCCAAATAAGCCTCGAGCTAAAATTGCGCTTTGAAATTTCAAACTCAAGCAAGTGCTTTCATTTTTGTTTTGCATGGGCTGGAATTTTCCTCTTGAGGCTGAATATTAGCTCGTAACAATAGATAACTCAAGAACATTTTACGAGAAGGCAAGGAAAATGCTGTTAGCTAATAATGTTCGCCAACAATTTTCTGAGTAGTGGCAAAAAGTGCAATGAAATAGTTGAAGGTTACTCAAAACTCTTTTCAAGGTTTATCTTAATATTTCTTAATATCAATAATAAGTATCTACACTTAAATTTAAATGTATTCTTAAGTAAACAAAAAAAAAACCTGGACTCCATGCATATTTTATTAAATAGTGTATGCCCCACCTTTTATATTACGTAGGATGGAAAAGGAGGATGATATCAAATAAGGAAGCGAATTATCTTGTTTAAAATCAACAAACCGTGTTAATTAAAGCTTACGCAGTCAACTAGCCCTCATAGCAACAAGGGTTGCAATAACAATAGTAAACAAGTTATTAAAAACCATACACTCCAAAAATCTGCTGGTCAAAAAAGCATTGCAATTACAAAATCATCTTCACAGAGAAAATGTTGACGTTCTCATCTGAGTTGAAAATGTTCTTAAAAAAAGGGCGACATTTTTGAAGTTGAAAATGTTTTTATTTTGCTCGAATCAAGTTGAATGGGCGGTATTTGTGTACATTTTATATCTCAATTAACTATTATTCCAGTAGTAAAAGTGTACTTATAAAAAAAGTTGTTAAATAAACTCAATTTGACTTTTCTCTTCTCACCATTTCGTTCTAATATTAAAAACATTGATACCAAAATGGACTTACACGGTTTTTAAGAACGGATGTTCTCAATTCAAGAATAATGTACTTGAATATTTCCCGCTGTGTTTGAACAATTTTAAAAAGTTGGTATAATTTGTATTTTAAATAATTTGATTAAAAATCAAGTATATGTACAAATTTTCTTTCTAATTTAATATATTGCTGTATCTAATTGAATAATTATTATTTATTACTCAAATTAACCTCAGAAGCGTACAATTAAATTAAAAGTGATACCCGTCTTTCGAAGCGTATAAAATCAGAGGCAGTCAATGCGGGTGGATTGAGTTTGGCTTGGGTAGGAGGAGTATGAACGTAATGATGGGATGGTGCTGCTCTTGGTGGTTATGGGGCGGTTTATTAACACAGACGACTAGTAGTCGTCTCTCCAGCTTTGGCTTTTCGGTTCTCTCCTCGACCTCTCAACCTCTATCCTTCGTCATCGAAAACGTCATCATCTTGTTTATTTTTGCGCACAGGGTTGCTCGGCTGCTGATTCTCGTTCCCATTCTATTGCTCGGTAGGTGGAAATTGGTAAGGCCTGCCACTCTTTTGGCATTAATTGCTTTATCGATTTTTTTCGAGCATTTCCCCCAAGCAAACACCACACTACCCAACCAACCACCCACCCACCCTCAATTTGTTGTTGTTTTTAGCACAAGGACGTGGAAAATAAAACAAAGCTGGTGAATTCCACTCGTTTGTTGCCCTTCTCTTTCCCACCCTTTCTGTCTGCCTTGGTTACTGTGAATGAATGCAAAGAAGCACTGGAAAAAAAATGGGTGGCGCTTGGGTGGCGACACCAGAAAAGGCCGTGGAAAACATGGAAGGAAATGCACTCGCTGAATGGCGCTTTTGCGAAATAAAAGCGGAAAAAATGCACCTGCCGCAATTTTCAAAAGGTTCGCAAACAACATGGAGAAAAGCAAAATAAAAGCCGCGGAGAGAGCAAATGTAGGCCAACCCATTTTCCGCCCACTCGGAAAAACCAAAACAGCGACAGAGTTGCCATCCCAAAAAAGAGAAAGAAAAAAAAACAGAAATGCATGCAAAATGAGTTCAACGCCGGCAGAGAAATAACAGCTACAACTACAGACCGCCAGGCGGCGCCTCAACAAAAACTTCTCTGTTAATGCACAAAAAAATAAACCAGCGAAGCAAGAAAGAATAAAAAAAAAGACTGCAGTAAAAGTGTGTGCAAGCAAAAGCCCCCAAAAAACGAGGTCAACTATTTCTGCAAGTGGAAAGAGGCGGGAGGATTGGGGAATTGTGGGCGGAACTGGGCGGCAGTCGACTGCATTTGTTTCAGTTGCGTGCTTAGTTAGTAGGTTATGTTTATGTAAATTTGCATAATTACAAACATCATACCCACCACTCGCCCACAAAGTAAATATAAATATTTTCCACTTTAATTTAAGCACTCGACTTGATTTAAATTTAGGTATGGCAACGCCACAGTCTAATAGAAAACAAATGGAAATGGGTCAGTAATTACTTAATTGTTAATTATTAAGTTGTTTTTCAGAGTAAATACCTTAAATTCTAAAACAATTATATAAAGAATTAACAAATAAATAAGATATTTGATAATCCTCTGCTTTATTTGAATAGATTTAAAAACTCAAATAGTAAGAGAGAGCAAGCATAAAATCTCTAGTGCTATAACTTAAAAAGTAAAGTAATAAAAGTAATTCAACTGTCAATTAATAAATCCAGTTCTTAATAAAGCAGTTATTAATTTACTTTACGAAATAGTTCCTCCTTACTATACAATTTTTTTGAACTACTTTTAAACTTTAATGCAACGGCTGAAAAGTGGCAACATCGCTGCGTGGGAGGAAACAACTGGAAGTGGGTCAGTAATTAAAACTCATCGCCTCCAGGCTTCAATTGTTAAAAACTATAAAAATCGCTAAAAGAAATGTTCACCTAATATGTCGAGGGGAAAAAGAGAAAAGGATATGAACTAGACATAACTGGCACAGAAATGAAGTAGATGAAATCAAAGCAAAGCAGAAAAACTAACTAATTGAAAACTGTCTGAACGCTGGGGGGTCTTCAAGTTGAAGGAGAAATTTAAATGAATTTATGCTATATAAAATGACTTTTCAACATACTCTCTAATTTAAATTCGATTTTTAAAGATACTTAATTCTTTGTTTTGTGGTTAATATGTTGGGAAACTAAAATTTTAAACGTTTATTTGTGAAAGATTGTTTAAATATAAAATGTTCGCTTAAATTTATAATAATTGTATGAGTTTTCTGGTTTAAATATAGCCTTCACAAATATAACACACAAAACAACAAAGTAAGTAAACTTTATTGAAGCGAAACTGAAACCCAAAGGCAACCAATAACATTACTAAAACATACTGAAAATACAAAAGGGAACCAAAAGGAAATTGTAGAATGCCTTAAATAAATAAGAGAAAAGTTGGCAAAATTACAGAGTTAAAAGAAAATAATGTAGAGCGGAATAACATAGTGAAAAAAACAAAAAAACAAGAAAGAAAAAAAGAAAAGAAAACAGCCCAAATCAAAAGAACAGCGACAACATACACACCCCCGGATCGAGAACAACAAAATCAAAAGGGACAACGACTGAATTGAATGAAAAACTAAGAATAGAAAGCGATGTTGCCAATTTTCACTATTCTTAGCACAGACAGAGTTGCCCTGCCACTTTCAGAAGCTCAAACGACCGATAAAAACGGAATGAACGACGAAGCAGGAAAAAGTATATAAAACAAAATAGAAATTGAAACATCCTTCCTCGGTAGCGTTTGTCAGGTCGGTGGTTGCCCAAACTACTGAGGAAATTTATACGGGAAAAGCCAAACAATGGTGGTCCAAAGGGGGTAGGAGAGTAACGTGCGGGGGTGAGTTTTCCCCAGCGTCAGAAGTGCAACAATTTTCCATGGTGTGTGTAGCAGAAGGACCTGCCACAAGGGTTGCCAGCCCAAAATGCCAGAGACTCCGGAGTTGTCCCCAAAGGGGATGGTAATGGTTGAGGTGCAATGCTCTAATGCCAATGCAGAGAAAAATATTTCCATGCAAATTCTTGGCATAGAATTTGAGTAGCATTTTCAATTTGATTAAGAATCGAATTGTATATATAAAAAATATCGATATCAAAGATTAAAAATATTATTTTAATAAATTATCAACAATAGATCATTTACAATAGAAGTTATCGATATCCCCAGCGCTTTGTTCTCTGTGTAAGGATATGGAAAGAGCGAGACAAACATTTCCGGATAAGTAGCAAAAGCGCCGTAATAAAATCTGTCTAACATTATTGGGTGGTTCGGGTTGAACAGACTTGAATTTTGGGCTTGGGGTTATGGGACCTGATGGTCCTATGGTCTGGAGCTCAACTTAGTGGGGCGAAAAGTGGGTGGCAGCGCTCTTGAAACATTCTCCGTTGTTGCTGCCTGGTGACAGCGCAAAATAAAGTGGGAATAAAAGAGAAGAGGGTTGGCGTTTCCGGGAGGAATGTCAGATGAAATATGGTAAAAAATGTAAATTGAAAAAAATATTTGTTGTTTGAGGTTGAGACAGAAAATTTATGGTGAAACGCACAAGGAGAGCCATAAACTAAAGTAAAAGAAAAGTTCGTTGTGAAAATAATAAAAATGAAATAGAGGAAGGCGCAAGGTACAAAGTAAGTTGAGAAAAGCGATTATATTTCATGAATTATGGCTAGCACACACAACTATACAATGGGAAGCTGTAAGCTGAGATGAGTTACGATAGATAAAACGTAACCGAAGAGTAGAAAGTTTAAGTATAACGCGAGTGAAGCCGTAACTAAAAATCCAAGTGAAATTTGGCAACCATTTATACCATTAAAGATGAGACATTTATCAACATCTTTTTTGGTCGATATTTGCATTTATATTTATGTACTAAAAAAACCACACAAAAAACAAACAAAGAGAAATAATTTATATGCGAAACATTTGTGTTTGCTTTTGGCCCAAAGTGGCGGGGGAATGGAACAAAAAGGGAAACATTAAAATCAAACACACAGCAGAGCAGACGTTGACAGTTTCAGTTCATTGAACCGAACTTAATTAAAAATCAAGTTGAAGGTCGCTCTCTCGTTTCAGAGTGTGTGTAAATATGGCCATAAAGAGAATATGCCGACATGTTTATGCATTTAATTTGAATATAAAACGTATTCGAGCCAAAAATCCAACGAAAATCGGTCTTACGCGATCAACAAAAATACGCTTTACAAAAAACTGGTAATTCGGCAAAGGTCAGTGAACATATTTTACAATAATAAAAAAAAAAAAACAAAAAACCAGACACAACAAGTGAAGTCCAATGTGCGACAGAGAGGAGGAAAGTAGAAAGGGAGGGACTGAGAGAGGGGTCTATCATACCGATCATGATCATTTCTGGGCAATGTCTCACGAGAAAACCTGTTTTAATTGAAGCCAAGATTCGGTGGCTGGCTGCTGGCTGAAGTTTGGCAACGGCGCTCACGCAACAAACGAAAAGTAAAGCAAACAAACAAACAGTTGGCAACTCTGCACCGCCAGAGGCAGAATCCCAATCAGAATTTCAAACATTTTAATATGAAAAACGTGACGCAGCAACAATGGAAAAACAAAAGAAGGAAGAAACTGTCGGGACAGGAACATTTGGCAAATGAAACGCCAAAAGAACAACAGCATTAAACAAAGAAGAAGCAGCTGCTTGTGACCACAATTGTGGATAATATCAAGGTGCAATATGATCCCAAGATAATTTTATTCTTCTATTGTAAGACATACATATGTATGTATATGATCCAAAGTAAGTCTTGATTTTTACCTATTTTTGTGGTGTTTCTAAAACCCAGTAATATTATTAATATGAACATTATTAATATAATAATATTACAATATAAAGAACTTTATATACAAAGATATTACCAAAATTAGTTTATTAATTGGATATCATTTTATAAATGACCACACTATTCTCTTTCAAATAGATATTTAACTAAGATAGTTTAAATTCAATAAAATATCGGTGGTTATTTTAAAAATTAATAAATTCAGCATTTTCTTGAAATATATTTCGTAAATTAGCTGAAAAATAAGAACTAAATATTATCTTGAAATATATTTATAAATTTTTTTTTGAGAAATGAGAGCTTCATAACCTAGTACTGCAACCACTGCTGTATAGAGATGCGCGTTGATAGCCCCCCCGGCATTAGATCGTCGTTTACACGGTGGGTTTCTGATAGAGTGAACGGGTTGAGTGTGTATTCGTGACAGGTGTTTGTTCGTGCGTGTCTGCGTTGCGTCTGTATGGGTGCTGCTGCCGGCACTTGCGTTGGTGTCCGTGAGTGCACAGTCGACGTAATAGCAGCATAACTGCATCGAGTGATAGTCACGTACGCCACACACACCTCACAGTGGAACCCGAAAAAAAGCAACCCAACAAAACCAAAACAAACCAGACCAAACAAAACCAAACGCAGGTGTTCATTTTCGTTCGAGGAGCGAAAAAAAATAGATAGAGAGCTTCTCAATTTCAGTGCAATTCAATGCATGCGCTGCTAACAAGTGTCACGTTAAATAAGGAAATGACAACAAGTTCTACTTGTCTACTTTGTTGGCTTTGGCTCTCGGTTATGCAATGCATTTCGCCTTGGTATTTCTATATTGCTACGACAACCTATTATTTATAATCATTATACGGTTTCAACTCTCGCAGCGGGAATTTAAAGGTCATTGCTTGAGGCATTCGTATTCGGCAACAGCTTCTCAGTGTGCGTGTCCGCCTTAAGGCTAAATTAATTTCAGCTTTGAACTTGCAACTTCAACGGAATTTGGTTATTAACTTTGGCTTGATGGGCTCGGGTTCGACTTCTCCGCTGGCTAGAAGCTTTAGCATGAGGTAATAGCAGCAACTAGTTTTTACTCATATTGCAAGGTCTCAATCGGAGTAATGTTGTCTAATTTTAGCAGCTTAAACTTTAAATGATTGAGAACAAAAAACACTTAAAATTCTTTTTAAAATAAAAATGTTTCAGAAACATTTTAAACAGGTTATTCTCATTAAACTAAAGAATAAGGATTACGTCATTACAAATAGTTAGAAATTATATATTTGGGTCAGAAACAACATATGCAAAGAAATATCTGGAGATTGTATTTTAAATGATCTATTTATTTGATTGAAATAATATATATTTTCAGGAATTTTTAGAAACCCATTGACACGTTTATAGCTTTGCCCTGGATGATGGCTCATATTTCGTTGGGTTTTAAAGCCCTTACAAATAGTTAAAAATTTTATTTTTGGGTCAGAAACAAAATATATAAAGTGATATCTGGTGATTGTATTTTAAATGATCAATTTATTTGATCATTATATTATTATTTATTAAGGAATTTTTAGAAACCCATTGACACGTTTATAGCTTTGCCCTGGATGATGGCTCATATTTCGTTGGGTTTTAAAGCCCTGCATTCCCATTCTGATATGGCCTTAAAGGCTGCCAAAGACACCCACACAGAGGTAGATTCGTAGTCTCTTTCTATCCGACTCATTCCGTCTCTTTCGCCGTCTGCGTTTTGTGGGTTTGTTGGCTTTGTCTATTCAGTGTGCTGGCGATGGAGTTGCTGTTGGTGCAGGGAACGTGTTTTTTTTCAGACGACCAAAACCGACGCGGCCTATACATAGCCCAAAAGCGGCAACAACAACTGCCGACTGACAAAAACCTGCAATACATTTCGTGCCCTTAGGCTAAATACGTCGCCGTGTGTTTTGTTGCTCATCGCCAGTATTCTCTGTGTAGCTATCTCCCTTCCTCCTTCTCCGTCCCGTTCTCTGCCAACATTGTTGTTGTTGCCACTGCTTGGCCAACGACCTTTATCACGCTCGCGCACACACACACACACACACACACAACCACCCGTATTTGGTTGCGCTTCTTCTTTTCCTGCTCGCTCACTCATTTTATAACCCAACAAATTACAGTACAACTTCCGTAACTTCGATTTCACGAGACCCAAATTTACCTTTAACAAAGTGTCTTTATAAGAAAACACTAAAAATAACTAAGTAGAATTATCTTAAAATCTCGAAATGGTTTTTTAAAACAAGTTTTGAAGAGTAAAGTGAAATACTCAAATTGTAAGTCATGTCTAAAAGATACAACATAATTGTATAGATTTTTCTAGGAATAAAATACAAGAAACTACTTGGAAATATGGCTAAAAATCTACCCCTTCTGTATCTGTAAGCGTATAGGAGGGAAGTGCCATCCAAAACAGTATTATTTTCGTTTTTAGTATTGTTCTTCTAGGTTTTTTTTAGGTCCTATATTAGTTAGGCTTTACTATTTCAGTTTTTTAATAAGTATCTATATTTATTATTTATATTTCCGTAACTTCGATTTCCCGAGGCCCATATTTACCTTTAACAAAATGTCTTTATAAGAAAATACTAATGACTAACTAGAATTATCTCAAAACCTCAAAGAGATATTTTAAAAAAAGTTTTGAAGAGTTAAAGTGAAATACTCAACTCTTAAGTCATGTTTAAGACATTATTTTCCATTTTTTCTTTTAGGCTGGAAAAGAGACAACGTTTAGGATAATTACCATTATGAAGGTAAAGATTTTTCAAGGAATAAATTAAAAATATTGTTAAGAACTACTCGGCAATATGGTTGAAAAGCCTACCCCTTCGGGATCTATAAGCGGAAGGATGGAAGTGTCATTAAATATAGTTACATTTTTGTTTTTAGTAGTGTTCTTCTAGGTTTTTTTAGGTACTATATTAGTTTTGCTTTACTATTTTGGTTTTTTTAATAAGTATTTATATTTTGAAATCCATTCACAGGAGTAGAGTTTAATGTTTTTTCCAACGAACTAGAAATTTTAAAATTTTTATCAAATTCTATTTTCTAAATTTATTAAGTATCATTATGGAGTTTATTGCTCGATCTTTAGAAGTCCGACTGTAACTTCAGCTCAGTCCGACGTTTTGGCTTCTTTCTCGACTCTGCTCTCTTTCGCCTCGTTCGCTTTTGCTCAGGGTTGCTGCCTCGCCTTCTTCGTTCGTTCGTTTTGTGCGTGACTCGCCCCCTTCTTCTACGCCCCTGTACTGATACGCCCCCTTTCCCCCTCGGACCCCCACACCCCCGCCCGTCTTTCTAGAGCGTCGTCTGCAATTTAATAATTTCGAGTTCGAGTCTCATTTGAGGCTCTTTTTGCACACACACAAACACACGCTTAGCAACAACCTGTCTGGCACACTCGTGCTCGGTTTCTTTTTTTCGTATGCGTAGTTTCTTCATTTTTTTTTGGTTTTATTATATTTTTCCTCTTGCCTTGGCGTGTTTTTCAATTAAAGTGCAAGCGGCGGTGGCAAATTTTCAGTTTCCTCTAATGCCATCTCTTTTGCACGCTCAATCACCTGTCCACGGGTGTGTGTGTTTATATGTGTTGTAATAGCCGCTTACAATTTACCGTTATGCGCCGGTGTAATAAAAAAAAAAACATCAACAACAAATGGCAGACAACAGTTGTTTTTTATTTTTTTAAATATTTTTTTCCGCCCATTTCGCGTTTTATTTCTGCAGAACATTTCGTGAGCGATTTTTATCGCATTTAGCACGCACACACACACACGAAAGGCAAAGTGGCGCCATCTACCGGGGCGAAACATAAAAATGCAATTTTTATACGCAACATTATTTGTATCCATTAGTTTTGGTTTTATTTTTGTACACTCGTTCGTTGCTCTTTTATTCCACCTGAACTTGGTACCGCTTTCGTGAATCACGCGTCGCTTTAAAAAGCAGGTCAACCGCTCCTTCCATCTCGTTTCCCCCTTAAATATATGAGAATGAAAAGCAAAACAGCTAAAAAAAAAAAAACAACGATAATAAAATTGTCAAGCGAAGAGAATTCGCCATAAACATGCCAAGTTTATTTGACACAGATTTTGTTTATGTGTTTAATATGTACATTTGTATAAATATTCACTGATGTGCACGCGCAACAATTTAATATGATGTTTTCATGATCAAGCTAATAATATTTAAAATGGGTTTTACACAAGTTACACCATATCTGTATAAAAAATCGTGCGATATGAACTCAAAAGTCAAATTACTTGCTCAATCCCTGGAAACTAAATTATAAATAACATTTTTATAATCATTTTAAAGCGAAATACGAAAGTAACCCTTTAAATGACTCACCAATGATTAACAATATGAATATGATAAAAATCCCATTCCACTAAATTCAGTATCCGCATTAAACAAACTTTCTTTCCCACAATTCATTGGGTTTTATTACCTTTGACTCATTTCAGGCATGGAAAACTATAAGCCCAGTATATCAATTGCAAAACCATCGACGTGAATCGGAGTAGATTCTTAGAAATCCAGACAAAATTCCATGCAATTTATTCTACGCTCATTGCTGTTCTTCTTACATAAAGTATCATGTTATTATACTACCTTCTACACCGTATCGATTACAACAAATTGTGGTTGATTTTGCTAGATACAATGTAAACAGAAGCAGATAGCAGCAAAAACAGCTGTGAACCACAAAAAAGTTACACAGTTGTTGCGATTGCATGGCAAATATAATGTGCAATTGGAAAGTAAGTAATTAACTCGTTGGGTCCACTAATTATATACCCAAAACCTATTGAACTGAATCCTCTCATCGCTTGTGAAATTTATGGTATTTGTTAATGGTAAGAGGGCAAATTATCCAGGTGCTTTTCGCAATTATCTTTAAATCGATAGTACAGGTATTATTATAAAATAAACCTGTCACAATTTGAACGAATTTGATATGGAAATTGCGGGAAAAATGGAACATCGGGGAATAATGAGAATTAATTTTATAGTTTGCTCATTTGTTATGGGTTTCTTGATTGCTAGTTGGGTTTTTAGATGGTCGGGTTGTTTATGAATCAATATTAGTTAACAATTCAGGCACAATTAATAAACGCGGGTTCCCTTAAGAAATTGTAAACTAAAATTATGTTGATAGTTCATTAAAAACATCTAAAGTTTTCAAAAGATATATACATAATTGTTCTAATAATTTATGGAAAATAGATATAAACAGTTCCATATAGTTACTTGTACCTCGTTCGAAGTTGAGGGATTAAATCGATTTTATTCTCATTTGTTATTTGATTTACCCCTTAGACCTGACCTACACCTACCTCTTTATATCTCTCCCCCGCCGCTATCTCTTTCTCCCTTGATCACGGAGTTGCTCGGCGGATATTACGCAACACATGCAAAATGGAAACGAAGCACAGTCACAGCTAATAAATAATGCAAATGCATTGCAGTGGCGGAGTGGAACGGGTTTTTCAGGGGCTGCAGAGGGGGCAATTGAACTTTTGCTGCAGCGACTTTCTTAAGGCAAACAGCTGTTGCTGCAAAAGAAAGAGACGGCCACAGACCAGCGGCGAGAAAAGAGACGGAAAGAGGAGTGCAATAACTTTTCGCTTGTGTCCCGCCACATTTATTATCGCTTTATTTTTATCGCATAAATAAAAGTGCAAAAGCGTAAAAAAGGGCTTGTCAACGGCAAGTCGCGACTTCGAGTGGCATGAACTGAAATGAATGAGTTCAGCTGAGTTGAGAGTGAGACAGGAAATAGGAGACCGAAAGAGACGGACAGCGCAAAAGTGTGGGCAAAAAGTTTAAGGACATGTTTGTCATGTTTACATTTCACTTCAAGGGCTTTGCACTTTAAGAACTTTACCTTGGAATTTTATGCGGAGTGTATGGGAGGTCAGGGGCGGTTTTTACGAAGGGTTAACTTGCGTCTTCCTGTGAGTTTTATATTTATGATGCCCGAGCACGCGACTCGCATTTTATTACACTCAGCGTGCTGCGTTTTGTTTTGAAAGAAGGTACCAACCAACACAACCTGAACCACACCCAACTCTTATAGAACTGTCTGCCCGAAGACCCCCAGAGAACCTGGGACCTCGTTTTACCGGCTTTACCGTTTAATGGTGTTAATAGCCTTATGTCAAAAATGGGCGTGTTCGGTAGACAGTTTCTGTTGTTAGCCTTTGTTTCATGGTGCTCTAAACAGGGGGCAACACACTCATTTGCGATCTGATAAGCAAACCAGACCAGAAACCAGAGACAGCTAAGAAATTATTGGTCTGGGTTAGGATTTGCGAGTATTTCGCTAGTGGATACGTATGAATATAAATAAAAAGTGTACCTTGTGCTAGGCTAAAATTAGTTTCTATCAATATTCATACATACATTAGTTGTAAAATTAATGGAACCCTTGTTTTTGTGTTTGAGAATGAATGATAACAATCAACCGTAGGGATTGGTCTTTTAATCCTTTTAAGTGATTCAACCTTTATGAATTTATTCTTTACTTTTTTAAATGAACAATTTTATGTTTGACCCATAAGACAAGTTAAAGCCAGAAAAGGACTAATAGAAAGTTAAGAACGGCAGTAATATCTTCATATTTAAGGTATTTTTTGAGTTACAGAAGAAATTTTAAAGCCCCCAGTGGAAAAATAATTGAGAATGAAGATTGAATTTAAGTTTGTAGAAAAGGGACGTGTAGAGAGGGCAATTAAACAATGAGGTATACCCCTTTCTAAAGATATCCTTGAAGTTACCGAAGTTAATTCTGGATCACTACATATATGATAAAGTAGAGAAAAGCGAACTTGTATATTAATGCGGTAACAATGTTTTCAATGGTTTTAAGACAAAAATTTGGTTAAGATGAAATCTCACTGCAAAATTAGCACTTCTTAAATATTTGTTCCACTTTTTTAAGGTCATAACATTTTGCTGAGTATTAAAGAAAATTCTAGTGCAGCAAGTCACGCTTTAAATTGCACATTAAAGCACAATTGAGAAGCATTGAAAATTCGCTCTTGTTCCGCTTTAACTATTTCATTTCCCAATTGATTGCCTCACTTTAACACACAATACGTATAAATTAAATTTGCTGGCCAGAAGCGCACACAAAATGCACCTGCACACCACACACACACACAGACACACATCGATATAAATATGTGTGTACGGACACATAAACCAAAATAAAACTAGCAAAGCATTTGAAAATTAATTGCAAAAGCCATTTGAACCGGACCTCGGACAACATTTTGCAATCGGAAAGAGAGCGAGAGAGAGTGAGAGGGAGAGGGAGAGCGAGAGGAAAGGAAACGAGGGCGTTGGTCACTTAAACGGAAAAATTGAAAACTTAAATGCACCAAAAATGGTCGATAAATGCCACGAATTTAAATGCTGCAAAATATTTGCCGGCAAAAGATTAAAGCGCACGCATACACACTAGCAGAATGTAAATGTTTGTGTGTGTGTGTGGATGTGTCTGTGTATCGGGTTGAATAAAGCAATTTCAGTGAGTGGCTGGGTGGGTTAGTGGGTGGTGGTTGGGCGGTGGGCGGTGGGTGGTTCGTCGCTCGTGTGGGGTTAAATGCCATAAATAACGAAACAGGCGGCAGTCAGCACATAAAATACAAGCCAAGCACATAATATACAAAACAGAGCGGGAGAGGCTGAGCGGGTAAGAGGGGGATGGAGACTGAGAGAAAGGACGAAATGGGAGAGGGAAAGAGCCGGCCGGGGAATACACAAACACACTCACAAAAAGCTTAGCTTGTGTGCGCCCTTTCTGGGTGTGAGGAAGAGGCAGAAAATAAGAGAAACAGAGATAGACAGTGAGATGTGTGGCAAATCTAGCTATCGTTAAGTTAAATCTGTCTTTTTTTAATTGATTAAAGTCTAGCTATTTTTGGCTGGCTTTAGAATTTTAAGTTAATGTTAGAAATACAAAATAAATATGTATCAAAAAAATATGTATAAAAATAAATATTTTTCAAAATAAATATGTATCAAAATAAATATGTATCAAAATAAATACATATGTATCCAAATAAATATGTATCAAAATAATAAAAGTGTACAGTAATTCAATTGAATGTTTGTAATCTTTATTAAAAGCTCTATACCTTTAATAAATTAAACCGTTTAAGAAGTCGTTTTAGAAAGTTAATCAATTAGTTCATTTTTCATATCAAAAAAGCAAGATAAAAAATTTGTTTAATTTCAAAGGAAGTATTCCTAGAACCTTACAATTCTAACAATTAAAACTGTATAACCTGTATTCTAAGATTAAATAATAGGCGCTATATCAAATATAAAAACCATAGAATTCGGATGTAAGAGTTTTAAATAAGTAGCTCCCTAGAATTAATGCAAGTACACAATTATGCTTTCTCAACATCTAAGGAGTCTAAGGTTTTCCATTATAACTTTCACAAATGCTTAGATTGGCGTTTATATGGTTTAATGAAATCCTATCCCCTTGGCTTACTTGGTAATCCACAATGGGCAGCACTAGTTTTCGAGTGGTGCTGACGTCGCTGCCAGCAGCCGAAAAAGGCCAAAGGGCGGGGGGCGGGGCGAGCGAAAATCGATAAAATCAAGGGCAGACAATGCTGATGCCGCTGCCGACGTCGCTGCTCTCGAAGGCAGCGCACGTGAGGCTGCTTGTTTTTCTTCTTCTGCCTCCTGTGGATGGGTGGGTGGTGGTTGGGTTGGCTTTTGTTCTGCTGGTGGCGGCAGAGGCAGCGACAGCAACCCCCAAGGCAGCATTATTGTGAAAGTTTCCGACAGCGCGAATGTGTGTGTGTGTGTGTGAGCGAAGGCAGTAAAACGAAATGAGAAAGCATGAAAAATAATCATTTTGCGGAGTTACTCCCACAACGCCACCCACCTTCCTCCCCCCATCACCCCCCCCCCCCTCCCTTAAATCCCTAAGAAACTTTTTTTGGGCGGTGCCTGGCAAAATATTTCAAATTGCAGAACAGCTGAAAAAGTAGAGTCCTTTAGGGTTATGGGCCCTTCTTTATACAACTGGGGTCAAGATCCTAGATTAGGGCACTTTACGAAGGGAATTTAGGGATTTACTACTAAAGTATTTCATTTGCATTATTCTTAGTATATAATATAGCTATTATAAATATTATTAATGGTTTCAGTTTTAGTTGTGAGTATAATATTTATAATTATATTATCTGACTAACTCATAACCGGTTTGTAAATTGTGTTTCTTTAAAATCGAAATGCTACAGTTAATTGATATTTAATGATTTTATATAAGACTTACAGATGGCAGAGAAAATAAGTTTTCTTGTCCAATTAATATAAACAATGTGTATTTTAATTTTTTTAATAATAATAATCATTGATTTATTTTTAAGAGTTACTTTTTTATATTTAACTGGGGTGTTACTGTACCTGAACAATATTATAAAATTGTAAAAAGACAAACAATAAACTTCAATTTGAAGGCTAATAAAATATTGGTTTAACTGATTGACAAGAGTTTTGTATCTTTAAAGTCCTCAGAATGTCAGGAATAAAATGTATTTCAGTTAAACATAAAACTTTTCATCTTGAAAATTACATTATGGAAAGAATGTGGATTTGTAGTTGCATTTTGCAAGTGCTATTACCTTGGCCAAAACTGTACAATGAGGAGGAGCACACTCTCCATTTCGAGTTCTCCGTGCTGCCTTTTGGGCGCTGTCAGCGGCAGAAAGGACGAAGATGGCCAAAAGGACGAAGATGGCTGAAAAGGAGCAGCTGGAGGAGCAAGGAGAAGCGACTTCTGTTTCGCCTGCTTTTATTTTCGGCTCGCAAAACTTTTTGGGAGCGGTTAAGAGGGTGTTGTGGGTGCGGCTGTCCTGGCAGGATATTGTTTTTTGGTATAAGAAGGCGCGCCATCAAATTTAACGTGTGGAGTAATAGAAAATGGCGTCTGCATTTAAATTTCCCCCAAAGCTCTTGGCAAGGACGCCAAGGCGGATTCTTTTTATTCCTTTTTATTTCTTTGTTTAATGTGAGTTTTTCGTCATTTTTGTATTAAATTAATGTGAAAATGTCAAATTTATGGATGGCTTGGGTTTCTTGGGGATTGGCTTGGAGTTTGCCCTTGTTGTTATTGGTAATGCGATACACATAGGAGGAGGGAAATGGGCGTGGCCAATTTCCTTTATTCATTATAGATACTACTGTTACTATGTGAAATACATTTTTCTGTCTAAGCTTTAAATGGTTATTAAATGTTTATTAGTGAGTACAAAAAATGAATGCCTTAAATTCAAGAACAACAAATTTATATGTTAGTTTAATAAATTCTATTGTGAATATTTTTTAAAAATTAAATACTCGACATCTTCCTTTATAAACTTTTACTGCGAATTGGCAACAAATTGTTATGAACGGGATCAATAAATGATTGTACCAAATCAAATAAATCAAATCAATCTTGACATAAGTATCTTAATTGAATTTTAAGCAACAAAATATTCAACATAATCATCCAACTATGTGATATCTTAATGCTCCTAATTCATTGTTTTCCCTTTTCGTTCTGTCAACGTCGCAACTCATCTCAAAGCACTTAAAGTATGTCCAAATGTCTAAAACATTTGACTTTGGGCTTTAATTTCAGAACTGACAGGAGATTAAATATGCCTATACAACAATTAGGGGGCAAGGCAAAACTTTTATAAACCTTTCCGCAAACTTAATTAGCCTTCATAGGAACAAAGAGAGGAAACCAAATTGAAAATCGAGATTCCACAAAGTTAAAGTAATTTAAATTCAAGAAATGGTTTGCGCCGAAGATTGGGAAACCTTTCGCAATCTATCTTCATATTCAATGAATTAAATTATCGGCATCAAAGTGAACCAGAGCAAGATGGCTTATACGAAAAAGCCTTTGGAGCTTCAAGTTGCTCCACAGACAAAAATAATTTTTGGATGTGAATTCAATAGGAATATGCCTATTATAAAGGTTTTAATGCACACTTTTAGTAAATTTACCATTTATATAAAAGTTTTAACGTGATTGAAGTCTTATTAGAATCTTAATACTATGGCTTTTACTTGGGTTTGTATATGTATTTAATATTTGAAGGAATAACCAAAATTGTATCAGTGCCCTAACTACATTTCTAAACATTTTTAAAGTATATTTTCGAAATCAGTTTCCTTGAAATAACTTCTCCCCTAAAGAACAAAAAATATATTTCCAGTTTTTACTCACAATAATTTTACCTTAATTATATTATTGAAATTGATGCTGAGACCTCTTTGAATCTAAGATTTCTTTTTGTGTGCGAAGTGTGGCAACAGCGCATCGTCAAGAATGCCAAAGTAAAAATGGGCGCAAAAACTAGTTACACAAACACAAACGCACAGCTACAGCTGCAGACAAGATGCCAGCCCACCCAACCGCCACCCACTGACCTGGCACGTTTCCCCCACCCCCACCACCAAACCCCCCCCCCTTGCCCCCGCAGCAGACAGTGCCACCCCCCGTTCCACCCAAAAGTTGAGCTTGGGGCGTTGTTGCCGCATTATTTTTATCAAAAATGTTATCAAAATGTGCGTTGCCAGCTGCGGCTTCAGGGGAAACGGAGAGGTGGGGATTGGGCAGGGGAAAAGGGACTTTCCGAGCGGTAGGGGGGTTGAGAAAAGTGTGCTGAGCTTTTCCACTGTGTGAATGAGGTCGAATGGTGGGTGGGGAGTGGGTGGTTTTTTGCTGGCTTAGATGGCACAAGAAAAAGTTGAAAATGAAAATAATGACAGCGTTGACTGAGAGAAAGGTGGGGAAATAGGGGAAGGGAGCGGGGGCTTGGGCGGGAAAGGGGCGATGGAAAAGTAGGGGGTGCTAAAAGTGGGGGCGTTTTAAGGGGGTGGTAAAGTAGGTGGTGTGTTGGATTTCCAGCTTTTGTTCGTTGCTTTTTGTTTTGTTTTGTCTACGAGAAAAAGTTGCAGTTAGTGTTAGTGTGTGTATGTTGGCTGTGGAATTTTGCGCATGTACAGCGAACACAAAATACATAAGTTATGTGCCTGGGTATATATACACAACGCAACGTAAATGGTTATCGATTTTCCCTGTTGCCATGTAAGAGGATGGCGGCCCTAGGGAGCCGAGGGAGGATTTGGGAATGTAGATGAGGTACGGCGTACATGTGTGTGCCTTGTTTATGTTTATGGCATTTTAGCATAACGGCAGCGGCTAAGTAAGTCCATCTATCTATCTATCTATCTATCTATCTATCTAGGAACGGTTACCACAGCATCTCAAAGATACACAGTTCCGTTTAAATAAATAGTTATTGTAGGTTGAGATTGATTATATTCAAGTTTATAGAACTTTTTGGAAGAATTTCATTAAAAACGGTTAAAATATAATTATTTTTGTTGTAAGTTTACAAGATTTTATTATTTTAAAGTAAATAACAAATAAATAATAAATTAAATAAATATATATTGTAGATTGAGATTGATTATATTCAAATTTAAATAACTCTATGGAAGAATTTCATTAAAAACGGTTAAAATATAATTATTTTTGTTGTAAGTTTACAAGATTTTATTATTTTAAAGTAAATAACAAATAAATAATAAATTAAATAAATATATATTGTAGATTGAGATTGATTATATTCAAATTTAAATAACTCTATGGAAGAATTTCATTAAAAACGGTTAAAATATAATTATTTTTGTTGTAAGTTCTTCTTCTTCTTGTAGAAGGTTTTATTATTTTAAAGTAAAATAACAAACAATTGTGTATAAATCCTAAAACAAACAATTATTAAGTTATAATTTGAATGATATGATATATTAATGGTATTCGAATCCGAATCATTTTCAATTTATTGTAACTGCATATGTGTCATCATGTTCTATAAAATATATTGTTTTTGAAATCTTTAATTTCTTATCAGGGTTAAGCTAATTCCAAAAAAAATTTAAAAATCCATTTATAAGCAGTTTATTATGGAAATAAAAATACATATTAAGATTAATATTGTGTTTATATTCTGCTATTGTCTTGACCACAACTGTGCGTGTGTTAGTTTTTACTGTTGCACGCCCCGATGGCTACAAAAACCAAGTTAAAGGCAGAGAAGCCAGTATCCGTGTATCTGCCAGAAACTTTTACCTATCTTGACTTCTCATCGGGCCACATAGCCGTGAATGACAGAAATAATGGTATTTTATGCCGCAGCTAGAAAAGGGCAAAGTTTTTCTAAGGATTCCTTATCTATCTACTTTTATTTCATATCAGCCAAACCACTAATTAAGGTTGTTTTCTAGACGTATTTTTATGCTGACATCTTGCGTATTAATCCCCTTGCCAATTGAATCTGCGAAACCCAGCAAAAATGTAATTTGTCAAGTTTTGATGACATGATTAACCGAAAGGAAGAGTTTCTCATTAGGCCAACTTAAAGCAATTGCTTTAATTTACTTTAAGGATGCGTAAGACATTTACATTAAATGGATTCTTATTAAAAATATCCTAATATACTTTTCCACAGCTTTTTACTTTTACCTCAAAACGAAAATATATGTTAAAAGTGTATCGAAAAAGTGGAAACGTTTAAGTTTAACAGAGTGGAAATAAATGACAATAAAAATGACAAACGACAAAGTGGTTTTCCACAAATAATTTACGGATAAATTTGAAAAATCCTAGCTAAAAACATTTTCAAAAAGTTCAAGTTTAAAGAGTTTTACTGCTAACTTATTATCAACTTAGCATAACAAATACGATCTTTTTTTAAATAAATGGTAAAAATGTAGCGTCCCAGTAACAAACAATTTTAGAAATTTCATGTTTCCAGAGTTAAACTGTTAATTTGGTATCAACTAAGCAGAACAACTAATTTTTCTTAAAAAATAAATGTTAAAAATGGAGCGCCCAAATTTCAATTTAAGGATTATTAACGTCAAGTTGTCAATTAGAAAAATGATTGTATATTAAATATAGTACTGCTAACGTTATGCATAGTTGTTTTTAGTTTCTAGTCCTTTAAAATTATTACTCATAACTTTATTAAAATGGGGCCAAGTATCGTCGACAGGATATACTGCCCCTTGTTTCTTTTCAGTCACACTATAATCGTCATTATTCAAACAAACCCAAGCCAAAAAAGAGAACAGCAACAGCCTGTTCTGAAAAGAAGTCAAATGCCAAAATCCTTGATAAATCAGTCAATCACGCCATTTGATCAAAGATTATGGCTCGAAAATGGAAACCCAAGACGGACCTGATTTCTCACCCTGTTAATGTTGCAAGGAAAAGCTAAGAAAAACGTATATATTTGCAGTATGGGTTGGGTTCCTTGCTGTACGTGCGTGTTTCCATCAGGAAAAATGGCAGAACAGAAGGAAATAACAAATATAGAAGGCTGAATTTCAGTGTTCGGCCAAAAAAAAAATGTGTTTGTTCATGTGGATTTAAATATACCCTACGAATTACATTTCAATGTTATCATTAGTAGTAACTTAGGAAATAGATGCTGATGATAGTATCTTCCAATAAACAAACCTTGTTGTGTCAAATTATAGTTACAAATTATGAAAACATTTATTTAAAATTTAAAAGACATTTCTTAAAACAAAGGATGTTTTACTAGCTTTAGCATTTTGTAGATAACCAGAAGTTTTGTTTTAATTTCTAATTCAAACGTATACCCAAACTGAAAAACCCTTAGGATAGGATATAAATAAACCTTTTTTGGCAGACAACAGCAAAAGCCATTTTATTAGTTTCCCTAGCTCTGCCGCCTTGCCTCCTGTTTTAACCCAGGAAGGGTCTACCGGACCGGGACCCCTTAAATTTTATTTTATTTTTTTCGCTTTTTACCAGACTTTATTCACTCTGACAGGCGACGCCAGTTTGTCTTGGCTTCGCTTTCAAACACATGTTTTGCTGTTTTGGCTTTTCCTTGGCAGCTGCTGCCACAGTGGAAAATCAGGCAGGCAGCATGAAAATCTAGAGCAAAACAACAAAAACAGAAAACAAAAAGCTGTTTGCATCCTGCAAAAGCAAAAGGTGTGGCCGAGGGAGCCAGAAAAAGTAAAAATAAGAAACAAGAATTAAGCAAACATTTATCGATTTATGTGCCACAGAGAACTTAAAGCTTAAACTGGAACAGCACGAAAAACGCGCGCGTCATGCGTGCTGGCAAAACAGCGACCAAAAATTGCCAACGACCCAAAAAGGGGGTACTACATGTATGATTGTTTGTATATTTTGATTCGATTTTAAGTGAAGCCCATTAAACGACGAATCAGCACGAAAAATTGGAAAAAGGGAATTAAGAGGCCGAGGACCGACCTCAATTTATGGCATTGATTGGAGCTGATTCGATGAATGAATACACCACATATACGAATAAACATACTTAAGACCACGTAACACCGAAGAAATTACATTACCATTGTTACGAAGAACATTCGAAGAACCCTCTAAAAACCCTCTGCCCACATCATCTCTCGAAAAATCTGAAAAAAATACACCCACATACACTCAAAACCCACTTCAAAAGAGAGTGAAAATGCATTAGGCACACACAGAAACTGAAAACAGGCAACAGCGCACCATGAGGTCTTGGAGTGGAACCAATCTTCATTATTGGTTGGATTCAAAAAGTAAGAATAAAAAGTTTTCTCTTTTAAAACTGGTTTTATTTACGAACTATTATTAAATCTAGCACAATTTAAGAAAAATCACCATACCAGAATGTCATTTCGAAAAATAATAATAATATAACTCAATAGATCTTGCTTGAAATATTTTTTAAAATTTTAGCGCCAACAATTATACAAATGAAATGGAACTGAACAATTTCGGGTATTTATTTTTCTAGTCATTATTGGTTGGATTCCAAAGGAATAAAAAGTTTTCTTTTGTAAAACTGGTTGTATTTAGGAATTACTTTGAATCTAGCCCAATTTAAGAAAAATCACCATACCAATGTCGTTTAAAAAAAAATACTTTTTCCTTTAAAGATCAGTTTAAAAATAAAACCCAAAAGATCTTGCTTTAAATATATTTTTTTTAATTTTAGCGCCAACAGTCAAAGAAATGATATGGAACTGAACAATTTCGGGTATTTATTTTTCTAGTCTGGCCAGGAAATGTTGCCATTCCAAATACCACACTGAACCTAAACTATTTTCCATTCTGTGCTATTTGTGAGACCAAAAACCAATTCTCTGTATCTAATGTCCCATACAAAGTTGCATATCCAGCGTATCTCAACAATAAAAATAAAATATAAAGCTGCACAAAACAACAGAAAAAGAGAGGCAAAGGAAAACCAATAAAGGCAACAAACATTGCCGGCCAACAAATCCACGTAAACTTCATTTACTGTCTGGCTGTGGACCCCGATTCCCTCAACCCCCCTTCCAACACTCTGGCTCCCCTTTCCCCCGCCCATGCCTACACTTATTGAAAGGCCTGCACGCAGTGTGTTTTTTATTTTGTTTTTTTTCCTCTTTTTTCTAGCTTCAACACAAAATTACTTTTTGTGGCTTGACTGGTGGGGTCTCTCTATCTCGCTTGGCTGTCTTTATCCCGCTCTCATTCTCTCTATACCTGCTCTGCTCCCTCTCACTATCTAGGTACAACGGTGGTCAAAACAATAGTGATCACTTGAATATATTTAATAAACAATTTCTACTAAGTAGAAATTAAACAATTCAAAAGTTTGCTTAATAGGTTTAAAAACAATGTTTTAGCTTCTACAAGAAAATAAATTGTATTAATCTTTTTTGCAAGGTTTGAAGATTTGCTGATAACAAATAAGTAATATGTGATTATCAGAATATCTGATAATATCATTTTTATTTTTTATTTATTTATCAAAAGTCTTCAAATACTATTATATTGCCCTCAGATGTAGCTTTTCGCTTATCTTGCATGCTCTTTCTGTTTGTTATTGTGTGTGATAGCTTTTATTTAGTTTTTTGTTTTTCTTCTTTCTTTTTTTAATAAATGCTTGAGTTCATTCAACTGTCAAAAAACACTATACACACACGTGGAAAGAGCCAAAGATAGACAAATAAAAAGAAAGGGAATAAACATTCAAGATTCAAGCTCACGTCGTGCATACAAAAAAGATGTGAAAAAACTTTTGGGCCAACTTTTTTACCTGAAAGACTTCAATCACTTATGTACGTATTTTTCGTTCCCCATTTTCTATTTAAGTATCTTTTTCTGATTTTCCGGCAGCTGCGTTCGAACTTTTGGTTCTAAATTTAAGTTTAAGTTCTAAACAGTCAACAACATTTTACAGCAGGCCATTTACCACACTCCCTCCCACCGAATCTCCACATTTTTATAAACGAATTCCCTTTGCACTCGCATTCTGTAAAAGTTTTTCCTTGTTCTTTTCGAATTTATTTATCTATTTTTGTTTCAGTAGCCGTGTGTGTGTGTGTTTGTTGTATTTATGGCATTGTTTCGCTTTCGAGTTTCCGCCATGAAAGTGCAGACCTCCAAAATGCAACTATTTCTGTCCCACATAGATACACAGCCAATTTGCACGAGTGTGAGTAGATGCCATGACACAGGCAGTCGAATTGTTCATGGGGTATTTTCAAATATATATGTTTATAATGAAGCAAGGTAAAAAGTAAGTTTTAAATTCCCTTTGGGGAGAATTGTGGATGCAAGGGAAAACTTGAGACACAAGTCACAAATATTTATCGTATTGTTATAAACTAAAATTCTAAAAAAGTTATCTTTTTTCTCTCTGTGTGTTTCAAAACAGCGCCAAAAAGGAACGTTGTAATCTGTGAAAGAAGAAGATTCAACCAGGAAGAGAAGCGGAAGATAAGAGAAGAGCGGGAAGACAAGAAAAGCACCCAAACAACGGTATCTCTTTTCTACATAAACACATACATATGTATGTACATATGCAGGCATCAAAAGCTAGCAGAAAGAAAAAGAAGAAGCAGCAGTAGGCGGAATGAAGAGCGTGCAATGGCAACAACAAAATAAAGCAACAGCAAACTCAAGGAGATAAAGTGGGAAGCAAAAACTGTCAGTTTTTCTCATTTTATTTGTTTCTGTTTTACTTGCGACTGTTTGTGTGTGTGTGTACCCAATGCAGCGGCCACAAAAAACTATCTAAGTACAGTAAATGTTAGATAGAGTGAACCAATTAAGTACATTGTGTTTTTTTATTTACCTAGTTTTTAAATTTGATTATTTTTACATATAATTTAACAATAAAATATATAATTAGCTTTTTTATTAGATTGATGGGATTGATATCCATGATTTATTTGAAATTTGTTCTTTCGTGTTACTTTCAGTGTATGCAAAAAGATTCAAGACGCACTACACAAGAATAACGAAACTCTTGCAACAACTTCTAATTGACAGAAAACTTGCGGTCAGGACAAACGGCTAAATGGCCAAAGACGCAGTGGCCAAAAAGCACGCATATTTCCAGACCCCGCCACCCCCTCAATCACCTTAAGCCAGACAAACTAGTTGGCCATAATTGGTTTTTGGTTTTCGGGTCTTTTGCCTGCAGTTAACAAGAAAATAGCCTCTCTAACTTGATCAGGGGCATTTTGTGTTCCTTTAATTGGATTTTATAGACTGAAACTGACAACTGCATAGCTTTTAATAGCCAAAGTCAAACACAACAGCAGATAAATCACTTCAGCATGGACCAATCTTATTGGGTTCCCGAGAGAAAATTCAAATGGTAAAAAACAAAAGCATTTCTAATCATATAATATAAGAGCCAGCGCACGCTAATCAAAACACCACATACATTTTTAAATATTACTTATATAATAATAATAACAAATAATGAGCACTCTCTTTAGATTTTTACCTTTCAGCTCTATAAGCCGCATTTGATTTACAGTTCACAACAAAAAACGTTCCTATACCAAAAATGATAGTAATGACAATTGTAATTTTCAACCCAGCCTCAAGAAACACTCAATATTAGTCCCCATAAAATTGGAAACCCTTTTATGACACTGTTGTCGAAGCGAACGCCCACTGTCTTCCCACTGACAATTATAATTAACTGCCCCAGATTTCAAAGTATCCGGCACATGGGTACTACGATAAATAAATACGGTTTGCTTTTCCCAAGGTCTGTTATTACACTTCCGCTCTTATCAGAGAGCGAGTACAAAATAATAAACCAGTGAACACACTTTCTTGCCTTTTGTGCAAGCTAAGATTGCTATTTTCCTACGGTTTTCGAAGAAACGCTATAAGATTTCTGCCCTGTCTTTTCCTTGTTGTAATACTTTAGTTCTTTTTTTCGTTTTTCGGTTTATAAGATTACTCACATTTCGCGCACTCAGCGCTCTGCTTCTTCTTCTCTCCTTCTCTTTCCTCGTGCTTTGTCAATTTCAATTGATAAGCCGTTAGCCGTTAGCCGACGCCTCTCTCTCTCACCGCTCTCTTCAAAGTTCTTGGTTTTTATTTTATTCCATTCGTTGTTGTTGCTGTGGATTTTGGTTGTTTAAGAAAATGCAGAGGGGGAAGACGAAGACGTTTGAAACCGCAGTTCACTGATTAAGCATTATAATTAACCTTTCTCGTATTTTGCATTTACTAAATATTATTTTCGTTGTCAAGCGCTGCAAGAAATGTGGAAATACATGTGATTAATTTTAACACTTTTTGATGATTTGCTTTTGCTTCCTCTTATTCTTTATTTTTCACATACATTTGTATGCACACTAACACACGCGCGAAAAAACTCGCGGCGGCTGCTGCTGCTGCTTCTTCTTCCGCTTCTTCTTTAGGCAGCAGCCTCTTTTTTCTTCGTCGCTTTCGCTCTGCTCTTCGCTTCGTATATTTCATACAATTTTCTTTGTTGCAATTTAGGCATTTGTTTTAGCACACATGCACACTAAACACAGGCACGAACACAGAAGCATTCGCAGCGAATTATATTTTGCTGCTCTTTCCCTTTCACGCCGCACTGATTTGCCGCCTCGCTCTGGCACACACACACAGACCAACTACTCACGTAATTCAGCAGACTTTTCGTATTCTCCTTTGCGGTTAAATCGCACTATTGCCACAATCGCTTTGCCGCAAGAACAAACACTTATGTTGTATAAGTAATTAAGAATATTTCTCCGATTTGCTGCGACCCCAAAATGTTTCAGTACACACAGACACACCACACACACACGCGCGCGACGAAGAGGACGGCGCAACGACACGTCCGTTCCAGCGAAATTTTCGACGAATGATTCTCGAATGAAAACAAAGCAGAAGAGGCAAGACTACGTAAGAAAAACGTAAGTGCGGCAAAACGTAAGTGTCAGTAAACAAGCGAGACAGCCTCAGCGTAAGTGTCAGATACAAGATGGGCGAAAGAGAGAGACAAAACACAAAAGAAAGATGACAATAAGGGAAACGGAAAAATCCCTAACGGGTGGCACGAAATCGCCTAACGCCTGGCTGATATCGAATATTCGATTGATCGTTGGCGAAATGGAAATTAAAATTAAAATTTACCTATTCATGGTGTAAACAAATTTAAATACAGTATATGAAACACATGTTAGATTACAAATATATACAAATATTTTTTTGTCTATATTGAAAAATGTTTGAACATAATTATCGTTTTCAAAAAGGAATATTTATATAGTGAAATATTTTACTTACAAAGTATAGGTAAAGTGTTGGTTAATATTTAATTACTATGGGGAAAGAATAGAATAATCCAAGTAAGATGTCTGTTAATGCTGATTTCTTAATTATTCAGTAAACTATCGATAGGTCGAAATAGAAGTTACAACTGGTTCTTATTGAGGGAACTATCTCCGTTGTCCACCAATATTAAAACTCAACATTTATTTTTTGGGTGAAAATTACATTTATATAATATATAAGAAAAAGTAATTTAAAGGACTATCGGGGGAATTAAAATTGTAAAGATTTCTATTGAATTCGATTTTAACGTACAATAAAGAATTAACCTTTATTTGCTAGTGTGATCACATATTTTTTATAAAAATAAAAAAATATTAGGTGATACAGATGTATCTTGAAATCGAAACGATACTTATAATAAATAAACAAAAATTAGATAACTTTAAAATGGACGCGGTTTCAAAGCATTTAGCTTTTGTAGGTGTAAAATTTAAGCATTCCTGATAAGTTGGTATTTGCTTGGCACTAAGACTTTTCCCAAAATGGCGTTAGCGGCATTTTTTAAATGTTCGAAATTGAGGTTCTACAGTGGTCGGCACACACATACAAGTTTGCCTTGCATTAGTGTGAGTGTAAAAACACGAAGTTGGCGCGCAGCGCTCTGAAGCCTGACGTTTCTCTGTTTTGCACTGAGAATCTTTGTAGTCGAGTACCTCGACTATCAGATACCCGTTACTCAGCTAAAGGGACCAAAGGGAAATGGAGATATGCAAGCAGCAAAGCGAGATTTAAATGCGCCACCTACCGGCGGAAGACAGATTTAAGCATTGTGGGCGTTAGGGTAGGCGTGGCAAATTTTTTTTTGGATCAATCGATAGGCATTGACGAGACCAATACATTTCAGTTAAAATTTTTAGTCAAGCATAAAAATTGTGGGCGCCACAGGCTTGGGCGGTTTGTGGGCGTTAGAGTGGGCGTGGCATATTCGCGTAACAAACATGCGCTGCGCTCAAGCCTACGGAATCTAAATCTGAAATCCCAATACTCTATCTTTGATAGTTTCCGAGATATCCGCGTTCATATTTACGATTTTTTGAAGTTTGTGGGCGGTTTGTGGGCGCTAAAGTGGGCGTGGCAAACTTTTTTTTAGGTCAATCGATAGGTATTGATGAGAACAATTCATTTCAGTTTAAATTTTTACTCTAGCATCAAAACTGTAGAAGCCACAGTTTTGGGCGGCTTGTGGGTGTTAGAGTGGGCGTGGCACTCTACTGAAACAAACTTGCGCTGCGTAAGAAGCTCAGGAATCTGCTCGCCAAATCTCAATATCCTAGCTCTCATAGTTTCCAAGATCTCAGCGTTCATCCGGACAGACGGACAGACGGACAGACGGACATGCCTAGATCGACTCGGCTAGTAATCCTGATCAAGAATATAAATACTTTATGGGGTCGGAAACGCTTCCTTCTGCCTGTTACATACTTTCCGACGAATCTAGTATACCCTTTTACTCTACGAGTAACGGGTATAAAAATTGCCACGCCCACTTTAACGCCCACAAACCGCCCACATTCTTCAAAAAATCGTAAATATGAACGCGGGTATCTCGGAAAATATCAAAAATAGAGAAATGGGATTCCAGATTTAAATTCCGTAGGCTTGAGCGCAGCGCATGTTTGTTACGCGAATATGCCACGCCCACTCTAACGCTCACAAGCCGCCCAAGCCTGTGGCGCCCACAAATTTCATGCTAGATAAAAATTTTAGCTGAAATGTATTTGTCTCGTCAATACCTATCGATTAATCAAAAAAAAAAACTTTGCCACGCCCACGCTAACGCCCACATCGCTTTAATCTGTCTACCGCCGGTAGGTGGCGCATTTCAATCTCGCTTTGCTGCTTGCATATCTCCATTTTCCTTTGGTCCCTTTAGCTGAGTAACGGGTATCTGATAGTCGAGGTACTCGACTATAGCGTTCTTCCTTGTTTTTATTTTACATGCAGGCCTGTTTACCCAAAACTGTTTCACTCAAATTCGATTTGCACAAATGTTAATACTTAGTCGGCTTAAAAATATTTTTCTCTGAGAAAAGTTTTGAACTAATAATCTTCATTCTCTATTGGTTTAGATGATATAACAGTATTGACACAGTATTAACAGTATTATCAAAAGCAAAATCAGAAAAGGCCTGCAATTTTTTTTTGTGTTTGTCTAGTTAAGAAGGTCTTTTCATTCACTAAATATTTAATTTAGAGAGAGCAATTGCATGGTGAATATATTATATTCAACTCTTGAATTCTTATCTCGCCCGAATATTCATCTATAAATGGTCATGACTTTAGGAAGCAGACAGTTCGAAATCTTGCTTTAAATCAAGAAGTCGAAGCCAGTCTAAGTTTTGCATACGGAACCATTTAAGGCCCATAAGTCGCTGATAAGAGTGACATTAGTCAAAAACATGTTTCTCTGTTCGATAAGCTTGAGATCCACCGGTCTATGTGGATTTCTGATATTTTTATTTCTACTGGAGTTTTCCGCGAAAGGAAACGCCAGAACGGTAAAATTTACAAACTACCTGCAGTCCCATGCAGATCTCAGGAAGTCCTACATGAACTTCAGTGTAGCACCCTGTGACAACTTCTACGAGTACGCCTGTGGAAACTATCGAAACGTGAAACAGGACCGATTCTCCACCAAAGGGAGCGTTTCAACGAATGACATTAGCTACACACTAGATGACATCACGGAACAACTTTTGGGCATGTCGGATCTGGCGGAGTCTCTCAACGTTTCCAGCGAGCTGAGGGTTGCCCAACGATTCTACAATGCCTGTCTAGGGGCAGATCTCTATCCGTTTCCTGCTGCCGATCCAAATTACTTAAAGCTTATCAGGTCGATCGGAGGCTTTCCCGCCGTCGATGGTGCTGCCTGGAATGCCTCCAACTTTAACTGGTTTAATATGAGCGCCCACTTGACCAATTACGGGACATCAGGTTTTATTCGCGAAAAGCTACAAGATTCGCATCCGTTTTTGTCGCAAGTGCTAAAGCCGTTACTGGGTTTTGACTCCATCGTTCAAAAGGACAGCATCGACAGCAACTCTTCCCGCGTCTACCGACTTAACGAGAAGCGTATGCGCGGATACTTAAGGTCCTTTCAACTGCCGGAGGACAAAATTGCGGAAGTGATCGACGGGGTCTTTGCTTTCTGGCGCGAGGCGCTGGTGGCTGCTGAAATAAACGATGATGATATTTATCGGTGCTCAAAGTTCGACTATACTAACTACTTGGACATTGTCTGGAACATTAGTGAACACGATGATATGTGTAATTCCTACTTAGTGGAGATCGAAAAGGTGTGTGCCCGCCACCCTGAGGCTGCGGCCAATTATATGGCCATGAAACTGCTCTACCAATTCGATGCCAAGCTAAGTGAAGCCAAGTACCAAAGAGATTTTTGCAAAAGAACTCTGCGGACTTCCATGGCTTTCCTCTTCAACAAAATGTACATGGCGGTAAGTCTCGGAGTCGTAATATACAATTGATTTTGATCCTTCAAAATGGTTATGCTTTCAGGAGTACTTCACCGAGAAGGAACGGTTGGAAGTGTCTGAAATTGTACAGGAACTGCGAAAGGGATTCCGAAGGTCGCTTGAGGAAGCCGATTGGTTGGACCCGGAGACTCGAGAAAAGGCACTTCTCAAGGAATCGAGAATACAATCTGTCATCGGCTCCGGGGAGGACAGCTTGCGTACTGAGCGCCTGATTCGGGAGATCAACCGTCTTGAAATAATTGACGACAGTTATGCTGAGACCAATATTAACTTGCACCGCCTCAGTGTCGACATAAATCGATTCAGCGGCCGCCACTATATGGAACTGTCTAAAGAGGCCTTGCCACAGAAGGTTCTGCTGGCGATGCAGGTGCAAGCTTTTTATCATGTCTTGGATAATTCTATTTATGTATTGGCTGGCATTCTACAGTCACCAGTTTACCACCATTCTTGGCCGCACTCCCTGAAACTCGGCACCTTGGGTTACGTGATTGGCCACGAACTCACCCACGCCTTCGACACCCAAGGCTCTCGATACGATGTCGATGGAAAACGTCTGTCTTGGTGGTCGGAGAAATTGAAACTGGGCTTTAAGAGCACTGAGTGCTTTGTAAAAGCTTACAGTAAGTATCTGATACCGGAGATCGATCGCCATGTCGATGGAAATAAAACGGTGGACGAGAACATTGCCGACAGTGGCGGATTGAGGCAGGCTCTGGAGGCCTACCGCAGCCACATGGAGCAACTGCTGGAGGACCCTAAGCAGGACAGGATCAACGAGCAGTTGCCAGGTCTTGACCTCTTGCCGGAGCAACTCTTTTTCCTGGGCTTCGCTCAGATATTTTGCTCGGATTACAAGGAGGAGCATTTATGGAATCAGCTGGATAATGAAGAAACTCACACTATCGAGAAGTACCGCGTACTGGGAACCTTATCCAACATCGAAGATTTCTTCCAGGCCTTCAACTGTCCCGTTGGAAGTGGTATGCGCGTTGCTGCTGAAACTTGTCACATGTGGTAATCTTTAAGCATACAAATCATTATAAAATTTTACATTTTAATACACATTGTGAGCTATAACCATTTGCATGTTTATTGTCTGTAGTTATTTATTTTAATTTTGAAAGTCTATGTTGTAGGCAATATGGAAATTCTCAGGTATAGAAAGCACGTCTGTTGTTGCAACTTCAGTGCACGTCTGTGTTGCGCAAGTTCGATTGGGCTAATGTCGCTTTCGAGGATCTTCATGCGATGACTGTCTACTGTATTTCTTTCCCGTTCCAAGTTGTATTGATTACCCTTCAGGGTGACAAACTTCACTTACTGCAGACTGGTAAAAATTAAAATGTTCAGTTACTGAGCCCACCACCTACCTTCACCCTCCGAGATCGTTTCGCCCCGTCCTGACAGTCGCATATCTCCTCTAGGAATGTGGGAAATCTCTCGTGATTCACTTTTTTGAAACTCGTATGTATAGTCTTGATTAGGATCACTAGCCATGTCCGCCCGTTCGTACAAGTTTCTTTTAGCAGGCTGCCACGGCCACCGTAATGTCTATATTGCTAAGGCCTGTCTAGCGCCCAGATTAAATATCCATTAAAAAGTTATAAGCAAATAAAGCAATAGACGCTAGGAGGCTTAGTGTGCAACTTTGGGAACAGTCGCTAGCTCACACTCCCCTTAGCTAATTAACGGGTAACTGATAGTCGAGTCACTAGACTACAGTGTTCTCTCTTGGCTTAAACTCTATCTTTACTCATGTAGGGCACTATTATAGAGCGGCTGAAAAACGGTTGACCGAAACTCAACGAATCTCCAGTTCAGAAATAGGGATTAGCCTATATGATGTGAATGAACTATCTACAATATGTATTAGGAACCTTAGCTCAGAATTAAATAAAAGCTGTGACTTACAGATAACGTTTAATTAAATAGTTTCGCGATTCGCCCAAGGAAATGCAGGAATATAAACCAGGAAGACTTACAAACCCAACCCTATTCTATTCTCCACCCACGAACGTCTTCGGTGTTTACCCGAAATGTCAGTACAAAAGGACCTCAGCGCGGACACTTCAAGTGGCAAGCGCGCGTCCAATCACAGAGCAAAACAATAATTGTTTACAAATTGTTAACACGCTCCGGAATAGCAGTAGATGATTGTCACTTTTGACGCGCCACGCCCCCTGCCAGAACGTCTCGGACAAACAAAAATCCTCGAATCACGCTTTGGCACAATGCTGTCCTACACTACAGGAAATATATAATAATGTAGCTCAGAAATATTTATATCTTAAATACTTTATAAAAACCCTTTTGTAAAATTTTTCATTACATGCAAATAAATTTAAATTTGAAGTCTTAAAAACCACCCAGTCGTATAATTATGTACTTAAGATACAAATGGAAATGGATTTAAGAGTGTTTCTATATTCGATCTCTGGTTCCGGAGTCTAGCGTTATACAAGGATGCATGGAATAATGACCATTTTGTTAAATTTTGTATTTATAAGGAAACATTAGGCAACAATATCCCAAATGGGTTAAAAAAATGTGGCTTCGGAAATGATTGCCATAAGACTGTCATATGCAAAAGAGATATCGATTCCGAAATTCATAAAAAATTCTATTGATTACATGAATATATTCCTTTACTACATTTCGATCCAAAGAATATGAAATTATAAAATATACAAATGCTTTTTTAAAGAGGCATTGGTTTTTTTTTGTGTAGCTGGTTTGCATATCATTTGTGGGTATCGGGCGACCAGGTCGCATATAAAACCGCCAATATCCAGAAGGACCCGATTCAGTCCGTCGCGACCCCCATTGGCGGCGGTGACCATGTCGAGCTTCAGTGACTGCGCAGTGTGTGGCGATCAGAGTTCCGGGAAGCACTAAGAAGCTCAAAGTCTACCCAAATTTCGTCCGCGGCTTGTTAAGTAAGTTTTTATTGGGGCCGAAAGTAACTATTGTTTGTAAGTTTAATTTTTAAATGACTTCTGGGATTTTTACATTGAATACCAAAGATAACACATCTTTTATTATAAATAAAACTTACAAATAATGATTACTTTCGATCACTCGTTTTTATTTTCGTCTCGTTCTATTTTCAAAACTAATTTTTCTTCTAATACTAGATTCAATCGCTCTGGTGGAGCCCTCGGAGCCTCCCGAAAAGGCACTGCAAAAAGCAATGAGGTGCGTGAAAAACCAGATGCTAAAGAACCGACGACTCCGATAACACCGGGAACCCCCGAACTGATATTTTAAATAAAAATAAATAAAAATAAAAATTACAATTGAAATTATATTTGCTGCTAAGCGCTCAACGGGTGCCGAATGTGTGCCTTTTCTACTGCCTAATCCAGCGCTCAACGGGTGCCGAATGTGTGCCTTTTCTACTGCCTAATCCAGCGCTCAACGTGTGCCGAATGTGTGCCTTTTCTACTGCCTAATCGAGCGCTCAATGGGTGCCGAATGTGTGCCTTTTCTACTGCCTAATCGAGCGCTCAACGGGTGCCGAATGTGTGCTTTTTCTACTGCCTAATCGAGCGCTCAAAGGGGTGCTCAAAAATGCGCCGAATGGGTGCTAGTTTTTATGCACTGATGAACCCTAGGACATGCCCATGTTAATTTGAGCACCTAATCCCATATAAATTAGGCGCCTATTAGGCGCTGAGTGATGAACTTTTTGCAGTGATTGAGTGCCTAATCGGCGCCGAATGGTACTGCAGGGCAGTGGTCGGCACACACATACCATCACAAGTTTGCCTTGCATTAGTGTGAGTGTAAAAAACACGAAGTAGGAGCGCAGCGCTCTGACGCCTGACGTTTCTCTGTTTTGCACTGAAATTCTCGGCCGCAGCAGCAAAAAAACGCGCCGAAGCTGAGAATTAAGAGACCCGAAGACCCATTCCGAAGTCATACGAACATCTACGTTATACGTGAGCGAGGAGAGGATGTGCAGAACACTTCCCTATGTTTACTAGTAGGCCAACCCCTGGTCTAATGCGACAATGTTCGCCCCTTCGTGGACCTCGCCGAGCTTGCTCGTCGCTTGTATAGGTCAGCCGACCGCTGACTATCACAGGCCACCACCTTGACGCTGCCCTGGTACCAGCCCGCGTCCATGTAGCAGGGCGATGAACTTCCTTCCACTTATTTTTGGGAGTCCTGCCCTCCGGATTGCCCTTGTCGATGTGACCGAGTAAGACTCGGACCTTGGTGATCTCGGCGAAAGAGCCCGATGGCTGGATCTTGGATCTCTTCGCCGATGGTCCGGGTAGATCTAGGGATCGATGTCTTTTCGCCTGAACCCCTTCATGGGTGGGCTTATCCCACCAGTAGTTAGGAAGCACCTTTTTTGCCCATTCTACCTTCTTTAGCCATTCAGGCGAAGGTGTGGCAATTTTGTCCCTAGCATGAGAGCGCAGAGTCTGGGCGGCAGTCCGCCTTTCCGCATATGTCCGCTATCCACAACTTGCGATCCGCTCGGTTGCCCCAGCTGTGCGGCTTTGGAACCATCTCACAAGTTCCTCAGTCCAAGGAGTACTAGGCTTAAGACCTCAAAACATTTAAAAAAAAAACTTAAAATAAATAATTTTATCGAGTTTATAGTGTTTTTAATATACAGTACACAAGAAGCAAACAATTAATACCAAAACTATATCACCATCTCCCTCGCATTTGATATCGGTCTCTCTTGTTATACCCTTTACTCGTAGAGTAAAAGGGTATACTGGATTTGTAACATGTATAAGGAAGCGATTCCGACCCTATAGTGATGGGGTTCACTACGCAAGTCTAACTAGCCATGTCCGTATGTCCGACTGCCGACCCCTGATCTAAGATGATCTCAATGGACTGAACTTTTGTTTTTATTTTTTTATTTTTATTTCTTAGCATATTACTTGAATAAATGAATTGTTTTTCTAGTCTTAATACAAATTCCATCAATATTTTTTAAATTATATTTTATAATACCATTACGGAAAACATCGATGTTTTTTGACAAACATCGAAAAACATCGATGTCTGCAAACATCGATGTTTCTGCACCTCTAAGTTGTCCACCAATGTTAAAACTCGACATATATTTTTTGGGGGAAAATTAAATTAAAATGATATCTAAGAAAAGGTAATATAGAGGACTATCGGGGGGATTACAATTTTAAAGATTTCTATTGAATTCGATTTTAACGTACAATAAAGAATTAACCTTTATATGCTAGTGTGATCACATATATTTTATAAAAATTAAAAATGAAATATAAGGTGATACAAATGCATCTAGAAATCTAAACGATACCTATAATAATTAAACAAAAATTAGATAACTTCAAAATAGACGCGGTTTCAAAGCATTTAGCTTTTGTAGGTGTACAATTTAAGCAGCCCCGATAAGCAGGGACTTGCTTGGCGGTAAGACTCTGCCCATAATGGCGTTAGCGGCATTTTTTAAATGTGCGTAATTGAGGTTCTAAAGAGTTGTAGATCTTGTTAGTAAACCCAGAAACTTTGCAGAACTTTGTTATGCGGCTTAAACAAGTGCTATTCCTTGACGTAATATATGTGAAATAAACTCTTTTAAGTATAGACCAATTATTGTGATTCCTTCCTGTTGGGACGCGCCTAGGGCCTTGGGTTTCCGGTATGGACGGTGGTGTTGTTAGCTTTGTTGGTAAAAAAAACACTGAGAAAAATTTGATTTTATTGTTGCATACTTTTGTGTGGACGATTTACGTTAAGCTAAACTAAGGAAAAAATAACGATAGCCGCGATACCGTAAATAGTATACCCCCTTAAAACTGTCCTGTCTGCTTATAATACATCATGATAGACGCGATACTCCGGAGGATGTTCAGGTGAAGCACTTCTACGAGTCCTGCCTGCGGATCAAGGAGCTCAACTCCATACATACTTTTCCCGAGTTCAATATACTATTTTACTTTAAGAGTAAGGGGTATAAACATAAAACTTATTTTTAGCTACACAGGTAGTGATTAAAAATTAAACAGCGCTTTTGCGAAATCATACGTTGCTCAAGAAGTACATACTACTGTGGACCAAAAATAAGGTACATTTGTTTGTAAAATGAAAAATCTTTTTGTATTTTTCCAAATCATTTTCATCTTCCGATAAAATACACTTATGCCAACGTTTTTTCCAATCCTCGAAAAATGCCAAATAGTCCCTTTTCCGATTCAGCTTTTATCTCCTCAATCGACACGAAACGCGTTCCCCGGAGTGATCTCTTAAGTTTTGGGAATAACCAGAAGTCACACGGAGCCAAATCAGGGGATTACGGATACGAATTTTTGCAAAATGGTCAAATGGTGAAATGTGAGCCTGTGTATTATCGAGATGCAAAAACCAAGAGTTGTTGCCCTCAATTCCGGTCTTTTTAGAAAAATGATTCAAGCAAAGGACAAATAAAGCTCAAATAATGTACCTTATTAACAGTTTGGCCGGTGATAGGAATTTAAAGTGCTCCACGCCACTAGAATCAAATAAAACCAATTCACCTTACTTTTTTCGTTTTGTATTTTAATTTGAATTTTTTGTTCACGTAGAAATGTTGAAACTTATGCAATACGTCGATGATGTAAAAAACATTACTATCGATAGGTCCGTTCCGGTTTGACGGTCTGGCAGCACCGTTTTAAGCTAGCCCGCGCAAATAAAAAATCGTAGCTTGGGTGTTGGGCCTTCCGAGGCCCTTTCTTGGAAATTTATAAAAAGTGATCAGCAAACTGCGCCAAAGCTTTTCTTGACAATGATAAGCGGAGAAAATACTCGGTTTAACAGAAGGCTAGTGAGACCATTTTGTAGTGTGACCAGTAATGCCAGCGCTCATTTTTCACTGACACTTACGTTTGCTTACGTTGAAACACAAAAAATACTGAAAAAACGATTTCGTGGGATTTTCGCTGTACGGTATGTTTCGATATTTTCACCCAAAAACACCTAAAAGCGGTTGGATGAGTGTCGGTTGAAACGGAAGAACGGAAGAGGCATCAAACAAAAAGTAAAGTGCAGCAACTGGCAGACAAGTTGAAAGGGCACTCATTTAAATGTAAGAAGCGACCAATGGTTAAAAACAAACATCGCTGATTGTCCAGTCCAAGAAACAATATTTTTCGCGAGGTGCGCAGAGCGAAAGGAAAACCAAAGAGGAAAATCTAATACACAAAAAGTGAAGAGCCAAATTGTTGTTAACAGAGTGTGTGCGTGTTGTGTGCAATAGTTGTTGTTTGGTGAGAGAGAAAATCGGAAAAAGGGCGTCGCAGTTTGAAAATTGATGTGTGCATAAAAATCAAGCTGCAGCAGCCAAAAAAAAAGGGAGAACAGAGAGGCAGAGAGCGTGAAAAGCGGATAGAGAGAGAGAGGAAGAGAGCGGGTGGCTGCACCTCAATAACTGTTGTTGCAAAGGTGAGTGCGTGCCGAATATTGTTTATGGTTCAAAGTTGTTTATTTAAGTGTACTCATAGCCAGCCCACGGGCAAACAACCACACGCAAGCACGTACCTGCGGCCCATGAACGTGTGTGTGTGTGTGTGATGGCTTGCTTGTTTTTTAAGCCAAAAAAGCTGACGAATTGATCCAAAGTTTTGGGCCAGAGTGTTATCTTTTGGTTTACTTTAAAAATAAAATGTTTGCTGTGACCGAACCTATTTTATTCAGCTAAAAAACGGATCGACTTAAAATATCTTAGTGCACTTTAAAATGTTTAGGTTTAAAAAAGAACTATTAAAGAAAGATACTGTTCCAAAGTTTATAGGCCAGAGGGTTCTCGTTTGGTTCCCTATAAAAATAACATTTTTGCTGTGACCGAAACGATTTTGTTTAACTAAAAAAAGACATAAAATGTCTTCGTGCGCTTTGAAAATGTTTAGGTTTATAAAATGACTACTAAAGAAAAAACTATGTTAGGTTTTAGGTTTATAGAATAACTAATAAAGAAACTCACTATGTGAGTTTACAAAATACTTGTTCAAAATGTTTGCGATTGCATTCTTGTTTGGCATGTAGGCTAATATTCTGAATTATGAACTTATTAAACTGTTCGATTGTTAAAATATGGAACAGAGTTAATGAGTAGGTTTTAAAATAAGAAAATACAAAAAAAAACATTTAAAACCGTTTTTTGATATTAATGTTTTAAATTCCTTAAAATATACGTTTAAAAATGTGGTATTATTTGACTAAATAGCATATCAAAATGCACTTTCTTTAAAAACTCTGAAAATATTAATATCTTATCCAGCGCCCCTTCTTTTTCAAACATTAATTGTAGTATTATATACTAGCTTTAATTGTTTAAAATAAAATAAATAAATAAATAAATATCTTAGTTTTCAGTAAATAACGCCACGTTTAAAATCATACAAACTATAGATATTCGCTGGAAAAAGTTCAACATAGATATTTTACACTGCCACAACTTTGTAGCTGGGTCTATTAAATCTATTATCGCGAGCAACAATAGTTGTTATGATTAAGTTGTCAGAGATCATATCGAGAAACATCTACATACATCTTTAACCTCCCGCGCCCGTTGAATCCGCTCCTGTTGGGAGCTGGCTTTCCCTGTCGCTGCACTTTGATTACTGTTTGTTAAACCAGCCCCACCCCCCTTCCCCCCTGACATATGCATAACACAATTAACGTTAATAACAACTTCAATTCAATTCATAATAATAGGGAATGCGTTTTGTGGCCTGGCAACAATCCACTTTCGTCTCCCGATAAATTCACTTAGCTGCAACATTTGTGTGAGATCGTCTTAAGCGAGCTCGTCTTTGATAGCCTCTTCTTCCTGTTTGTTGTTATCATCAGTTTGTTGTTGTTCGGAGACAGGCACGGTTGAGTCTACAACAACACGTTTTTGTCAGCAATTGAATTAAATTCAACGGGAATGATAAATGTAAGCGCACTGAAAACGAAAAGAGTCGGCATTTATAGCGAGGCTATTTCTACACAGAGCAAAAAAAGTGTGCATTATGTGTATGGATGATTCTTCAATCAACTGATTACCTTTTTCATAGGGTTATATAAGTAAATTGTGGTCTAAAACTTTCATGTTTTTGATAGAATATATATCTTTAGGGTCAAAAAGTTTGCCCCTAATTATCTTTCATCAGAATTAATAAACTTAAGACATACAAATTTAGTTAAAAGCTAGAAATAAATTTTTTCGGTCATCCCTTTTTGATCAGTGTATCTTTTCTGCCCGCACTCGTTGGCTTGTCAGCTATTTTTGGCGCAGTGTTTATATTATTTATTTGATTTCGTGTGCAGATCAACCTTCTCCTCTCTTTTCCACCGACTACTAATCTCTTTTTTCTGTGACAACTGATGATTTTATTTATGATACTGTGGGGCTCACATCGCTCGCATATGAACATTAAATATTTCATTGAACAATTCTTTGGAGCAAATAGTTAAACAACGCGTGCTCATTTCGTGTTTGTTTAATTTGATTTTCAAATTGGCCACGAGCACGGAAAAGCGTTTGCTCTTCAGTTTGTTGCCAACGGCGCCAAAAAACACTTGAACACATAGAAATCTGGATACATTGGGAATTTTGAAAGCCCACAAGAGTGCGAAGACCTAGACATTAGCCTGTGATGACGTCAAAAAGCAGGTGGGTGGTGGGTGGTGTGGGTAAGTGCTGGATTATGAGAGAGGAGATTAAGATTGATAACTAGCCAGAGGAATTTCTTGGCGGGGGATTTTAAAATAATCGATTAGCAGCGAGAAAGAGACCCAATCCCGGCCATTAATTTGATTTAATTTCGTGGTTAACGGGCATTCCAAATCCTATTTTACGCACAGAGAATATTATGACGTTCTCAAATTGAGTATTTGTATTCTCAATTTGAGGATGTACTCAATTTAAGTACAAATTTTTTCAGAAATATGTACTGAAAGTGAGTATTTTGCACTCAAAGTGAGAAATTTTGTTCATGCTGAATTTTTGAGTACGAAAATTCTCATTTTGAGTGCAAATTACTTGAATAGATTTTTATTTTACCGTTTCCCTTTATCACAAATTATTACTTAAATTCTCTTGGAATAAATAATCACTTCAGCTATAAACAAGGAATAATTAAATTAAGATACAATTTTCTTCAACTGGAATTAAATTTAAACCCCCGTAAACCCTAAATAACTTAAGTGGAATTCAATTTGCCTCAACGAAAGCTGTTGGTTTCAGGAAAATACGTTATTGCCCGCATGATCCTCACATTTCCAAATCACCACTTTTCCTTATGCTGACTGATACCGGTTGTCTGTCAATCAGACAATGATTGATCAATTCGCTTTCAATTAATACTTAACCACATTAGTTATCTTTCTCTTTTTCGAACACTTTTTTGTTCTCACAACCTTGATTGAAATTGTCAAACAAACCTCCCCATAAATGACTCGGATTTGACCGAGTCCCAGTTTCGTTTTGTGACTTCCAAATACCATTAATCTCGGAATATCGTGTATTATGCAATATAATCAAAGCATAAAAAAAGAGCACGAAAGCAAGCAAATTATTTGCATATTTAATTAAGTTTCTTTGATGAGCGAAGGCAAGCGCAAAAATAAGCAGAGTGAAAATTGTATTGGGTTTTATTTTGTTCTTGAACTTCTCGCGAACCGAACCGATTCGATTTGTTTTTGTTTTCCCCTCACGTTATTTCTTTCTGTTTATTCTCTGTTGTTTTGGGCGTGTGCCCAAAAGAGAAAAGCAAAAAGAGAGGACCATGTGCAAACCCAAACCGGCTCTTCAAATGGATTTTGTCCTGGCAACAAGCGACGCACCCAACGAAAATATTTCACTATATCGAACCCAGTTTCTACCTGATTAGCCCTTTGGCTCCAAGTCAGTAATTATAAAGTCACCCCAGATAACCCCAAAACAATCGCATTTCCGCCACTTAAGCCAAATAATCGTGTTCCTTCTATGTATTTTTGAAATACTACTGAATGTATAACCCAGCCATCAAACCTTGTTTAGATTCGTCTGCGAATTTTTCTCCCACTCTCGCACAGATTAAACTTATTAAACATAATTGGCTCATAAAAGAATGCCCAATTTGTTCTCTAATATTACTTAGCTTTCAAAGAAATTCTGGGCTAAATACGAAGAAATGGTTGATGAGTGTCATAAAATGGAATTTCTTTTGTAGATTAAAGTTCAGTAACCAAGGTATAGTTAGCATTATGGCTCTTTTCGATTTGCTGATGATGTCAGGCATGCTAATTTAGATTAAATGCTTATATCTACACCTTTGGCCAGACGAAACTTCACTTGTTAGCTTTGGTTTTCAATATTTTCTAGTGATTCTATTGGTAAACCTAATATTTGCGTTCGCCTCGGGCCGTAAGTATGGGGGCTAGTCATCCTCTTTAAGAGGATTTTTTATAAACAATAACATTTAGAGCTTTCTTTGTTCTCTGAAATTCTGGGGAAAGTGTTCGCTATTTGGTTTTTTATGAATGAAAGTATCTGTATCTCGGATCTAGTGACTCATCCGCTAGCAGATGACCAAATATGACAATGACCTTATAAGTTAAACTAAACTACAGCTTTTTAGCTTGCTATTTTTGCCGCTCTGATGGCCCCACACATAAGTTTCAACAACTTCCGTTGTGAAAATTTACACATAAATTGTTAAATTGTTTTGCACAAACAAAAAGAGACAAGCAACAATGGAAACGACAGTTTTCACTTTCACCTTTTGAGTTTGGCCCGGTTTGCGTTGCAAAGAGGGGGACTACATGGAAAATGGAAAGGGTTGAGGACTTGTCAATCAATATTTTAATAATTGTCTTTAAAAACTAGCAAAAAAAAAAAACAACAGGAAGACAGCAACACAACCAAACAATGGATGGGAATGCCAGGGGTTTTGTGAATAAAGTAGTCGCTTAATGAGATTTTAATGACTAAGGTACTTCGAGTATTAATATTTTATCATCGAATTTACACAGTAAAATATTTAAAATTTATATAAGATATGTTAACTAAGGAACTTAAGAAAATGTATACCTTAAATAATATTTGTATTTTTCTCTAAAATGCTTAAAAGCCTACAGGCCTATAGGCCTTCGAATTTAAAATAATGAAATTGATGGTTTTAAAGTAAAAAGTGAGCTTTAAGTTTACTAAATGTATACATTAACTTTTGAAATTGGTTTTATAATATAATATTTTTTTTAAGAAAACCGTTTTTAATATTAATATTACAAGAACAAGTTACCTGTTACTATGGAAAAGAAAATCAAAAAAAATTTTTGTATTTAGGTACTAAAATTTATTTATTTATTGTTTTGAATGCGATTCACATCCCTCATTTTAAGTTTTAGTGTACTTATTCGGTTGAGAACAATTTAAATTCATCAGCCGAATACGATTTATCGTTAGCGGCATTCTCCAATGAATCATTCGCTTTGGGGGCCTAAAAAGTGGGTGGGGACTGAACCCCCACCCTGCCTTATACTGTCTCCTGGCACAACCCGAGTTTGCAGAAAACGTGTTTTGATCTGTTTTCTTTGTGTGTTTTCGTTCTGGGTTTTTGATTTTGGTTTCAGTATCCCACTCGACAAAAAACAATGACCAAATTAAGCATAAATATTATTGCTGTGTGCCTGCCAAGTTAGCAGCGTGCTTTGTGTTTTCCTTTCCGGTTTTCTCGGTTTTCATGAGTTTGATATTTCAAGCACGACACTCGCAGCGTCTCATTTGTTTATACCATTTATTTACTTTATTTATTTTGTCATATTTGCATTTTAGTCATGCGAGCTTTTTGCTGAATTCGTTTGGTCGTCGGTCAATTCATTGATCATGCAGTGTAAAAATGTTAAGCAGGTTGATCTTTGTCCGAATATTCGATGAGTAATATCAACAACAGCTGAACAAGCTGTTGAACTAAGAAAACATACAAAAAGATGAACTGTGACAAAATCCTGAAGACTGAAGCAAAAGACACGTGTAAAAGGTGGCAGAGGGGAAAATAAAAAATGTTCGTATTTATTTTTAAAAGAGAAGTGTATGAAAAATGATTCTGGGAAAAGCATAAAACTCACAATAATATGTGTGAATCTAATTTATTCACCGATAGGTTTGCAAGAATTTTTCCTAGAATGAATACGGCGAGTATTTTGGTTTTTGTGTTAATCAGCTATCATTTGTCCCATAAAAGCGGCTGTAGCAGCTGACTCAAAATGAATATCAAGAAATGGGCAATAAGTTATCAATTGAATATTAAGTTTGTATAATAATAAATTAGGAAACGTTTAGGAATGAGGTATCAGTTTTTATTTTAAAACTTTAACATGTCGAGGAAAAGTGACAAATTTCTTTCCATGAATTTTTTATATTAATAAAAAGTTTTTATTTAACTTCAAGATCAGCCTTATAATATATGTTTATTGTTGTCGGGAAAAAGTGTTAAATTTCTTACTGAGAATTACTTAGTACGAAATATAAATGAGTCACAGATAACCTAAGCCTCAGTAACTGTTTCGGATTTCTCGAGCCGGGCTCCAAGGTTCACCCAGCTTAAAGTTCAGCTCAGAGTGTCTCATTTGACAAATGCCATGACACCATAAAATTTATGTCCGAACCCAACTCAAACTTTTTGGATCTCATCTTTCCCTGTGTACCACCATAAATGTTATTGACCTGCAGCAAAAGTCAATTAAGCGATACGCCCAAAATTTAATGATGAAACGATTTTTGCTGAGGGGCGTGGTCAATATATATGGAAAATAATTATATTCATCATTTCATAAAATTAATCGTGTTTGTGCAATTAGTTTATGGGCAAACCATTTTTTATTTAGCTAATTATTGTGTAATGAGTAAACCAAAATTATTTTGATTGCTTCGTTGATTGACATTGAATAGGTGTCATAAAAGGAAACTGAGTGCGTTATTGGATTAAATAAATTGTTTGGGGGAAACCAATTGAATTTTGAATTGCAGACGGTTCAATGTTGGTCTACATAAACCAGAAGAATTAAAAATATGGATTACTTTTCGATATATTGAAATGAAAAAGATTAAAAAACATGATCGCCAAATCCGAACAAAACAAAAATATGAGAAATCCATTTCAAGAACATTTCAATCATCCGATAGAGAAACCTTCACCTGAAGGCGCGGTCAAGGTTTTCGTCTCTCGATAATCTTTCGTTTTCGTACACAAAACATAAGGAAAAATAAAAAGATCTGAGCACCCACAGCTGTTTGTTTTTTGTTAGTGTAGAAACAAGCCATAAAATAGTTTTAAATGTGTCATGACTTATGGCCGAAACACCGTCTGGCCGACCAGAAGTATCTGCCAAGTTTTAGCAGCATCATGATGGCCCCACATGCTGGACTCGTGCTGCGAGTATCTCAAAGAAAGTGGCACAGACCAATTGCGTTAATGGGAAGCCGCAGCGGAAGAGATAGTCCCGCAGAGAGAAAATGGAGAAGTAGCACCACAGACTTGGGCAAAAGGCATTAGATAACTGTCATAAAGGTAATTGCCTGGCTGACTACTCTGTTGTTAACTGAAAAACTTTTTGCCTACCACAAAAACCGCATGGAAAATTCCAACTAGGACGGAAAAGTATTGACCGAATCGATTTGAAAACACTGCTTGGTTTCTCTTGGTTTTTTGAATGGTTATTCGCCCTCTCAGTAACATTTTAAAATCCAGCTTTCTAGTGACACAGCAAGAAAACTTATTGCCAGCGATTACACAGCAATAAAGTTTATATACTAAACTGATAATAAGGTAGTATTTATGATTTCATGGCGGCAAAATACAGCAAAGTGCAATGGTGGTAGCTTTTCCTGATAAAATGTGAAACCATAGCCATATTTAAAATACATATTGCTCATTACTTACATCATAACTAGAAATACCGATTAGTGTAATTATTTTTTTGAGTCTTGCTTGTCAATATATGAATCAGTTTCCCTTTTTTTTTTTACAGGAAACGTTTTGACCATAAAAGGTTTCCACGATAACAAAAATAAATATAAAATGACGTGTTCCGGGAGTCATTTTCTATCTCCGATTCCGCCTTCTGTATATAGAAACAACGATATCAGGTTTCTTCATTTTCTGCCTTATGATTAAAAAGGCGGTGAATCAAATTTATATATTTTTATTTACACACTCGATGTGGCACCAATTGGATGTGGGCTTAGCCAACACCTGAGGGCTGATTAATGTCAGGTGTGTGGGTTTCTTGTGGACATTAGATAAGACCTAAGCACGGTCAATTGATAGCCAATCTTCCCGAGAAAAGCTCTAAGCGTGAATAACTTTTATTTGTCAAAGAAAAACATGTGGGACAGGAGAAAACCAAGAAAAGTGATTAGGGAAATAAGTCAATCTCCTGCAATTCTTGAGACCTTTTCATCATTATTGTTATGTATGGGTTTAGAATTATATAAAGTAATAAATGAATTATTATGTCACAATTATCTAATGATGTGTCCTACAACTAATATGTTAAAATATTTAAAAATGATTTATGCTATTATATTTGCAAAATTTTTCCAAACTTCCGTATTATTGTTTCTTAATTCTGAAAAAATCGCCATTTATAAAGATTATCATTTTTTTGTAAAATTCATGGAAAATTACTTTTTCAATACCTCTCTTTACCTGGCGCTATCTCTGCTGTTGAATTTTTTGTGATATACCAGGAAATTTTCAACTCACTTTGTGTGTTATATCCATTAGCAAAAACAGTAGGTAGAAAGCAGTTGGGTATGATCATAAATCAACTTTTATCTTTATGTTTTACGACTATGATTCACCCAAGGATTTTTACCTGGGTTGCTGTCTAGGTATTCTTTAAATACTCTTCGATTTTGCAACATGTTGCTAATGGGAAAAATATGGGGAAAGTATGTGTGGATTTTTTATCGTTATCTAAACGCCATTGATTCGATTTGCACTCTTGTTACCCACTAATGATTCCAGATAGTGAAATAAATTTCCCCTCTCACTTTTTTGACTTACACAACACCCTTTGGGTGATTGATTGATAAATGGGGTTTGTAATTAAAATACAATTGCAGTGGCTGATATCTCTCGGTGCCAGTCTGAAACTAGATCTGCTGGGTATCCATTGCAGCGATAATAAGCTTATTGGAAATGGCACAAGCGTTTCTTTTCCTTTCCCTAGTTATTTTTTGTGGTTGTGGCTGTCGATTATGACAGTTCGCAGTGTGCTTATCTAAAGCAGAAATACAACAGCAAACATGTGGCGCAACTCTTTTTTTATTTTGTTATTTTTACCCTCTGGCTGAGGGTATTTTGATTCTCTTAAACAATAGTAACCCGCTGATTGCACATTACTATCATACAAAAAAATGGATGTCCAACGGAAATTGTTCATACATTTCTATCTTCTTTTTATGTGTTAATGTGATACGTTTGCATAAGAATAATATTTTGTAATTATCAAAAAAACAAACAGATACGATTCATTTGAATAATCTTACTTTTTAGAGAATGGCTTGCATGGTTTCAGAGCATTTTAAGTTCGTATTTCTTTGTATGTGTAGCATGAATCACTACCAGCACTTGACACCTGCCACCCGCATTTATTTCCCTTTTCGCCCCCCTTCCACCACCCCATTTCTGTGTCTGCCAACGAATGAGAATAAAGTCGTCAGCCCCAATAAAATGAAAAAAACTGGCAGGCTACGACTTACCTCTGGCTTGTCTCAAACAGCAATTTAAACACCTGCAATAATAAAACACAACGCAAAATGCTGAAACAACAAAGTCAGTAAAGTAACATCTATAAAAAAACACATTGACAACATTGCGTCTTGTTAAATTGTTGAGGTAATGGGCCAACAGTCAAAAGTTTACTCACTCACTTGTTTTTGTTTTCTTTGGCCTCCTTTTCTTCAATTTTACGGGTTTTGTTAAGCAAACTTTGCAATTCTTTGCGGGAAGTTCAATGGTTGTTGGCGTTTTGTATGTTTTAATACCCTGACCTACCCAACATTCATGATAATGTCGGCTTCGGTATTCGCATTCTTGCATAACAATGGCAAAAAGAAAAATAAGTTTGACATTTCGGCAAAGCTGTGAGTTACGATAAGAAAGCACATAAAGGGCATAAACAAAACACTATTATTTAATATTAAAAGAAATATTAAAAAAGCATTTGTTATGCCATATTATTTTTTTACTACATTAGTTATACAGATATTGATAATTTATAATAGTTAAGGAAACAAAATAAACAGGAAACTATGAATAGTTTTAAAGAAATGTTTCGAAGTAGCTTAAATATTCTGATATTTAAATACTAAAGAATTTACTAACTCGTCAATTTTAGATCATAGACTTAGTTGCCTGACACAGTGAGCATTTTGTTTTAAAAATAATAAAATGAATAACTTACATTTGACTAATGTAAAAAAAACCTTAAGTAACGTTACTGCTTTGTTTATTAGTTGATATCGTCTTGAACTATTAGAACTGAGTGCAGTCTTCTAGAAATAAGCGGTGCATCGTGAGGTCATTTGAATTCGAATCGTTCCAGACAGTCGGTGCAGCACTATTTAGATGGCAGAAATGTGGACCAAAGTCTATAAAAGGCAACAACATGCTGTCTAATGATAGAATTACTCACAGTTCATAGGGTGATGTGGATGGAGGGGCGTTTCACAGGGAGACTGGTTGAGAATGCAAACGAGACCGAGAGTCAGTAGTGTAATTACTTGTTGTCTGTATGCACGGACTTATAATTTAATGCGGTTCTTTATATTTATAATCCAAGCGTGGTGACCTTCGCGAAAGATAACCAGCTGCGCTGCCAAGTCGGAATCCCGAGATGTGTGTAGAACGTTGTGGTATTTCAGTACCGAGTCATTAGCAAATGTCTTGGCATAATTGAATCTGCATACTAGTATGTAAGTGTACTTAGATGTATGCGGTCAGAATAACAACTATAAAGACTTTGTTTGTTGTAAGAAAATAAATCTGTTACAATTGTTTCCTTCCAAGTATAGAGGAAAAAACCAGATCTGAAACGCGAATATGTCGTAATTGTATCTAAGAAAGAACAGATATATTATTTATATGAGTTCGAAATGAATTCCATTAAGTTTCTTAATTCACAGAGTAAACTGAATTTAATTTATTAAGGTGTCAAAAGTGACTAATAACCAATTCGAGCACGCCTTTTTATTTTATTTCAATAGATTAGGCTTTTCTAAGAACACTTTTCCCTACACACCTTAAATCCATCAGCTCCTCTGAGGTGTTTTCCATTTAAGAAAATCACAACGAAAATCATTTCAACAACATTAATTAAATCAAATATATATTGCAGAAAAACTTGATTAATTTCTTTTAAATTAAAAATAAAGCGTATCTGTGACTTGAAAAGTTTAAATGCTCATATATTCTCTTCAACTCAATGGCAAATTAAAAGAGACCGTGTAGAGGACACAAGTAATAATATAAATTCAAAAATCGGTTTAGTCCTGGTTGACCAATTTAAATGTAATAGGTAAACTGTGCTTATAAAAGCACAACTTATCAAAAATGGTTAAAACGTGTTTTTCTTAAACTTTTTTACGGTCAATACTACGAGATCACTTACTTTTATGCCAATTGGGTATAGACTTGGAGCTAAATCCTTTGTACTTGTTATATACATATTTTAAATGTTATTAACAATAAACCATTTTGATGCATTTTTTAAGAAAGCCCAAAGTATAAAAAAAAATTTACCACAGCTTAAAAGTGCAGTGTTTTTATTTTGATGATCAGTGGGTTTATGCTAATAATGACCTTATGTCATAGGTCTGGACTTTGAACAATTATCTCTGGACTTTGTACGCTACCCACTCCACAATGCTTACTAAATGATAAAGAATGCGGAACCGAATTGGCTCGTTTCCCATTGATGGATATCGTGGGTTCATATGCACTCGAAAACAGCATATTAATAATCAAAATTCTGTGGGGTGGGGTTGTACTGCCTCTTATCACTACAAATTGCGACTTGCTCTAAACATACATCTGAGAAAATGAGAAACAGAAAGGGGAGATACGAGTTTCAAAGTCGTGAGTGCAGTGACCCTGAATATTTTTTCAATCCGCGTTGCAAGATTTTTGTTTCATTCACTAGAAGGGTTGATAAGCTTGCCTTAGAATAATTGTGACTACTATGTTAGCTGATCGTTTCATATAATTACATTGCAATTTTTATTGATAGTATTTAGGCTGGCTAAGCATTTTAAAAAGATCTTATAGAAAATATTTAATCAGTAAGGCTGTTTACCATATTTAATACTGCCTAATGTATTAAAATGAAAAAATTTGATTGAAATATATAATACGAAGGAAGCTTTTATAATTAACTTATATATGTATATAATTCGAGAAAAGGGCATTTCTAATTCGTTGCGGCCTTTCTTCGTCTTGCCAGATATATAATTTCAATGCGCTTATTGTTATTTTGTTATTGTTTTGTTTTCTGTTTAAACATCAGTCAGCAGACGAACAAAAACAACTGTGTAAGAAAGCGAATGGGGCGCGAGTCGCGGGTATAACAAAGCACGAAAAACAGAAGAAGGTTACAAAATACGTTGATTAAAATTCACAAGCAAACCGAAAGAAAGGAGCACAAAGAGAAATGATTATGCTCGATTCACACAGCAAAACGTCGTAGATAGAGGCACGGACCTCCCATCCGCCACCCTTTTTATACCCTTGCAGAGGGTATATTGAATTCAGTCAGAAGTTTGCAACGCAGTGAAGGAGACGTTTCCGAACCCATAAAGTATGTATATTCTTGATGTAGCCATGTCCGTCTGTCCGTCCGTTTCTACGCAAACTTTTCTCTCAGTTTTAGAGCTATCGGGCTGAAACTTTCCCAAAAGTCGTATATCTTTTGCAGTTAGTATATAAGTCGGAACCAGCCGGATCGGACAACTATATCTTAAAGCTCCCAGAGGAATAATCGGAAAAAAAAATTATATCTTTGGTGTTTTTTTAACATATAACCTCCTAAGCTTGGAAATAACATTTTTTAATTAGTTTTGAATTTCAAATTAAATTTTATCAAAAGCCGACGACTATATTATATAGCTGCCATAGGATCGATCGGAAAATTATAGCTTCGGTGTTTTTCGACATATTATCTTATACTATTGGGGATAACATTTTGTGTATTTTTAAGAATTTCTATTTAAATTTCATAAAAATCGGATGACGCTAACATATAGCTGTCAAAGAAACGGTTAGAGAATTAATGATATAATTATTTTTAAAAAAATTGTGCTTTGTTGGTTTTGATAGTATTTTTTTCTACTCTGGGATATAGAATATTTTAAATTTTCAGCATTACGAATTTAATTTTACACAAATATCACTGAAGCTAGCAACAATCCTTAAAAATTTAACATGGTGTTACTAACATTGATTATTTTATATAACTGCAAGGGTATACAATCTTCGGCTTGCCGAAGTTAACTTCCTTTCTTGTTTTTTTTTTTTTTTTTTACCATGTACCCATCAGCTGTGGCGCAGTCAAGTGCAGATGAGCATTTGGGTTGAAAGCGCAATGGACTGAGTAAAGTCCATCTTTATATCGCCTTCGCTGTCCTCCCAAATCTTTTTTTACTCACTCCGCTGTTTAAGAACAGTGATGCATGGCATAGACTTACAATAAACAAGTTGAGCTAAATTAAAAAGTACCTCTTAAAAATAATGATAATGCATACATCCAATTATAAAATTAAAAAGATCTTTAATTATATGATAAATGATATAATTATATGATTTGAATTTGTTAGATTGCTAAGCAGTCTAGACCTTGAGTTGGCAAATTTCATTTCTGTAATTCTATAAGTCCGTATTTAATCCTCAATACATACATAACTCACAGTTTCTAAAGAAAGTACGCAGACAAAAGTTATCAAGTACATTGTTCTTGAATTGAGAACATTCGTTCTTAAAATCGGTGTAAGTTCATTTTGGTAACAATGTTCTCAATATTAGAACGAAGTGGAGAGAAGAGAAAAGTTAAATTGAGTTTATGTAACAACTTTTTGATAAGTTTACTCTACTGTCTGGACTAATAGTTTATTTATTGAGAAATACAATGCAAATACCGTCAATTCAACTTGATTTGAGCAAAATGAAAATTTCTGAAATTCAAGAAATTTCGTTATATTTTTGAGAACATTTTCAACTCAGATGAGAGCGGCAGAATTTTTTCTGTGTAGAGAGATTATAATCTTTTTTATTGCCCATAGTGGCTCCAATTTATTCCTAAACAATAGTCGTATACAAAACAGTAAACTTTGAAAATAACCAGATAAGGCTATAAAATATCTGAAGTAACCACTCCACTCAACGGCTTACTATGCAAATATATGGATTGTAAAAATGCCTGAACATGTGCGAGTGTGCCGATGGGCTTAAAGGGATTTACCAAACGGAAAATTACCCGAAAACTGTAGAGCGCATAAAGAAAAAGCGGAACGCAAGTGGAAAGTGCTGCTTGTGGACTCTCAATTGGTTCAAGTGAAGTAGCAATGGGGTAGGTCTTCAGTGGCCGCGAAAGTCACATTAGAGCTGATTACAATCTGGAACGGCTTCCAAGCTGTCAGAAACAACGAGTACCCGGTTCACCGGGAAAAAGGGGAAAATGTAATGGAATTTGGGATATTTTATCGAGCGGATACATTGGAATTTATTAATGGGTGGAGAAATCAACTGGGTGTGCTGTCAACAAATAGGCTCCAGTGTATGTATAAATGTTTATAATCAAGTAAACAACTCGTATCAGGGTGGCATACAATGATAATGATGATGCCTCCGTCGTCTTTATTAGGGACCCTCCCCCAACAATCCAACATCATTGGCATGCCGCCCATGACACTTGAGTTCTACACTTTTTCAGACGGGGAACGTATATACTCACATAATCAATCTATATAAGGTTCCCAGATATAGTGAGTTGGTAGCTAGGGGCAGTATCTCTAACAAATTGCCACCATATCTGGTTAAGAATAGATTGTATACACATATCTGGAGGCGAAACACTTGAAGTGTGTCAGTGATGACACTATTTTTGGGTATTTGAATTTACAAGATGGTTTCCATCTGCCAAGAAACGCTAGGAATGTATAATATTCACCATTCCATGTGCTCCACTTTTCTTCACACTTGTATATACAAATGTATTCCGATTATGCGCGGATTATCAGCTGGCGGACAGTTGATTCACCTTTAGACTTTGTTACTTAGTCTAGAAACTGTTCTGAAAATATTGTTATTCATTCTCGGGTTTGTTTTCTCTTTGCAGCCAGCGAAATCGTGGTCATTGAATGGCAGCCTGCAATAATGGATTCCACGCCTAATGCGGCCCCTCATCCCAACCAGAATCGGGACTTCCTAACGCTGCAGTCCCTGCGTCCATCCCGCGGCTCCAGCTCGAATCTGCGCGCCAGTCGCTCGCCCTCTGCCAGCCGAAGCACCGAGCAAAGTAATTATCAATTATGATTATGAACCCTGCGGACTCCTACCCCCAATCCAATCCAGTTCCCTCCTCGGGCTCCTACTTTTCATAGTCGCATAATTGGAATGATTGGCTCGTGTTAAAGCTCGAGCTTCCTGCATCTTATCAACGGGGCTAATGTCAATCTGAGGGTCTGGATGCGGTTGCCGAGCTCGATTGGATGGGGAATGCTAGGCTATCAGTGGGCGTCCAATTCAATTTGTGCTTCCGCTATTAACTAGTTCGTAGGGCAAAGTGACAAGCCTGTTGAAGAAGGAGGAAATCTTTAATAGTTTGTGCTCTACTTAAATCGACTATCTTTCCATAATAATATTGAAGATGCTACTTCAATGAAGTCCAATTGTCTTTGGTTTCAGGAGCAGAAAGTTTCATTGATTATAGGAAACTGTTAAAAATAAGCAAGGGGTATTTATTAGGTCTATATTTTAAATATAAACGCAATTATAAAGAACTTACAGTACGAGAACAAAACAATTTGTAAAACAAATGATATATTTGTAGGGTGGAATTTGATTTTTTAAGTTCTATCTTTAACCTTTAACACTTAAACTAAGTTGAAAAGCTACGAGTATTAAATAATATTCGACAAAATGTTAGTTCGCCAGCAGGTTTTTTCTACACAAATGTGTTTTTCAATCGAGGGATTCTGTTGTGTATTCCCATGAATATCCACCCCGCCAGATGATGAGCGATGACTCATCTTCCAGCATCCAAAGACCTCCCAAACACCCCCCTTACGCCCATTATTCGCAATGTTTTTACGAGTTCGGCATCAACAAGCTTACAAACAGCCATGTATGAATCAAAATCAAAAAGTATAGCCCACTTTTGAGTGCCTCCGGTCATTATACTATTCCATTTGACTGTGCCTAACATCTGTTATCTGTTTGATTGCACACTTTACATACTTTTGTTTATATCTTTTTATATTTTCCTTGTTTAGCTTTGTAACCGTTGAATGTTAGCCTGCCTAACTAGCTACACTTGCAATTCAAACAAAACCAATCAGAATCATTGATAAATGTAGGTATACCAATATTATAAAGAATAAAATTGTTTTCTAGTTGCTCGCACAAACCATGCACCTTCACCACGACACACACGCACCGCTCACATACCGCATAATATTATTACTGCTTATTTTGGCTCTATTCACAGCGAAGAACACGCGATTTTAAACGCTATTAAACTGCCTGCCACTGCTTCTTTCTGTCTCTATTTTTTCTTGTTTATCTATCTCTCTCTACGGCTCACACACAGGCTGCTGTCCAGCTGTCAATCAAAAGTGAAATAACTCTTTCGAAACACTTATTCATCGCACATTCAACACACAAACTACACTGTAAATCAGCACCGGTGTGCTTTTTCAAGATCTTAAAAACGCGTACTCAGCGAAACTTCTGAAATCTAAAAAAGTGATATTTTAAATGTATTTTTCAAGCGCCAATGACTTTAATATTTAAACCGCTTCTCATAGAACTTAAATATATAAAAACTGAGTAAAATTCCCTGAATGCAATATAATTCATCATTACAAGCATTTTGAAATCATAATGTGATACAGTAAATTAATTTCCGAGAAACAACAAGTACTATTGGAATTGAAAATAATTGCTAAGCAAAAATGAAGAACTGAAAATTAATGATTGTAGTGGAACAACAACTTAAAATATCTACAACAGGAAACCAATAACATTGTTTTATAAATCCAAACTGGTAAACAGCTCATTCCATGATCATCTCATCAACAATATGCGCTATGTGCTTAAAATCAATCGTACTAACTAAAACGCGAGTCATGATCAACAGCATTTGAAACCAAAACACAAATACCCAGATAAGACTTAGAAAATAACCGCAGTCATACTTTTCTATGCGCCACAATTCGCCAGTGTCCCGGGAGCGAGCCAGCGAGGCAGCGGCAGCCACTCAGACAGCAGCGGCGACAGCGGGAGGAGCGAGTGGCCCATCCTCCGGAGGATCGGCGGCAGGACCTGTGTCAGCGACGACCACGGCGGCCGGTGGGGCGACTTCCGGGTCCGGAGCAGCCTCCGCGAACACGAACAGCAATTCCTCGGCCTCCTCCAGCACAGTGGCAGCTGCTCAGGCGGCTGTCTACAGCGGCGGCAACACGGTGACCGGAAGTTTGGGCAGCGGCGGGGTGGTGGCTCGCGGCTTCCGCAGCCACAGTCCCACCCACCGGCGGCGGAGTCGCGAACGCCAGCGACGCACCCATGGCTCCGACCAGGGCGGTCTGCTGGCCTACAGTGGTCTCGTTGGCGTCAACGACATGACGGACTTCTTGGGCCCACAACAAGGCGTAGGAGGAGGAGGAGGCGGTGGCGGTGGCGGTGGTGGCGGAAGCGCCGGCACCGGCAGCGGTCTGGAGGACTCCCGTCTGTCCGGCAACGAGGACTACTACTCCTCATTCGTCTCCGACGAGTTTGACAGCAGCAAAAAGATCCATCGCCGCTGCCACGAGCGCAGCTCTAGCGTCCAGGCCATCGACCGATTGAACACGAAAATCCAATGCACCAAGGAGTCCATCCGACAGGAGCAAACTGCCAGAGATGGTAAGTAAAAACTTGATTAAATCTAATTCAAGAGATTAACTAAAAATTGCAACTGAAGACGCATTTGTAAAAATGTTGAGAGATGTTTTAATTCAAATATAACTTAAAACACAAATTTTAAAGTCCATATACATCGTTGGTAAAAGCATTTCTTATAAACAGTACTACTACTAAAGAAAATTTAAAAGAATAATGTGTGTTTAGACTTGCAATAAAACTCCTGTTCTCTAGTGAAACTTTATCATCTAATTGTATTCTTTAATTTTAGATAATGTAAATGAGTATCTGAAGCTGGCAGCCAGCGCAGACAAACAGCAGCTGCAGCGTATCAAGGCATGTCCAACCACTCATTCCTTAAATATAAATATAATCAACTTCTTATTACTTGACAGGCTGTCTTTGAGAAAAAGAACCAGAAGAGCGCACACAATATCTCGCAGCTGCAGAAAAAGCTGGACAACTACACAAAGCGGGCCAAGGACCTGCAGAATCACCAGTTCCAGACGAAGAGCCAGCACCGTCAGCCGCGCGAGGTCCTGCGGGATGTGGGCCAAGGCCTGCGCAATGTGGGGGGCAATATCCGCGATGGCCTCACCGGATTCTCCGGATCCGTGATGTCCAAGCCGCGGGAGTTTGCGCACCTGATCAAGAACAAGTTTGGCAGCGCCGACAACATCAATCAGATGAACGAGGCCGAGCTGCAGGGCATGCAGTCCGCGAATGCCGACGTCTTGGGCAGCGAGCGACTGCAGCAGGTGCCGGGAGCAGGAACCTCCACGGGGTCCGGTGGTGGTGGTCAGAACAACAACACTGGCGGAGCGGGTAGCGGTACGGGAAAATTCAACAGTGACAATGGCAGCGAGTGCAGCAGCGTGACCAGCGAAAGTATACCAGGGGGGTAAGTTGATCCGATCAGCGCTAAAGATTTAAAGCTAATATTGCCCCATATATAGAAATATTGTCAGTAGTTGTTTGTTAAATTTTAATTCATTATCCATCGATAATATAATACTATTCTGAAAATGTAAAACCATACAATCCCCAAAGGTTATAAGACCCAACTAACAATGCATTTTCTTTAATCTAGCTCTGGCAAAAGCCAGTCGGGAGCCAGCCAATACCACATAGTGCTCAAGACGCTGCTGACAGAGCTGGCTGAGCGAAAGGCCGAGAACGAGAAACTCAAGGAGCGCATCGAACGTCTGGAGGTACGTACATACTATATACTCTCGGAAAGCGAGGGAAATCCCTATTTCATAGCCAACATATTTTAACCTCTTTTCTATTTTCGGAAGACGGGCCAAAAGGAATTCAACAACCTGACCGCCACGCTCGAAAGTGAACGCTATCGTGCCGAGGGACTCGAGGAGCAAATCAATGACTTGACGGAATTACATCAGGTTCGTAGTTCACTTGGCTGACGCTTTGGCAGTTTGCCCGACATTCGTGCTTATGCTTTGCCGCCTTTGTTTGACAGAATGAAATTGAGAATCTGAAGCAAACGATTGCCGACATGGAGGAGAAAGTACAATACCAAAGCGATGAAAGACTACGTGACGTCAACGAAGTGCTTGAAAACTGTCAAACGAGGGTAAGTTCGATGGCTTGGGGAGGCCTACAGCCCCAAACACCGTAGCAATCCATCCAAATCTAACCGAGCTCTTGTGCAGATATCGAAAATGGAGCACATGTCGCAGCAACAATATGTCACCGTCGAGGGCATTGATAATTCGAATGCACGGGCTTTGGTTGTGAAACTCATCAATGTGGTATTAACGATATTGCAAGTGGTTCTCCTGCTTGTGGCCACGGCTGCAGGCATCATAATGCCTTTTCTCAAAACGAGGTAACTAGTGGTGCATTCCGTGCATCGGTGAGTGTTACTAATATAGTTGTTTGCTCATTCCCAGGGTTCGCGTTCTCACAACATTTCTGTCTATTTGTTTCGTCATCTTTGTGATACGACAGTGGCCGGATGTTCAGGACATTGGGTCCGGGCTGGTGCGGCATCTCAAGCAATCACTGGTGGTCAAGTGAACTGGTTTGGGCTCTCATCTACCGAGTATTTCATACGTTTATTAGTTAGCCTAAGTTCTAAAGTGCATATTTGTATATAGCTTATCGATAACGATTATACCAATTATTTTTAACTGAAATTGTATCAATTATCAACACGAACACACACTCTCGAGAAACTGTACAAAACATTCATACGCATACAACTTATCATACACCTAATCATCACACCACACTCTCGCATCAAATCTAGCAAAATTGATTTAAACTATGTAATAACTTGAAAATGCTGACATGTCTCCGTGCATTACTCAACTATATTTGAACATACATAATTTATGTATAACCTATATAAAATATTTACATTACTATAAAACAATTGAAATTATATAAAATGAAAGTTTGTATAAATCTGTAATTCATTACTATGGGCAAGTTGTAAAAAAAGGTGGGTCCGGGTCTAAAAGTATTACTTAAAATCCGCTCCTTTAGCTTACAGAGTATTTAATGGATCAATAAAGGAACCAGGAAAAACTCGAATAACACCAACCAATAGCCACCCTTAACTAATAATAGTCGGCTCAACATATATGTGAATATACATGTGAACTGCGTACACCATTCGTGAATATTTAATCCAGCAGCTGCAGGTTTTCCCAGATTGGATCCAAAATGAATCATTTTATGACTATAATTAAAGTTAAAGAAATATAGATTTTTGACAATTGACTTGAATTTACATTACGTCTTAATAGATAACACTGTGTTTCAAAATTGAACCTTTCCGGATGCAAGAAAATCATATACGCTTTATATTAAACTTTTTTATTGTGTTCGCAAAAAATTCAAATTTGGAAAATTTCTGATTTTCTAAAATTGAACTGCGATTACAGGCTACCTTTTCATCTTTTAAACGTCAAGCATCAAATTTTTGTAGGATTTCTTAACGAAGCTTTAACCGAAATAAATCACCGTCATAGAGATACATACAGCTGTGCTCAAAACGAATGTTTTTGTAAAATTATATTTTTTAGTTGCCTGTATAAGCAAGTATCTTCAAGAACCGACTTATATTCGCGTTCGTAGTTAAATCTTTTATTTGTCATTCTAACTTGAACGCATTTAAACTTTAATGTCACAGGAAATTTTCAATTCGTCATTTTTTTTACATAAGGAGACCCTAAATCCCTTGCTTTTAAGGTTTATCAGGTTTCTGTTTGGGATTTTTAATATTGTTTTTATTATGGTCCATGTTAAGGTCCATTTCTCTTTCATACAGACACAAACAAATGTCAATCGTGCAACGTGTATTAAAGCTTGAAAGTGAGCATTTTTGAAGGAATGGTACCCTCCATTATCTTAGCGAAGTTTAGTCAAAGCCTTTTAAACGAATTGCTGGCATTGTTCTCAGACATCATATATATGTATGCCGACAGAAAGGTGCTTAATTTTTAGAATCGTCCCGGTACCTTTATCTGATCGTCTCAAAATATACTCAACAATGGAGGCCATTGTTGAGTTGTTTTCGATTCGTGGTGGAAAATATGTTGGCATCCCCACCTATATAAGCCCATAAATGTACAGTTCATTTAAATCATTTCGAGCATCCAAATAAGTACGTTCAAAATGAAGTTGCTTTCGGTTCTGGCTTGCGTTTTCCTTTGTGTGTCCGTCACATGTGCTCAAGAAAGCTGCAATGGACTTCCTAGAGGTTCGATTACATTTGATAGTTAAAGCAATATAACTGCATGAACTCTACTTCCAAATAGACGGTCTGAATTGCGAACGCGGAAAGAATGAAGGACTCAGTGGATGGAACTGTCAAAGATATGCTATGAAAGAAATGTGGTACTGGGACCAGAGATCTAGGAAGTGTCGAAAGATGAGGTATCTCGGATGTCGTGGCAACAAAAACCGCTATTGCTCATTAAGTCACTGCCAAAGATTATGTCCCAATCGACCTTAGTACTGTTCCAACTTTTTTCACAAAGTAAAAATTAAATATATAAACTGCGCCAAAGTAACCCGGTCTTGCGGTTCACAGATAGACTCTGGGTTTATTCAATGTCTATTTAATAAATAATCTTGTGTTATTAGTAACCACTTTTGGGGAAATACCCTCCTTATTTCCATCGTTATAGCTTGCGAACCGCAAATAACATATTAATTTCTTATCAACATTAATATTCATATTTCAAGCCCTTTTCTTACCTGTAAGTGCTAAGAAATAAAGTTATAACGTTAGATTATTTTTTGTCCATTACGTTTATTTTGTTGAATGTAAATTAAATTTTAGATTATACTGCCACAGCATATTTAAATATATATATCTGCATCTATGCCCTAATTGATTTCGTTTTGTTGTGAACAGCTTTTAATGGTTGCATATTTAGTTTTTTGGGAAAAATAATCACAAACTAGCGCTTACGTTTTCTACTTTAGTGGAGTGTGGCAACGACATTGACTTGAAATATAATTTGATCATATTTGAAAAAAAATTGTTTCGCCTCTGAAAACATGGGTCGAAAATCTATTGCATCATTGGATTTCAGTTTCACATGCTATATAGTAAACTTAAAATTAGTTAAATCGAGAATAATGTACAATATACAGGCCAATGCCACATGATCGATTGTTTTAATTAATTTCATTGTGATTTTGTTGGAAAACAGTTCTCAAAAACATCAAAATAAAAACACCACTTTTTGGGTAAAACATGACTATGTTCGTGAATCAGTTTAATAGGTGTATCTGAGTGTTGCTTGGATATTAAGCTGTTTTAACTGAATGATTAACGCGAATCAGGTAAACAATTAAATCTTAACTTTGTATTTTTCGCCTTTCATCTATCGGTTACATTTTTGGTTGGGAGTTTGCAGGCGAGGCGGTATTTAGTGTGCCAATTGGGTTAATTGTAAAATGTATATAAAATAAATCACAATTTGTATACGCATATAAATGACGTGTGTGTGTTTCGTGTCTGTGTGGGTTTTTTTTTTTGGGTGGGTGCCCTGGAAGTCGGACAGCGCACAGTCCAACACAAGGATCGGCTACATATTTATTAATATTAATAATAAACATTTGTTAATTGTTTAAAACAAAGCAGCTGGCAGCCACAGCATTGATCGCGAACCCAAACGAAAAACCGGACCCGGGTTCATGGTTCAAGGATCGGCGACCACCTACAACCTACAGGCTAAGGACTCGCGGCGAACTAGCTCGCCTCATATGAGAAACTGGCGATCAGATGCGCTGTGCGGCAGGGCAGCCACGCCTATGCCGCCCTGCGTGGGCGTTTGCAGGAACGCCGAATCATCGGCTGCTTGCGAGTCCGCGGCAGGCGTGCTGATTGCTATCGGTTCGTAGATCGAGCGATGCGGTGGCATATCGTCGTCGTCCTTAAAGGAGCCGCTTAAATTCGGATTGAGGATGTTGTTCGATGCGGGCGAGGCTACAGCAATTGTCCCCGTCGCCGGCAGACCCATGGCACTGGTACCCGACTCAACGTGCTCCAGATAGGGTGGCGCCGCCACACTAATCACAGTCGGCTGGCGGCGGAAGAACGATCTGAAGAAAGTAAAAGGAATCATTTAGTTTATACATAGATAGAAGCTATCTATTTTAATACATCTAAAACAAGGAAGAACGCTATAGTCGAGTACCTCGACTATCAGATACCCGTTACTCAGGTAAAGGGACCAATGGAGATATGCAAGCAGCAAATGCGCCACCTACCGGCGGTAGACAGATTTAAGCGTTGTGGGCGTTAGAGTGGGCGTGGCAAAGTTTTTTTTAAATCAATCGATAGGTATTGACGAGACCAATACATTTCAGTTAAAATTTTTTATCTAGCATGAAAATTGTGGGCGCCACAGATTTGGGCGGTTTGTGGGCGTTAGAGTGGGCGTGGCATATTCGCGTAACAAACTTGCGCTGCGCTCAAGCCTACGGAATCTAAATCTGAAATCCCGTTTCTCTATCTTTGATATTTTCCGAGATATCCGCGTTCATATTTACGATTTTTTGAAGTTTGTGGGCGGTTTGTGGGCGTTTAAGTGGGCGTGGCAAACTTTTTTTTGGTCAATCGGTAGGTATTGATGAGAACAACACATTTCAGTTAAAATTTTTGTTCTAGCATCAAAACTGTAGGAGCCACAGTTTTGGGCAGTTTGTGGGCGTTAGAGTGGGCGTGGCACTCTTCTGAAACAAACTTACGCTGCGCAGGAATCTCAGGAATCTGCATGCCTAATCCCAGTATTGTAGCTTTTATAGTTTCCGAGATCTCAGCGTTCATACGGACAGACGGACAGACGGACATGGCTAGATCGACTCGGCTAGTGATCCTGATCAAGAATATATATACTTTATGGGGTCGGAAGCGCTTCCTTCTGCCTGTTACATACTTTTCGACGAATCTAGTATACCCTTTTACTCTACGAGTAACGGGTATAATTATCTTCCCAAAAAGCCTAGTGCTGTGGCAAGAGATCGCGATAATTGAAATATAATTTATTTAATTAGATATTGTCGACAGATTAACCAGAATTTTAAACGCTTAAATATCTTGAAGTTAAAATCGGATAGAAACAGACGACGATTTCCTGCCAACAGTCTTGATAATTTCTAACCCTCTACCGGTAAATTTTTACACAAATAGTGGCTTACCCGAAATTGATTCTCGACCAGACCGAGGGCCGACTTTCAGTTAACTGTTCAGCTAGGTGGGCCGGCAGATTGGGAGCACGATCGAAGGGATTGATCCGTTCGTGTGCTCCAGAGGACGTGGCCGGACGCATAGCGGAGTCCAGCAGGGCTGCACGAGCAATTCGATTAGTTAATTGAACAATCAAAGAATTAATTTCGTGAGCAGACGCACCGTTCTCATCGTCAGAGCTTTGGGATTCCTCGAAGGGATTTCGGCCACCGTCTCCACGCCGGAAGGTTCCGTGTCGCGTTGTTCCTGCGTTGGCCGCCGCCGCTACACTCGAGCTGCTCCCGGCAGTTGCTCCAGCAGCCGAGGAGGCGGAGCTCACCTGCCTGCTGTTGGTCTGTTGTTGCTGCAGTAGGGGCGTCGTGTCGTCATCTGTGTCGGTGACATTATCCAAAGAAGGCTGTCGACTCCGACTTGCACGCGCTTCGCCCTTCGTAAAAACCTTGCGCTTACAGATGGGACAGACACGTCGGTTTTCAGTAAGCCATGGATCGATGCAGTGTGTGTGATAAGCTACAAGGAGTGTTCGTCGTATTAGTATTTTTAATATTAAAAAAAAAATATATCTTCTAAAATATCATTTAGCTTTATGTTATTAGATTTATGATATAAATGACAATAAAAAAATATATTTGAAGCCAAACTTCGACAAACTGCTCAACTATTTAATAAATATAATTTCTTACGATGCGAGCAGGGCAGCACACGCAGCTTATCGTCCTCGATGAAGTCCTCCAAACAGATCACGCAGGTGTCATATTTGTTGTTCGCATTGTTCTTGGTGTATCGGAGCACCGGCAACTTCTTCAGCATGCTCTTTGGCAGTCGATGGCGACGCAGGCGGCGCTGCTCACGGATGCACTTGTAGATCATATAGACAACCTGTCCGACAAACAAAGAAATCCGGTCAGAGCAAAAACAAGCCATTAAGCTTCAGATCTCTCACCATGATGATGAAGCACAGGCCAATCAGTATGGAGAAGGGCAATATCAGCTGGGTATTAATGTTGAAGGGCAGCTCATCGTTGATGATCAGCACCACCTCGGGCGTCATGTAAGTGACCAGCGCTATACCTGTTGTATGGCCCACGAAAACAGAGGGTATTCTTATGCCAGACGAATTGTCGGCGGACATTTGTTCTGAAATTTGGATAACGATAAGAAATTGGCTATTTATACCTGGACTTAAGTATATTCGCTTACCCAAGTCATCGCCTTCGTTATTGTAAACAATCACAGCAGAATAGCTTGCGTTCTGGGCCACTCGAACCTTGCGCTCAAAGGTGCAATCGCCGCCGCTACAAAAGAACCGAATTTAGCCTAATGAATTTGTTTATTTTTAACTTATTTTACTCACCGCGATACTAGTGCCACGAATTTGGCTGTGGATGGGTAATTAAGATGCGGCGGCCTGTCCAGACTATCACAACCGTAGTAAGGGCGCTTGGCGGGAACCACGTACACTTTGAGACCATTTGATGGCAGATGGGGGCCGAACTGTGCTGGCATGTCATTAAACTCTTCAATCAACTGTAAGAAAGCAATAAATATTTAGTGTTTGTTGGCGTAGTACAATGTATAATGTATAATGTAGTTTATTTATATAATAAACCTTATTTTCAGTTACTCAAAGAACTTGCCTGGCTCGTTGTTTTTCGGTAGACCAGCACGTGGCCCCTGACCACGGCCGCCTCATGACAGACCAGGCACAAACCCAGAAGGGTGAGTATGTGACAACTCCTCTGGGACATTCTGCCACACAGGACACGACTTCTGGAGACGATCGGGTCTTCGTCTATACTGTTATTGCTCTAGTCCGCTATGTCCGCTGCTGCTGCAATTTGTCCTTACCATCCGCACTATTAGCATGTCTCATCTGTGTGCCACCGACAGCGATTCTGTGCGTTTGGGCCTCGGACTGAAAAACAAGAAGGCGAGTGTGTTTAAACAAGTGATATATCTGGACACGTAAAGATTGTTTAATTAAAAGATACATTTTTTAATGTTTAAGTACTCCTTACAACTTAAAAGCTATAATCTATTCTGAATAAAAAGAAATTACTATTTTAAGCCAGAATATTAAAGTTGTTATAAAAAACTATTAAGCCTATTTAATCAAGGTATAATTTAATGTGAACTGAAGTGCTATTATCCTGTCCACTATTGTAAGTGAGGACCCTGCATAAAGGCAACCTGCGGGTATTCCTCCCCGCCTCCAAGTCATTGACAAACAAGCAGCTCAGCTGATAAGATAAACGGCTTGTGATCATTATTTTTTATTTCACGACCAACTGGGTGTATTGTTATATTGTTGATTCTGCAAAAATGGAACGTTTCTTCAGTCATGCTGCAGTCAACAGCTGTTTTGTTTGTTGGCACAGCGGCGGACGTTGTAGATTCTCTCGAATGCATTTTATGCTTACTTAACAGAAAAAATCAATGCATTTCGCTGCATGTCCATTATTGAGCTCAATTCGCCATCAATTGATTTTATCGCGATCCAATAGTGACCGAGATCTTGGGGCAGCTGCAGTAATCAAGACAAGTAGGTCTGTTTGCCGGCTTAAACCAGATGAATCACGGACAGCTCTCCATGATAAGAACCCAATCGCTTGCCCTTTTTGCTAATCGACGCCAGAACGCCGACGGATTGGACCCACAGATGGGCCAGAAACAAGTGTGGAAAGTTTTTAACGAAAAATTCTAAAATCTGCTAATATATTTGGCCCACACTCCGGGGAGGCGGTGTGCAAATATGTCACAAAATGTGTATTAAATTTAAGGTTTAACAAAGAAAACGTCACAGGCATTAGCACATCGATAGACAAACGGAGCAGAGACTTTAATGAGAACGTGACTTTGTTTTATTGGATGGGTAAACAATAAATGAGAGGCCGACCATTGCTTTTCCAATGCGAAATTCAATCTGTGGAGGCGCGTGCGTTTAATAGAATTTCACCCAAGGGATTGCCCAAGAATTATGAGTCGCACATTACATTAAAGTTACCTTCGTTTTCAATTAGAATTGTTTTGTAATTTTAAACTGAATGCAAAAATAACTATAAATTAAACAATAAAAGGAATTTTGGCAATCCACTATAAAATATAAGAATAATAAAAAGTATAATACGTGTTAATAATTTTAATGACAAAACGATTTTGATGCGGAAATTAAGCACTAAGTTTTTGTTATTTTTAAGCTTATGGGTAAGAGGATATCAGAAGATGGTATTCCCTTGAAAATAAAATTCGTTGGGTATCTATTATCAGCAGAACTTTTTTATATGTATTTTACTTATTCAATGTAAATATTTTTTAATCTTTAAATGGTGTGTCATTTTATAAACAATTCTTTTTATTTATTTTTAATTTGAATTTTCATCTTAAAAAAATACATTTATCCTTGCAAGAATGAGGAATTTATATTTTTTGCAAGAGGGTTTATAAAAAAAAGGAAAAGTCAAGGATCTTTCAACAAAAAAAGAACATACAGAAGACATGTCCTGGCAGACGACAGACAGTTTACCAATAAGGAATGTGTGGGAAAAGTGGAATCTGTGAAATTCGCGTTAAGTCGCTTTGTTTCGAGGGCCGATATCAAATTACACATTACACAGCTCACGCAACGCCCACCCACCCACAGTCACACACGCACACCTTGAACTTTACAAGGCACGAGTGTGGTTTCAAGGTTTTCTTTTTGTAGGAATGTATATACAATCCGTGCATACATATGTGCCTTGGAATATGTATTTCCTTGATTGCGGCCAACCGAGTTACAGGTGAAAAACCCCAAAGGATACGCGAGTAATGCGCCCAATTGGGGGGCAGCAGCCACAAGTTAATGTACTTCAATTTCGTATATTCGCTTTTGTTATGCTTTTTTCAGGCGTATCTGCTGCGTCGTCTATGTGTGTGTATGTTCAATTAGCACAACAACAAAGCAGCTGAGCGTTTTCCTGTGCATTTCCCCCGACTTTTTTCACGTACGCCCACTGCCCACTCACTTGATTAGTGTTTTCCCTGCTGTTGGCTAACTTCTTGGGCCGATTTCTGGCCAATTCCTTAACCCAATCCGATTTTTTCAACACTCGCTCGCCCCTTCACTCGTCGCCATCGCAGTGGTATTGCGTTGTACTTTGTTTGGCTCCTTCCCGGGGATTTCCTTGATTTTCCTTTCGTTCTTGGTAGAATTTCAACGGGATTGTGGCCAGCTCATTGGCTGCGGAAAGTGCATGACAGTCGCGATAAGAGACACTTTGGGTTCAGTTCACTTTCCTAATTATCGGATATTAGAATTTACATCCCATCCGCACACACACACAACTAGAGGTGGAACAAAATCGATGACTATTCGATACAATCTTGTTGCTAACAGTAATGTATCGACGTTTCCTATTTCATGCGATAGTATTCGATTTTCACCATACAAAATCACACCCCTAGCACCCAAATGTAAACAAAAGCAACTATTTGAAAATTCAAAATGTTTCAAATATACCCTTTGGAATTGCTTATATGCCGCTGAGATTATTTACTATTAGAAAGGACAAAAATATTGTTTATTGTTTTTCCAATAAAGTTTCACGACTTGATCATGACAAAAAGCAATGTTAATTATCTTCAAGCTTAATTTCTTTAAAAGTTCCTGTTCCTATTTAGACTCATTATACCCATAAAATCGTAGTTCCAATAATCGTTTATTAACTGACTTGATTATTTTCAAATTCTTTCTTTTCAATTTATGTGATTTCCGGGAGATTCTGTTTTAACATGCTAATTGGATACTTTCTTAAGTTAACCCGATTTAAACACGAATTTTAAATGATTGCGAGAGTATATTAAGTGGAACAATAATGCATTTGGATTATGAAACTTTACAATCACATAGCTGCAGGCTACTTGATCCAGAGATACATTTTCCCTTGGATAGTGTGCTTGACGGGATTTATCTTCTTTAGGATTTTCGTCATTGTCTCGACCAGCCGGTCGCTCGAGACGGGCGTCTTCTTGTTCTTGAACTTGGTAAGCAGCTCGGTGGCCGTAAGGGGTTTGCGCTTGAGATAGCGACGCACTGCCTCCTCTGTGATGCCGTAGTCCCTAAAGAGAAATGAATGCAGTATAATTAGGTATTCCAGTGTGGATTCCAAGCTGTTGCTTACTCGACTTTGCCGCCAGAGAAGGAAGAGGGCAGCGAGGTGCTGATCTCGTTCTTGGGCCTCTTCGCAGGGGTGCTGGTGGGACTGTTGCTGGTGTCCGAGCCGGTGAGATCGCTGGGCAGGCTGTTCATCTTGCGCTTGCTGGCATCCGTCGAGAGCGTGGGCGTAGCCGAGCGCGATTTGTTGGCATTGCTGCTGCTGCTGGTCGAGGCCTTGCTGCTGGCAGCGCTCTCTTTTTCCTTCTCCTTCTCCTTGTCTTTGTCCTTGGAGGTGGGCTTCTTTTTGGGCGGCCCATTGCTGAGGTCGTCCTCGGAGTCCGTGCTGTCGGAGCTAAAGTCTGTGGACGAGTCTCCGCTGCCAGTTGACTTGCCCTTCTTGTCGTCCTTGGACGGTTTCTTTTTCTTTTTGTCCTTGGAGCTCTCTTCCTTGCCCTTATCCTTCTTTTTCTTCTCGCCATCGGCGTCCTCCTTGTCAGACTCATCAGACTTCTTCTCGTCCTCCTCCTCTTCGTCGGAGGTGAGCAACTTCCGCAGTGCATCCTCCTCGGCCACGCCCTTCATGTCCTTGTCCACCTTTGCCTCCGGATCTGGTTCACTAAAATCACGCATAAACAGTGGTTACAATATGATAAATATATATAAAGTGTGATACGTACTCTTCACTGGAGCTGGTGTCGTAGTCCATTTCCCTGCCCTCCTCGTCACCGTCGTCCGACTCTTCGAAAGCCTCATCATCCACATCCCGCTTCTTCTTTTTCTTGTCTGCACCCTTCTTGCCCTTGCCTTTGGACTTGCCGTCGTCGCTGTCCTCCTGCTCCTTCTTCTTCTTATCCTCCTCGTCCTCCGAGTCGGACTCATCCTCGGAATCGATCCATTCGTCCATATCAGTGATCTTGAGCTCCTTGGACTTCTTGGTGGCTGCCTTTATCAGCTTGGCCTCCTCTGGATCCTGCTCCTCCTCCTCGTCGCCGCGCAGGCGCTTCCGCAACATAAGGGAGAAGTAGTTCATGACCTTCTTCCGGCGACCGAATTCCTGTTCGGCCTCCTCCGCCGACAGAGATTTGTATCGTTGAATGGGCTGGAAGTTGTACCATTCGGTCAGGGGATACGCCTCGATGGCGCCGTCTGGTGCATGGGTGAATACATAGAAGGCGGCATTCTCGCCCACGCCACCCTCTCGGATGCCCTTGAACTTTTTTCCGGTCTTGCCACCAACTTTCAGGATCCAAGGCTGCGCCTCGGGGCGGTACTTCCGCGCTATAATTCCAAATTTCTTTCGGCGTGCCTCCTCTCGCTGATCCCGGTTGTACTCCGATCCAGCGCCGAACTTGGGCTGGTCCTCCTCCATGCCCCGAAACTCCTTCATGTTGTTCTCCCGCTCCAGTTTCACATTGCGCCACTGGGCGAAATCGACGTTCAGCGTGGCGTTGAACCTCATCACATGGTGCTTCTTGGGCATCTTGGGCACCCGGATCTTGAACTCCTGCACGTTGGCGGAGGAGGAGGCGGATCCTGAGGCGACGGAGGCTGCGGCGGCAGCAGCTGCGGACGTGGAGCTCCCGCTAGCAGCGCTCGGCTGCAAAAAGATCAAGTTAAGTCCGAAAATGAAGTGTTGGGGGAGAAAGCGCAGAGATTTACGACTTACCACCGACTTCGACGCACTCGACATGGTTATATGATCCACTTTAAGGCTTAATAACTATCATAGGTTCCTAATTAACGGATATTTTTATATATTTTCCAAACTATTTCAAGTCGCGGGCAGAAGTGCTGGATTTCCTAGTGATGGGCCGATCGCTCGATAACACAACTGCAGTGAATAGACCTGTTATTTATCGAAAACCAGGGCTGTCTATCCTTACTCACTATTACTTAAATATATATGTAGGGATTATATTTTAAGTTCTTTACACTACTAATACTTTAAGACAATAACTAAAAATAAAATTAAACAAGATTTTTATTTTGTGCTGATTTCTAAACCACTCAACAGTTTTGAGAAAAACCTTATTCGATCAAAAAGGAGTGACCGTTCACAGTCACAGTCAAAGCAGTGACTCTGTGCCGGCTATCGCTCATCTCTAGTTCTCAGTCTCGCGGAATTAGTTTAGTTTGGATTGTTTAATTTTACTTCGGCAATTGGACGCTTAAAAACAAAGGAATATGTCGCGGAACGTGACGCTCTCGGATGAGCAGAGCCGGCTGAATGCGCGTCTGGAGGCGCACATGGTATACATATGCCCGGAATGCGGGAAGGCCTTTCGCACGCAGGCCGAGTGGCGTCAGCATCTGAACACGGCAAGTTGAAGATTTTCTCCAAGCTTAAGCATCGTTTACTGATTTGTTATGTGCCCACAGAAACACGACTATTTGAAGAAGACCTACTCGGACTTCAACTTCATCCAGATCGACGAGCGCTTCCACGAGTGCCAGCTGTGCTTCAAGTGGGTGGAGAACGCCCACAAGACTATCGCCCTGCTGCAGTACCACTACTTCATGCACCTGGAGCACAGTGAAACCTACCGCTGCGTACACTGCCGCATGGCGTACACAAGGCGCAGGGCTCTGAATGTCCATCTGTTGGACACGCACATGCGGGAGATCGAGAAGTACGAGAACAAACTGCGCCAGATGAAGCGGCAGCAGCAAACGAAGACTACCACTGTGGCAGTATCTGATCCAGGGAGTCCAACAAAGGGACGCGGCCGCCCCAAAGGATCCGTGAACAGAAAGCAAAAGGATCTGCTGCAAAAGGCTCTCATGGATATCGATCTAAACACGGAGTTGGAGAAATCTCCCACTCAACCAGCGGCAGCAGTAGCAACAGCTCCTGCGGTCTCCACTAAGGTCAATACAAATGTCAGTGAACAGAATCTGGATCGGTGTTTGAATGCCTACGAGGACATCGTGCGCAAGGAGGAGGAAAAGGTGTCCAAGTATGAAGACGACTTGGATGCCCTGTGCCAGGAGATCTTTGAGGATGGCACCACCAGCAGCAAAGGAACAGCAGTTGAAGAGCACCAGCTGGCGAAAACAGAACTGCCACAGAAAAATCAGGAAGTGGTCATCATCGAGATCGACGCCCTCGGCAAGGACGAGGTGGCCCAGTTGAAGAAAGATATGAAATCAGACTCAGGGGTTCAAGCAGCTAAGCGCCGTCGCCTGTCAACGACGCCCACCCGTGACTCAGACACGGAGATGTCCACCAATGGCCTGATAAAACTCGTGTCATACTTGTGCCCAAACTGCGGCAAAGAGATCGCCTCGATGGATGGATGGCGCGCGCACGTGTTCAAGAAGCACGACTTCGAGCACATTATCGAGAACAGCTTCAAGATTATGGAGCCGGGGCGCAAGGCCATGTGCCTGCACTGCCGCGAGGTGCAGCCGACGACCAATAGGTCGCTTCTGCAAAAGCACTACTTCAAGCATCTGCCTTACAGATCCTACCTTAAGTGCACACTCTGCGATCGCACCAAGACCAGCACCTCGAAGATTCTCAACCACATCCGCTACAACCACCAGGAGGAACTGCAGCGTAAGAACAAGACACAATTGCTCATAAAACCGGAGCCCAGATGGTCCAGTCCCAGTAGGTCCGGTAAATCAACCAAGCCGGATGAAGCTGGTTCCGATGGCGAGGAGGATGGAGACGAGGAAGGTCTTGTTTGCGAGCACTGTAACAAAACATTCAAAACCAAATGGCGCCACGATCGCCATGTAGTCGCATGCAAAAGAGCTGGCGTCATCCGGACATCATCGCCAGTCGAAGGCACCGTCGAAGCCATGCTGAATAATCTGCGAGAGGGGCACATTCGAATGAACGCTATCTGGAAAGCGATGCAACGTGAAAAGCTTTAGTTCTAGCCTAGTTTTAGTCGATTAGCTGAAAAATAAAGAATCTGAAAGAATTATTTAACTTTGATACACAAAAAGTTTGTTGCTGTTGCGCGGATTTTTAACTGCTTTTTCCGAATTTAGAATTCACCCTAATTAGCTATTTTAAGCAAATTTGTGACGTAATATTTTATTGCAGTTCTATTTTTTATGTTGGATAAAATTGAAGCAAAAACATAATATCATCAAAACGGGGTCAAGATCAATTAAAATGTATAAGTTCATGGACACGAACTTTGACAGTGCCTCAAGGAGCAGTAGCGGTTTTGATTGCCGCCACATCCGAGATATTTCATTTTGATGCACCTACTGGATCTCTGATCCCAGTACCACATTTCGTCCATAGCACTTCTTCGGCATTGGCCACCTCCATGTCCTTCATGCTTACCCCCGACGCAATTCTGGCGATCTATTCGATAGGAACGTTGATAGAGTTATACAGCGTCAGCAGTGATTTGTAAACCTACTACTAGGACGTCCGACGCAGCGTTCCTGGGCACATGAAAGGGACACATAAAGGACAACGCAGGCCAGAACCAGAAGGAACTTCATTTTGAACGAACTTTTAGGATGCTCGATTGGGTTTGAATTATCTCGACAGATTATTGGGCTTATATAGCTGGACGCACACATTTTTCCCGAATCGAATCAAAACATCTCAACAATAGTCTTTATTATCTTGAGACGATCGGATAGTGCTATTCTTAGAAGTCAACTTTCTTTAGGAACATCTTATTTATCAGTAAGTACATTACAAAAATCGGCTCTCACAATGGAGATGTATTTTTCTTCAAAAAAAAGCTGCTAAATCGACTTGCGATTAATCTTTCTTAATAATATTTGTGTCAAGGCAAAAACACTTGTGCTTTATTTAATTGTCGATGAAAATAGATTGTATTTACATTAAGGAAAGGTGTAGAACAAAGTCTTGATTTACACCCAGTCGGGAAACTAAATTAAAGAAATCAAATGACTGCAAATATTTATTTAAGCTATGAATTTTAAAATGTAAATCAGAGTTTATTTTTCTCAATTGTGTTTCGAAATAGGAAGTCCGGGAGTGAAGTTTGTAATATTAAGCTATACCGATCCACTGGGGAGCCCAAAAGGAGCTCTTTCTTGAGCGACTTCGTCTGTGTTGCCCGGCACTGTGACTCATGGTCCGCAACATTATTCCGCTGCTTCGCATCTTCAGGCGACGGCTGCGTATCCTACTGTAGACAGCTTGCTCCAACGTTCTCAAATGGGGGTCGCCTTCACCACCTGTTTCCTTCGTGCGATAATCCTCCACCTCGTGGTTGCTCGTTATCAGTACGACCTTGCGACGACCATGGTACTGCTCAGCATGCTTCATCATCTCCAGGAAGCGTTCAAATTTCTTCTCCAGCGCGTCTTTGTCCAGAGGTTCTGGATCGGGTTCCAATATACCTTCAACAGGACCCGGTGTCCCAGCTTTTGACGGAGCTCCTGGGGAACCGGGTGTTACCCCTGCTCCTGGTGGTTCGGCTCCAGGTGCTGGAGCAGGGGTTTCCCCTGCCGCAGCTGTTGGAGTTACTGCACCTTCAGCTCCTGGAGCGCCAGTTGTGGTTTCTCCTTCGGCGGGCTGGGCTGCTCCTCCTTCAGGTGCTGGAGTCGCTGCTTCTGATCCATCTCTAGGTTGTATTTTATCGCTGCTAAGCATCACAAAGTCCCCTTTCCTCACTGTTCTCGTTTTAACTTCAGCATCTGACGAGTTCCCAACTGTTGGTCCAACCTTTTCGTAGGTCTCGGTTTCGGAACAGAGATGCACATATTTGGGGTTGACTCCGGTCTTGCAGAGTTTTCCCGCCTCCTGGCCGCTTTCGTATACCTTCGCACCCACAACGGGGGCGTGGCCATAGTTGCAAGTGAAGAATGTCTGATGCCAGCGGTTATGGGACTGCTGAACGATAGCACAGCCCACGAACTCAGCGTTCTCCAACACGATCTGTATAAAGTTGTACTTGGGCGGCCTAATGGAAAATAATTATATATTAGTTTACAATCAAGATGTTTTTGAGATTAAAAAATATTTAATCGGGTATGCTGGTAGATAAGTAAGTCCACAGATCACATATTCAATTTAAATATTTTTCGCTGTTCTTTATCCAATGCAGTTGTTATTAATTTTAAATTGTGAAATTGATCAATTAAAGATATTGTAAAGTATTTTATTTATTGATTTTAAAGGAAATTCTGTTTAAAATTACTTAACACAAAGAAAGTAAATGTGACTACATTCTGGGAAAGTCAAAAACGAAAGAAATTCGTAAAAAAGTTAGCTAGAAAAAATCAAATCTATAAAACTAAGCTCATAAGTTGAGAAAAAAAGTTTTTTAAAAAACTATTGAAAAATGATTTGATTATCATATATACACATAAATTTAGTTTTTAAATTTGTAGTTTAATCTAAATCAATTTAGTTATTTATCTGCACTTCGATTCATCTGGTTAATTTAAAGGTTTATTTCTTTGAAATCATGACTTATTAACACCAAAAGTAATTCTTACCCCTTGTGCGGGTCCTTATACTTCATAATGTCCAACATCGAAGTTCCGGTGTTCTCCCGCATCCATACCGATGTAATATCCTTGAGGACGTCCTCCAAAACTGGTATCTTTCCTTTTATACCCCGATAACCCACTGTCTGGCCAGCGTGGACTGCTGTCTTCGTATTCCGGCATTGATCGTGTCTCATGACACAGTCGTGCACGTTGTATTTGGCTAGGAAAGCCAGCTCCTGATCCCACTTCAAGGTGCCCATACGAGCAGCCGGGCTCAATCCGTTAAATCCACCCTTGGCCACGCTATCCCGAAGCTCATTAAAACGGCGTAGTATAAATTTTTCCAGCCTATCGTTTATGACTACAACTTCAGCATCAAGGGAACATTCGCTATGCAGTCCCTTAAAAATATAATTTTTAATATTTTCAGACCGGTTGGAAAATCTTTTAAACTACTAAAATTGAAACGAAACAATCCAGAATTTTTTGATGTGAAAAATTTTTAGAACTCAATATAATCAGGGGTGTCACAGAAATCCCTGTCGATTTTCGGGATATCCTACGAAAAAGTCCTTCGTAATCACAGTCACAGTCTGTACAGTTTTTCCCATGCTTTCGAGTGCGATTTTTTGAAACCTCACTCTTCGGTTAGTTTTTAAAAGATAAGAAAAATTTGAAGGGATTTCTGTGAGAACCCCAAAAAAGGAATTACTTGTGATATCATGGATTCCATTAAAGCGTTGTCGGATTCTAGGAGCATTTTTTAGTTTTTTAAAATTAAAGAACACTGAAATTGTTTCAATTTTTTCTGAATGACAAAGGTTTCATTGAATGTACTATTTACTTTTCCAATACGTTTTAAGTAACCGGCATAACAAATCAATTTTATAATAAGCGTCTAATCAGTTTTCTGTCACACAATAGCTCATAAAAAGAGTAGAAAATCATGGATATTATTGAATGGCTTTCGCTAAAAAAATATTTAAATTTAAACAAAAGGAAAAGTGATTCAAATTCCATTCACGCATGTTTGTGGAGAATATTGAAATGGGCTACTTTTAAAACAAAAAATTGCAAAAACATAGCAGGCCGCTTACGTGGCACATCTTTAAGTTTAATAACTTACGACTGTGTCGTTGCAAGCCACATGTTTTTGTCCAGCGCTGCACAACGAGGGATCACAGTAGTCAGGAACCGTATCCGTATCGTTGGTCGAGCTGCTTTCCGCTGCTCCCAGAGCCGTAGTACCAGCATCCTTTTCTGCTGCACTGGTCGTGGTTTCTGTCGCCCCTGTGGTGGTTTCTTGTGCTGTTGCCAAATGAATGGCCAAAATGGCAAACAGGCAAGTCCCAAAGGCCAACATTTTCCATCCAGAGATCAAGGCGTATTAAAGATTGCATTGCAAAATATACATATTAACACATCAATTCGTGAAATTACAATTTTTACAGCTTGAAACATACAGCGAAATCAACTGATAACCAAATAATTTATAAAAATATTTTGATCATTTACCGATTTCTTTATTTTTTAAGATTTTTAAAAGTACTGTTTTTGCATGAATATTATGCTTTGTTGTTCAAATCTATTTTCAAATAGATATGTTTTAGAAAAGAAAGTTTTACTGTTAAATTACACTCAAAGGTTTTAATCAGAGGTTCTAAGCGAAAGAAGTCCCCCTACTTTTCCTTATTTCCGCTTTGGGCTGGTAAAAACATCGATAGTCGTCGAAGATATATTCGATGATAATAAAACGAAAAAATATTCTAGAGTATCGATAGTATTGTTTAATTTTTAAATTTAAATATTTTAAAAACTATTAAACATTTTATAATAGTCCATACTATTGAAATTGATATAAAGGTCAAAGCCACGACTTGTAGAGAGCTTTTAAATAAGGACACTCTCGAGTTTTTACTTGTTGCTATTAAAAACAGCTGTTTTTTGTTTTGATTTGCATAAGGCAGGTAATAAACTCGAGTAAACCTTAGTAAAGTAAACAGTTACTACATAATTGTAATATGAGGGCAAAGGACAAGCGCTGCAATGATAAGTTATATCACTTAATACTTGTATTTAGCATAAATGTATCCAGTAAATAGACCGCTGTCTGGATATCGAAAGGCGCAGTGCGTGAGAGTGAAAGTAAACCGGTCGCTGATAGCTTTCGAGTTGAGCTCCATACCCTGCTGCCTACGTGGATTGCTCTCTTGATTGCCAGTTGATTGTCAACCGTTTTGCTTGCACCTCCTCCCCAGGCTGCTAATCGTGAGCCACTTATTTATCGCTTCTTATAGCGACTGGTAGATTATGTACAAATATCAAAGGTTAATTTCGAGCTACAGGGGGGAGCGGTCCACACCTTTACCCATGAATACAATTTCTGTCTTGCAGCACATCGCTTGAGAGAATCCTCGAAAAACCCGACGGCGAGATGAAGTTCGGAGGCAATGGAAAGCTTTTATGGAACCTGGTAATACTCTTAGTGTTATACTCATACATCTGCCTTCTACAATCCACCTCCAAACGCTTTCCAGACCAAGAGCTCGCTTGCACAGCAGTCTCAAAATGGGATCGCCAAAAGAGTGCTAACCGCCAGCAGCTACAGCACCGCCAAGAAGATTTCGACCTTGGAGCAGCCAAACCTCCTGAAATACCATGTTTTGCCGCTCGAAGAAACGCTGAACCGCTTCATGACCACCGTGGAACCCTTGCTCACTCCCCAGGAACTGGAGCAGCAAAAGGGGATCACCGCTGAGTTCTTGAAGAATCAGGGACGTGACTTGCAGCAGCTCCTGGAAGAGACCGGCAGCAAGGAGAAGAATTGGTTGGCCCACCGTTGGCTAAAAGCTGCCTACCTGCAATATCGAGATCCGGTCACTGTCTTCGTGAGTCCCGGCATGACCTTCCCCAAACAAAACTTCAAGAGCACGTCCGACTTTCTGGACTATACGTCCAGAGTGATCTTCGGATTGGGTGAGTTCAACGACATGGTGCATGCCAACAAAATCCCAATTGTTAAAATGGGCCAAAACGAACTGGACAACAGCCAGTTTGGCAAGGTATTCGGCACCTGTCGGATACCCAGAAGGGGTACAGACGAGATTGTCTACAATCCGAGCTCAGATTATGTGGTGGTGATCTACAAGAATCACTTCTACCAACTGAAAATATACAACAAGGAGGGAAAGCTCATTGCTGCCCCATATCTAGCTGCTCAACTGGAAAATATAATGCTGAAGGAAACAACCGTGGGAGTTCCCTTTGGCATTCTGACCACCGACTCGAGGGACAACTGGGCGGAAGCCTATGAGTACCTGTCAGATTCGCCTGGTAACAGGGACGCCCTTAAGACCATTCAGAGTGCCCTGTTCACTGTCTCGCTGGACGAGTGTACCACCCTTAAGGAAGGTGAAGAGGCCAACGAACTGATTCTTTCGCTGATCCATGGAAGTGGCAGCAAAACGAACAGCGGCAACCGATGGATGGACAAGACTATTCAGTTGGTGGTGAACCCCAATGGAAACGTTGGATTCACCTATGAGCACTCGCCAGCTGAAGGACAGCCCATAGCAATGATGATGGACTATGTGGTGCAGAAGATGTAAGTTTAATAATATCGCGTGTAAGGAGCTAAGCTAATGCTTCTGCTTTCAGAAAGGAAGATCCTAACTTCGGTGGATGCGGCTCGGAGGACTTTGCTCCCGCACAGAAATTACAACTTTCTTCAAGTAACAAAAGCCTAGAGAAAGCATTGACCGCCGCTCAAGAAAACGTCGACAAACTTGCCGACGCGCTCCAAATGAAGGTTCTAAAGTTCGACGGGTTTGGAAAGGACTTCATTAAGAAGCAGCGACTGGGGCCAGACAGTTTTGTTCAGATAGCGCTGCAGCTCGCCTTCTTCAAGTAACTAACCAGCCATGTCGTTAAAACTTTTCAAAATAACTGATTGACTTGTTTTTTATAGGATGCACTCTGAACCACCTGCACAATATGAGTCCGCACACTTGCGCATCTTCGATGGCGGCCGGACTGAAACTATACGTTCGTGCTCCAACGAATCCTTGGCTTTTTCCCGGGCCATGCAGGACTCCAATGCCACAGACCAGGAGCGGGCTAAAAAGCTTCGGGAGGCAGTTACGTCCCATCAGACGTACGCCAAGCTAGCTCTTCAGGGAAAAGGAGTCGATCGTCATCTGCTAGGACTGAAGCTTATGGCTCTGGAGAACAGCAAGCCTATTCCAGAGTTCTTTAAATCGCCAGGTTTTGTAAAGTCGAGTCACTTCCGCATGTCCACCTCACAGGTGGCCACTAAATATGATGCGTTCATGGGCTATGGACCGGCCACTGATGATGGATACGCTTGCTGCTATAATCCTCGTGAAAATGACATCATTTTGGCCATTTCTGCTTGGCGTCATTGCCCGATAACAGATCACTTGAAATTTGCCAAGATCCTAGAGCAGTCATTTTTCGAAATGAAGAATGTTCTAGAAAAGAATCCTCCTGAACCGAAATCCAAGTTGTAAAAAAGTTTTACACAATACATTTTTTTTAGTGATTAGTGATACCTCCTTTAAAAATAAAGTCAATTATATTGCGCAAAGTCAATATAAGGTTTTTTATAGGCATTCTAGCCTCACTTATTTTTAAAAATAAGCAAAATTATAAGACATCCGAAGAGTATTTTCCTTAAATAATAACATTATCTGGTGGTCAGTAGTCAGGTTCATTTTATTGTTTACAGTTCTTGTTTAAATAGGAAACGAATCGTCCAAAGTTCGTCTTTACTGTGTAGATGGTGGCCCGTCGCTCCTTCAGCTCGCGGCGTTGCTGCCTCAGCTTTGACTTGAACAACACTTCCAGGGACTGGACGCGATCGCACATCTCCAGCTCCGCGATGATCTGGGGCCAGTCCTCCACGGCAAAAATGTCCATTAGCGCATCAAGCCCTTCGGACAGAGCCCACAGATCATCCTCCTCAGCACACCAAGTCAATATATAAAGGGTGATTACCTTAACCAGTGGCTCTGACAGCAAGGAGCCCAGAGTGCCCAGCATTCTGTTCCAGTTAACTCGGATATTTAAATCTGCGCATTTTCTCGCTCCTTCTATTATCATATTAAGGTCATTCTCGGTCATCTGACCAAAGAGATCCTTGCGCGCCTTCAGCAAACTCAGGGAGGAGCGCATTAGCGAGGTGATGGCCTCCATTACGGTTAAATCTTCGGTTCCCTTAAAGGCCTGCTGGCCCAAGTTCATCCACATATTATAAATGTCGCTGTAGCCTCCCAAATCTTCTGCGGGCAGCATGTTGCATAGGTTCTGGAGACAAATCAAATAGGACACACGCAATTTGGATACTTTATCCTTGATGCTTTCTTGCTGAGAAACAAGCTTCTCCAAGGCAGGATCCAAAGGCTGAGCTTTTTGCCACAGTTTCTCAATCACTTTGTTCTGCTTAATGGTCTCCAAGAAATTGGCGGGCAATCCACCCGCACCACTGTCAGTTGCCTCGTCCTCCATCTCGTAATCGGCCACGCTCTCAGTCTCCGACTGATTGCTGTCTGAATCCCAGTTACTTTGGTCATCGCTTGAGCCTAGGTTGGTGATAATCTCAGCGACCAGGCGCTGGGCGTCTAGCAAGTGCTCCAGGTTCTTTAGTGCTACATCGGCATCGCATTGATTCGGTTTGGACTGATTAGCGCTCTGGGATTCCGTCATCTCCTCCGTCTCCATGGAAATCTCCAGCACTGGTGCCTCATCTTTCGATTTGGCATTCTGAATTTCGTTTTTGCAACTCAGAAGCTGGGCGTGCGGATCGATGGAGAGTAGTTTGTCCAGGCTGTTCAGGATTTCCCGTGTGTGAGCGGCCGAGCAGGCGGGGACATTGCATAGGATACCAGCAGCCAAGGCGTTGAGGTACAGCTGCGCATGACTCTCTGCGGGAACACCCAGGAGTTCTTGTAGTATGTTGCTGCTGGCCAGGACGTTCCATGAGCTGGAGTTGTTTTCGGACACCACCAGCACCAGTTGGGCCACTGAAATGGCAACCTCCAGACCGAATTTTCGATAGTCGAAGCCCAGCAGCAGGATGGGAAGGAAGTTGGCCTGGTTAAAGGCTTCTGTGGCCGTCGGCGAGCTCTCGCAAAGATTCCGAAGCAGATGGATGGCCTGCAGGTAGGTGTCCGCATGAAGTTCGTTTTCGAAGCCATTCTTAGTCAGATCATAGCCCCGGATCAGTGCCAGAAGTGCGGTCAAAATGTCGTTTTCCACGAGGAAGTCGCACACCTCCGTGCCAAACACCGATAAGTTCCGGAAGGCACCTGCTGCCGCATTCCGGATGGCGCCCTCCTTGTCACACAGCAGAGGCGCCGCAATCCGGGCCAGCTCGCTGCCGCAAATCTCGCGTACCTTCTCCTTGCGCAGCGCCAGCACGGCGAAGGAGTGCAGTCCGTTCAGCTTGTCCTCCACATCCGGCCGCTGCAGGTGCACGCAGATCGCCTCGATGGGACCGCAAGCCTCCGCCTCGCCTGCCGCTTCAACGTCCAGGGCGTGCATAAGATCCGCAGAGGTGTCCACGCCGGAGGGCGTCCGCGTTTTTACTTTCCGGACTTTTCCCATTGCAACAAAACAAAAATGCACGTGTTTACTATAGAGGTGTCAAAACATCGATGAAAACATCGATGCATCGATGTTTTTGAAATTTTCTAAATCATCGATGTTTTTTTCAACCATCGATGTTTCTGTGCCGTCACTATTAAGAAAAAAGGCAAAGGAAAGGTACGTAAATTTACGTACGTTATAAAGATACGACCCAGAACTATGTTTTTTTAAAACACGTTCCGCAACTTACGACTGGGATATTACCCTTTACTCTTTACTCTTTACCAAATCGACCCTTTTCAGGGCTACATAATATTCATTAAAGAGTTGCAAATTTCAAATGATTTATATACTTGTCACATATAAGCATTAATGTATGTATATTTTGTGTATAAGTGAAGATACACTTACAGTTATTGGTGTTTATTTAAAACACACATGTTAAATGCAACTTAAATCATTGCAAATTACTAAAAACAAAACCAACAAAAACAAAAATTAAAGACAATTAGAAAAAAGCAAAAACATTAACATTAACGTAAAATTATGTGTGTGGTGTGTCTGTGTGCGTGCCCGCTGTTGGTTTTCGGCGATCGCCAACGGTTTTTTAAGTGCAAGTTGGTCAAACTTTAAAAATTTCTCCTGGCTAAACTAAGCGCGTCCCCAAAATAATTTTTACATCAAAATTTATGATTCATCGCCCCCTAAATATGGATTTTTGTTAATAAGTCGGGTCGTTCCGGCCCGACTACTTAAGAATTACCAAAACTTAATTTTAATTTTTTAAAACATCGATGTTTCATCGATGTTTTGGGTGAAAAACATCGAAAACATCGATGTCTCAATACATCGATGTTTTGACACCTCTAGTTTACTATAGGGCTGGAACAAAAGGCGAAATGACGATGTTTCCAGATGTTTGGCAACATCGATGTTTTCTCAGTAGCTATCGATTCACGGTGCCTCCCCCATGCAAAGTATGGGCGCGTTCATCAGTGATTACTGGGCGTGTTCACACGAATTCAGTTTCTGCTACTCAGTACTCAGATTCGGCAAAGAGTTTCACTAGTCGAAAAATCTTATTCTTTGTAGTGTGACCGAAGTTTTCAAAGTTCACCCGCCATGCATGTGGCATGGTCTTACTGTCAAGCGGCTGGGTTTGTTGCCAAACGGAAAACAAAGGCAATTGGAGAAATTTAAAAAAGAAGAGTCTGCTGGTGCACAAAGAAATTAAAATAAAAATAAATGAAATTTTCAACGAATGTTTATGTTTATGTAAATTAGAAGCTTAAGACTTCCTTCTCGTCCCACGGATGCTTCGCCATCTTTCCCGCGCCATCTGTAGTCCAGCTCCGAGCTGGCTAATAATGGCTGCTGATGGCTCCTCCAGCTGTCCCTTAGCGGGCGACCTTATTTCCTCCTCCCTATAGAAGCCGGCGCATCCTCTATCTCCGCTCCATCACCAGCTGCCAAGTAGCTGGTGAGGGAGGAGTCCTCAATTGAGAGCTCGTCCGATATCGAGCGAATGTCCCATGTTCCTTCCCACTGGGATTCTCTAGAGGATCTCCTCCAGCGCTTCAACTATTCTGCGGATTTGCCCCTGTCGGTCAAGTCCCACAATAATTGGCAACAGCTTGGATTAGGCGTCTTTTTTCATCTGCACTGACCTCCTTTAGTCGTTTTGGGTGTTTTTTTTTCCATTTTTTATTTTTAAATTCCCCACCGCCTCTGCACGAACACCGCCAAAGATCAAATTTCTTATTCTTTGGGCCGCGGCTAACGGCGTTCATCGAAAATTCACTAGCGAATTCTAGTATTTTTTCTGGTATTTCCTTAGCTCATCTGAGTACCGCGCTGAAAAACAGACCCGACGAAAAACTTTAGCCGCCTGTTTGCCTCTCGCTCACTCCTATAGTTAGCTCGCGGTTTTCGTCGATGTGAATACTAGGCTTACATGTCAATAGAACCCCTATTTCTAATGCGCTCTGGCTTACAAAAATGTTTGCATCAAAAGTGTAAGCAAACAAGAAGTCAGTAACTAATTACGTTATGCATAAAATTGTTCGGAACAATAGCTTTTATAATTAAAATTTTAATAATATACATTTTTGGTATTGAACTTTAGCTAATGTGCTGGATAGCAGTGTTCCCCAGTCTGGCAACGCCGTTCGTGTGCTGCCACCTCTCTCGTTTTATTCGATAACTTACTTATCGAGACCACTGGGTTGTATTCACATCTCTAGCGGCAGAAGTGCAGACAATTTTTTCACAAAAATTTATAAATGCAAATTAGGGAGTGCAGTGAGATTTGTGTGCAATGGAAGCGAGTTTAGAGGAGAGCATGGACAGCGATCACGCTAGTTCGCCAATCAGTAAGCCGGATGCGAGGGAATCCCCACCAGGAGTGGGACTCAATGGAAATGGCAATGGTAGTGGTAGTGGCAGCCAGGAGACCCCGAATAATGGCGTTGCTATAGCCAAGGAAAAACCAAGCGAGGGCCAGTGGTGTGTAATCAGGAAAACCAGTTTTTGATTGTGAAACAGCCCTTTTACCTTGACCCAATTTCAGGACCAAGCCCTTCAATGCATTCAGTGGGCGACCCATTGGGGAGCACACAGCCCAGCAGCAGGCGCTGCAGCAGCAACAGCAGCCACCGCCGCAACAGCAGCAGTCGCAGCCGCAGCAGCAGCAGCAACAACCTCCTCCTGGGGCAAACGGAGTGACGGGACCCCCGGAAATCTGGGTGGAAACCAAGGCGGAGGACGGCCGCTCCTATTATTACCATGCGGTAACCAGGGAAACCACCTGGACCCGGCCCGATGGACCCACTGTCAAGATAATGACCCAGGCCGAGGTGGAGGAGATGGCCAAGCGACCAGCCCAAGCCGCCAAGGCGGAAGCGAAGGCCACCGAGACTCCACTTGAGGTTCCAGGGGTGTCGTCGCATCTCACCTCGCAACCGCCACCGCACCTGATGAGCCAGCCACCACCAAATGCGGCGACTCCGCTGCTTTCCCAGCCGCCTCCAAATGTGCGCCAGCAGCCGCCGCCCATGTTCCAGCCACCTGGGATGCAGCCGCCTCCCGGTTTTGGACAACCGCCGTTTTGTATGCCGCCGCCGGCTTACGGATTTCCTGGAGGCGCCGCTCCAGGTGGAGCGCCTTGGGGCGTTGGCATTCCGCCCTGGCAGCAGCACATGCATGGCGGCCAGGATAACAAGCCAGCCAAGTCGCTGATCATCAAGCCGGGCGTTATCGATCCAGCGGTTATTGCGCGGGCAGCAGAGTGGTCAGAGCATCGTGCTCCCGATGGCAGACCGTACTACTTTCATGCCGCTCGAGGGGAGAGTGTATGGGAGAAACCTCAGGCACTGAGGGACATGGAAGCCGCCAGAATGGCTGCCCACTCTGGAGTGGCGCCCGCTGTGGCAACAGCTCCGTCCGGACTACCGCCCCACCTGCTACCCAATCCCATGATGCATATGCCACCGGGCTCAGCGCCACCGGGATTTGATGCGCATGCCGCTTTTGCAGCCGCTGCTGCAGCAATGAAAGCGAATTCGGAGAACACCAAGGCGGCGCAGGCTGCTGCCCTCGAAAAGGAGGCTAAGAAGGCGGCGGAAGAGAAGCGGAAAAAGGAGGAGGAGCAGAAGAAGGCGGCAGCTACCGCAAAGCAGACGGACAAGAGTCGACCGGTGACAAGTACTCCGATCGCTGGAACGCCCTGGTGTGTCGTGTGGACAGGAGACGCTCGCGTCTTCTTCTATAATCCATCGACGAGGACTTCGGTTTGGGATCGACCCGAGGATCTAATGAATCGCGAGGACGTTGACAAAGCGGTAAACGAACGTCCCGAGCAACTGAAGACCCCGCAGGAGAAGTCCGCTGAGGCGGATCAAAAATCCAACGAGGAGGCAGCCCAGGAACAGACTCAAGCGCAAGTTCAGGCCCAGCAGCTGGAACAGGTGCAGCGAGTGGATCCAGAGGACGACGATGACGACGAGATTATCAAGATTCGAACTGAGTCCGAGTCCAGTGTGGAGGAGGTGCCTACCAAACGAGTGCGAATGAGTAAGTCAAAGGTTGCTTAAGGCGGTTAAAGCCTTGCTATAATTTTCCTTACATTAGTTTCGAAGTCAAAGCGAGCCGAGGATGCCGCCCTAGAGGCTGAGCAGCGGGCAGCTAAGGAGCGGGCTTTGGTACCCTTAGAGATGCGCGTCACCCAGTTCAAGGAGATGCTTAGAGAGAAGGACGTTTCAGCTTTCAGCACCTGGGAGAAGGAGCTTCACAAGATCGTATTCGATCCGCGGTATCTGCTGCTGACATCAAAGGAACGTAAACAGGTATTTGAAAAGTATGTCAAGGATCGGGCCGAGGAGGAGCGTAAGGAGAAGCGAAACAAGATGCGCCAGAAGCGGGAGGATTTCCGCAGCCTAATGGAAGAAGCCAGGCTACATGGCAAGTAAGTATGGGGAATGGGCTCCTGTTAACCTATGTTGGTCCGGTATCAGTGGATTCGCTGAAATATTGTAGAAATGGGCTTCCAAACCTTTAAAGATATATGTAATTCTTAGATCAACCTTTTTGATACCCACTCTGGTTAGGTTACTGTTAGCAAAAAGCAGCGTTGAAAATTGCGGCCTTTCCTAAGAAAAATGTGTTTAAAATGTGCCAAATCAAAATATTGACCTCACAACTATTTTAAAAGTTTATGGTATCCATTTGCTAACCGTGAATCGCTTTCCAGATCCTCGTTCTCCGAGTTCAGCCAGAAGAACGCGAAGGAAGAGCGGTACCGGGCTATCGAGAAGGTCCGGGAGCGCGAGAGTCTCTTCAACGAGTACATTGTGGAGGTGCGTCGTCGCGAAAAGGAGGACAAGCAGTTGAAGAAAGAGCAGGTAGGCCTAGGGTATGCTCGAGCGCCAAACCCCATCACCTTACGTATCTCGATGTTTAAACATAAATGCATATACCTTTATATATATTTAACTTACCTGTATGCCAAACGTATTTACATAATGTGATTGATTTTCTGTTAACTTTTAAACCATAAACAACGTGTGAATCGAAACCGAATCAAACCAAACTGAAAATGAAACCGAATCTGAACCCTGATCGATTGAATTACCCCTGAACGTGTTGGGTTCCCGGTGGTTTGCCACCCGATACCTTAGCCACTAGCTAGCAGGTTACAGCACAAATGCACCACCCAAAACACCAAAATACACAACAGCAACAGCATCAAGATCCACCTGTACAACCACCTCAACAGCCAATTCCGCCCGCCGTCCGTCATCGCCGTCCACTGATCTACTTGACCACGCACATGTTTGCAATCTGTGTGGTGAGTTACTTGAAAAATACAAAGCAAAAACATTAAAATTTGTTTTTCTGCAATAAGAGACAAATTTGGAAATAAAAACAATTAATAAAAACAATAAAAACAAAAATATCGAAAGGTTTGCCAAACTGAAAATTACCTGATAATCGTTGGTGTGATTTCCACTTCCCGCCCTACGCCCCACGTCGCCCTCTCGGATGTAATATGCGATGTGATGAAGAGGATGTTGCGATGTTGTGAATGGCATTGGGAGATCATGAGTGATGAAGTTAGAAGTTCGCGTTGGGCTCTCGGATGGATGCCAACGAGCCGGAGACAGGCAGAGAGAGATTGTTCCAGTGATCCAGAGCGACAGCAATTCGTGTGCAGGTGTCTGCGGCGCTGAGCAAACAGTATGAATAATACTTAATTTAATTAACCCACTATTTTCGTTTTGTTTACAAATAATGAACACACACAGCAGTTTGTCACCTGAAAGAGGCAAGCCCAAGGAACCGAACTCAGCCCAATACAACCTGCGTAGACCAAAGAAGTACGAGATTGTTGGGCCCTAAGATCTCAGTTCTTTGCTCTGGCAGGTTCAGGCAGCGGCCCGAAGTCGCTGAAAGGCTCTCAGCCCCTATCCTTACCATATACCATATATTTACTGTAGATGTATCGACTATTGTACCCTTCGGCCTTGCTGAAGTCTCACCTCCACCGCCTGTTGATCAAGAGAGAAAAGGCGGGGTTAGGTTGTCCGTCTGCTGTGTTAAGCACGCACATTCTTCAAATATTGCTTTTTTTTGCACCTGCATTATTTTAAAATGTGTTTTATATTTTAATTTGTCAATCACATAGATTTGAATTCCTATCGCACGTATATTTTGCCATTGCAGTATACTTCACGTATCTTCTAAATTTAAAAAAGGCATAGTTAAAAGCTTGATTCTAAATATGAATGGTTAATTTACAAAATGATTTCTTGTGTTATTTAATGTATTTTAAATTTTAAGTTTAGAGACAATCAATGATCTTAGTTGCAATGTTTAATTTAGTCGTTTTATATAAAAATGATTTTTTTTTTAAGTAAAAGCAAGTTAAAGTCTTTTGTAAAAAATTATTTGGATTACATTTCTGATCGATTAATTTTTTAAGTATTTCTGAATAAAATGATAGGGAAATTAAATGCTTTTATAGGGAAAATTGTTATATTACACTATTATCAAACCGGAAGCTTTGTGAATTATGCATTCATTTGAATTTATGTTTTTCTTTTTTTATTTTGGCATTACCAAACGCGTTTTTGTGGTTCGATTGTAGTCTGTCCCTGCCAATTCTCTCTCAGCAAGCCGGAGCAGAACTAATAAAAAGTTTTGTTTCAGCTAAGTCTTTGATCGCTAATTAAAACCCTTCTTTTGCAGGTACAAAACCGTGTAACTATGTTCAGTAGCTTAAGAAACAGTAGTCCTAAGCTTTAGGTTAGCCCATTAAGTGATAGAATGTTAAGTGAAGGGCGCATCAATGCCAGACTTCTAATTCGATCTCTCTTTCGCATTTCTCTTCTCTTCCGCATGGCTGTCATGTCAATATTCCTTTCACATACACTCACAAACTCTAGATCCGCAAGGACTTTCTGGATATGCTGCGCGAACGTCACGACATCGAACGCCACACCCGGTGGTACGACATCAAGAAGAAGTTTGAGTCGGACCCCCGTTACCGGATGGTTGACTCCATGTACCGGGAGGAGTACTTCGAGGACTACCTGCACATCATGAAGGAGGAGAAGCGAAAGGAGCGGGAGCTGCGAGAACAGAGAGAACGAGAGCGACACCGCGAACGCAAATCGGACCGGAAGGAAAGGGATAAGGACAAAGAAAAGGAAAAGGACAAGAATCGGAAGGATCGAGGACGCAGTCGCTCGAGGGACAAGGACCGCGAGCCCAAATCCTCCAAGGAAAAGGAGAAAGTCAAGGAGGAGAAGAGCAAATCGGAGAAGAGCAAGAAACGCGATACTCCGGTAAGTCTTAAGACTTTGTATTACGTTTACAATTTGCTAATTCAGAAATATGTGTTTCTGCTTTTCATAGGAGGAGGGTGAGCATCGCGAAGAATCCGATAGGGAAGAGCGAGCCGGCAGCGACGACAGCGAGGTGGCTCGCCAACGGGAGACCGAGGCTGAGCAGAAGCAAAAAGAGCGCGAAAAGAAGCTGAGGGCAGAACAGAGCATTCGGGAGCGGGAGAAGGAGGTGCAGCGGACCCTGGCCGGGCATCTGAGGGATCGGGACAAGGAACGCGAGCATCACATGCGCGAAGAGTGCATTGGCCACTTCACGGCTCTGCTGACAGATCTGGTGCGTACGCCGGATTTCACATGGAAGGAGGTAAAGCGCCAGTTGCGGAAGGACCATCGCTGGGAACTGATCGAGACCCTAGATCGAGAAGATCGCGAGCGGTAAACAACATTGAATTATTCATTAGCATGTAAATCTTAGTACATCAACTTGACTTTTACAGAAAATTCAACGAGCACATTGACAATCTGATGAAGAAAAAGCGTGAGCGATTCCGCGAAATGCTGGACGAGATTGGCACTCTGCACCTCACTAGCACTTGGAAGGAGATTAAGAAACTGATCAAAGAGGATCCGCGATATTTGAAATACAATTCGGACAAGGGAGAGCGCGAGTTCCGGGACTACATCAAGGATAAAACCATGACCGCGAAAACCGCTCTTCGGGAACTATTGCAGGAGTGCAAATTCATCACCCACAAGAGCAGCGATCTCATCAAGGAAAATCCCAATCACCTCAAGGAAATCCAGGACATACTGAAGAACGACAAAAGGTAAGAACGGAGCTTAACATTTGGTTATTGCCTGTAATTTTTGACACACATGGAAAAATCAAAATTGTTTTCCTAATTTTGGCAATATTGCCTGTCCAGTTCATAAATCTTAACCTTTTATTTCTCAAAGGTATCTGGTGCTGGACCACATGGAGGAGGAAAGAAACACTATTGTCCTCGGCTTCGTAGAGGAACTCAACAAACGGGGACCTCCGCCACCACCCACAGCTTCTGAGTCAACGCGCCGCAACAAGTAGTGGCATTATAACATAACTATTCAATTTAATCATAACAAATAAATTATTATACTAAGTCGAAGTTGTATAACTTCCAATATTTTAATTGAATAAAATACACCCATTAATGCAATTTAAACCAATAAAACCCATGTTTTCTTTCATTCGTAAATATTTATTGATCATTTATACGTTATTTTAGAGTTCCGGTTTGTATCTATATGTTGATCATGGTTCACTTTTTGTATTTATTATTATATAATTCTTTGTGTTCTCATTTACCCATTCATCGGTTCGCTTCATCGCTACCATTATTGTTTAATACACATTCTTTCTGCACTGTAGCCGAGTTTACTAATATCTAAAAATAAATACAAATACAATAATCCGTAATTTTATTCGTTTTCAAAGCCAGACTTCTTTCCATCGATATGGAAAATGGTTGTGTATTAGGAACTAATATTGAAAATAATGTGTCCTTAGTGTTGCAAACAAATCTTTTTCCTCTCGTTTGTATAAAGTTGATTCTGGTTTTGGTGTTTAAACATGTTAATACAAGTTCAACTAATCCAATAACCCTTTGATGAGGGGCATGATCGGTTAAATAGCAAGACCGTCGCCGCAATATGGTTCACCATACAGGGTCTGATTTTAAATATATATTTCCATTTAACAATATGTTTAATCTATTATAGATCGAAAAACAAATCGGCTGAAAATATTTAGATGGTCGACGATACTTCTAAATATTAAACAAACATTTTCGATCAATTGATAAAGTTGAAAAACAGAAGGTTCAAATGGTTAAGGATTAATTTATTAGCAGATATCGAATTTCCAGAAACGTAGGTCTCATGTTTAGATTTTTGATAAATCTTGGTTTTATGGTCAAAGATTTGTATTCAACCAAATATCTCTTAGAATCGAATTTTTTGCATATAACCCGATGTCTACTTATTACAGTTTTGTACGCTTTTATCCGTTTAATGACCCAATTTGCATTTAATATGAGAAAATCGGTTAAAATAATAAAACATAATTTGAGCATGACCAGTAATGCTAGAGAAACCAAGAAATAAATCGGGGTATGCATACCTCTAAATATTTTAAAGAACTATCTTTACGATCTTTTTCGATCCATTCAGCACCCGTCCGATCAATATACACGCACCCACTCAAGCATCTATCTATATTAGCTGGTGTTTTAGTTGACTGCTCTATGTATTCTAGAATTTCGATTCTCTATGTTACGCTACAACTGCTAGTTACTATAGTTATAATATTTACTTGTTGTTGATCTTATTGATTTCATTTTCGGTTTCGGTTAGGCACAAAGTAACTGGTTTTCATTTTATCCTTTTCATTTCTCATGGTTCACGCTCGAATTTTATACTCTATTTTTTATTTACTAGTTATATTTAGTGGCTACTACCAATTTATTGAACAGTTTAGTGTAGTTGTTCCATAATTTCCTCTCATTATAATTAAATTGTAATATATTGCTACAGGTGTGTTGTTGTTCTTTTTGTCGTGCAAACCACATTCCATTGTTGTAAATTGAAAAATACAGGTGTGTCTTTGTGTCTTCTATATGTGTTTATATCTAAATAGTAAATTCTATTACAATTAAATGTTGTTTTTCATTTTGATATACATCTACATATACAGACAAAAAATTGCGAGAATCGGGCGTGTGGAAGTTGTGTTGGAGTAAAGGGTGCATTGGTGAAGGACTCCTCCTTGAAAATTATGAGATTTATTCCACTCGGATCAGGGAATACCTAAGCGAAGCAACTCACGAATAATAAACTAAAAGATTCAAGCAAAATAAACCAAATTTTAAAATCATATAAAAATATATTTTTATTAAATAAAGCAGTTTATGAACTAAATGAAACTTTTACTAAAATCAGCGATAATACTCCAAGTCATAAGGTTAGTAACAGCGTTTCAAAGTTCATACTCTCATATAATAATTTTTAAGCTTTCTTATAGAAATGTAATGACGAAATAAATGAAATTAAGTGCTTTATACATTGTAAAAATGTGTATGTATATTTTAATTTGTTTTAAATGCAAAGTTACCAATTGTAATGTTTCAATGTTGACAACTATAAAGTAAGTGTTTTTGTTCTTTCTTTTTATATGATCTTTATGCTTATAATTTGAAAAGCATTCAAAATGCTCATTACAAATTGTGGGTCTATACAATTTTAAATTTATGTTTTGGTATAACAAATTTTGTTTCGATGATGTGGTGGCCAAAGCAACGTGATATCTTTTTGTATGTAAGAATATAAAACACAGAAAACCGATTTGTGGAAATTGAACTACGCGTGTCTCTTGTTTGCCGTATGCAGTTTTTCTTAGTTTTGCTGTTTGTCTCGTTAGAATAGATATAATATAATATAATATGTGTGTATATAATACGTTCATATAAATAATTAATAATAGTAATCATAATCATTAATAATTCATCATCTGTTCGGTTCATATGCATAACTGTTATTGTTGCTATTGTGGTTGTTGCTGTTCTTGTTGTTTTCTGCAGTAGTAATTCATTAGTAATGGTTAAATAAGCGGTTTCTTCTTGGTTGTCAATCAGTTGCCCTTGGTTGCCTCTTTAGCGGCCATGATCAAAGGAGTCAGACTGGCCAATGGACGGGCCAGTTTTAGGAAGGGATGCTGCAATGCGAAGAGTAGATTGTAATGATTGTCCGGGCTATCAGTTTGACTAAAGGACTCACCTTCAGCAAGTCCAGTGCACTGGCTCGCCGCTCCACCTCCACCTCCAGACACTGGTCGAGGAAGTCCTGAAATGCTCCGGACAGCTTGTCTTTTTCTTTAATCTCTGGCTTGCCATTAGTGGCAATGAGGTACAAGGCTTTTAGCGGATTCTCGTTCAAGTACGGCGGTTCGCCCTCAACCATTTCAATGGCCATGATGCCCAGCGACCACAGATCCACCTGCACGAGAACAGAGTCGATCATAAATTATTCTTCTTTATTATTAGATTTGATAATTTTAAGATCTTATAGCGAAAAATTCCCATTTTACTGTTTAATAATCTAATCTGAACTAATCTTTTGGATGTAAAAGCAATGTTTACTGTTAGCAACAACAAAGTAAAGCTAACTATATTCACAATTTATCATTTTCAGTCATTTTCCCTTATTATAAATTATTCGATTAAGACAGAATAAGACTACCAAAACTTTTGAGCCCCACTGCGTAGATATATAATCTGCATACGTCCTTATTGCCTAGTGATGCTACTACTAACCTTAGGTCCGTACTGCTTCCGGGTGACCACCTCGGGAGCCATCCAGTAGGGAGTGCCCACCATCGTTGTGCGTTTGGATTGCTCCGGCGATATTTGCGCACAGAAACCGAAATCAGTCAGCTTGACAGAGCCGTCTAGGCCCAGCAGGATGTTATCACTTTTGATGTCGCGATGTATGACCTGGTTGGCGTGGAGGAACTCCAGGGCTTGCAGCACCTCGCGGCAGACAGCTGCAATCTGCCCTTCATCCATGCAGGTCTCGGTGACTACGTCGGTGAGCGAGCCGCCAGGCAGGTACTCCATGACCACCCACAGCTCCTCAGACACCAAATAGCTGTCTAGGTAGTTGACGACATTCGGGTGCTTGTTCTCCCGCATCACGAGGATCTCGTTGATGATCAGTTCCTTTTTGGGCTGCTGTGACAGGTTCATCTGTTTGATGGCCACCTCCATGCCCGTCGACGATTCAATGGCCGTATACACGGTGCCAGAGGCACCCTGGCCAATCTTCTCCATCTTGGTGTACTTTCGATTTGGGTCGCCCACGGAGACGATAGTGCGCAGCTTCTCCAGGATCTCCTCATCAGACATCTTTTTCTTCTTGGCGTTCGCTGCCCGCGTATTGGGCGTGGCAGCCACAGCTACAGCTGCCTGGGGAACGGCGATTTGGTTGCCTGCCGCAGGCGGAGGAGCAGCAGCAGCTGCCACTGGGCCCACCGTTGGTTCCGGTGTGTACAGATCTGATGATCCAACGGAGGCGGGTGTGGGCGATGCGGGCGTGATGATGGGCGAAAGGGGAACCGCAATCGGAAGCGGAACCGTCGAGTTGCGAGCGGAAGACGTCGGCGTAGGACAGTGGATCGTTGGCAGGGCGTGGTGTGTGGCATCGTCGTCGTGGAACGAGGGAAATGATGAAAAGGAGGAAGCAGAGGAATGGTGATTAGTCGTTGTTGCTGTAGCTGCTGTTGCTGCTGCAGTGGTAGCTGGTGCTGTTGTTGTCTCGACGAGACTACCACGAGATGCAGCTGGAGCAGGAGCAGTAGTAGGAGTGGTAGAACAACTAGGATTAGTAGCAGACAAAAGAGTTGATGTTGCATCGGTGCCTTCTGTTTCTGTGGCTGTTGGTTTTGTGGTTGTTGGGGACGTTGGAGCTGGCGTCGTCGCAGTTGTTTTATTGAGTTGTTTAATTTATTTTTTTTGCAGCAATTAGAAGCGGAACAAAACAGAACAGAACACAGAGAGGCGATACAAATACCAAAATACACATTCATTAAATCGTCATTAGCATTATCACCACAAAAGAGTTTATAGTTAAAAAGGCAACATAGAGAAGCTATCAACGACACATCAAAGCCCTTGAGCCCTGGCAGCAAACTAGTTAGGTGATGAAAAATCTTAAACTCACCGCACAATCGGAAGCCATTACTTATTTACAGAATATTTATCTGCCTTAAAGTTTACTTCCTCTTCAGTATTTTATAAATATGTTTAATACTTTAACCTTTTGCCTAATTTTATCAACATTTGTTTCCGTGTATGTAAATACCAAATGAACGGACAAAGTCAAAATTGTATTTTATGAGTACGTTTTGCTGACATTAACTTTTTTATAACTTGCTGCTAAGGCTCTTTGTTAGGTAGATGCAACTAAGCTATGATCCACATATTCTGGAGCGGCACTCACTTGCATTGTTCTTGTTCTTGTCCAGCGTCGTCGTGACATTATTGTGGAGCATAGGTGACGCCACTGGCGCCGTCATTCCTCCTTGCGTCCTATGATTCTGCAGCGGCGTTGTGGGCGTGGTCGCTGGTGCCGCTGGCATGGGTATGATGGCTGGCTGCAGATCCTCGATTGGCCGCGTGTAGATGGATTTCGTGCGCTCCGGCCTGGAAGCCACCGGCGGAGGTGGCGGCTGCTGCTGGAGCTGCTGCGGATGCGGATGCTGTGGCCCCAGCATATCGTCCTCGTTGGCGGATGAATGTTGCGATGTGGATGCGGAGGCCGTGTGGCCGACAAAGTTGTACGAGTGCGACTGACTAATGCCAATGGGATGCTGGTTGTGGTTCTGGTGCAACTGCTGCTGCTGCTGAAGGAGGTGCTGCTGCTGCTGTTGGTAGTGGTTGCCCAGGATTTGACCAGCGACAGCCACGTTGTTGGCATTGGGTCCCAGGGTCATGCTGCCCAGCTGCACGCCGATCAGGTTGCCACCACTATTGGATCCGTGCAGCTCCGAGTCCGTTGGCGTGCTGCTCGGACTGCTGCTGCTAACCCGGCTGAGCGATGAGCCTGCCAAAAGTAAAAGTGCATTAGTATCGACGGGATAAACTCGGAAATGAGTAAGAAAGGATTTGTTTCTTTGCTTGCAATCCCTGATCATCATTTTAAAAAAGGGACCAACCTGAATGCGTCGTAATGGCATTTGTCATGTACTTGGAACTTGGCCTCTGTTTGGTTGTGTTGTCGAACCACTTGAGCACGTCGAGCACGGCCTGGGGATTCTTCTTCTGCTCCTGCTTGCTGATGTTCGAGTTCATTAGCAGGCGCGCCCATGCTTCCGGCATGCCCTGGAAAAGGCAACAGGTCAGTTTGTTAGAAAGAGTTACCCAACACAATTACAGCGATGGGAGTACATCTAAAAGGCGTGGGGTACATATAAATTCCTGGATTTTGGGTACATCAATGCACGGCCAATTATTCTGATCGGGGGATGATGGAAGGCACTTCAACTACGAATTCTAGACAGCGAGTGTCGGTGTAATGTTGTATGGTCAAGTGTAGGTTTATTGTGAGAGTACAACGATAAGGAAGGAGCGATCGTAAATGTAAACTATGAGTAATAACGATCGAACTTTGAACAAACACGGAGTCGACAAAATGGACAGACAAAGGAGCACAATGAGACTTTATTGAGTAACTAATGAAGGCAAGCTCCGAAGAGTTAGTCGTGGAGTTTACTTACTTTCATTGGCAGCTTGATAAATAATAGAAATCGATATAGAGCACGTATCGCGAGAGAAAGATATAGACAACAGAATGTATGTACAAGTACAGTGTAATATATATTTTTTGAGAGCGTCGAAACAAAAGCGAAAATAATAAGAAATTCTTTGGGTGAACGGGTGAGCCATATAGTAATTTGTTTTGTTCAAATTCAATGTTTTCGGTTCTAAAAAGTTGTTTTCAAAATATTTATCGTTTTTTCGACATTCATAATAGTTCTATGAAACATATCAAACAGGAAATAAATCCAACCGTGCCAATACCCTCATCACCCAAAATTTACATAAAATGTATAGTCTGCAAACGAAACTTAAAGTCGTATGCTGGTGACTGTGTTTTTTGCATATCAATTTTTTGTATAAAAGCTTATCAAATGGAGGACATAAGCAGTGAAAACCGAAGATTTCCGACTTGCTATTCTTAGACAGCAAACCGTGAACATAATGGCGAGGCAAACACGACTGAAGGTGTCCGTAAATGAGCAAAACATAGAACTCACGGTAAACTCGCCGGTGACAGCATCGAAGCCCACATGGACCGTGTGCTCAAAGTTCGTGGGATAGGAGATGTTCGGTTTGGAGTCCGTGTGCGAGGGCTTCGATCCCTTGATCTTGCTCTTCAGCGTTTTCTTCTTCCGGTCCGAATCATCGGGTTCTTTGGGGGGAAAGAGAAAGAAGCACATTGTTAAGCGGACCGGCGATGTCCACATGCCGTGTTCAACTAACAAAATCGTACTCACCCTTGGGCAGCGGCCGCATGTCGGGCGGTACATCACCTCCGCCGCCGACGCCCACTCCTCCTCCCGCGGATCGGTCGATGCCGCCTCGATTGCTGGTGAGACGCACGGGCGGCGCCGGCGGTTTGTCTTCCTCGCTGGACATGGCTTTGTCTTTGAGTGCCTCTGGCTCTTCTAGTTAGCTCCTGCTTCCACCGCCTCCGCTTCGCCTAGCGCCCCTTTATGCACAGCTGTTCTAAGGCCAGAAAACAGCTGTTGAGAGTGAGAGAAGATCATTATTTGGCGGAGAAGAATAATACATTGCGAATTATATTGATAATTAGATAAATATGACTATATACATTTCGACTTAGTACGAGATTAAAAATAAAACCCTAAAATCTGATTTTTCAAAGTCTGAGATTTTATAAGGTAAGAACAAAAAATGGAGATTTCATCAATTGAAATCAAAATCGGGAACAGTACAGAGATGATTTAATGTTCGGTGTATTTCCAGGGGTTCCAACCTTCTGTTATCTATCGCGAAAAAGTGTACCGCAGCTTATCTTACTATATATTTCCTTCTGTATTCCATTCCCCGCCCTATTGCAATCGCGTCATATGGTTCCACAAAATTTTAAATTTGTCATACAACGGCAAAAGATAGATTGTTTACATATATTTCGCGAACACTTTTTCGTTGTGTGTTTCACACAATTCTGCACAGAACTATACAGCTTTGGCACTTTAGTCTTCTTTTTTTAAGCGATCTTCTTGAAGATCACGTCAAAATTCTGTGCTCTCGATTTTGTTGGCATGCGAAAAGCATTTTGTTTTGCTTTTTATAAATGGTACAAGAAAACACCCACTCACACCGAGATCGGAGGTTATTGCAGGAGAGGAGAGATATGGCCACAATTATAAATTTATCAATATGGGCCGTTCGGCGAACTAAATCGGACTGTGGGGCCTTCGCTCAGTTGTTCCGTCGGCGTGTCTCTCACCCTCGAGTGTCACTGCCACTAGAGCAGCCGGCAAAAGGCAACAAACAACACACATCGCCCCAAGAGCACGGGCGCGGAGCAAAATACATTGCGAGAGAAGCGCAATCCACAGTGCTTTGAAAGCTGTTTCTAGGGTTACCCCAGACCTTAATCCGATTCTATCGGGTATTTTTATAAATTTAAAGATTTTAAAATATAAAATTCAGAAGCAAACAAGAAAAATAACTATGGCTACCATATTTTTTTTTTTTCCACATATATATTTTTTTTCTCTCTGAACATTAGGTTGGTTCAAACCATTAAATATAAATTTCTACCGTTTAATGTTTGAAAAAGTTTTATTCGAAAACTAAACATATTTAAAAGAGTATTACATAAATATATTTGGTCAAAGGCAACAGTGCGTATGAGTAAATAACTCTGGAGCCAATGAATTTACTCAATTATTTCGAGTTTAGTATATCTTGCTAAGCTCCATTTAATGCAAAAATGTAAAATTTATTTATTATCTTTATTATTTTGGCTTTAGAATGAAAGTCTTATATTGGACTTTATTTATTTTAAGTGCTTAACCTTAGTTTTAAAAGATACAGGAATGTATATTGCGGTCATTGCTTAGACGATTATAATTTTATTGATCTTGTAGTGATGTTAGCACTAGCATACGAGTCATCAGTGAATAAAATCAAAAAAGATCTCTTTTTCATCAGCAAATCACCACATTTTTATCACTTTTTTTAAGAAAGATATCGAGAGAAGGTTGGTGAGAGCGTCGGCTTTGTCGATGTTCCAGTCGACTGAGTGATGATTTTGACAGGTAAGGAACTGCAGGGATAATTATACATTGCAACCACTGTACCCCTTGCAACAAACTTTTCTCTCTCCTGCTCTCTCGCCCACGCCAACGATCGAGAGCCATAAAAAATTCGTTGCGATAACAAGAGTGGCTTCGATTAGCACTCGAAACAAAAACAAAGCAGCTCACGCATTTGGAATTACAGCAACACTAAAGAGGAAACTGAGATGTGGGGACAAAAACAACATAAACACTCTCGAGTGGGCGGCAACGCAACGCAGCCGAACATATGACCAGAGAGGGAGAAAAGGAGTGGGAGAGAGGCAGAGAGCGGGCGACGTTGGCGCCTGTCTGCTCTTGCCGGCGACGTCGACTGCGCTGCTTTTATGATTCATTTATCAACGTCAGGCGTCAAGAGTCAATGCAACTAACGGGATGCGGGGGGTGGCAAAGTGTGAAAACCATGGGCAGGCAACAACATGCAGTTCCAACAGCTGAGGTCAACATAATAACAGAGATAATAGGAATATCCATGTTCTACTTTGAATCACCACTAATAGGGTTCTTATAGATAAAGTTAAAGATTGGAACATGAATCATAAAATGCGTTACCCATGACATTTAAAATAGGCATTTAATAAAAAATAATTAAAATCAGTTAATTCTCCCAAGAATATTCTACCAGTAAGATACATACATATTAAAATTTAATATAGATTGGATTTTTAAACCGCATCATATGGATGGTAACATTAATCATAACCAACCGCATACAATACTTTTGTATTCTTATATCGAGAATGATAAAAAATACATAGGTTATTTTATAAAAATATTGCAATTGCACGAAAACCAAATCGGGTCAACATAATAACAGAGATAATAGGAATATCCATGTTCTACTTTGAATCACCACTAATAGGGTTCTTATAGATAAAGTTAGAGATTGGAACATGAATCATAAAATGCGTTACCCATGACATTTAGAATAGGCATTTAATATGTCAATACACATGCGGTTTGTCGTGTTCAGTTAATTCTTCCAAGAATATTCTACCAGTAAGATACATATTAAAATTTAATGTAGATTGGATTTTTAAACCACATCATATGGATGGTAACATTAATCATTAACAACCGCATACAACACATTTTTAGTCTTATATCAAGAAAGATAAAAGAATACATAGGATATATTATAAAAATATTGCAAATATTGCGGTGATATAACGTTGACTGTCACTGTACATCTGTACTATCAGCTCGATTGGTCTTAGGTTTGTTGGCTGCTTGCCGAGAGATATAAACACAATTACATACATAGGTGAGAAATCGTTTTTAGATCAAGCGACAACAAACTTTTCGGGAGCGTGTGGGCGACCAGAATTGGGTTAACGGTGTACCGCATAGAGTTTGATTTTATTGTCGGCCGAACCTCAGGTAAAATCAATAAAATATGTTTTTCTTTCTGCAGGGCCCCCCAATGCAAAATAATTCCCTAATGAGCGAAACACACAGTGGCGGCACAGGAAACTCGACAACACTTGCGGCATTTAAATTAGTGACTGGGGTTGCAAGGCGAAGGAGGTGGCAAGGGGGGGAGGACGTTCAAAGTGGCGCAGGCCTAGGTGCATGTTGCAACAACAGCAACGCAAACGTGGCGCTTGATCCAAGAGCTGAAAGAAGCCACAAACATATGCAGACTTCTTCGCCGCGTTTATGCGGAGCGAGAAGACGCGATGAACAGGGATTTCTTCTGATGAAAGGTCCAATATGAGTCCAATTAAGACGATCGAAATGGAAAATACTTCATTTATACATTTTGATGAGGGTTTTGAATTAAAAGAATGTTGCTGTGGACCTATTTATCCCGTCATAACTAACTCATAAATAGCTAAACAAGTTAGTCCCAATACAGTGTGGTAAACGATTGATACTACACATATGACAATCTTTTCGGTTTTGGTTAAATGACAAAATGATATTACACGTATCTATTTGATAAGATGTTAAGGAACATATATCTATTGGATCTTGTTCGCGATCTAGTGTCTGATTGTTGCGATTTGCCACGCATAACCGATGGCGGCGGCGATTCGCTGCCACTGCGACGTTGTCTATTTTGGTTGCGGACGCCAGCCGAAAGCAGCAGGCGGAAATGTTATGCCTTTTATATTCCTCTTTTCAGTTCCCTTCTGCGTCCGCTCCCCCACCCCCCGCGACCCTTCCGCTTTTACCTGTGACCGTGCTAAGCAAATATGGTTTTCCACAGGGGGGGGGCGGGGTCGGTGCGAGGTGTGCGGGGCACTGGACATGTGCCGTTAGGACGCTAACTGTTAAATGCCAAATCGACTGCAAAATGTTGTTAGTGCTTTATGTAAATGTCTTGTCTTTTGTCACGTGTGTTGGCTGCGGGAGAGGGAGTGGGAGGGACAGACAGCTTGTTGACATTTGTCTGCCTCATTTTTATTTTTATGCTGGAAAATCGGGAGCAGCATTGTGTTAATCCCAAATAATGTGGTAGGAAAACCACTTGAACCGAATTTCTTTAATCCACACTCACATACATACATATTTGAGTTGGAAAAATCAATGTGTGCAACCTCCTGAGCCTGTGTGCGTGTCTGTGTGGTATTGGAAGCCAAACCAATTGGACTAACGGTGCACTCTCTTTTTATGAATGAAACTCCCTCGCCCCGCTCTCCACCTGCCCCTACCCACTTCACCGCTCGCCCCCCTCATCACTTGAACTCACTGCAGGTACATATGCCTTGGCTTCTTTTCGTTTGCACGGCTCACCCTGTACGCCGCTTGCAGTCGAAGAAACGCTTGCGATTTACGGCCTCGATTGGACCCCACTTTTCCTTTTCTTTTCCCACTGGCTTCTTGGAGTTTTCCAAGCTCACAACACTTTACCGCACTCTAGCACACACACACACACGCTGTATTGTTTTCCCGTTTTCTCTGGTGTGTGTCATTAATGGCCGACGAATGGGAAGCTCAAGCAGCTGAAAAGGCCAACCAAACTGAATGCGGCACAAAATCTTTCGTGCGCTCTAGCTCCTTTGACAACGCGCGCGCATTTGGCCACTATTTAGTTTACATTATTCACGGCTTTGTTAAATACGAAAAATAATTACAGAAAGACAAGACGTCGCAGCAGTCACGGAAGCGATGGCAAAAATATATAAAATGCGTTTATCGCGTGATTTTTACAATACATCGATACTATTCTGAATGGTATAGTATTTTTATTACGGTCACTTCTAAAAATGTGTTCCCTTTAATACTCTGTTCAGACAGAGCGGTTTACTGCTTCAGCGACTCCCATACTAAATATACGTCCTATTCACAAAAAGGGGGTTTTTTGCTTCAGCGACTTTTTCTTCCATAAGAAATACACGTGCTAGAGAGAGATGGGAAAAAGTCGCGGGAAATGGGACCGTAAACGCAAATCGATCGCAAGCGATCAATGGAGAAAGGGGAAGGTGGGACCTTATGTGCAGTATTTCAGTATCTTTTACGAGTTTAGGTGATTTCTGTTATTTTTTAGGAAGGAAAATAATTGGACTGCAATGGTGTGTTGGACTGTTTAATCAACTGCATATATGCTGTCATTTAGTTTACAGGAAGCCCAAAATGTAATAAATTCAATAAGAAATGTGTTGTTTTATTTTTTTTATTAAGCATGTTGCAACTTGGTGTCATTGAGATTGCATCAGGAGGCTTACTACTTAAGCTGCCCCAATTTTATTTAACGAAAACTTATTAAAAGCATTTCTCTCTGCAATGGCAGCCACTCAAAGGTCATCAGTTTGGCTTCGATTCCAAAGTCCAGATGGCTGGAATGTGGCGAGAAGTCCACATGCAGCTTCCAGAACATGAACTTTATCAAGGAACAAACAATTTCAGCATCGATGTAGGCCACAGTCTCCACGTTCTCAGCATCTCTGAAGATCCCTTTCGATTCGTGCTCGGTACTAGCTGACTCTAAACGGATTTAGATTTACTAGGCCTGTGCCCAAATTGCTGACATTGAAATTGCATCAGGGGACTTACGACGAAAAACATGGAAAAATACATACCCTCTGCGAAGGGTAACTCCTTTGGATTGATTCCGTAGTCCAGATGGCTAAAATTGTCGGGAGATGTCCACCGGAAGCTTCCAGAACATGAACTTGACCACAGAACCCTTTTTCTTCATTATCTCCACGCTCTCAGCGTCGATCACAGTCTCGCCGTTCCTAATATCTGTGAAGATCACTATCGCTTTGTACTTGGTACTGGCTGGGTCAAAAACGGTTTGTTCTATGGCGGACCACTTTTCGTCTTCTTTTGGTTCTCGAAAACTTTTAAGATTCGATCCATCCCAATTTATACAACAATGTGTAAATCAAATGCCAAATATTTATGCTAAATATTTTTTTATTTCAGTATTAGCTATTATAAATAAATCTCATTTAAAATATAATAACTAATTTATGGAAAGGATATTGATCAACATTTTTCATTTATATTTGTGGTTATACATTTGATGAGAGGGGGATATTGGATATTTGATACGTGTGTTTAAATTTGAAGTATACTTTTAAATTTTCGTATTATAGATTGGACTTTGAGTTTCCTTCGGTGCTTCGAGGCAACTTCATAGTCCTTCAGCAGAATTGATTTGGTTGAGTTTTGAGTTTTGGTATTAATTTGAAGGTAGTTTAATCCTGCTTCGGCTAGGATGCATTTAGTTGGGGTCGTTGAAAATGAGCCAATGCTACGCCTGACGGCAGCATGATAAGAAGGTACGATTTTTTCAAGTTTGATGGCCATAATCAATATTGGAAAGCAACAAAGCCCTTGTCGCTTGTATAAGTGTTGTCCGCTGGATGAAAGATCGCTTAGGTGTTAAGAATTTAATAATGTTTAGTCTACTGATAAGTTTAATCCGAAGTTCGGTACAGTGTTGTTTAAATGTGAGTCGTTTAGCAATTGTCTGGCCAAGAATTGTATGTACGATAATGGTGGGTATGTACAGCGCTGTTTTTTTAACAAATATGAAAATAACTTACATTTATTTACAGCAATGGTCGCACCGGAGGTGTTACCCCAGATTTGGATTTCGTTAAGGATTTTTTAAAACTTATTATTTAATGTAGTAGTGCTCTTATATTTGCTAAAAATTATGGCATCTTCTGCATAAATTAAAACTTTAATTTGCTTATGTTTTAATATTACGTTATTTAAGGACTGGCAGGCGATGATGAACAATACCACAGAGAGGGGCGATCCTTGTGGGAAGCCATTGAGAAGAGAATAGAATTTAGGTAAAGAGTTGTTAACTCTTACTCGGATCCAATACTTTCCATTTCAAAATCAGTTGCCAAAATGGTAACATGATTTTTGGAAGAAAAGGGCATCCGATGCGTAACGGTGGAGATGCAGAAGAGAATCAAGTTTGCTTTGCTGTTGCCTAAAAGCTGTTTGGTGGGAGCTGATAAGTTTCTGTTTCCTAATAAACCACATTCATTTCTTCTTTACGGGTCTTGTATTGGTGGGAGAAATTGTCGTCCTTGGAGTAGTCCGACCAAAAGTGACCAAAGGCATCGCAAATGTCTGCAGAGTGTTACATTTGATTGTTCTGAGGTTATTTGGGAAATTACCTATTAAGCGATTTAGGTCAGACCAAGTTTACTTGGTAGATGATAGAGGACTTATATTAGATGTGAATCATTCAAAGGATTCCCGTCTTGCTTTTTTGGAGTTGTATTTGAATAGAGCATTCAATTTTCTGTAATTTTCTGTTTGTATGCGTGCCAAAGAGATGGCTTTTGTTGCCTTCGATCTTGCAGAGTTTTGCTCCACCAAGAAACATATCGCCGATGTAGAGAGGGTTTGGTTTGGGGGATTGCTACATAAGCTGAGGCTTTGACTCCTTTTATTATCTTCGGAAATTAAAGTTAACTTTGCATTTGGTGCGATACAGATCCCAATTAGCTTTATCTATTTTAAATTTAGGAGATGGTGGTATGTTAATGGGACTAGTTCGAAACTAAATATGTGTCTTTGAAGGATAGTTATCGCTTCCGTATAGAGAGTCTTTTACAAACCAATTACAGAAAGGGAACATCGATGCGGAGGCAAATGTAAGATCAATAGCCGTGAAAGAGTTGTGAGGGGAATGATGGGTAGGGGAGCCGTCATTGAGGCTAGTTAAAGATTATTTGTTTATGACAACCCTCTAGAGTTATGCGAAGATGACCCCCACAATGAACTCCAAGCATCAACATCTCCTCTTCCACATATAGGAGTGGTTTGCTAGAAAGATCTACTATTTTAAGAATTTCGTTGGCTGCTACTAATTGAGATGGAGGTATATATGTTTCAAAAATACAGATATTGGGATGTGCTAGGATTTCAGTACCTAATGAGCATGTATTGCTGTTGATTGGGATGGGCGTGTGGGGAATGCCTTTACGTACGAGTATGCTAACACCTTGTTTGGCATAGGTATTAGAGCTATAGTTATAAAAATATCCAATAAAATGCTTGGGGTAAGCAATATTCGTTAGGTGGACATTAATTTGAGTTTCCTGAAGACAAATAACATCAGGGTTGGTATCGTTGGTAACCATTCATATTCCATTGTACTAGTGTATTGGACATAAGTGGAAAGAGAGAGTGGATGTTACCACTTTGAGGTGGTTTTGGATTGTCGAAACTATGAATCACTCATAGCATCGTCAGATTCGTGGGTATTTAAATTATTATTGTGAGAAGTCTGATAAGGGGTTGTGGGGATTGGGGGAAGGGTAATGTGTTTTTTTCGGGGCTTCTTCGGTGGAAGCGATTTTAATTTTGTCATTTTTGTTTTGGTTTGCGTTTTCGCTACGATGATTTGATGTTTTGGCCACTGAAGAGTATGAAGCGGTATAACCCCGATTATGTGACGTTGTTTTGAATAGTGTTTTGGATTCACGCATAGTGTATTTTCTGACTGTTTTTTAATTTTTTCTCTGTGTTCTTGGAACTTAAGGCATTGTCGGGAAGAGGCCGAATGCTCGCCATAGCAATTGGCACTGCAGATTTTTGTGTATTTGTTTGGGGAGTGGGGTGATAGGGCACATTCGGAGCACATTATGGTTCTGGCCAGACTTGCATCTCATGGGGTTTGGTATGTATTCGCGAACTTTTACGAGTGCAAAGAAATTTCGATTTAAGATGAGAGGTTATAGAGTTCGAAGGTTATTAGGATGGCTCCGCTGGGTTTGGACACACCATCGTAGGATTTCATAAATTTAAAAACTTCCGTAACGTCTCGTCATTGAGGATCATCGACGATTTTTTTATCGGGCATAAGCTGCACCTTTCACAAAATTAAGAGCCTCGTGGAGCTTACACTGTACTTTGCATATGCCGGTGAGCTCGGAAGTTTTTATAAATTTTTCAGCATCGGCTTAAGATTTTACAAGCATGAGTAAATTTCCGTCTCTGAGCTTGGAAATTGTCACAATGTTTTTGGAGATCATTTTTAAGGCGCGGTGGACGGCGAAGCATGAGAATTGAGAAATTGTCTTTTCGATATTGATGGAGGCGATTGTAATATATCTTGGATTGTCAACTGAGGTAGGTGAAAGTTCAGGAAAGGCAATATCCAGTTTTTGGGGTTGTCTTCTATTTTTTGATGGTGGGCTGGTGGCAGCCGCGCAAACCGATAGTCGCCCAGGCATGGAGGCCTGATGGCATGATGGGACTTCTTGACTTGTATACGTTAATTGTTTTTTTATAATCAGTGGATTGAAGACTATTGCTAATCACACTATAAAAAATAAGAAAGATAAGAAACACGTGGGTCCAAGAAGAACAGTGACCGATCGGTACCCTCTGTCTGGAGATAAGAGAAATCCGCTCGTGACGAGAGGTAGTTGAAGATTTTTATGTCGTTTTCCTACTCAAGCTATCATTAAGATTTTTCTGGCTATTTCTAGTTATTTTTGAAGTCTGTTTAGACCAAAGGTTTTCTGCAGCAACGACTAAATTCCGCATCAGTAACTGTCATCCAAAAGAAGTACAGTTGCGATCATGGTAATAGTAGTGCTGTAAACAAATAAAAAGAACAAAAGTAATATTTTTTCGTCAGAAAACAACCGCAGCAACTTATAAATCAAAATAACTATATGGTAAAATTCAGAAATAAAACTCAAAGGGCTTATAAAGAAATGACTGCCGGAGATGATTAAATTAAAAAAATATACGCCAAAGCACTATTATTTGCCGACAATTGTACACCTATTAAGCAGGCAATTTTAAAAGCTTCAAACACTAAAATCAGCTGTTTAAAGTTAATTGTTATCGTTCAAACGCTAAAGTCTTCTTATCCAAACAAATCCCAGTATAATTTATATTTATCTCTATCAAAGCCCCTAAGGAATGAGCCAAACAATGCCGTGGGCCTATCAGTCGAAGTATTAAATTGTCGGTGGATTTTTGAATGTCAGAAAAAATACAAAAAGTGCCTATAGGATTTGTCAATTTTGCTCATATGTTGCTCGTTAGAGCTGACATTTGGTTGGCTTGCTCGCACTTACATACGTAAAATCGAACAGTCTGAGAAAAAACGTGCTCTAATGAAAGCAGCCGAACAATGCCGCTCTTACATTAAATAACCTTGAAGTCCTTAATTACACCCTCCTAATATACGAATAACGGAGGCATACAAAAGTGTTAAATATATTTAACTTAAGCTTAAAGTGTTTTTAATATGTCTCTAACCACAGTGCGAAACATACAGGATAAAGCGCAGTCGAAGCGTTTTAGGCAGAGCTGCCTCAGACCGAGGAGGAGTTGGCCAAACCGCAAATAATTGGATTGCTGAAGAGTGTAACGTGCTAGAGAAACCAGGGCGGCGTTCGAGTGACCTCCCAGGATAATGGCGTACTCCGTACTGATAGCCAGTTCTGTAAATAATATAAACAATAAAATATTTTTAATCTTAAGTCACCAACATTGAAATATATTTTACATGACTCAATTTTCTAGGATTTAAATTAATAAGAAAGAATAATTGTATAAATACAAACCTAAATTTTGAGACTATAGTAAAATTTCGATTTTCGAACTTTATTAATTTTAAAAGGTACAGACTTAAGGTATTACAAAAATAATATTGAGATTATAGTAAAAATTCATTTCTCGCCCACGCCCACTCCGCCGAGCCTTGTGATAACGACTATTTATATTACACATTAATATACTCATAATTTGAACATACTTCTTGTAAACTTTGGCATCAATGGAAAGGTAATTGAAATGCCGTTTACCGAGTCTTACCTTTTCTGCACAATATCAGCGACTCCATTAAATTTAGTTCCAGCACGTCGGCCTTCAGCAGATGGGCCTCGAAGATGAGGCGCTTGAGCTGCTCATCGCCGCAGCCCTCGATCATGGAGCTGATGTCGAGGGACCAGTGGGAGGCTCGCAGGACGAAGATCTCGCTCCACACCACCTGCAGGATGGCGTCCTGTTGGCAGCGATCCAGGAGCGCGAACTGCTCGTTGGTCCTCGCCTGTCGCAGGCATGTGATCAGGATCTGGGCGAGAATCTGGAAGTGCAGTGCCTGCGAATGGGGCGGTGGGCATGGCACTGGCACCGACTGCGGCGGATGTCTCCTGGCGTTCCGGTAGGGAGCAATCTGCTGGTTGCGCGGACCGCGCTCCTCCTGAACAGCGGCGGCGTTCATTCCCACGACCAGACATCGCTGAAAGCGGCAGGAGGGGCACCAGTTCCTCCTCGCCTTGTCCACCACACAATTTCCCGCGAGGGCGATGCAGGCGTAGCTACTGCCTCGCCTCACACTCCGCTTGAAGAAGCACGAACACCCATCGCAGCAGGCCACGCCGTAGTGCTTCCCGGAACTCTGATCGCCACACACTGCGCAGTCACTGAAGCTCGACATGGTCACCGCCGCCAATGGGGGTCGCAACGGACTGAATCGGGTCCTTCTGGATATTGGCGGTTTTATATGCGACCTGGTCGCCCGATACCCACAAATGATATGCAAACCAGCTACACAAAAAAAACCAATGCCTCTTTAAAAAAGCATTTGTATATTTTATAATTTTATATTCTTTGGATCGAAATGTAGTAAAGGAATATATTCATGTAATCAATAGAATTTTTTATGAATTTCGGAATCAATATCTCTTTTGCATACGACAGTCTTATGACTATCATTTTCGAAGCCACATTTTTTAACCCATTTGGGATATTGTTGCCTAATGTTTCCTTATAAATACAAAATTTAACAAAATGGTCATTATTCCATGCATCCTTGTGTAACGCTAGACTCCGGATCCAGAGATCGAATATAGAAAGACTCTTAAATCCATTTCCATTTGTATCTTAAGTACATAATTATACGACTGGGTGGTTTTTAAGACTTCAAATTTAAATTTATTTGCATGTAATGAAAAATTTTACAAAAGGGTTTTTATAAAGTATTTAAGATATAAATATTTCTGAGCTACATTATTATATATTTCCTGTAGTGTAGGACAGCATTGTGCCAAAGCGTGATTCGAGGATTTTTGTTTGTCCGAGACGTTCTGGCAGGGGGCGTGGCGCGTCAAAAGTGACAATCATCTACTGCTATTCCGGAGCGTGTTAACAATTTGTAAACAATTATTGTTTTGCTCTGTGATTGGACGCGCGCTTGCCACTTGAAGTGTCCGCGCTGAGGTCCTTTTGTACTGACATTTCGGGTAAACACCGAAGACGTTCGTGGGTGGAGAATAGAATAGGGTTGGGTTTGTAAGTCTTCCTGGTTTATATTCCTGCATTTCCTTGGGCGAATCGCGAAACTATTTAATTAAACGTTATCTGTAAGTCACAGCTTTTATTTAATTCTGAGCTAAGGTTCCTAATACATATTGTAGATAGTTCATTCACATCATATAGGCTAATCCCTATTTCTGAACTGGAGATTCGTTGAGTTTCGGTCAACCGTTTATCAGCCGCTCTATAATAGTGCCCTACATGAGTAAAGATAGAGTTTAAGCCAAAAGAGAACACTGTAGTCGAGTGACTCGACTATCAGTTACCCGTTAATTAGCTAAGGGGAGTGTGAGCTAGCGACTGTTCCCAAAGTTGCACACTAAGCCTCCTAGCGTCTATTGCTTTATTTGCTTATAACTTTTTAATGGATATTTAATCTGGGCGCTAGACAGGCCTTAGCAATATAGACATTACGGTGGCCGTGGCAGCCTGCCAAAAGAAACTTGTACGAACGGGCGGACATGGCTAGTGATCCTAATCAAGACTATACATACGAGTTTCAAAAAAGTGAATCACGAGAGATTTCCCACATTCCTAGAGGAGATATGCGACTGTCAGGACGGGGCGAAACGATCTCGGAGGGTGAAGGTAGGTGGTGGGCTCAGTAACTGAACATTTTAATTTTACCAGTCTGCAGTAAGTGAAGTTTGTCACCCTGAAGGGTAATCAATACAACTTGGAACGGGAAAGAAATACAGAAGACAGTCATCGCATGAAGATCCACGAAAGCGACATTAGCCCAATCGAACTTGCGCAACACAGACGTGCACTGAAGTTGCAACAACAGACGTGCTTGCTATACCTGAGAATTTCCATATTGCCTACAACATAGACTTTCAAAATTAAAATAAATAACTACAGACAATAAACATGCAAATGGTTATAGCTCACAATGTGTATTAAAATTTAAAATTTTATAATGATTTGTATGCTTAAAGATTACCACATGTGACAAGTTTCAGCAGCAACGCGCATACCACTTCCAACGGGACAGTTGAAGGCCTGGAAGAAATCTTCGATGTTGGATAAGGTTCCCAGTACGCGGTACTTCTCGATAGTGTGAGTTACTTCATTATCCACCTCATTCCATAAATGCTCCTCCTTGTAATCCGAGCAAAATATCTGAGCGAAGCCCAGGAAAAAGAGTTGCTCCGGCAAGAGGTCAAGACCTGGCAACTGCTCGTTGATCCTGTCCTGCTTAGGGTCCTCCAGCAGTTGCTCCATGTGGCTGCGGTAGGCCTCCAGAGCCTGCCTCAATCCGCCACTGTCGGCAATGTTCTCGTCCACCGTTTTATTTCCATCGACATGGCGATCGATCTCCGGTATCAGATACTTACTGTAAGCTTTTACAAAGCACTCAGTGCGTTTCTCAAAGCCCAGTTTCGATTTCTCCGACCACCAAGACAGACGTTTTCCATCGGCATCGTATCGAGAGCCTTTGGTGTCGAAGGCGTGGGTGAGTTCGTGGCCAATCACGTAACCCAAGGTGCCGAGTTTCAGGGAGAGCGGCCAAGAATGGTGGTAAACTGGTGACTGTAGAATGCCAGCCATTACATAAATAGAATTATGCGAGGCGTGATAAAAAGCTTGCACCTGCATCGCCAGCAGAACCATCTGTGTCAAGGCCTCTTTAGACAGTTCCTTATAGTGGCGGCTGCTGAATCGATTTATGTCGACACTGAGGCGATGCAAGTTAATATTGGTCTCAGCATAACTGTCGTCAATTATTTCAAGACGGTTGATCTCCCGAATCAGGCGCTCAGTACGCAAGCTGTCCTCCCCGGAGCCGATGACAGATTGTATTTTCGATTCCTTGAGAAGTGCCTTTTCTCGAGTCTCCGAGTCCAACCAATCGGCTTCCTCAAGCGACCTTCGGAATCCCTTTCGCAGTTCCTGTACAATTTCAGACACTTCCAACCGTTCCTTCTCGGTGAAGTACTCCTGAAAGCATAACCATTTTGAAGGATCAAAATCAATTGTATATAACGACTCCGAGACTTACCGCCATGTACATTTTGTTGAAGAGGAAAGCCATGGAAGTCCGCAGAGTTCTTTTGCAAAAATCTCTTTGGTACTTGGCTTCACTTAGCTTGGCATCGAATTGGTAGAGCAGTTTCATGGCCATATAATTGGCCGCAGCCTCAGGGTGGCGGGCACACACCTTTTCGATCTCCACTAAGTAGGAATTACACATATCATCGTGTTCACTAATGTTCCAGACAATGTCCAAGTAGTTAGTATAGTCGAACTTTGAGCACCGATAAATATCATCATCGTTTATTTCAGCAGCCACCAGCGCCTCGCGCCAGAAAGCAAAGACCCCGTCGATCACTTCCGCAATTTTGTCCTCCGGCAGTTGAAAGGATCTTAAGTATCCGCGCATACGCTTCTCGTTAAGTCGGTAGACGTGGGAAGAGTTGCTGTCGATGCTGTCCTTTTGAACGATGGAGTCAAAACCCAGTAACGGCTTTAGCAATTGCGGCAAAAACGGATGCGAATCTTCTAGCTTTTCGCGAATAAAACCTGATGTCCCGTAATTGATCAAGTGGGCGCTCATATTAAACCAGTTAAAGTTGGAGGCATTCCAGGCAGCACCATCGACGGCGGGAAAGCCTCCGATCGACCTGATAAGCTTTAAGTAATTTGGATCGGCAGCAGGAAACGGATAGAGATCTGCCCCTAGACAGGCATTGTAGAATCGTTGGGCAACCCTCAGCTCGCTGGAAACGTTGAGAGACTCCGCCAGATCCGACATGCCCAAAAGTTGTTCCGTGATGTCATCTAGTGTGTAGCTAATGTCATTCGTTGAAACGCTCCCTTTGGTGGAGAATCGGTCCTGTTTCACGTTTCGATAGTTTCCACAGGCGTACTCGTAGAAGTTGTCACAGGGTGCTACACTGAAGTTCATGTAGGACTTCCTGAGATCTGCATGGGACTGCAGGTAGTTTGTAAATTTTACCGTTCCGGCGTTTCCTTTCGCGGAAAACTCCAGTAGAAATAAAAATATCAGAAATCCACATAGACCGGTGGATCTCAAGCTTATCGAACAGAGAAACATGTTTTTGACTAATGTCACTCTTATCAGCGACTTATGGGCCTTAAATGGTTCCGTATGCAAAACTTAGACTGGCTTCGACTTCTTGATTTAAAGCACAATTTCGAACTGTCTGCTTCCTAAAGTCATGACCATTTATAGATGAATATTCGGGCGAGATAAGTATTCAAGAGTTGAATATAATATATTCACCATGCAATTGCTCTCTCTAAATTAAATATTTAGTGAATGAAAAGACCTTCTTAACTAGACAAACACAAAAAAAATTTGCAGGCCTTTTCTGATTTTGCTTTTGATACATTTTTTAAATGCAATTCGACTCAAACGAAGTCTTGTGTCAATACTGTTATATCATCTAAACCAATAGAGAAAGAAGATTATTAGTTCAAAACTTTTCTCAGAGAAAAATATTTTTAAGCCGACTAATTTGTGCAAATCGAATTTGAGTGAAACAGTTTTGGGTAAACAGGCCTGCATGTAAAATAAAAACAAGGAAAAACGCTATAGTCGAGTACCTCGACTATCAGATACCCGTTACTCAGCTAAAGGGACCAAAGGAAAATGGAGATATGCAAGCAGCAAAGCGAGATTGAAATGCGCCACCTACCGGCGGTAGACATATTAAGGCGATGTGGGCGTTAGCGTGGGCGTGGCAAAGTTTTTTTTTGGATCAATCGATAGGTATTGACGAGACCAATACATTTCAGTTAAAATTTTTTATCTAGCTTGAAAATTGTGGGCGCCACAGGCTTGGGCGGTTTGTGAGCGTTAGAGTGGGCGTGACATATTCGCGTAACAAACATGCGCTGCGCTCAAGCCTACGGAATCTAAATCTGGAATCCCATTTCTCTATCTTTGATATTTTCCGAGATACCCGCGTTCATATTTACGATTTTTTGAAGTATGTGGGCGGTTTGTTGGCGTTAAAGTGGGCCTGGCAATTTTTTTTTTTGTTCAATCGATAGGTATTGATGAGAACAATACATTTCAGTTAAAATTTTTATTCTACCATCAAAACTGTAGGAGCCACAGTTTTGGGCGGTTTGTGGGCGTTAGAGTGGGCGTGGCACTCTACTGAAACAAACTTGCGCTGCGTAAGAAGCTCAGGAATCTGCACGCCAAATCTCAATAGCCTAGCTCTTATAGTTTCCGAGATCTCAGCGTTCATCCGGACGGACAGACAGACGGACAGACGGACATGGCTAGATCGACTCGGCTAGTGATCCTGATCAAGAATATATATACTTTATGGGGTCGGAAACGCTTCCTTCTGCCTGTTACATACTTTCCGACGAATCTAGTATACCCTTTTACTCTACGAGTAACGGGTATAATAAAGTCGAGTACCTCTGCTTTAAGATACCTGTTACTCCAATTTAAAACAAAAGAGAACGCTATAGTCGATCGACTATCAAATACTCGTTACTCAGCTAAGGGGAGTGCGAGGGAGATGGAGATATGCAAGCAGCAAAGCAACTGTTCCCAAGAGTGCCCACATTATTTGCTTTAAATTATCATTAATCAAAACAAAACCGTTTTAATTTTTTCTAAAATCTTCAATAATGTAGGCGCTACACAGGTTTTAGCGTTATAGGCGTTAGAGTGGCGTAAACTTGCGCAAAAGGTTATAAATCGACATGCCAAGTCCCAACCTTCTAGCTTTTATAGTTTCCGAGATCTCAGCGATCACACGAACAGACAGTCGGACATACGGACATGGCTAGTTAGACTTGCGTAGTGAACCCCATCACTATAGGGTCGGAATCGCTTCCTTATACATGTTACAAATCCCTTTTACTCTACGAGTAAAGGGTATAACAAGAGAGACCGATATCAAATGCGAGGGAGATGGTGATATAGTTTTGGTATTAATTGTTTGCTTCTTGTGTACTGTATATTAAAAACACTATAAACTCGATAAAGTTATTTATTTTAAGTTTTTTTTTTTAAATGTTTTGAGGTCTTAAGCCTAGTACTCCTTGGACTGAGGAACTTGTGAGATGGTTCCAAAGCCGCATAGCTGGGGCAACCGAGCGGATCGCAAGTTGTGAGTGACAAAATTGCCACACCTTCGCCTGAATGGCTAAAGAAGGTAGAATGGGCAAAAAAGGTGCTTCCTAACTACGGGCGGGATAAGCCCACCCATGAAGGGGTTCAGGCGAAAAGACATCGATCCCTAGATCTACCCGGACCATCGGCGAAGAGATCCAAGAGAGCAGGTGCTTGCTGAGGAGCTGGAGGCACCCGGTGCACCCGATTTGCGTGTGCGTTCCCATTTTCCACTTTAGCGAGTTTTACCGACTTTTTTCCATCTCTATCCTACACCTGTATTTCTTGTGGAGGAAAAAGTCGCTAAAGCGGAATTTGGTCGCTGAAGCGAAAACCCTCTCTGTGTGAATAGGGCATAAATTATGTAGAAGAGTAGCTGAAGCAAAATTTAGTCGCTCAAGCGAAAACCTGTCTGAAAACACAATCTATACTGCACTTAAAAGGTTCTAGAATACCGCTGGCATCGTCGAAGCCAAAATGTTGGACACAATAACGGACCTTTTGGATTTTAAGTGGCTAACTTTGGAGATTTGGCTCTTAGTAAATTCAAAATCCGCTCCTCATCCCCACTTTGGTATTCATAAAAACAGTTCGATCTAAAAAACGTTGGTATTAATTCAAGCAAACTGGGTGTTCACCACCGAAATCATTTTATGCATATAATATGTAATTCTTGCATGTTAAGCCTAGTACTCAGATCGGCTAAGAGTTTCACTAGTCGAAAAATCTTATTCTTTGTAGTGTGACCGAAGTTTTCAAAGTTCACCCGCAATACATGTAGCATGGTCTTACTGTCAAGTGGCTGGGCTTGTTGCCAAACGGAAAACAAATCAATTGGAGAAATTTAAAAAAGAGGAGTCTGCTGGTACACAAAGAAAGTAAAATAAAAATAAATGGAATGTTAAATGAATGTTTTTATTTATGTAAATTAGTAGTTTAAAGCTTCCTTAACGTCCCACGAATGCTTCGCCATCTTCCGCGCCACCGCAATCCAGCTCCGAGTCCCAATGGGCATATTGGACCTTGAGGAAGTGGGAGCCGGATTGGGAGCGGAGTTGATCCGCTGATGCTGCAGGAAGTCGCCCAGCATCCTGGCCGTGGCTTCTCCAACTGTTCCTTAGCGGGCGCCCTATTTTCCTCCTCCCTATAGAAGCCACCGCGTCCTCCAGCTCCGCTTAAGCTGCCAAGTAGCTGGTGGTTATGGTGTACGGAGTCCTAAAGAATAGGACTTCGGAGATTATATTACTGGTGGTTCTGCTAAAAAGAAACTTCTATTAGTACAACGCAATCAAATTATTTTGGCCAGATCTTACTTTCTTTGAGAGGACACGCTCGGCCGGATGTCCATGTAGAGACGAAGTCCCACTCGGCATGTTCCTTCCCCCTGGGATTCTCTAGAGGATCTCCTCCAGCACTTCAACTAAAACAGACCCTGCGAAAAGCTTTAGCCGCCTTTTTGCCTCTCGCTCACTCCTATGGTTAGCTCGCGGTTTTCGTCGATGTGAGGGCTAGGGCTTAGGGTGTTTCGATTGACCCAAAACAAAGTTGGCCACGCCCATAACGCTTGAATCTGTCTACCGCCCACATAACCATATATTGAGAACACGGGTAGGTGGCGCATTTCAATCTCGCTTTACTGCTTGCATATCTCCATTTCCCTTTGGTCCCTTAAGTTGAGTAACGGGTATCTGATAGTCGAGGTACTCGACAATAGCGTTCTTCCTTGTTTATTATTAAAATTTACAAAATTCTTTGACTATTGGGTTTTGTGGTTTCAAATCAGCGCGCCAATTGTTTTGGGATGTGGTAACGCCACCGGTTAAACGATGACGTTACTTGCGGGAGTGCTGTCTATCGAAATATCTGCCAGATGGCGCTTTAATAGGCCTTAATGACGTTTTCCAACACTGATTCGCCAACAGATGTTTGACAATCAGCTGATTGTGAGGGACGCTATGCCGTTGTAAATATTGTTGCAAGCGAGACCGGTTGGGTTTTTCTTCTTAACTGCCAACAGAGGTTTTGTTTAAATCGGATTGTTACGATTGGATAGTTAAGCGCGCGTGTTCTTGTGGCTATTCCCCTTTAATCTGGTGAGTTCTTAGTTTTTAGCAAGCTGGTTTCCAAAAACCATGGCGGATGCCGCTAGTCTGTTGTGTGCCGAATTGAGACCCCTGACACAGATTTAGAGTAACAAGAACTCGATTGCTTGGTCGTTTTTCAAAAGGCGGGATAACTGGCAGTTTTAAATATGGCAAGTCCCACATACAGACTCAAACATGCCGAATTTTGCAGATAACGAAGACTGTGTAAAAGGAACAGGCCAAAATGTGACTGTATTTTCTAGAAATACTAACGACTTAGATCTGAATAAGTTGAGGTATCTTGAGGTGCTTGTTCACAACTAAAAAACAAAAACAATAATAAATAAACCCAACTAATAGTAAGAAAATATGCTTACAAGTTTTTTAACTAGCAAAGGGTTTACGATAAGATATTGTCAACGAACATCAGAAATTGAGTGAGACTTATGTTTGGGATGTAGACGAGAAATCTAGTTAAAACATGCTAAAGCGGTATTTTTTAGGGGACCTTTTCTCTATGGAGTAGACATTGAAGCGTATACATAAAATATTATTATTGATGTCTGAATTCGGTCGTCGATTTAAGATATTTTTTCCGCAGTTTCTTTAATCATTCAGGAATACTTCGATTGAGTTTCGACACTTTAAATTTGTTAGTGGCATCTTTCTGGTATATTTCCGCTATTTTCTTAGTTGACCCTGACCCCCGTAGTAAAAAAGGCCTCGACAAAAATGTTAATGTTTTTCACGTCGTTTCAAAAATAAAAATTTTCATAACCTAAAAAGTTCCATTTTTCAAATTTTATTGGTATAATTTGTCTACCTTTTAGAATTTTGAAAAAGTAAATACTTTAGAAAAAATACATACGATTTTTTCAGTTTTCACTTAATTTTAAGAAATTTAAAAGTTTTAATCTGATCTGATGAATATTGAATATGAATTTTAAAATATCGCGACAGCAATCTACCCATCAAGAAACGAAGGTCCCGATGTATGTAACTCCGTCGCATTTCTTCGAATCTTAAACATTTTTCTGAATGATCTAATACTGATTTAAATATGTATTTCATATACAAAGCAATTCATAATTATATATAAAGTTATTATAATTTTGGTCAGAAGTTTTTAACACAGTTGAAGGAGAAGTTTCCGACCCTATAAGTATATGTATGTATTATTGATCGGGATCAGTAGGAGAGTCGATATTGCCACGCCCGTCTAATTCAATTCCGTTTGCAAGCTAGCAATTTGAAAATATAACATTTTTGTAAGCACCCCGATTTTAGTAATTTCGGCAAAGTTTGCAAGTTTAATAAAACTTCGGTTTGCCGAAGTTAGCTTTTGTTCTTGTTTTAATCTTATTTTACTTTAAAGATTTTTTGAGTATGAGTGGGCCAACACCAAACTATTTATGCGCGGACACAGTAAAGATCCGTGAGTATTGAAATGATTTTTTGTTTTTCATTGGTAACTCCTTTTATATTTATGTTTACAGAGGATTATACGTTGTTTGACAAAGTTAATGGTAAGTTTTGGTATTTCTATGTTTAATAGGGATATGTTATTGTATGTTTATATACCTGCTCAAAGAAATCCAGAACGACCTTCAATCGGCTGTATCTGAACTTCGCGGCGTGAAGGATGCTGTTGAGATGCTCACTAAGGCTGTTGGGACGCTTACGGAGTTCGTTGAACAGACGACACAGGTGGAGCCCGAGATACACGATAAAATGGATGATTATTTCCCTATAAAGTCCGACGAGGAGCTTTTGGAAATTGACGAAAAAATAAACCAGGGGCGTGGTGACAGATATGTATGTTTCACATTCTCTAATTTTTTGAAATGCAAACTATGTTGTTTTATTTTTAGATAAAGCATATGGTACGGCTCTTGAGCCAGGAAAAGATGAGTCGATCAATACGAAACATATTTTCGGAGGATATAATTTTAAATTACAATTTGGAGGGAGCCCAACATAAGAAAAGGCTTAAATCTTTTGAGCATTTTGTTCGCGCGCTTTTGCGTATGTTTTAGTAAATTGTTGTATTTATTTTATTAACAAAATAACTTTTTAGATGCCATTGGTCAGGTAGACCCTTCAGAATCCGCTGAGAGAGCGTTGTCGAAGGCAATGAGATGCGTTAAAACTCTTCACGCAGGCAAAAGGAAATCCGAAGGGCCGGCCGTAGAGGTAAAGGTCAAGGTTAAAACGTCACGAAAATTGGAAATATTCGAATATTTCCCTATAAAATCAGATGATGAGCTATCGGAGATAGATGAAAGAATAAACAAGGGGAATTGCGATAGATATGTAAGTTTAGCGTTCTATTATTGTTATTTAAAACTGACAAAAATGTTTTCTTATATTTCCAGATAGAGCATATGGTACTGCTTTTGAGCCGACAAAAGATGAGTCGATCAATACGAAACATATTCTCGGAAGCGCTCATTCTTAATTATAATTTAGACGGATCCCAAAGTAAAAAAAAGCTTAACGTTTTTGAAAATTTTCTTCCAGCGCTATTGAGTGAGTTTTTATTTTATTTTCGCATTTACTTTAATAACAAATTATCATTTTAGATGCCGTCGGTAAGGTAGAGCCTACTGTTCCGTCTAAAAAAGCGTTGACTAAGGCAATGAGATGCGTTAAGAACCTTCATTCATCCCGAAAGAATAAAACAAATCAAAGTTGAATAAAACTTTGCACAACAATTTAGACAAGACAAGCTTAACTTTAGGAAAAACTCATTGGACAGGGAGCTAACCCTAAATGAAATATAAGAATATAATTAAACAATCTGTACTCGTACATTTGACCATTTAAAAAATAAACCAAGAGAGATACCTGTTACTCAACAAGTAGCAAAGCGTCTGTTCCCAAGATTACACACTTTATTTGCTTATAATGAATTGTACGGATTGAACAATTTTCGTCATGTAGTTGGGCATTAATTCTCATTAACATTTTTTAAAAAGCTTGGCACACTGCTGAAAAAAACTTGCGCTGCGCAAGGACCCCTTAATCTACATGCCAAATCCCAAGAGAAATCTGAGCGTTCATACCGACGGACAGACCCTTTTACTCTCCGAGCAACGGGTATAATTAAAACCTTAAATAAATAGCATCATTTCAGATAACTTATCGTCCAATTCAACAAACGATATTACAGCCTTTACCTTCGTCGTCTGCTTCAAGAAAGCCGTAAGCGTCCCAACACTCATCCTCATACTGGAATCCGCTGAGGGTCGAAACTTATCGCTTAATATAGCAAATGCTAAATTGATCACTTTTAGGATCAAATTTCTCGAGTAATAAACGGCAGGAATGACATTGAAATAAAACAATATATCAACAAATAAAATTTTAAAGTAGATCTCGATAGATCACTTTACTAGCATCGAAAAAAACCACTCGGATTTTTAATTCGACTAGGGAAATCTTTCGAGTCTTTCAGCAAAGACCAAAAAGTTTCAGTCTGATCTGCATTATGTTTTTGCCAGCACACTAGGAATGTAATTGGATAATTAGAACCATTAAAAAAGCTTAATAAAATCAAGCATAAATTTTAAATCTGTAAATATATAACTATCTGTTAAATTCCCAGTCTAAATCCTGAGTCTGTATCTTGAATTTGTACCAATCAGCAAATAGGTTGTCTATTAAAGTACTTCTTGAGTATTTTTGGAATCACGGATATGCTTCCTTTACCCTTCTTTTTCCAACAAATGCATTACACGCTTATACTGAAGGTAACCGGTATAAAAACATAGCTTTAAAAAAAAATAAATTTGAAATACCCCCTACTTGTAGAGTAAATGATCCACTCCAATCGCGATGACACATATGCATATAGACAGCTACTATTTTCTAATATTTTGAGAATATACGGTTTTTGGAAATCTGTTGAGAGTTGAGAGCAAGGGAAACGACTTGTTTTACTAAAATCAACTGCATTTATTTTGGCACTCTCGTTTAGAAATGGATGGTCTGGCCAGCAGGACCACATTCTCCAGAGTCACATCCTTCGGAACGTAGAACTTCAGCTCTGCTTGGTAACCGTGCGATCGCAGGTGATCCAGTCGTCCGTAGTCCAACACCCGCTTGCACTGCTGACCGATTTTTTCGCGCTCTTCGCGACTTAGTCGCTGGGTGTTTGTCTCCGCGGGCTGATCTTCCGTCATTTCCATGGCCTTGCGCCGTTCGCGGCTTAAGCCGGTGCCACAAACCGCCCAACTGACCATTTTGGTTAGGATAGCGAACTCCCGTGGTCCAATCCCAGATTTCTGGAGGAAGGAGCGTCCCACATATGACGGCCAGGAGCAGCGATGATGGCAACACAACGCGATGAGTACGTAGTCCGTGGAGGCACTTCCATCACCCAGAATACATCTCAGTGTTAAATCCGTGGCTGCTCCACAGAGATGCTTCGAGAGAGCCACCGTTCGTTGGGTTTTCTTCAGCTCGGGCAAAGCGGAGAGTTTTAGATCTGCGATATCCGCCCGGATGCGTTGCACCAGCTCCTTATTGGCCACCTTATTGTCCTTCTTGTGGCGAAGAGACATCCGATCGATGAGTATCACCTGGGAGTTAGTAAATTGCTGTCCCTCCAAAACGGTGGCCAGGTAGTAGGCCAATTGTCCCTTTCCAGCGCCGAATTCCACGTAGCTTGTGTGTTCCGTCAGTTGATGGTCCTTCTCCAGGATACCCAGCAAGCTGGAGGCTTGGATGAGCTGGCGCAGCGTTTCCTGGCCGTAGTCCTTGCGATTCAGTTCTTCTTTCAGAGACTTATGCTCCAACTGCATTTCCTGTATGCTAGAACCAATGTGCTTGTCGTACAGATATTTTACTTTGCCTATCAAACCGTAGAACTCTTCATCCGACAGTTCATGAAGTTTTATTTGGTTAAGATTTTCCTGGTTCACGAGTTGCTCTGCCGAATCATCTCCAGAATTTACTCCTTTTACAATGTAGGGCAGTGAACTCTCCTGATCCCTTGCATTACAAATGGTCAAGTGCTTGGCTAGTTTCCGTTTGAAGACGGTGTGTTTGGAATCCAGGGGGCAGGGAATTCTTTCCTGGAATAAATCTTCGCCAGATTTCTCATCCGAAGTTGAGGGGCTAATTGTGGGTGGGGCATGGGCGCCACAAAAGGGGCTTCCCTTGTTAGCCGTCATCTTGCAGCGACGCTTTTTGCGTGGCACCCAGTAGGAGCAGGTGGTGGGCATAGAGTCCTCCGCTTTATCAGAAGTCAACTTCGACTTCTTGGGTTCCATTCTATAATTCCACACAAAATTGGTTTCTCAATCAAAAATAAACTCGTGCGAGACAATGTGACCTCCATTGTAAAGGTGAGAAAATACTAGAATATATATTTTCAAACATTTCTTTAAAATCCCCGTTTATACCAACTCTGCGTCCGCGTCCACGTTCGCTTGCGAATTTTTTTCTTTCGAATTTTGAAATTTATATTTTGTGATTCATTTCCATTCTATTGACATTTAAATTTAAAAACCAATCTGTATTCGTTAAATGCTTGTTTTCTTGCTTATATATGTCTAAGCCCTCCACGGCATTGTGTGTAATGTTGATACTTAGATAGTCCGAATGGTCTTCTTCCATTTGATTTAATAATACAAAATATATTAAATCCAATATGTTCATCAGTGCGCGTTTGTCGATAACAGAGAGCACGATATATAGAGCTATTCAGCGTAAAGTCCCTAAACTGGACTAGTGGAAAGCGGTCATAATTAATTGTTATTTTAACGAAATATACCACGTACGGTAATAGCCGATAGTGCCATCGCTAGCGGGCCATCTCTAGAAATCCAGCAAAGGAAGAAGCCGCGCTAGAAAAGTTTTTGCCGACAATAAACGCAAAAAAAGAACTGAAGAGCGAAATACAAAGACTTTATACTGCATTTACCAAGCTATAAGTACAATCCGTCATGTAAGTATTCCAAAGAAATGGTGACCAACCAATTGGAAATGAGAAAACCGGCAGCTACACCATGTGCGCCGGCATTTTGTATTGTTGGTTCCACGCGCGAGTTGTAATTGTTTATTAAATGTACTCCCTGCAGGGCTCTTGTGAAACCAAAATCAGAACTCACTCCGGAGGAGCTGGCCCGCCAGGAGGAGGAGGAGTTCAACACCGGGCCGCTGTCCGTGCTCACACAATCCGTGAAGAACAACACCCAGGTGCTCATCAATTGCCGCAACAACAAGAAGCTCCTGGGCAGGGTGAAGGCCTTTGACCGCCACTGCAACATGGTCCTGGAAAACGTCAAGGAAATGTGGACGGAGCTGCCGCGCACGGGAAAGGGCAAGAAGAAGGTGAAGCCCGTTAACAAGGACCGCTTCATATCGAAGATGTTCCTGCGCGGAGACTCCGTGATCCTGGTACTCAGAAACCCCCTGGCCACGGCGGCCGGAAAATAGTCTACCATAGCCATAGCGTACAGTTACCGATAACCACCAACTACAATCAATAAACTTAAAACCCGACTCACTTTATCCAGAAAATACTGTCCTGTGGGACAAAGTGGTGTGAATATTGTAAGTTTCAGCTATTATTACCCTAAACATGGTCTTATAATGCGGATAAGCTCACTTTTGAAATAAGTACACCAGGTCAACCAATCTTCATCTGAGTCAAAAATACATATTTAAAAAGTAAGGATTTGTTTACATAAGGATTTGTTCAACAAGCTGATAGGAAGGTCTAAATTCTCAGTTCATTATTTATTCTTATTGAAATCAAATATTGAGAAAAAACAAATTTTAAATCGTCGTAAACAGTACTATAAATTCACAGAGCTCATGATTTTTAGAACGTCTAGTTTTATGTTATAAAACATCAACTGGTCTTCCCAACCTTTAACTCTGAAATTTAATTACATCTTATCTTAGCTTTTTTTATATTTTTATTTGTATGGAAGTACTTTATTTAAAGTGTTTTATTTTTGTAAAAGTCTTCAAATGACTGCTTATTGGCTTTAAAGTGTACAGAAAATAACATCAATTTTCCGAAAGTTGCTTGTGCAGTTTAGGCACATAATCATCGTACTGGGCTTGGTAGAAAGTTCCGGCGATGGGATTGCCCAGCTGATGTTTCTTGGCGAACTTGGCGGCGCTGAATTTGGGCCGATCCTTTCGTGATTTGTTGCTCACACGTTCCTCGTCGAATTCCAGTTTGCCGGATTGTTTGTACAGCAGAAAGACGTAGCGATGCAGACCCGTTCCCTGGGGAGGACCGGAGCCAATATATTCGGCGATCGCATCACCGCTGGTCAAGTCATTGCCGGCGATATTGACCAAAACCCAGTGCTTGAACTCGCGGAACTTGGGCTCCGCTCGGCTGGGTGCATCGGGATCCGTCATGATAAGCGTGTAGAAGTCGCCGGGATGGGCGTCCCACTCCACGGTCGGCTGATCCTTAACCTGCGTAGGCGTAAGCTCCACTCCATCCTTGGCCACCAGGTCGTTGCTGTAGGTGACCTTTGATCGGAAAGTTTTTAGTAAGTAAATTGTTTGATTTAAACTTTTAATTGGTGCTTCAAGGTTGTGTTTTTCGCTTCATCGCTGATTTTTAGGAAAGTGCATAGCGTGATTTCAAAATCTGTTAACTCCTCAAAAAAAAAAACGCTTTTAGCTAGACACTTTTGGCCTAAATAGTTTTCCTGCATCTGACCTTTAATCAGAAAGTTGTGACGAGTTGTTTTTAGTTTTCATTAAAGCTTTCGCGTCATTGCAATATATACGAAAATTGAACATATATGAATATCAATGCCAAAGATCCATGGCGTGGTATAAAATATTTATGTAATATTTATTATTCCTTTTTATTAGATACCTTTTCAATTGATTTGATATATTGGTTTTTTTTTAAGTTGTTAGTTTCCCCACCTTTAATAACTGGTTTGGCGGCTCGGGAATGACATCGGGGACCACCTCATGGGATCGAAAAACCTCTTCCACTGAGTTTGCTTGAACGGCCAGCAAGCAGCTCATTAACGGCAATAGAACCAAAAGCATCTTGTAGAAAAAACTTTAATAAAAACAAAAAGAAAACTTTGGAGTAACAGAGATCTCCTCTGCGCCCGAACAAGGTCTGTCAGCCACTGAAACGAGTTTGCCGTGATGCCATACTTTTAAAGCGAAGCTGAAAGCTTTTTGTTTTACAAACAGCTGAAAAAAGTATTCCCAGAACTGCAATTAACGATATCTTTATTTAAAGTTACGCTTCAGAGATAATGAATGCAATCAGCTGCAAATTCTAAACAATTTTTTCTGATAAGTTTTGTGATTGGTTAAGGCAAACATGATTGAAAAAATACCCATCATAACTTATTTCTAAACCATAGAAAAATATTTATTTAAAATATTTGCTAATACAGGTATGCGTATATACGTTTTAGAGGAAAGAATAAGAATAAAAATAATATCCCTTCAATCCCTAATTATACTATGTATCGATAATTTTTATACCCGTTACTCGTAGAGTAAAAGGGTATACTAGATTCGTCGGAAAGTATGTAACAGGCGTTTCCGACCCAATAAAGTATATATATTCTTGATCAGGATCACTAGCCGAGTCGATCAAGCCATGTCCGTCTGTCCGTATGAACGCTGAGATCTCGGAAACTATGAGCTAGGTTATTGGGATTTGGCATGTAGATTCCTGAGCTTCTTGCCCAGCGCAAGTTTGTTTCAGCAGGGTGCCACACCCACTTTAACGCCCACAAATTTCAAAAAATCATAAGTATGAACGCGGATATCTCGGAAACCATCAAAGATAGAGAATTGGGATTTCAGATATAGATTCCGTAGCATTTCGCTTTGGTCCCTTTAGCCGTGTAACGGGTATCTGATGGTCGAGGTACTCGACTATAGCGTTCTTCATTGTTTTGCTTATTCTTGTGTACTTTAATTTTGTAACGTATTTTTTATTTCACAGCCGGATTTTTGTGGATTTGGAATCAAAAAACAATAACCTTAAAATAACCCAATTAAATTGTCTCCGACACCAGAAACTTGAGCTACTTTTTGCCGGACAATTGTTTGTATAGCTTGGGCACATATTCGTCCCATTGTGCCTGAAAAAAGTTGCCAGCAATTGGATCTCCAAGCTTATACTTGCTCATGAACTTGGTGGTGCTGAAATTGGCTCGCTTGTCGCCGCTTGTCTTTGGGATTTTAGGCTCGCTGCACGTGAGCTTTTGAGCCTGCTTGTAGACCAAGAAGACGTAGCGATGAAGACCTGTGCCTTGTGGCGGACCGGAACCTACATAGGCGGTCAAAACCGTGCCGTTCTCAATTTGATTGCCCGGAATATTGACCACCAGCCAGTGGTGCCACTCGCGAAATTTGGGATCCTTGCGACTGGGGGCATCCGGATCGGTTAGGATTAGCGTGTACAGGGCGTTCGGATCCGCATCCCACTCAACCCTTGGCTGATCTTGCACCTGTGTGGGCGTCAATTCACCGCCCATGTCCACCACCTGACCGCCGCCATAAGTTACCTGGAAGCATATATGTAAAATGTAAAACGACTTATTTTAAGTGCCTTATGGACAAGCTTACCTTAAGCAAACTAGTGGGGCACGTTTTCAAGATATCCGGGACAATCTTGTGTTTCGAAAAGCATACAGCGGCCTCGGACATTTTTGGTGAGTAATGATTTAGTTTAAATTTGAAATGTCTGAAATTCCTATGTATGTAAGCAGTCCCTCAGTACCGACATTTTTCTCAAATAAATCTTGGTGAAAGAATTTTAAAAATGTCTAAAGTCTTAACAAAATATATACATATATAGTAATTAGCTGATTTCTAAATATATAGGTAACAAATGCTTAAGAATAAAATCAATCTTGTTTTCCATTAATCTCAGGTTCCACAGTATTGTAGTTAAGAATATAAGAATTTCACCCCTAAATTTCTCGAAAAATATTATTCAATAGATCACGATTTCTTTGAAATTTACGAGAAGAATAACCTGGCGGTTAGAAGTGTTTCCCTTGTAATTGTATTTGTAAGCTACGTGTTTTGGTATTAATATCCAAGTGGAGTTTCCTATCATTTTCTATACAAAACAAATTGTTCGATTACTTGTGCTTTTTATAGAGCTCAGTGAAGTTAAGTAGGGTATGCCACAACATTTAACCCAATGAAGCTGTATTCATAGTCAACTTTTGTGGGTTTTCGAAGTCGTGAAACGATTTTTCCCATTCAATGAAACTATTGCATTATTTGGTCATCGCAAAAACTCTGTAATAGTTTCCGAGATACGGACAAACAGTCGGACATGTCTAGATCGACTAGCTTATCAGTACTGATCTGATACGCTTCTTTCCAACCTGTTCTAATCTGTCCAATGAATTAATTGCTTAACGGAGCTTAGTTTAGAAACTTGTTTTGAAAATTTTTCATTTGTCATAAAATATGAAAACGTCGTTCAAATATGAGACGATCATCCGTTTACGTCTATATCCTATATCTATCTGTCTATATCTCATCTCAGTAAAAGCTATGGACATGAAATCTTGCACATTAAATATTCCTATGTTTACCTAGATTAGGCTAAAAATTACCGATTTTGTAAGATCCTTTAAATGCTTTACCACAACATGTGTGTATATGAAATAAACGTACCTTGATCCTACCTTTACAGAAAATTCATGTAAATCGTCCTTTACGGGGTACATTTTATTTAATTTTTATTAGTAACTAAACCATTAACTCAAGTTTGCGTGGCCTGGCGTGCACCGAGTGAAATGACCTTTATAAGGGCTCGAACATCGGCGCTCCAGGTGGCTGTGAAGAAGTTCCCAGCCACTGGATGCCCAAATTTATATTTCTTTGCGAAGCGTTTCGTTTCAAACCCACTACGTCCCTTTACCGAGTGCTTGGGCAGCTTTGGGAAGTCAAACTTGGTGTAATCCCTCTGTTTGTAGAGCAGGAAGACAAACCGGTGGGTTCCGGTCCCCCTCAGCGGAGTGGGTCCCATGTATCCCACGCGCACATCGCCAAGTGCCAGTCGATTGCCGGGTATGTTCAGCACCATCCAGTGCAAGAACTCCCGGTGCGTGGGCGTTATGACGTTGGGTACGTCCGGGTCAATCATCAGCAGTGTATAGTAGTTTTCCGGTTCTGCGGGCCATTTTAATGAGGGTTCATCGCGTACTTGCATGGGCTCTAGTAACTTTCCACAATGTGCTGCTACTTGGCCGTGATATGTGACCTTTTGTTTGATCAGCGAGAATGGAAAAAAATCTTATTAAAAATTACCCACCCGGAATAGCAATTTTGTAGGTAGAACTTTACTATTCTGGGCGTAAAAATATTAATTTGTTGACTTACTACTAAACGGCTTTAAAAGGAGCCAGGTTCCTATCAGTTTCAAAGTTTTTGATTGCTGTGTTTTTAAATCCTTAACTTTTTTGTCAAAACTCTATGGTTTTACTTACATTCAAGAACTCCTGAGGTCCGATCTGGACTACATCTGGTATCACATCTAGGGTCCTCATGAACTTGCTGACTTCCGTGTCCGACTGATGATCTCCCCTGATATGTCTTAGGCTCAAGCTCGGGCCAAATCTAAAGAAAAGAAGAATCCATAGGCTGGTCAACATTGTGTAGCAAGGTTTTACTGACTACAAATCCGGGACTTGCTGGCCTTAAATACCTAGTCCATCCAACAGATGGATTCTACCTGTCCAATTGACCAGCAAAAACAGCTGTTACTACTATTAAAACGAGGTAATCTGTCATTCGCTACTCTCCTAAAACTTCATGAAATAAATTGTCGTGACGAGGGCCAATTAGTAGTGTTCTACCACCACCCACAGCACTTGCGTGCTGGCGATTCTAGAACGTGCAACACAATATCAGTTAGTACCTCATTTAGTTGACAGACTATTAAGCTAAGTGCCGCTGACTATTTAATATGCAAATCTGGAGTACACTTGCTTTGCAAGGTATAAGTGACCATCCTAATATAATTTAAAGTAGGTTTTTTATGATTAATATTGTACACCAAGCTGTGGTGTAAAACTATCCTTTATCAATCTATCTATCTATCATATTACCACAACTGTGGTAACTGTGGTATTACAACTCCCTAAGAAAGCGTAGATTGCGTTCATTTTATTTAAGTTACCCAAAACCCACACCCAGTAAGCACGAACTGCGTAATCAATAAGATAAATGCACGTTTTAAATTTTTGCATTTTTAATAAATTAAATAAATATTAATTCAATTCAGTTTGATTTTTGGTCGATTTGTGACAAAGTGACGTAGGCAAAAGGACAAATAGTCGATGAAAAAGAAGATGGTATGAAGAGGAGAAAATCAGGCTAAGTGGGGGAGTGGTTACAGCTGAAGAATGGCTAAAACTCTCGAGTGCTTAACCCTTAACAACTACAATTATGGCCTGGGCAGGTTCCGGTTCCATTTGGTCTGTGTGACTCGCAGTGATCCCTCCTAGGAAGGACCACAAATATCCTTGGTATGTACAATGGGGCGAATGACTTTCCCCTTTTAGGAGGACGAGCTGTAGCTGGACGATGGGCCCGAGGATCCCGAGGAGTAGGACGACGAGCTGCTGGGGTGGTACGAGCTGTAAGCCAGGTTCTGCGAGTCCCAACGGGCATAGGGACCTCCGCTCATGGGCTCCCAGCTGCTGGGATCGTAGGAAGAGGCCGTGGTGCTGGGCACTCCGTATTCGCTGGCCGGAACTGGAGCGGGCATGGGCACCATGTTCATCTTCATGCCTCCCAACTTCTGGATAAGGTTGTAGATCAGGAAGCCAAGGACCAGCTTGATGGCAATCTTGGACAGAATCAGAGCCTTGGTGGCCTTCAGACCGATCAGGGCCAGCAGGATGGGCATGATCACCTTCAGCTTGAACTTCATCAGCAGCAGCAGGGGCAGGAACAGCTTGTCCTTGTTCTTCTTCTCAGCGCGACCTGAAGGGATTTTTTAAGAATTAGCAAGTGCTTAGAATGGCATTCCATGGCTACTGACCCTCATCCCTGGGCAGCTCCAGATCGAAACCGCGATCCGAGCGGTAGGTCACCACGGAGCCAGCGAAGAAGGTCTGCGGCAGCTGCAGCCTCATCTCGTTGGTGTTCAGAATGCGGCCCAGACGATCCACAATGACCTTATCGATGACATCGTCGCTCAGGGCACGACCGCTGACCTCCTCCTCCACATTGGCCACCGTGTCCAGGTAGCTGAGCACCTTCTCCTTCAGGCAATGCATGGCATTGGCATGGAAGCACTTATCCACAATGGTCGAGATCAGCTCGTCGGAGCTGTGGATACGCGGGGTCACCGCGTTCTCGATGGCGGCTCCGGACACAGCCGTCGAGGCCACCAGCAGCAGGGCACACCCGAACGCGAGCAAGGACGAGAAACGGAAAGCCATTGTGTCTCCAATCGATTAGTTACAATTATAAATTGATGTATTTAACACTACCAGAGCGCGTAGTGTTCACTGTGGAGTCGATGCGGCGACAATGTTGGATGATTTGCCGATCGTTTCGGGTTTTATACTGCCGCTCCCCGAGAGCGTCAAAGAGACCCGTGCTGGTTTTTTGGAGTCCACAATTCGGTTTTTGGACAGCCCAACGCAGCTAGTGACGAGCGACGAAAGTCGAGCCCCGGGCCAAGTCCACGGAAAGCAAGTGGCCAAAGTTTTTCACAAAAAAAAAAATGAAAAGAAAACAAGAACGCAATGGGGGAGTGTCACGAATATTAAGTACCTGTTTTCTCAATTCCCATTCAAAAAACAAGTCTTACCAGAACTTACAAATTTAACTAGAGAGAATTTTCTTCTGAACCAGTAGATAGTGCTTCCGCTAAAAGATTGCTGTCTCAAAATCCGAAACCTTTAAATATATTATTCCAATTTTTTGTTGTATGCGGGATGTGGGGCGAGCCTTACCATCTCAATTTAAATAGGTTTTAAAAAATTGAATTGTTTGTATCATAAAACAAGAGATCTATGATAACTCATGGCATTGGGTGAATTGATTCTTTAACCTTAAATGGATTCTTCAATCCCTGGAAAGCCACATATTTGATGCAGCTATGGATATAAGCCAAATGCAGTATACCCTTTGCCCTCTTCTAATACCCAGCCTTAAAACAGTAGCCTCTCCTCTATTAACTGGGTTGCCCCTCAAGCTTTCTCGCTTTCCATATCGGCCTCAGACACATGGCCCACCTAGCCCTCCCACCAGCCAAAGTTGCATTATTGACGCCTCGATGGAAATAACTTTTGTTTGCTATTAGTATGCAGGCCCATTACTCTTACGCGACCGTCCGCAAGAAAGCCAAATCGAAGACACGTACATACTTCAACGTATTGTGTCAAATTTCGATACAAGAAATCAGTACGGAACTCAACTACGATTTGGTATTGACTCCTCACTAGATTTGATACGTTTGTGTTTTTTTTTATTTGTAAGCGGAACTGTTTCTTCGATTTCGAAGAGGCTTCAACTTATTATTTTGTTTGCTTTTCTTCAGATTACGAAATTGATTTTCGATTTTATTTGTGCCACATATATTTAGGTGACACACTTTTTAGTGATTTACATAAAAGGGAGTTCCTGTCCATGATTGTGCCATTATTTCCTCAATATGACCATCCCAAAATGAACTTTACTAGATGTAACAGTTAATATAGAAATAAGTATACTATGAAGTAAACTTAAGATTGCTTAAAATTATTAGTAATTTAACTTTTTAAAACTAAAAATATTCCAAAATTTTACAAAATACAACTTGTTTTTATTAAACAAATGGAGTAAAAATTTAAAATTAAACCAATTGTTAAATATTATTTTTGCTCGAAATCATTATGTGAAATTTACAAATTTGTTTATGAAAGATTGCTGTTTTGACTTAGAAAAAGGATGTACCTACTTTTTTGACAACACCAGCATATTATACAATGTTTTGCCTGCCAAAGTTGAGGAAATCCTCATAGATTACCTAATGGTCAGTTTAAATAATTCAAAAGGTGTCTCTTTGTGTTTATATCAGCGACATGTTATTTTTATGTGTAACACTCGTATCCTACGATATAAGAAATTGATGGGCAATTTAATGTTTATTTCACTAGCGCCACGCTTTTGCTTGGATCGTGCCAAAAAAGGTTCGAATGTGGTGCGATAAATTTCCATATGCCCGTGTCTTGGCTTCAACTCGATGCTGTTGATGATAGTGTGCTGACCAAAACAGCGTCAAGCGATTATGAAAGCACCACCACCTACCCAGGTGTGTGCCCACACCACCGTAATCCCTGTTCAAACTCCTCTGACCCCGGTTCACTCACCTGATAAATTGGCTTAAATTCTGTGAAATTCTGCCAGCGGCAAGAGGCCAGTGCCCGAATGTGCCTATATTATGCCAATATTCACACTTTGCTGCCTTCCAGAACACATACATGCATTGAAAATTGATGCTTGACCCTCGGAAAACCTTCAATTTGAGTAAATTGAAATGTATGCAATTATCTCATCCATAAATTGAAAGTAAAATAAGAGAAATTTATTTTCAAATGTTTTTGGTAATAAAATAATTTAAGAGCGCAACAGTTGGTGCAAGAATTTTATTCCATTGGGATAAACTTAGTTTTAAAATAAATTTTATTTGTATAAGTTTAAGATATATAGGGATGCCCCAGAAATCAATTCAGCGCCAAGTCTTGTAAACTTTATATTGATGCATGAGAAACTTCCGCTGAATCGGCGCTCTGTAATATCTGTGGCACCCCCGATAGATTGTATTCATTTTTTAAAGAATATTGATTGCCAGTATTTTAGAATAGGGTTTATAAATTTACTTTAATATCATATAATAAATAAACTAAAAAAACATAAATATATCACAAATAGATCAATTTTTTGTTATTGATTAACAACTGTTTTATAGCAAATTTGTTCTTAAAAAAATGTAAAATTAATTAATAAGAGGGATAGGGATTTCCACTCCAGACAATTTATTAAACATTCAAAAATATACCAAAAAAAATTTTTTCAAAAGGCTTTCAATGTAGCGCTACCAGATCGTCGAAATAGAAAAGGTCGTCCTTGGGTCTTTTATTATACCCGTTACTCGTAGAGTAAAAGGGTATACTAGATTCGTCGGAAAGTATGTAACAGGCAGAAGGAAGCGGTTCCGACCCCATAAGGTATATATATTCTTGATCAGGATCACTAGCCGTCTGTCCGTCCGTCCGGATGAACGCTGAAATCTCGGAAACTATAAGAGCTAGGCTATTGAGATTTGGCGTGCAGATTCCTGAGCTTCTTACGCAGCGCAAGTTTGTTTCAGCAGAGTGCCACGCCCACTCGAACGCCCACAAACCGCCCAACACTGTGCCTCCTACAGTTTTGATGCTAGAATAAAGATTTTAACTGAAATGTGTTGTTCTCATTAATACCTATCGATTGACCAACGCCCACTTTATCGCCTACAAACCGCCCAAAACTTCAAAAAATCGTAAATATGAACGTGGATATCTCGGAAACTATTAAAGATAGAGAATTGGGATCTTAGATATAGATTCCGTAGCCTTGTACGCAGCGCAAGTTTGTCACGCGAATATGCCACGCCCACTCTATCGTCCACAAACCGCCCAAGCCTGTGGCGCCCACAATTTTCATGCTAGATAAAAAATTTTAACTGAAATGCAACGCCCAATTTAACGCCCATAACGCTTAAATCTGGCTACAGCCGGTAGGTGGCGCATTTCAATCACGCTTTGCTGCTTGCATATCTCCATTTCCCTTTGTTCCCTTTAGCTGAGTAACGGATATCTGATAGTCGAGGTACTCGACTATAGCGTTCTTCCTTGTTTTTTTATAAATTCCAGCGAAGACCTTTTTGGTGCATTTGAGCGTAATCAATGCTGAGGCTAGCTTTCATGACAGGGATTTATTTGTGAGCTCTCACTTTCCGTTTGGGCCACGCATCGATTTGTGTCTACTGCGAGACATATGCCTCAGTGAGCAGAAGTCAGGACGAGAAATGTCCCTGATCTATTGGCCCTTGGCCCTCAATCATCGGGCAAGGAATGTGGAAAGACTTTCACTCTCCGAGGCCTGGCGACTTTCGCACAAGTGAAAAGAGGAAATTTAAATTTTTAAATTATATGCAGTTAATCAATTTAATCGACTCTTCCAGCCGGGCCTCAAAAGCGACTTGAGCGGAATATTTAATTGGATTTGCTGCCGAGGGTCGGCGCTTGCTGTGGATTAAATTTGTCTAATTAGGACACAATTGCTGTGCCGGCGATGGCTTATACATATTGTATGCCAAGTGAAATTGGCCGAGACTTTGAGAACACCGCCGAGGGGTGAAACCGTTAATTAGGCCTGATGGCCTAGGCATTCAACCGGTGTGGTTTTAGCCGCAGTCTGCTTTTGGCCAAAAGCCCTGGGTTAAATCTTTAATCTGGATTTAGATGCTGACCTCAACCCCTGTCTTCAAGGAATAAAATCGATTTGAGCATATTTAAGGCATTTATTTTGCTACTTTATTTTGGTGCTTTGCTTCTCTGTTTTCTTAATCTCTTGTTTTCAATAAATAGTTAATAAATATTATAAGTAAAGTCTAACGAATGAGCAGCGCAGGGAAAATGGAAAAGTGGGCCAAAGTCACAGAATATTCCCAACAATTAACAAATGATTCTGTGCTTTTACGACCACTTGTTGGCTTCAAGCTGCTCTGCTCCACTTGGTTCTCAGGGTTTCATCATTGGGGCTTAGGCGTAGGCCTGGTAGGCCAGGGGTTGGGCCAGCTTCTGGGGCTGCTCGACCACGGGGACAGGAACAGAGCCGAAGGTGCGACCGTCCCAAGGACCATGGGCGGTGATGTGGGCGGTGTGGTGATGATCATGGGCGATCTAGAGGTCACAAATATGGAAATTATAAATCATTAATGAAGAGTTAATGTTTTCGTGAATATTCTAAATGCTAGTGTTGGTTGGGTAGTCAGTTTTGTGGTTTGGTTGGGAGCGGGAGAGTGTGGGCGAGGATTCTGGCTCGACTTACCCTGCTGCTGCCGCCCTCTCGACTTCTTATACATACATGCATTACAAACGACACTTAATTGCTTCGAACTCCACGCCCAACATCATCCCAACACACAAAACGCTGACTAATTACCACATCCAGCGAATGCCTGGAAGACAATTGGAGAGTCGTTTTAATACCGAGGCCGGCTTACCTTTTTGCACAATTGGAAAATGGCCAAACCAACCGAGACAATGAAGGAGAAGAAGCCCAGGGCCAGGGCGTTGAAGGCCTTGATCTTCAGGATGCCAATGGCCATGGGGATCACGGTGATGGCCTTCAGCAGGATGAGCACCAGGATGGGCATGGCCAGCTTACGGAGACGGTGCTTCTTTCCTGGATTATTTGGATTACGTTAAGGGTTAGTAGGCGCCAAGTGATACGAGTGGCAAAGAGGCATGCGGAAAGTGAACCCACCCTTCTTGAAGATGTTGCCCTTCTTACCCCTGGCTTCGACATCGGTGCCCTCATCGCCTTCGTCGCCATTCAGCTGGAGGTTCAGGCTCAGCTGGTTGTTAACGAGGTTGCGGGCCGAGACGGTGACCTTGGCATCGGCCAAGGGCAAGTCCATGCTGACATCGTGTCCCAGAATGTAGTTCTCCACGGCATCCATGAATCCATCGGCACTGCTGGCACGGGCTTCGCTGACTGGCGTGGTCTTCTGGCCATTGGAGCGCACCTCCAGGTTGGAAATCTATATCGGACACATAAGGATTGTTTATAAGAACTTATCAAATCATAAGACCTATTATAATAAAAAATGATATAGTTAAACTTTTCAAAAGCTTTATATGTAAGTACGAGATTTCTGTACTCAACCTTTGTTAAGATATGTTATATAACTGAATTCGAAAATTAAGTTTAGATTTAATATTATCCAATATCCAGAAGGGAATATAAACTATAGGTAAAAAGAATAAGATGCTCAAAATAATATTGAAAAACATTTAAAACACATCCATTCTTTTTTGCAATCCCAAGCTCACCTGGTAGCTGTCTTTGCTCATCACGTTGTCCACGAACCGCATGGCCCGCTCTTTGATGCAGGCCATGGAGTCTTGGCCACTGGCGCACTTGCTCTGCTCCTCGGCGATGAGCCGCTGCAGCTGTTCGGTGGAGCCACCTGCCGCCTGTCCCGTCGCCACGAGGGCCGCCACACCAACGATCACAAGGAGCAGTTTGGCCATTTTGCTGTTCAGGTTCTTTCTTTCCGCTGGTCAACACACAACTCGCCTCTGCGCTGGCACAATTGCGTTTAATAATCGTTTTTCTATTGTTCACGATTTTTATACTCAGTGGATCTTTAACTCGTTCGCTGCCGAATGGCTGGGCGAAAGAAACGGAGAACGGCCGCAGAAGACTTGAATGAAGCGAGCGGCGACAGAGCCGCTCCAAGTTTGTAGTTTTCGCCTGTGTGCGTGCCCCGGCGCACCACGTGTCGTATGCTTAATGTGGCTTTATTTCGAACGCGTGCCGCTCGCATCCGAGAGTTTTCTATGTGGGTGGATGGCTGCACTCGAAAATATACATGTTTAAAGTGTATTTTTATTTTTGTTCGATTGTTTTTATTCGTTAACACACATTAAAATTTGTGATCAGGTTAATGTTTTGATCTATTACTCCCATTACTTTCATGTAAATATTATAATATTATTTTAAAATCACTAATAAAACATTTATTTTAACATGAACTCCTGTACCCGATTAATAAGGGTATCTTATAGCTTAAGAGAGGATAGAATATTCTCGTGACCTTGATCTTTAGTGTTTGAGTTCCTCTATCTCAAGAACTATAAGATATCTGTTTTAATCATATTTCGCAATAATACGTCTTCAAATAATATTAATTTATTTAATTTTTATTTTCGAACAGTAAGTCATACTTTATCCTTAATCGGAATAAATTATTACGTCGATAAAATTGGGAAAGGAAACATATACATTTCGCACTCACGAATAAAAGAAAGGAACCCTAATAATTGTACATATATTTTTTAAAATTATTGTAAGATATTTCGGTTTATACAAGTTCCAACTTAAGAGTTTAAATTCTTTTGGAAAGTGTTTCTCACATTTTCCAAGTGTAGGAATGCCATTCAACAGTCAGCTCTTAGATTATGAAGTGTCATTGAGGAAGCAAGGATAGGGAAAGGGCATTACCATTTACTGATTGAATTAGTCACGGTTGCCCCCTTACATTTGGTAATTAGCAAGCATCCTTGATGCAATGGCATTTACCCAAGCAAAAAGGAATGGCACAGCTTATTTATTTTGTCGACCCAAAGTAAACTTATCGCACCCTAATGAGTAAGAACAACTAATTTAAGAAACTCCGCTGCAAGCAGAATGTTTCACTTTGTTTTTGAAAAAGTTCTGCGACGAAAGGGGTGTAGGGCAAATAAAGTTGCCGACAAAGTATAAACTGAAAGTTTGTAATAACAATTATTCAACTCTCCCCATTTTCCCTGTTTACTTTCAGCCGTTAAACAGGTGTTTCTCCTGGCCCTTTTGCAAACTTAAAATCGATTAGCTGGTCTTTGAAAAGTTTTAATTGGCTATTATGGTGGAAATTCGTTTCTGAATTAATAATCATCATAACCTCATAATAGGAGGTAATCCCAGGGACCTCGTGTGTTTGTGGTTATAAACCGTTTATTGGCCACAAGAAACTAGCAATTAAAGTATTGCAACACATAATTTTATACGACCGGCTCACGCCGAATTGCGCAAACTAATTACGGCACTCAAGTCATAATAATAATTATTAATTGGGGAAGATGGAAATATGGAAGCAGCTCAATGGACTTCTGTTGGTCGGTGGCCAAAAAAAGTGATCACCTACATGTCAGCGAAATAGAAAGTGTTTTTCCTTAACGAAAGCGAAAGTGACATGTCCACCTCCGCTCCTCCGTTTAATCCAAGTCATGCGCTGAATTTCGAAATACGGTTGAAATATGAATCTCGTGCATTGATTACGCGTTGTTCGCCATGAAAATTGATTTGATAGTGGCTCCAGTGCCTTTCTGCCATTTTTCGGTATTCGATTGTGTCGTTTGGTCAAAAGTTTCACCATTTCATTGGCGGACAATTTGCCATTCCGGTCGCATTTCTCTTTCGAGCCAATGAAATTGGAAAACTTTTTCATATTCCAAATTGTTGCGTAGAAACGATGGCCGAGCGATGGCGGCCAAGTGCATGCCGTTAAATATAAATGAAGTGTCGTCGCTCAATGGCGATATTGTTTTTCAATTTCACGTTTTTTTTTGCTGTCGAATTCTCTGCTTTTTTTGTTGGCGCCACTGCCATTTTGCATTGTTTCACGCCATCGCCGCCGACATTTTGGCTAGGAGATGTGTGTTTGCGGCAGCTTTCCAACCCACCTGCCCCAGGTGAAGCCTCGGTTTCATTGGGTGGCCATTGGCAATTGATATGACCGCACCGCTGGCCATCGATTTTCTCTCTGCGATGGACAGCAAGCCAGAAAGTAAGAAAAGAATGCAATAAATAAATTGTACCATATGGCTTTAAGGTTGATTTCGTACCCCGTGGCGAGAGGCAATGAAGTCTCCCGAAAGTATGCTAAAAATATTAAATATTTATATGCTTTTAAGTGGGATTGGCTTTATGAATTTGGAAATAACACTTTTATTCTTTCATGTATGGCTTATAATAATAAAAATCCAATAACACTTGCATTTTCCATTTAGACGTAGGTAAATATTATATTTAGAAAGCATTGTGCCGCTTTTACACTTGAATATTTTCAAGGGGATCTATTAATATTAAATGGGAGAAAAATGTAGCATTAACATATTACCTTGTTTAGGTAAGCTGAAAACATATACTCCCCCTTGCATAGGGTATTTTCAGTATACAGAAGACTTTTCTACCTGGCATATAAAATGTGTGCATTCCATTAAAGGGCTCCTCGGTGGTTTTCTCCTATTCGCTGTGTTCACCTCCTGGAAAGTTTGTTGAATTTAACATGAAAGCTCATTGGCATTTTTATCAGGCACTTTGGAGAAAAGTTGCACTCATTATTCTGTGGTATTCAATCTACAAACCTCTCTAAAAGGAAACCCCGCGTATTAGAAAAGTTTTGGGGTTAATTACCCATTTCTCTTTGGGGTTGCTACTCCAAAAAAAGCCTTCAATTAGACACATTATTTTTGCATGCTTTTATTGCAGAAATATTTACACAAAAGGATACCAGATACCCACTTAGTACCTTTTAAAACGCCTGGGGGGTTTTGTTCTTTTTTATGTTTTTTTGCTTTGTACACTTCTCAATAAATAAATAAATAAGCAATACGCCGAGCGCCGTGCGTTTCAACTACTTAACTTAGAGCGAAATAAATAAGGTTGCAGTTTGGCCGAATTTCGTAAAGGGGGTTTTGGTTTTTGGTCTCAGGCTCACTTCTGACCCGCGTAGGCCAAGTCCTGGGCGTCCTGCGGCTCCTGCGAGGATCGGGCCCAAGCGTGGGGATCCCAGGCGGGCGAAGGGTGCTCCAGATGCTCGATGTGCTCCACGGGCAGGTCCACATGGTGGTCGATGTGGTGCTCCAGGTGGTGATCGATGTGATGCGGAACAATGTGCTCGATGTGATGGGGAACCACATGCTCGATGTGGTGGGGTACAACATGCTCAATGTGATGGGGCACCACATGGTCCACATGGTGGGGATAGTGCACCACCTCGTAGTTGACGATCTTGGGCTTGGCGATCTTGAAAATAACCAGAGCGCCAGATAGCACCAGCGAGAGCAGACCCAGAGTCATGGCCTTCCAGGTCTTCAGTGCAATGAGTCCCAGAGCCAGGGGAACCAGTACAGTGGTCTTCAGTTTCAGACCCAGCAGGAAGGGTAGAATTGCCTTGCGGATCATGCCACGTCCTGGAAAAGTACAAAAATTAGGGTTAAGTATGAGGTTATATAAAGATTTTTCTTCAAAATCATCTTTACCAACCAAAAGATATTATTCTTTAAAATTAAAATGTTATGGAGATCAACAAATTTACATTAACTTATAAGTTTAAGTTAAATAATACATTTTAAATAAACAGAACCAAGTTTTCATATTGGTAAACAAATCAGAAATCTGAATTATTGTTTGGAGGGGTTTCTTTGCATTTTATAAATTTCTTCATGTGTATTATTATATGAGACTACCATTTTTAGAGACTTCTATAAAATGCACCTAATCAATTTTTCCATTATTCTATACGCACCTTCGTTGGCAGCTGCCAGGGGAATGACTCCGCCCTGGGTGAGGGGATTCGACATGAGGAAGTCGGGCACCAGGGAGCGGGCCTCCGAGCTGCGGAAGTACTCCGGGGCCTGGATCCTCAGCGAGTGGCTGGCCAGATAGCTCTCGATGTCGTCGAAGATGCGCTCCTCCTGGTTCAGGGATCGGGACTCGACCTTCTCCGAGGTGCGGAGGATGGATAGGCGCTCGGTGATTCGCACCTCCGGCTGCTGGAGAGCCGAGTTGAACCACTGCAGGGCCTTGGGACGGACACAGGAGACACTCAGGTCCTTGAGGCAGCCGTGGTACATGTCCAGGGCCAGTTGGGTGGCGGTTTGCGGCGCCCGGTGACCTTCGGTGGGCGCCGAGTGGGCGGCGGACAGCGCCGCAAGGGCGACTATCAGACAGGCGGCGGTGCTCTTCATCCTTTCGGTGGTGGTTGTGGTTAGTACCCAACTCGCTCTCTGGTTCGGTGGTGCGCACGCGTTGGCCACTCAGCGGGTTATGCAAATGTCGCACGGGCACCGCTTGGTTTTTATACGGCGGCACTTTGCTAATTGAATTGCGTATGCCAGTGCGTACACTTGGATCTTTCTGCCCACCGCTTTGGGCTCCAGCTTTAGCGACCATTTCGCTTTGTTGTCAAAGTCATGGAAAGCGCAAGTTGACCACCTGAGTTTCACCTTTGTGCAGGCATGGCCCTAACTGCTTCTGGCTTCTGATTCTGTTCCCAAATTATGGTCTATTGGGTCAGGCAAGCGTTTTATGGGCACGCTGTTCTCTTTGCCAGAGGAATTCCTCGTGACGATTTCCCACATAATACCCCTCTAATGTGCCGCACATAATTGAAAGTTATTCGATGGCTTCTTCTGCATAGACGGCCGGGGACTCCGCTCGTAAAATCAAGTGCCCAGCAATCCGAGGTGAGTGCCTGGAAACCCAATTAGAATACGACTCTCCCAGCGCTCGTTTCTTCGCCAGCTGCCCGGATTACCGATACCCCCACTGGGGGCACTTAACTGCACCTGCTGACCACTGAAACAGAAAAAATACATTTGGTTCTCTATTATGAAGCGAGTCGCTTTGATTTCCTCTTTTAATGCTATATTTGCATTCTAGTTTGCTATTATATTCAATATTCGAAGTATCAAATAACCATTAAAGACACTTTAGCAAGAGTTCTATATGGCCAATAAGCAGTTGATTGTGGCATCTGCGATCTAAGTCTATAATCGAAGGAATAAAAACTGTTCAATAGTTTTGTTTTATAACTTATAACTTAAAAAAAGTGGACTTAAAAAAACATTTTTTTTGGTCCCTGGTTTGAAGCATTTTAAGATCTGAATCTATCTTCCTAATGATTTAAAATTATTCGAGTAATTTGTACTTTATTGAAGGTTTTAATCAAATTTTATCTTCAGAGTGACATAAACTGTCATAAGACATTAAAGAGTGTAAATAGTTCGGTTACCATTTTCATTGTTTGTCTAAAAAGTTTTTGCGTTAACCAAAGATTTCTCGTTATTAATATTTAGCCAAGCCAATTGAAGCCAATTGTTCTTTTTATACAAAATCATGATATTTTGTTGGGAGTTAATAAGCCTCAGTAAAGAATAAGATTGTGATTGTGGATTACGATAAAATTGTTTTTTAAATTAGACTCATTTAATATTTAAGATTTGCAGTTTTAAAAATTTTTTATAGCCCACCCTCATATCTAAGGAAACTGAAAACTATTTACCAAGCAGCCTTAAGAATTGATTTTGGAGCACACCGTACAACTCCAACAAATTACCTTCTACTTGATGCCGATATAACGCCTATCGAGATTAGAATTGAGCTGACCACTGCGCGGATTTGTAAGACTTCCTTATTCCCCAAAAACACGCCACTTCACATCGTCCTTCAGAAGATAAAGAATGTCAAAAGAAACCCCAAAATCCTTTCAATTCTGCATTAAGTTCAGAAGTCATTTACGGAAATGCAATAATCATCACTCCAGTTAAATCAAGGGAACAGAAACATACCAGTTGGTCCTTTTCAGATGATAAAAGAGACCTAACATTACATTACACAACTAAATACAGCATTTCTTCAACAGTATTTCAAACAACATACCTCTCCCTTAAAGAGCACTATAATAACTATTCATTCATATACACAGATGGATACAGGTCCGGACACGGAGTATTACTGCCACACGTGTAATAAAAACAGCACTTTTACCAGCATGTAGCTCTATATTCACGGCAGAAGTGGCAGCTATTTATGCAGCTTGCGAAAACGCTGTATTACAAAATAAGAGACTCACTATCATCACTGCAATCAATAGCCAACATAAGCATCCAATCCTTCTATACCACACGAATCCGAGGTATGCTCAACAGCCACCAGTCGAACATAAAACAAGGGAGAACGCTATAGTCGAGTACCTCGACTATCAGACACCCGTTACTCAGCTTAAGGGACCAAAGGGAAATGGAGATATGCAAGCAGCAAAGCGAGATTGAAATGCGCCACCTACCGGCGGTAGACAGACTTAAGCGTTATGGGAGTTAGAGTGGGCATGGCAAATTTTGTATCAATCGATAGGTATTGACGAGACCAATACATTTCAGTTAAAATTTTTTATCTAGCATGAAAATTGTGGGCGCCACAGGCTTGGGCAGTTTGTGGGCGATAGAGTAGGCGTGGCATATTCGCGTGACAAACTTGCGCTGCGTACAAGGATACGGAATCTAAATCTGAGATCCCAATTCTCTATCTTTGATAGTTTCCGAGATATCCACGTTCATACTTACGATTTTTTGAAGTGGGCGGCTTGTGGACGTTAAAGTGGGCGTGGCAAACTTTTTTTTAGGTCAATCGATAGGTATTGATGAGAACAATACATTACATACTTGCGCTGCGCAGGAATCTCAGGAATCTGCATGCCTAATCCCAGTATTGTAGCTTTCATAGTTTCCGAGATCTCAGCGTTCATCCGGATGGACGGATAGGCAAACAGACGGACATGGCTAGATCGACTCGGCTAGTGATCCTGATCAAGAATATATATACTTTATGGGGTCGGAAACGCTTCCTTCTGCCTGTTACATACTTTCCGACGAATCTAGTATACGTTACGAGTACCCGTTACTCGTAGAGTAAAAGGGTATAAAAACAATTTGCATCTTTATGGGAAAATGCATCAGACTACAATAACTTTACCAACCCCAGCAAGCTGTCGTTTAAAACTACAACATTAAAACAATAACTTTAACCGTCAGGACTTGGTAAAGTTCTCTCGGCTAAGTTTCCACTCCAAGCTCACGCATGAACATATAAGAAACAGACAAACAAAACCGCAATGTGAGCGCTGCAACACAAAAGTCACCATCAGACACATTCTCCGCAAACCCAACTGAACTCCTAGAGTAACACCTGGAGTATCCTAGCTTCCCTGAAATTCTTAAACGCAATAACATTAAATCATTTCATCCAAAACCTAGACATGGTCAAAATGTAAATATATATATAACAAAAGTAGCTTAAAGCCACAAAAAAGAAAACATAGGTTATAGGTAATTTACAATTGCCATTTAACCTGAGAATAAATAAGATATTTGATTACCTAAATTAAATCAGAATGTACCTTAAGCAACAAGGTATGTTTTGGAGTCCATACTCAAACATTTTTGATAAATCTGTACCAAGACTTTGGAAGACCCTGACATTGCGAAGGTAAATTATATTTTATTTTAATTATAGCAACCGTTTTTATTATTTATGTTATATTAACATGTACTTAAGATGGGTGATAAATCTCACTTAAATTGAATATTTATCAACAAGGTATCAAAATATCTTAGATGTATAGAGTAGAAACAAGATTTTAAATATTTGCTTACCAAGTATTTTACTTAGCAAGTATTAAATATTCAATGTTTTCTACGAATATATGCCATAAATGGCATAATTCCGCGACTGACAAAAGCCAAGGTGGACATCAAATGATTTCCATTTGCAACATAAATATTTTCCTTACTCTTTGTATATAAAACCTCAAATTGACAGCCGGTATTAATAAATCCTTCAATAAATCCGCAATTAGAACACAGTTTATGTACAACTTCCAATTAAGATATTTCCTCAAGCGAGACTTTGTTGTTGCTGACAATAATGTCAACAAATAATGGAATAAATATAAATAGCCATCTCAACAAACGTCCGTCTCAGTGAATGTATTTAAAGGAGGTGAATGATAGCCGGAAAATTATAAAATCGATGCTCATATCATTGGAATTAATTACCAGCGTTTGGAGTGTGCAACTTGATTTCATTAAAAATTGTTCGAATAGCGGAAATATTTTGGTGGGCCAAAATTAGCCAAGCCCTCGGAAATTATAAGGGCAGAGCAGGGGAGTTCGTGTTGAAGTACTTGGCTGCTTTGGCATTTAATGAGTTGCCAATTTGGCAATCGGTGTTTTGATGTCAGTGCAGTTGGCTGGGCCCACGAATCTTAATGTCTTACTTGCTCTTCCGCACTTTGTTGTATTTTTTGGTTTTTATTTTCTTTTGTTTTTTTGTTTGGGCAATAAGGAATTTTTATGCTGAAAAAAAGTGAAAGCTTTGCCATTTGCGTGTTAATTGCGTCTGGAATTTACATAAATATAAATTTCTAATGAGGTCGAGCTCGTCTTGGAGACATCAAAGTCACCCCAATGCCAATACACTGCCTATTAAATATATTTATGCAAATAGGTTCCATTCCATTTCGACTGTTTGCCAGCTACAATTAGACGTAATTCCTGCTGGGCTAAATTTATGCCTTGATTTATGCAAAGAAAACACGTTATTATTGAACCTGCTGGTCTGAGTGACTGATTTCCCAGCATGTGTGTTCCAAATATAAACTGCTAAAATATGCATGCAGATTGCCTTGTATTAATATCATTGATTCAATAGCCAGGCATTGGAAATCAAAGAAGTATAGGTATGTATGCCAAATTAGACTAAGCCCCCAGGTCAATTTGACTTGGCTTGTAAATGCTTCATGCGTGTGTTTCGAAGAAATTCATTTTATTAAATACATGACTGATCTTTGTTAAACAGAAATTTGATATATTCGAATTTAATTATAAATTTTGAATGATGTTTAATTTAATGTTTGCGAATGTAATGTATTGAAATCATTGAATTTCTCTTTATAGTTAGTATTTCCTGGATAATTTATCTTCGATTTTCCGATTAACATTGCTATTTTACATATTTGTAAATTTGTATATGTGTGCTTGATGATTTAATTAGCTACATTTGTGGCACGAAGAGAAAAAGTCGATTTCTTGTAAACAAAGGAACTAAAACAAGTGTTCACATTTCTATAGATTGCATTTTTGTCCATAAACCTGTTGCTTCTTAAACTTAAACGTTTGGATTGTATAGTCCTTATAAAGTTTTAGGCATTTCCAAAAGAAATTAGCGGCAGTAGCACTGGGTAAAAGTTGGTTAGTTGCCCAAATCGAATAAAAAATGTCTAAAATCTAAATATTGGTAACAAATTGACAAATGACCCCAAAAATGCTATTGAGTAAACCCATTATAAATAAATCCAAAATTAATAATTTTATTTTCATACCAATCGGGATGCCTACACAAAATGATGCGATTTCCGCTTCTTGCTCTTAGTTTTTGGCATTTTTGGTTAGAAATTGTTCTCAAGGGAAACCGCGATTTCTTCATCAGTCACAAGCCAACAGTTTGTCCCCTAATTGATTGCATTAAGTATTCATTGCATTTTATCGTTTTCCTTTCCTTTTATTATTACCTACCGTACAGTACTCAAATATAAGTCAAGAGATATATACTTCGCCTCTTCTCCCCCACATTTATGTCAAAACACACAAAACGCTTGTCAGAGACAAGAAACAGGACTTCATTGTACATCACAGATAGTCAGATTAAATATTTATTTCAACCCAAAGAGCTCAGTTTATACAAAGAGTTCAGTTTAATGTAACATTTCTGTAGCATTTCTGGAATAATTTAAAGAGTAATGTTGATATTCGATGTGTTAACCTCTGTTAAATTTTTCTTTTTCGACAACCTGTGGGCCCAACGTTTAAACGATATACATTTAACACAATTTCAATTTATTTTCCATTTTATGTGCTGGCGACAAAAACTCCTCTAATAACAATTTTTGCATATTGACTAATTGAGTTTTCAGCCGCATCCGTCTGACCGGCAATTAATAAATATTCTGATTTCATTATATCGTATTTTTAGTAAATTATGAGTGAATTATTTGTGTGCCATTCACATGTGTGTATGTGGAAAATTTAAAAAGTGTACTGACCGCAGCCGATTTTAGTAAATAATTTGAGTGCAAACTTAAACAAAATCAGAATGAATATTAATGCAGCGGTTGGGTGACCGAAGAGCTTCAATTGACATTAAATAGGCGAACCATTAGACTACAGTAAATAAATAAATAAATACGAGTTTAACAAATAAATTATGCGTAGCCTAGTTGTTTTATCCTATTTACAGTTCGGTTTTTAACAAGGAAAAGTTGACTTCAAAGTTGCTCGATCTCGCTTAACGTCTCACGCTCTCGAAGATTGGGGACCTCCGGTTCACTTGGACGGCATGTTGCACTGTGGATACAGGCTCTGGCAGTCCTTTTGATCCTGGCCATCCCGGGCAGCCTGAATTAGTCGATAGAAGCGACGCACTGCCTCATTCGCATGCGTTACGGGCTCCAGTTCGCTGGTGTCGCTGCAACAGACACAAAATGGGAAACTTTAGCAAAACAACTTTTCGCGTATTTCATTAAATAGTATTTTTTGTGTGTTATTCCTAGCAGATGCTCCCCATCATGGTTTTTTTACACTCGAAAACAAAGTATTCGTAGTTGGTCTAGTACATTAAATATTAGCTTGAGTCCTAAAAAAATTTATATTTAAATTTTTTAAATTTTAATTTGAATTTAATATTGGAATAAATTTATGATATATAAATATATAATAATAATTTGTTTTTTCCCGAATCTTCTTCAAAGCCCTAATCAATCAAAAACCATTAGAAATTAAAAATGTCATTAAAATTTGAGCACAAGAAAAGTTTTGCCTGTCATATTTTAACAGAAATCCTCAATGTGTACGGTTGATTGATGTGATTTTTGAATAGATTTTCTGGAAGTCAAGCCAATGTTTTTTTAGAGTGTTCTTAGTTAGTTAGTCCTAGCTGCAGGCCAAAGCCTAAGAACGCTTTTTGTTGGGTGCCAGGAAGTCGGCTAATTAACTTTGCCATTTCGGCCCATCGCAGTAAAGTTTTCATGGGCGCAGGTCGAATCGCTTGTGCGCACTTTTGGGCTTACCAACACGCGCCTTTTGTGTGTCAGACATTCATGCGTCACCCAAAAACGCCTACATCCCATTCCCCATCCTGCTGGCCCAGCTATTCGAGCTTAAATTGAAGGCGTCTGGGGCAATTGATTCTGTGGGCGGGGCGTTGCTAATGGATTTCATGTGACTAGTCAGTCGTGCACGGAGGTGGTGGCCGGAAAATCGCACCCACATAAGTCAAGGCCAAACTGATTTCCTATGCTCTTTGTCCGCCAAGGAAGAATGGGGGGACGTGACCTGATGCAAGGATATGTTGCCTGACTTTTAATGTACAACAGTACTTTTTTATCCTCCGCCCTTATCCCACAAAATAAAATAGTTAACACAATAAATCAACAACTAACTACAGTCAAACTTCTGTAAATTATTCCGACCCTAGTCAAGTGAATTACATTGGGTAGCAAGTAAATTAAAACTACGTTCCTGGGAAAAATTTTATTTTCAATCAATAATGAGATTTAGTAAACTTATTCTGATTTTATTTGATGTATTTTCATTTTCATCAGATTATATTTCAGAAATAATTTTAATCAGAAAATAATTTTAATTATTGACGTCAAACATTTCAATACCATTTCAAGACCAATTAAAATTGAACAACCAACGCCCTGGGCTGACATTTCAGAATTGTATTTAAAGATTTGATTCTCTTCCGTTGAAATGGTAATACCCGAAATACTTTAGCACGCTTTTCCATTAATTATGATTGTTTTCATTATAGATGCGCATGATTGCAGACAGTGGACGCTTTAAACAAACGTAGCATTTCATTAGGCCAATTTATTTTAATTAATTTTCAACTACGATGGCCGAAAACCTGAGCTCCCCGCCATCGTCAATGGCGTCCCGATAAGGCAATTAAGCACACTTTGGCCACTCAATTAATGACTTGTCATGGGCACGCGGACTCATAAATCATGCGACATAGGGACTAGGTCTAGCTGACTTCTCCTGGGAGGCGAGCCTGTCACTCACAAAGTTGTCAAGGCATTTATCTCGGGTCTACAAATTTTGCACTCATTGTTGTCAGCGTGAAAAGGCCCATAGGCAGGGCCCAAAAGATAATGAGCCATGAGAAATATGATGAATGCGAAATGCGAGTTTATCTGGTCTGTACCATGCTCGAGTGCCCCTGGAGTGACCGATGTGGGTGGAACCATTTTCGCTGAGGATGATGATGATGATGGCACGCGGCTTATGGCTGGTAGTTCCACTTGGCTGGCCATGTGCAGTGTGCAGTTCAATTAGGAGATGCGACGCGACAGCCACGAACTTGCGACGACAAACTGCACTCCGACAGCCCCAAGTTCCACTTTCTTTTCACGCTCTTGCCTATTAATTGAAAGGCAATGATGGGGCCCATACTGGAGGTGGGCCTTTAAAGCCATTCCCGCAGCGAAAACGCGTCGAACTGAGCTGGCTGCAAAACGAATTTAAGTTTTGACTGCCTGACATCACAATTTGCAATGCCCGGGGAGCAATTAGAGCACAGAATGACACATTTTATGGCAAATGACAAGTCTTAGTTCATGGCACACAACCATAAAGCCAGCCTGCCTCTTGCAGTTATGGCCAAAATAGTAAGTCGTTAGATTTTGAAAACTTAAGGCAACTAACTTGGACTATAATGAATATGCATAAAGTAAAATATTGAAGAAAAACTTTCTGTTTGACAAATGGTAATTACATTTTGTCACGCATTTCCAAGTGATTGTTAAATGCTAATTACCTATTTAAAAAATAGTACTTTAAAGGCCTTCAAGTATGTTAAATAATTATCGTAAGCAAATTTACTCAGAAAGCCAATTATAGATTTTAAGAATTGTAATTTTATCTAGCACAGACCTTTATATACAATAAATTTTAGTTTCACTCTTGCAACTTGATGTTTTTAAAAATTAGTAGCAATACATCTATAGATATTGCTTTGCTAAGAGTGGAATTTAAAATACCAATTAATATAAATCTGACTGACTGAAATATGGTCTCTAGCTTTCAAAGGAAAATCAAAACAAAATGTAAAAAATATAAAAATCAAAAATGTTACCAAATTACTACCTTAATGTATAGTATTTTTTTAATATTTCTAATTGAGACCTTAATCCCCATAGTTCCACACTTACCGACTTAGCTCCGCGGAGATGAAGTTGCTGTGCGGACTGTAGGTGGCCGGATCCTTGTACATGCTGCACACGATGCGCTCCTTGCACAGATCGTTCTTCACGCCCAGTTGCTCGACGATTTTGTCGATTTTCAGCAGAATGGGACTGTAGAACGGATCGTAGTTGAGCGGATACAGCGGCTGAAAACGCACAAAAAGCGCACAGGTTATTCGTCACGAACGCAGGTTGGTGCGGCGGATGTCAGCAATTGCAAACCTGTCCGTCCTGTACGAATGGCTGGTGCTCCAGTATCTTCTGCTGCTGCTGGATGAGGCGCTGCTCGGCCTGAATGCGGATGGCCTCCTTCAGCTGGGCGGCTAGTTCGGGCTGGGGATGGAAAAAGAGGATATGCAGAGAGTTCTGTCAGTCATGCACTCAGAAAATCGATCTATTTCACGATATTCAAAACTGATATATCATTTAGAAAGAAGCAAAGTTTATGAAATCGTTTGAAACTACAGAACCCAATATAAAAAATATATAACAAAAATATATAAATAGAACACCTTTAACTTTTTAATTTCTCTTATATAGTATTCCTTAATATCTACTGTTCTCCTATGATGATTTTGCAAAGTTTTTTTTTAAGGATTCGGTTTTCTATTGATGTATTTTTACCATGTTAAGAAATGTCCCAGTAATGTTAGCGTTAAGTTCTTGTACAGTTTTTGTATCACCTTGTGATATCCTTGTAGAGATTATTATAATTTTAGTCAGAAGTTTGCAACGCGGTGGTAGATTGTTTTCCGATCCTAAAAATTTACATATTTCTGATCAGCATTCCTGGAAAATTCGATCTGGCCATGTCAGTCTGTTTATAAGTCCGTCTGTGTCGTTTTTACGCAAACTAGTCTTTTAGTTTTATAACTATCTGGACGAAAATTTCTCAGAAGTCTTCTTTCTAATGCAAGTAATATAGAGGTTGAAACGACAACTATTCTTCCTCGTATTGGAATGATTGGAAAGTTATGTGTACATTTTATTGCTTTTTTATGATTTAAAAAATTTCTGTTGAACTAAAAAAAAATTTAATTGCATGACATGGTTTAGCTGTAAGGTATATAAAATTCGGCTGGCGTAAATAAGCCTCCATTCCTGTTTTTAATATTAGGAGGTGCTTTAAGATAGACAAAAGAGAATATTATTACTAGCTACAAAGGTTGATGCACATAATATTACTTCTGCAATCCTGTTTAGGACCTACTGACTTAAAAATACTGCACATATTCAGAAATGCTTTAAGCAAAGTCTATTGGAAGCCAGCAACTTTTGTTATTTCTTGCCTGAAAATAAATTTAAATCTCGCAACTGTTAATGGCACATAAATTAGGTATGTGTCCAAGTCAAAAGCGTCGTACAAACATTTTGTAGGATGCAACAGCAAAAACCACTTTGTGTGAAAAGGGTTGAGTTTGCTTGAGCTGCTAACCTTCTGCCGGGGACAGCTCATCCAAACCCAACTGAACTGGCTGGCACACTTTCTCGGCGGCCAGGAGTTCCCATCATATTCGGCTATGGCTTTGGCAAGGCGAGCTCATTTAATTAATGTGAACAGCGGGGTGTTTTGCAAGCCTACGGGTTTTGCAGTCGGTCGGGAAGTGCAATGGCAAAGTGCATTTTAATTATGGCTTAGTTGACAAGCCAAGAGCCCGAAGGCCCGGCCCACATGTGGCCGGCGACGCAGCTCACTTGAAAGTGAAAACTGTCATCGAGTGTCAGTCAGTCAGTCGGTCAGTCAGTCAGTCAGTCGGTTGGTTGGTTGGTCTGCACAAACTGTTTGCCAAGCCATTCACCTTGCAGGGCCTGCAGTTTGAGCCACTTGAATGGTGTCGCTGGGCAAAAAGAGAAAAGAATTCAGCTGCCATGCGGACAAGACAATTTGCATCATAGGAAAACAATTTGCACTTTTGTGGAAAGTGTCAATAGAGACGGCCATGTGCCAGACGATTGTTTGCCAGTGAAACTGCAGCAGCCTGATTGATTGTGTTGTTGTCCAGTTGTGCAAGTGTGCAAACTGCAAATAGGAGCCTCTAATGATGCAAGTAGTCAGGAGGAGGTGCAGACGAACTACCAGTGCCACAGTAACCAGACGGCAATGAATACATAATTCTTTCTTGAAAGTTTAACGAGGAAAGTTTGAAAAATTTTAAGTTCTTTCTTTCAGATTCTTTTTTGATTTAATTTTTAAAAAACGTGCACCTCAAGGTGCATGTTAATAACTTCTTAAATATTCAGATATGGATTTAGATAACCTAAATGCATTTTAAAATGGGGAAAATGGTTAAAGGGTTTGTTAAAGTATATTTCTATATGAACACACAGAAAATTCGGACGTTCTCATCTGAGTTGAAAATGTCCTTAAGAATAAAACGACATTTTTGAAGTGGAAAATGTTTCCTTTTTGCTAGAATCAAGTTGAATTTCCGGTATTTACATTGTTGATCTCAACAAATGAACTATTAGTTCAGTCACTAGTGTATAATTATCAAAAAGTTGTTAAATAAAATCAATTTAACTTTTTCCCTTCTCACCATTTCGTTCTAATATTGAGCACATTGATATCAAAATGTACTTACAAGGTTTTTAAGAACAAATGTTCTCAATTTAAGAAGAATGTACTTCAAGATTTCTCTCTTAAAAAAATTTAAAAAATAGGAAAGCCTACAGTAAAATATCCTAAGTATATATTTGAAATTCCTTTTTTTCCAGCGACCATTTTTTTGGAGCTGATAAAAAGAAAACTAAATATCACTATAATAATGTGATTGTGAACCCAACTATTTTAAAAATGTTTTTATAATAACTTGTTGCCTGCCTTTTCAAATATTTTTTATTTATACCAATGGTTCGAAAGTAGACTGTTTTTTCTGCACACAAAATTGCAAGTTTGGTTGATTTTAACCAATTTTTGCATGTGTGCTTTCCCTTGAAACCTATGCAGATTGTGTTTTACGCGGAAAATGGCGCAACTCTCGCCACTCATAACCACACGTGGGCTATCTGATTTCACAGACTTCTTTTTTATGTACATTGCTGCGATTACAATAATGCACATTTGCGTATTCCGTTTGCCTGCTGGAAATTTATACGAACATACGTAATGGGCTGTAATGTGATACGCACCGAAAGTTGTGGCTCCTGCGCAGCCTGATTTTGCTGCTGCTGATTATTGCGCGCGGGATCATACTGCGCGGCAATTTGAGCTGCTGCCGTGAGCCCGGGCCCACTTTGCGGCGGATGGTGTCCCTGTCCCGGAACGAACACCGGATGGTGCTGCGTGTGTGCCGGCCTTGAGCTGTAAAAATCGGGGATAATTATACGCCGATAGCAGGTGGGAGTGGGTTGTGTGGGCTCAAATTGGGTTGGCACAATAGTTCCATTGGAGCGGCGAATCAAATTTCCTTTTCGCTGCTCTTTTTAATTGGCAGCAATTACCACCCAACAGTGAGTGTTGTTTGGCTTTCATTAAAGAATTTTAATTACATTTGGTTAAGCAGGAAGGACATAAGGGATGCGAAAACAAATAGATAGCGTTTCGAATGGATCGTTAATTATAAGCACAATCTACCAGAGTATAGCGTATAATAAACATATGTTAGAGTTCTGCACCGAAAAAATGTTGGCATAGTGACACTAAAGCTTACAAAAGCTAAATATTATAAGACGAATATTGGCAAACCTCCCTATCTGTGTCTTTAATCTCTTGATGTTTGTCAGATCTTTGATGTTTATCAGACCTTCTAAGGAATTAAGTAAAAAAAAAATTTTGTTTAGTGGTCTTAATAGAAATTTTTTAATATTTCTTGAGTTAAAAGAAGGCTTCTAAGTTTATGGTTCGATACGATTTCGGAAGAAATGTACTAGCAAATAATAAGCCTGGTTATTCTTTTTTCAGTGCAGACATTGGATGCGTAGGAAATAAACACTTTAATATAAAGTCACCGGGAAATAGAAGGAGTGGCTTGGGGACTAGCATGAGTTAGTAGCTTATATAACGACCAAATCTATGGGTGTGCGGGTGTGTTCCTCTGCGGCAGTGCAAGTGAGATTTCATGTGCGTAGGTGTACTTGTTTGTTGGTTTTCGGGCGCCCTTTAGTGGCATGTACCTTTGTTTGTCCTGACTTTGAAATGGGTTTAAACTGTGACTAGAGGCTTGTATTTTCTGAGCACTTAATTGCTGTTGCAGCTGAAGCTTGAGCTGTTGCTGCTGCTGTTGCTGTTGCGACTGCTGTTTCGGCTGGGTGGGCGGCCTCGCCTGCTGGTTGACAGGCCAACGCTGATGTTGCTGCTGGTGTGTCGCATGTTGCTGGTGTGCCTGTGCCTGTACCTGATGTTGCTGTTGTGCCTGTGTGGTGCCCAGGCCCCAAGCATGCAGGAGACCGGCGTCATTCGCCGGGTGGGGCTTAAAGTAATGCGCATTCTCCTCTATCTGTGCAACGCGATTTATATCGCCTATGTATCTATTGTATGTGATGCAGGTCGGTTGTTGTGTGTGAGTGTGGCGTGTGAGTGTGGTTTAGAGACAAGACAGAGACACAGACAGTTACAGATGCGGATACGGAAGGCGTGGGGTGGTGTCTAGAAAAGCGGAACTTACTCGGAACCCAAGCCCGGTCCACTGTTCTCCCAGGCCCCCTCGAAGTGCTCGAATCCGGGGCCGTAGCTCTCGTGCACGGGGGCTCCATGGAGATAAGCGGACGGATGACCCTTGGGCGGGTGGGTGTAGATGATTTCAGGACCCGGACCCGAGTGGTGCTCTCCGCTGTGCCATGGGGGAACCACCTAAGGATCAAAGAGAGTACCATTGAGAATTAAGTATAGCTTACATTTTGTAAAAAGAAGGTGATGAATTATTTTTAAATACCCTTGTAGAGGGTATAATGATTTCAGTCAAAAGATTGCAACGCAGTGAAGGAGACGTTTTCGACCCCATAACGTACATATATTGAATATATATTCTTATATATGTATATATATTCTTGATCAGCATCACATCGATCTAGCCATGTCCGTATGTTCGCTTCTACGCAAACTAGTCTCTCACTTTTAAAGCTATCGGGATGAAACTTTCCCAAAAGTCTTGTTTCTATTGCTGGTAGTATATTAGTTAGAACGAGTCGGATCAGGCAACTATATCCTATAGCTCCCGTAGAATTGATCAAAAAATTATTTATAAATATATGTCTAAAAATGATAGCTTCGATGTTTTTTGACATATTAACTTCTACTATTGGGGATATCATTCTTTTAATATTTAAGAATTTCGAATAAAATTTAAATCAAATCTGACTTTTTCATCATATAGCTGCCAAGGATCGTAAAATTTATGTAGCATAAATTATTTCTGTTCCTCTGTTTACCTTAAATGTGTTAAAATATTCTATTGAAAAACAAAATATGATATTTATAGATACTTTTTTAATTACTTGAGAACTTTTAAAAAGTAAATATAATTGCTTTTAATATTTTTAAACTACTAAAGGCAACACCAAGTGAGAATAGCCGGCTGCGACCGAGCTCTTCAATCTTAAATGATGCAGATTGCACTTCACTTTATTAAAAGGGTTGCCATGACAGTCATTTAGCGCAAATTAAGAAATATGGTAATGAAGAAGTCGGGTGCCCTGCTTTGGCTTGACGTTTAATAAACTCGTCAGCAAACTTTGTTCACTGTACTATAAGGCTTCCTTTTTGAGTGCTCTCATCGCGACATCTCGTCGGCTATTTATAGTCAATATTTGAACATACCAAATAATACGCATTATTGCTCAACTTTGTCTGGTTGGCTGGCTGGGCCAGCTTAAGCTCAGTTCAATGACTGCCAAAACGCCGTAAATAACGAACAAAATGCGGAGATATGTGACTGTGTCATTGCCTGGCACTTCGACTAGAGTTCAAGCCCAGCCTATTATTTGTGCTTTTTATTGTGCACCGAATTCTAACCATATTTCATGCTGTGCGGCCCGAAAACTTTTCCTACCAAAGAGGTGACATACGCTCACGAACAGACGACATGTTAAGTGGGTGTTTCTTGGTCCTTGTGGCTGGAAAGTCTTTCACTCTGTCACTTAATTTAATTTACACCGAGTGCGAAAGCAGCCAGGGATGGCGATGACGCTTTAATAGACTGCAAGTTGTCTAGAAAATATGCACATATCATTGGCCACCCGGGTGTAAATTCACACATGGAATTCACACAACTACTCCCCTATCGATACTCCATTTTTTATTGCCGCCAATGCTTTCCTCTTCCAGCTCTTGAAGTATTCATATATTCCGTGAAAGAAAAAAGCTAAGCCGCAAGTATTCCCCACTGATTCCTGCTTTCTCCAGTTGTCGGCGTTGGCCTAAACCTCAATAAACGACTTGTTTAAAGGATTGTAATTGCTAAAGTGGTCGTTTTATTAAATCAATTCTAGGGGAAATCATACTTGGGCAAAGATTGTCGTATGCAAACATTGGGACCCGGATTATCCCAATGGCTCAGGCCCTGGACCCCGTTCAATAGCATTCTTTGGGAGCATAAGCATCTCATAAATGCGAGTATCTACGCGTGTGCACTCTTTCGTGGGAAAATGGGGTGGTTACCGCCAGACCCTGGTCTAATCCCCATCAACGGCCCCAATTGAAAGACGGGATTTCATTTGACGATATGTCAAGCTGGGTGCTGTCTGTGTCAGCGTGAGCTCATTTCGAGGGCACGTGCTATGCCAACTTGAAGTCGGGATTCTTCAATGGAAATTCTTTTCAACTGCCGGCGGAGAACGGCTCTAGACTTTTCTAATTGAATTTCCGGGAGCGCGGGCTAGAACATGAACAAAAGAGACTTCCGACCGGCAGATTCATAGACAAACTGAATCACATCCAGATTGTTAATGAAATTTCTCCAAAAATACGCCCGAAACATGATAAGTATAATAGGCCTAACCCAAACCAGTTAGTTGTGTTTTATGGCATCGAAGAAATTTCTTTTGGCCGAATGTCATATCTCAGTGTCATCGAAATCTTTGCTCTGCTCGACTTTGAAAGCTAGTATACATCTGATTATACTGTTAAATAAACAATGTCTTTTGGCTCATCTATTGAATTTGATGAAATTCACTTGTATTAATTAAATACATATAAGCTTATATTTTTTAAAAGCTCTAATAATACATTTTTAAAATAATTTAATTTTAAATAAGTAGATCTTGTCTAAATACTTATTTCGCTATCTGATAGCAATAATGTACTGTTAAAATCGAATAGCAACTGTCATATTAAATAAGTTTTAGATTAGGTCGTAAACCATTTACGGATGTAACTTCGGTGACCCAAATTAGGAAAATCTTTATGAATACTTGGAAACCGAACTCCACTTAATATTATGCATTTTATATTACCCGTGCAAATGTACCTACGATAAAATCGTCAATTCTACTTGATTGTATCGATAAACTTTCTAGAAATCTCTGCGGATAAGATGCAATTTGTGCAATATCATCTCCCATCTGCGCTTACCGTGTGATGATGGTCGATGAGGTGATGGTGGTGGTGGTATTTGGCTGGTGCGTGATAGGATTGCTGGTAGTGCGAGCAGAGCTTGAAGAGGTGCGACAGCGCCGGGAACAGGAAGAGCAGGAACTTCAGCAGCAGTTTCTTGGCCGCCCCGACTCCGATGACGATTGGCAGCAGCCAGAACAACTTGATCTTGATGATCTTTATGATCAGCAGCAATGCGAGGAATGACAGCACCAATTTGCTGCGTAGAAATTTTTCTGGACAAACGAAAGTAGCAATCGAATCAGATTTTTGGATGCAGTTGCTGCCGCAGATTGGTCAGAGAGTGAAAGCGGTTGCTACATCTGCATCTGCGCGATAGGGAAAGAAATTGCGAGTATTACTTACGTATTTTCTTCTTGATTATCGCCCCAGCCAGTCGGGCCTTGACTACCTGTTTGGGAATGAGCTCCAGCTTGGCGATGATTCCGTTTCCTTCGATGGCCCGCGGCGAGATGCGAAAAGTGGCTCCGTTGAACATAACCTCGGGCAGATCCACCTCAAGATCGTGGGTCATCGCGAATTTGATACTCTTGCCATATAGAGCGCTGGTCACTTCCTCGATTGGGGTTTCCGCACTTGCTGCTTGGGAAATGCAGAATTGGAGAATTAGACAGAGAAACACTCGTGAGTGATGCTTTTGGGTTAATGAAAGTTGTGCGGAAAGCGAGTTCCAACACTCAGGATAGGATGATGGATGCTCTTGCGCAACTGCGAGTAAATATACGCATCCTATATTTTATATTTATAAGCGAGAGTGGGTAGACATTTGTGCGTTGGCTTAAATGACTAAAGCCAAAAAAAATATAAAAGGTTTTTAAATGTGGTTAGGCAATGCCATAACCTTATTTCGTATACATTTTTTAGGTTCTTGTTTGTTGTGAATTTAGAAACCTTGTAGTTAATTTATTACTTTTTCCAATAAATGAAATACAGTAAAATTATCAGCAATTTACCTTCTCTTTTAATAGCTTTTAGGTTTATAATATCCAATACTTTTAATTTGAGTACCAATATATGATACGATTTAAAAGGTGGTTTACTATATAGTATATACTACTATTACTATCTATTATTATATTACTATATTATTTTTATGATATATTACGATATTAATTATGATTCAATTTACTAATTAACTCAATTCTTTAAGTCTATACTTTAACCTTCACTTTAAATGCAATTCCCTAACAATTTGAGTATTTTTAAATTCCCCCTAGTAATATTTATATTTCTTCAAGCCTTAAATTGCACAACTAGCTAATTTTGCAAATTCTAAATGATCACCAGCTGTTACGTAATTCTTGACCGACTCGATGGCTGTTAATGGGCGATTGTTACAGTGTTGGCCATGCTGTGAGCCAAAGAAAACATCTGATGCCTGGTAAAAAGCCGCATAATTGAGCGCAGTCAAAGCGGCGTGACTCACATAAACGAGAGATCGTTGCCGCAGCAGATATTTCACTGCTCTCAGGCGCAGCTAAAATACGTAAAAAATCAAATCAAATCGCGGCAAGTGAAAGTTACTGGAAGTGGCAGAGTCATTTTTTGTAAACGTGCTCAGGTATCGGTAAACAAAACAGAGAAAAGAATCGACGTGAAAACTGCTTGCACACACAAAAAGTCGAGCACACACAAGGGCTCTTACATAAGGCGATGTTAGCTAAACTTAATTGGGGAAAACACCTATTTTAAAGTAAAGAATTGCTAGCTGAGTGCGTTTAAAAATAAACAAGACATTTGTAATATCAAACCAGTTTCACTTTAAAATTTGACGAAATATGGTTACAAATTTTAACTTGTAATTAGCACTTAAAGCTCTGGAGTCGATTGATTAAGATGAATAATTCTTTAACTTAAGTTAATAATTTTTTAAAACAATTGGATAACCAATAATAATACAAATTGTATTGCAATATAGATAAATGAATACCTATATTAATACCTGTGTGATTTTTCTGCCCCTATCAACGTTTTGTTGAATATTATACACTAAATATGCTAAGCACCTTAGAAAACCTCTCCAAAGCTCTCATAAAATTCATTATAGACAGTTCTTAACTTACCGGCACGTGCCTCCGAGTGCTCCTCCCTCTCCGTCTCCACTTGGTAGTCCACTTGGTTCTTGAAGAACTTGAGTCTTTGCGTCACATTGACATCCTGCACATCCAGAGCGCCATCCAGGTAGCTAAATACGTTCTTTTGAAAGCAGGAGACGTCTGGCTTCAGATAGCAATCGCGGACAAGGCCGTCCCAGAGCTCGTTTCCACTGGTGAATCGCCGGGCCAGGCGGAGGAGCAGGGAGTCCCCGGGGGCCGCTTTATCCGTATGCTTCCTGGCCGGAATATCGGTGTCATTCACCACGGTCTGCCACTCTTCTTCCGGTGGCAATTCCGTCGTCGTCCAATCCGTTGGGGATTCCGTCGGCGACTCGGTGACCGCCTCCTGCTCCTCGATGGCCTGCGTTTCCATTTCCAGGTGGCTCAACGGAGTGGTGGAGAGATGGCGACCAAGACGGCCATTCCGAGCCGTTCCATCCGCATCGACGGCCGAGTTGATTAGGCAGATCAAGAGGAGGAAAATCAAGTGGCCACATTTTAAGCTGGCCATGCTCACTGGGTGGCAGTTGCAGGTGCGATTTCTACTGGAGGATGTCCACTGTCGCTGGCTCTCACCTGAGCCCCAATTATGGGGCAAATGACTGTGTGTGCTGGGCATTGTCAGTTTCGTTTTCGGTTTCACCCGGCCAGTTAGCACTGCTGACGGCCGATTCACACCTTGAACCTACAATTGCAATCGCAATTGCAATTGCACCTTGGCCCTGCAATTTAGCTGTAACCCAACTGTTTATTTAGCCGTTTTTGCTGTAAGTACGTGTTGAGGGAACGGGAACTCTGGCTTTTTGAGGCGGACACAATGGCCGGCTTTATTGGCGAAATCGTTAGCCAATTGACAAATCAATTTATGAGGCACTCGGCTTAGCACGCAAACACAATTCCATTGATTGTCGGTCGGTTTTTCGTAGCAGCTCGATTCTTTTTATTGGTTTTAATGTACTTTCTTCGTGCTGTTTGTTTTGGACTCGTTTGTTTGGAATTTCGCTGCCGCATTTAGCGCGTTTTCTATTTGCTCTATTCGGTTATCCGGCTGCCTGCAATTACTTCATCGCGTCACACCTACGGCCTAACGGTTTCGTATCTGGAGGCGAGTATCTTGTAACTTGTATCTCGGGGATATGCAAATCACCTGTTGGCGCGTTCCGCGTGCGCATGCGTGCGCGTCTGGTTAACAACTGAGCGTGTTGTGGCCCAAACAGTTGGCCAAGATCATGGCCAGGCTTAAAGCAGACCGGTCGCTCTCTCTGGCGTTTTACTCTCCACGGTTTCGTTCAGTTGCCGTTGACTTTTTGCACTGCAATATCGGTTGTATCTGGTATCTGGTATATGGTACTCCTGCATTCACACGTAGCTCTTTCAAGATTCTTCCGCCGCGCAAAACCTTAACTGTAATTTTTGCCGCGGCTGAAAGTTGTTTGGTCTACGCTCACTCCACTATGTTTGTTTATACAATTTCCAGTTAGCTTCAGATTGTTTCGAGTGCAGTTTGTCTGCTGGCTTGACGTTAATTTTCCTGGTAGTTTTTGCGCCGCTCTTCCTTAGTCGGCGCTTTTCACGGCCATTTGGTGTCCAATGAACGGGTTTTCCTACAACGACAAAGTAAGTACATAGATAAAGCGATTTTATTATGTTTTGATGGCGCCAATATGCGGCTTTGGTTTTCCGGCAACTTTAAATCGAGATAAAAGAGAAAATGGGTCAAGAGTCGAGCGGCTGATTTGTAATTCGATTGAAAGATACAAGTTTCATATGGTCATAATAATAATATTCTTCGTATTGGCTTAATGTACAATAGACATTTAAAACTAATCCCTCTTTAATTCAAAAATCTGTGTGCGCTTCTCTTTATTTGTGATTAGGATTTTTTCGATCTGTGAAATATTTTGAACTATTTACAAGACTTTAGGAAACCCACATAGTTTCCTAAAAATATATATATCTTCGTTTTATTTTTAAACGAAAATTGGTTACCAATTGACCTATAAATTACGAAGTTTACCTTTTATCCACAACGACTGGATTGGGAACAGAATTGAAAAGCTATTCTTGGGGACAAAAGAAACCAATCGACTGTCAAATAAAATCGCCATTACTGAACCACTTCCGATGAGCAACAAAAGACGTGTGGCGGCATACATAAGACATATGACATTCATCTTTTGTTGCTCGTGGGCCATTGAAAGTGCTTCAGCTAATATTCCATATTTGATCAAGATATCAATCTCGGTTCTTGCACTTTGACCTTATTATTGCTACTTTATTCTGGCTCTGAACTTAATTGGCACACGTCTGAGACCTTTGTGGCATTCTAATTAGCTCAACGTTGTCGCTGATTTGGGCCCAGACATAAGAGCCATTCCATAAACTGTTTCAGCCGTTTATAATTATGTTTCCAATGCAATCAATTAGACCGCATTACGCGCACAGCTGCATACTAGAGTACTGCTCACGATTATTATTTTTAACGAGCTGCGACTTAGTTGCTCTCTGCAGACGGTACGTATGCGTAATGTGCATAAACGACATATGTTTCATGTAACGTGTCGCGTTGTTATGGCTTTTCATATTAAAGGCATTCTATTAAAGTGCCATGGCGGCTTATGTCATGCCAAAGAAACAGCCATAAAGCTGCGAGTACACAATTGCTATAAAAATAATGGCCAGCTAAATCAAGTTTAGGGAGTCGGCGGCAGCAGAACTCGCTCCTCACCCGAAAAACCATATGATGTAAGTTCTTTGCGGGTTCAAGTCGAGTCGAAGACCCAGCTGCAACCGTTAGGTGGTTTAAAGGTGAGTAGCTTAGAAACATGGAACTTCGGGTTTGAGCAGAGAACCAAATAAAAAATGTTTAGCTAATACTTAGTAAAAAAAGTATCAATTTTGCTTATTTACTTATGTTTAAGATGCTGCAGGTATCAGCGTCTCAGAAAATTAATATTTGAATGCATTTTGAGTTTTTGTTGCTTTTGATAAAAGTGTTTTAATTGCCACTTCGTAGTTAAATACACTTACAAAAATCTTGTGGGTTTTTAGATAATTTAGATCATTAAATATGTTATTACTGAAATTATTATATGAAATAATACCCGAATGTTATTATAATGCGAAGTAAAATTAATTTTTGTTTACTCATGTGCCCTTAAAAGTTGTTTTCGGTCTTATGCAAGACTTGAGATACATTTGATTTCGGCTGCTGTTCTGTTGTTGGCTTTCACTCGAATGCTTCCTGCTCTTTTTAATAATGATTCAATTACATCTGTCTTAATGGCACTTGAAAATGGCCAGCTCTCGGCTGGCAGGTAGATTACGTTTTCGGAAGGTAACGAGCTTTCCCTGCACGCTGCTTTTGCCGCTGTCAGTCGCAGCATTTCCGTGAGATTTTATTGCATTTTTATGTGACAATTTCTCGGGCTGACACACGCATCCGAACATCGCAAATGCCTCGCTCGACGAGCGGTTATGTAAAGCTTTAAGTATTTGCATTCCATTAAATTGTATCTATGTTCGGGGCAGACTTTCGGTTTCAGTCGAACGCCTAGTGAATGCGTCTAATAGATTACTAATTTCACTTTATGCGTGCTTGTAACTTAGTTCGCCGACTGGTGTGATTTGTGTTAGCGTGCAAATATTTTAAAGAGTTTTTCGACTCTTTCTACATTTCTTTGGTTGCGTTTCAGAGAAATCTATAGCTGAGCCGAACGAAAAGCAAACTCACTTTCGTTGCGGTTAACCAACTTGGCTCACTAATGGCTTATTAAGTCCAAATAGATCGGATTCAACGTACTTTTTATGATCCATCTGCCGGGGAGCGCAGCAAATTGACTGTGATTATTGGCCGAGAGACAATAAAAAATCAAATAAAATAACTCGAGCTCGGAATGAAAAACATTCTGCCACCGCACTGCTTCGCATATATTGCTGCGGTTTATCGCCTGTAAATTATTCCGAAGGTTTCGTTTTCAATTAAATGTGATTGTTTGGAGTGAACCACAACTTAAGCTACGCCCAAACGATTTGTTTACTTTCTTCTGGCATGCTTTTAATAAGTGTATCACTGAAAATACCCTAATAATTTTGGTTTTCCGTTTTCGTTTCGAGAATCTACAACCGGTGAGCACGCAATCCCAAGCACTAATTGGGATTCTAATGTGTATTAGAGCGCGTTGAGATTCCCATCTGGCATGCGCTAATAACTCAAGGTGGGCGGGGCAGGTCTTTAAGAACTTCATGAAGGTAGTTGGCAAAGCCAAGAAACCACAGGAAATTTCACTTTTACCCACTGGGTTAAATGCACATGGACATGCATCGCATTTCCCCTGCAAACAGGTTTCCATTTTTTCGGTTGATAAGTGCAACCGGCTTGCCAGCTGTTGGCTTTTGTTTTGTTGGTCACTCAGGCAACTTAAACTGGGTCAAATATTTGCATTCCGGTTCGATTTGAGTGGGAATATTTGTCTTCCTGCTTTTACCTACTCACTTGAAGAGATGGTCCACCAGCAACTAACACGCACAGTCACTAGCCATCACCATTGACTCATAATTCTTGGGCGCGAAACGGTGTTGTTCGCCATGGCGAGACGCCTAATTAGCAAGATATTTTGTTATTTGTCCGCTGGTCACTTTCGCTCTCGGTTTTCACAAGAAGAAATAGTTAGATTTGATTTGCAGAATCCGTCGTGTCTTTCACTTTTTACAGTTGCCAATAAAAGCAACCGAGAGGCGCGATAAACGTGGAAGGCCGGCGACCGTGAAAGACCAACTGAAACGGAGGTGCCGCCGCGCAAAAGATGCGGCCAACTTTGGGTGTTGGTAGGTGAGTTTAATCGTACGGATACAGATACATTAAAGATATATACAGATACATACAAACACACTAAAACACTGAGAGAGATGGAGAGAAAGTAAACACTTCAGACCGCCGGAAAGTATGCGACAATTTTGCTGTTTACTGTGAAATACTTTGCTAGAGATTCACAGTGATCTCTGCATAACCCGGATCGAAATATTTCCCATTTTCAGCGCATAACATATTTTATTAAATATTTTCATGTCTTTCAGTATGTTTAGCATTTTATTAAACATTTTAATATTTATTATATATGTTTTGTGAAATGCTTTGCTTGAGATTCACAGTACAATCTGCCTAAACCGGAAAAAATACTTCCCAATTTCAGTTCATAATATACTTTAACAAATATTTTATATATGAGTTTATTTTATGTTTTAATGGTAATCTAGCATTTTGTTCCTTTGTTCCCTTAATTTATTCAATTAGCTTGCCGCTTCCGTGGCCTCATTGTCGCCAGTGGTTTCGATGGATGTTACTTCAATGTCACTTGGGTTACTGCTGTTCAATAGTAATCTTGTTGGCTCAGTGAGACTTCTTATTGGTTCTTTAGTTGTTGAAGTAGTTGTACTTGTCGTTGTCTTTCGCCATTTTCCCCTCCACTTTTTTGGGCCATCTTGGTTGGCTGGCTTCATTTGATTCTTCATTATCTTGTGCCATTCAGATCCGTTGTCTTGTTGGAGGGAGCTTCCAAGTAGATTTACAGTCATCAAATCATTGAAGCCCTGTGCAATTTGGTCCTCCACTTTGTCCTTGGACGGTCTGGTCATCAGACGCATCTGTTGGTTTAGCATAAAGGGAATGGGATAGGGGATATAGACTGGAAGGGGATAGAAAATAGGTTGAGTAGCCACTGTATCCATTGGTCCATGGGCAATTGCGGGCGAACTCTCCCACATTCCTGGCATCAGCAATAAGTCCTGCATTGGACGCTTCTGCTTTTGTCCATGACTAAAAGTTGGTTTCTGCTTCTGAAGAGGTTCTGTTTTTTTAGGTGGCCTTTCTGTGGCATCTGTTGTGTCCGTCACAAGTGGAATTGCGGTTGCAGCATCTTGTATTAGAGTGGGCTCAATTTCTTGTTCCGATTTAATTGACTCCCCAACTTTTGGCTTAGCTAGGGGGTTTGAAAGTACAATCAGTGGAGTTTTTGGATCATCTCCGCTTGCTTTCAGCACGGCTAACGGTTGCTCACTTTGCAATTGGGCAAAAGTTTGACTTGTTAAGAGGAGGACGACAACTGTAAAATAATAGTAAATGTTATACAAATTCAATCAGTTAATTTTCTGCTACGTACCACAATAAATGAACTTCATGGCGATATTAAATAAACTGAACTTCTTCTGATAATTTCCGCATTTTATATGTTGTGCTTGAATTGGAAAGTAGGTCTAATCAATTCATTTTAATGTTGCTAATTGGCAAAAAAGTTTTTTTTAGAACATATCTTTTATATACGATTGCTTTCTACAAAGGTTTGAATAAATGGGATTTCTTAAAACTGGTTTGACACGTGCGTTAAATTCAAAACTTCATGTTTAGTAATACATTGAACATTTAAGTTATTTATATTTGCGACTATTAAAGTACAAGGTCCTTTCTTTTACAAACCAACGGATTTTACAAAAAATATTTTTTAACTTTTTTTATTTATTATTTGGTAAAAAACTTAGCACATGTATCCGGGTTTGGCAGAAAAAATATTATTTTTTGATAGTTAAAATTTTTTAAATATTTTTTTTTAATAAAGGCCAATTATAAAAAATTAATTTTTGAAAATCTATATCTCCAGCTGTAGTTTTCCAATTGACTGCTTTTCTTTTGCATTTATTTCTCTAAAACCTCTTCTGTTAAAATACATTCTTGAAAGACACTTATTTTTCACTTATTAATAATAAAAGCAAATAAAGATTTTAAAATTTTTAAGGCTTGAACCCAAAATTGTTCTGCACATGCTTAAGTTTTGCACAAGTTTAAGTTGAAGTGGCGTAACAAAATTTGTTTGGTGTAGCAATTGAAATTGACGAAACCAATAAATTATTTTCAAAATTTGTATTCTAGCATCAAAACTGTAAGCGCCACAGTCTCTGTCGGTTTCTGGCAGTTAGAGTGGACGTGGCACTCTGTTGAAATAAACATACGCTGCGCAGGAATCTCTAGACTCTGCCTGCCTAGTCCCAACTTTGTCGCTTTTATAATATCCAAGATCACATCGTTCATACATACGGACAGACGGACATAGCTAGATCGACTTGGCTGGTGATCCCGATCTAGTATATAATTATATACTTTATAGGATCGGAAACGCTTCCGTCTACCTGTTCCGACAAATCTAATGTATGTACGTTTTAAGTCTACGAGTAACGGGTGTTATGACTTCATGCTGCTGTTAAAGCGACTAGGGAGTGATGGATTTATATATTTATTTTATTTCACAAACTTCGACCCAATCGGAAAGTAGGTTAAATATTTCAAAAATGCAAATACTTCTGTCACTGTGAACTAGAATGTTCCATCTTTGATAACTTTGTTTAATCGCAAGAGTTTGCTTATTGTTTATTTAACCGGGATAGAAAAATAATTTCGCGTCACCATGACACTGCAATATTTGGACCCTGCTTGTTCTTATTCATAAACGCTTAACAAACAAAAAGGTAGCTAACACAAGAGAGATCGCTATCGTTGATGCCTCGACTATTAGATACCCGTTACTCAGCTAAGTTTACCGGAAGCACTCGGTGCTTATAACTTTTTAATGAACGGCCCGAATCGAACCTTCTTTGGCATATAGTTAAACATTGATAATAAAAACATATTTAAAAATTTGGCTGTTAGACGGGTTTTAAACAAACTTGCGCTGCGCAAGTATCAAGAATCTACATGCCAAATCTTAACATTCTAGCTCCTATAGAGATCTCAGCGTTTATACGGATGAATGGACAGACGGACAGGGCTAGATCGACCCGGTTAGTGATCCTGATCAAGAACATATATATTTTGTTGGATCGAAAACGCTTCTTTTTACCTGTTTCGTACTTTCCGTCGAATCTAGTATACCCTTTTACTATACGAGTAACGGGTATAGAAATGGTAGTAGGAGTAGTGTAAAAATAAACGAAATAAATGTGGGGTCGAACTTGACAACAAAGACTTCCTTCAAAAGAAGAAAATATGAAAGACAAACAAAAAGGATGAGGAAGAATCCAGAAACAAATTTGTGAGGACGATAAGAAGAGAGAGAAGCGTTCAGTTTGAGCTTTGAACCAGTCCGCTACTAGGGGACGAGAAAACGATTTAAATCAATTGAAGTTAATAGCCATATTTTTAATTAAGTCGAAACAAAATAATAAATAAACTTAATATAATAATGATTATATTAATTATAAGCTCGAAACTTTTGTAGATATATATATATTTATATATAGATATATATATATATAACTTCTTGAACCGAAATCTGAATCCACGTCCTTCAGTTGTTCCTTGCTTTAAAAATGGTATGGGGAAAAGACCAGGATTATATTTTTAAGAAATGTTGTGGCTCTTGTTGTCACGGTTGTAGTGGATGTTGTTAGAGTTCCTGTCAATACTGCAACGGCAGTTGACGGATCAGGGGATGTGGATGTTGCGGATGTTGAGTTGTATGCGGTGTGGGTTCCGTTGTTGTGGTTGTTGTTGTGGGTTCCGTTGTTGTGGTTGTTGTGGGTTCTGTTGTTGTGGTTGTTGTTGTGGGTTCCGTTGTTGTGGTTGTTTTTGTAGATTTTGTTGTCGTTGTTTTGCCTTCTGTTGTCGTGGTTGTTGTTGTGGGTTCCGTTGTTGTTGTGGTTGTTGTTGTGGGTTCCGTTGTTGTGGTTGTTGTTGTGGGTTCTGTTGTTGTGGTTGTTGTTGTGGGTTCTGTTGTTGTGGTTGTTTTTGTAGCTTTTTTTGTCGTTGTTTTGCCTTCTGTTGTCGTGGTTGTTGTTGTGGGTTCCGTTGTTGTGGTTGTTTTTGTAGCTTTTTTTGTCGTTGTTTTGCCTTCTGTTGTTGTGGTTGTTGTTGTGGGTTCTGTTGTTGTGGTTGTTGTTGTGGGTTCCGTTGTTGTGGTTGTTTTTGTAGCTTTTTTTGTCGTTGTTTTGCCTTCTGTTGTTGTGGTTGTTGTTGTGGGTTCTGTTGTTGTGGTTGTTGTTGTGGGTTCCGTTGTTGTGGTTGTTGTTGTAGCTTTTGTTGTCGTTGTTTTTTTAGTCGGACGTGTAGAGGCTGTTGTTGTGCCTTCTGTTGTCGTGGTTGTTGTTGTGGGTTTCGTTGTTGTGGTTGTTGTTGTGGGTTCCGTTGTTGTGGTTGTTGTTGTGGGTTCCGTTGTTGTGGTTGTTGTTGTGGTTGTTGTTGTGGGTTCTGTTGTTGTGGTTGTTGTTGTGGGTTCCGTTGTTGTGGTTGTTTTTGTGGCTTTTGTTGTTGTTTTTTTAGTTGGACTAGTAGAGGTTGTTGTTGTGCCTTCTGTTGTCGTGGTTGAAGAAGGCGGACTAGTAGTGGAGGTTGTGGCTTCCGTTGTAGTGGTTGTTGTTGTGGCTTCTGTTGTCGTGGTTGTAGAAGGCGGACTAGTAGTGGAGGTTGTGGCTTCCGTTGTAGTGGTTGTTGTTGTGGGCTCTGTTGTCGTGGTTGTAGGAGTCGGACTTGTTGTGGAGGTTGTGGCTTCTGTTGTAGTGGTTGTTGCTGTGGCTTTTGTTGTCGTGGTTGTAGAAGTTCCTGTCGATGCTGGATCGGCAGTTGCGGTAGATGGGTTAAGGGCTGTTGTTGGAGGTCTCGTGGATGTCTTCCTTCGTCGCCATTTTCCCCAAAACTTTTTCAGAGCAAAGTTGGTGGGCGGCTCATCATAGTCTGGATATAAGGAGTCCTTTAGCAAGTTTTCAGTTCTTATTTCATTGATTTTCGCTGCTATTTTATTTTCCAAGTCTCCCGTCGGCGGCCTAGTCCTAGTTTGTTGATTGCCGTAGCTCAACTTAATGGGAATGGGTACTTCCGAATTGAATATTTCTTCCTTTGAGAGTTGGTCAGTGGCACCAGCTCGGCAAAAACTTATGCTTGATATGCATAATAGGAAGGCGAGCGCTACACAAACAAAATCTGTTAGTTTCCATTGTAATTAAAATATATCTGTACCTACCATAAGCAATGAACGCCATAGTGTTGCCAAATGAACTGATACTTTCTTTTGATACATTTCGCATTTTATACGAATCAGCACGTTCGAATTGGAAAGTGTGTCATTGGTAAACCTCAATATCTAATACATCTGCTAATTAATGTCTAGCCAAACATCTCTTTAATACAAAAAACTAATCGTAGTATCTGTAAATATGTAGGTGTAGGTTAATATTTTGTTTCTTATTGCTTGCTAATTTAGAAATGTGGTTTGTTCAAGGAGTACTCCTACCTGTAAAGGTTTAGATATAGTGACAATAAAAAATATAATTAAAAAGTAGGTTATGTGACGTATCAAATCTACCGCAAAGAAGCAATTTAGTAATTCCAGTTTAGTTTTTGTTAAAATGAGCCCCAACAAGAATTTTACTGTTGACTTTTATATGCTTGTATTGCGTTTCTTAAAGTATAATAAATAAATAAATTATGAGATAATGCTATAAGTGTCTGCTCTTCACTAGCACTATTGGATTTGGTTTGCTGACTGATCCACTTTTAGCGACCTAGCATATCCTCCATATCCGAAACCACTGGCGGTACCTCCGCCACCGCCTCCAGCGGCAAAGTGGGGACTGTGGCCATGACCTCCATCCTCGTGGGTCACCGAGTGCGAGTGGCTGGAGGTGTAAATTGGCTTAGCCACTATCTCGTATGTCGTAGACTTTCCGCCGCCACCGGCCAAGCTCTTCAGTCCCAAAACTCCAGACAGTGTCAAGGCCATCAGAGCTGTCATCAAAGCCTTTCCGGCCATCAGAGCGATGGCGCCGAAGCCCATGGCCATAAGCATTCCCTTCATCATGACTCCGGCTGCCACCAGGGCTTCCAAGCCTCCTTTCTTTCCGAACTTGTGCTTGCGACCCTCTACGAGGGACTTGTCATCCAGCAGGCGGAATCTGAGGAAGCGCGTTTTCAGAAGATTCTCCAGTTTAGCCACTATATAGCCATTCAAGCGAGTGCTGGGATCACTGGGATAGCTGCGAGCCACTTCTGCAAAAATAAAAGTGTTAGTCATGTTAAGATATCTGAAACTTAATCGAAATGTTAATACTTATGTGGAATTTTTAGATTTGGCTCACCTAATTATTGTTTAGATTAAAATAAATATATATTTTTTTCAAACACGCAATCCTGTTATGTCTTCTGTACTTGTGTTCAACAAATTTCATGTTCAATATAATTATAATCACAACAACAAATGTTAAGCTATTTAGTTAAAATGACTAGAATTCTTAAGAAATGTTTTTTCTAAGTACCATAAATCTTTAAAAGTTCCAAACGTGTTTGTGTATTTGTCTTTGCAGAACCTACCTGCCATTAGCTCCGATGTCTTCAGTTCCTTAGCACTCTCATCTTTAACCACACTGATGCCGGGCAAAACGTTCAGTTCCTCCTGCTCGGCGAGCTTTTCCATGATCTTGACAAACTCGATCTTGAGGCACATCCAACTGAACGAAGATGTTTCACAGCCATTGAGAAGGTTCTCAGCTTTTTGGGGTTTCCGGAGGGTTTCCGTTGCAATTGCAGGCGCTTGCGTGGATTGGACACTTGCTGCCGTGGCGTATTTGCACATGAAGGCAAACAAGGCCAAATAAAACAGATATTCCAGGGTCTTGGTCAGCAACATCTTCGCTATCTACTGCGTTCGGGATTGTTCGAGAGACTGCATCATCCCAATTTTATGGCTTTAGCTTTTATACCCGCTGCCACTGCTTCCATTTCCATTCCCATTTCCCTTTCACCAAAACCGTACTCCGCACCAGGGCCCTTGTGCTTTTCTAATTACCCAAACGATTTGTGGTCGAAATTCTTCCCAGCGTCGGTCAGCTGCGTCCAACTGGGCGGCACTTTCGCTTTCCTCTGCGGCAGCGGCCGGGTCAGTCTTGCGAAACGGCCGGCTAATTCTGTCACCAAAAAGTTCCAGCCAATGAATTCCCCAAGGGGCCGAGAAGAAAACTCTCCCAGACTCGGGAATCCAGGTAATTACAAGTGCCAGATAAAAGTCGCGTGCCTCGGACCTCCATAAATTAAGAGCCAACATTTGCCTGCCTAACTGGGGCTAACTAACAATTCATTGTTAATTATTACTACATTTTCATTTGTGTCTACTCAGCCTCGTTTCGCTACTTTCTTTGCTCGTACTGTCCATGAGGTAATATATCTTTCCACGCCTAGTCTTGACTGTTTAATATTCAGATTACATGCAGTGCTAATGACCAATTTGTTGGTCGCATTTTGATTTTCGCCTACTGCCAGATGGTTTATGTATTAGTTGGAAAATATAGGAGGATGCTCGTGTTGGGAAACAATAGAAAAATTTCAATAATAATTATTTAATTCAATAATATTTCATGAATCAATCTTAAACAATACATTTATTAGATGGTCTAAAACTGCTTATAATTTGATTTTGATTTAGCAACAAATTGTTTTTAAATTCTTTCCATTTTCCTCTCCTTTCATCTAGTTTCTATAAACACTAATTATGTTATTAAAATTTGTGTGCTTTCTTACTCTTTTGAGCTGTAAACAAAACATAGCATCAGAAATATATGTTGATTTCTTACTTGTTATGTCTGTTAAAAATCGATACTTAAATATGTGTATTTTTTTTGCTAGTATAACAAGATTTTATTTAAAAGTGAAGATAGGTTAATTTGAACATCGTAGATCAATAAATAATAAATATTAATATGAAGTAGGCGGCAAGCTTTAGAGCATTATTTTTTATTTTCCAGAGGGAGCTGCAGTAGTTGTTGTCGTGGTTGTAGTTGTAGTCCTCTTATTCCTGAATTTTTCACCGAATCTTTCAAAGAATCCTGTTCCATTGTTGTTGCTGAATGGGGGGAATCGCAGCTGTCCAAGGCTGCCCCCATCCTCAACCACCGGGGCAGCTTCAATAATCTCCGCCGTATTCCCAGCATCGTCCTTGACTGCCAGGGATGTCTTTTCATCTTCGACAGGAAGTGCCCAGGCCAAGGATACCAAAAGGCCAACAATGAGGGCGAACTTAATCTGACAGCCGAAGAGTTTGTTGCTCAAGCCGTTCATCTTGAATCTGTTGAATTTCGGCCACCTCGATTGCCTGTTTTATACCAACGCCAAGTGGGACATTTGGCTGAAAATCAATTAGGAAGTTCACGCAAAGAAAGCCCGTGGGCCTAAACCCAGCCAATTAAGTTTGCTAATATAATTAAGAAATATTTGTACACTATATTTGTTTTAGCACGAAGTCCAATGAAAGTGCTTAAAAGAAACTAAAAACCTTACTGATTTCAATTTGATTTTACTTACGCTTTTTAGGTTTTACGCTTTTTCTAGTGTCAACATAAATCAATTTGTTGGCTGACCATTAATCATTGTCCTCTGTGCCACATTTTTGGCCATGCCATGCTGATAAAAAGTCGGAAAATATGTTCAACCTACAAAAGATTGAACACCGCCAGATATTCTTCCTGTAAAATTTACGAATTTTCCACTTAAAGCAAAAATGTTTGAAGAGGGTTTGGTTTTGCATTTGATGAATCATTTTTATTCAATTGCTTTAAGTTATTTGAATAAATACTTATTAAGTAGGCTCTTGAGCAGGCATAATCTTCGATGTTTTCGATGAACCTGAGTGACATTTACAACCGCCAAGAGACATGTGGATTGTGAAATGTGCAATAAATATGGCGCAATCATGATTGACCTTACGAGTAGTATCCTTAAGCATTGTCCTTGAGCTAGCCAAGAGTCGAGGGACCGTTTCAATTGTTCTCTTTTTTTGTGATTTTCTTTTTTGGTATGTCGCAGCTAACTAACTAAATGTAACTAAATAATTATTGACTACGAATTAGGCCATTCTTCAGGAAAGTCTTAGGGGGATAGGTTGGGGAAATGAGGGTGCAGTGGAAGGAAGTTGAAGAAGGGTGAAGCTTTGGTAGGGTAAGATATAGCAGGTGAAAGAATCGGGCTAGTATAGCGTGGGATGGATGGATCGGTCAACGGTTTCTGGCTTAGAAGGGCTGGGCCAGGCCGTAGTGGTTGTAGGCCAGATCGGCGGCTCCAGCCTGACCATTGCGGCTCCAGTCGGAGTGCACGATGTCGGCGTTCAGGGGGCTGCCGGTGATGTAGGCAGTGGTGATGTGTTCCTTCTTCTTGGCCAGCAGGTCCTTGAAGAAGGTGGCACCTGCGGGGAAAACCGGTTTCAAAAGCGCCCTTCTATGGACCTCTGCGGACAAACTCACCAGCCAGAATGAGGGCCAGGAAGGAGATGGCCAGGGCCTTCAGCGAGATGAACTTGATGATGGTGAACATAATCTTGACAACGACGGCCTTCTTCAGCTTCAGGACCAAAAGAAGGGGCAGCAGCATCTTCTTCATGCGCTTGCTGCGGGACTCTGTTTTTTATTTTTATTTTGGGAGAAAGCAAAAAGAAAGTGGGAAATATAGAAATGCTCCTAAAAGTATTCAACGCTTGGCAGTCAAGTGAAAGCTTTCCCTTCACTTTTCGGCAGAGCAACTAAGTATGCCAGTAGTTTTGCTTTTGGCAGCTGGCTTTGTGCACACTCGAGTGGACCTTAGTACTTTTAGCCTTTTGAATGTAAACTTGGTGCTTATAAGTCGAGAAATGGCATTACTTTGAGTGGCAGTACGGTTTTCGGAAATTAATCACCCAAACGTAATGTGTGCTTCTATGGTAATTTTACTTTTACCTTGAGTTTGAATCTTAAGAATTGAAAATTCAGGGCTAAACCATAAAACATTATACATTTTTGGGTAATGAGAAGATGTAAGTAAGAAGTTAAGATTTTCGGTAATTTTTAGATAAATATTTCATATTTTAAAATTTTAAAAGTAAAAGACAACCATATCGATACTTAGTTTACATTTAAGAACCGATAAAAAATTAAGAATGAAATTTAAAAATTTTCTTAGAATTCAATGCCAGTCATGTCTTAAGAAGAAGCACTTTTAGTAGAATATTTTTTTCGAAATCACTCTGGTATACATATGTAGTTCTATATTCCTTAAAGAAGGCAACGATCACTCACCCTCCATGGCGCGTCCGGCATACTCGTTCTCGGCGTTCTCCTCCTGCTCATCGCCGGAGAAGGAGAGGTTCAGCTCGTGGGTCTCCAGGTAGCGCTCGGCGCGGTCCTCGAAGGACTCGACGGCCTTGGCGGCCCCAAAGCTGCGGCCCGTCTCCGAGCGGTCGATCTTTAGGCCGCCGAAGAGCGCGACGGACTCCTCGCCGTCCAGGCGGTTCAGCATGTTGACCAGGTCCCGCTCGCTGTTGTCCTGCGAGGGCAGGGCCATGGAGCCGCACACAAGGCTGGCCAGCAGCACTACACATACGAATTTCGCGCACATTTTGATTAGCACTTGGGGTGTTTCGACTTGAGAGGGTTATAATCCTTGGGACGGCTGCCTGGAGCTGGTGAGTGCTGCCTTTGCTTTGTGAACGGGAATCGCTTTGTGATTAATTGAATGCACTGCCCCCACGTTTTATACCATTTCGATTCGACGTCGATTGACCAATTTTGTGGCTAGAAATCGCGCGCCCGGCCAAAACGCACCGCACCGCACTGCAATAACAATAACAATACCGAAGACCAATACCGAAATCCAAAAACAATTTATGCAAAGCATATGCGTATGCTACCTGGCCGGCAATTTCTTGACCATATTTCCACGCACGTCGCGATGTCAACGAAAGGGAAGTGGCCTGTGGTGGTCGGCGGTCGGCCGGCTGAATATGATTTTTGTATATACATATATATATTTTATATAAGCAAGTGGCCCGATTTCGGGTGCTCCGCCGTTATCCGAATCCTAATTGGCATTCAATGCAGTCGCCGGGGCGACGTGTTCGGATTGCCTGTGCCAGATTCTTGGGCGAGTGTTCCTCCCACCGGGCCATTAGGGCCCACAGATAATAGTGGTGGATCTGCGAGACGAGAGCCACCCGTATTTGGTATGCCCCGCCGGTGGTGACTTAATGCACCATTTGGCCCAGTTAGTTGCTCTGGCCCGGCGCTTTCAGCGCTTTCGATTTCATTCTCCTTTGTCAAGTGGCGTTTGCGGCTCGTTTTCTATTTCAATTGCTTCTAAATCTGCCTCCGAAAGAAAGCTGAATTGTAGCACATCGCCGCATATATCTCTTTTCAATCGCAAAGTGACACTTTTATGAGCATAAGTAGAAAGTTTCTGGTAAACAATTAACATGCCAAGCGGCCGTCACATGGCCACTAGAAACTCCAATTATGAGCAGGGCCACAAACTTGCCAAAACTAAATCCCCAGCTTATCAGTTCTGCTTTTCTGCTTCAGTTAAATTTTTTTCGCTTTATTTTGCTGTGCAGCAGCTACAGAACCTGCCACAAGTTTTAATTGCCAGCCGCAAACTTGTTGCCGCCCGGCGAGCAAAGTTCCAGATATTTGTTTTGGGGTCTGTCAGCCTTTCAATTAAGCCCTGGGAAAGTCTCTCGGCCACAGGTAAACACGTGCGTGGATTTAATTTTTGTCGGGTGCAATACTCTTGGTTTTATTCAAACATGACTATGCTGTTGCTGTGCGCAATAAATTAGTTAATTACATTTCGAATAAATTACTACAGGCTAAGGGTTTCAAACGAAGGCACATCTGTTGCAGCTTTTGGAGCGCTTTACTGCTGCTGCTGGCCGGCGTAGGCCAGCTGCTGGGCATCGGACTCATCGTCGATGCTGCGGGCATAGGGGTAGGACGAGGAGGCACCCGAGCTCCAGCCGGCGCTGGCGGGGGCGGACCAGGCGTTCGAGCTGTAGCCTCCGCCGATGCCGCTGCCTCCGAACTTGTTGCCAAATCCACCCAGCAGACGGGAGCCGCCGACCAGGATGGCCAGGAAGAAGGCCAGCTTGGCCACGATCACGGCCTTGAAGGTCAGCAGGGCCAGGAAGCCTAGCACCAGGGGAATGACGGCGAACAGCTTGGCTCCGATGGCCAGGGCCAGGGGTCCCAGCATCTTCTTGATCTTGCCACGGCCTGGAAATCGGTGTTATGTAATTATCACAGTCTATGGGGCAAATTTGCAGGGTTAAACCCACCTTCGTCGAGGGCACGGGCCACCTGCTGGGTGGTCTCGGCGGGCAGCTTGAACTCCAGGTTGTGGCTGCTCAGGAATTCGGCGGCACTGGAGATGGCCATATCCACCAGACGACCAGTACGCTCATCGGCGTTCTGGGGCAGCTCGGCGAGGACGTCCTGCTCACTCAGGGACTTTCCGGTGCGGGAAACGGGACTGGCAGGGTCTCTGAAATATTATAATAAGACAAATTATAATTAAGCATGCAACATTTAGACAAAATTGTCTTAGTTTCAAGTTTGTATCCCATTATAGCACTTGCTAATTTATATAATTTCTCTAACTTTTCTGAATGATGTTTTAAAAAATGTTACGTTAAGATGGGCAATTTTTTAGTATTAATTAACAAATCTATTTCAATCCCTAAACTATTTCGCACCAGTTGAAATCTAAATATAGTTTGAAGATATTCACTGTTACTACTATTTAACTATTTCCCTCTACAGTATAAGTATTTTAAAAACTGCTTAGCTGTGTATGATTTCACTTAAAACCCAGACACATTAAATAATTGTTTGGAACTAATTATGAATTATCTCTCCGATCTTAAACAATTTTTGAGATTACTTTATGTAACCCGCTTAAAAGCATTCCTTTTGATCTTGATATGATATTATCTTTCAACTAACTTTCCTAAAAGACTCTTCGTAAGCTTTATGATGCAACCACTTAAACTAGCACGGATTGAAGATTTCATCAGTCACGTTCTGCTTTCGGTTTCGGTTTCGTTTTTGAATCGGTTTCTGTTTCGAGAATCAGGCACTTTCACTGTAAACAAACACACACCTCTGAAAGGTGACTCCGCTGGCCAGCTCGATGTTGTTGCTCCTGGCGGCGCGGTTCAGGGCGGTGATGCCCTTGACGGCCAGGCAGGTGGCCATGTCGTCGCTCTCCAGACAGGCGCCCAGGTATCTGGCGGCCCTGCCCAGGGTATTATCGCCCTCGACTCGATTGTCTTGGACACTGGGCGCGGCGAAGGCGCAGCTGGCCGCCAAGAGGGTCACACAGGCGATGGCGAACACTTTCATTTTGATCGGTTGATGCGCGGTTAATCCTTGCTGGTATAGCTAGTTCTTAAGATCGGGCTGCTGCTTATCTTTGGGAGCTCTGAGATGAGTTTGATGTATGCGTCTCCGGACATCTAGCCTTATATATTCGGCTGTGGCCAACAGCTCAGCCGGCGTCGCAGTCGGTGCGCATTACAAAACAATTTAAAAGTAAGTTAAATAAAACCCGGTGAGAGACGGCGGAAGCTACGTTAAAGACGCGAAAAGAGCGCACTACGAATTGGAGACCGGGCCCCAAAATGAGTCACAGACGCAGATACAGCCGCATAAATCTGGAGAACGGCGGGGAAATAAAGTCAACTTGTTGGTTAAGTGAACATGTTCATTTCGGGCTGCCTTTTTTTCGGCAGCGCCGCTCCGGCAACGTCGTCATCCGTCAACGTTAACGTCGCGGAGAGAGAAACTCGTACTTGGTCTTGGACTTGGCCATTGGGCGAAAAGGGGCACCCTCGGGTAAATAATCGGCATCATTGGCTAAGGTCTGCACGGCGAAAAAATCAACTGGGTTACGTAACCTACCTATGCCTATGGAACTTGAATATCACTCAAAACCAAGGAATAAGTTATGGTAAATAGTAGCAATAAGTCAGAGATAACAAAGGTTTGTTCTAAACCTTTAGGACTATCGATTTTGCATAATGTTGCTCAACTGCAATTCTTAGTATTAACTCAAATATAAATGATATGTGTCATGCTATTATTTTTACAACTATGAGTATTCTTTTCTCGTCCGCATGTTGTACTAAAAGTAATATATTTAATTTTTCGACTGAATATATCTCAACGCTTTCTGGCCTTAAACCCTACTTTCTGTTAAAAATGCTGATAAAAATTCCAATCGATCCCAATCTTCTGCAATAAAATATTTTGAACAACTTGAAGTTTCTAGAACATTTAATATTTTAATAGTTTATGCTCAGAATCTGTTTAAAAAATTCAGCTTTAAACAATTTGAATATGCAAAACTATAAATGGATATAATAAGTGATTCAAAAATATTCTTCTAGTGGTAAAATAAGTAGTTATATAAGCACTACTTCTAGTTTTGGGTGGCTTACACCAGAAAAGTAAAATTAATTTTATAGCACTTTCATGACTCTTAATTTTTCCTCAGTGTAGGTGGTCTAACTTGGGCATGGTCTTTGGGCCCGATACAACGCCCTCAATGAGGCTGGGGCCCTGGTGTTTACCGGAGGTCTGGGTCTGCGTTTACGCTCAGCTTTCATCCGACTCTCGCAATACCCAAGTCACATATTTGCTAATTTATTGACGCTTCTTAACCGATCCGGTTGCCGTATATTTCACGCAGCCCATTTATGAACGCAAAAATGTGTTTTTTTCTTTCTCCAGCATAAATGGGTCACTTTTATTTGCTGTGTTTTTTGTTGCTACAATTAGGATATGGTGAAATAGTGTTTAGCACGTCGATGATTGAACTGGACTGGGTGGCGAATGTGTCTATGTGGTAATAGTTGAAAGTTAAGTGGGTGAGGTACTATGGGTGGAGGTGAATGAGAAGCTCTTGCCGGCATTTATATAACAAGCTGAAAGGAATTTCCTGAGAGCGGTTTTGAGGAGTTCACAAAAATACGACAATTTTTTTCTACTGCCGCAGGCTGCGTGTAGAGCAGCATTTTCTTGTCATCTTTTATTTTATCGATTTGTCAGGGAATATTTTACTTTAAATCAAGTTGGGAATACACATTTAACCGACATATTTTCCGACGAATGTAAATTACGCATTTACTCTACGAGTAACGGGTATAAAAAAATAATTAACTTTTTGCATATTTTATTGGAATTACTTTAGCTTATATATATTAATATATATTTTTTTAAATGAAGCTTATTTTTGCAGCCGGTCAGTTTTATTGGGAAATTATAGATCAAGAATTGGCTATATTTAAATTTGTTAATTAGTTTTATGAAATTCTAAGGTATATTGCTGTTCTGTTATGTAAACTTAAAAAATATTGTTGTTACTAATTTGCAATAAAATTCGCTTAAGTTCTGGAAAGCTTACATATAATTCGCATGGGAAACCTAGCTTTAAGTATAAGCAAGTGTGAGAATTTGCTGGCAGAATTTACACACTTGAAATTCGGCAAGCATTTTACAAATTTGTCCTATCATTAGACTGGATCTGCACTCAATTCCCCAAAGGGAAATAGTTTCTCTCGCAACTCGAGACGTTTTTACAGGTCTATCAAGCGGCAGTGTGAACTTTGTGATTCATTCATTCAGACATTTAGACATCCAGCCATCGATGATTTCCCAGTCACGTTCTGTTTCCACGGCCTGCATGGTGGCAGTTTATGTTGCTAGCGGAGTTTCTCTGCCTGGCATTGCATCGTAAAATCTGGCGTTTCTGACAAAAGATCTCTATAAAATCGAAACAACTTCAATTTTTGGCAGCAACAAAATTTGTATTTTTATTGTCCGCAGCAGCTTATTAAAGGCAGTCCATTCAATGGAGGGGAAAAAACAGCCTCACTCACTTTCATTTATATTACAACGAAATGCGACACTAAATGTTGCCTGCCCTCAATGTTGTTGTTCGTGTGCGTGTTTTTGTTGCTTGTGTTGTTTTGTTGTTTCGTTGTCGTGCTTATTGTTATTGTTATTGCCGGCTGATTGTTGCTGGGCAAACCAGCCGCGGGCGTCGGCTTGTCACACGCTGCGTATGAGTGACGCGCCTTTATTTTCGGTTATTGTTTTAGCCCCCTAAAAACGGCCAAAAAACGGCCCGAAAAAAAGAAAGTCTGCTAGGCATGCCTTATAGGTCATATTTCCCACAATGATTCACTTGCAGCGCCAATTTGCATAGTTCCCGGGAGTCCGGCCTGCAGTGCGACATTTCATTCATGATCATCAAGATGATGGTAAACCGCATGCCATTGGCTTGGCTCGAACGCGATCCAGTTTTTCGCCTTCATTCATTCATACGATTCGCGTCATCGTTTTCGTGAGTTTAAGTTATGTAATGTCGGCGTGGATTTTGCAATCTGCAGTGCGAACTGCTAAACCGGATGGCTCGACTTCGACGTATAAATGTCCGGGGACCTCCAACGCGCGGTCAATAACAAATCGGGTTTTATTACCCGCCCAACTGTCAAGTCAAACAAAATTTCTAAATGCCAATCAATAAACAATTTCTCTTTTTTTCGTTGCGGTTTTTCTGTTTCTGCCTCCGAGAACTGTCAAGGCTGCACTTAAAAAAATAAGTGCAGTGAATAAATTACATTAAATTACGTTCCCCTTTTAAAACATTAAATAAAAGTCAAAGGTCGCATAAGCCAAAAATTAATTATATATAATATCGTTTAATTCCAAGTATAATTGAAAAACAAAAATAAAATTTGATATAAAAATAGGGTATGTAATTTTTTTAAATTTGCAGTGTACACAAAAACTTAGATTGTTGGATACTGGAGGATTTTATACAAACGAACACTTATGTATATTGTTAAATAATATATTATATTATATTATTATACTTATAATTATTATTTATCTTTTTTATTATTATTATCTGTTTCGGGCTGTTTCTTCTCCCAGTGCAATTTCTTTTCTGTGATAACCTTTCTCGAGATTTGTTACCCCAAACCAGCCCCCCATTTAATGCGTTCCTGACAGCAACCTGGTGGGCATTTATTATTTACTCAAAGTCAATTAGCTCCGTTTCATTTGTGCGCCTTTCGATTTGCGGTTTGTTGCTGGCCGTCGCTCAATTAGCCGGCAACAAGTTGCCATAAATCGATGGCTCACTTTCCTCCTACTCTGGTCATGTGGGTGTGGCAGGTTGGCAGGTTGGCCGGATGGCCGAGCTCTCTTTCGGTCCCATGTGCGTTTGCTTTTCAAATTAGCCTGCTCGATTCGCAGTCGAAATTCGAGGCTCTGCCGGATCGTTTTTATATTTTTGGGCAGCGTACGTTCTACTGACCCATTTGCGTGTGTTTTCATCGAGTATCAACCATCGGAATGCCAGCGGAATTATTGGAATTCCAGCACAGTGGGCGAGACATAAATCTGCGGAGCGGGGGAAAATTTCACAGGGCTTGTATTGGGTAAGAGCTAGAAACTTATTTCTTTCGAGTCAAATACCAAGAAGGCAAAATAGTTCGAATTGGCAGCCGAAAGATTTTTAAATTCAAAGCCTGGAACATGGGTATTGTACCGAAAGAGTCATGCAGAAATCCCAAAACATTCTTTGAATGAGTTCAAGGAATTTAAACTTGAAATAAATCAAAGTGGGGAACACTTTTGATTGCTTTTGGACTTGAAATAAATCAAAATAGGAAACACTTTTTATTTTGTTTTAGACTTGAAATAAATCAAAATAGGAAACACTTTTTATTTTGTTTTAGACTAGAAATAAATCAAAATAGGAAACACTTTGTATTTCGTTTTATAATGTTTTGAAAAGGAAAATATTTGCATAGCTTTTGTTGTTATTTTGCTAAATGTTTACTTGGAAAACAAATCCCAAACATTAAAAAATAATAATAATTCAAATAATACAATATTAATAAAAAAAAAAAGAAATTATTTATTTGTCATTTCAATTTTAAGAATTAAAAAGCTTCCAACGAAAAGTTTGTTTTTATCTTTTGACCGTACAAAGCCAACCGAACTTCGTCATCTGCCGCATATATGTATATATTTTATCCCCATCTGCAAACAGAAAATGGCCGAACCACAGCCAAATTGAATCTTTTTAAGCTCTTTGGGTTAAACGCAGAAATGCCATCAGGTGAAATTGATTTTCTTTTCATTTGTGCAAATATGAAATGTCAATATTGTGCGTAGTCGTTGCTGTCATTGTCGCTCGGCTGAGAAAGTGCAGCGTTAACTCAAAGCGTTTGCCATGCATTGAGCGGATATACATAAGTTGGTATGTATGTGAACGTATTTTTTGGCTCAAAGGTTTTCTTTGGGTCGTCGCTAGTTATGGTACTTGCATTTAAAAAATTCATAGCCATTACCTTGCGGGCACACTCCGGTTCAAAGCCAAAACAAATTCAATTCACTTTGCCACGAGAGCTAGGGCACTTGCCATTTTGGACTGGGGCAAAAATATATATTATGTATACCCTTGCAAAGGTTGGTATAATATTTCTAAAAATATTTTCGGAGCTAAGAAACCTAATAAATTGTTTAGTTTATTATATCGCACACCGAGTATATATCGTTACGCAATTGACATTTTGATGTGTTTTAATATTATTCAGTGCAAAGCATAGCTAAGGATAAATAAAACGATATTGTGATAAATTTCTTTAAAATCAATTTACTTAAAAATATTGTACAGTTTTTTTTTATTACTCGTTTTAATTGTTTTTTCTTTCTTTTGCGAAATTTTACAAAAAGATTCCTTGAACGGAAAACTTTAAGTTAAGTCCTGCTTAAATCCTGCTTAAGAAAAAGAAATATGCATATCATTTCCGCTTGTAAGGATACTTTAAATTTCGGTGTTCAGGGCCAGACTTATCTTCCTGCTTTTGTTCATTTTCGCCAGGTGGGAAAATATGATTAAGTGCGCCTGTGGGATCATTTTTAGCCCCGGCTGAGGTCTAAGTATCATCGCTTTGTTTAACCCATCTGGCTGGGCCCGAAAGAAAGTGAAATTGATGACACAAATGCGCAGACAACAAATACGAAGCGGTGTCTATGCTAAATGGCCTGGTTAAGTAATCTCGTGAGAGCCGCAAACATTGCGCAGTCAGCGGAGCTGAGAATGCTGTTAATAGCAAAAGCCAGAGATGCGATGACAAAGGCCGCCTTCGTGGACTTCCCCTCGCCTCGCCCTTTCCCCAGCTTAATTGCCCAGCTCTGGGGTCTCAACTTCACTTTCAACGTCTCACTTAGAAAGAAAGATACGCCCTGTTGTTGATCGATCTGTTAGATACGCGACAGGCATGCGCATACCTGGGCCTTGTATCTCGTATCTCTCGGCTGCAGATGTATCTGTAGCTGCCGCCCCGCCCCGGCCACACTTGCAATTGTCTCTTTGCTTTTGGCGCCCTACAACTTTCACTTGGGGCGAGGAAATGGAGGCGCGATTTGCGTAGGCCGCTAACATAAATTCAACCAACCGTGTCGCACTTGCACATTATATTCGTGACCTCATTAAGGCAAGTGAAATATGACCAATTTGTATTTGAATCAAAACCATAATTTTATAATTTATTATTAAAATAGTTGTTTAGGTTATTATAAAATGTAATCGAAGAAATCATTTTTACATACCTACTGAAAACCATTTGGATATTTATTAAAAAGCTTTTAGTTCGTCATTCTTAAGATATAAAGGTATTAATAACAGTTTGAACCATGGGGAAATAAATTTTAAAAATTTATTTTAAACAAAATATATTTTAAAAGTAAATATCTTAATGTTTTCTTATATTTCAAAAAATTATTTATTTAAAGGAAATTAATAAAAAGCTTTTTAAAACTACTTCCACAAGATCAACATTATTAAACTTTTGTTTTGTCTAAACTTTTTTTAACTGACATAAAAACATTTGGATACTTATTAAATAGCTTTTATTTTGTCATTCTTAGGATAAAAAGGTATTCATAAAAGTATGAAACAATGGGAAAATATTTAAAAAACTGTATTTTAAAAGTAAAAGTAAATAAATTAATGTTTTCTTGTATTTCAAAACATTAGTAATTACAATTAATTAATAAAAAATATTTAAGTTTTCAAAACTACTTCCGAGACATGAACATTATAAAACTTTTGTTTTAACTTTTAACATTTTCCTGTTTTAATATTTTTGTACGCTTAAATATTTCTGTTGCCCCTGAAACATTTGTGGGACTATTGGGTTTTCTCCATAGTTTGACTACCTTCCCACAACTTATTTGTAGGTCCATTTGGGATCTTTAGCTCCAATGATTTGCGCCACCCAAGGCGTGGTTCGTGGGTCTTTGTTGCATCGGCTGCAGCCTGCTGATTGATTGGTTTCAACCTGTTTGTTGACTCTGGCTTTCGGTCGTGCTCTTTACATAAGTTATTCCGTCGTTTGTCGGCGTTCATTGCAACAGGCACTTGCGGAAGTGCCGCTTCCAATGCGACGACTTTGATGGCTTGGCTCTGGTCACTGGTCGATGGCTTGGGATTTTTGATGGGGATTTGAGGGCTGGCCGACGGTGCGCATGCGCAATAAACCGTTTTATGCATAACGGAACCGCAGTGCTGTTAATTTTTGCGCTGCGTGCACACAGCTAAATTCGTCAACGGGGCGGCTACGTAACGTCGTCAAAGTCGGGCGAGTCATGTGCTAATTAATCGTTGATGAAGCTGGGAGTTACGTGGCCATATTTGTCTATTGGCTAACACCGCCGGAAAATGGATGTTTGGAGTGATAAGTTATGATTTCATATTAACACTACATTGATATTTACATTTATTCTTTTGAACCAAGTACTGCGTTTATGATTTCAGTAAATCAACGATTTTTTTACAGTTTATTATTATTTAATGGAATTTTCTTATGATGTAACCATTTAGAAATCAGTTTAGGAAGTAACAAGTTTTCTTTTTCCTAAATGCTCTTACTTTTTTTGCTTCATAAAAATGGCTTGTACAGGTTGTCAAAGTTATGGTCCTTGGAAAGTCCCAAGGGTATAAAGGGTTGTCGAATGGGCATCCAACTGCTTCCGCTGGAGGAGAGATCTGTGCCGTGCAGTCCTTTGATGGCAGGTGCATGAGAATGAATAATTTCCAGGCGATCGTGTGCATGTCCACCAGACAAAATATATTTAAGGGCCAGGAGCCCGGATGTGGCGAGTGCGATTTTTCCCATAACAAACGATGAGGTCGAAAGTGCCGTCAGCCATTTCAAGACCAGGGGCAGCAATACTATTTTGGCCACCGCTGCGGCAGCCAGTAGGGGATATACCATTTTCATGAGCTTTTTCTGCTTTTTGTGCTTGCCGCGACCTTTAAAACAATTAAGAAAATTATTATTACAAAAAAAATATTTAGAAGAAGTATTAGACCTACTGTTGCGATTTTTCTAGATATAAATTTGTGATAGGGAATAAGTTTCAGTTTTTTGATAAATTCTTTCGAAAAAAAATCATCTTTTATTAAATTGGAATATTTTCAAGGTAGTTTTCATTTATTTTAAGTATTACTACGATACTTTAGGTGACATCTTTTTCGTTTGCTTTATACTCTTTTTAATTCAAAGGATCAAATGTCTCTACCGATCATTCTTTATTTCCAACATAAAATCAATTGAAACCCACCTTCGTTTGACCAGCTCTGTAGCATGTTGTTTACCTCCTCCTGGCTGAGATCGTCGTTGATCAGGCTGTGAAACTGGGATTCGGCCATCGTGAGCCACTGGCGATCCACTCGCTGTTGCTCCTCGATGGCGGCTTCCTGCTCGGCGTCTTGTTCCACGGCGGCCACGATCGCACCACCCATCTGCACCACCGGCGGAAGGCTGTAAGCTCCACCGAAGGACACCTTCCAGAGCAGGTGGAATACCGTGATTGGGATCGAAATCTTGAGCATGTTTGCACCGTTGCACCGTTCTCAGACGACTGAGCTAAAGTGGGCGCCCAGTGCAGACTGTTGGTAATGGGGCACCCTCTTCGTTGCACTTCGCTGCATTTCGATTCAATTGGGTATTTACATATTCTTGGCCAATTGGTGGCCACTCTGTACCGCTACCGATTCTCCTTTACACGAAAAGAAAGTTCTACAATCAAGAACTTCACTGAAACCCATAAATGTTGACTTGCCTTAAATGTGTGTAAAGTGTGTTTAAAAGTAATTAATTGTTTCTTAATGTTTTAAAGTTGGTTCGATCAATAGTTGTAGCATATTTTTAAAAAACACAACATATAAACCTCTCAGGGCTTAATTTTATTTACCTTCTAAGAATGCAACAAACACAAATTTGATTAAAAATTGAGTTTGATACATAATTGAAAAATTAGATATAATAAAAATGAACTTCCTCTCTTAAATTGGAATTTAGCCTCTTTAGAAATGTATAACATCCCCTTAAAATCTCCTAAGAAATATGACCTTCGTTAATTATAACATCATAAATAAGGATATCATTGTCCAGCAAGCAATCCTTCTTATTTATTTTTCAAACATTTCAAGTAGGAAACAGTCAAACTGAATAATTCACTCTTGATTTATGGTTCTGCTTTTTGCCAAGTGTTCTACCTTGTTTTCGCTGATTTTGTTTTGGTCCGCCGATTCAGTTTTACTTGAGCGTGAACGGACACATTAAATTTTCCCTGCTTTAATGAACGGCTCACCGCAGACGTTTCACTGTAACTGTGGCTTCCATTGTTGTTGCTACTGTGCTGTGGGCACTACACTTGTCGGGGGTCAATTGCTCCGACCATCAACAAGTAAAAACTCTTCATTATCGTTTGAGGGCATTTACTCGGTCCGTTTCGGTTCACTTGCCCTTTTTCCTTGGCAGCCAAGTAGTTTCATTTCTTGGCTGCTTGTGCAAGAAAAAGCTTTTCAGGGAAATGTTCCCCATCACTTTTACCAGAAACAAATTGCAAATGCATTAATTTGTGTTCAGATGCTGAAAGGAAATAAACTTCCCACGAAATAAATAAGCTCGACAGGATCTATTAATTAGCTTAAAAGTTCACACCAAATTTCAATATACGCTATAAAAATAAAGGATTTCCCAAGCTTAGAAAAATTTCAAAACAAATGATTTAATGTAAAGCATATAATTAAGTATAATAAACCATCACTTTGTTTTCGCCAAGTCAGAATATCACAATTAATTAGCCTGACTTATCTAAATTTCGGGAGAACCTATAGTTAGGCGACAACGTTTATTTTATTAATTGGACATTAATTTTCAATTTAAAATACCCACAAAATGTAATCAAATTTGTGTGTCCAGAGCAGACCCAATGAAAATGATATCAAAAATTCATTAATAACATTGCCATTAACATGAATGGCCCTGAAAATATTTTGAATTCCATTTAAAGGCTTTCCGTGAAATCATGCCTATGTAAATTCTTTAACATGCCCCGTGGCTGATGGTCTGTAACTTATACAGAAATAGGATTAATTAAATTTCAGCAATGTTAAGGTGGCGAACGAAGTCAGCTTCTACAATCACCAAGTTGGCTAGATGGGAGTTCATGTGTACTCGCCGGAAAATCAAATAACGTCCAAACTGAATTAGGTGTGGCCCAGACGAGACAAATGGACTCATCTTGTGGCCCGCACATATGTATGTAACTCCGGCCCTATGTGCATGCTATATATTCACGGGGCGTCCAAACACATTCAAATGCACACGCGTGCCTCGGAACTAATCGCAGTCAGCAGTCAACATTCGTTAGCGCTTTTGCTGTCGTCACTTTTCATGCCCAAAACCCCGACGTTGCCGACTGCAAAGTGTCTGCGGAATTTATCGCTGCCTGGGTGTCGGCGGTACTTTTATTTGGCATCCGGTTGCTGCTGAAACTATACTCTGCCCTTCAAAGGTATTTTCGAAGAATTCGACTATGTTTATGATAATTGGAAAATTCCATTCTAGAACTTCATTTACTTAACAGAACTTGATATCAATGGGGTGATTTGTCTCATCTTTTTATTTACTTAAAGATTTTTTACTTATAAATTTGTTTAAATTTCTTAAAACTCGGTTATTTTAGGTAGGAGATTCGATATTAGGGAAGCAACATTTAAATGCAGTAGAGTCTCTTAATTTAAGTAAAATTTTAAATTCTTTAAATACATCCGTTAAAATCCTTAATGTGTATTTGCAGCATGTCCCTTACAACTAAAGTACACAGTAAAGTATTTAGTAACATTTAAAGTAAATACCTGGAACCATTTAGTCCTAACCACAAACAATGATTTGTACCAGAATAGAAACTAACTAATCAAGAAGTATATGAACTAGTGAAAATTATATAAGACATTTAAAATGTATAATGTTATAAATAACAATAGATACAATTTCAGTGTAAAAATAAATTTTTCAAAGCAAGCATGTGGTAAAATAAAATTAAAAATAAAGAAAAATTTTGAAATAAATTATAAAATAAATAAATAGTATAACTTTTTGATTCCAGATTTTTTTCAAGAACTATAAGGTCATTGCAAACGAATGTATTATTTAAGCCATCAGGGTATTTGATATTCGTCTGGACTAATGCCCAATTTTAAATTCGTTTAGCGTATTTGGGGACTATGCTGTTATGTACATACTTCATTTCACTTGAGGGTGCGTCGTCGCTATCGCTGAAAATCGGCGTCGTTTATAGCCTCCCAGCAGACAAATCAATGCTGGCCGGCTGAGCAGTTGGCCAACTTTGGTCGAACCGGTAATCTAAATGCATTCGAAATCGGAACCCATCAGAGTTTCTTCAAGACGAGCGACTTGCTGGCATGGCCACCTGCGGAGGACTTCAGGCTCATTACGGCCGTGAAGAGGGCGAAGAAGAAGCCGGCCAGACCCGTGGTGCCCACGAGCAGCGTAAGCCCGCCGATTAGAACCGGGATGAGGGTGAGGAACTTCAGCTTGTAGGCAATCAGCAGGGGGAACAGCAGCTTCTGGATCCTCTTCTTCAGCTTCTTGAGCTTGCGGCCCTCCGATTGCGATTCCGATTCCGAGGCCAGACGTTGGGCGCGACCTTGGACCAGGAGGTCCTTTGATGTTGCACCTGGTGGTGCTGTGCTGGCTGCCGCTCCGCTTGCGGTGGCCTCCAATTTATTTGAACCAGCCTCATCTGCGAGTGGAGGAGCGGAAGCAGTAGTTAGCCACGTAATTAAATGGTCAGTCGCAGACGCCCCGAGGTCGCTCGTCAATTGCATGAGCGCACGGGGTAGGGATGTAATCAAGGTTATAGTCGATTTTAAAATCCGGCACAGAACAATTTGTAATCAATAGGGGGACTAATTGAAAATGAATATTCATCCAGAACCAATCTGAGGTTAAATGTCTTTTAAAAGAATTACTATTAAGAAGTATACTGAAAAACGATGGAAGTATAAATATAAATATCTGCATATTGAATTCAACGATTCGAATTACATATTTAAATTAAATACAAAATCGTAACTTTTAATACAAATCATATTAAACTGCTTAATTTAATATGATAATATTTAAATCAACTCAGAAAATATTTGATATGATGTTGTCACATTTACTTTAAATATTTAAAGCGTAAAATATTAAGTTTAAATATCCTTCGCTTTGTTTTTCATCCATTGAGGATTTCATTAACTTTAAATATGGAAATATTAAATTTAACATTCATAGTTAGTTAAAATATTTTAAACATTGAAAACATAACACAGAAAACATAACATCATATCAAATATTTTCTGAGTTGATTTACATATTTTCAAATTAAATTAAGAAGTTTAATATGACTTGTATTAAAAGTTACGTTCTTGAATTTAATTCAAATATGTAATACAAAACATTAAACTCAGTATCCAGATATTTGCTTTGATTTTTTCATTGTTTTTTCAGTGTATTATTTTATTGTATTTACCATAATACATTAGGTAGGCATTAAATATAATTAACTTTTAAAATCGTTTAGCTCGAAGAATATTCCTTTTAATTTATTGTGTTATGGTATGTTTAAAGATATATTTTTAAGTGTTTTGTATATTTAAATTTGGGCTCTATTATTTTAATATTTAATGTATATTTCTTTCTTATCATATTTTCTACTACTGTTTGCTACAAAACTAATGCAGGTAAACAAGGATAGAACATGGTGGATAAATAATTGTTTCCCTTGAAAATTTAATTTCAGTTTTATAAATCAAAAGCCTTTAAAAAACTAATACTATGTGTTAACAATGTTCTTGACACCTTTTTAGAAAATTCTCCGAAATATTACCCACCTGCCTCGTCGCTAATCACGCTCCTCAGGGCGTCGCAGAAGTTGCGCACTTTAAGCAGAGCTCGTTCAAAGGGCTCCAAGTAGGATTCAATTCCCCGGAGCGACGCCTGTTCTGCTGCTTCTCCTGCCGCCAAAGGAAGGATTTCGTTCTCAGCATCATCATAATCGTCACCATCACCATTAACCGGGTGGGTTGAAGTAGCAGCCACCTCGTGAGCTTCCGGCCCGGCTTCCTCCGCTTTTGGCAGCTGACGCAGGAGTTGGCCCCGCCGCATCTGCTGGCTGATGGCCAAAACGTAGCTGGCTGGGTCGCTGGCTGGTGGATTCGGTTTGTAATTTCCGCCCGGCGACGGGGAGCTCTCGTTATAGCGATGGTTGTAGGCGTAGAAATTGGCAGGAAGTCGTTCCGGCTCCTTTCGCCTTTCCCGGATCTCCTCCCGGACCTCCGCCCGCCCCGGCTGCATTGAGCTGGGCGCCGTTGCCTGGAGGATGAGCCAATTGTTGTGCTGCGTGAAAGGCTGCCATGCATTCATCTCCAGCTTTAGTTGTGGGCTTTGGCTGCCGGCGGAAGTGGCGCCATTAAACCGACTGGCGGTGCTCCTTGCCACCTTCATTGCAATGAGCCCGTAAATGCCGAGCACCAACACCTGTCGCTGCCACATTTTGTATTCGGCTTGTGGATCCTTGGGCTGGGTCTTTGCCACTTCACACACGCACTCCGCACGCCGTCAAGAATCGAACTGTGGGCTGGTGAGTGGTTCGAGATCTTTGTAGACCAAATTCTACGGGCCATTCGACAATTTAAGGTGCTCTTTGGTTGAGCGATTTTACGGCCTTTCGCCGAAAAGTGCTGCGGCTTTTGGCTTGCGGTCAAGCGCCCATTTGATCCCCCAGATGGCTTTTCACATCCAAGACTTTTACCTAGTGCAAACGAAGAGAAATATGGGGGTATAATAAAAATTTGCATAAATTTAATGCGAGTCATTACAATATATATATATATGGAAATATAATGTGCTTAACACACACAAAAAGTATCGGAATTATTCTTTATGCCTTTTTATAGGTTCTAGGCATTTTAATAATGTTAGAATTGTGTTGCGGTTAAATTTAAGTGCCTGAAAATCTTTTTTGCAAATAAAAAAAAATATCGGATAAAGCGGTTCTGATTTAATTATAATTGTCAGATTAGCTAAAATCGGAGTATACACTTATTATTTGTTTGCATTATTGCCTGGAACCTTTTTGTAAACACATTGTATGTTTATCGTTTTTTGCAGTGTACACACGCAGAAGGGTAATCCGTCAAGCGTAACTGGATTGGGTGGAGGGAACCGACCACAGGCCACTTCCCAGTTCCCACTTATGTAAATTTTCACAGATGTCGAGTGGGGGCCTCATTGGCAGATCGAAGATAAACGCTCCAGGGAGCACAACACGTGCTGCTAAGCCCATTGAGGCATGGCCGTTTTAATTAGAAAACAATGCTTTGAAGCCCCGTTTCGGGAGTTTTCACTTTTCACCACCTCACTACCTTATTGCCCTGTTGCACGTTCAAAACCACAGGTCCAACTGATGGCCTTGCACTCGTTGCCACTATTCTATATAGGTTTCGGGCCCTGGGAAAGTGTGCCTAATGGGTAAATTCGCGTAATTGCAGATCCGTGCGTGCTAATTGGCTCTCCGAACTTGCCACCTGTTGCCTGCGGCGGATAAAGTTGGTCTCTGCCTCGATTTGAATGCTGCATCTCAGGTGCTCGCCATGCGTTTAATCTTCCCAAATGGACGATGGGCCACAAGAGGTGGCGAATAAGAGGGCGGAGAAGCGGCGCCGGCTCTGTGTTTTTGCTGCACTTTCTGTTGCAATGCACTCACCTTATTGCTATCCATTCCCCTGTCACATACTGTTGGGCGCCATCTTTTTGCTCCTCCACAAGCTGGTAAAAAACCTTGCCTGCTTTTCAACACATTTCCCAGATTGAAACTTTTAGTAAAGCTTACTTTTGGGCTTGCGGTTAAAAAAGAAGCCACGAAAAAATGGCTAGATTTGGTGGAGCAATGCACTGAGTGCCCTGGCAACTTTATCTTGTTTTTATTGAGCTTGGTGTGGTCTCATCCAAGTTAAGATTAAACAAAAGTTTGAAAGAGAGCATTGTCAAAATTTAATTTATAGATAGAAAATAAGAATGTAGTATACAAGTATTGTTTTCAGAATTAATTAAGTGCAAACTAGTTCCCAAATTTTTGAAGTTTTCTTGTATACTAGTAGTAAATTAATAGAACTTCGTAACAAACCTATTAACTTAATACCTTAGGATGACTGACCTGGTACCAAAACTTTCTAGAACGAACATATAACAGAGAAAAGGTATATTTAAAACCCTTAAATCATTTAAAGCCCTATCCTGAGAGCAATAATTCAACATACGTACATATATCATTTTATTTAAGGAACTGGATCAGGAGTTTGGCACACATTTTAATGCAATCCTCGTCAGAATGCAGTGCTCAGCTCGATTTAAGCTCCGTTTCTGCTTTGTTTTCCATTATCCACATTCAGAATGTTGTATGAGAAAGGCTTGTGGCACTGAATAAGTGAAATAGCCTGGGCGATAATGGAGGCTTTGGGGCAGTGTGATGGCTGCAGGCTCAAATTGTGGTTTAGGCTGAATGGCAATTGAAATGGCTTTCGGGGCATGGCCATTAACGGCTAGCTATGATTGATAGTGAGCAAAGGAACTCATTCGGTAAGCTTAGCACCATAATGGAGAGTGACTATCTTATTTTTCTTCTTGTCGACACTAGTCCGAAACCCGTATTTCATCTGGCATTGTTTTGCTGTCTCATGTGTGAGTTTGCTGGCCACAGATGATCAAACATGAATCAAGCCAGCTTGGGACATTTAAAGCATTTATTTTTTATTACCGCAAATTTGCATGTGGCTGGTTTTCGGCTAGTGACTATGATGAGCTAACAACTGGGACAAGCAGTCTTGCATTTTTTTCGCACTGCTCGTGGCGCGACTTTAAGAATAGTGCACTGTAATAATAATCTTCGCTATTCGATTTTCGGAAATGTAAATGAAATAAATATTTTGGGTGATATAACTTTCTCTTTAGAAATTTTATTATATTTATATTAATTGTTTTATAGAATATTATTTTATTCAAATTATAAATATTATTATTTATTCAAAACCTTCTTAAAACGAGTTTATTCCGAAAGACTTTTCACAGTTTATTTTGCGTGAGATTATAAACCAAATTGACTTATCGTTTTTGCCAATTTAATTCTGTATCACAACTTGCACTCTATTGGGTTCCCTTGTTCGCAACCCGGTTAATTTAGCCGTAAAACTAGTTTGGCGCAGAACTCTTCCTACGCCCTGCTTTAATGGGACTCATAAATTTATTTTCGGGAATCGTCCCGGCCACACTGGCTTTTATCAGAGCGCTGCACAAGATTAGACTTAATGGCAAAGTCACTGCGAAGAGTAGGAAGACCTTGTTTGTGGAGAGAAGTGAAGCGTGTGCGACATAAAGCCGCTCACTAAGCCACCTTTGCTGCGGTTTGGTCAGTCAGCTATTAAATCGGAAGTTATTTTGGCTTTTGGCATTAGTTCTACTTGTGCTTCTCAAGCGTTCGCAGTCCGCAATGAAAGTGAGTTGTCCCAGAAAAAGAAAAGGATTAAGTACGAACTGATGTCCTTTTTTCTTTCGCAGGTATTCGTATGTCTTCTGGCGCTGGCCGCCACTCTGGCAACCGCCAATGCAGGACTTCTGGGGCTCCTGAAGGGAGGCACAGGTGGCTATGGCGGCGGATACGGTGGTGGCTATGGAGGAGGATACGGCGGTGGTGGCGGCGGTGGAGTCCAGGTCGTCAAAGTGATCAGCACCTATGAGGGAGGACACGGAGGTGGTGGAGGCTATGGTGGTGGCTACGGAGGTGGCTACGGAGGAGGCGGCTGGAGCTCTGGAGGTAGCTCCGGAGGTAGCTCCGGAGGTGGTTACGGAGGTGGCTACGGAGGTGGTTACGGTGGTGGTCATGGAGGCGCCAGCCACGTGGATGTCTACAAAGTGATCACAACCACTCATGGAGGCAGCTACGGAGGAGGTGGCTGGAGCTCTGGAGGTGGTTACGGAGGTGGCTACGGAGGTAGCTACGGAGGTGGTTACGGTGGTCAATCCGGCTGGTGGAAAACAAAGTAAGCCGCAGACGCTGCCTCAAGAAGCCCCAATTATCCCCACTCCCCAGAACTACCCCCATTTAGCTGTAGTCCGGATACAAACTCGTTTATGTACCTGAAAAAATCTTCCATGGCCAAACAACCCGAATCTCTTTAATGCCATTTATTCCCAAATTAGCGAAACTAGTTTGAGATAATCGGCAGGCTGCTTGGCGAACACACAAATAAAAGTAAAAGTGAATCTTATTTAAATTAAATCACGAGCGTTTCTTTTCATCTTGTAAGTTTATCAAAGTCTATTAGCATTTTTGTATATAAAAATTTGTAAGTAAACCATTCCCTTATGGGTATTTGATTAGAACCAATACTACACTTTTAATATAACTCTTGTACGGACTTGCCTTTGGCAACGACACTCATAGCTACTTTCAGCTTTAACAAAAACCATTATATTGCACACGCCGAGACATATTCACAAATTTAAATAATACAACTTTGCTGTCTAAGGCCATAAATTAAGTGCAACTTTCCGGATTTTTGTGTCTTATATTTTTCTAATTATATAAAAAATCTAAATGTGCATGACCATCAGTATTCATGTATTTTTTAAAGCTTCTGTCAGCTTTAGCGAGGTCTTTATTAGTATCAAAAGAATTTACCAGACCGCAAATTATAAAATAGACGAAAAAATAAAATTAGTTGCTCTAATATTGAAGTGTTTATTTATGTAAATTAGAATGCTGATTGGGAACTTGAAAGGCTTACATTCCCTTAATTAGTATGCTTCTTTATTCTTCTAGATAGTTTCTTTGTAAGATTGTTATTAGTTATATTTGAATGAATCTTTATTGTTTATTTCATTCTTAATAAAGTAAGGAATCAAAGGTATCGATCGCGTTCATTCTTATTAAGTTGTGGTTTGGCCATTCTCTTTTTTTTAATTTAAATACAAATTAAAAAGCATAGTCATAAGAGCAGCGGAAATTTGTTTGAAGTGATTCTTTTGTTTTCTTTTTGTAGTGATTTAATTATCATTATCATCATTTATGTATTTATTACACATACAACTTTGTTATGTGAAAACATGAATGGATTGTAAATATTCGTAGTCTCGAGGCAATTTAAGGGAAGGACACTTTAATGAGCTTGCGGCATGGGGCTTATAAACGAAGAAAGCCCAAGACAAGCATAATCCGTAATTAAAGTTGATTCGGCTAACAGCTTTAACTAACTTAACTCTGGCCCGCAGATATTCATATGCAAGCACAATGCATTACTCGACTCAGAGCCCAACTAATTGGATGATGATTCATTTTGCGTAATTCATTATGGTTCCCTCCTGGAATTTTGGCCGGGTTCTGTTGTGTTATGATAAAGTCGAGGGGGGAGTACTCGTACAGCCAACCAACTTTCCTCCTTGTGTTCATGGCCTGGAAAGTGTTTACCCAGCTGAACTGTGGACCAACTTGCTTTATGGCTTGAATCTCTTGTGCGCTCGTGTGTTTTGACCAAGGCAATAAACGTGGGCCACAAGGTTGCCGAATATGGGACAAATACCCTGGGACACTGCAACCAGAATTAATGGATGCCGGAGATGAGGCCAAGTTTTATTGGGATCTGGCCAGGGCAACCGGAAGTAGTCTTTGGCAAATGGTAACAGGAAGCGTAAATATTGCCCAAGTATCTTTAACTTGACCTTGCCGCCCTCGAGGCAAAAGCCTGACCTTCGATTGGTATCAGTGATTTTATTTGTATACATTTTTTTTGCTTTTCTGTTTTTTGAAAACTTTGCTGCTTACATGCGATTTACACTTACGGCTAGTAAATAAATAAATAAGTTAAATAAATTATTACACTTAGTGGCTACGTACAGTTAGACAGGCTAGAGTTAATGTGAGTGGAGTGAGATAGAAACGGAGCTGCAGAAGCGGAAGTACCAGAGGTAATTGAAAATAGCAAGTGCAGTTAGCTAGTAAGCCATAAGAATTAAAGCACAGCGAGATGCAGATACAGAGTTTGTGAAAGATTGATGCAGATGCAGAGGCCGAGTTCAGTAACAGTAAACTCGGATGGGAGAACAGAACAGAGCAGGGCAGAGCGATACGATAAAACAAAACATAATCGATTAAAGCAAATAGTAATCATTATAAAAAATCCCCTTGCCCAGTGGGAACGCACGTTCTGGATACATTTCATACTATGTACCCATGGGTGCCACTGTGCGTCGAGTGAACCGTTGGAAGTGCATTCTGTCTTCTTGTCTGCCCCGCAGTGCAAGTGCAAAAAGAGTGTTTATGTATATCTAATTACAATCCGTCCGCCGTCCGTGATTTATCCACAAGATAAATGCAGCTATCTAACACTTGGTGTCACTCCTCCTCCGACTCCTCCGTCTCCATCCTACGACTTGGTCACCTGCGGCGCCGCGGCCTTCGGATGCAGATGCTGCAGCTGCGGATGGCTCTGCGCATGTGCCGCTTGCTCCTGCTTGAGGTTGTGGGCCCGGTAGGCCAGCTCCTGGGCCTCGGTCAGGGATCGCCGGTCCCAGCCACCGCCTCCTCCTCCGCCGCCGCCGCCGCCGGAGGACCAGCCACCGCCTCCTCCTCCGCCACCGCCGCCTGATGACCAGCCGGAACTGCCGCCCGACGACTTGCCGGACATCAGCTTCTTCAGACCGATTATGCCCGCCAGGAGCAGGGCGATCTTCGAGATGATCAGCGCCTTGCCAGCCAGTATGTAGAGCGCTCCCATGGCAATCGGAACCATGCTCATCATCTTCATGGCCATGCCCATCATCATCATGCCCATCATCTTCTTCATTTTGCCACGGCCTGCAAGAAAGATATTGGGTTAATTTGGGGTTTCATTGCATGGTAACTAGAAGGTAATGGAAATTTATTTAGGTGCTTTGAAATGAGCACCAGTAATTTCCCCGAGAATATAACGACCTTAACTTACTACTACTTGGGGCCCTTTTTAAGTCCGCATGTTAAACTAAACTAGGTTTAAGTCTAACAAAACGTATGCGAATTTTCACCTTAAAGTCTAGGGAAGACAATCTTGCTATTATTTTTAAAGTGTATGTCAAATGGAGAAATTATATAGCAAATTATATTATAAATTATAATTATATATTTGTTTTTAAATTTACATTTAAACGTTTGCTTTTGATATCATACAATGATATTTTAAAAGACAAATAACTCATATATTTAGCAAAATGGATCAAGAATGCAATAATAAACCAACAAATTTACAGAAGTCGAACAAGATAGGCCTCGTTGGTTATTAAAACAATCAAAACACAAATATATATGTTTGCCAAGAAAAATAAGAAGATGTTACTCAAGTTAGCATAGATAGCCAAGAGAGCCAAGTTACCAGTTATAATAAAGAAATTGTTTACTTGTTAATTATGAAGATGGTTTAATCGCTAACAATGGCCCTTAGAGAATGACTGTTAAAACAATACTCTGAATAATTAAATCGCTGAAGATCTTGCAAGATACCTAGAGATTTCTAGCCCTCTAAATATTAAAAAGACGGTGAAAGTGCCAGCTCAATTATACGAAGGCTGTGTGAGAATGTTTTCCCAGGCAGCCCCGTGTGTGGCTTTCATTTTGCTGCCTTCATTAGGGACCCTGCAGGCGATTTCACTTGCCTGGCTGGTGAAAATTGCATTTCGACATGGGCACGTCCATGGATGTGGACACGGACATGGAAATGGAAATGCAGAAATTAGAAATGGACATTAATGCAGCCCAAAAGAGCGATGATCGCATAGTCATAACCAGCTCTAAACAGGCATTTCCATCGATCGCTGCAATCTCTGGCAATGAGTATTAGCCAAAAATGGCTGTGCTATTGGGAAAGTGTTGGCCAACTTGCACTCGAGCTCCTCGGATCGATTAAAAATCTTGATCAATGATTTGAAAGTAAAAGAAAAATTTCATGTGGCGTGAAAGTAAGTTCACTTTTCATTGCATTGCATTGCGATCTTGATGTGGATGTTGCAGTAAGTGCTTGTGTCAAATTTGTAATTGACGACAGCTTGCATTCAAAATGGAAATGCCAATGCCAGTGGCCTAGTCGAGGAGTTGTTTTTCGTGGCCTCGGCGGAGAAACGTGGTCGCCACTTTCATTGCATTTGACATGGTCATGACATCTAGACATGGCTTAGTTTTTGCTTTCAACTCGAAGTACTCTGCCCTCTCGAGGGTTAGATACTTGCGCTTAAAGTTGGCAAGCCTGCGGCGGCGTTGTGTATCTACGTACAAGAAAAAATGTGAAGGAAGTATTCGTTTTTCATCTACAAATACAAATAACTTTGCAGATACTTGCTGTTTAAATATGATAAGCTATTAAATTTTATTTTGTAAAAACAATGTTTTTATATGCCATTGAATTTTGTGGCATCGAAAATTATCATTATGCCTTTAATAATAATTGTCTTATATATTTTTGTAAGGGTTTTTAAATATTTAAAAAATTATGGCAGTAATAATATAAAAAAGGACAGTATTTGCAATATTATTGTGAACAACAATTTAAAGGTTTGTGGATAAATAATTTCAAAATAGTTCCATCTGTGATATACATTTTACTGTTTTTCCCCAAATATTTCTAAATTACATTGCGGCTTGTAAAAAAACTAGAGTGGCTAAAGTTCGTGGTGACAAAGTTACGCCGCATGTCATGTTTTTCGTCTGTTTTTGGACAACACGAAATTCTGGCATGACATTTTTTATTCGACGCTGTCGCTACCGTCTGTCTGATGTCGTTGTTAGGGTTTCTGGGTCAGTCCTGAGTTGCTCAACGAGTTTTCTCGTGTGTGCGTTATAAATAAAAACAATTGCGCATTTTCCCAGAGCCACAACGATGGGCCCCTCCACATTTTTTCCGCCCCCCGGCCAACCCACTCACCCTGTTTACATACAATGCAGAATGATAAGCCAGGAAATGGGCCAGCCAGCGGATGATGACGATGCAGTTGCGAATGTCATTGCCAGCTGAGATACTCTTCGGATTATAATCACGGCTCTCTTGGCTCTAATAACTGCCTGCAAATTACCGGTGATATAGCCAGAGTCATGGCCGGAGTCAAATTATGTCACTGTTACGCGCAATGGATACTGGGGTATTAGCGGTAACCGCAATTAGACCGCCCACGGAAAGTGATGATTGAGATCGAGATTGAGCGCAGTGCTGAGGATCGATTTGTTTGCCGAAGAAATCATTCCTTAATTATATGGAATTTGGGGACAGAGACCAGCTCTTAAGTATAATAACTGACCTTTAAAAAAAGATGAGATCTGTTTGCGTTACTAATTGGGAGAAATACAACCAGTTTAAGCCCAAAATCGCAGTAAATGTACGAAGCAATAGTATTTAAACTAGCTTTTCGTAACTAGAAATCGCTTTTTCAATGCTTACAATTAAAATATGGCTTAAAATTTCAAAATAATCATAAATAAAGACTTTAATAGTTAAACCTAAAAAATATTTGCGCCTAAATAATCACCATTTAAGCTAAACAAAATATCGTTTTCGTTATTTCAGATTTAAATTGCGTTAGACCTTTTTATACACAATCAATTTTATACACAATCATAGCAATCATTAATTTTCTCGGAAGTGTTTAAAATTGTATTCATTAAATTCTACAAACTAAAAGGATTATGTGCTTCCTTAAAATTCTTAAAGAGAAGCCTACTCCAAGTATTCCACACATTAGTTCAAGGGTAGTTATTTATAATTAATAGCAAATATAAATGTTTAACACTTTGTATAAATTCTTATCCCAGCCCATAAGCCCCCACCAGATATCTTACCTTCCTCTAGACCGCGTCCAATCTCGTCAGATGTGAGCTTGGGGAAGCTGACCTGGAGCGAGTGTCCATTGAAGAAGTAGCTGAGCCGCTCGATGAGCATGTTGGTGAGCTTGGCGTCGCGATCGCTCCCGGATCGGGGCAGCGAGGACTCCAGCTCGTTCTCGCTGGCTGCCGGTGGACGCGGAGCCGTTTCGAGGCGCACCAACTTGATGCCCTCGGCCACGTTGATGGCGTCGATGGGGGCCAGGCGGTCGATGAATGAGATGGCCTTCTTCTTCAGACATGGCACAAACCCGGCCTCCGCGCGGGTGCACTCGTCGTAGACCCGCAGGAGGGTCCGTGCCCCGGCGTTTTGCGATGGACTGGGACTGGGCGGACTGCCCAGCTGCTCGGTGGCCGCCCCACAACTGCTGGCGAGGAACAACACGGACAGCAGGCCGATGAGGGCCTGCCAAGGCCACTGCTTGAATGTCATTCTAGGGCACTTTTCACACTTTTCACGACAACACTCGCGGCACACCGCGCGACAGGTGCTACACAGGTGGTGGTGGTGGTTAGTCCTTTGGCCAAATAAACCCAATCTGGAGACACTGGGAGCAGCTTTTGCACTGGCTGCTGGCTTGAATCAAACTGATGCCCAGCCTTGGCGCGCTTTGTTCTTTTATAGACCTTTCTTTCTTCGCTCGCTCGACGGCCTCTTGATCGCAATTTGATTTTCCTCGGCTTCGTCGGCCTCTTCGGGCCTTCAGCTCGTGTTGGCTCTTTTCCTCGCTCGGATTTCCACGGCGCTGGGAACGAATGTGCACCAGTGTTGGTACTGGAGTTTCCCAACGACAGAAATAAATGAAAACTGACAAATTGAAAAATCTCTTTAGTGCTTTTTTATGTGACTATAAAAATTATCATTATATTTACAGTTTATCAACAATGGAAGCGATATTAAATTAATTATTTAATTTAGGTTCGTAAAATATTGATTTTCGTCATTGTTTTGTTTTGCACCTCGTTTTGATGAACTAATAAAAATAGTAATTTTTGTAATACTCGAACGTTCGAACGATTTAAAAATTGGCTTGAGTATTAAAACATATATTTTAAGTTTATTATGCTTTGTCGCCCTTTCATAGTCCTAGACCCATTTTCTAGTTTGGAATCTTTGCACTACCCAAGGTTGCAAAAATAAGCATAAGAGAACGCTTTGGTGTAGTGCCTCGACTATTCATACTTGTTTCTCAGCTCACCAATGGTGAAGACATAAAATCTGATTTTCATTAAAAAAATCTTTGTGGGCGTTAGAGTGGGCGTGGCACTCGATTTAAACAAACATGGGCTAGAATATGTATGCTTTATTTAATCTATTTCATTTCCGAGGTATCATACATAGACTTTATCGGGTCAGTAACATACTTTTTAACGAATACAATTCACCCCTTTACTAAACAAGTCATAAGTATAAAAAGCCTATATGTATGTTCTACCAACTTAGTATTAAGGTATCAAAAAAATTTTAAAATTAAGAACTTCAAATTTTTTTTAAGATTGAAAGATATTTTAATAATATATTATATTATATTTGGACACAAAAAATCATTGGTCAAATTAATATTTGATGAAGTTTATTAATAAAGTCAATTGATATTTACAAGTGGTATACTAAAAAAAATAGCCATAAAGCTCTATCTAAGGTTTTGCACCAGGTGTTTTTTGCATGCATCCCATCGATCTGTCTAGAAACAAGCCAAGTTAACATCGCTGTTTTCTTCACGATCATTGGCAGCAGTACTCCTCAATGAACCAAAGCGCCCAGCAGCGAGGCGAAGGCGAGGCCAAGACATTTCCAACGGGTTCCGACTTGTTTTTCCAGCCATAGCTTTCGTTGCTTATGGCCAAACATATTAGTTGCATTAGTGGTTTTTGGTAGGAGTTCGCTTTTTTGGCATCTGACCATTTCTGCAACTGGCTGCCGTTGCCGTTGACACTTTAATTTCAATTTGGCTTTTAGCAATTTTTGCCATTCGAGTACAAGTTTTGGCCGTAAAGAAAGTCATTGCCAGCCACTAAACAGTGGCCAATGGCCATACTTTTATGTTATGCAAATGCCGGCGGGGGTGTGAATGGGCGATCCCGGGCTCCTCAGGTGGGCAGCATCCCACGATGATTGGCAACAAATGGGTTCAGGCCATTGACTGGCCCTGCAAAATGGAAATTGCAGACATCTCAGCCACATATATCTCGGTATTTATGCATCTGTATCAGATAGAACGTGCTTCCACACATGCATTTGGCATAGGGAAAGGAAAGCTGTGCCGCATAATTGTGGTTTTTTTTTGCAGCTTGACTGCTGCTATAAAAACAAAACGTTTCAACCAAAAAAAAAAAAGAGGGGAGAAAATGCATTTTCTGGATTCTTGTTTTTTTCGGGGGCTTTCGCTTGGCGATCGGTTTATGTGGCAGGCGGACATTAAAAGGCATAGGAGCCGGACCCAGAGGGTCGAATTGCGATTTTCGACTAATAAACTGCCAAATTAATGACCCGCCGGCCACAAAGATTTCCGACTAATAGCCAGGCGGCTACTTGCTGCCAACTTGGCCCAGAGGGCCAGCATCACACTTTAAGTGTCGACGGTATGGTAATGTATCTTTTACCCAGCTACCCGCGTTTTTCTGGGCCACTCACTTCGTTTTTGATTTCGTCGGCCGCCGCCTCTTTTTCACGCCACTTTCACTGCCCAACGTCCGTGGTAAAGGTACTTGGGGGTTTTCCAGGGGCAGTTCATCGATCTGCATAAAGCACTTTTGGGTGCGCATAAGCATTTATTTGCACACAGCTTTGTTTCCGTTTAGGTATAGCTTGAAGAACAATGAGAGCCAAAGCGTTTTGGGTTTACTGGCCGCTGGGGAGCCGTCATAACTGTCCCGAACCAAGTGGAAATTTATGGGATTTCCCCGAGAGGCAGTCAACCTGAAAAGCGGCTGTCCTTGGAGTCCTGAAATGAGCTTATATTGTGGTATTTAATAAAGGCCATTAAAGTTGTGGCCATTAAAGCCTAAGCCACATTTTATTACGGGCTATGAGCGATAACGATTTATTTTTTTGGTTCTTTAAGTAGAAGTAATATAAGTCATTTATTTAAGGTCATTTATTTTAAGTATTTAAAATATTGTGGCTTTATTTAATAGTAACTGATATTTTCTAAAATAAATAATACACCTTAAAACTATATATTATTATATTATTCCTATATTAAATTAATGACACATTCTTGAAAAGCATTATAGTATTTCCATCAAACAATAGCTATAATGTTCAAGAATAGTATTAATGTATATTTTTTATTTATGTATATTATTTTATTTATGTTTAATCGTTGTAAAGGTTTTAATGTCTTTTATTCAATGTCAATAAATGTAACCATGGCACAACATGAATGCATTTATCCCCAAACAGCATGAATAAATTGAAAACTGTTCGACACGTTTACATGACGTGCATGTGATCCCCTCTGTCATTGGACACTTTCGCATCGTCGCCTTTCCAAATGCCACTCGCTGAGCAATGCGACTAATGTGCATCATTGTTTGTATACCATATTAAGTCGACCTGTCAAAATGTCCATCAGGCTTGGGGGCATTATTCGTACCCGAAGTTTCCCAACATATGATTTTCCATCTTATTATGCGGGTGCTGCAGCTGCAACCGAAAACATCCGCATCCGCGGCCCACGAGCAACTGCAACTTGAGCAAGTACAATGTGCCGCGACAGACACGTATCCATATCAAACGCCCATATCTCCAGCGCTGCGCATGCGCATGTGAAACAATTCCAATTGTCTTCCTTCCTCTGCGTGCCAATAGCTTTCCGCGGGCAAGGCCAGCCGCAGTGCACTGGGAAAAATCACGGAACCCTTGGCATTGAAAATCGTAGTTCCAAAATGTTCTACTTCTTACAAGTATATTTTCATTAAATTTGTTCTTATTTAGTTACTTATATCTATAGGTATAACAATTGTTTTCCATTTTGAAATATTTATTTGGTAATAATCACATTAAATAAATATAAAATGATAACGTCATCATAAGCCAACATTTTTCAATATACTGACGCTGCATTGATAGTACTAATATTTTGCTTGAAATATTGTGGGTTTTCTTTTAAGAAAAGTTAGGACAAATAATAGGTTATGATATATTTGGTCACTTAAACTGCCTAAAATGTCAAAATTTGGGATGAGTGCTAAACTTGTGGCCACCACTGTAAATAAATCAAAATATTTAAAAGGGCTGGTAAATTTGTATTAGGATTTGATTTGTAATAAAATAATACAGTTCACAAATATTTTAAATTAGGGGGCAGAAAAGTTTTTGGAATATTGGGTGAGGTGTTTGCGTAAGGTTATTTGGTATTAGCTTAAATACTGGGCCTATGAGACAAATAATTTTGTCCTGAAAATAAGTATTCCTATTTTTTTTTCATATTAAATTCGCATTGCTTTTTGTTCTCAGTGCAGCAAGAGTAATCTGCGACAGCAGCAACGTTGTCTGCTTCCTTTGGCCTGCGGCGACTTTTGAGTTGCCATCGTCGCAGCCACGCCCCGCACTTTTCTCCGTTGGCCAAAAGATTTTTCACAGTTTTTCTGTGCCACTTTGCGGTAGAGTCGAGTCTAAGCTACATAAAAGCAAAAAGGCAGCCGCAACAACAAAAATTAAAAGAAGAATTGCATTTTAATAAACAACGACCACAGCAATCGCAGCAGGCACAGCTGCATTGGGTTCATGGAAGTGGTTGCGGCTCCAGAGTGTGTGAAATTTTCCAGAGAAAGTATATAAAAACCCAACAGCCTACCGCAACGATAAAAGCAGCTAAATAGCGTTCTAAATTCTTGGAGTGCGAAAACCTGTGGCGGGTTAAAGTTAGGAGGCCAATTAACTTTCGGTTTTATTTGCGTTTTTTTGGAGCTTAGAACCCGATTTGCACTTGGCCGCTGCTGACTTTCTATTTCATGCCGTGGGGGTTGTTTGCCTTCCCAGCTTTTGTGCAATAAAAATTGCAATTTTCACAACAAAAGAAAGCGAAAAGAAAATGTTTATTGCGCTGATGTGTGCGTGCGCTTTTTTATATTTGCTTGTTAGCGGCTATGTTTTTGTTGGTTTTTTTTTTGGTTTTTATCGCATGTTTTGACGCCACATTGACGTTAATCAAAGTTAACCGCCAAACGTTCGCGCAAATCTCACGCTAATTAACTTTTATATGGGATCAGCGTCGACGGGTGCGATAAGCCGACTGCTTTCGGCAGCATCAGCTGTCCAGTTGGCCCGCCATTTGGACATCCGCTCCGGCACGACAGTCACGAGCCAATATTTTCCGCCGCTGATTTTCATTTAATTTGCGAACATTTTACTTAAGCGTTTTGGCCCGCTCGGGGAGTTAACAAGAAAAATCGACAGCATTTTTTACAGCCATCCGTCCATCCGCCGAGTGTCGCGTGGCAAAAAGCTAATGCGAAATGCTGAGCTCATGTACCCCACTTTTAGGAGTGTTTTTAAAGTCGTGCGTTGGGAAAGGAAGCTCTGGGGACAAGTGAATGTTGACAACAATAATTAGTTCGATAATTATAATATAAATTTTAAGTTCCGTGGCATCTGCATCTGTATAAAAAGTTATAATATATATTTGATACGATTTGGTCTATTTTGTAAAATGGATACTATTTCAGATAACGTACTAAGTTGATTTTATATATATTGTATGATCCTAACTGAAAAACCAGTTAATGCATCTATTTTACTCTTAGACATACTTATAGTCGTTCTTGCGGCATTTTCATTGCCAGTCGTATTTGCCATGCTACACGGATACACTCATAAAGACAGCTTTAGATGCGGATTTACTGGAGTGTGGGGCGTTCAGTGGATCGTGGATAAGCATTTTCTCATTACTTCTACCGTTAGTATTTATTATGCGTTGCTTTTCGCTTTCTTTGGCGCCTCTCACTCCACTCGATCGGCGGTCCGCGGGTTCACCGTACAGTGGGACCTCGGCAGCCATCCGCCATCCGCAGCCGCTGACCGCTGACCGATGACCAGTGGATCTCACCACCGAACACTTGCATGCATAAAGATGTGTGCGGTGGCAATTAAATTCTCAGGTGTCGCCAATTACGATGCGAAAGTGCGTAGTGGTCGAGCTCTCGACCCCAATGAGCCGTCTTTAATTGAAGCCATCAAATCGCAGCACTGACAATTAAAGAGTCAAGTTCGAATGGCGCCCTAAACCAGTGAACCGCGAAAGTTTCGTCTAACCGAAAAAGGCAAGATGAAATAAAAGCGCAGACACAGCCTTCCCAGGCTGGAAATTGCAGATACATATATATCTCGATCTCACCCGACATGTTTACATGCACCGCCAAACTGTGCGGTGAACTCTGGTGTAAAGGTTGCTGGAAAACCCCAGCCAAAGCCCGAGCCTGAGCCATCCGTTCCTTGGCCAGCATTTTCACCGTCCCAGCTTCCGAGGCTTTCACTTTTTTGGCCGCTGTCACGTTCGCCTGCCGCTCAATTTATCATCATCCATGGGCCACGGCCATCATGGCCAGGCCATTGAACCGAAGCTGGAAAAATGTTTCTGAGGCAAAAAGGCACGGAATACCGAAGTACCGAATACCGAGGCAAGGGTTTAAGCCTGGTCATTTGTTAGGGGACCGCAGAGGAGAGACAGGCAATCAAAAAAATGTAAAACACAAAACGCATTCGGCCATCCCTTTTTGACCCACCCCAAACCAATATTCAAATGGTGATTTATTTGCGCAAATTCCTCAAGTGAGATTTGCACCGAGGATTAAGTATCCGCCCCGGGCGCCGTTTGTCTGAGACCAGAAATTATAATAATGCGCACAATGAAATGGAATTTTGTTTTGGCCAACCACCGACTGACATGGCTCAAAGTCGTTGCCTGTGGCCCGGTTTCCGTCGACGGCAATGAAAATGACACTGCCGGGGCATTAAATTCAGCTAAAATGTGGCCAAACTAAACGAAAATGCGCAAGTGCTTAATGTGATGCGGCTGCTTTTGGGGATGTCTGGAAAATCACTTGGCTCGCCAGGCACAGCACTTTCTTCACCGACCACGTCAGAGTGGTTATTGTGGCCTGTTACCTGTTGCCAGGTTGATTGATGAGCAGATGCCGACTTCTCCAGCGGCAGATCGACGTTTGCCTCGATGGCCGGCCATCTTGATTGGCATTTAACATTGCTGTGAACTTTGCTTTGCCATTCATATGGGACTCCTCGGTCGGCCTCGAATTTCTCCGCAAGTATGCACTGCCAAATTCCCGAAACACTGCACAGTATTCTCGAGGTGCCGCCATAATTGAGTGCCACGCGGCATATCAAATTACGCGGGTGATGTATTTATAAACCGCCGGTTTCAGGGCCACATGTAAACATACAAGAGTGAAACAGGATGTAATTGATAGGAGGGTGAGAGCTATTTATAAACTAGCAATTTGGGGGCAGCACAGGACAAATTACCAGCAAATTCGTTTAATATTTAAATTTGTTATGCGGTTCTGGGCGGAAGATAAAATTACAAGGCGGATGTATTTAATAACTGACAGATTCAGTAACAAAATGGGGGTCCTTGATTGATAGGGAAGAGCTATTTATAAGATAGCAACACTGGAGTCACACTGGAAAAATGTTATCTTGGATGTGAAAAGTATGGAAATGTGTTTGGGTAAAAGCATAGCTCATGAATTCAGTTCGTATTTCGCACTTTCAAGCCATTAGATAGAATTGCTTTTTATAAAATCTCTATTAGTCTAAGATAAAATAATATCATGAATTTATAAGAAAAACTTACCGTCAACCAAAGTTCCCTTAAAAATATTCAAATCCGATTGCCCCGAACAGGATACATTTTTTTCGGTACCCAAAATGTGCTATAACAACGACAGCCCACGCCTAGGGATTTTGAGAGATAATTTGACAGGCTAACAAATGCAAAGCGGCGTTTTCCAAAACAAAAATAAAGGCGGCACGTCAAGTGAGTTCCTTGTCGATGGCCGCCGGGCGAATGAAATTGAAATTCGCCACAGAACATTTTATGCCGCCTGCTAAACAGATTTGGCCGCGAAATATTAGACATAAAATTGAATTGACTCCAAGTTCTCTCTAGCTGGGGGCAAGTGAAAATGGCTTTGTGTAGGGCCAAAACAAACAAACAGACGTATAATTTGAGGAAAGAGCTCGGGACAAGCGTATAATAAATTCATCAAGACAGCAGGCAGGCAGTCGGTCCGATCGGATCCGATAGTCACGGTCCGGCTTTCCACGCTGCGGTGTAGTTCATCAGTTGTCGAGGGGTCAGAGTGAAACGTAATTGGCCCGCGGCACTTAATTTGATTGAGGAGAGGAGGTGGGAGCTGGAGTGGGAGTGGGAGTTTCTGCTGCCCTCCAGCCGGCGCAACCTGTGCCCACATCTCCGACTTGGTCGGTTTTCTTGGCGGGGGCGAACTTCGATGTCAACACAGAGTACAGAGTGAAAGTGAAAAACTCGCCGGCGCAGGAAAAACCAAGGCAGGCAGCAGAGCTTTTCTTTTATGCAATTGTTCGGTGGCGAAAAGGTTCCCAGCCAAATGGCCACAGAATTGTGTATTCTGCCTTATTGAGTTTGAGTCGAACGCGGAGACAAAGGCCAAATAAATCGCCCGGCTTGGGGGGAAAAGTTTCGTGACGATCTTGGCCAAGTTCGTTGCCAGAGTTGTTCGTCTCTGCACGGAGAGAAATGTCCCTGTTTAGTCTAGTTAAAAATGGTGTAGTTTTCGCACAGCCGTTGTTTTGTGTTCAAAATGTTTTGACATTTTCTTCCAAAAGGTTTAAAGATTTAAATGAAACATAAGAGATAATAGTCTTGTTGCCAAAAAAAAAGTAGGGGCAATGTTTATTTGTTGTCTTAAATAAAGTAAGCTACAGTATATTTTAATAAAATTATTATATAATTTATAAATATTTTGAATTGCATAGCTTCGGGAAATATAATTTCGATACACTGAAAATATTAAAATGAAACATTAGAAATATTTATATCATCAATATTATATTTACAAGCACGTGACAATTGCACCTTCAACATAAAAAGGTTCTGAGCTTTTGTGACGAAAAATGAATTTAAATTGAGTAAATCAATAAGTTACCTAAATTTTACTCAGTCATTCAGCTTTACCAAAATGCTTAGGTTTTCTACACACACGGTCTTTTTTAATTACATCATGCTGAACTAGGAACTATGAAAAATATTGCATAACTATCCAATTTTTTTTAAGAAAATGAAAAAATTACAAAGTCTGTTCGTTTTGCTGCTCCGGTTTCCCTAGATGAAATCTTTAAAATTTAACTTGTTCAACTTCCACCGCAATTCTCCAAAACCAATCGAGTAACTAAAGGTCTTGGTACCATAAATTAAGGATTACACTACCTTTCAAGCTGTGTATTACTTGTTTCGATCGGACTATCGTAGCAGTTGTTCAATTTTCCGGCTATATACATATAGTAGTATCCATGCGATTCGTCACTAAGTGGGCTGCCGCCTACGGAGAAAGCCCTAAAAAAATGGAACTATACTTAATTACTGACTTAAATTTATCAAAATATAAGTGTACACTGAACATCTTAAGACAAATATTATTACATTTATAAATTTGTAGCGTATATCATTGATAAATATAAACATTAATCAGTGGCAAAAATCTAAGGCCAACCACAAAAGGTACATTTTTTTAAACCTATATCCAACCAAAATCTTACCCAATTTGTTGATTGGGTTGCTACGATTTTTTGTTATCGTTAGCAAGAACTTGCTCTTGATTTTAGAACCATTTTTCTCGGTGTAGGCACCGCAATTGGCTTCGATCACTAAGCGTTCGGTTGTTTGCTCGCTGTTAACACAAAATGCCAATTACTGCAAATTGTGGGCTGCTGCAGTTGGCCCGGCGATTTCGGCCTATTAGCAGTGGATAGTCGAAAGTCGGATTGCGTGTGAGCCAAACGTGAATTATCATAAATTATCGCCGGCGGATTATGCAGCGGCAAGTGCTTTTGCATTTTTGAATTCCCATTCGCGGAATCCAGTGTTTGTCCTCCGGCTGGCTATGTAGAACGAGCCGAAACTTATGCAGAGATATGCACTTTCCCGCTAGAAAAGAAAAACACTTTTCGTGTCCGACTATCCGCAGCGTGTTCCTCAGCGATAAAATTGCAAATCCCATCATTAGATGTTCGTCAGCGAGGTTTTTTTAATTAATATTTCATAAATGAGAAGCGCCGAGTATAAATTATGCATGAGCCACCGTGGAGGTGTTGCCCCGCTTGTTGTTTCAGTTGCTACACTTGGCGAAATGTACGTGCCACACTTTCTCCTTTCTCCGGGCAGCCCGAAAGTATGCATTAACTTGGCTGAGTTGCCTGGATGAAAAGCTACTGTATTCTCAATGAAATACAATTAAACTTTAAGCTGGCAGTCTGCTTGCGTTCATGATTATACAATCAGCCTTGTCCTTAATCCCTTCTCACATGTCATTGCAAAAATTGACTGCGTGTCAAGCAAATGGGATTAAACTCATAACGCACAAGTCGGTAAATAAACAAAGCTTATTTTTATGGGCATATAAGTTGATTTACAAATTGAATTAAACCTTATTTGCGTATGGATCATGTGCTTTTAGCAAACAATTGAAGACAACGGTATAAAATCCTTTATGACTAACTTGGCTTGCTAAATTGGAATCACAACTGTAATGTTCAGAGCCCAAGAGGCTTAATCACTATTTCATGTCAATATAACAAGTCTTAACTGAGGACAAGTTTGTAGTTTATAAGATTGATGAAACTTAAACGCAATCTTAAACATTTATATTATTTTGCTTCTGCAAAGCTTTTTATAGTCTCTCAGCTTTGTATCTATCGGTATAAAAAGTCGAAAAGTCTTCTTTCTATTAAAAAACGGAATACTCTGCTAAGAAACTCCGAAATGAATGTTTTTATAATCGGACAGCTAATTATATAAACTAACATTAATTTTTGATCATATTATCCTTTATTCTGGGGTGTAGCATTTTACAAGATTTTAGAATGTTTGTTTTAAACTGTGACGACTGTATCCATTCAGTTTTCATAGGAACTAATGGAAGTACCTGTAATAAATCTATACTTTCAAAAGCATGTTATCTGAAAGGGAATATAGACAAAGGCTTGCCAGAGCTAGCTTTTTAATTTGATTAATAATCAATGATTATTATACTATAACTGTAAAATGTTAATACAAGCTTATGAATATGTATTAAAACAAATTCGACTCGTTGGGAATGAAACCATTCAACATCCTTCACGACACGCTAATTTCATGCTTTCTTCCCGCAATTCGCAAGTCAGGGTACGGTGTGCCTAATGCAGCTCGTACCAGGATAATTCGTGGCTGCCACTTTCATTAACTTTCCTGCTGCCGGCGACACATCTGGCTGGGATTCTATAATTTTCCAGCCAATCAGCATTCATTTCGGTTTCGATGCGCTTGCTTAATAAATATGTATGCCCAAATCTTTGCGTGTGCAATCGAAAGCCCAGGCTTGTAGAAGATCTCGGCTCTCGCCTCGGTTTCACAGCTTGCCGATGAAAGTGGGCGTCGAAGGTGGTGCAAAAAATCATTAAGCCGGGCCACCGATATAAAGACTGGGATAATTGCCGAGATCTGCTAATTACGGCAATGAGCAATGAAATTGGCCTCCTACAGCCAGCCTGCCGGTTGCACTAAATCTGCAGCGAAGCTTTGCTTTAGTGCTTGGCTTAGAGCCAGTTTCCAGCTGCCAACTGCACTCATCATGCATACTACGCTCTGAATAGCCACCAGCTATTGTTGCACTTAGAAAAATGTACCGGAAACGTGAAATTTAGCTGATCGTAGTGCAAAAAAGTTCCTTTAGAAAATAAACTTTTTTTTAAAAATATCTTAAGTTCCTACAGATTTACTTATAGATGTAATAAAAGCACAGGTAGATATGGGCAAATCCGGAAAATGGTCAACCAGGCCCGAAACAAGAAAATCTTCAAAATCATCGAATTTTTTGCGTATTTTCACAAATCAATGGCCATATTTTCTTAACACAGTGGAACCAAAGCATATTTCATTTGTTTTGTTAAAGAAATATCGCGACTGGTACTTAATTCAATAAAATAAAAACAATTGGAGATATTTCCGTGGGAACAGACTCGAATGAAAGCTACATGAATCCATTGTAGAAGTAAAGTTATTTCTTTAGAATATTCCGTCCCAATTTGCAGATATTTGCATTTTACTAGATTAAGCCAAAGTCGACTTCCATTTTGTGTACGTTCGCGACCGCATGTTTTTGCCAATATTATGAAAATGATAGCTCAATAAATCCTATCATTTACACTAAGCTAAGAGCTAACAAAATGCTATAAAATAGCAAAAAAAAATTCAGAAAGATTTTTTTTCTATTTTATATTTGCACTAATTGCGTACGAACGTACGTTCGCGACCCCTGGAAATGCCCATATATACTATTTGAACAACCTTTGGTCTGGTGGCTTAATTCTTCTCAATATATTTAAATTAGCACTTAAGATTTTTTATTTAACATTTTTTTTTATTTTTAATTTTTTTTTTTTAATTTTTGTATGTTTATTTTAGTTTATTTTAAAATATTGATAAGCTTACATGTTTGAAAAAAAAATGTGTAAACCTTAGGCAACTCTTTCAGAAAGGTTTAAATTTTTTTTTAAGCCATGTGCGAGTATTTCAAGTCTTAAAAGCTACTACTTTTTACACCTTTTTTCCAGTGCAATGGTGCTTGGAAGAAAAGCAAAACCAGCGGCAACGGCTGCCTGGCTAATTGTGGCAAGGTGAAGTGTATAAATTCGGCGGACAAACTGGCGCACAAGATCAGTTGGCCAAGAGATTTCCCAGCAGCTGCAGCTGGACGGCATTGAGAGAACAACGAGAGTGATATCACAAGGATTGGGGATACGCACAGAATGGATTCGCGTCTGGGTCTGCTCATCGCCCTGCTGCTGGCGGCCTTTCAGGCCTGGGCCCTGGAAGCCTCGGCGCACTCGAACTCGAACTCCACGGAGAGCGGCATTTTGCGGACAGTGCGTCATGTTTACGGACAGTGTGCGGATAGCGAGGACATCTTCTGGTGCTGCAAGATCCAGGGGGTCCGCCTCCTGGGCCGCGCCCTCAAAGTCCAACAGCTGGGGATCGTGGATGGTGTGAGCCTGGTGCGGCGGGAGTCCTTCAGCCAGGATACGCGTAGTGGTCGCTCCAGCCTGGCCGAGAGCCAGCTAAGCAATCGCGACCTCGAGCACATGTCTGGGAAGAGTCTGGACGCCCTGCTGCTGGAGCGGTTCCTCAACTTTGTCCACAGCCACCAGCTGCAGGTGAACCTGCCTCGTTTGCTGAGGTTCGGCGAGCGAAATGGCCAGGACTGGCTGCAGCACCTGCTCGGCTACTTTCTGCCAGCCGGCGAAAGTGAGGGTCGCAAGAAAAAGGATGACAAGAAGTATCTGGGACCTTTCATCGCTGCCGTTCTGCTGAAGACAGCCATTCTGAAAATGGCCTACCACTCGATCGCCATTGTGGCGGGAAAGGCGCTGATTGTGGGCAAGATAGCCCTGATCATTAGTGCAATAATTGGCCTGAAGAAGCTCGTTGGTCACGACGGCGGCGAGAAGACCACCTACGAGATCGTCAAGCATCCGCAGGTGCAGCAGAGCCACACCTATTCCTCCAGCCACCAGGGCGAGTACGACACGGGCGGCCACGACGGAGGATCCTATCACCGCAGCATCGACGACGAGATGATGATGCAGGACAAGGCCTACCAGGCCTGGATGCCCCACGTGGGCGCCTCTGCCACGCCCGCCTCCAAGGGGTCCCGATAAGGCTATCGGGGAGGTCCTTCCGGGGTCGGAAGCTCTACAACCAAAGATCCCAAGAGCCCCGCTTAGTCCAATCTATTTGAATTTGTATTTACACTCGACAGCCCTCCAGTTTAAGTTTAGTTATCGTAGTTATTATGTTACCAAAACGCGAGCATTAAAAAGAATAGAATTTCAGGTGCAATTGGTTTTTGTGGTCGGTTTTGGGGTCTGCGAGCAGAAAATAAGTTAGTAGTTTTAGAAGGAAGCGTTTCTGACTCCATAAAGTATTAAATATATACTGTTGTGTTCAAATTAAAAAAAAAACAAGGAAGAACGCTATAGTCGAGTACCTCGACTATCAGATACCCGTTACTCAGCTAAAGGGACCAAAGGGAAATGGAGATATGCAAGCAGCAAAGCGAGATTTAAGTGCGCCACCTACCGGCGGAAGACAGATTTAAGCATTGTGGGCGTTAGGGTAGGCGTGGCAAATTTTTTTTTGGATCAATCGATAGGTATTGACGAGACCAATACATTTCAGTTAAAATTTGTTATCTAGCATAAAAATTGTGGGCGCCACAGGCTTGGGCGGTTTGTGGGCGTTAGAGTGGGCGTGGCATATTCGCATAACAAACCTGCGCTGCGTACAAGGCTACGGAATCTAAATCTGAAATCCCAATACTCTATCTTTGATAGTTTCCGAGATATCCGCGTTCATATTTACGGTTTTTTGAAGTTTGTGGGCGGTTTGTGGGCGTTAAAGTGGGCGTGGCAAACTTTTTTTTGGGTCAATCGATAGGTATTGATGAGAACAATTCATTTCAGTTTAAATTTTTACTCTAGCATCAAAACTGTAGAAGCCACAGTTTTGGGCGGTTTGTGGGCGTTAGAGTGGGCGTGGCACTCTACTGAAACAAACTTGCGCTGCGTAAGAAGCTCAGGAATCTGCTCGCCAAATCTCAATAGCCTAGCTCTCATAGTTTCCAAGATCTCAGCGTTCATCCGGACAGACAGACGGACAGACGGACAGACGGACAGACGGACATGGCTAGATCGACTCGGCTAGTGATCCTGATCAAGAATATATGTACTTTATGGGGTCGGAAACGCTTCCTTCTGCCTGTTACATACTTTCCGACGAATCTAGTATACCCTTTTACTCTACGAGTAACGGGTATAATGATGCACTACAGCGAACAGAACTTTTACGCAACCTTTTCTTCGAGGCCTTTTTTACCCCGGTTCTCAATTTATCGGTAAACCAGACGGTTTTTTGTATGTGAGCAATTGAGCACAGTACAGATACTCGTGTGCCTCGACTTTCAGATACCAGTTCTTCATCTAAGGAGAGCGCAAAGGAGTTGGAGATAGGAAAGCCACAAAGTGATTTTTTCGAGATTGCAACTATATTTATGAGATATATCATATCATATTTACAGAACTAGGAGCTTTACCTTAATATCTAAAGGAAACCTCTCGTGGGTTTGGTGGCCTCCGGGCGTGGCTGTTGTGGGTCAGTCACCGCCTGATGCAGGCGTCGCTTCAGTGGCTCCATCTGGTAGGCCTGGTAGAACTCCATCTGGTGCTCCACTGGAGGTTCTTCGACCTGCTCCAGGTGCGAGGATGCGTAGTCGTGGGTGGGCATGCTGCGGTGCCAACCGCTCTCGTGACTGGAGTGAACCACCACGTGCTCCGTCCCTCCGCCGCCACCACTACCACTGTGACCAGTCGAACCCTTTTTTAGACTGCCCTGCGGAGAGAAGCGTAGCGCCAACAATTTGGACGGAACTGTTCTAGAGACAGATTCTACTCACCAGCAAGGAGATGACCAGGGCGATCTTGGCCATGATGAAGGCCGAGCCGGCGATGAGGATGACCTTGCCTAGGAACATTTGGGCGAGGGTGGCCACCATGATCATGCCGCCCATCATGGCCATGTGCTTGTCTTTGTCCTTCTTTTTGCGACCTGTTTTTTTGGAGCAGTTTTTATTTTTCTTTTTATACTTGTCTTTCTTCTTTTTTTTCTTAGAATTTTTCTTTTTTTTGGACTTTTTCTTAGGTTTTTTCTTTTTAGACTTTTTCTTCTGCTTATCCTTATATTTATCTTTATCATAGGTGGTTGCATGCACTTCGAAACTACTAAATCCTCCTATAAACTTATCCACTTTATCATCTACGCTCGAATAACTACCTTGATCGAAGCCCAGTTCGCTCCCAAAGTCATCTATGGCATTGGAAATGGTCAACTGCCGTGGTAGCTGAAGTCGAAGAGCTCTTCCCCGGACCAACTCCATCAGCTTTCCGGGTATGCCAGTATCCATGCGCCTCCTCTCCTGCTCGGTAAATCCTGTCTGAGGTTCAATGCTCAGGTACTCGCTGATCTGCCAGGTGCTGTTATCCCTGGTGGCTCCATCCAGCAATCGCTCGCTTTCGGAACCCAGACACTCCCAAACCTCCAAGCCACCCATGCATTGGGCTATAATCCTGCCCAGACTTCGGGGACTCCATTGGGAGGAGGGCGTTTTGCCAGCAGTTTCATTTCCTTTATGACTTAAAGCCAGGACCGAATTGCAAAGCATTACGCACTGTAGCAAAAGCACACGCCACATTTTCCCTTACTGCGTATAATGAAACCTCTTTAAGCGCTTCTTGAACCACAAATAACCCAAAAAGTGGCTCTGCCCTGTTATTTATAATGCCTTGATCTTTTTCGGGAGTAGCAATTAACGCGCTTGTCAAAGCACGACACTGCTCTCTTGATAGGAATCAAATAGAAATGTTTCCAGAAGTTTGCTCGCTGAACCCTGACCCAACGAAAACTGAAACCGAATTTTTCGGTTAAGTTAACTTTCATTTTTGGAAAGCACTCACTATGTTTGGCTAATTACAGCTTATGTGCACGCTGAGAAAATTATCAAAAAACGTAATGTTGCAAAAAAAAACATACTACAACATATTTAATTAAATTTAAAGTCAATTAAAAACTGTTATTTTTGGACCTAATTTATTTTAAATTCTACCAATATGTGCGTTAATACATATCTTAAATAACAAAACAACAGCTATAAAAAAATGGTTAGATACAAATAAAAAGTTCATAGTTTAACAATGCATATATAAATATATACTACAGTATTTAATTATAAATATTTAGTTTCTTGTACTAGAAAATTAAAGTAATATGTTTTAGTATTGACTTTTGCTTTGTGTATTAAATTATTGGGATATAGTCTCATATGGGAGAAGAACAGAGTATCTTATTCTTATTCACTAAAGTATTTAAGCTAAAATTAAATACCCGTTACAACGAATTTTGTAGGTTTTTGTGCAAAAATGAGGCTTTTCGTTGAGTGTAAATTATGCCCTACAGCGATCTCACGTCTACCGCCTGCCAGCCCGCCATTCCATGGGGATCCTGAAAGTTTCTCATCAGAAGTTCGCCCTCCTGCTCCACACTGGCCGCCAATAGTTTGTTACTTGGCCTGCGCTGGTTCTCAAAGTCGTAAAAACGGTCTGGTGTGGTTGGATTAGGGTTGGTTGGTGGTGCAGCGACCGGCGTCTCTGCCCCTCGAGGTTGCTCGAATCTCACCTTCCGCTCTGTGCGACGATATGGTGACAACTCGTGGACATCGTACTGGTGGTGGAGCTCATCTTGGCCCTGACCAAATACTGTAGTTTTTCCAGGAAAATGGCCAATTGGTCGGTGTCCTTGAAAGCCGCCGAAGCCAAAGTTCGAGCCGCCAAAGCTGCCAAAGTTAGCGCCTCCAAAACCACCGCCCAAACCTCCAAAGCCACCCAATCCCCCCAGCGAGCCCATAATTCCACCCAGTCCCAAAAAGCTGCTCACGTAAATCGCCAACTTGACCAAAAACAATGATTTTTTGAGCAGCAGACAGATGCCGGCAAATAGTAAGGGAACCAGAGCTACTAGATTGAACTTCAGGCCTAAAAGAAATGGCAGTAAATACTGCTTGGCCAACACGCGACCTAAAAAGATACAACAAAGTAAAATTATTAAAACTAAATTTATTAAATAAGGTATGCAATATTAATCAGTATTTCTTATCCCAATCGTTAAAGTATCAAATTTTCATTCGATGCAATGCAATACTTTAAGGGTAAATCATTTCAGAAAATGTTATTTCAATTATAAAATATTTTAATATCTGATATGTTAATAATTTTTTTCAAAACAAAAATAATCCTGAGAATCAAGCCAAAGGTTTGATTTTAAACTTAGCTTTTAAGTACTTTAATTTAACAAACTTGGGTTATTTTTTTTTACGCTTTTAAAAGGACTGTCAGAAGATATAAGTTTACTTAAGACCTACCGGTTGAGGGATCCTCGTATCCAAATTGTCGCTCTCCCTGCCCCGCTCCATCAAGGACGAACTCCGCCACACTGTTCGCATCCGCAGTGGGTCCAATTTTGAACATAAGACCCGGATACAACCCATCCATGTGCCATTCGAGACTTCGTTGGCCCATGACGGCGCCCGCGTTCTCCAGAATGCCGCGAAAGTCCACGGGATCTGTGTCGAGCACATTTGCCAGAGATCTGACTGCGGGCGATTCACTTTTCACAGTCACAAAATCTTCCACGAATCTTATGTTGTCGCTCTCGTCCAGTCTCTGGATGAAGTTCAGGGCAGACCGTCCCAGACATTCACTAAGCTTCGGTTTCTGAGATCCACGAACACACTGCTTGAACTCCGAACTCATAGCGGAAAAGTCACTGCCAACCACTTGGTGGAAACTGACCAGGAGCAACACAATATCCAGTGGCGACATGATGGTCAGGTGTTTGGATCTTAACTGAGCCCGCTGGCCAACTGACCCCTGGGTTTTATATCCGCCACATCTTGTTATACAATAATCAACTGGTCTTTTGGCCAAATCTGCTCTCATTCAGTAAACGCGCTGCCTTTTTGCACATGGCCCAATAACGGAAATTGTTTTACATCAACGCCAAGTGGCGGCTCTTCGTCTTCGTCTGCTTCTTATTTAAACCGGCATGGTCATGGTCAGTGCACACGACCCATAGCTAGAGCTGCGTCGACTGGTGGCCAATTTTTCGCACATCTCGGTTATTATGCAAGGGTTATTGTTAACCCACTGAAATTATGAAATACTCGAAGGCGCCACCGTTCGGACCCCTGGAAAATCTACAATTACCATTACTAATGCCAGTCCATTAAATAAACGGAGGCGCTTAGAGAATTACCAGAAATGTTCCATCGTTTACACAGAAAAACTCGAAAATTGCCGCAAGTCAATTAAGAAAACAAACAAGCGGAAAAGGGGCAATCAGAGGTACTTTTTTGTGGAATATCGGAGTTTATTATTCAGCATGATTGAGTCATATTTAAGGGAAGGGAAAGAAATACTCCTTAATTATTATTATTTTGTGTTTATATTCTTAAACCATATTTTGATAAGAGAAGTTGCCTAAAATAAAATCCAAAAGACATGGGTAATGATTTTACGCTGGGTTTTAAGCTGTTATAGCATCCAAATATGATGGAAAAGTAAAAATAGTTTGCGGAAAGTTTTGGTCATGTGTGTGTAGTTGGTTACCTTTACTAACCTTTAAATTTACCTTAAATTTGTTATTCCTGATATGTAATTTTTAAATGTAATGCAATTATTGCATTAATAAAAAGTTTAAGTTTAAAAACAAACATAAGTAAGCTAATTATCTTGAATACAATTATTAAAGAACTTATACTTTTTTAAGCAGGCTAAAAACTAAACCAATTTAGTTACCATCATATTCCAAGCTTAAGAGAGTAGAAAGTTCGTTGAATAATCCAAATGCGTTCGAGGGGAAAAACTTTGCATACTCTTAGGCGGAGTCGCTTAAAGTTAAGCGTCTGTTTTAGTGATGCCAGCACGTCACGATATTTGACTGCAATAGCAACATCAAAAAGGTATTTCGTCTCCGCGGGTGGGTATATTTGAATATCCCCTAAGAAACCGTCTGAATTCTAAACATCCCAAGTCCCTTGGCGACTCCTAGAATTCCCCGATTCCACTGACAAAACTGAGCAGACAAGCGACCGAAGAAAGTTTCAGGTAAATCAGACTCCTACCAAATCATCCCTTCCACCAAAGACAAGTTTCGAGGAATTTTAGGTCTTGGCTTTACGGTTTAATCTCTGCGGTTGTCGCCGAAAACTTTTGTAATTTTGTAAAAGTTTTGTGTCGTTTTATTGGAGGAGGCGCACATTGGCTGACAGTTAATAAATTTCCAATTGCAAGGCGCAGCGACCAAAAAGAAATTGTATTAATAAACACTTTCACCGCCAATACTTGAAATTCACGGCCAGTTGCCTGCAGTTGTTTACAAATAGTTAGCAGCGAAAAAGAGACATAGAGGCCGCGGCCGTCCAGACCTTTTGGCCATTTTGAGCTTTGGGTTGAGTCGGCTTTGGCCATTTATATGCCGAATGGCCATGGCCATAAATTGCAGTGGCGGGGCGTGCTCCCGTCTGGAACTGGAATCCACGCTCCCATCCACACACCCAATTTGTTTGGGGCGTACGTGTTGCACTGCGAATGCAAAAGGCAAAAAGCAGGTCGCAACTTTCATTAGATTTTCCCGAGATGTGGAGATGTGAGCCAGTTTCTGGAGCGACATCGGATATATGTGAATGACTGTACGACTGACCGGGCTGAGCTGTGGAGGCTCTCGGAGGCTTCACGCCTGGCTGGCCCAAGTGAAATCCGGCGAGCTTGCTCCGTGATTTTGTGTGTCGCCCATGCAACTGATATCGCTGGCCCAGTTCGCCTTAGCCGGTGAAAGAGTGAAAGCATTTCGCTGCGTATGAGTGATATATCCCATTGAAAGACCAAGACACAAGTTCGAGATAAATGCGGCATTTCTTTTATTGATTTGTGTTTGTTGGGGGCGTGGCCAGGGGGCCTTTCCTGCGCCTAGCAGTTCAGAGTTAGGCAGTTCAGTTTAACAGTTTAGTTTAGGAGTCGAGTTGAGTTAAGCGTAGAGTTTAAACAGTAAAGCTCTGAGTATTAATACGAGAGTTGCAGTTACTTTAAGATTAGACATTAGATTATAAACGGCGCCAGGTGTCCCCTTGGCGGCAGCCCCTGGCTGCTTACTTCCTAGACCTACTATATTTGCTGCTGGGTTCTGGGTTTCTCTTGGTTTCCCTTCTATTTCTCTTGATGGCGCCTTAAGGGTGTAAGCCTGGCATGAACTATGCTATACAAATAAATTAAATAAATAGAATAAATTAGACGGCCCTCCGAGTATTGCACTGATCAGTTGCCTCAGCATTCAGAATATTTGGCATCCGTAGCTCATTGCTTATACGCCGCGTAGGCCAGCTGCTGGGCCTGGGAGTCGTCGGCCGGCAGCGAGCGGCCGTAGCTGTGCTCGTGCTCGTAGTGCGGGTGCGCCACCACCTCGTAGTTCTCCTTCTTGGACTCCAGCAGCTTCTTCAGCCCGATGATGCCGGACAGCAGCAGGGCGATCTTGCCGATGACCAGGGCCTTGAAGGAGATCAGGGCCAGGAAGCCGATGGCCAGGGGCAGCAGGGCGGCCATCTTCAGCTTGAACAGCATCAGCAGGGGCATCAGGTACTTCTTCTTCTCCTTCTTCTTGCCGCGGGCTGGAAAAGGGATTTACAAATTCGGGCTTTAAGATTTGCATTACTTTCGCTGGGGCAGCGCTGGCCGCTCATTAGCAACTGGAGCACAGATAATTAGCCAGCGAACAGGATCGACCGCTTTCTATGTGGCTGCGTTTAGAAATTGGAAATCGGAAATTGCAGCCGCTGCGCACAAAAAGAAAGTAAGCCTCGCTAACTGGCTGACTAAAGTGCAATTAATAGCCGACTATCTGGATAACCAGCTGCCAATGCACCGCTATGTGCATGGCTACATGGCCGCATGGCCACATGGCTGCCTGGCTGCCTGGCCATGTGGCTGCCTCACAGGATGACCTCGATATGGCGGCGACTTAACAGTGAAAACAGGATTTGCGGCGGAGCCATCTGCCCGAACTGGTCGCCTGCATTACTAACCCAAATTGGCAGAGAGCCGGCCCGACCAGAACGGTAATTTATGTGGGATCTGATGGGCACCAGCTAGCTAGACAGACAGATAGATGGGCAGGCAGGCAGATACTCACATTCCTCGAGGGCGCGCTGCATGTCCTGGATGGAGTCCTTGGGCACCTTGAACTGCAGAGTGTGGGTGCCAAAGAAGCGGGCCACCCGCTCCACCAGCAGGGAGTCCACCTCGGCCTCGCGGGCCTCCACCTCCTCGGGCAGCTGCATCTCGTTGAGGGACCGGCCCACCGGGATCTCGTCGGTCTTCACCAGGGCAATGCCCTCGGTCAGCCGCACATCGCCGTTCTCCGTGTCGAAGTAGTGCAGGGCGCGCTCCTTTTGGGGTTTGATTGGGGATTAGGATCGGGTTTTCGATTGGGGGACTGGGCCCCCTGGCTTCGTTACCTTCATGCACAGGACCATCGAGCGCTCGCCGCAGTCCTTGACCATCTTGAGGGCGCTGGTCAGCAGGCTGTCCGCTTCCGAGGCAGCCGCCGCCGTGGAGGCGATCAGCGCAAACAGGCACACAAACTTGAACATGGCTGTAAATTGGGTATTTCCTTGTATGTTATTTCTCACAAACACTTGACACTGGCTCGCAGCTATGATATCCTGCCACTTCCTGGCAACTTTGTGTGTCTTCACTTGATTGAGTGCACTGAGCTCGATTGGCGTGTTCGATCTGTCGGTCAGAAGGCAACCGGTAAACTGTGGCTAGAAGACGCACGCGGATCGAGTTTTATTCCCGGCCAGCAGAGCGGCGGCAGCGTTGGCCAGCAGCGACGACAGCGTTGTCGTTGTCGCGTTAGCGCTCTGCAGTGGTCCGAACCCACCTGAGACCCCCTCTGAGCCCCCTCTGGAGCCCCTCAGGTGCGCACACAGTAGCCGAGCTTAGAATTTAAATAAACAACCCGACGACGACGAACCTGGCCAGGTTGCAGCCGAAGTGCGAGGCGAAGTGGCCTGAGCCATCCCAGGCGCAGCAGAGACACCTGGACAGGTGCGCCGCAGTGGCCGCAGTCGCCGCTCACGCCGGCAGAGCCCGTCGGATTGGCAGTTGTTGTTTGTCAACACACTTCGGCGGCAGTTAGCTGTTTGCCTGCCACTGGGAGCAGGCCAATAGGTGGATCAGCCAGCTTTTAAATATTGAATTTACATCGATTAGGTCCGCTTAAGCGCAGGCAGGCCTTTGTGCCAGAAAGTGATAGGATTACCTCTCACCTCCGACCAAGTGATGGATACGACCACATTAAATCCTTTATGTTTAAAGCCTACCACAAGCCATAATTAAAATACAGCACTAACAAAGCATTTACTGGGCTTAGCCCCTAAGCTTTAAATTGAGGGAAAATAGCATTTAGTGCATTGATGTCAAATAAAGTGTTTAATAAATCAAATACCTCTGATAAAGTGTATTAAAATATATAAATGGTTAGAGCTTAACAATCGTTTTGTAATTATAAGACTAAAACAATAAAACAAACTGACTCAAAACTTAAAAGTTCTGAACAATAAATATTTATAATATTTATTTTTATTTAATTGTAGATCAGCAATAGTATTAAAATAATATTTAATGTTTCCTTGGATTGACTACCATCAATGGAATCTTCTCTCCTACTTATCAATTCCAACTTTGAGCTATTTGCAATTTGCGCTACACAGAGTTGAACTATAACAGCTTAGCCCTAATTAAATTCTGAACTTTGAGTTCAACTTACATCACGGTCATGCAATTATGTTCTCAGCAAGGCCGAGTGGAGTTAATGAGCTGCAAAGTGGTTAAGGTATTTAAGGCACCTTTGAGGCGCCACCTGATGATGGCACACTTTCCGCGCTGGGTGAATCTCGGGTGGTCAGCAGAAAGTGTTGCAGCGGTTTCATTTCAAACTGCAGTTAGCCACACAATGTTGGCGGGGGTGGGCGGTGGGCGGTTAATCAAGAGCGCCATTTAAGATGGCCACCGATGCCGATGGTCGAAAGCAACCGCCACTCGAATTGGAGTAAAATAGAAAATTAACTAGTTTGCTGGCACCGCGGCGGCATGGTGGAAGAAATTTCACTTTAATTTTGCTTTTTATTTATGTGTTTGTTTGTGCCTCCAGCGGGCATCTCGCATAATGTATCTGCAGTTTTGTATGCCAATCCGATCGCCGGTCGGACAGACAGTTGCACAGAGACTCTCGCACGAGAGTTTCATTGGCATTATGTCGCTTTAATTTGCAGCACTCGAAAATTGCCACACGTCGTATCTACTTCTCGTCTCATCGCTCCATCGTCCATCGTTTGCCGGTAATTTACGCATTAGACGAGTGCCCCGAAAGAAAGCTACGCCGCAGATTTGCATGCTGCCCAAAGCAACAAGCCCACTGGTAGTGAAATAAAATAAAACACAGTCTCGCATCTAGATGCAAAGCCACTCGACATTTCGCAGACTATCATCCAAAGCGGCAGCATGGGCCCAAAATCCGTTGATGGAATATGTAAATGCCCTGCACGTGGCCATAGATGTGGATGTGACAGCCACTGTCACGATATGTCATGGAGTGTGTCTTCTAATGCCCTTTCAGCGAATGCCCTTTCTAAAAAATAAGACCGACTTAGAAGTCAAAATATATTATTTTAAGTCATTATACTTAAAAACATACTCCTATAATATAAATAAAAACATCATAAAGAAAATATATATATTATTTTCTTTAGTATAAATTATAAAAAAAATAATAAAGTAGCTTAGTTTGAAGTAAATAGTAAAATAAATAATTAATGCCTTTGGTATATATATATAAATAGTATAAATAGTATATATATAAATAGTAAAATAAATAATGAATGCCTTTGGTATTGATGCCTTGAACTTAACTTTCTTAAATAAATGTTAGTCACATTGAATGTCAGTAAAACTATGGACAACTCCATGGAATATATAGGTTAGAGGTATTTATTAAATATTTGAAGATAATTACTTTTCAAATACTTAATTTACTTTTATTTTTTAAATATACATTAATAATACACTTTTATTTAACAATCCTTTGATAATATTACTAACTTACCATTTGTGTACTTTCAATATCTACCGAACACAATATTATTTTTGAAAAGTATAAACGGTTCTAATATAAGCCCTTGGCCAGTACTCCATATTTTCATATTTATCAATTTATGTATTCAGCTATTAATAATTTTATGCGCAAAGAGTTTTATTAAAACCAACGTACTTATTACATATTAAATGAAAACACTTATCAAACATTTAATTAAAATTTGTGATTGATAAGAATTTTGCCACTTTGAAAAGAAAACAGGTCACCACAATGTCTCAGGAAGAGTATTATTTAGTCCGCAATGAAGGTCTCACAAGGCCCCACTCCAAATATATGTTAACATTGTGCGTGCGCAATGAAAGTGAAAAAGTAATTTCATCGCTAACATTTTATACAATTTAAACTACGGCACTTCAAACATTGTGTGATGCAATATTGAAATAATATCGTATTTTTAGTAAAGGTTTTAAAGATATAGGGTATACCCTTTGCTATAGCAATATTTTTTAAGCACTCTAAAGTGGGAGTTGTAATTGGATTTTAACATGTTGGCAAGGCTAGTTGGCCAGTCTTAACGAGCCGAGTATTTGCCATAAATCCGTGCACTTAACTTCAACTGAGTGTGCTCAATTAATTCGCATGCCATCTCCTGATGCTTCCCATTTCCCCCACCAACGGCCATTTCGTCGGCTGACCCAAATCGGCATGCGAAATATTCGCTCTAGAGATAAAGCCAACCTTAAAGCATCGCACATTCGAGGCAAACAATCCCAAATTTCGGCCCCACCCGCTCGGCCCCACCCCAACCCTTCCAGTGGCATCTTCAAAATTGACACCTCTTCAAAGTTTCACTTTCATTCCGCTTGGCTGGCATGGAATTCCGGGTAAAGCCAGCTCAGCTCAGCTCCGGCCTTAGTTTGCAGCTCCGGCGCTGTTTACATGGTGCGCTCGGGTAATTTTCAATTAATGAAAGTCCCGGGCCGATGACGTCAGTAGTGCCCCAGCAAAGGGCACCCACATCTAAATGGCCGAGGGGCCTGGGAATGTCGTGGGCCAGGTTCAATGTTCTACTCTGAGCAGCTCATTAATATTTTGTGTAGTGGCCCAAAAGTGAAATTGTCGCATACCGAAGAAGGCAGCACAACAATGGACAGGGAGGAAAAACAGCAGAGCAGAGAAGCTAGGAAAGTTGCATATTTTATCCATTCAGAAATGCAAGCCATCACAAAACTGCACGTGCATTCGAGGTCGAATTCTCCATTGTGTTACATGGAATTCAAATGGGGATTAAATTAAGGAATACGGAGATGAACATAGTACGCATGGAAAATTTCACAACACTTCCCTTTTCTGAAATTGAGCAAAAAAACATTTGCTTGTCAACTTTTTGATTAACATAATTATTCCATTTGTAAATGAACTTGTTATGGAAACTCATTTGAATTATATGTAAACCAGAATCTGCACTCGAGCAATGCAATTTAGGTACGTTTCAATTTAAGATCCAAGAACTCACTATTATTTCTACCGCAGCTGTAGGTACCTAAAATATGTATGCGTCTGTAATTGAGTTTGGTAGAAAGCGAAGCAGCTTCGGCTGCCATTTTTGGCACGCACGTAAGCCCGTTTCAATGAAACTTTAATTGTTATCAAAAATTCATGTTCAGGGAGCGGCAGCGACACCAAAAACAAGTCATCTAGATGTGATTTTCGGGTAGCAGAATTTACTATATTTAATTAACGCTTACTTAAACCTAACACACACATTTAGTTCGTTAAATTAATGATCGATTAGGCGAATTAAACTAGACATTAGTCAGACAGTTCGTGCGGCGCTCGATTCTTTGGTTCAATCTCCACAAATATCCCCCGAGAATCTTCCATCCCGAGCTTCTCCATATCCTCCACCATCTCCGTTTTCCAAATGCAAATGCGAGCTCACAGGCTCTTGGCGCTGCCCGCCGAATCCTTGGCCGCCGGCTTCCAGCCGCTGTAGGCGGTGTCCAGTTCCCGGCCCCAGCCGGAGTGGCCGCCCGAGGAGACGACCACCTCGTGGGAGGACTCCTTTCCGCCGCCGCCTCCGCTCAGCAGCTTCTTGATGCCGATGATCGAGGCCAGGACCAGGGCCAGCTTGGACACGATCAGCGCCTTGCCCGCCAGCATGGCCAGTGCTCCGTAGGCCAGGGGCACGATGGTCCCGCCCAGCAGCAGGGGGATCATGATCATGGCGCCGCTGCCCTTCTTCTCCTTCTTCTTGCGACCCTCCACCGAATTTGCCTCGGAGTCAAATTTAACCTGGGACAGAAATGAAGGAAAGGAAATTATAAATAAATATGAATTATTTGCTTTTATGGATGGAATTTTAAAAGGCCTCTTATAAATTAATAATATTAACTATTTGTTTTTAAGAAGAGAAGTGTATTGCAATTTTAAATTATACTGTTGTATAATGGCCTGGCAACCCTGATAGGCTTTTTCACACATAAGAATTGTATAATTTCATAACTCTGCATAGATGTTTTGCATGCAACTGCATTCACAAAATTCAGCATATAAATTTTACTTTTAAATATTTTTTCAGCTTCCATTGTCACTCACCTGCAGAGTATGATCCTGAAGAAAGTTGCCCACCCGCTTGAGGATCATGTTGTTAAGGACCTGTTCCTTGGCGTCCACGCTCCTCGGCAAGACGGCTTCAATATCCTGTTCGTTGATGGGAGCCCTTTTCGGCTCCTCAGTTTCGCCGCCGGAACTCACAAACTGAATGCCCTCCACAAGCGACAGGGTTTTGGCCGATCGGAAGGCCTTTTCCAAGCCGGTTAGCAGCTTGACCTTGAGGCAAACGGACATGTTATCGCCGGTGCACTGCTGGTAGATGCGGTAAACCATCGACATGTCCTTCCAGAAGCCCGTAGAGCCCGTTCCGGGGCTATTGGCTGGGACCTGGGGCTTGGGGCCCGAACTGAGGCTGTTCAGGTTCTGATGCTGGTAGCTGGCACTGCGGGCACTCGAGAGCCAGCAGAAGACGATCATCAGGGCCGCCACATGCCACACGTACTTGATCATGACTGTGATGGGTGTTGCTATTCGAAGCTGGACGAGAACGGGATCCTTGGCCGGTCCTTGAGCTGAGGCACAAACTGGGGAGAAGACGCCGGGCGCTGCTCTTTGGGTGCTCAACTGAGTGCTGGCCGGTGGATCTTATGCATTTTATACCTGTGGCGGATAAATCGCATGTCGGCTGGCTGCCTGAAATTGAAAAACACAAAAACACAAAACACACGCTTTGTCTTAGTCTAAATATCACGGCAATTAGCCAGATGTTGTTGGCCAGTGGGGCTGCGCTTTCGTGATTTCGCTGCGAAAGCCACCGAAATGCAGTTTCGTTTGCAATTATATTCCCGCTTTTTAGCCCGTTCTAAGCTATTGAGCTCGTGCGTGACTGCCGCTGCCATTGCCATTCCTCACTGTCTTTGCATCCCATTTACTAGACCGTAAACACAGGCATTTTCGGTTTTTCAATGCCTTTTGGGGCAAGTTCACTGTCGTCACCCAATTTGGCCGAAACTTTTCTTTTTTCTCATGCACTCTGACAAAAATAGTTTTTGTTGCCTACTTTTTGGTGCTGCTGAGAAAAAGTGCAATTCCTGAAACGAAAGAGTTAAGACACGAACTTGATCGCACTTAACGAAAGTAGAGAAAAGCTTCGAGCTCAATCATATCTGCTTTGGTGAAATGGCCAATAGATGGCGTTTATCATAATTGAAATGTTAATAAGTTAGCGAAGAGGTGTCAAAACAGAAGCTAATAACTGGTAACATTCAAATATTTATCAAGTGGGAAATGTTGTAAGCATGTGCTAAAGAGTTAAGAAAATGTTAGCAATGTTGTAAGATTCAACTTTTGGGTCTAGTTATTTTTAATTATAAGGAGCAGACAATAATCTGATATTGGTAGAAACTCTAGATAAAAATAGTTCTCGATTTTTAAAAAAGTATTGCTTGTTGTAATTTTTAAAAAGAAATGCTTTTAAAAGAACTTACTACAAATGTAATTTTACCCATAAAATGTAAATTGTGAATTGTAAATATGTTTACTATAATAGGTAGAGGTACAAATGCTTTTTAATGGTTTAGTATTTATATATATTACTATCAAATTTTAGGCAATTGGGTATGTAATTGTATTATTAAAATAGTTTCTGTATGTGCTTTTATATGGAAACTTATCAGTATTGTTAAAATTCACAACTGATTCCAGCGCCGCGTGAATCAAGACACACAAGTTAAAGCCTCAAAAGAACGCAAGATAATTTCTGTCAGTCCCCACGTACTTCCCCACTATCTGAAATTCAAGAGCAGCAATTCAAGAGCAATTGGTATTTAAACAGTTTAATAAGGTAATATGGCTTACTTACCATTTTAAATGGGTTACGTATATTCTATCATTTATTCGTTTAAAGACGAAACGCTCTTCGTTACGTAATATAAACTTTTTAAGTTTGCTTAAAATTTACACTTTACGGGATAAATACATTTAACTACTTCATTTGTCTATTTGACGATGGCATTTTTGTGTGAGTTCGGTTTATATTATATCTCTTCATTTTCATATGCGGTATTCCATCTGGAATGTTGCCATGGCAATACGATAAGCTAGAAGCCCTACATTTCGACCCCAGATTTGGACAGCTCCAGTACACAAAGTGCCTCAGCCGCTTACCACTCGACAGCGACAAAAGCAATTAAGCGGTCTTCGCCTGCAATGCAAATTGACCTGCTAATCAAAGTCCTCACGCAATGTGCGGCATAACCGCTGAGGCGATGCAACGGCCGTTCGATAATTGCGATCGATTGTTGTTAACTGCATAGCGTAATTTAAATTGACCACAAGCGACGATGGCCAGCAGAAGCGGCGGCCAATCAGGCGTGCCGGGAAAACGCTCGAGTGGCCAAAACTGTTTCACGGCTTTGCGGGCTCGTGGCCAATTAACTTTCAATTAATCAAAAGCAATGAAAACTCAGATGATTTAATGCATGGTGAGCAAAGCTGCGCCAACAATTGGTGTAATCATAAATTCAGATGCGTGCTTTGTCTGTCGAGTGTCGAGTGTGGGAAAAACGTGCTGGAGCGGAAAATGATGGCAGCGGCAGCAATGCCGAGCGCCTAATAATATTATTAGCCGGGCAGGCAATCTGGCTCTTCATTTCGTTTATTTTCATTTTTGCTGATTTTTGCCTTCAGGTCCCCGGCTGTCTTTCTGCTGGATTGCTGGAAAGCGCAGTGCTGCAAGGCCGACAATCAACTTTGGCTTCGGGACCGCCCCTGGTTGTTGTCTACGTTCTGGTGACCTGCTTTCCGAGTCGGAGTTGGCCCAAACTCGTTTTCATTTCGCTGAGCATTCTGCACACATTCTGCGCTGCGACGCCGCCCTTGCAGGCATCCCATCCACTTGGCTTTAACCTCCCACTGCCCCCCGTCCGGTTGACAGTGAAATTGCTTTTAAATTGGGCATTCTGCACGATCCGAAGCCCTCCCCTCAGCCTTGTGTGCCCCCGCCATTAACTCTTCTTATGAATTATTGCAAATTTTGTGGTTTCTTATCTGGTTTTTCAGAATGTGAAATTGCAGCTGGTGGTGCAGCGTGGTGCTGATGCTGCACCAGTTTGGCTGCCACCGAGGCGGCGTTTCTCTAGCGGCACAACCGTTGCTCGCTCCAAATCACCCAGTGGGGCTTTCGTTTTGGTTAGCCGATTTGCATATACCATGTTTAGCAGCAGTAAACGAAATTTATCAGAAACGAAATGGGAGCCGAAGAACGTTAACAATCTCGTAAAGCGATTGTGGATATTGTGGGACATGGCGGCCGACTAAAGTGTTGAGTAGAATATTTAAAAGCTAATGGAGACTACAAATAATTATTGTCTTACATTTTAAACTAACCTTTTAGTAAGTGGTATAGGTTTTCAATAAAATAAATTCTCAGAAAGTTAATAAAGTAAATGGCCATAAAACAGGAAAATGCATTTATAGAAGGAAAGAACATATAATTAGCAGTATGTATTGTATAAATACCTCATTAACAATGTTTTTTTTTCAAATTTTATACTCACACCAAATGTATTTCCCAATATATATATATCCTCCTTCTGTGCCAAATGCGCACTTGAAAATCAAAAGTCTTTTCTACTTACCATTATAAATTTCTCTGACAAGTGCGACTCTCGCTCTGGAAATTAAAACGAAAACACCCCAAAGCTAAAACGCCTGCCTAATCCCGTGTAAATCCTCTAAATGGCTGTTCCTTACATTTCGACTGACATTTGGTGGCACCAAGCGGTCTCTTTGAGATAATTTCCAACCGAGCGTAGCCCAAAATTTTCGTAATTTCCATTTGATTAAGTGAGCGGCGTTGGCCACAAACCAAAAAATAAGACTGACAGTGGTCAGTCAATGTTTGCTCAAGCCTGGCAGCTGCTCAAATGAGTTGTTAACATTAATGCGCATTAACCTGTCTTTTGTTTTCGCCGGGCATTCGCTGGGCAGCCGCAACTTGGCCACATTTAGAGCGGCTTGGAAAACGCTTTTTGGTCTTGGCCATGTGCCACGATTTCAGAGGCTTTCCACTGGGGTCTGGGCTGCTGTTTCGGTTTCCTAACTGTTTACTTTCACTGTCGGTGGCTCGAGTTGTTTCTGTGGCCGTCAGAAGCCAGCGGGGTCTATTGGATTTTCGTTAACCTGTCTTGGCCAGACCCCGGTCATAATTATTTACACCTATTAACGGGCAATCTTTGAAATTCGCTGGGGCAACTGGGTCGCAAATCAATTTCACTTGAAATGAAAGCATTTCGGCCCAAGATGGACTTGTCAACGGCCAGTTTTCGTCTTCGATTGGGAATTATGCATAAAGCTTTCGGTTTTGTCGTTTCGCTTTCACCCCGTGGTATGCCATAAATTACAGAGACTTGTCTTGATTTTCATTGATTTTTTATTTATTAATCTTCCTTGCTTGTGTTTTTTTCAACTTTTTTTGTGTTATGTTTTTCATCATTTTTTGTTTAATGACATGCATGTGTGACAAAGAGAGGGGGGTATTGTAGTCTATGGAATTTACATTCTTTTGTGAGTGAGTTTGTGATCTGTGTGAGTTGCCCACTTCTGCAGCTTCACGCTTCTTCTTCGTCTTCATCGTCATCTTACTACTGTTGCCGGAGTTATAAGGTTGTGAAAGCGCCGTACGACTTTGCTTAAAATATTTAAATTAAAGTAGACGACGTGCTGGCGACTCGAAACTTGCGGCCGCTGGCTAGAGGGCCCTCCAAATGTCATAAACAAGGTATTTTTAAGTTGATAATTAAAAATCTGTTTAGGTCCACAGGGCAGGTGAGCCCGACACCAATCGGGCCGACAAGCGCTTCGAGTCGCTCGGATGCATAAAGTACGCTTAAGGAGTTAAGATATTGAAAAAAAATATGTTTAACATTACGGGGAATTACTGGGTGTGTGAGTAGCAGTGGGCTTTGTTTTTTGGGAAAGTAGAGCGCTAGAAAGTGACAGATGCAGAGGCAGCAGAGGTCGGCGGAAAGAGATGGCAGATAGGAGAAATGAGAAAGTTGAAGAGTCGAAGTGGAAGTCGAGTGTCGAGTGAGGAAATAGTGGCTCCGAGGTAGAGCCGGAAAATGAGTTCAGTTTGGTGTGGCGATGTGTGTTCGGAGACCTATGGCAAGTGATGGCATGCGAATGACCAAAACTATGACTCAGTTGAAGGCGAGAAAATGAAGGATAGTCGTGGATAGAGTAGGACAGTTTTTCAGAAGATATAGCATAGATCGAGATAGATGTAGAAATAGTGATAGAGATAGACGTAGAGTTAGAGCTAGAGGAGTTAAAGCTAATAGTAGGCATGCTTGTTGCTGGTGTTGTTGTATTGTAAGACTAGAATTGCATGTGAAGAACATAGTTGAACAGGCAGAGTATAGAGTACAGGTATAGATTGTAGAGTTAGGATTTGTACGTTGCTTCGATTGCATGGCAATCGGCAGAGTTTTGGTATAGGCAGTATACAGTTTAAGATGGAAGCACAGATATAGATAGATAGAAATAGATGGAAATGTAGATGTAGATGTAGTTGTAGCTATAGATATAGATATAGACTGACAGATGAGAGTGCATTACGAATAGATGCAGTCGGGTGATCGAGGTGCTGATGGTTCGGGGAAGTGCTGTGCGAGCTTAGACTTAAGGCTGAGTATTTGCAACTTGTGGGGTAACTCTCGCTGGCCGCTCTTTTTACAAACTTAACTTTAGCTTCATCAGTTTTAACAACTAACATATATGGTTCTGATTCTGTTCTGTTCTGGTTTTCTGTCCGGTTTAACATTATCTTGCGTGTGTGTGCGATTCATTCTTTTTCGTTTTCATTGCTTGGAGAAATAAATAAAATAAATTAAATTAATAAATTAATTAAAACGAACGATAAATAATGTGTGTTCCTCATCGAGAGTCTCGTGTGTGTTCGCGATTCTGATTCTGATTCTTCTTCTTGAGTGATTTTGATTTGTGGTGTGCTTGCGCTGGTGATCCTGTGACTTAGGCCTGGACGGGCTTCTGGGCACCATAGGCCAGGTCCTGGGCGTCGATGGAGCGTCCCCAGCCGCCGTGACCGCTGCTGCCGTAGGAGGCCGAAGAGGCTCCGGCATCGGCGCTGTAGCCACTGCCGTACGAGTCGTGGCTCGCCGAGTGGCTGCTGCTGTGGTGTGGGTGGGCCACCACCTCGTAGGTCACGTGCTTCTCCTGCGACAGCAGCTTCTTCAGCCCAATCACGGCGGACAGCACCAGGGCGATCTTACCAATGAGCAGGGCCTTGCCGGCGATCAGGGCGATGGCGCCCAAGAGCAGGGGCAACAGGGCGGCGGCCTTCAGGGCGACGAGGGCAAGGATGGGTCCCAGGATCTTGGCGGCCTTCTTCTTCTTGCCACGGCTCTCCTCGGGGGCGTTGGGGTCATTGGAGCCGAACAGGGACTCGGAGGCATCCTCGAGGGCGCGGCCCGTGGAGCTAACGGCCTGCACGATGTCGGCGCCCTTCAGCTCCACCTTGATGGTGTGCGAGTTGAGGAAGCTGCTGATGCGGTTCAGGGCCAGGGACTCGAACGACTCGTCGCCGGAGATGGAACGGGCGGCCTCCTGCTGCGGGGCGTCCGGCGAGCGGACCACGGTCACGCCCTCGGTGAGGGCGAACTGGTCGCGGGCGCCGAGGACCTTGTCCACGAAGCTGAACAGCTTGTACTTGACGCACGAGACGGAGTCCTTGCGCAGACAGTCGCTGTAGATGCTATCCATAATGTCGTTCTCGCCGCCGATGGCGTTGCGGGCGTGGCCGCGCGTCTCCTCGGCGGGAAGGGCGGCGCTCAGGGCGACCAGACACAAGACACCGAAAGTAACTTTATGGCTTGCCATTTTGCGTTTTGGATTGGTTGGTTTTTTTTTTTTGAGTTGTTCTTGCACGAATTTTCGAATTGGGTTCTTTTGGATAGTCCTTTTGTGGGTCCACACTACACTTTCACGTAGTTCGGCGGCGAACGCACTTTCTCTTGAATGGAAAACTGTATTTTTGTGTGTTTTTCGGTCTTGGCTGACTGCTGCTGCCGTATAGCTGCTCAGACGGTTAAGGATTGAATGATACAATTTTCCACCGCACACGACAATTTATATACGGCGGCAGTGGCAGCGACTTCGGCATCGGCATGCTCATCTGCTGCGAAAGCATTTCTCCGCCCCACCACTCGCCCCCTGGCCACCGGCGGCGGTTCCCCCAAACTAGTCGTGCAAGTTTCTCGCTTAAGTCTTTCGTTTGGCCAGCCAACGGTAATGCGCAGTCGACGCCGGCACCGACGGCGGCAGCGCTGCAGCGGCTCGGTCAGCGGCAGCTGGAAAAGCATTGTTACTGTAATTTGTAAGCTGTCGCTGCCGCTGCGCTGCTTTCGCCCGAAGTTCATGTAACATTGTCAACAGTCGCAGCCTCCTGCCGGTGGGAAACCAGCGAATAAACACAGCCACTGCCACGGCCAGCTACTTTTACCCGCCGGGAGAGCGGGCCAAAAGTGCCCAAAATCGTAGTCGTAATCTTAATTGTCCGGGCTTTAATTGAAAATGAGTTTTTTGGTAAAAGTAAGTAAAAGCATTTCCCTTTCAAGCTCAGTCGAGCGTCTGGAGCGAGCCGCTCAGGTGAACAGAACGGTAAATTTGCATGTTCAATAGACTGTCATTCCAGAAACGATATATTTAACTCTGTATCTAGGTTTTAGCAAAAGATACCACGAAGTCACATTTTCACAACAGCTGGCATATTACAGTTATTAAATTACCAACAGGATTTAGTTTAAATTTGAGCTCTGACTAAAATCTATTTTCCAAATAGATTACGTTTATTTTTTATGAAGCAGTTTTTAAACAACAACTTTATATAAATATTTCCCTATCATTTTGACTTCAGAAATACATTTTCAGATTTTTTAGCGGTTCTGTTAGGCAATACATAAGTAACATTTTTAAATTTTAAAAATAAGAAACGGTTAAGAATATTTCGGTTTGGTACATACTTAAAAATAAATTCAAACAAATACTTTTCTACATTTTTTTTTCTCTTTTTCAATTTTAATCATTTTTAATTTGTTTTAAATTGTGTTTTTAACATATTTGATGTTGAACTAATGCTTTCTTAATACAAGGTTTAGAAGGATAAAAAAGAATGACTTTATAATGATGACTTAAATTATTTATTTAATATTTGTCTGAAAAGCATTTTATAACAAGTGCACTTTTGTATTCAGCATATATTGCTAGGCCATAAAATTTATCATTTGGAATTCGTCTCTTGGAATCGAGATATTTTGGACATGGCCAAGATATGATTCTTGTGACCGCTGAAAAGCGTCATGTTAAAATAATGATGACAATGACAAATTGATTTCGGTTTGTTTTTCTCTGTGTGTGGTCATTAGATATTCCGAAAAAACCGATCACGTTCTGAGGGCAGGGAATCTATGCCACAACCAAGTCAGCGACCAGAAAGCAGTGACAGTGCCAATAATAATAATCATAACCCCATTCAGAAAAGGGAAAGTCGCGGATACATCTGCGAGAAATGTGTGGTATGCGGTGGTCTGCCCTTCTTCACGATGGATGTGCAAATTTTATGCGTTGTCAAATAGATGCGGCCAAAACAAACAGCTGCCATGGCCAACTGGCAAAGCACACCACTGGCGTCCAGCAGGCTGAGTTATCGACTTGCAAACACCAGTAGCGCGACCCACAGCTGTCCCCAACTAACTAAGTTACTGGCCAAAGTGACTAACTAACTGGCTGGGACAGGTAAAAGTACGCAAATAGACAGTGACCAGGAGCCCAGGCAAATGAAAGTCATCATCTCATCCCCGGGCGAGAGAGTTTTAAAATGCGAAGTGCGAGTGGATCCACAGATTCATGGATCGCATCGAATCTCGGCAAATGACCGCGAGCAGGATGCGAGTGCCGCGCAGCGGACCCCACGAAAGTGTTGAAAATAGTTAATTAAAGTGTTATGAATGTGTGAAAATGCAATGAAAATGGGCTTATGAATTGGGCCCCAGCAGCGGCGGCCGAGCGGTGTGAAAACGCTTTTCCAGATCAGCCAAAGCTCAGCTCAGACAGTCTTTTCCCAGTGAAAGCGAATTTCGTATGCATCTGTTGGCAGGGAACCGCCACGCATTGCGTGAATCTCCGACTGAAGTTCACAGAAAGAAAATATTCCGTTATGACAAATTTACTAAAGAAATTATTAACGAAACTTGCTTAGTTTAGTAACAAGTTATTTAAATTCTTCTGAAAATGATCTTCGTGTTTTTCCAAGAATTTTGCATAACAATTGAATAGAAACAAGAATTAAATTTCGTGGATAATATAAGAAAAATACAATTTTTTCGGCCCTGCACATAAAAAAAGCCTAAAGGTCCCACAGCACTCGGGTAAAAAGTTTATAAAAATTCGGTTTTTCAAAAGTATACAACAAAAACGTTGTTCTAAAAGCCCCCCAACCAAGTTTAAATAGTTACCCCAAAATGCAAGCAACTGTTTTTAAAAGTATTAAATTATTTATTTAATTTACATAGCTACCCATAAAATAGCACACCACTAAATTTTCTTTGTGTGTATTAATTAAGTCTGCAAACACAATCAGTTTTACAATTGAAAAGTTAAAAACAGTAATAAGTGGAATACACAGAAGTATAAGTAACTGAATTTTAATCAAGTATCAAATAAGTTTTTGTTAATTTCATTTCTAAAAACTTATAAATTTAACATTTTTATACTCGTTACTTGTAGAATATAAGGGTATACTAAATTCGTCGTAAAGTATGTAACACTTAGAAGGAAGAGTTTCCGACTCTGAAAGGAATATATGTTCTTGATCAGCATCACTAGCCGAGTCGATCCAGCCTTGTCCGTCTGTCTATAAGAGCTAGAAAGATGGGACTTGGCATGCAGATTCTTGTGCTTCTTGCGCAGCGCAAGTTTCTTTCAGAGTGCCACTTCCACAAACGACCAGAACACTGAATCCCGACTGGCGCCATCGTTTTTTTATGATTTGTATAAATTTAAATGAGGTTTTGTTCTTAATACCCAATACTTATCTACATGCCGAATGTTATTGAAATCGACCTAGTCATTAAATAGTTATAGCCAGATAATAATCAACATTTTGCCAATTCTATCGAGATTTCACACCACATGCTGCCAATAAACTGTTTTCAGAAATACACCACCAGTTTAGGTGACGTTATAGGATAGGTGGCGCTAGATGGCGCTATAGGCTAGGTTTGTTAATGAAAAAATTCAGATTTAGCTGAGTAACGGGTACCTAACAGTCGAGGCCATCGACTATAGCGTTTTCTCTTGCTTATAATTAAAATCCTCTTCTACCAGTGCATTTAGGGATGCAAATGTGCTCAGGCGCCGAATGTTGAATTATTTGACATTTAATTAAGTTTTTATATTCGCTGCTTTGGGAGTTGTTGCATGCTGAAAACATGAGAAACGACACTTTCACTGCATTTCACCCCGCAGACCTCGAATCCGAGTCCCGCCCATATGAATGGCCACCGCAAGAGCCAGCCTCCCAGGCTGAAACCAAGAGTGCATCGCATCGGGATTGGATAAGGCCTGTGAACCGCTTTTTGTTCTATTGTTGTGGCGGCCCAAATCAACAGGTTGCGTTTTGCCTTTGTCTGGTAAAAATGAAGAGTAAAATCCATAATAGCCCAACGGGTTTCAGCTGTAGACCTTAAACGCCGAAATCTGTGGCTGTGAAACGAGTTGCAGAGCATGAATATATATAATACTATATATATATATAAATGTGTGTACTTATATTTTATTTATATCGCAGTTGCCATTGTGGCTGACACTGCAGCAGTACACAAAAAAAGAAAGTTCAGGTTAGATTTTCCTTTTCCATCATAGACAACAACATTCACTGCCGCGGCGCGTGCAGCGCTGCAGCTGGAAAATGCAAGACTACGGCCAACAAACTTACAACCCAACTCAAAAACTGCATGAATGAACGACTCAACGAACGGATGACGAAGTGAGTGCCGGACCTAGCACTCCCAATTGCCATTCCCATTGCCATGGCCATTACCATTACCATTACCGTCGAGTGGGTGTTGACATACACCGAGACAAAAAATGACAACAAACTCCCACCATGCCAATGATAATACTGATGGCACTGCAGTCAATCACGGAGTGAAACCGCAAAACAAACTGCAACTGCCACTTAATATCTTTATTTCTAACTTACAGAGCGGCAACAGAGAGTCAAGTGGGCGTCATTTCTTTGGCCCAGTTCAAAAAAAAACCTAAGGCCAAGAGATGAGAGGAGTTTTTAAGGCCCTAGACGTCGACACCTAGTTGCTCTAGCTAAGTAAAGCCTTAATATGATCGTTTCTGCAGAACAAGGATAATAATCAGAATTTTATCAGTGCAATGAAAAGTACCCCAACATATAAAAATGATTAAGATTATGAGAAATATTATTTATATCCATGTAAGGTAAATTAACCTGACGTAAAAATGTAAATACTGCTATTAAAAATGTAACTTCATTAGTGCTACCATCATATCTAAAATAAAATTTTTGACTTTCTTGTTTTTCGAACTTTAAAATTAAGTTAAATAGCTATTTACTATCATTTAATTTAATATTTCTGCTGCACCATTACCATTACTTTTTCAGTTATAGAATACAATTAAATTTCTAAAAGTAAAATTTCTATTTTCTTTATCTGCTTTAATGTGTACGGTTGAATGACTCATCAGGTTATTTGGCATATTTAAGCTTGTACTTAGCAAAGCAATTGACAACTTTTGGTTTTAACGCAAACACAGTTAACAAACTCTATAAACATGAGTCGGATTTCCAGCTGCGGGTAGTGTTCGAATACAGTGGTAATTGACTTTCTTTTAGCTGTTTATTGCCGTGTAAATGTGAGAATTTTCCCGGCCGGGGTTTACGACATAGTCGTAATGCCCGATCTTGCATTGAGAGATGCAGGCCCACTCATACTCACTTATGACTGCTTTAATGGACCACTGTCAGCGGGAATTGTGGGGAGTTGGCTGGTCTGCCTTGTCATGGGAACAGTGGACTCGGACTTAGCCCCCGAGGCGCAGGGAAAGGTCAGATCAGACGGACAGACACAAATTAGCGGTCTGTGCTGTAATCATTTAGCTGAAAAACCTACCACGCCCATTAGCATAACCGCCGAGCCGGCCCACCTGGCAACCGCCGCTGGAGATACAAATTATAAATGCACGAATCGGACTCGGAATCGGCCGCATTGCTTTCACTTTCCGTGGAGCGCTAATATGCATCTAGCGAGCCCAAAATCGAAAAACACAACCAAAAATAAAACATTTATGGATATGGCTCACACTCGAAATTATCTAATTCAGCCAGCATAATCAAAACGGTAAGGCTAATTCCATGGCGCGATGACGCTGTCGATGGCATCCATTGCGAAATCGGAGCACGGATGTCTCGGAGACATTTACAGACCGAAGCTTCGGGTATATTGACTAGATTGGCAAACTGGCCTGATGATATTAAACAATTGTATTTATTATTTATTTATTTTTTTGTAATATGTTCTCTGCAAGTACCCTTTCTTTTAAGGTGTTTCAATAAATATTTTCATCACATTATAGATAGACTAACTAAAGTCATTTTAGTATAATCGGTAGTTATTTATTTTGAATGACATTCATTAATTTGAATGTAATTTTGTTAAATCAGATTTGGCATTGAATACTTCACAAGGCTTTTTTGAAAGACGAAAGTGTATCAGAAGTACGCAGCTAGCGGTTCGTGATGATTCCATGTCTTGTTTATCACAGCATTTAGTTAATAATTTATTAGCGTTTGTTTATCTTTTCATTTTTATGTAATTTCTTCGCCGTTAAATGCCGCTTTTGTTGAATAATTGATGCCAAAGTGTAAGCAAATGATGTCACAATGTGGTACAAGGAAAGCAGGAGTCGCCGGTGGCGTTAAAAATTATATAACGTGTGAAAAACTTTTATGGCCCTCGAGTGCAGTTGTGCGCTGAAATTGGTTCGAAAAAAGCACACACGCCGTCGCTTTCTTTTGAAAGAGAAAGGGTTTCTTCTCCTGTCCTGAGAAACTTGCCGAAATTGCATTTTTTACTGCCCGATCTGTGGCAGCGCACGTGTGTCCGTCCCCGAGCCCTTTCGCTTTTTCCTCGAGGATACATTTTGTGCTTTAAACTTGCTTCTTTCGGTGCCACCAAACTTCCAGCTTCCGCAACTTTCACGCAATTGCTGCCGCAGCATAAAAAGCAGTAACGCCCTTGGTGCTGGAGGTTGGATATTGGCTGCTGGATGCTGGATGTTGGATGCTGTGCCCCACTTTGCGGCATAAATAATGCAACGATTTTGTGGCCCCAGGGGCAACCTTTGCGATCGGAGCGACCGACCGATCGTATGATGCGATCATTGCATTCTTTAAAGTGAAACTTCTGCGACCAGCGCGTATGATCATTGCGCTGATGATCATTCTTGTACCGCTTTTGTTTCTTCTACCACTCTTCTTTATTTTTTATTTTTTATGGCTGCTCAAAACGACGCTGTTAATTAAATTAAGGCAAATAAAAAGGCGCATAACCAACTGGTTCGCAATGAATGCGGAGGAAATGCTGGCAAGTGAATAAAGAAGACAATGTGTGTGCGCTGGCATTGGGAAACTTTCTTCTTTTGCTTTCAATGGTATTTCGGTCAGAAACTACTGCCAAGAGGAACGATGATGACGATAATGACACACTGAGGCTAAAGCTGAAGTTGAAGCCAAATCAAAGACCCTTCAGGTCGGCTTCGAACCGATTGATAAAACTGTATTTCCGGTTGACCTGCTACCACAATGGCAAAAAAGTGGCGCCCAACCGAGTGGATCAAAGTGGCGCCCAACGCGCTGAACCAAACTGGAGTGCCAGTGGCTGGCCAAGTGCGATATGGCCAATTAAAATCGATAATTAAGGCCTATTGCTCTTGAAAGCCCACACAGAAACATATATTCGCCAGATGAAAGTACTGGGCAACTATTTTGAGCTCTCGGCTCTGAGTCAAGTGTCAATGTCCAGTCCACTTGATGGCTTTTCGTCACGACTGTGGCGCAGCTTATGCGATGACGATATTAATAATGAAATGTGCATGCTTTTTGGCAGGAGCAACAACAACTTCAGCAACCTGAACAACAGCCGCTCGAAATCAACTTGAGTGAAAGTTTTTTGCTACGGCCCCAAACTCACTCTCCGTACGAGTATTTATGTCCATGGCCACAAGTGCGAATGCGAATTTGAACCTGCACCCCTCCGAAATACTCGAAAAATCCCATTAGAGCTGGTCAGCTGCTGGTCCAACGTCCAAAACTACACATTGTCCGCGTTTGTTTGCCATTTTGCCAGTGTTGTTTCCATTGTTATTGCTTATTGTTACGGCCATTGTCTCGTTGTCCCCGGTGTAATTAGTGCGCCGAAAGAAATTCGTTCGCAAGATCCCCGGATCCGAGGGGTTGACACGGGTCACTTAACGGATTATGATCCGTGCCCCCAGTGCTGACGCTGGAAAATTTCACACCTGACCTAAGCCAATACTTTCTGCCGCACCATTAATCATAATGTGTCCAGTGCGGCGGATGTGGTAAAAGCCGCCCCACTCTCCCCTGGCACCTGCTGCATCCAATCGACGCTCTATCAATGTCACACATTCGCTGTACTGCGGTCATTGTCCATTAAGAAGAGTGTGCCTGAAATTCAAATGACAGCGGTTGACATTCAGACAGGGAAACTGAGTGAACGCGGGACTATGCGGCGTATGCGTAATGGCATTTGCTTGCTTTGTAAACAGTGTTTGGCGGCCAAAATGAAGTGGGTAATTGCAGTTACCGAAATGTGCCAAACGTAAATGTAATTTGAAATTTAAAGTGCATGCTCATCCATTGCTTCCACTCGCTAGCTTCGGTAAACGTTTAAATCAATTTAATTTAAACAATTATCAATATTTATTTCAAATTTTCCCTTATTAATTATACATTTTATTTGTGGACTACATACAATATTTCGTTGTACCCGGCAGATGTCGCTGATAAAAATTAAGCGAGACGTGGGACAATGGGAAATCGTATATGTTTACGGGCATTTATTTTTTAATACGTCTTTCTATAATCCCGTAAGCTGACAATTAAAGGATGATTATTAAATGCGACAACCATGCAAAATGATTTTAATTTTTTCCAGCCAAAGTAAGCTTGTTTCGTGAAATTTAAAATAATAATAAGTTATTTATGGGAAATACTTTAAACTTTTAAAACATTACAGAAACTACAATTAATTGTATGTATCTCGGTGACTTTATAGCCAAGGAGACCCCATCCGAGAGACACACTTTCTGACTTATGAGAAACAAAATTGGCCTAAAGGCTTCAGAGCCATTTCCTTTTCGCAACTTCTCCTACTGGCTGGCAGTCGTGGCCGGGCCAAAGAGCAATAACTTTGCCGGCCAAAAGCTTCCATATTTATGTATGAGTAACTGTACACTCTTGAGAAAGTGAAACTTTTTTCTTGTGACTTTTTTAATCTTTCCGATTTATAATGCGCCTCACCCAAGGCGCTCGCAGCTGCCCAATCGAATTCGATGCTCGTCATCGATATGTCGATGTAACTGAGTGAGTCCCCGCTTTGTCTGCCGGCGGTTTGGCTTTATCGCAAGGCATAAATCGAGCCAAAAACGGATATGGGCAGCACTAAAAAAACAACACAAAAGAGCGAAAAAAAACAAGCAAAGTCGAGCAAGCCGAGCCCAAAGTCACCGGCACTTTCTTCGACTCGTTTAAATGCAGGGAAAGAAAAAATCGGCATTTAAAATATTTTTTTTACAATATTATGATATTTCAAATTTTTATACATATATAATTTTTTTAAATTAATTTCATAATTTGTTTGTAGATTTAGAAAAAGTCCCTTATTATATTTATTAAGGAATGACATACAATACATAAAATACCTTTTTAAATTATAAGGTGGTTGCATACCATTGCTAGTACCTTGAACCAAAGCATAGAAGATTTGCTGAATAATGATGATTTAAGTGAATAAATATTACAATTATGATAAACTTAATTAATATCGGAGCAATGTGATTAAAGGTGGCCCATATCCTATAAGTTATTGTGAACGGAATTCTACACATAGCCAGTGTAGTAATACATTTTTCTTTGTGTGGCTGCAGCCTCAAAAATGTTAGAAATTGAATATCGAATGAGTCGACCGGAGTGCAGCTACAGCAGCAGGCAACCGGTATCGAAATAAAAATATAAATAAAAATAGTTCGGTTCGGACTTTGAGCGCGTGGCAGCCACAGGCAACAGTCTGTCACAGCCACAGACATGGCCGGAGCCGAATAAAACCAAAAAGTCAACAGCACTCGGACTTTAATTAATTGTCAGAGGGTTGGGCTAGATATTTTGCTGAATGAATGGATGGCATGGGTCGGGATGGCTTCGACGAATGGGTCCCACCTCCGTATCGATGGCAGCTCATCTGGGCTGGCCGAGAAATTAATTTGGGTCTCGAGTGGCCAAGTGGAGAAAGGTCTGACCTACATCAGGTGATTTCCAACCCTACAATAACTTCTAATTGAGATATTTAGTGTTGCTCCAAATCACAGGCTCACACACAATGCCGCGGCACGATCGGGGTTGGCCAATCAGCTTCAAAAAGTGGGCATAAAATTGACTTTTATGCCCGCTTTTCTAGCTGAAAGTCTAATCATTATGGGACAGAAGACAGCAGAGACAATAACAATAGAGCAGACAATCCGAAGAAAGATGATGAAGATCATGACGACCGAAAGCCATAAGAAAAATAATCGTAAAAGTGAGAGTTTCCACTTCATAATCAGTTTTAGCTGCGGCTTGCCATTTGGCTTTTCGGCATAGACTTGGCTCTTTCTCTCCCTTCTACAACATCCGAACATATATATATATTGGTTGGCCAAAAATCGCCGAATCACGGAATGCAAATACCCAGCCACGCCTGCATTGTGTAATAGCCAAAAGATCGCGGAACTGAAAACGAAAGCTCAGGGAAGAAATTGAAAAAGAAACGGGGGCGTGGCCGGGCAGCATTAATTGCTCAGGTTTCACTTTCAAGGCACTTCAATTCCGTTTCATTACGAAAATTTGTCATTATCGTAATTATGATCGAGCGGGAAGCATTTCACATTTCACTTTCGTTGTCAGCGTTTTGTTCTTTTGTTGGCCCAAACGAGCGGCTCTCCAATAAACGGGTTTGGTTCCCTTGTTCGCTGATATGTTGACAATAAAGCGGCGGGCCGACAACTTTCACACATCAGCCGCGGCATTGTGCGAAAAGTTGTAAATGCCACTTGAAAATGACACTTTTACTGCCTTTTGGCCCAGGCCCAGATTCGCCGTCCAATCTTCGGCGATTGTATTATTCAATGTCAGCCGGCTTGGCTTGGCCTGGCCGCACTGAATTATGAGCTCGGCCGAGCAACCCATTGCAACTGGCCAGTTGCAACACTTTCACACACCGCAGCTGGCCCACCTGCCCGAATATTGGCTGCAGTGAAATGGGAACCAAATCCGTAAAGTGTACATTGACCCAGACCGACGACCACCAACCGCTGAACCCCCAAACACCCAAACCACCGAACTGTCGACCGCAAAACCGGAAAAGCTCTCGTACCCGGGCAGTTGGATTAGACCGCATGGACCACCAACTGACGAGTGCCTAGCTGGTTTTCAGACCGTAAAAGGCTCTGTCAAAGGCACCTGTTAGTGGATTATAGAAAAAAGTGCAAAACACGCCCAGTATGCCCGCAGGTTTTCTGCGCTTCCACTATTTCAAATATTACCTGTCAAATTGTGTTTGTCTCGCTTTTAGCCTCTGCCAAAAAAGGTGAACAAAACATTTTTAATTAAGAAAAACATATAGTTGTGGCTGCCCTCATCTAACTATAAAATATGAAATGGCTTTGTTTCGTTTTTTTAATTTGTGAGGTTTTCCCTTCGTAAAGTTCGTTTATTTTAAACGTACGTTCTGCGAAAATATATCGATATTCTCGATATACACATTTTAGTCTTTCTTTCTTTCACCTAAATGTTGGTTCAAGACTTGGAAAAGAAAGTCTTTTTCCGAACTTTCCTTACCAAGCTTTTAGTACAATTTTGAAAGGCTTTCGATCGCAGCTTTCTTGCCAAAGTCTCCGGAGAAAGCTGAAGATCTAATCCAAGATTATTTCAAAACTTTAAGTGAACTTAAGAGAAAGGCACGAATTTCTTGAAGAATACTTTGTAGTGTTTACCCTTAAGGAAGACTTTTCTCTTTCTGCTGGAAAATATGCTAAGAAAATAAAAAGGCACCAGATGATCTTCTGTTTTGCAAAAGTATACTGGACAAACTTGAGCATTTGTTATACAATGCTCAAAGCTTTTAAAAAATAATAAATGCCAGGAAACTCGTTCTCATTCAATTAAAAATCCTATTTTAAAAGAAATGCGAATTCATTTCAGCTATCTCTATGGTATCTCAAAGTCGGGATACCCGCCCTTAGATTTTTCTATTGCTCATTTTTTCCACATTTTAATATAGTTTACAATTTTTTACTCTATTTGTCTGATGAAACCTGAGCGTATTCATACAGCTTTTTAATTTGCAAAAATAACTACTTTGGTTTCTATAAAAATGTAAATTAAAAGCACACACATCGTTTTCTATTTATCCTTACAACAAATGCATTTTCCTAAAATCACGGAAAATGAACTGCGATGTTAATAACGATTTTTTTGTTTTTGTTCGTTTGATCATCTGGGTAGTGTGTCATAAAAAGATTCATTAGATATTTTAGGTAATTTATGTCATTTAATTTCTACAAATTATACTTTAATATTTAAGTTTGATATGCTATCTTATGTTACTTTCACAAATGATTTATGCATCTATTGTAAGTAATTAAATAACTTTGTAGAAGCGAAATACTTGACCATGGACTTAACATTAGGTAGTTTCTATTTAAGTTCGATTTAAAAATAGTTCAAAAATGGTTTATAATAGAGCCAATTCTGAGCTCGTTTCTTTAGGGCATAACAACCAGGGTCATTCCCAAACTTTTTATGCTTCAATACAAAATGAGTAAACACGCCTTTCTGAGAATTCAGTTGATTGATATGACAACGCCTGAAGGGTTGCTGGTTTCGTTTTCCATACTGGCTCCCAAAGAAACTCCAGACACTTTCCCTTTTCCCAGCAGCAGCCCATTTGTGACACGATTGTGCTCGGGAATGACTATGTTTTCGGTGTCTCGGGAATGTCTGTTTTCACTGTCGCCTCTGAAAGGGGGAATGACTTGGCGTGTTCCTACGAGTGCGTCTGGACAATGGCTATTGATTTCAAGCGTGACACCTTCAATGAAGAACTACTCGGAAATTTCACTTAGCAAACAACCCAAAAAGAAGAGTGTATAGAGCTCAAAGCGAGACCACGATTGTGGCTCGAAATATAACTTTAAACGGCGGCAGAGGCAGAACCTTGGATGCTAAACAAATCGAACAACAAAACGCCGAGCAGCCGAGCTGCCGGGCAGTCGGCCCCAATGAGCATAGAAAAGTGCTCAAAAGCGACACATTAATTGCTGACGTATTCGGGCCCAAAGAAAGCCAAGAGGCAGTCAATGGGCACAGCATCCAACATCCAACTGCCGGCTTCCAAATCGACTGACTGGGCCCGGCGAACTGGGTCATATTCATAAGTAAAGCACCCATCAGCGGCTGTAAAGTGCCGTTTTGCCAACCGGCAACCGACAACCGACAACCGACAACCAACAAACAACAACTGCAACTGATGTTCAGTTACTTAGGCTCAATTGAGCCGGGCCCATTTCGACGCCGTTTACAACTTTCTTTGGGCCAAAAGGTGCTAAGCGTCGCCCAACAATGGGCCTCTGGCAGGTGGAGAAATATTAAAATACAATACAGGGAGCCCCGCCTTGAATGAGCCGAAGTGCGCGTAGCTAAATGTTTGTTTTATTTTTTAGCAAATTGCCTTTGTTCGTACCCTGGCGGACCAGACGGAAGAAAGTGCAGTGAAAATGGGGATTACCCAGAAGCGGGGAAGTGAAATAATTGGGTGAAATTTTAGAAAACACTTAAAGAGTTCGATTTTCGGGCCTGATAGCAGAAAGAATGGGGGGATGAGCAGAAGTGAAATGAAAGTTGCGCCAGCCAGATGCAAATTGCTTGCCCAGACAACGCGGCGTATGAGTGATGCGGTCGAGGGCTGTTGAGCCGAGTTGCGTATGCAAATCGAAAGGGAAATTGTGCAGAGATGTGAAAAGATAGTCGTGTTTGTTAAGTATTTTTCATGTTTGAATTATTATTTGATTCTTTGATTTAGCAGCATTTGGTTGGGCTTTCCCGGGCGGTAAAGTGGGAAAGCCCAGATAGTCAGACAGATGTAGATAGACAGATAGATAGATAGACAGATAGATAGAGAGATAGAGGTACAGGTACAGATAGAGGTAGTCGTAGCACAGAGATAGATGAAAATAGATGAGAGATAGTTACAGTTAGATGGGCGAGGCGACTGCCTTTGACTGATGGAGCGACTAGAGGCAATCACTTGCAGTCCATAAATCAAAGGTGCAGCCATGAAACTAAGATATAGTACAGAGTAGAGTGAGGAGTGTGGAAAGTAGTGAAGATTCCTTGGTGGAGGTTATTGGCGGTTGTGTTGATGAAAGGTGGTGTGTTTGGGTGTGTCTTGTTATTCAGTGATTGTTTTTTGTTTTGTCTAATGGAAGGCACTTTGTTCGTCTCGCACTCGTTCTCGTTCAAGTAATAAATTAAAATAAATAATTTATAAGTAAATATAAATATAGGTCATCATTTTTAGCGATTGTTTCTCTCTCTCTCCTTGGCCTTCGTCCTTCGATTAGGTTAGCTGATGGCCAAATGTTTACCGACGAGCCTGCTTGTAGCCCTGGTAGGCGATGGTCTGGGCCACAGGCGAGCTGTAGGCACCATGGGTGTCCCAGCCGGAGCTGCCGGCCGAGGACCATCCGCCGCTGGAGGCGCCACCGCCCGAGGACCATCCTCCGGTGCTGGCAGCCGACGATCCGCCGGAGTTCTTGCCGCCGAACAGACCGCCCAGACCGCCGAGCAGACCGCCGCCGCCTCCGGAGCCACCGATGCGTCCCAGTCCGCTGGAGGCACCAGCAGCCAGAGCCAGGAAGAAGGCGATCACGGACACAACCAGGGCCTTCTTGGCCAGGAACAGCAGACCGAAGATGGAGCCAACGCCCAGGACGGCGATCTTGGCACCGACTCCCAGCAGGATGGGCAGGAACTTCTTCAGCAGCTTCTTCTTGCGGGTACGGGACTCAACCACCAGCTCGCGGAGATCGGCCTTAATGTCATCGGGAATGGCGCGGGCCACGCTGCGAGCGGCGTTGGCGAAGTTGAAGTTCAGGGAGCGCTCAGCGAAGAAGCTCTTGGCGTTGTCCATGAAGTAGTTGCCCATCTCGGCGGTGCGGGCCTCCACGCTGGGAGCGGCCTCAACGGCCAGGGTGTTGTCCAGGGACTTGCCCTGACGTCCTTCGTTGGCCTTCACCAGGGACACGCCGCCGAAGAGCTCGATCTGGGGGTTATCGAAGACGGACTTGGCCTTGCGGAAGAGCTGTGGAGTAGGGAGTGGGGTTGCGAATTAGTAGGGGCTTTAAAGCTGATCAATCTAAGATATAATGTATGACTGAGTGGCTGATTTATAGGGCTAATGAGTGGGTTTTAATGGCTCACAAGTTAAATAGTAGATTGTGAAACTAAAAATAATTTAAAAGCTTTTTGCTCTAAAAATAGCTGATAAATTGTTAAGTTAAAGTAATCACAAAGAGTGATGAAAATCAATTGCCTTGTATTCTTTTAGGTTTAGAAAACTAAGAAGTCATTTTTTGTAATGAGCAAGTTTAGGAAACACTTTTAAGCTCTTTAGGTTGAGTGGTAAAGCTGTGTTTCACATCTTCCTGTCACATATGTCAATTGTATCTGGTAAACAGTGATTTTGTTTTCATATTTAACACTCAGGTGAGTAAAATACTTGTAGCTTGACAGGAAGTCATGAAGACACACTTTGGCACTTTCACTTTAGTAATATCCTTCGATTCACAAGGGCTTTGCACTTGATCAGGGATCAATGGATTGATTGGTTTCACTTTCACTGGTTAGCCACTTTAGCAAATGTTCTTGATGGGGTTTGGTTTTGTGTAATCGTGGGGGTGTGTAATCCTCGAGAGCTAGTTAATCCGTACCGTGAGCTGCAGGCAAGAGATGGAGTCGGTTTCGAGGCACTTGGCAAAGGCGCCGGACTGCTCGTCGGCGGCCTTCACGGGATCGGCGGAGATGCCTGCTGCAAGGAGCAGGATGCAGGCGGTGGCTACGAAGAACTTCATGCTGGCGGCTGGGTTGGTGGATTGGTGATTTCTGCGACTGAATTCCTTGGGCACCACCGAAATCACTGGTGTGTTCATTCGAATGGAACAAGCTGCGGTTTGATAACTTTTCGCCGCTGTCAGGCTGTTTTTAAAGAGTTTCCAACGTAGCGGTCGCCTCGGCAGCGGCATAACGTAAAATTATGTAAAAAGCGCCAGTGCCCACACACACAGCTAGGGTCTCCGTCTCCGAAGAGCCCTCTTCCACACGTGTCTGCGCGCTCTTTCTGGCGCTCTGCGAAGGCAGCAGCCCTCTCTTTCTCGCCGCGGCCGGCTCTCCCTCTCTCCCACTCTTTCTCGGCAGCTTCCAAGCTTAGAAGACGCATTAGGCAAGCGCAGGCAGAGACTTTTGTCTGCTTCCGCATTAAAGAAAGTCGCTGCGCATGCGCATGCGAAGACGCGTCTTCTGTCTTCTGTCTTCGGCCGACGTCGGCGCAGGCAGCAGGGCTGTTGGTTGTGAGAGCGCGAGAAAGTTTCCAGTGGAGAGCAGATCCAAAGCCAAGGTTGTCTGTCTTCTCTCCCCCACACACACACACAGAGATTCGGGTGGAGAGCCCCCAGAAGACGCTTCTTCCCGCAGAGTCTTCTGCCCATCTCCTCGTATTAACACACGCAGACAAAGAGATATAGTTGCTTCTGGAGCCTCACAGATTACAACACATGAGGTGATAAACAGGTGCTGCGCAGCTTAACCCTCCACACACCCCGCCCCTTAACCCCTGGAAGCCCCCTCCCCCCGGTCGCAGCCCAGACCCCCCTCATATGTATGTCATATATTCTTCTGGTTTTTTGTTAATTTTTTGAACGCTTTTGTTTTTCGGGCACTTTGCCGCAAGAAATGAAAGTTGTGTGTATGATATTTTCATACTACTGTTATTTTTGGCCCCTGGTCTGTATGTCATCTCCGTTTTAGAGCCCCCTCTCCATTCGGTATCACCGAAAATAGTTTTGTTTACCGCATGTGCGCGCCTTAAAATTACTTTTCATTTTCGTGAGTTTATTGTGGGTCTGTTTTTATTACGCAACATAAAATGTGATTTATAAAGACAGTTATGTAACTAGGACAGGGACCGGAGAAAGGATAGCACAGGGGTAGGATCTACGGCAGCGATAGGCACGTCCTGTTCGGGCCTTTCTTTCAGGCAGTTTGAGTACACAGGTGAAAACACCTCTGCGGACATAATCATAAGAAACAACCTGACTCGGCAATTGTGACACATTAGTCAACAATTTGAGCTTAGCAAAAGTGCAAATAACAGCGCGCTTCAATTGCTCAAGTGAAATGAAAGAGAAATTACACGAAAAGCAAACAAAAACGGATGCGCGCAAGATGCGAGATACCCGCAGATGATGGACTAGTGCACTGAGAGAAAATATATGTAAGTTTGAAAGTTATTGTTAGAGGTCAACTTGACATAATAAAGCTTTAAACTCAACAAATGTAGTACAATTTTGTGTTCCATTTCGGAAATGTAAATATTACTATTTATAGACTTTTTTAGGTTTCCGAAAAGTATGTAACAGGTAAAAGGAAGCGTTCCGACCCAATATACATTCTTGATGCGGATCACTAGCCTTCATTAAAAAGTTGTAAACAAATAAAGTGTACCATCTCAGATACAGCCGATTTTCTGTATGCATATCTCCATCTCCCTCGCACTCCCCTTAGCTGAGTAACGAGTATCTTATAGTCGTCGTAGACCGTCGACTAAAGCGGTCTTCCTTGTTTTAAAATATAATTTTGCTATTCAGTTTTTTTAATAAGTCTTTATTTTAAGTGGTAAACAATGGGTCTAATTCTATCAAAATCGATCTGCTATTGTTGGTCTTTTTTAAATGATATTGTAACAATGAAGTGTTCTTATATATATTGAATTTGCATTTTAATGATAATTAATCAAATTAAAGCTAAGCTTTATGTGATTCATTAAACATTTAAACATTTGTGTAGTGAATTAGGTATAAGGTTCTACTTTGTACAACTAGGCATATCTCAAGTAAACAAATAAATATAATATTTATTTAATTACACAGTTTTTCCAACATTTGGTATAAAAAAAATTGAAAATCGTTCATCAAATTACTTACTCTTAATATAGTATCTTAAGGAACAATAAAATGTATCATACAGAATAGTATTTATTTTAAAATCAGCTTCTTTTTGCTTTAAATGGCCATTTAACATAATAACCACGTGATAAACATAATAATCAGTATCACATCTGCAAATGTTTTCCTACGGAAACTGACATGATAATATTGAAACGAAATTATATGATAATTCAATGCTTTTCTTGCGGTGTGCTCCGTTGGGTGGTTGGTTTCTTGGAAAGATCCGAGCTCCCGTTTCAAGGTGAATGTCTGTGACTGACGACATCCGACACTATCATACGGATCTGCTGCGGTGCAGCTTACGAAACCCCTGAATCATCCGCATAATGGGTGCCAAATTGTCGATGGGCGATGGGGCGTATGTGTAATTTGCTACCACAATTAAATCAGCTTTCAGTTGGCCGTGTGACGTCAATCGATATAGGCGTGCAGTGGTAAAAGTGTAAGGCATTTCGTAACGCAACATCAACGGCAAAATGGGTGCAGCCTCCCAGAGGAGAAAATCAAAACAAGCGATGCGATCTTTAAGCTGGAATTCCGCTTTGGGTTTTCTTCGGCCCCCATAAATCGGCATACATTCGGATGCAAATGGGTTCAGAGCTGCAAAAACATGCAAATTCGAATGCCGCTGCACATCCGTCTTAACGGCCGAACTTATGTCGGTTCACGCGCCGAGTGTGAACGCCTCCATTTGTCGGCTGGCATGTGCCAACGGCCAACATCCAACTACCAAACTACCAACTGCCAAACGGCCAAGAGCCAATGGCCAATGGCCAAGAGCATGGCCAACAGGCTTGGCCATTCATGCGAAAAGCAGCCGTCCAAGTGTCCGATGTGTGTGCTTTTTATGAATGAATTTCGCTCGTAGTTGGACCTGGCAAGTAGTTGCTGTTGCTGTTGCTCATGTTGCTGCTGCTGTCCGATGTTGCTGCTGTGTTTGGGGTGTTGCTGTTATTGTTTATGGCTGTCACAGAGCAGGGTAAACAAATCGCAAGTGTCTCTAAACGCTCCGAAAAAAGAAAAACAATGCACAACTTGTGCTGCTGGCATATTACATCAGCAACTGACCCAATGGACGTAAACACTTTTGGACATTAAAACTGTTTTCATTTTTCACCCCTTCTTTATTTTCCCAAAAATAAAGGTTAGCTTAGTAACCAGAGTTGAGAGGGACAGAAATAGCAATCCTGTTGCCACCCACAACAGCCAATTCAGATATCCTTTGTTCCCTTAAAAGAGGTCAAATTTACCTTGCTTAACATACAAAAGGAGTGGTTGTATAAGTGTGCTTTCGTTTGCGATATCATCTATCAAATATTTTTGGTAAACTTTGTAGTTGTGGATATACGTAAGCCAAAGGTCAGCTTAACAACTGTACGTAGCTAGGATGTGAAGCCAAATGTTTTTGGCCTTTTTATACTATTCTTTGCATCATTTCGTATGGTTCCGAAAAGGATTTGTTACGTCGAATGAACATTTTAAATTCCTCTGACCTTTGAGCTTAAATGTCATTAAAAATTCCTTTATTCTTAGCAGAGATAAATTTGCTGCAACGGGTATCTAAATGTTTTACCTTAAATGATTTTGTCTATTACATTTTCAAAACAGTATCAAAGTTGTAATATTATTTGTTCGCATGCAGAAACCCTACTTAAAAAATATTAACAATTATACCTTTAACATATTAAGTAAAATAAACGATTGGTTTTCCGTTTTTAGTAACATAAGTAATATTTTTAAAAACCACCTTATTCTGTGATAAAGCATTTACATTATTTTTTTTTTAAACTTAAAATTAAAATAATGATAAAGCAATTACATTTAATATTTTCTAATATTAATATTAAATATTTATGTTATCCCGTTAAGTTTTATCTTCTTATTTATTTACTTTATATCCCTGGAGAGTTACTCGTAACCAAAAAAATTTCCTCGGCAATATACTTGCATTTTCACCCGGTAAAATTATGTATTTGCCCACAAAATCCTTAATGTCTTAAGAAAGTTGTTCACAAGCCTCCGAAAAGATGGTCAAATACTTTCGCGTATTTATTTAAGTCAAATATTTATGTTATCCTGTTGAGTTTGAACTTCTTATTAATTTACTTTATATCCCTGGAGACTTACTTGAAACCAAACCAATTTCCTCCGAAATATACTTGCATTTTCACCCGGTAAAATTATGTATTTGCCCACAAAAACCTTAATGTCTTAAGAAAGTTGGTCACAAGCCTCCGAAAAGATGGTCAAATACCATCGCGTAGAAAATCTCAATAATTACACTACTTATTAGGCCAATGGCTGAGTGGGCTTCAATCAGCAGATCGAAGATCTCAGCGCTCGTCGACCGGCAGCGATGATTATTTTGGGCCCGCCGGAGATATCATCGTATTCTCACTTTCATTTTGCTTGACATCAATTTGGGCCTGAGACTCATTAGTGGAACGAGCGGCCGATGATGACCGTTGTGTCCCACACAGAGGCCATTTTACTGTATTATCTATCAGCGGAGAGGCCCTTTTTCTAGCCGTTTGAATTAAATTAAAGCCAAATGGCTTAGCCGTGAAAGTTTTTTTCCTTTTATTTTCTGGCCAATTTGCATAAGCGCCGAAAGCATCGAGGGCGTGCATTACGGGGTTCTGGCGATCGCCGGCCTGATATCTCAACGGGGCACGGGCTCTCAATGTACCGTGCCGAACCCACAGAAAAAGAAACAGAAAACAGAAAAGTTTCGACCAATTGGTAGCACAATTTCACATTGTTTGCTGACATCTTTCTTCACCCGGCTCGTATTTTGCCAATCAATTGCCACTTTGTGGGTGTGTTTGCACTGGCGGAGCTAAAAAATTTCATGTTGACTTTACATTTAATTTCGTTGGATTTTTTCGCTTTTATTTTTCATCTTTTTGCCGCGGTCATGCAAAAAGAATTTCGTGTACGCCATGTAGGTATGTGTAGGTACGGGTTTTATTGAACGGCAACAAAAACCAGAATGGACAACAACAGAAGCATCCGCGGAGGCATCGCAGGGCAACATCAGGGGCAAAAATTTAATGAATAAATAACAAAAATGTTTCGGTGAAAGTCGTGGTCAGAAGTGAGCCATTTACACACAGCTCAGCACAGCAGCCATGGCAACAGATAAATATGTGTGTATAGGAATGGCAAATATTTGCGCTCAAATTGCCGAATGGTGCCAAGGAATCAAGGAAAGTGAAAAGCGGTGATGCAACTTATTTCGCACAAGCCGGAAAGCTTTAAGGGGATTAAGGAGCCTCTTATTCATAAAGCCCCGGCCGGTAAACATTAATTACCCCCTTCCGATTAGCATCGCTGCTGCATATTTTAATAAGTAAAAGTAAAGTTGGTCGCAGATCCAAGAAACACACACCCTAAAAATAAACCAGACTGGAGATTTCACAAAACCATAAAAATGTCAGGTTAATAGAACAGATTTTCCCTTTTACGGCCATTCAAATTAATGCGAAATTTGCATAATAATACCGGAAAGGGGATTATGTATACGGACTCCGGCGAGAAGCCCAGCAGTAACCGATACGGCCAGCATTTCAAATAAAGAATTTGCGGTATTTGGGTTAAATATTAATTTACATGTGAAACGGACGATGCCGCGCAGCATCATTGAAAAGTGAAATTTTCGAGGCGGCGGCTGAAATGTAGGCTGCGTGACACTTTCAGTCAGTCATCCCATCTTGGCCATCGGGCTTGGCTCGGCCTGGTCATTTTCCCAGTTCCAAGCTCATCGAACGACGATTAATCAGCTAATTTCTTTATGAACTTTCATTTATGCACTGGACTTGTGGACCTGCGACTCTACGGACTGTACGGACTGGAGCTCCAGCATTCACACACGTCTTGGCAGCCATCTCATCACCATCATCATCGTGGTCATCGTGCTCATAAACCCATAAAGCTGCTGCTTTTATTGTCAACTGGCAAACTGGTAAAAATCAAAGCGAGCCGTTTAGAAAATCAATTCCGGAGCAACTGCTCGCTTATATAAAGCAGCGGATCATATACGAATTGTAAAACAACAAATTTGCCTTTATGAACTTATTTTATAATTTAATTACGGCCAACAGACGCGCTCGTAAAATGCCGTTGAAAAGGGAAAGTTAGCAGAGGAGCGATCCAACAAAAGAAGCAGCACCAGTAGACGGAGCAATTAGGCGGCGGTACAAGGTTCGCAGAGCCGGGGAAAGGGGCAAAGAAAGGTAGAGCAAGTTGCTCTTGGCCAAGTAGTGGTGGCCGTATCCCTGCCGGCCGCTTAACGGGTTTTGGTCGTTCAAGTGCCGCGGCTTTAATGGTATTGTGTAACAGAACGCACATCTTGTTTCTTGTATTTTTTCGGGGTCTCTCATGGCTGTAATTTGTTGCCACTCTGGCCCACGGCTCTTTAGGTGGTCGGAAAGAACCGTTGGCGCTGCCAAAATCCAGTGAAAGTTGGCCACGCATTATGCAAATTCAATCTGTGCGCCGGCCAGCTCCAGTGCGCCAGTGGTCGTGTACCAGATTCCACGGAAAATAAGAGTTCGGTTTCGGGGCTATCTGAAGCGCAGATCAGCAGAGAACCGATGAAGAGTATCCGATATCCGGTATCTGGCAGCTTCATCGATAACATTGCACGAAAGCGGGCTGACAAATGACGACACCGTAAACAAGAAGGAGGAAATCCGCATTTTTAATCGGGCGAATGCGAACTTTAGATGCTCTTTCTCTAATATATATAATTTGCTAAACTATTTTCTTTATAATTTTCGGTGCAAATTTCCAAAATATTCGATTTGATTTAACTTTTGAACTCATTTCGAACTTTTTTCAAATACATGTTGATTAAAATTGGTATAAATTAATAAATATTGTTTCAATAATTAATCAATTTATGCAAAATCAATTCTGAATAAAATTTGAAAAAATTAAAAAATCATGAAGTCTTTGTTTTCGAAATACTCCTAGTTAAACTAAGCTCAACTATTTTGAATTATTTGGACTCTACCTCGTCTAAAAAATATTTTACCAGATCCCAAAATAGAAACTCGAATAAAACTATTTATAATTCTTGAAGACACCACCTTTTCGCCAAAAAAAAGGTAACTTGGGGGCTTTAGGGTATAGCCACAAATACAACCGTTATGGCCATGTGTAGGTCGCCTTCTGCCGCTGCGGATGCTGATGGCTACACAATGCGAGCTCGTCTCAAATAAACTTTCACCGATTTCATAAACCAAAGAGCAGCATCCAAGGCAGCACCAGCAACATCAGCAGCAGCAACACCAACAGCAACACTACTGCTCAGAGCGGCAGCAACGTCTCGAGTGGCACTGCACTCGATTCGATTGCAGTCGGGATGAAAACAACTGGGGTCTGTTGCATGATGGATAAATTATTAAATTACTTAAGTGCTATACAAGAACTAACAAAGTGCACGTCAACAGCGAAGGTCCTTCAGTTCCAGCCCCTGTAGGCCAAGGGTTGTTGACCCGACGACCGGCGCCTTCGCTTGTGGTGATGTCCGTGTCCCTCGCCGGTCACATAGGAAATGCTGTGACTCGTCTCCCCGCCTTGCTGGGCGGCTGTCTTCAGGCCCAGCATTCCGGCCATCATCAGGGCCACCAGAGAGACGCCCAACGCCTTCATGGCCAGAGCCGCTATGCCGCCCAAGCCCATCACGGCCATCATTTTGCCAAACATCAGAGCCATGGCCAACAACATGCCCTGGCCCTTGTCCTTTTTGCGAGCCTCTGAAACAATCAAAAAACATTTATGACCATGTGACTTCTGCCTATGCAGCTGTTTTTGCGGGATTAGCTTTTTTGGCAGAGTACCCTTGATTTTATGCCAATTTGTCATTGAAATGGCAAATGGAGTTTTGATACAGCAGCAATGCGACAGATATAACAATTCAAAATACTAAGTGGATCTTTAATAATTGGCTTTTGGTTTGTAAAAAGGCTTTTTAAATCAAAAATTACCCAAAAAGTGGTCCAGTCTATGCTAAAATAATTTTAGAGGCAATCAAAAACACATTTGCGATAAAACATCCAAAGAACTGCATGTCAATGCAAATAGACTTGTAATTATAGACTTTTTTGCTGCACATTATTGCAATTAAAAATGGGAACTTTTTTCGTAAATGTAAATAATAATATTATATTTTTTAATTCAGACTAACTTCTATGTAAACGAAGAAAAAAAATAATAGACTTTTCCCTTTCTTTTTATTTATGGATGAAATTTTCACATCTTTAATCAATTTAGTGCACAGTACTTGACAAAAAAAGATATATGATCATTAGACGTCGGATTTTATGAGTAATCGTTTTCGAAAAAATACGGTTTCCAGCCATATATCATTGCTTAAATAATGTTTTCATAAAATTTAATATTTATTTTTGAGAATAAGGCTTAAAAACGATTCCACACAAAATCCAACGCCAAATTATTATTAATGAGAATTAAACTCAAACATGCACCACTTGTTTTTTGTGTTACTTTTAAACCCACCTGAAACTTGCGCTTCATCCTCGAGGAGATCGGCCAGCTTTACATTGATCTCGTGGGTGCGCAGATAGAAGGACAGACTATCCAGAAGGCTTTGGTCCTGATCCTGGTCCACATTATCCAGTGAGTTGTTCTGAAGGGGCACTATCTCGAGGCCCCTAACTACCACCAGGGGTCTTTCGCTGCGATTTAAGTTCCGCAGGACATTTCGCAGAGCCCGTTCCCCGCGACAATACAACGTGGCACTCGCATCCTGGTCGCAGTTTTCCGAGCGGACAGCCGAGAAGAGCAGCAGACAGAGCAGTGGGAAAATGCGGAACATGTTGCCAAAACGCTTCAAGTTCAACTAAAAGCCTTGACAATTGCCTGGTCATATTTTATAGCTCCCATTTCCACGGGGAACTTTCCCAGGAGGGGGGAAAACAAGGGCACTCAAGCATCCCCGGCCGAATTGTCACAATTGTAAATTAAAACAATGGTGCTTCTGGAAAGAAAGAAAAATGCTTTCAGTTCGCGTTTCTCTGCTTTTTGCCTTGGCCGTGCAATTTTCTTCTTCACTGGCCGTTGCAATTTTTCCAATTTTCAACGGTCAGTTGGTCGGACAGCCGTGGGATGCGCTTGGCTGCCGCCCGTTCCACCAACAACTTGGCCTGTGGTTCACTCAACTCGGCGCTCTCGGCCAAATTATACAGATTAGAAGTGGTTAAAGTGCTGCGGGTTTGTTCCTGGCCCACACCTTGTTCCTACTCCACTTCACACGATTCTCCGGCGGCCCAAACAACTCCATTAGCCGACTGGCGAGCGTGTCAGCCGAAAAAGCGAAAGTTACCCCGCCCGAAAGATGAGCGATGAAGACGTTTAGTGGCAATTTGCGTCGACCAGCTCATGCAATGGCCATAAAAATGGGTCGCCAGACCGTGAAAAGGGGTGAAATGGTGAGCTACTTGGGGTCGTAATACAATTACCAATCGAAAGTAAATCTGGCTAGAATATTTCCGAAAGCTACAGGGCTGACGAGAACTAAGAATAAAGAAATAAACAAGCCTTTACATTCATTTTAAATATTTTTGTCGTGTATATTAATCCTTTTAAATTCAAACCACATTCCTTAACTATTATTGTTCAAAAATAAAAATTGTTTGATATTTTCAGGAACATGATTTAAATAAACTGCATTGTATTAATATTAAAGTGTGATTTTTCTTATTGATACCATTGAGGTATTTTATTTTGACTAGACAGATATGTAAATGATTTCTTTCCCTTTGGAGCTATGGAAATTTACGATGGCATAATGTGATACCTTATTTATTTATTGTACCAACAAGGGATCATTTCTATCGACTGCTACCATCTCCACTTTCTTCGCTGGTGTCCGAATTTTGTAATCAATGTGTTTTATATCTACGTACAGTAAATATAAATTCCAAGGGTCATGTTAATTGCTTAAAATTATTTGTTCTGGAAATTATACAAGGTTACTGATATAATTAGCGTACTCCGCCGTAAAAATTGGAGAGCTGTTGGTGCCGTAATTTAATTAGACAGAGACACGGGAAACCGTTTTCTGGAGATTTCGTAAGCAGTTGTACAGCTTTTGGATATTTTGTAATACCGCCAAACTTATTAATCAAGTTAACGTGACCGGGGTCCATCGGGCAGGCGAAAGAAATCAACTTGGCAGCATCAAAATCCCGCTTCGTTCGTCATTATCACCATTTCTCTCACAACCATGACGCTGCCGGTGATGATTATTCGAGCGATGATGATGACGACCATGATGATCGACTGCGCTCCAAAAGCAATAACTTTCACTCTCAATGTATTAATTTTTATATTTATCATATTGTTGTCCAACACAAACACACGCACGGCTCACACTTACCCATTTTCTGGAAATTTTGAAACCCCAATCGATGTAAAAAAAATTAAACACATCACCGCAGCGGAGGCCACAAAACAAGTCGGACGTTATTGAGCCGAACTGGCAGAGAGTCAACCAAAAATTGATCTGAACTCGTTACGTTTGCCTTGTGTCGGTGTCGGCAATAAAAAGAAAGTATCTCCCCCTGGCAGCAGATCATCAGCTCCATCTCGAATCTCCGATTTTGAACCAAGGAAAGCAGCCAAGGTTCGATTCGATTCGTTGGAGTGGGGCCTTTGTAACCGTTGTTTGCCTCAACTTGAATCTGAATCAGTATCTCTTTCCGAGTCCGAGGCTCGGTCTCTGTGGCAACTTGTTATAATTGATTGTTGCGCAGCATCATCATCATCATCATCGTCATCGTCATTAAAAGAATCTCATTTGCCGCACATTCAATTGAGACCACAATTCAATGTGCAATGTGCATTGTGGTATACGGAATCGAGTTGATTGAATGAGACAGCAGTTGTGCCCCAAATTGTCGGGGGAGTAAGCAGGTGTGGGACTGTGTGACCAATGACAAGTTAACAGATAGTTCGGATTGATTTGGTGCAGTTGGTATTAGGAGATCAAACGATTTTTGGGCCACAAATGATATAACACAAAATAAATAAAATAGTGCCCTTATGTGCTTTTCACAGTTCAAAGCACCGATATCATATTCTGCATCACCAGTTAAGTACTATCAGGATCCAGTACATCAACTGTGCATTTTAGAAATCGATTTTGAGTACCTTACAAGCCTGTCTAGGGCCCACATTTTATAATTTGTTGTAAAAGTGTAAATGAGATTTTGTTTTGATAATCAATACCCACATACAATGCCTGCAATGGTTCAAATCGGACCCTTAATGCAAGCGTTATAAGCAAATAAAGTAAAAAGGAATGAACGCTAGGTGGCGTTTTTAGGTGTTTGAAACAGCCGATTTGCTGCATGCATATCTCAATTACATTCGCATCTGATAGTCGAGGCCATCGACTGTAGCCTTTTCTCTTGTTTTTTCTCCATCAGCATTTTAATTTGAAAAGAGGTGGTTTCAATTATTAGAGTATTGATATTTAATACCCTTTCCAAATGGCAGACCAAAAAAAGGTAGCTTTTGGATACTTAATAAACAAATTTTTGTAAAGCAAATTTTTTTTAAATGGCTTGGTAATATAATGGAATTGAAGTATTTTTAAAATTTCTTTCCCTGATTTCTGTGACTGTATGATTGGTATACATTTTCAGAACTTTTTATGCTAACAAGTTCCACATGTCGAGGCCCCACTGTGGTTGCCTTGCTCCCAAAACGCTGCCACATGTATATTGCAATCTTCCGCAAGCCCCAAAGTATACAACACGTCTGCAGACCACAAATCATTAGCTTAGTGCATCGCAAACACCCCGAATTGCGAGTCAAAATCCTGCGGCGATCAAGTGGCAAAATATGGGTGGGGCTGCAAATCAGTGGCAACTAATTAAGGCGCCCAGCAGCCAAGGCAACTGAAACAACAATTCGAACCGAGAAACGCCAATCCGCAAGTTTGATGCTTTTGACACGCACAGGTGAAATCAAACAGAAGTATGTTTTAATTATAAAACAATTAGATTAAAATAAATTAAACGTTTCGCTGGGCTCAGGCAATCGATTAGAAATGGAAGAAAAACAGCCGAAGAAAATAAACAAGGTGCCGTGCGATTAAAACGCGAGCGAAATTCGTGCCGGTGAAAATAAATCAGAGGCAAAAGCAACAGCCGCTGAAAATCAACATCAACATGGCCAGATGTATGGCCACGTAATTGGCTGCAAAATAAACAATATTGTTATTATTGTTATTGGCCAGCAAAATACGAACTCTTCGGAATGGCTTTAATTGCGCCTATTTCCAGGCGACTTGCATTCCTCGCATGACTCGTGACAATTCGCTTTGATTGACTGCCAAAGAGTCAATTTGGCTGTCAGCCCTGACAAATCCGGCGGATAATGGTAATGGTGCGATGAGAGCCTGCAATCCGCAGTCGAGCCGTTTGCCAGACTCACATGGCTGGCTTTTTGGGATGGCTTGGATTATGTAGCATAGAGGTGAACGATTCCCAGAGGCTCTGTTCTCTACTCTTAGCTACTCTAAGCGGCTTTAAACGGCACACTAGACTCGTCCCTTGGCCACGGAAAATCCTTTGAAGCTTGCAATTTGGAGTAAACGCACTTGTGTAGCAAAAAATGCGCATCGTCAATAAGCTTCTTATATATTTTACATTTTAATAATAACTGATGTTGAACTTAAGGGTTCTTCAAACTTTTGCTTTAAATTCAAAACTCACAATAGCTGCAAAGTCCAATAGATTCCCCTGCTACATTATCAAACGTGCAACACAATGGCTTTAGTGAGCTTCAACTTAAGTTGAATTGAACTAGTAATTCTCAACAAGTGCATTTCTTGCAAAGGGAAAGTAAGGTACCAGTATATTACACAGTAATATTTTTTTTTGTTTAAACTGAGAATAAAAAATCACTTTGCTTATTTTTAATTTGGACAATTTGTTTTAATGTAGGATTTAAAAAAAAAGAAGATATTATCAAATTATATATTAGTCTTAATTTAAAAAAAAGTTTTTTAATCTTTTTTAATATAACTTTATAATTTTTTGTTTTAATATTAAAAAAAAATTGTACACCTTAAAAAAAATTAAATTTTACAAATAAGTGAAATATACAAAAAAAAAATTCAAAACGAAAAGAAAACATTAAAATTAAATAATATACCTAATACAAATTTAATCAAGATAAAAAAGGGTGTATTGTTATTTTCAGAAAAAAAATGTATAACTTACAATTCCTACCACTTCAAAAAAAGTTACAAATACAACTGCGAAGAATTTTTGGAAGTGCCTTTTTGTTACATTTTTCTACAAACATTGCCACATATTTTGCCACCAACAAAGTTTTCGGTTGCAAACAAGTGACCAAACAATCGGTGCTGCTCAGACAACAAGTTTTTCGTATGCCAAACTTTCAATCTGCTCTTGGCCAAGTTCTTGATTAGGTTTGGGAATTGAAAGCAATGCCTCGCCCGCAGTTCTGTGTGTTCTTCTCTGAGATTTGCTCTTGTTAAAACTCGATTAAAATGTGTGGCCAGATGAAAGTGAAAAGCCTTTGGCCGGCAACACGATTAAATTGTCGCTGGCCACTTTTAGTTTCTGTTAAGTGCATTGGAAATATTGAAATCAGAGCCAATTAAGGCGAAGAAGCCGCTGGCCTTTGGACCGGACTCCACCCAACGGATCCGGTTGCAGTCAAGGATCATTAAACTTTTGTGGCACACGTAAACTGGAGCAGCTAGGTGGCCTTAGTGGGCTGCGTAGATGGGTGGATGGGTGGGTTGGATGGGCTGGATGGGGTCGGATTACCGCTTTCGGACTGCGTCACCGCTTTCCTTTCAATGTCCATCTGGGCTGTTGGCCTTGGCTGTTGGCCATCTATTGTTGCGGGCTTGGGTTTGGGCCATGTTGTTGCGTTCGATGGTCGGTGGTTGGTGGTCGGTGGTCGGCTTTCTTGGCGAACCGCCTCGCATTACTTGCGCTTTTGAGGCATTGACGGAGCACGGTGTCAAGTTGCGAATGGCGCGGACATCCAGATTACAGTCATTACACTCTCAGTGGATCTTCGGCCAGATAAGGCGAGATATAGCCGCAGATCGCCGATCAAAACGGTGCCACTGCCAAAGAATGGTCGAGGTCTGATTGCCACTGCCTCGAAATTGGCCACAATTACCCGCCTGCCCACCTGCGTGCTCACCTGGCTGGCTGGAAAAGTGAATATTTATTAGTCCCGCTCATCGTGCACCGACGAAAAGTGTTTGATTGGCTGCATTTTCCCCGCCGGTCCCCCGCATTTCGCCTGCTCAGCAGAATGTAACTGAGCCGGCGATTTATGAAAAACGAGAGCTAATAGTTCGTTTCACTTTTCTTTTATTATTTATTTATTTATTGTGTACAGGCGGCGAGGCATGGCCACATCTCGAGCCTGGGCCTCAGCCTCCCACTTTGCCAACCAACAGCCACCACCCGCCTCCCGCCAACTTGCTACTTAATTGTACCCGTACTCGAACTGCACTTTGCTTTTACTTTTGCCTGCGAAAATTGTTTTCAGCAAATTGCGGGCAAATTAATGAGCAGTAAATTAGCCGCATTAGTACAGCGGCCACATGCCGCGGACGCCGTTGAAGCCAGTGGCTTTGCCATTCTACCACAGTCATGGCCGCGACTCCCTGTCTTGGCCAGGAGTCATGTGAGCCGCCCACCTGTCTTTACCTATGCAGAGGCCAAAGATCCGCCGTAATGTCATGTGGTTAATGAAATTGCAGCTAATTAGTTCACCCTTTGAACCTTTCGGGAGAGCAACTAAAAGCGCTGCAGGCAAAAAACAATGCAAACTTATGACTGCTGCGTTTGCATCCACAGTGGGTCATGTTTCGCGGGCTGGCAGATAATTGTAAAACGAAATATTATCGTAAGAGGAAAAACCACAACTTCGACGAAATGGATCCACTATATTTTAAGCTGAATGAGAAATAAACTAAATGGTTATTCAAATTGCGTTTCATTTGGTTTTATTTATTTAACTTGAGTATACAATCTACACACTTGTTTCTTATTTACCACCAGTATGGAAATACGTTATGAATCAAATCCAAAGCTCCCCATAATATCCCCATTTTATATATTATTTCAAGGAGTGTTGCTTAAACACTCAGCATTCCTGTCAAAAGAGCATATTAAGGAACCTGTTTTTCTGAGACACTTTGCTTTACAGAATCTAGCAAAAGTGTCTTTTCATATTAATTGTGTTTTGACTTTTCTGTAAACGGTCGATTGGATTCAATCTTGTAATATTTTAGATCCAGAGTTTCATCTAACTATTGTGTATCAGATTTGCTTTTATTATTTGTTGAACAGATTAGTTTTCACTTTCTTAAATATTTTTACTCAGCTTTAAAATCAAATACTTTCTAAGGAAAATGTAAAATCTGTATCCGAATACATTTTGTTATTATATTTTATTTTGCTTGCAAATTGAATAAAAAGCATAAAAAAAAGTAAAAGCGTTTCAGTACTAAAATATTTTACTCCCCATATTTCATTTAAATGCTTTTAAAAGGCCTTGTAGAAAAGTCGAATTATCTTAGCTGGGCAAGCGAAAGTACACTATAAATGAAAAGATAATGTTCTCATAATTGCCATCATTTTATAGATTGTTAATATTTAAATGCTTTTAAAAGACCTTGTAGAAAAGTCGGATTATCTTAGCTGGGCAAGCGAAAGTACACTACAAATGAAAAGATAATGTTCTCATAATTGCCATCATTTTAATGATTGTTAAATATGGGCATGTTTCCAATTAATAAGCCACTGGCAAAATCTATTGAACTTATAGGTATCAAGCTGGAACCACTGTGCGCAACTGATGCTCCAGAGCTCTGGAGCTCCGATACCGAAGCCTGCCCGCTGAGCGATGGCCGTCACTCAGCTGGTTGACTTGAAATCAAAACTGTAGCAGCAAAGTGCGGTGTTGTTGGTGGGGATGGTGATGCTGATGGTGGATGCGAAGGAGGTGGCGGTGGTGGTGGTGGTGCAGCCAGTGGTGCTGCACGCAGCTTGGTTGGATGCTGCTGCTAATGTTGCCGCTGCTACTGTGCCGTTGCCTCTGCTGCTCCAATAAAACTGAGTTGCATGCAACGGCTGGTAATTAGTCTCCACAAGGCGCTGCATCAGCCGCCACCGAATCGCGTCCACTCGAATCGCGTCCATGTGAAGGATACGCCGCGCTATCGTCCTTTGTCAAGTGTCCCGTGTGTTGTGCTATACTCTGCGAAACAGAATCGAGGAAAGAAAAGAGCAAAAAGCCTCAAAATGCCGAGCCATCTAGTTGCCAGCTGCCTTCTGCTGGCTTTGGGCCTGAACATGAGCCTGGGGGCCATCCACAAGCGCAGTGGCGCCAATTCGCTGGGAGGGGATCCTAATCCCCATCCCAGCCCCGAGGGCAGGCCGGTGGCGAGTCCTGCGGCCAGTGTGGAGAACACCGACCTGCTGGACAAGCTGAGCTGGAAGTGCGCCAACAACGCGAGCTGCCTGTACGGCGTGGCCAATGGCATTATGGCCTCCTACCGGCGCGGCGAGACCCTCAAGCTGGGGCTCTTCGACCTGGTCAAGTTGCCCGAACTGGATGCCTCCCGCAAACACAAGTGGGGCTCTGGGCGCGGCCTCTCCAGCTTCATGGACTTTGTCACGGGAAATGCCATTAGAGTGCCCGTGGGCCCCATGGTCTTCAGTGTTCAGCGGGCCGAGGATGACAGCGAGTACATCGAAGTGGCGCTGCTGAAGAAGGCCTCCAGCGGAACAGGTAATGACGGGCGACCACAGTTCCAATCAGCGGACGACATGTGCCTGACATCCAGGCGATGCCATCTGAGCCCGCCGAAGAGGCTCAGCCAGCTGCTCCTGCTTGGCATGCGGCTCGCATTTGAGCGATACCCGACTGTGATTCGTCTAACAAGACCTTGACAGATGCCTGCACTGGGAAAACGGATCTAGAAAATTAGGAAACGAAGATTTACATTGGAAAGTTGTGAATGAATTATTAATTTGATAGAAATTTTTTATTTATCATACATTTTCAAGTTGAGATGAGTTAATTCAACGCCAAGAGTGGAGTCAGGAATATTACTGATTACATTTTTAGTATCTTTAATCTTGAGAATTTTATAAAATATGTAACTGCATTTTCTTACCAGACATTCCTTTCATCAGTAGTTTAAATCAACTTCTTAGCTATAAGCTATTATCTTTCATATTCTTGAGTTAAAGTTAAAGTCAAGCCTTCAGTTTATGCTTTAAAACAAAACTAATAGACTTTTAGTTTATAAAGAAACAACCAAATTTATTATACCTAAAAATTCCGTTCAACGAAATTGAGATACATAACAGTTTGGTTACTTAATCGACTTCAAGAACTTTTTCCATACACGTGATACGACCACATTATTATGAGTGTAGACTTCCTTGTCAGATTTTGCCTAAACCTACATCCTCGCCCAATGCATATCAATGACTTGGCCCGACCGACCCAAACTGCCATTACTTACCCCTATTTAATCTGACATTCGATATACAAGGCAGCAGGGCATCAATCACACCGCATCCAGTGACAAGAAAGGGGCGGGCCAATCAAGTCCTGTGTCGCACTACTACGTATACGTACGGGTGCCATTAAAGCCATAAAGCCTAAAACGTGTCTTGTTTCCCAAAATTCAACTACAGGCCGGCTGCAGGGCAACGGAGGAGGCGGAGGACTCCTGGGCGGAGGAGGAGGTGGACTGGGAGGAAACGGCGGCGGGGGAGGCGGTCTTTTGGGCGGCGGAGGCGGCGACAACGGGGGAGGCGGACTCCTGGGCGGACGCAGGCGCCACCAGCACCAGGACAAGAAGCAGTTCCAGATGTTCATACCCATGTACCTGGCGGCCACGACATTCGGCTGGACTATGGTGGCCGCCAAGGCGGTGGGACTCCTCACGCTCAAGGCGCTGATCCTGTCCAAAATCGCCTTCGTGGTGGCCGCCATTGTGCTGATCAAGAAGCTCATGGACAACGCCAGCGAAAAGTGAGTAGAAAAGAAATAGCTACAAAGTTGGAATAGGCATTCACAAGTAGATAGATTGTTGAACATGCAGCCCCATTAAAAATCTATTAACTTACATGCATTGCTGTTTAGATTAGTAACACACATTTCAGCAAAATAATTAATAGTTGCTCATAAAATAAGTAATTTTATACATTTCATCCATAAAGAAATTGATATGAATTTCTGTGAAAACATGGCTAACAAAATTAATCTTTAAGAAGAAATGTTCAGAATTGTCATTCTCCATCATCTCCAAAAAATCTGATATGTTTATCGTCCAACTAGTAATTAAGATGAATTTCTATAAAAACCAGGCCAAGAAGGTTTTTGCCTTAAAAGCATAGTTGTGTTGCTGAATTTGTAGAGCGCATACTTTTTAGTTAAGTAATTTAAGGAAGGAAGGATTTCTTCCATTTGCGCAATTTACTTTGAGAGACATAACCCGAAACTATCAACAGGACATATTTATACAATTTTAACGGGAATGAAATATTTAAACTCACCATAAAAATCCGATAGCTTTTTTTATCATTATCCATTTAAGTCACATTTTTGAAAAAAAAATTCAGTAACCAAGAGAAGAGCTATAATTTTAAGAGATCAATAGAATTTTTAGACCTTGGTTACGAAATTCTGTGAGAACATCCTTAGGAAGTTAAAAACGAAATACAAGTTAAAATAGATTTTAGCAAACTATTTAAAAGTCCGACCTTAAACAACTCAAGAAACGTAATGAAATGTAAAATACGTACTATATTTAATTCCGTTGAAAGGATGATGTACCAGTTCCCGGAGCAGACCCCCTATATGATGCCCTACGGCATGGATTACCCGCTGCACGGGGCTGAGATGTCGCCGGAAATGTACCCGGCCTCGCTGCACCACCTGGCGATGGCAGGTGGCGGCCAGCTGCCGGGGCATCCTGGGCACCCGGGACTGGAGAGCCTGAGCGCCGAGAGCCACCTGCACTCCGCCCAGGTGGCCAGCGACGGCAGCAACAACACGCAGGTGCTGGCCGCCCTGGGCGGACTGGGTGGCCTGGGGCACAAGATCAAGCGTGAGGACTCCTGGATGGCGAAGAGTAAGTGTAAGTTGATCCAATCTCGATATTTCAGATTACCCCCAATCCCACCCATCCCCACACCCGTCCATGGCCAAGGTAAATTCCCTGAATGCGGTGGCGGTGGCAGCGGCTGCAGCCGAGGGCGCCATTGAGGACGACTATGAGGACGAAGACTGAGCAGAGTACTTACTACATCCATTTGTCACCTGGCACGCTCACACGAGGTGTGTTATATTAGAGGGAATATCACAAAGCCAGAGCACATTTATTTGCTTTTTGTGCAGCTAGTAATTTGTATAGCATGCTCTCAGGTAGATTTTTCACCTCAAACGAACAGTATGTTTGAATTTGAGCTGCATATTTACCTTTACGGCACAGTTCTTAATTACTTTTAAAGATAATTTGATTTGGGATTAAATCAAGCTTTAAAAACGTACTTATCAAGAAATGACATAAATCAGAACAGCTAGTTGAACATTTTATGAGCGCAGTTCCAAAACCACGAGGAGGAGGAGAAATAAGTTTTATTCAGTTTTATCTTCAAAGAAAATAAATCAGTTCTATGAAACTATTTATTTTTCTCTAGATGAAAACATTTTCAAATTCGTATGCTATCGGTTGCGGTCAAGCTGACTGACGTGCTTAAAGTTTTCCTGCAAAAGGATTGCATACTTTTAGCTGCTGTAGTTATATTAAAAAGAGTCCACACAAACATTAAGAAGTCAGGAACTTCAACCATTATCTTAATAATCTTAGGAATAGGGTATATTATAAACGAAGCACGAGCGTGAGCAATAATTCTGGTTGAGGAGGGGTGCAGAACTCTCAATAAATTCTAAAGCGAATGGGAGTGGGTTTCATCCTTAACACTCTATTGAGGTCCAGATACACACCTCTATCGTGGGATTAATTGCATCTGAGCACCTTTCGCCCCCGACACCCCAGCTCCATTCCATGACCAACCCACCCACTACCACCCCCCTCCCGGTGGCTATCAGTGGCTCCGGGCCAGCAATTACTTGCCTGATTAACGAGGTAGCTCGTGTTGCAGCCACTCCCGCCCGGCGACCTCTGATCTACAACTACGTGCAGCCCCACATGCCGTACTACCGCTCCTGAGGCGGCGATTAGCCAATTAGCAGCTACCAAAGACCCCGTGGGAAGGAGGAGGTTGCTCTGCTGCCATAAGGACCCGAATATCGGACCCCGGACGTCGGACACTCTGCATCGGAATAGCAGCCTAGCGAGCTAACGTACTGTTATTATTTATTATTTATTATTTATTGAATCGTTTTTAACTTAGTGAAACCTGGCGCACACATTTAGTCTAGTTCAATGTCTCTGTAATTAGCAGTCGAAAAGCTACAAAAACTAAAAAAAAATATTAAAGAATTGGACACAAAGTTGTTCTGAAATTGTAATCGTTGCGCATGCTTTTTATTTATGCAATAAATATTAATAAATAAATAAATTAAGTGTAAGTGTAAGTTTAAATAAATTACAAATGAGAGAATGAGCATCATTGAGAAAACTGAAAAGTGAAAGTGAGCAAGATAATGGCAAAGAGATGCAATAGAGTGAGTTAGAGAGACAGAGACAGAGACGGTAATTCTAGGGGAAAGTAGGGAAAGTAGCTTAGTAGAGATCCAGAGAGAGAGATAGGAGAGCGTGAGAGGAGTTTCCCCAAGCCAGCAGGAAAGTGATAGAGGAAAACCCAATTTAGTTCATTCCTGATCTAATGACATACATAACAAGTTAGTTAAAACTAGCTTTATTGCGCCACTTTCCCCGGCTGCTGGCCACTGTAGGCCATGTTTTGGGCCTGCTCCTGCTGGTGCTGCACCTCCTTGGCCAAAACATCGGCGGGCACGTCCACCAGGCCCTCCACGAACCCATCGAAGGCCCTCGACCAGCCGGAACTGTAGCTGTCGTGGTGCGAGGGCACCTCCACGATGGTCTTCTTGCTGGATAGTAGCTTCTTCAGCGAAATGATCACCGCCAGCAGCAGGGCGATCTTCGAGACAATCAGGGCCTTTCCGGCCAGCAGGAAGAGTCCCTTCAGCAGGAGGGCTCCCACCATTCCCGTCTTGGCCGCCATCATCATCAGCAGCGGTCCCATGTTCTTCATCTTGCCACGCCCCTCCTGCAACGCCTCCAGGGGTCGCACGGACACGCCCACATTCAGGCTGCCCTCCGGATCGCTGTTCATCACGAAGTCCGCGTTCTCCGAGAACTTGTAGCGCAGCGAGCGCGATCGGATGAACTTCCACAGTTTGTTGGCCATAAGCAGGGCGAAGGTCTCCTCGTCGGAGCCCATGGACCGGGACAGCAGCTGGTTCACCTCCGGATCGTCAGGCACCATCGAGATGTTCCTGAGAGGGTACAAAATCAATGACGAAGGAAAACATGAGAATAGCTGGGTCAAGGCCATGATAGTTTTGGGATCAAAGCAAGAGAAAACGCTGTAGTCCACGGCATCGACTTTAAGATACCCGTTAATCAGTTAACAAAAAAGCGCAACCTACGAGATTTGAGTAATACGCCACATAACGTGAAACCTAGGTGACGCTAGTGAAATTTCGTAAGCAGCCGATATAACTCCATTTCGTTTTCCCGTTTTACACTCTATTGGGTTTGCTATTTATTTATTAATGTTCGGGTATACATTTTATGGATGGTCCGATTTGAATAATATTTGGCATATAGGTGGGTATTGATAATAGGAACAAAATCTCATTTAAATTTCTAACAAATGTTAAAAAGTATGGGCGCTAGACGGGCTTTTAGCGTTATGGAGTGTTAGAGTGGGCGTTCATACGGACAGACGGGCAGGCAGGCAGACGGACATGGCTAGATCGACTGGGCTAGTGATGCTGATAAAGAATATAAGTACTTTGTGGGGTCCGAAACGCTTCATTCTACCTGTTACATACCCTCCGACGAATTTGGTATACCCTTTTACTTTACGAGTAACGGGTATTATTGAAGCTATACAAAAAAAAAAGTTTTATGCCTATAAAGGTATTTATTTTTGCAGAGAATAAGTTTTTTAAAATCTCTAAATATATTGTTTAGTCCTGCAACTAAAATGAAAGCTTTAAAATCAATTTATTTAAATGATATAAAATCAATTTTAATAAATATTTGTATAGTTTATTTTGCAAGGAAGTTCGTTTCATTTTGATTTATTTTCATGCTACCTTTTAATCAAAGCCCTTGTCAGTAATTTTATTATTTATTCAAAAATAATCTGATACTGATTTCAATTTTATCACTCACCAGTTTTCCGTGACCTTGACGCGATCGCCAAGGTCAAGACGAGTGTTCAGGTACAGGTGATTCATAACAATAGACATCTTGATCATCCTACAGGCGCGATCGTCCTCCTGCCTGCAATTCTGTTTAAGTTTGGCCAACAGAAAATCCTCAATATTCCGACGCTCGCTTTCCGTAATCTAATAAAGGGAAATATTTTGGAAGTATAGATAATACATAAAAGCTTTATAAAAATCATAATAAAAATTATCACTTCTCTCAAACAAACCCTGTTAAAACGATATACTCTTTTTTTAAAGTGTAATAGAATGTCACCACATCTTATTTACTTAGAATTGTTCCTCTAACAAGTTTGTAAAAAAATAACAATGTAACATTAAATCTATCTGCCTTGCTAAAATGTTTGCAATGTATCGAAAATATAATTTCAAATTTAAGTGTTTGCCTTAATTTATATGGTGATGAGGCAGTAAACAGATTGTTTTAAGTCTTATCATAGGTCCTTGAATTATCCTGAGGCTGACCCGAGATGCGGACTTGGAAAATGCAATTAAGGTATCCCTTTTATCCAAGGGTAAAAAATTCACCCCAACCTGGATTTGAAGCCTTGAGCATTTTCTCTGGCGACACTGGCGATGAACTTTCAGATAAAACAATAAATTCGGACAGCCAAAACAAAGGTCACTGGCTCTGTTGTTTTGTGGGCCAAAAGATATCCTTGTCAGGCGCAATTAATGCCCGTTCTATCACCCACTTCTGCAACTTTTTCCTGGGCCATCCAGGACATTTCCTTACCGTAACGGTGCCATCCCGCCTTTTGCTGCCGCGGGCGGAAACGAGGACGAAGAAGAACGCCAGGAGCGCGCAGACCTTGAATGTTTGCATCGTTGGTCTCTGTTTTCGGCTATCTAAGCGATTGACCCGTTTCCGGCTAAACGTACTGTTCGTGGCTGTTTTCTTTCCTTGGGTCTCACTCGACTGGTGTCACACACACAAACTTATTTTGGTATATCCTGGCCTTATCCTTCGGCTCTGAATCACACACACTCTCACAAACGCCCGCGTCTTCGCTGTGCTGGAAGTGCTACGCTCTTGCTGTTGACATCGTCGCCTTGATAGAAAACCTAATGCGAATTTTCCGCCAGCGAATTCGATTTTATATGAAAAGCGGCCAAAAGCGCCGCAAACACAATACAGGTCTCTGCCGCAGTCGGCGCTGGCTGCGACGCCGGCGTTTGATTTTGCAGGCACTCGATGTTGATTTTGCACCTGGAACTGGTCGCCAAAAAGACCAGCTCCTTGGCCGCAGGCCCACTCGTTTGGCCAGTTTCCGGAGCCTCTTCTTATGGCCTTGTCTTGCCAACCTGCGGCCGCCTTCTGCCACCCATGACTTTGTTTATGTTTTCCCCGGCGACAAGTTCTTCTCTGCCTTTGTTTTCTTTGCCAGCGTGGGTCGTCAACAAAAACAAAGCCAGTCGAAAGTAAACAACAGACCTAATTCCCAACAACAAAGAGGCCAATTTTCCCACACAGCCACAGCAGCAAGGGGAGTGGGTTGGAAAAGTGGGCAGGAAAATTAGCAGCGAAAACTAGACATACATACTGCCATTGACAACACGCATGCAAACCTGAAAAGTTTTCAGTTGCTCCAATTAGTCAAAGGCTCTTCATTCCACGGAGCACTTGAAGCCAGGGGCGCACCTTGGAGGAAACTGGGGTTCACCGATTGATGAATTAGAGGTACTTATTAAGAAATTATTCTTAGTACCATATGTTATTATTATTGTGGCTAAACCAAAACCACTAAATTATTGCTTTAATGGCTTATACTAAAAATGGTATACAATAATCTTTTACTTAAAAATAAATTCTTATATTATAATAAAATATTAAATATATTAGAAAAATGAAAATAAAAATAATTAGGGTCCTTTTCTTAACTTGGACAACTTAAAAATATCAATATTTGAAAAGAAATATATTTCTTATATTCTACCAAATTTGTTTCAGAAAAATTAACAGAGTCCAGAATTCCGAGAGTAGAGTTAACAACTTGGTACATTGACCACTGCCAATATAATTTCCTAAAAAACACAATGATCATTTTTTTGATATTGATAATCCTATTATTTGCTCAAAATATCTTTTAATGTCATATTATTATTTTCTGAAGCATTAAAAAAAAAATTATTTTCTATCTTATTATTATCTTGAATAGATTAAAATAAAAAATAAAATAAAAATAATATTTTCGCTCAAAAAGTAATCAGATCCTACAATAAAGCTATTATTCATTCTGTTCATATATTCTGTCGGTTGAACTTTTCTCATTTTCTATATAAACTTTGATGTAGCATTTTGCATTTTAAAGTTAAATCTTTTAATAAACTTCTGTGAACAATACAAAACGTTCTCCAAGCTCCCGTGGCGGCTATCAACTTTGGAGGTGCTGTGAAAACTCGCGTTCATTTTCCACCACCTAGGGACTGCCCTTCGTGCCAGGCAATTTCATTCCGCACACGCGAGCTGCATTTTCCGGGCCTTTTGCTTTTAGCAGGAACAGATTAAGAGCAGGTGTAATTTATTGCATTTATTACGGATTCAGCCGTGTCCCGGGGGCGTGACGGCCCAACAGGTTGTGCGTCCGGTGGCATTTACCGTGGAAATTCAATCAATTTCCCCGCCAAGACCAAAAGTTATTGCACACACCGAAAATTGGCGGCCAGCCGCAAGAGCCACTCGAATTTCCATGGAATTTCCACCGATCTGGAAGTAGGCTAGCCGACTGGACAGTGAGGCACTAAAGTGGGACGCCCGGCCACGAAAGTGGTGTTCTGTGGTGTTCATGTGGTCGCAGAAACCGCTAGTCGATCTGTCCATAAACTGTTTGACTCCTCCGATCGCAACTCCCAAATCAACAACACCATAAGCCAACTGCGTCCGCCCAGGCCACTTGAGGCAACAAGTGCACAGGGAGAAAATAGTTACTGCATACAATATGATTCGCGATTTGGTCTTTTACAACGCTTTAAAGTACTAAACTCTAGGTCAAGTGCCATTTAGGTAGTCTTATATTAGTTTACAAAGTAACTTTGACAAAGTATTGTATTCCTAGTTTCAATGGCTTGCCTAACCATCAACCTCAGAACAAACTAATCTTCAAGAAAATACCTGAACCTTTCAAAAAGCATTAACATTATTCTAAAGGGTAAACCCTCACGTAAAACCCACGAAACATTAAAATACTTTAATAAAAGACTTTTTATGTGATCTATGACTTTTTATATTACATAAAAGGTAATTACAAAATTTTACCTTCGTTGATTGTGATCGTTTCTTTTTTGTCTTCTGCGATACATATTATTTTAAATATTTCAGCATTACAATTTTACTAAAATCGGACGTCTTTATTATACAGCTGCTTTAGAAGGCATTGAAAAGTTAATGTCAAAATAATACGAAAACAGGTAGATTTAGTGCTCAATGTTCAATGTGTTCAATGTTAAATGTGTTTAATATCACAGAAGTTAGCAACAATCCTTTAAAATTAAAAATGGTTCTACTAAAGTTGACTATTTCTTATAACTACAAATTGCTTCAAATAAAATAGACAAAAGTTATCTAAACATAAGTGATCTGGTATGCCAAAAAGATTTTATTCGAGAATATCAATAAATCAATTGGGCATCTAAGGCAGCAACGCCTAGTGGCTCAACGGTGATCAGTGATGAATTTACTGTCGAAATCAAACTAGTTTCTTTATTAGGTGTATTAAATTAGAGAGTTTGATGCTTCCCTTTGTTAACTTTCATGAATTGTCTTTCAATCTAAATTTTGAACTTATTCTATGTTTTTTCTCTGTGTAACTGCCTAAGTGGCCCCCGGTTGTAGTCATAACAATTTCTCAATCTAAAGCAAGCCGCCTGGCAGCCCAGTGGAAGCGGCTGCTGCGCTTTCTTTTGGAAAATGTGGTCCAGGCCAGTCGACTCCTCCAACGGTGTTGACAACGCCAGACACAGGCTACTCGGCTTCCAACTACTACCAATATCACCGCTTTGGCTTTGGCATTGACTTTGAAGTTGGCCATGCCAATCGGAGGAGGTTTGAATCGTTCGGGAATGATTAACTCTCAATGATAGCTTTTCGAATGAATCAATTTGAATAGAATAGAACAAACAGTCGTTGCAAATGACAATGTTATGATGTGATTAATGAATTTATTAAAACTTTGTTGACACTTTTTTACCTACTATGTTTCTTTGATTAATTTCAATTCAATTTAACAACAGTAGTCTAGCTTTATAATGTGTCATGTTCGTTTCCCAGAATCAATATTTTTTGTTTGACAGCTATGCAATAAAAACTATATAAATGGTTTCACAGTTTCCTAAAAGTACTTTAGATTTTATCGGTTCAGCTTCCACATAAATGTATCCAAGCCGAAGAATAAATATATATAAATATCGATTTTACAGCAGCGCAGCGGATAAATTAACACGAAAGGAGATATATAGCAACTGGCCCCTGTGCCGCAGATGATTTATTGCCATTTTCCCGAGCTCTATGGCAACCCTCGCTCAGAAAAAGCAAAACCAAAAAACACGCCAGTCCACTTTTCCTCAGTTTCTCGCCTTGGCATTTCATTGCCTTAATTAAAAGCTGCATTTTATTTGTATCGGCTTCAGTGTGAGTAAAAGCAGAGCAAGTGCAGAATTTGGAGAAGCATTTTGTAGTGAAATTTTTGCCATTAATTGGAAACAGCATCGGCTTCCCCCTCCCCACCCGGCGGCAACTATGGTTTCCTTCCTATCCAGCACGAAATTAATTGGTGTACATTAAAAACTTTGTTTTATTTACAATTAGCATAATAAATATTCTTATAGGAATGCAACATGGCCAGAGGCCGAATAAATAACAACGTGGGGTGGTCAAAGTCCTCGAAGTTAGCTCTTCTGGGGCTGCTGCTCGGCGGCGATGTCCTTGCCGGAGTTGCGTCCATAGTAGCCGTTGTAGGCCGCCTCCTGGGGATCCCCGAAGCTGACGGAGTTGCCGGCGACCTGCTGACCCTGGACCTGCTGGCCCTGGTAGCTCTTGCTGTAGTAGTCGGTGTAGGGCTTGGCGAAGCTGGGCTCCGGGCGGTAGTAGGGTCCTGGTGCACTAGGGGGTCCTCCGTGGCCGCCCTCGAAGTGCTCGTGGTGGTGGTAGTAGGTGGCAGCGCCCACTCCCTGGGGATTGTACTCGGGGAATGGGTTCTTGCCGCCGAACAGGCCGGACAGTCCACCGCCGAAGCCTCCTCCAGCGCCACCTGGCGGGCGGCACAGCTTGAAGAAGGCGAACAGGCCGGGCAGGACGATGGCAGCCAGGCCAAGGATCTTCTTGAGGCCGGCAATGCCCAGGATGAAGGGCAGGAAGAGCAGCAGCTTCAGCTTGAAGATCTTCAGCACCAGCAGCAGGGGGATGATCATCTTCTTCAGCTTCTTGCGTGCTGTAAATAGTAATACAAAACAATTTAATATTATTTTTCAGTATTTAAAAACGAATGTTCCAAAGTCTATTTGCAGTCAGGCTCAACTTGAAGTTGTGAGTTCCCTGGCACTTTTAAAGTACCACTACATAAAAACGGAAATCATCAATGATATTAAAGGGACGGCCGTTTCTAGCTCATTTGCATTTTTTCGTAGCATCCTTCAATTTCAAGTTGCTTTTCCTGAACCGAAAATAAATAATGGTTTAGGACTTACAGAAGTGTCCAGCCCGCTGTCCATCGTCAATAAGGTCCAGCTCACCATCGATGTCGTTGCCGATGAAACGGGCCTCGTAACGCCCGGCTTCAGTGAGTTCCTCGGGCCACTCAACCTCCAGAGCCGTGGACTTGATGAAGCTGCAGAAAGGAAAACGTGTCAGGGAATGAGCATTTTCATAAAAATCTCATATTTTATGCAAAAGCCGGGCCAACTTCGGGACCCAAATTAATTTGCATCCGGCACGAGCCGCAGTCATTTGGCTAATTGTGACAGCTTACCGTTCGGCCCTTCGGAGTCCATACTTTAGCAGCTGATTCCATGAGTCGTCGTCGCCACGTGGCTCCTCTGAATACTCGAAAGGCTCCTGGGCCAACGACCTCTGTTGGGTTTCCGGCAATCGCACCACGCGAGCAAAGTCGGAGAGCCTGGGAATTAAAGGGATTTCTGGTTAATTTTCTCCTTCCTGGTGTGTGGGAATGAAAAATGAGTCTAGGAAAAGATGGCTAAGTAAGACACTCCTCTCTTGTTGATTTTATGTCGGTATATTTTACTGTATATACAACTACATGTTCTTGCTATTAAAAGGAAACCAGCCTTTCATGTGAGCAGGCTCATTTGCATTTTATGGGGGGACATATCTGTTCAAGACCTCTAAGAACTTTAATACTAATGCTTACTTGTACTGGTCCTTGAAGAAGATCTCGTCGAAGGTGTTGAGGGCCTGGGTCTTGAAGCATTCGGAGAGGTCGCCGCCGAGGCAGTTGCTGTTGGTCCTGGCCAAGTAGGGATCGTTGTCGGTGCCCAGCCCGAAGATGCTCAGCAGGGAGGACCTGCCGCGCTCCTCGCCGACTCCTGGCTGCTGTTGCTGTGGGATCTGCTGGGGCTGCTGGATCTGCTGGATGGGCTGCTGGGGCGCGTAGACCTGCTGGATGTTGCTGGACGACTGCTGGTCCGGAAGACGGAGACCTTCGCCGGCCACCAAGCTGATGAAGGCCAATAAGACGAGCGCTCTCATTGCCATGGCTGCAAGCAGAAGAAGACGAAATGGCTTAGACACGGCCACTGGCACAATTGTCATTCGACTCGCTGAAGTTTTCTCCCAATCACCCGATTATTCCAGCCTCTTCGACTCTGACATGCGATGTCAAAAAAACGCTTGAGCGCAAGCCACTTTTTGGCAACTGCTTATTGGCTTAACGGATTGGCTCTCCACTTAAAACTGACACACTTTTCGGATGGCTCACAGGCCCATTGGCACACTGTGCAATTAGCTGCTCACACGTAATAACTCTCGCTTTCAAGCCAACTTAAGCCACATCTTACCACTCTTTGCTCTTCAGTGTTTACTGTTAACTCGAGTTTGCTCAAATTTCTCGGGGCGAGCTTTCTGCACCCAAATTTACAGATAGACGCACAAAAGAAGCTGGTCTTAAAGTGAAATGCAGGCGGACCGGTTTGCTGGCTTAACCCCTTGGCGGCAATGGGGCGGCAAATGCCCGTAATTGAATCCCGAGCTAAGGCGCATAAACAGCGGGTCTAATGTGCTTTAAAAAGGTTGGCCAAGTCCGGTCATTCAGAAATGCAATAAGGAGTGCTTAATTCGAAGAATCGACAGTGGGTCGAAAAGTAGAGCTAGTGGTATAGAAGGGATCTCAAAACGAGGTATCCGAAATTTCTAGTTGTTCATCGCCCTTAAAAAAGCATTCATTAATTTATATAAATATTAAACAACTTGTTGACTAATATCAAGACGATTGGTAGTAAAAATTACAATTTAAATTCGTTGTTTTCTTACTTTTTCTGACATTTTAGTTGTCAAAAGAGGTAAGCTTAAAAGTGGTTCACATTTTATAAGGAAATTTCCACTTCTAATATGGCTTTATAACCACTGTATTAAGATTGGTGCCAACTGAAATCGCTCGCGAAAAGTTCGTTATGCTCGAGGGACTTTTTCGGGCAGTTGCTTTTACTTTCGTTAGGCTCCTATTTGGGCCAAACCCGGATTGGGACTCATCAGCACGACGATTGTGTGGCAATCCGCTTGTGGTTTGGGCCAAACTCAAAGAAGCCACCACCTTTACAGAAGTTCAATGTCCAGAAGGAAAGATTTTCGTGCGCCAAACGGTATGCAACGAAGAATTGTTTATGGTGGGAAAGTGGAAAGTTTATGGCAACTACAATTCCAGCTCCCGAAAGCAGACAATAGATTCCGGATATTTATGTGGGTTTGTAATGGGATGGGTGCGGAAGATTTATGGATTACTGAATAGGTTAGTGATTCATAGCGAATTTTTGGCCAGTCAATGGTCATCGCACGGGGTTTCGAAAGCGAAAACAAATTTTGGTCACTGTGTCGTGTTTGTTTTGCTCTTTGTTTTGCTTTTCCATTTGCATTGGCCGCTGAAGGTCAATGAAATGTGGACTGGTGATGGTCGACGTTACGAAATTACAGAGGCGATAAATGGAAATGATGGCTTTATCGGGTTGAAAGATACAGAAATTTATGTGCACCCTTGAACCGCTCACCAAGTTTGTATATATTTAGCGAAAAATAAAAAATGGGCAGCATTACTTTTTACAACTATGCAAATTGGTTATGTTTTAATTGCCTTACTGTATTAATTTTAAAAAAATATCTGCAACCAGAAAAACGATTTGCTCTGCTTTATTTTTGTTATATTTCTGAGCTTTTCAATTCATAGTTTTAAATATTATGAAAATCTACTTTACATATTAATAGCTTTTATTTTTAAATTAATTAAATTGATTAAATAATTGAAAATTAAATCTGATTCTGTAAAGGTACATATGTTAAAAACGATCTCAGTTCCCTAAATCATTTCACCAATTAAGTTTAACCATTACTTTTACAGTTTTCGGAAATATCGATTTGGCAAGCGTTTAATAAAAATCATATTAGCCCCATTTGGCCCCAACCGAATGTTCGCTTAAATTGGCAATATTAGCGTTTTCCACATCCATTTCATTTGGTTATTACACAATTTCTCGCAGTTCATTTCACTTCACTTCACTTGATTCACATTATTTGCTGTTGGTTTTTTCCGCTGTTTACCTTTTGCTGTTTCCTATAAACGCCTGAGGTGGTTTTTGGTATTGTGTATCCTTAACGCTTTTTCCAAGCGACTCTGCCTTTCTGCTGGCCAAAAGCGACTGTGCCGTGGCTGCTGGCCGGCAAAGATTTTATATGAAACGCGAGAAGTGGCGAGAGGAGGAGTCGCCAGCAAAGTCAACATGAGACAATGGCCCAGACGCTGTCGTCGCTTTTGGCCCACAACGATGATGGCTAAGAGACAGATCTTAACACGCTCGCACTTGCGGTAGGTTGTGGATACGATCAATCCGCCGAAGCGATCGGGTTTACCTTTGGGTCCGTGGGTGAGAGACAACGACCTGTACCTGTGACTGCTTTTTCGCGTCCGGCTGGGCTGAGCGTTCGTGTGCCTTGAGAAAATCCCAAAATTATTGTGGCGCACGTCGAGGCCTTGGCTTTAATTCGAGTTTGATTTAAAGAGCCAACAAACTGCCGAAGTGACTCATTCCGGGAAAACGTACGTCACAGCCACCAGGGGATTATGTAATTTTTGGCCTCTTGCCTCACAGACCATTATTACTTTTACTGCAAACTGGTTTTTGGAAACGCCCACGTTTAAAGTCAGGGCGAAATGTGAACAAACCTGCATCTGGTTTTTGCATTCTCTGCAATTTCCTGCGGTGGCAATTGTGGGGCAACTGGGGAAGTTCCCCCATCTGGCTGCCACAAAAATCAAAACAACAGGCAGCATTACTGTGGGTTTTCCCGTTGCCACACTCGCACGATTTCCCGATTTTCGCCGGTCAGTGGAGGCACGAACTGCCAACGAGGCCGCAAACAGAAGACCGCGGGCGGAAATTGTTTCCGTCAGCTAGGGGGGCGTGGCCGAGGGGCGGTCCTGTGGTCGAGGACGCTTCTGTTTTGACGGACATATTCCCCTGCCGCGTAATTGAATCATCTACTTGGGAAGTCCTTTGAGGGATTTGGCCAGTGGAAAAATTCATCAAATGCAAATAGCATGACTGAATCTAAATCACGCGGCAGGCAGAAAAACCAAAAACAAGTGGGCTAAATCAAATATGTGGTACTTGGACTTCCACAAAAATATATACACAACCGTTTATAGAGCTTTTTCCGCCTAACTAAATAAACCGAAAACCACTTTTTGTAAATTGCGGACAAATAGTTAAAATTAATATACTTTTCCAATGGCAGATACAATTTTTCAAATATTTTTTTTCGTAACGCGTAATAAAGAGTCGCAATGTTTGCTGTTGGTTTTAGAGACATTAAAGTTTAGTTCCTTTTTATCTTTTAAAGATTCAAAACAAAGTCAACGTATTTTGCAAAACTAGCTGGGTACTAACTGAAGGTTAGTTTAAATTAAATTTTTTTTTTGTTTTTATTAGACAGTTATTAAATATTTTCAATATCAATTAATGACCTGGAAGACAATTTTGATATAAAATGTGGCAGTATACTTCACTCAAGCATTTGCTATAAGTGTATACCTTTCTACATTTTACCGAAATTAATTAATTTTTGGCGACGGCCAGGATATTATTTTGTAAAATGGCAAGCAAAATATTTTTAAGATGTCACAAATTATTAAAAAAAAAAAATGCTAAGTTGGACCATTTTAAAAATTATTATTATACTTATTACACTTTAAATGTATCAGGAAACATATAAAAAACTTTTAAAATTTGTATTATTAGAAGGATTGATATCAGTTCCCGTCTTTAGAAATGTGACGAACAAATTTCTAGTTTTTGCAGCGCCAAATTATAAACACTGAATGACTAGAACTTGTGCTTTATTTTCCATTTGATACTCATCTTTGACTTTGACCAAACAATAAATGCAGCTAGGTTCAGGCAAGGTAAAAGTTGGATGTTATATACCAAACAATTCTAAATCAAACCATATCAAAACATTATATTCAATTTTGCGGTTATGCATACTGTTGAAGTTGCATTCCAGTTCATTCATTCAGCATCACATTTTTTGCATTTTTTTTAAATTCTTGCCCCCAAATTTATATACGCTGCGGATGAAGGCATAGACCAATTTAAAACGCAACGAATACCGAAAGAACTCCCAGGTCTTAATACTTTATGTGACAAATTTTAAATCTGTACGTTAAAATATTTATGAATGTCAAAAATGTTAAGCTTTAAATTGGTCGAGTAAATTGTCCAGAATAATTTTCCAGAAATAAAAATTGCTCAATAAGAAAATCAATGCTTTAATATGCTAATGAGGGGTTAACAGGAATCAAAAAATTCAGCGTCCAATAGAATGGAAAAACAAGAGAGAACGATTTAGTCGATGCCATCGAATATCAAATACCCATTACTCAGCTAAGGGGAGTGCGAGGGTGATATGCCAGCAGCAAAGCGACTGTCCCAAGATTGTACACTTTATTTGCTTATAACTTTTTAATAGATGGGTTGAACAATTGTTGGCATGTTAAAGGATATTGATAATCTAAACAAAATCCCATTTGCTTTTTTCCAAAATCTTAAGAAATAAACTTGCACTGCACACGAATCTCATGAATCTACATGCCAAATCCCAACTTTCCAGCATTTATGGTTTCCGAGATTTCAGCGTTCATAAGGACGGACAGACAGAAGGACATGGCTAGATCAAGTCGGCTAGTGATTCCCATCAAGAATATATATACTTTATGAGGAAACGCTTCCTTCTACCTGTTACATACTTCCGATGAATCTTGTATACTTTTTTACCCTAAGAGTAACGGGTATAATTAATGTAAAAATAAATTATAGAGAGCATACATATCGCAAGTTCACATAAGCAAGTAATTTATAGTTTTTATCCTCTCTTAGCTGACACTTGCAAATAGTTTTCATACAAGGGAATATTTATGTGAGTACAATAAATTAAAGTCGATTTAAATAAAGCTATTGTTTTAAAATTTCATTAAAAGGACAATAAATCACCAATCAAATGGACTCATGCTTTCCTTTTTGATATACAAAAGTACATGCCTGACTCTTAAACACATGTTAGCTTATAATTAAGTTTCTTGTTTCTCAATGCCATGGAGAGATTTCTGTGTAATGCAAATATTTGCAATAAAATGGAAAGGTGTTTCCAAGGTGTTTTTTCGTCAGACGAGCTGTTTCTCCTTGTCGTCAATGGAAAGCAAGGATACGCTCAAGAAGCCATGTTCCTTCTTCCTCATCCAATCAAGCGCAATGGCTTTAAATTCTCCTTTAAGTTTCCGGAGTTGGCAAGCCTTTTAAGCCCAAATCCCGTTGGTTTGGTGGTACAACATAATTTTATTGATTATTTAGGACATTGAACAACTCTCGCTGACTAATCGCATAACAACAACAGGATAAATATTTAAAAATAGATAGGGTAAGTTTAAACATAGTCGTAGGCTAGAAATAAATACTTAAGGAAATTCAGCTAAATGGCTAAAAATAACAGCATCATCCAGTAACTGGTGCTCGCGCTAATTACACTACGAAACAAACTTTTCTATTTACAGCGTATTAATGAAGCCCCCGCCCCGCCCCTGCGAACCCACCCCCACCCTCCGCTGACAGCAGCCGTCTAACGAACTTTTATATATGGCTAGGCTATCCTATCTAAAGTACGATTTGCATAATTACACCCAGTCGCACGGACTTTTGACGTGACTCCCACGAACTTTACGTTGCTGTCATCTGTGACCCCCGGGAATGACTTTTCAACCCCGTCTACGCCAGCTTGCGGGCCTGGACCAGTTTGTTGATGTCGTTGTAGGTGGACAGCATGGCCGGGTTCTCGAAGTCCTTCAGCTCCTTGCACTTGGCGAAGGACTCATCGCAGTCGATCCCATCCTGGCCGTCCTTTGCTGCCCGCATGTACTTGAAGAACCGCAGGATGTCCGGGTTGTCGGACGTGGGCTTCCGCAGCTCGTTGAGTTCCCTTAAAGGGAAGAAATCAGAAATTAATAAATATGAATGCCAATTTTCCTCAACTGAATAGCTTAGAAATGAATTTACATTTAAAAGAAAATATATACATATCTTACAAACGGAAACGGTTTCAATTTCTCCTCTTTTCATATATGAAACAGGATATTACAAAAGTGTTTATTAGATTGATATGAAATTATTAAGGTACATATGTTATCAAATGTTGTGTCAAACAGACTGGTTCTGCATCTTCTAAATTAAATTCTTTCTTCAATTAATATGCAGCCTTAGATTGCTCTGTCAGACCAAGCAATCAAAGGTACTTTTAAATTTGTAATATTCAAATAAATACTCAGATTAAGACACTGGTTATTGGTTGGCAATATTCTTATTGCTTTTATAATAGAAATACAGGCAATGCCAACTTTATTTTAAAATTGGTATTCCTTTGGGCGGAACCCCACTGTATTCATTTAACTGCGATTAATTACGGCATGCTTTCGGGCGGAAGGCAAACTCACCTGCTCAGTTGGGCGGAGACGAGGTTGCTGTACGGAGCATACTTTGCGGGGTTGGCGTACATCAGGCAGATGAGCTTCTCGCGGCAGGACTCGTTCTCCGGGTTCAGCTTCAGCTGGGCAAAGACCGAGTCCAGCCGGGACAGCAGGGGACTGTAGAAGGGGTCGTAGTTGGACAGCAGCAGCGAGGAACTGGGCACCTTCTGGAAGCTTTGGAATGTTTTCATCACCGCCGGCGTTGGTTTCTTCGTCATTCCGGGCGCACCTCCTCCAGCTCCGGCGCTGAAGGATCCCGACATGCTCTGGGAGTTCTTGAAGGAGGCAGCTCCAATGCTCTGCAGGGCACTGAGGTACGTGTCCTGCATCATCTGCTGACCTCCGTATCGCGAAAGAGTGGCCTGGTTCACCGAATTACCATTGACCTGAGCATACTGCGCCTGCTGCTGGGAAGCCTCTGCAAGGTAAGCAAATTCCGAAATCAGTGTCACCAGAACAAAATCCCTGATTTAAGATGGCCCACCTGCATTGTACTCGTAGCCAGCCGGGGTTTTGCCCTCGTCAGCCAGGGAGAATTTGCTGTCGTCATCGAAGTTCATGCTGTTGTCCCGGAAGTCCAGTTCCTGGGGCGGTTCCATGGGGCGGATGAACAGCGGCACCGAGCCAGCCGAGCCGGAAGTTATGCCTGGTCCCAGGGAATAAAAATATTTAAATTTATTCAAGTTCCCGAAGCTGAAGTAGTTACCTTTGCCAATCAGCCGGCTAACACTGCTTATGATGGTCGGCAGGAACATGGCGAAGAGCACGCTCTTCAGAACTTGTAGACCCATGTAGATGGGCCACATCACCTTCTTCAAACCTGAAAGGGAAAAGTGGTATATCGTTATGAAACACGTGAGCCCTCATTTTAAGTGCGTGTTCTTAATCGAAAAAAAATGTCCCCTTGAATCAACATCCTGTTGAACTTTGATGTCTTGTTAGCAAACACGTGATTGAGCTCTGGAGAAAGTTCTTAGCAAAATGTTCTGGTAACTGATTTCTCTTTTAATAATTGGGCACTTTGATAGTTTGAATGGGAAAGTTATCTATAATGTCAAGTACTTGTACACGCCTTATGAATTAAGTACAATAATCGCCCTGGCTATTTGTTACCTGGGCAATCCACATTTGTATAGACATTTTTAGGATCCTACTCTCATCCATTTACAAAATATGGTACAAAATAAGGAATTTAAAGGAAACCAAAATATGATTTTTAGAAAAAATACGTTTAAAGTTCTGCGCAGTTCAGCTTCAACGTTTATCACTCATACGTACTGTTGTCTTTGTTGAACATTTTATATGGAGTAGATTAAAAGCAAACATTTAGTTTTCATTCTCCCCTATTTTAAGAAATAGTTCATCAAAATCAAGGTTAGAAATGGGAAAACTCTTTTTTGGGCCTAAATTCTAACTGGCATGCGAGTCGTATAAGTAATTTTAAATTTGTTGAATTTCGAATTTACATTTACATAAACAAAACATTTGTAACGTGACATACACATATTTTTTCTAAATATGAAATAAGCTAAGTTTGGTACTTAAAAAGAGTTCTTAGTTCATACCGTTGTAACGTATTTAAAATAGTTAGTCAAGACTTTAACTTACCGCTGAAGAAAAGCAGCCGGGCACTCTGGAAAGCCCTTGGAACATTCAGCTCGACATTGGTGTCCTCCAAGATGCTGCGGGCTGAGCGCTTCCCAGTCTGAGATTGTGGTTGTGAGTGGTTCTGCTGGAGGGCCAGGACCAAGCCGGGAGTGGGTTCGAATTTTCCCTGGCTGAAGAACTGCTCCACATAGTCCACCAGCAGATCCTCCAAACCCTTCAGCTCGGCTTCGATGGAGGCAGAGGAGTTGCTCGCGCTACCTGGTGAGCTCTGGGGTGCATCCTCTTTTTTGGGTGAGTCCTTAAAGTTCCTGCGCCTCATGGCCACCGTCAGGCGAAGATCGCTCTCACTCTCGGCCGGCTGGAAGACTCTGTACTGCCCCGACTTGGTGAACACATTGCGGGAAATGAACTCCGGACTGATGTCGATGGGCAGGATGGGGCGGAAGGTGTCGTCGTTGCGCGGCTGGCCGGCCATCGTGGTGAGGGGCTGACTGTAGGGGGGCCCCGGTTCGGGACCATCTGCTGATATCATCGCTACTTTGCAGAGAAAGATAATTCCGAACAACAGCGGACTGCATCGCCGCTTTCTGTGGCTGTTTGCTTTTAATTTCGCTCCGTCGATGGCCTGGCTCCCCATTTTCATTATCCTTCGCCTTGCAGCTGCAATCGCATGCCAAGGTCCTCGCTTCGATTCGATTTGGTGCAGGTTCCTGTAATGAATAATTGCACTATTGAGACGGACTTTTTCTCTGCGGTGCGATGGAGTTGTGGCCAATTTTCGCGAACTCAGCGCGGTTGGCAGACGAATAAATAACTTTTTGGAACGTGACAGGCAACCGAAAAAAATCGCAACCTGATAAGCGCATTACGTGCGTCCTTGAAAGGATAAAGGTACAACGAGACTACAGGTACAGCTGGAAAACATTGTTCCTTTCGTGCTCTCAAAATAAATCATTCATTTAAAACACAAATCCAAAGTGCAAAAAAAGAACGCAATCGCTAGGTATAAAGCATTTAAAATTCTTTTGAAGGGCAGAATATTTACAATTCTTTGTTCAAAGGATAAACAAAACAAAAAGTGGTTAACGACTGATTGTTAACTTTTTTAAAATATTTTTTAATACTCATAAAAATGTGTGTGATTGCATTTTTTAACAAGAGAAGAGAGCTGAGTTTGCCAATCGTTCCTATGGCAGCAAGTCCTATTTTTACAAGTTAAAAATTAATATTCAAATTATTATAAAAATGTTTAGATTTACTAGCGCGAATGTTTAAAATATATATTACACCGGCATTCGTAATATTTTGACATCCTATAGCAGCTCTCTATATACATTGGTATACTATTTTTATAATGATTTACTCGTATTTTGGAAATATTAAAACAATGATACATTCCAGAGTAGATTATAATCAAAGAAGCTATAGTTTGTTTCCTTTATCTTCACAATTAATTGCAGCTATTGAATCCTATGCTTTAAAAATTAAGTTACACAATCTGAAATTTATAAAAAATGATTGACCTTTTTCCATTGTTTTTCTGAGTATTCCTATTGGAGCAATAAGATATAGATTCAAACCGATAGCTTTAAATCTGATATATCCGAGAAACGAATTTCACTTAAAATGGCTAGATCTACTCGTCTGTTGATGCTGATCAAGAATATATATACGTAGTACGTATATACGTTGTAGGTTCGAAAAGTGTTCTTTTACTGCGTTGCAAAGAAAAACGATTTTACCATTTAAAGTTGATATTTTTAAAAATTTGACATGCTTTCGGTTTTTCTTGATGCACTCTAATTAAACAGTTTGAACTGTTTTGTGAATTCTGAGGTGGATTTATGTATTTCCACTAAGGTATGTTTATATCGGTTGCTATTGCCATTTTATACCCGTTACTCGTAGAGTAAAAGGGTACTAGTTTCGTCGGAAAGTATGTAAAGCATATATATTCTTGATCAGGATCACTATCCGAGCCGAACTAGCTATGTCTTACAGTCAAGGCCGTCGACTATAGCGCTCATTCTTGTTTGTTCTTACGTTTAAGTAAGAGTTAACTGTGTTTATTATTTTTGAAGTCCTACCGCTATATTTACGCTTGACTATATAAAGTCAGCCTAATTGGCAAAAAAAAATATTCAATTCCCAGTTTGAATAATATTATTACTTTGAATTGTTTAAGTGAATATATATATATCTATCGCAAAACGCAAACTATAAGAATGATGGCGGTTACTTGAGTGTTTAATGAATCAATATAATTCGTTAAAGTGTTTATTTTCGCTTAAAGCCAATATTACTTCAATATTTGTTTCAGGGTCTGTTCGATAATCCGTCGCGTTAATTCAATTTATTTAATGATTACCCTTTCTACAAATTATTTCCACAATTTACTCGTTTCGTGCGTGAATTTCAGCTAATTTGCGGAGCACTTTGAACCATTTGTTTGGTTATGGGACGGGGACAGTCCGCACAAATAATTCGAGCTTATGCCTCCTACACAAATACCATAGTTTCCTAAAATGTGAGGGTACCGGCATCTATGTAAAATTCATAATTGGTTGGGGATTACACGTTCAAAGGTTTAAAGTTGAAAAATACAATTACATTCTCGTTATTCCCCTCCCCAAAGATATTGTAGTTACAAACCAATATGATACCTATTTTTTGTGAAAATGTAACGCAATAAATTGCCCTAACAAACTTTAAAGTAGACTACTGGCGCTGCAAAGAGAGTTCAAAGTATATTTTTCGGAGTGCACTTTAAGCAGTATTGTTTGTTTCGAGGCTGGCGCTAATCAGGCCGGGTAATGTGAATGATTTGCTGTTTCCCACTTGATGGGCATCTCAATTGGAGGGGCTCGTGCCCAGCAGCAGCCCCCTAAAAGCAGCCTCTCCTCGCCACACAAAGCACGTCGCCAACTTTTTATTTGCCTTTGCCATTCGTCGCACTCGTTTTGTGACAAGCCATTCGGTATACACCATTAAGTGTATTCCATCCACGCCCGTCCACGTCCATGTGCCACACTTTGGGGCTCTGGAGTCCGGGGCTCTGCGCTGGGGAAAAGTGAAAATGTACACTGTTTTGTTTGTGTTTACCCAGCCCGGGCGCTTCGGATGCGTTGGCGCTACCTCCATGCTCCATACTTCAGACTTTAGACTCCAGTCCACATCACGTTATTTTCGTGTTGCATTTTCACTTTCGATTTTGCACGGCAGTGGCACGAAAAACTATTACAGAACTGAGTTTGCTGGCTGTAAAGCCGCAAATTGCACCCAGCAATTGCGCAGCACAAAGCGAATCAGCGGACTTCTTGTTTTCAGTTTATTTGTTTGCTCTGCCATCAAAGCTCAAGAGGCTGCCTCCTGCAGTCGACTGTGAACTTAATTGGAAAACACGTGTTGGCAGGTGGTAAGAATGCACCCAGTTAATTATCCGCGCTGCTCTAATGTTTCCGGACCTGAAAGCCCTGGGGCGGCGGCAATGTCACTTTAGATCCTGCATGGAGCGCCTGATTGCTCTGACAATCAAGTTGCACCAAAGCCCTCATTACCAGATATTCGAAGTCAGCCAGAATCGAGGAGGAAATTTTAAATTAAAGGAAGTGCAATTTGCAGGAAGCTTACTAGAAATTGGGAATATTCTACCTCCAATTTGCTTTCTATTATTATTTTACCATGATAGTTTTTAGTACCTAGGTATAAAGAATATTCGTTCTTTAATTGGATTTGTATTATTTACTATAATAGCTTTTATATACCTGGACATACACCTTCTTTATTCGCCCTTCAAAAATGCCCCTTAAAAACCTATTTCAATATTTGATTTTAAGTAAGAATATCATTGTAGACATGGGTCACAAGATATAGTAAATTATTAACTCTTTTATATGAAATTCTATTAAGTAAATTATGTGTAACAGTGCTACTTTAAACATTTACCCACTCAATTTAAAATATTCAGCTAAGGTATATTAAAAACCAATCACCTAAACAACTACAGAAATGAATATATAACAATAAGTCTGCATGACAGACGTATTCGAAATAAATATGTGCATCTAAGCTTGCACCGTTGAATGCCTTCAGTGAATCCCATTCAATAGAAACCGCTGGTAAGCCCCACTGAGGGATTGAAAATTGTTTTTCTTCAGAGCTCTGCAAATGGGAAACTTCCCATGGCATGCAGTGCGGCTGTTTGTAAGGCCAAGTCCAAACCGCTCTGCTCGCTTTGTTTGAGCATCAAGATGCATCTGGGGATTTGAGGCGACAGTAAGCTAATATCTCCGCCGCTAATGGAAACATTAAGATCATTGCCAGCCCATTAGGGGCCATCATTTACAAGTTTGCGCTTTTGTCGGGTAGAATTCCCTCGTGCGGCTGTCTAAATATTTCATTAAAAAGTATCGCCAGGCGATTTGAGCTCTGTGCGTCCCAACACTTTTGCTGCATTAATTATTCACAGAGTGCACGCTTTTGGGTCGGGGCAATGGGATCATGCAAATTAGTTTTTAACATTACAATTAGAACTCCATTCCAACCCTTTGAGCCCCGCCCCTGACTATGCCCCGCCTCCCTTTGGCAAGACTTAGTTATGGTCTGTGCTCGGTCTACCTTCATGCTCTGATATTCCGCTCTGATATAGTTAAGGCAAACTTTTCGCAGAGGCAGCGTTTAATCAGATTTTGCCCCCCTGCTTTTACCATATTACTTTGTTCGCCGTGCAGCGGCGCTCATCCGAGGCGAAGTTTCCCAATTAAGTCACAAAAGTTTCCCGGGTTCTGATCTAATGGAAACCGATGTCTCGGCCGCACATGCTCCATATTTCCATGGGCCTGTCCCTATAAACGGTGGGTCACGGGGCTAATAAGCTGGCGATCATTGTTTGCGACACGCTCGTCCGACGACTCTTGAAACCGTGGAGCCACAAGTACAAAACTTGGACGACGACAACCAGTTTGGCAGAAGAGCTGGTTGACACACAGCGTCCACTAACGGTCGAAAATGCTCGTAAAGGCGCTGCATCGTAACTGTTAGTGTGTGACATAACTGTTAAGCTGAGCCCCACAAAGGCCGAGAACAAGTTGGCCGAGAGAGACCAGAGTAAGGCCATTTGGCCATCTGTGTGGTCGGACGGCAGGTGCATTCACCCACAGATAAAGTCTGGCTCTGTCGGGCAAATGGGGAATTATGGTCGAGAAGGTCAGCCTTCTGTGGTAGTTAGTAATTTCGGGCGAAGTTGGTTCCATGTATGAGCAGCTATTTCCCATTTCTCTGTCACAGGGAGCTTTTGTAGGGGAAGACAATTTAAGGCATATTTTTAAAGGTCATCAAGGCGGAATAATTGAAGACCATGAGAAAGTTTTTATTCAGGACCATATTTATCAACTAAACAACTATTTTCAAGGCATTGTAAGTCAAGGCAAAACAATGATTATTTCTTGAAATTGCTTAGCATAAATACATTAAAGAGCAAAGAAGATGGCGATTTTATTTAGTGGTTAGTGGCTATAATAGTTTACTGTCCTTAGCTAAACAGATTAAAAGTAAAAACATCGTCAGGTCTTATCATGGTTCTTAAATTAATAAATATATTAAAGAGCAAAGAGATGGTGATTTTATTTACCTAAAGTGGTATACTGTATCCCGTAAATAAATTAGCTTAACTGATTAAAAGTAATAACAACGTCAAGTGACATCATATGCGAATAGTATGCATATATGTTTTCAAGTTTCTTAAATGATAACAAAATGATGACCATTTTCCTACTCACTTTTTTCACAAAGCAGAGGCGATAAAAAAAACGAGTACAAAACTGATTGAATGTGTATTTACTGCGTGAAACCCTCGTCACTCTTCAATCTTTGGCAGCTTTCAGCCGAGCATTAAGTCACACACGATAAATAATGTCAGGCAAATCCTGAACGGCTTAAACGAGCTCTTTTCTCGACTTTAACTGCTCTTACTCGAAAGTGAAATAATGGCAGCTACGTGAGGAACTTGGCTCAGACCTTTTCGGAATGGCTTTAATCGATTCCGGGGTAGGACTTTCGGTTTCAGCAAAATCCCCGGTAAAACCGACAAAGCAATCTCCCCGGTTTCCTCGAATGGAATTTGATTTTCGCCAATTAGCGCCAAATTGGCCGCGATGTTAGCAGCCCATTAGAGGCTGATTGTTTTACGGGCGTTTCCACTCGCATTGAGTGATTTACATGCGTGCCCAGCACCTGGGTGGTGTTTCTGCTATTTGACTGCCATTCCGTTGGCTTTAGAAAGTCGACGGCTATTTATGTCATTAAGTCGGTGCTGTAAGCCCAAATTAAAAACATGATGCAATCGCTGCCTTCCGTGAACTTACTCAAATCACATTTAGTTCACAGCCAATCTGAGCCGAAATCAAGTGCCCGTGGAACCACTTTGACATGGCCATCTTGCGAGGATGTCGAGCGAGAGCACTTCCATATGGAAAATAAGTGTAAATGCGGTCTGCATCTGCAGCTGTCGGATGATATGAGTGCTCTCGACAAGAAAGTTGCTTCTCCAGCCACCGAGATTCAAAAGCTGGCAAAATGAAAGTGCGAGTCGGGCTCGCAACGGATGGCTCGCAACTGGGAAAACACTCCATGACTCACGAGGATGTGCCACTGCCGCCGAGTTCCCAACCCACTCGCATTTCACTAAGCTGCACCACTGCACCACTAACCACAATTCCACGGCTCACTGGAAATTAATATGTGAGCTGCAGGCTGATTAAAAGCAGTGATAGTGGCACAGAAAAAAGTTTTGATTCTTTTGTTTGGTATTTAATTGGTTATTTCCCCTTAAAAAAATTGTCTATCAATGTGGTATGCACCTAGCTATTACAAATAATGAAGTTTAATGGAAATACGCTATTTGCGTAATGGCTTAATTTTGAAACAATATTTACAAACAAAAAATGAAAGAAAAACCCATCAAATAATAAATGATTTGTAACGGTCTACCAGTTTTTTTCTGTGTGTATACGAAAGTTATATTAAAAGGTTATTTTCCAAAGGGATAGCACCATCTCAAACCTATAAAATGAATGGTTTGGCTTTGGTTGAAGTCGAGCCATAAAGACATCTGCCCTATTTGTACATAATTGGAATTTTTGAAATACTAAACAACAACACCATCTTGATCGGCAAATACCAAGCTGAGGGCCATAATTTGTCTCTGTGTGGCTCACTCCTCCGCTTGTATCATTTTCATAATTTTGCAGTTGATCGACTGAGACGAGGGCTTTCTTCAACGCATTTTACGCGCTGTGAGCCGAAAAAAGAAAGTATCGTTAAACATTTGGCGACGCTTCGATTGCCGGCCAAGCTGAGCAGATGATTCCCTTTTGGCCAGTTGGGGTAGGCCAGCTGGCCGGCTTACGTAACGCCTCTCGACAATTAATTACGGAGATTGCGGGGCTTTTTTATTAAGTTAGCGGCCAGTATTTGGCCCACACAGTGTGAGACTCGGAGATTCGGAGATACAAATGCGGAGGGACAGCGCAATGAATTGCTTTAAGCAGCGACAACAGTGTCGACAGGGAAATGTTAACAATCGGTTTCTTTGCTGTCTTGTCGGTGGTAACAATAACAACCTTCTCTCAAGCACAGGCGATAGCTCATTAATTGACCGAATCGAGACCCGGTAATAAAAACTGAACGGAGGATCTCGCTGGTGATTAATGGGGCCACTCACTGGCGGCCATCAATTACAACTCAATTTACCTTCTTCACTCTGGGCCGTGTAATTCCTCCAGGAGTTTCTAGTTCACTCAACTTGCTGCTAATTCGATTTTTGCATTCGTCGGAGGAGAACTTTCTTCGCCAGACTTTCGTTTCTGTGTGTTTCGAAAACGGAATTGCATTCACTGCCGCTCTGCGTCGGCTCTCAGATTTGGCCTGGTGAAAATACTGGCCGAAACCCGTTCACTCACTTCCTTTGTCAATGCAATTGCCACAGCTCGTTTCACTTTAACAGCACTTTGATCCACTGAACGCCAGTATTTGCCAGAAAAACAATGGCCCCGCTTTTAGCCAGTGCAGCACACGCCACTGATAGCCTGTGTTTTGGCAGTTATTATAATCTATGGGTTTCTGGGATCGCAAACAAGCTTTTCTCGGGTTTATCGCGCGTCTGCGTCTGCTGTTCAGCTCGCGAAGATTTGGACTGCCGGGCGAAAGCCACACGGCGGGTGCGATCAACCAGTTTGGGCCTTACGTGGCGCTACGTGAGCGGGCCGACTGCTTACGTCGGGAAGAGCGGCTTAAGAGCGGCTCTCGGCGAGTCTTCGAGCCGGGCCAAAAGCTGAAGACATCAGCTGGCCGCGAAGCCAAGTGACAAGCCGTCAACTACACAGGCAGAAATTGGGAGTTGTCGCTCATCGGTGATTAAAATGATTAACTATGATATAGCGAGAAAATATGCTTCGTCTACCTATAATGGTTTGCTACTTTATTTAAGTAAAGATTTTTATATTCTTCGTTACGTATTTTATGTATGTTTGTTTTTAGTACTTAATCTAGCTTTTCAGAGATGTACTTTAATTGTAATTTAATATGACTTTTATAAAATACCTCCATAGACTCAGGGGATATTAATATATGATGATGATAATATTATATATTAAATATTAATCTATGCTCTATATTGCCATCACATTTAAATCAAATCTATGTATATAAATATCTATGCATAAAATATTTTCTCAGTGTACAACCTCATCAGTGGGCCACCCATTTTCTCTTGCACACGGAAAATTAGTCGCTAATGAAAATGGCTACTCTCTGAACAGCTCGCAAAATATTTAAAAATACGAGCCCTGACGCCGTGAAATTGCATGTCAATTTTGCATGGGGATATACATATATAAGCAATATGAATCGCTGGAAAACAGTCAAGTCATGGTGCAAAACAAGCGTCACCATATGCTAACGGAAAGCGGTCACTTAGTTAGTCGGTTTAGTCAAACTTTCGATTTTGTTTGCCCCACGAGGTAAGCTGTGGGGACCTCTGCTAAAAAACTTGGCCAAGAGTTGCCGCAAACTTTATTTAATTTGTTACAATTTGTTTATTCGTGTTTTTCCCCGCCAGAAGCGGTTGAACTTTTGCAGTATTGAGGTGCCCCACGCAATTTGCACTCGTTTAAAAATAATTAATATTGCACGTTGCTAAACAAGTATGTATTTCAAAATTTAATAAACTGAAAAGCAGCAGCGCGGTAGAGAGTATTAAATTACTGATGGTGTTGTATAATGATGTTGTTATTTCAAGGGTGATTATGAAAAGCAACAAAGAATTATATAGGCCAAAATTTTTTATGCACACATTTTGCATTGCTATTTGGCTGCTGTTATTTGAACTTAAAAAAAATAAATACTCACCTATGATTTTAGGAAAATATATTATCATCAAAGAACTAAAAGATATTTTAATGTTTGTTCAATTTCAATTAGCGGCTGCTATTAACTAAACATATGTAATATTAAAGAATTTGAACTTTAAACGAACTTTGTGGGCACCTCTAGCAGACGAACAAGAGTTCTTGCAAAGAGTCCTGGTTTCAAACTTCTATGTTTCCTATATTGGAACCACACTGTAATGGATTTGTGGGTTTCATGGCCAAAACCCACCATGGTTAACTGATTTTGAAACTGAGTAAGCCCCCAGGAAAATCCCTTCCTTTTAAGTTTCGATATAATATAGTCTGTTTGTAGACCCAGTGGGATTCCTCTGTATGCAATGCACATGTCGTCGCCGAGGAGATTACAGGATTAGGGATTCCGAGCACAACAATAAAATGCAGCATACATATAATCGTGCACATCTGCCGAGCATTTTCGATTTCTATAAATATTTAAGATGGACTAGTTTAGCGGCGCAAAGTGTAAGCAGATTTTCACTTATTTATAAGTGTGCAGCGTTTGATCTGTGAACGGGTTCCGTCGGCCGGTTTACGCATGAGAAAGTCGTCGTTTAGAATTGGCCAACTGAGCGTCACATTGTTATTAATTTCTGGTGACAAACTTTGCCATTGACTTGTGGCTAACAAGCGGAAAGGCCCCACCCCCGACCATCAAACCGCCAAACCGTCGAGCCACTGAACCACTGAGAAGCTCAAAAGCCAAAACGAAATGAAAGCCAGTTTATGAGACCGCAAAATCAATAACCACTCTCAATGTAACAATGGTCCGAGCAATGTTTTCTAAAAGCCCAGCGCAAATCGGGGCCAACTTCTTTGCCCAGACAAAGGCTGTACAATTGGCGAACTCCCATTTTGGCCATCCATCCAGCCAACCATCCGTCTGTATGTGAAAGTGCTAGCAGCGGATTCATTTAGCACCTATTAAAGAGCCGCCAAAGATGTCAAAGAAATGCCATCCTCCATCATTCGCCATCGACATGTGTCCAACGGCAGCGGGATGCAAGATTTAAGTGCCTTGAACCCATGAACACATATTACGCTACATCTCAGTCTCAATCCAAATCCGAATCTGAGTTCCATCAATTGGTATGCAGAGAGGGTCTTCGGCTGCCCGCAAATATTTGCGAACCTTCGCTTTGAATTTTATTCCAATCATTAATTTCACTTTTACTCATAAATATGCTAATTGCCAGCTCACGCCGATTCCGTAAAATTTAGTTGCCGGCGAGTCTGTTGATTTGGGCAGATGGAGGTACACTCGCACCCAGAATGCTTTTGTCACCATTGCGCAATCCGCATGAGAAGAAAGTGAGATGGGTATTCGTAATCATGAGATGAAATGGAAATTGAAATGGTAGCGGAAGGTGCGGAGCCCGCTGAGTGTGACAAAAAGTAAGGTAAACACTTTCACAAGCCGCAAGTGCATAAGGCCGTTACCAGCCGTCAAAACAAACGGCCAGGCCAACTGACCGTTGACAGTTTTACAGCAGCCAGAAGCAGGTGAGCCGCCTCACCTGTCGTATCACGCATTCCCAAAGAAATTTTTAATTAGTTTACTTTATTTGTCTTTCATTTTTCACGCTGCCTGGTGGGAACATTTCACTTTTCCGTGCGATCCATATATCACTCGTCACCGGTCACGTTTGTGTCACACGTCGGCGAACTGTGAACCGAGCTGCGAATTTGGGGGATTGGTGCGCATACCTTAATTGAAATTAAATCACACACTAATTTAGCTCACCTGTCGCCCATCAAGAGAACCTCACCCAATATGCGGTCTAATGAGTTTATTATTACCAAACCCGAGACTGCCACATTTGGGTACTCATTCAAGTTCCAATGGATGTGTTTTATATCATACTAGCACATATTTTTAAAGACAATCTATTTTGATTACCTAAATATACTACATCTGTAGACATTCTGGTTCTCCAACTTCCTTATGGCGGTGTCTCATAGTTCGCATGCTTGTGTACTATTTTTATGGGTCGTAGGTTTTTATGCTGCAGCTGCTTCAGGGTCTCGAACCCACAAAAGTGTCAAGGGTTAAGTGTTGGGCGGATCAGCTGCTGTTTATGGCTGTGGTTGTTAAACTGGTTAACACGGTGTCCCGTTTTGTTTAAAAATCTTTAAAGAGAACTTACCGATCTGCAACTTACTTACTTTTCTGCACAAAATCGTAGCATCCCACTTCATTTGCGTAAAAGCCCTAAGCTGCAACTAATTGATTTGGGGAAAAGCAATCAGAAATTCCTGGTAAATGAAAGCACACTTTGTGCAATTTAACAGGCATCTCTAATTGGCACTTCCCCAAAGCTCTTACTTAGAGAGATTTTTGCATTTTTCCAGTGAAACAGGACTATTATGCAGGACTTGTAAACAACATTTATTAAAATATTTTGTAGTTTTTGTGTAGCAGACATTGAAAGGATGTTTTTAGAGATGCTGACATTTACCTTAAATTTATCTTCTACAATTATGGACTATAATTTAGATAAGCTTATGCGAATTTTTAAGTTAACCTATCATTAGAGAATGGCAAACAGAACATCAATTATTTATAATCCTATGCTTAGATGATATGAAGACGTAGCTATGAGAAAAACGAAATTATTTCCTAGGAACTGTTTGAAGGGAACTTATTCGAGGTCTTAGGCGTATTCGACTTATCAAATACCCGAAATCCAATTGGGGGCTCAATCAATTACTTTCCGGCATTCGATATGAGAGTGATCAAACCATAGACTTTGTCCGACGTTGACGATGGAATAGATTACAGGTTTATACTTGTTGTGTCTTAACTTAGGTGTAACTCAGCTTGGCTTTGGATCACTGGACAATATGTGTTTTCTGTAAATTCTAAGAGCGAATTAGAAGTCGCGTCACTCAAAAGCCGCTCCAGCCGCCCGCTGCTCCAGGATTGATTGCCAATTTAGTACTGTTCCAAACTGAAAATGTGTCACAAAAAGCTGGGTCATAATCGATGGCTGCTCAAGGCAAATAATGTCACAACATGGCAACGACAAGAGTTACAGCCCGTCCAGGCAACGATAAAGGGAATTGTGAAGCGCATGCAAACACTGAGAAAAAGTATCAAGAAGTCATAGACGACCGGAAAGCAGTCATATTCGAGCCACAATAGAGAAAAACCCTTAAATCAGGAATCGATAAATAAATATAAATTCTTACATTTTTTAGGGTGGGATATTTTTGACTGTAGTAAAATGTTACAAACAAATACAGTATGGAACTTAAAGTTGGTAGAGAAAAGAATTTTATACATGAGGCATAGATAGTCTATAGTTACCTTTAATATGATTCTGTCTTTAAAGCAAATAAATTGGTCATAAATTTGTATACAAAATTTCTAAAACTAAAAGCTGGTAAAAATAATACTGATTTTAATGCCAATGGCACAAGCTACAAAAAATTGAATTTTTATCGATGATTATTACTAGTTAAGATTCTCGTAATAAGTAAGGCGCTATCCCAATCCTCGCCTAAAAACAGACTAAACCATCACTAAAATTCCATGTCTAAAGAGGCATTAAACCTCTCTTATAAGGAACTAAAATAAAAGATTGCAACAAAAATTGCCTAAAAAAGGGTCACCTAAAACACTGAATTTACTAAAATTTTGTTAACTTTAAATCGTATCAAAGCTGAGCGAAAAGAACTTTCTGAAGGGACATTTAACATTTTCGCGCGATCCCCACCAATATCCAACCTAATATTAAGTCTAAAGGAACTGTGTACCCAACTTTCCCGACCTAAGGGCACGCCTTTTCACTCAGTGTGCCCCGGAAATGGCAGTTGCAGTTGGAACAAGTGAAACGTGAAGGGAGCAGCAGCGGCGCTTGGAGCATGCAAATCCAATCAGCCCGAGGGCGCACAAAAGGACATGCACGCGTGTGTCCTGCGGAGGTGGGCGGTCACGGCCGTGGACATACAGACCGGACCTCGGGGACCTTAAGAGCTACCCTGTGCTTTACCGCGGCATCAGCTTGGTGACCTCCGAGGGCACGGGGTTGTGGTCCGTGAGGGCCACCGACTCGGTGATCGCGCTGCGCTGTCCGCCCTCCTGGTGGCCGGTCATGAAGTCGGTGGCCGCCAGACCGCCCTCGCCGCCGCCGACGGTGCCGCTCTGGGCGCCGCCCGGCCCCAGCAGCTTCAGCTCGCCCTTGGAGACATCGCCGCCCAACTTGCGACGCCTGCGGGCCGCCTGGACGTTGCAGCCTGTCGTATGACCGTTAAGAGCAACATTAGTGTCTGAGCAACGGCAGAGCAGTTCGTGAAATTCTTTACGGAAGTTGTCGTTGAGCCAGCCGTAGAGCAGCGGATTGGAGCAGGCGGAGCTCATGCCGATCATGTGGCAGATGGCGTAGCGCACCAGCATGCTCTGGGTGACCGGCGAGCGCTCCATGTCCGCGTACAGGTTGAAGAAGTTCAGCGGCAGCCAGGAGACGCCGAAGATGATCGCGATGCTGATCAGGAGGCAGTTGGTCCGCTTCATCCGCCGGCCGCGCTCCACCTTCCGCTGGGCGGAGGCCGCCTGCACGGCCACCACGGTGATGCGGCTCTTCAGCTTGTTGTAGATCCCGAAGTAGGCCACCGAGACGATCAGGATGGGCACCAGGTACTGGACGCACAGCGAGAAGATCGAGTAGTAGAAGCGCCCGTTGCGGGTTGGCCAGTCCTCGATGCAGTACGGGATCGTGTCCTGCAGCCCAATCTGCTGCAGCAGTGCCGGCGTGTCCGTGTTGATCAGCTCCTTGTAGACGAACAGCGGCGAGGCCAGCAGCAGGGACAGGGCCCAGATCCCCGCCAGGATCGTCACCGCGCCCACGAACTGCAGGCTATCCCGCGTGGGGTATACTATAACCTGGAAATAAAGTCAGGGGGTGACTCAGGGATAACACAGGGCTCTACTTTCTATGAAGCATGGTTCACTTTGTGAGGCCCTTCTTACCTAACCATACTGGGGAATCACTTATGTATTAGTTAAGATATCAAATATTTATTTCAGAGGATTCCTAGGCAGAATCCTCAGAAAACCCGCATAAAAATATCCCATTACATTACTATTCAGTAGAGGAACAATTATTTTTTTTTGCATATCCTAACAATATTCACTTTGAAATAAACAAGGATAATAACCATTCACAACGCTCTACCTATACCTTCTGCATTAGATTTCTGTTCTTATAAACAGTGATTTCATTGCTGATTACTGTAGTTGGCTACTTGAAACATGCATGTACAGTAAAGCGGTCCAAAAATGAAATCATCTTCTAGCCCCTTCGCATTGTAGATTACTGTCTGCAAAAAATGTATTCAAAAATTACCTTTTTTTTGGAGAAAAGATCTTGCAAAACGTCTTTGAAGTTTACTTAAAAATTACTCAAGCGTCTGTAGCCAGCCAGAACTTTTTTCCAAAAAAATCAATTCCTTTCACCCACTTTTTTAAGTCTCTTATCTCGGTCAATATGAATCCAAAACAAATTTAAGAAATAAAACCAAGTCATGGACTCCTATATGAAAATAATATATTTGTTCAAAGGCAACAGTGCGTATGAGTTACAAGCTTGTTTTTTAGCATACTTTAAAGACCTCGATGTGCACCGTATAAGCGGATGTCAGTAGGACCTTCAAAATTTCCATACAAATGTGGCCTTAATGTGGACATCTTAAAATACAGTAAAGCCCGTTCGCTCCTCTTTGTGTGTTTCCATAATGTCGAGACTTAATGTTCTTGAAGTCTAAGCCGACTGACCCTGAGTTCGGCTAAATCTTTTACTGAATTACCCCTGCTTGGTATTACTTGCTTTCCAAACGAGACCTTGTTTCTTAAAATACTCTCATTAAATTTTCGACTTTGCATATTCCCGGAATAAGAAGATTCGTTTATTAGCTTAAGCCATTTTAATCAAAAGATATTAATCACTCTGACCTCTAAACATCACCCCGATTTAATAGCTCTCTTTTCGCCATAATTTATAAAGTCTTTAAACATAGCCATATGTGGTGCAATTCTGTTCTGTGCAAAGCTTAATATTTTCTCATTTTCCTTCAACAGACTTATCTTAGTATTATGTTAATTTTTGTTTATCTACAATATGTGTTAACGACTCTGTTATAACAATGTTTATCCAATAACATTAATTTTTTATTAGCTTAACCCCTTTTAATCAACAGCTAACAAACCCTCTGACCTCCGTAAATCAGCCCGTTTTGATAGCTCTCGCCGTCTTAATAACTTTAATCGTGGGTTAAGCATTCCTGTAATCGCCAAATATGTACCCAGAGCCCATCGATTTTAGCTCAACGTCAAATTTAATGGTTACAAATTGAACCCATTCACCTCATTAATATCGGGACATGACATGCCCCATCCGATTAGCCCTATTTGCATACTAATGTGGGCATTAAAAAGGCTCGATCGAGGACTAACCTGGTATCTGTCGAAGGCGATGGCCGTTATGGATATTGTCGACACGAAAATGCAAAGTGCCTGCAGCATTGCAATCATTTTGCACAGGATGGAGCAGGAGCCGTAGGGCCAGTACTTGGACAGGATCTCCATCAAGGTCAGCGGCATAGTGACCAGGCAAAGCAGCAAGTCTGAAAGTCCGATCGGATGAGAACCAGATTTCCTCCCGTCCAGGTGTTTCAACTCACCCGATATGGCCAGGTTCAGGATGAAGAGATTGCGGGCAGTGCGCATGATGGGCTTCCGGACCACGGCGATGACCACCAGAGTGTTTCCCAGGGCCCCGAATAGAATCAATACGCCGTACATGCTGATGAGCATGTGGTACCAGGGGCTGTCCACCGCCCTGTTGCTGAGGAACCTATCGATGAGCACCGGGTCCAGCGGCCTGCTCGCAGACTCGTTCAGTTCCGAGGTGTTGATGGCCGTGGTGTTGAGGGCGTGGATGGTGCCCAGGTCGAGGTAATCCAGCGGATGCCTGTCGTCGAGGTAGCGGCCACTGTTGCTGCTGCTGGCATAGCCGCCCAGGTGCTCCCCGGCAGCCAGTTGCCCGGGCTCCGTCTGATTCATGCTGATTATCTGGCAAACAGAGATGGCAAACAGGCTCTCATTATTCCCCAAATCCGCAACGGAAATATTCAATTGTCAGGGGGGGCAGAAGGTGGGTGGGGGTGGGGCTGTCGGCAAACTTTGCGTGCCACATCACGTATGATTTATGAGATTGGCTTGCAGCACACGCCACACATTCCAGCTGGCTGCGAAAGGCAAATTCCGCTGGTTTATGGGGCCGCCTTTGTAAAATACGGGGCAATAATCGTATGAAAAGTTTGTTCGGTGCCAGTAGGGTGCCCAGCACCAAAGGATTCTATGGGCAACCGACATGAATGAAAGTTCTGACGCCTCTGTGGCAGGCAAGCACTTTGAGAAATTTAAGGTATGGCTATAAAAACCAAGAAATATGGTTATATTCTGTTAAAAAAATATATATTGCAATTTATTTATTTTAAACTATTTAAATATCCCTTATAAAAGTTTTAATATGTTACCAAATCAATAATAAAAATTAAATTCTTTACAAATTATTCATATGTCATAAAATATTAGAACTGATTTTTGGTTTGGCAAGATCAGCACGACCAAAAATGCTGTTTTCCTAAAAATATAATCGATTAAATAAAATGCATGGATAATTTAAATCAAAGGAAATCACGAAAAGTATATTTAAAATAATACTTTTTTAAACACATTAATAACATGGCTTGTATTATTTTCTAAAATATTGTCTAAAATTGTAGCTAAAAAATGTAACAAAACTTTCTCCCTCCTTGCTGACATCCGAATAGAGTGCATTTAGACTACACAACTTTTATCTTGATGGATAATCCATTTTCCAGTGCTCTATTTTAATAATTGAGTTGAGATCTCAGGGCATGATAAAAACTTCAAACGCCCTCGCTATCCGCCTTTAAATGCCTTTCTGAACACAGACAATGGCCTTGGCTCATGGGACTTGACTCGCAAATTATCTGCCACAGGATAACTTTCACAAGGAAAAATCGTTCGCTCGGTTTTGAAGTTTTGTCCGTTGTTTTATTTTTGCAAAATGTCCTACCATTGGTGTCAATTTATGCAGTAACTCAATTTAAAGCCCCCCTGCCAGGCTCAAGTTGGTTGGTTGTTTTCCCTCGTAAATATTCATGCATTACCCGGCGCCCTAATTTATGCAGCACATCAGGGCGAGATATGCACTTAATTGGAAAAAGTCAAAAGTGCTGTTCTCGGGAATTTGTTTGAAGCCTGGCATTTGTTGCCTGAACAATATATCTTGGAGCCGAGGGACAGCCGTCAATCCCAGATACAAATACAGATACAGATACAGGCAAGTTATAAATGACGACATTTGCTAAAAATAATGCTGTCATTTTATGCGCCGACTGGCTGCGCACTTGTCAGTATCGATAAAGCCGATGACCGAAGGTGGGCGAAACAGACTTATGGGGCGCCCAAAGGTAGGCTATGCCCCTGACAGCTGCGATAAATGAGGCGCTAATAAATCTCGCCAATCGGGGGATTAACTCGCCAGATACCAGATACAGGGGAATCGGAAACGAGCAGATCGGAGCAAGGCAGAGTTGCCATGGAAATTTAATTTCAAGTTGGCCGGCACTTAATTGACTAATATTTGCACTACCAACTTAAACATTGGAGCCTCGAGAGTTGGCCAGTCCTATATGGAAAGTCTGCCAACCGCAAACTGGTCAGTCAGCAAAATGGATGGGGTTCGGGTACGGGGGACTCCCCTTTCGCCCCAGGCGAAGACCTAATAAAAAAGTTTTCCCCCGCAAAAGAAGCAGTGAAAAACAGGCCGAAGTTGATCATCAATTTGTCGCAGAAGTTCCAATCACAGTCCGTACTCGAGTTTGAGGAATTGACTTCAAGGTGGAAATTGAATTTCCATGTATTTCTCCCCAAGGGAAAATCACTGCGCAGCTGCTTTCTCGGTTCGGTTGGGACACAGAACGGAAGTTGGTGTCGGGAGAATTATGTAAAGTAGCCTCAAGTCATCGGCAGTTGTCACAAATTTGGTATAATTTTCGGAGTACGAGTGCCTCCAGCCTTTCACTCCACTGGACACGCGGAGCGTGACAAAGGTTTTAAATGCCAGCCAGTTTTCAGGGGAATTCAAGTTCTATTCCAGCCTGCTGGCATTTCGACTCAGCTATTTTTGTGATTTATTTGTGGTGGGCCTCTTGTTTCACCCACTACAAGATGAATTTTATTGCCGCTTGTGCGATTTGTTTGCTCCGATTACCTAGTTACTGGCCCCTGCTGGCTGATGAATTTATCAGTTTGTGCCCAATAAGACACCCCTTTGCCTGCCCCCAGGATATATTCCTTATTAATTGAAGCCGATTTATTTTCCACATGGAAGTGGTAAGATCCGGCCGGAATTGGCCTCATCTATCCAGATGGTCAAGTCCAAATTGCAGTCTACGAAAGTGATGGGCTGTGCTTAAGCGAGTTCGAGACTGGGTTCCTTAGGAATAAATCATCTAAGCTGCTTAAGAGCTGAACGCAAATTCTCGCCCATTTGCCCAGGTCCTTTGCAAGTTAATCATGTTTTGTGTACCGTTTAACACTTCTTAAGTGTCAAAGAAAAGCCACAGAGTGCTGGGATAAAAATACAAATTCATAGTACCCGAAATCCTGTCTATGCGACTGTGTAACCAGGACAGCAATTATTGCGTAAATGGATATGCCTCCTCTCGACTTTTAAGCCTTCTCCATCGAGGAGGGAGCATTATTTTGAAATTTGTATGGTTCCTTCGCCAGCGAATTGGCCCCATTCGGGCTTGCACAGCCATATGGCCAAGTCAAAACCCAGACTGATTCCCCCCGAAGCAACTCGAACAAACTTTTTCATTTTAGGAACAAAGTAATTCCGTTCCGTTTGACATCTACTCCGAAATGGCTTCTTGAGCTGGCTTTAAGTATTTATATTGCAATTACACTCACCATCGTACCGCTCTGGCAATCTCCGCCGCCCTGGGGATATATACTATATACTATATAGTATCGTATTGTTCTTCCTGGTCGTCGGTTGTTGTTTTTTCTTCTGCGTGTGACACGAGTGACTCTCTGTTTTTGTGGCTGCTACAGCAGCAGTTGCTCATTTAGTTTCCAATTTGAAATGCACTCAAGGGACTTCCCTGTTGTCTTGCCGTCTTGAAACTATAAGAAATGAAAACATTTCTGCTAATGGAAGTTTTGGTGGGGGGATGGACACATCTAGCTCTTAATCTCCTCCGCCAAGCTGCTTGTCAGCATAATCAACTTAATTAAAATGCTTCAAAAATTCCCGAAATTCAGCAAACTTTGGCACACGGGTCCCAACTTCTTAATCCCTCGTGCAACAAACACACGGGCCCCAAGCTAAAAAGTTTGCACAAGATAGTTGCAGTTTTAAGTGCCTTCGGGGTTCCAGTTTTGCATGCATTGGTATGCATAACTTTTGGAACATTTTCCAGATTCTGACGCACATTGAGGATGTTTTTTCCCGGTTAAGCCATGCTCAGTTGAGCGTTAAACCCTTTTGGCTGTACTGAGTTTAAATTGACTCAGCAGCCTGAAAGGCAACTGTTCAGTTTTTAAGTGAACTTTACTTAACTTTAATAAAGTACTACCTTAAATTTGGTTAAAACAGTTAAAGCTATTACACCGTTTAATTTTAAAAGTACTTTAATATGTAAGTAATGAATCAATAATTACCAAACCGATTTTAAAATATGTTATACGTTCAGTACACACAATTAAAGGGTTTTTTTAATCACAAAAAATATCGCTCAGAAAATATTCTGATGGGAGCTGTTGAAATTCTTTAATTAAAGTCCAAAAAAAAAAACAATAAGCGGATTCAACGAACGCTCTGGCTTAATTATTTCACATATATTTGTTTGGCCTCAGATGGGTAATTCTTCATGTCACCATAGTTATAATTGCCGCAATATTCTTGTCCGTATTTTTTCATTAATGCACTAAATATGGCTTCAATATATGGCTGAAAATCAGCTTCATTATTCAGAGTCCATTAATAATGCCATTAAGCAAATTGCTTTTCGGTTTTCGGTATTTTGTGTTGAGCTGCACCACTCGTTTACATCTCATTACGCGCGATGCACATTCATTAATTTTCCATCTCCCTCAGTTTCCTGAGCACATCAACTGCCCCGTAGTTTCGTTAAATTATGATTTCTTCTTTCTGCCCGCACACGTCACTTGGCATTACAGTTTCGAAAGATTTGATTTCCCCGGAGACTCGCGGCGCAATAATATTTTCTTTCGATTAATTCGCAACTTGCAGCTCAGATTCATTGAAGCGCGTTCCGGAAAATAATCAAATTAAATGCCGACAACTGCGGAGCGTCCGGCAGGCAATTAGCGAGTTTCCGCGGCCCACTTTTGGGGCAGGCTACGAATGGTCATAAATGTCGGGTTCCGTGCGAAATCTTCACGCCTTCAACTTTTTAATGGCGGCACATTGTTGGAGAAACAAACACTAAACACTGAGTTGAGGGCATACCTCTCAGAAATCGGAATTCCCCGTAGATCCAAAGAGTTTTCGGTCTCTGTGTTCGGCCACCTCAGAATTCTGAATAAATATGCGGCCGCATTTTGATTATTTCGCCTCTTTCACGCGATTTTGTTACAATAAGTTTCGGTGTTTAGTTGGGCTGTTTACTGATCTCCGATAACCACACGCGTGCACAGTCAGCGACCATCTGTTGGCTTTCGGTGCGCATCGCCTGCTTATATAGCCTCGCCGCGCACTGTATATCCGCCTGATTCGCGATTCCCGGGAGCGCGTTGCGTATACGCCGCGTGGCACACAAGTCGCAACTGAGGGCGCCGCATTTGGTCAACAGGCCGTGGGCCCTCGCTTCCTGCTTTGTTTGGGTTTTGGGCCATCAGCTGTGCGGAGCTTTCTTATCACCGAAGCCGAGGGGTGGAAAAGCTCTGCACACTGGCTTCAGGGTTGTCGGAAATTCGCATCAAGCTCTCAGAATGTCTACCAGGGAACTTGAATCATTTGACATCTGTCTTTCCGCAATCGGCCCAGGCTAAAGGCTATCATACTTAATCATCCGCCGCCTAAAGTGACGCAAAAATGACGTAATGTGATACTTTAAAGCACTGCTGATAGCTTATCTTTAAAGTGCTCAAAAATGTAATTTGGTGTACAAACAATCTTAATCGCAAACTGGGAATAACAACACTCTCTCATTCAGACACCACAATAAATTGTACAGAATTGTACCCAATAAAGGGATAAAATGCTATTAAATATAAATAATGCTTTATAAATTCAATTCAGTGAAATTCAATTTTGGTATATTTATATTTAATATTTTTAACTTTTTAAATTAAAATAAACATCAAGGCTACTGCAGATCCAAGAGACCCTTACCATCCAGTATAGCTAAAAGTTTGGTTGCACTTCTGATCACAGCTTCGCTGGCGTAAACAGATGTCTGGTAACGAAGGCCTTCTGTTGTTTCCTTATAGAGACTTGAGAAGTCCGAGGTCTCCTCAGTGCCGTTGTAAATCATACAAGGCTTGAACATATGGGCCATAAGACCTGCGAAAGTATTTAGGTTTAGGCTATGTGTTTCGTTGATTAATTCTGCTTAACTTACTCATGAAACGGCGACGTTCGAACTGAAGCTGGTACTCCTCAAGGGTGGGAAATAGTCCCTTGTAGGAAAACTTTTCCAGGTTCGCCTTTAAGGCGTTGTAATGGTGCTCAACCAGTTCCGGTTCCTTGTCCCTCACTTCTTCCTTCAGGGAAGTGGTGAAGAAGTAATGCAAGTCGATGGTGGGGGAGGTGCAGTTGCTGAACTGAAAATCTATAGCCACGACAGTCTGGGGATTACCGGCATCATCGTACTGGAACATAATGTTGGTGGTCCAGCAATCGCCGTGGTTCAACGTCCTCAGATCACCATCACCCACATCGTAGACCCGAGCTCCGTACTCCATGATGTGGCTCCACAATTTTTCCAGCTTGTCGCCATAAGTTTGCTTCAGATTCGGATGGGCATTTATGAACCGCAAAAAAGCCCGAAACAAACCCGTAAAGACCTCAGAATAGGCCTTTTTGTCACGCGAAAAGAAGTGGGTGAAGAAGCACTTGGTCAGTAGCTCAGGATGGCGCTGTTGCAGGATTATGGATGCAGCATGGAACTTGGCCAGCATTTCCAGAGTCAGCTTAGTGTGAGCCAGATCCAACTGCTTCACTCGGTCCGCATTAACGAACTTGTACGGCGCCAGATCCTCTAGAATCATGGTGCTGTACTCCCGATCCACGGCGATGGCGTCTGCAGTGAGCTTTCCGTCCAGACCAGCTTCCTGCAGCAGTTCCTTCAACTTCGGAAGGACGAACTCGTACATGTCCATCTCCCGGGTGTAGAGTTCGTACTCGAAGAACACCTCCGCCTGGGGCACGTCCTCGGGCAGGGCCTGCTTCACGATGAAGGTCTTTTTCAGAACCGATCCATCGCCCAGCTGGTAGTCTACATAGATTCGGGTCATGACGCCCACGAAGTTCTCACCTTTTCCGGTCGCCGGCTTGACCAAGAGTTTCAGGACCATCAGCTGATCGTCCATGCAGTAAGTCCTCAGCCTGGACTGCAAGTACTCCTCGGTTAGCCAGTTGGGTAGCATTGTTTACGTGTTGCGGTTTCTCGAGCTTCTGACGTCTTAGCTCCGGTGCTCACGTTTATATTATGACGAAATGGGGATCTTATCGGGGACTATTATAGTGCAGCCGCGATAAGCTTTGTAATGGCAATTTGTGCGCTATCTCTAGTCTCGAGTGAATTCTCAGTTATACAAGGTCATTGTGAGATTGCGAATTGTACAGTGCCCAGTCACTCTCCCTAGGTTCTGCTTGACACTCGCCTAGTCATTCCCATTCTCGAACACTTTATTGAGTCGAATTCCAAATCTACAATCTTCATTTTTGCTTGTTCGAATAAAAAAGAAGTGATAATAGGGCTGCAGATAACAGAGATAGTACTAACCTAATTTGCCAATTCAAAAGTTGTATACCCTTGCAGATTACGCAAACTAAAGTATTACAATACAAAGATTGTCTTTTATACAAAATATAAAATACCGGCGGTCAAGCGCCTCACAGTTGGCCAAGGGTTGGCCGCGTTCCTCACTTATTGTCGAATAAGTGCCCGATTTTTTCATCTTTTGGCGAAAGATATTAACAAATATAAAAAAAAATTTTAATGTGGGAGCCACAAACTTGTGCGATTTGCGGGCGTTAGAGTGGGCTCGGCACTCGGCTGAAGCAAACTTGGGCTTCATAGACAATTTGAAAATGTGAGTGCTTTGCAGAACATAGCCTTATGGGCGATTGTGGGCGTTTGTAGATCAAGTACTATATATACTTTGTGCGATCGGATAATAATTATTCTACCGGTTACATACAGTTTTTATGCTACAATACAAATTTTAACTGAAATGTATGCTCTACCATCGCCTATCAATTGACAAAAAAAATGTTGCCACGCTGACTCTAAAGACCACAATTTGAACGCCAGAATACATTTTTATTCAGAAATGTATTGTATGTACTCTTCCGCCCACAAGCCATCAAAAACCATGGACCTTTATAAAGAATGTATACGCGAATTCATCGACCCCAAATAAGAATTACATTTCGACATCGCTGTTTTTCATATTTCTGGTACATTGGTGTTAATTTTAAGGAAAATTTTCTTCAAGATCCGTACAGTTAAAAAATTAACAAGGGATTCAAATTAACAGCAGGACAAGATACAACAAATTATAAGAGAAAATGGCTTAAACACTCAAAACATATTTATTATATTACTCAGTAACTAACAGTCTTATTTTAATGAGCATCCAATAAGCCCTTGGCATCAAGAACGGGTAATATTGTGTCAATTCTTCTCTGAATCTCTTCATTTTCATACATCGAGTCCTGGAACTTAATGCCCCCTGGAGTGTCCTGATAGAGATTTATGAACTCGCAGTCCTCGCTGCCTGTATATACCATGATCGGTTGAAATACGTTTGCAATAATTACACCTGCGAAATAAAAATACTTGTTTGAGCCAGAGTATAGGTATGCCTTCTTTTGAAACCTACTCAAAAATCGACGTCTCTCGAATTGGAGCTGATACTCAAACAGGCTGGGAAAGATCCCTTTGTAAGAAAGTGCCTCTAAGGTCTTCTTCAAAGCGTAATAATGGTACTGCACAAGCTCCAATTCCTTCGCCTTTACGTCGACCTTTAGCGAGGTACTGAAGAAGTAATGCAAATCGACCACCGGGGATGTTACGGTGCTGAACTGGAAGTCAATGGGCACGACAGTAGTGGGATTGCCCTCATCATCGTACAAATACATCACGTTTGTGGTCCAACAATCGCCGTGAACTAATGTCTGCAGGTCCTTCTCTCCCACGTCCACAGAGCGGGCGGCGTAATCCATTAAATTGGTAAGTATATGCTCCAACTTGTCTGCGTAGCGGTTCTTCAGACTCGGCTTGGTCTTGACATACCTGATGAATGCCCTAAACAGACCCACGAAGACCTCCCCGTAACCCTTTTTGTCTCTTGAAAAGAAGTGCGATGCGTAGTTCCGACTCAGAAGATCAGGTTCGCGTTGGTTCAGAACAATAGCTGCGGCATGGAACTTAGCCAGCATGTCCAATACTAGCTTGGTGTGAACCATGTCCAGTTGCTTTACTCTATCCGCATTCGTGTATCGAAGGGGCGCCAGATCCTCGAGGATCATGATGGTGCGTTCCCGATCAACGATTATGGCCTCCGCCATCAGTTTTTCGTTGAAGCCGGCCTCTTGAAGAATTTTGGCCATTTTAGGCAGGACAATGTCGTACATCTCCAGCTCCCGGTTGTAAACATCATACTCCGCGAAGATATTCGCCTGGGGAGCATCCGATGGAACGGCTTGCTTCAATATGTAGGATTTCTTTAGCTCAGCTCCATCTCCCTGCTCAAAGTCCACATAGATACGGGTCATAACGCCCACAAAGTTCTCCCCTTTCTCCGTTGCTGGCTTGGCCCAGACCTTCTGGACTCGCAACTGATTGTCCTTGTAAAAGCGCTTTAGTGCCTTCTGGATATACTCCTCCGTTAGCCAATCAGGTAGCATGGTGACTGTTTCTCGGGCACTGCAATCTGACGAACATGAGCTCACAGCATCTGGACTAACGTTTATATTCAGTCCAAACCTTTGTCTTATCAGTAAAGCCTGTTAATAGGCACGATAAGCGACGTAACCCTATTAGATGCCGGAGCTAATTAGTATATTGTCTCCTTTAAATCAGTTTTCTGTTCATCTGTACAAACGCGAGTGCAGCTTTTATAGCCAGAAATCATGACTGGCAGATTTAATCTTTCAAGTCATCCAGGTAACGTTTTATAACTGTGCTTTTCTTCATTCCTAGGGTCGTTCTTTTGTCCGTACTGTAAATTTTCCTTAAGCTGATGCTTGGAGAAATTTTAACAGACGATTTGTCGGTATTCATTTTCTTGCCCGCACTTGAAAGCCCTTTATGTCAGTTCTAACCACAAACTTCATTGATTTGAGGGCGATAGAGGGGGAAAAAATAGCAGAACAATCAATAGGTATTGACGAAACAAAAATTCGATGCGCAGGAATCTCTAGAACCCTAAGGCGTTCAAAAATCACCATTCCTACGGAAAGATAGACGAACGGACGAGCAATTATTTTTTTTCGAAATTTACAATTAAACAAAAACACCTTTTAATGAGGTAAGGGGTCGTGACGATCGCACCTTCAACATAAAAAAGATCTGATATACAATTTTGTGACGAAAATTGATTGTACATTGACTAAATAAATACACTATTGAAAATGTTTTCATTCTTCCCGCTTCAGCAAAATATATAAGCTTCTCGCATTCAAAGATATTTGCTATTGCAGCGTGCCGAATGAAAACATTTACTTAACATTTACTTAGATAACATCACAGTAGATTTTAATTTCTTCATGTATATATGTATAGTAGTCGCCATCGCAGAGATAATATGTAAATATTTAAATGGAATTTTTATTTTATTTGCTTGACGATTAATTAATTGTAATGAAGGGGAAAAGACACTCAGGCGCAAAAACGTTACGTTCCATAATCTTTATCGAATACATCAAATAGTCTTAATTTAAAAGTTACAGATTACCGTTTATTGACTTAAGATCATTATGCAGTTTAATAGCGTTGACGAATAATTAACTCTTTAGATCTTCTCGGTCATTTAGATTTTCAAACACGAGACTTAATCATTGGCAACCGAATTATCTTGATTAATTAAAAAAAAAACTGCACGTGAAAATGTTATATAAAATTGTAAATAAAAATTTATTGTGTTTTAGTTTGAAAAAAACTATGTAGACTTATACTAGTCTCTCTGTATTACAAACGGAATGCAACTTAAATATTCTTCAATATCTTCAGTACCAATTAAATATCTTTATAAGCAAACTCAAAATTTACAGACACGCAATCCTTTTATATATGAGGATGTTAATGATGATAAGGAAGTTAAGGAGGTAAATAAGGTTCAAGCTACTATGTTAAAATAGTTTAAGAGATGTATTATGTTATGTATTTTTTTCAGCTCATTAAGCCTGACGCAACGCATTTAAATCTCGTTTTTCTCGAATTCAAGTCTTGGAAATAGGTAACAACAGTACCTCAACAAGAAGAAGCGCTAAAGTAGAGTCTCTCGACTATCAGATACCCGTTTCTCTGTTTCAACTTTCAAATGAACTTAAACTTCATCGACGGTGTATAAAGGGCTGATTTTTGGCTAAAAACCCCTGTGTAACTTTTTTAATAAACTACCCAGCTAGATAAACGGCTTGTATTTTGTAATATTTGAAGTTTCTGACTTTTTTAGCTGCCCAGCTTAACTGCAAAGGTCATACATTTTGATCCCATTCGATATCACCCCTTTTCATTTCTACTAAAATGTAAACGTAACATATATGGATATATATATATATATTTATGTATATCTGGCAGTTGTTGGAAAGGCACCAAAGTGCAGCGTTTTGTTGGCCTCGCATCATGCCATAAATAAGAGCAAACAGATGAATGTGCGCACTGATATTTGCCCGGCTAAACCATTAACATGTGTAGTCAGGAGATAGCAGCCAGTTGGCCCGAACTGGACTTAAGTGGCATTAGGTGTTCCTGGGCCGGCGAATTAAGCCTATTGATTATGGGGCGTGCGTAGTTGGTTGGTTAAACAATTGGCATGGCTTCTTGCGAGTTCGAACCAAATTGTACTGCAAACAAAGGCGGGCCTCTGTTAAGAAGCTGGTAAACATCGGGCCAAAAAAAGCAGCCAGCACATAGTATTTTCATTCTGGGCCAGCTGTTCGAGGGGAAGAGTTAGAACGCCGTGTTTGCTTGTGGCATAAACAAAATGCAAAAATAACAGATAAATCTATATTGGAAGCCGATGTATATCATTGTATTTGTCAGCTGAGAAGTTATTCGTGGAAATTTATTTAACTTATGAATCGATAATGTTGAAAACGGAGATGACAATATTTTTACACCCGGTTCTCGTAAATAAAAGGGTACATTAGAAGGGTATAAAGATTAAGTATTAATATTCTTGGTCAGGAGCACTAACCTAGTCGATGTACTAGATCTACTATCTTTTTCAAAATGCACTGGAACTTAGTTTTATTTAAAATTTGCCCGTTACGGGTATCTCATTGTCGAGAGACTCGTCTATAGCGTTTCTTCTTGTTTCTTTCTATATCTTACCAGAAATTAAAAGCCGCAATTAAAAGCCCGGTTTTTGACACCCACCCACCCTCATATAACCAAAGGCAATCAAAATATTATATTTCTTTATTCGATTTTTTTATTATTCTAATTACAAAATACTAAAATATAAGGTCAAATTAAATGGCATTAACTGAGATACCCATATGTTTTAGTACTCTGTGATATGAATAACCATTCGAAGCTTTCATTTAACATGCATATAATTTTTTCCTCATCTTCATTGTTAAATGTACAAACATTATATGAATAAGTACGAGTACAAGCACGTATAAAAAGTTCTGAGGCCACTTCAGTGAGTTCCTAGTCCGCTCTCACTTTTTGTACGATGTTTGTTTTGTTTAAGACTGATAATTAAATTCACCCAGTGGATTTCACGGAAGTTGCTAGACTTTCTGGCACGATTCGTTGTGAAATGAATTTTTTCTTAAACAAACACATAAAACTGTTATTTTCATATTTTTCAGCCATAGGTGCAAACATAAGTTGGCCGTCATTGTTCTTTCAGCATTGTTGAAAATTAATTCCATGATATAAAAGGTGTCGGTCATAAAATCTGAAACTATTTTGAACTCACATGCAGCACACATTCTATTCCGCACAGGATAGTTGCAAACATATTCTAGTGCTGGGCGTTAGTGAGCGTATTGATTTGGCCAAATTGAAATGGCTTCTCGGAAGGCAAATCCCCATTGTTTTGTAAACAAAGGCAATGGCTCTGATAAGAACCCGGGCACACACGAGGGCCCATCGTCACTCTCACGTTTTGTTATTATTTTTATTTGGTTGTTTGGCCAGTGGTGTCTGTGGAAGTGCTTGTTTGCCTTCGTCATAAACAAATTGCTTTATGCTTCTACGGGAATGGGATGCCTTGGTTAATCCGAGAGGCCAGTGGGGAAATTATCTCAGGACAGATCTATTAAACTTGTGACATCACATGCGTTTAAGATATTAATAAAACATTGAAGAAAATCGACCACATATTGCATGTTTAGATTTGTATATGTGCACAGTTCGTCTAAAAGAAATATTTATGTTTTGACTGCGCGTTGTGTTGCCACTGCATCAATATTTTATTCACAAAATTGTCGACTGTTTATGTTAAATGAAAGTTTATCGTTGCATCAAATATCCACATATTTGCGGTCGTTGCACATATATTATATGCTGTTGCATTTATATTTCATGTTCAAATCAGTGAAATGTTTGTTTTAAAGCCACGTTTTCATGATATTATTTGTGAAATAGTTCCGTTTTTGCTGAAAATAATCTTCCAAAATACTTTCTCTTCGTTTAAGCATCATGTTTTCAGGTAATTCGTTACCAATTGTTCAAACTAAACAGTTTTAAAATGTTTGACAAAAGAAATAAATGAAAACTCTGTTTTGTTCAGATTTGCTCATTAAAAAAAATAATAAATAGCTTTATTAGGATACAAATAGATTACCTAAGCTAGTTACAGCTAGTACGACGACGACGAGAAACAATTTACTAGGTTTCGATAATGCTGGCACAAGTCCGTTTGGTTTCCACACCACCTACTGCAGTCGCTTGCTGATCGTGTCCAGGTGGTTGTGGCCGTGGTAGGCCTTACTCGTGGCCCAGTCCTTGCTGAAGCTGTTGGCCCCCAGCTCGTGGTTAGCCCCGGACCCGGAGCTGTAGGGATTGTAGCTGCTGCTGCCCACGAACTGGGAGTAGTCCGAGGGCTCCGACTCGTACACGTGCGAGTGCGTTTGCACCAGGTGCGGGTGGATCTTGCACATGGTCTTGTACTTGAGGTAGTGGATCAGCCAGCCCACGCCGCCCACCAGCAGCACGTTCATGCCCAGCACGACCGTCAGCATGCTCACCAGGGCCATCTTCAGGTGGGCGATCTTCAGCAGGATGATGAGTGGCAGGATGACGAGCCACTTCTTCTTCTTGCGACCCAATCGGGCCTCTAGGGAGTTGGTCTTGAGTTAGATCTGAATAGCAATTGTAGTAGTTGGTCAGGACCCACCAGATTCCTCCAGGACCCGCGCCCCGCTCTCGCCATTCAGCCTCAGCTGCAGTCCATGGTTGCGCCCAAAGGTCTCCACCGCCCTCTTCAGGAACTTGAGAACCAGCGTCAGCTCGCTGTCACCTGCAAAGCAAACAGAAGCGGTGAAACGCAAGCCAGCGGCTATAAATCTTCTCTCAAATTCGAATTCGAATTAATCTACAGCCGGATGGGTGGTAAACATCCGCCGAGGGGCATCCCCTCGCTTTGGACACTGACCAGGCGCAGGTGATCAATTAGAGTCCGCCTGCAAACAACTTTCGACTGCGCGGACCCACCTTCCAAGCTCTTGGCGTCGTTGAACACGACCACCTCGTCGGCGGGTTCTCCCAGCTGGACCAATCTCAGCCAGCGGCCCTTGTCCGCGGCCAGGTCGCGTCCGTACTCGCTGGGGAAGAAGCCCAGGCTGTTGGTGGCCAGCTTCCAGACGAGCTTGCTGGCCTTGTACTTGATGCAGGCCACCAGGCTGCGGGTCTCGAAGCACTGCCGCTGGTTGCGCGCGATGAAGGGGTCGCTCTGGAGAAGGCTGGACACCGCCGATCCCGCAGATCTGGCCAGGGACTCCGCCAGGGAGACCTGTGGCAGCTCCTCCGCCTGGCAGTAGTGCAGCAGCACCAGCATCAGCAGCGCCAGCACAATGCGACACAGCAGCATGTTTTTTTAACCGGGACTCCGCTTCGATTTCGATTTCAATACAACACACTACTGGGATCACTGGGGCACCAACGCACGGCTGAGTGGACGAGTCGCAAATGGCAACCGAGAGGTGCTGGCTACTCCTTTTATCGCGCAGCCGCAACCGCAGGCCAACTCTACTGGTTTTCGCAGCTAATGTTTATGCACATGGAGCATGCAGCAGGCAGCTCGCAGCTTGCAGCTTGCAGCTTGCAGCATGGGGCATGCACCGGAATAACAATTCCTGCTGCCACTGCCGCTGAAACTTTCTGGGTCAGCGATCTGCGATCTGCGATCTGCTATGTGCGATCTGCCATTTGCGATCGGCAACAAATCGATCGCAATGTCGCGGGATTATGAAGCCAATGTCGAACATAGGCAACCGCCAATTGACCGCGTTCCCGCTGCGTGTGAGCCGCGCTTGAGCCCCAATGAAAGCCGGGCATCGAAAGTGAATCGCCATCCGTGGAACGATACAATTACGATGGCCTGGCGCCAGTGGCACTGACTGCCAACGATGCCAATCAGAATAAGTGCAAATGTGCATTTATGCGATTTAAACTGGCCAGTGGCCACCGCTCTGCTATTGCATCGTGCAATTTGCATATTTCTGTTTCCAGCCCGGTGAGTGATCACTTGGACCTGGAGCTGGTGCTGTGACCGTCTTAATTACCCGGCCGCAGACGCGGGATGCGAAAGTTGTTGCATTGCCCCTGTTGCATTGTTGACCAGTGAAAGTAACAATTGGCGCAGCTTGTCGACTCTTTTTCCTTTGCCCCAACACTTGGAATTCTCGAGCAGCTAACAGACAAAGCTCGCAGTGGGATTGATTGGTCTGCCGATGGCAGCTCGCTGTCTGTGGTCGCACTTAATGAGAATGAGGTAATCCGTATCGGCTGAAGTGGCTCTGCTCCAAGCTAGAATCAATTGGCGGGCGCAGCTGCGAAGAAAGTTTTCGGCCTGCCGATCGCCAATTTCGTGTAAACATGTCTTTAAGCCAGCCTCGAAAATATTTGGCCGTCAAGCGACCAGCAATAATTACTCAAAACCCACCCCACTTCCAGCCCGATTTAATGGCTACATATTAAATCACGGGGAGCACGCAAGCGTGCGGGTATTCGGAGGATTTTAGATTTTGCCCCACAATCCGCTGCCTGAAACGACTTTTACGAGAAATTAACAGAGGCGGCGAGAGGCTGAAACCGAAACCGACACTGAATTGCCCGGGCAATAAGCAAATCCGATCTGTCAGGATTTTTGGGCCATTTGGCTGATCGAGCAGGCGGCCGGATAGGCTTATAATTGTCAAAGTGCCAGTGACCAGTGGCCAGTGGCCAAGAGAGTGGCCCCAACCAGACGGACCTGGGTCGTAAAGACGTGGTTATGGCCTTGACCAGTTTGATAGTGAAATTTCCGTTCAGGTGCTTCTGTCTGATTGGCTTAATACTCAAGTTTAAGTACTCAACTCTCCAGCAAGTGCCGATTCCTTGACCAACCTAATTGTTCTTTATTGAGATGAAACCAATTCACCTACAAATAACCAGATTCGGAACTTAAATATATTACCCTATTTAAGTGGCACTATCAAGCTAAGAGCCTATAAATATTTAGGTTTAGTATTATATTTAATGGCAAACATATTTATTATCGTGACATTTCAACGACTGCGGCTTGTGTGAGACTCTTAAACTTTTAATGGAGTTGTGGGCTCAGTTGCATCAAGAAAGTATAAATTAATTTAGAGATTAACAATTTATTACCAAAGTGGAACGGTTTTATCTAAATTTGATGCACATTTTTCATCACCATTAAATTTTGTCTGAAATTAAATACCAAATATTTACATATTCTGTCTCAACGTATTGAATGTTAAATTTATAGACCTTCTTCTAGAATTAGTTTACTAAATTTACGTAAATCGCCATATAACTTGGAAAATAAATTCAAAGCAGGTTACTAAAAAAACAAGGAGAACGCAATGTCAAGTGCATCGACTATCAGATACCCGTTACTCAGCTTCTCTCCCTTTTCTTCTCCTACTTTTTATGTTATCCATTCTCGTTCTTCTCTGTTCCTTCACTTCTATAAAGTTAAAAAATTCAATATTTTTCAATCAGGCGCCATGTGTTTTTCCTCTTCCAATAAATGTTAGATTCCACCGATTTTTTAACAGAAATGTTAAGGTGTAACGTTTTCTAACAGCGGCAGAGGACTTTTCTCTGCCGCTGCTCTGCCACTGTTAGAAATCGTGCAAATGTTTCAGTTGATTTCCGCAAGAGGTCGCTAGAATGCATTTGTCTGTATAATGTATGTAAAATCGTGCACAAATCGAAATCTTACTTAATTGTACATCAATCTATACATGTAGAATCGGGCGCCATCTACTTGGCCAAACAGGTAAACATTTAACAAGACCGCCAGAGGTCCCTAAATGTGGCCTTGATTTTTAAAATTCCCAACTGCTTTTCTGAGACTAGTTTTATATAAGGCCTTTTACAATTAGACGTCGTTCTAAATTAGATACTAATTACCAGACGATTTTTACAAGGTATCCAGGATACGAGCCACTAAAACCTAGAATTAAAGCTCTCAGAAGCATAAAAGCTGTTTACCAACGAAGAAAATCCACTGAAGACGATACACACACCTAAATAGCCGAGTTACCCTCCGACGTAACGAATACGTTCCACATTTGGACTAAGAAAAACTTGGTGTGGATCCTGTTTTTTTGTGATTTTTCTCAGAAATTAAAAGAATCAAGCGTTGCCAGACCGAAAAAATGCAGTCTCATTACCAGTTACCAGATCAGGAAAAATATGACTCATGTTCATGAAGAGGAAGAACACATGGCGCCTTGATTCAAAAATATTGAATTTTTGAGCTTGATAAAGTGTTGGCCAAGTACAAATAAAATAAATAAATAAATATATGTAAAATTAAAGAAAAAGGAAATTATTTACCCTTGCTGGCTTCTCCATGTCCATTTCTTCCTTTGCTTCTGCTTTCTGTAAACATATTTAAAAATGTAGTGTATTAAAAGTTAAATCTGTATTTACTAAAAGTTAGTAAAACCAACCATCCATCATTTCGGCATCCTCGCAGCGCCTCAAATGTCTTTCAAAACATTTAAGGCACCTGAAGGACTTGCCGCGCATCCCACACTCGCTCTCACGACGGAGTCGTGGATAGAAAGGTGGCGCCTGCTCGGAGCTCCGAAACTGGGTCAAGTAACACCTTGTCTGGGCTTGCCCTTGACAGCATGTCCTTGGTGTTGATAAAAGCGGAAAATGCGGTAAGGATTCTTAGTTATTTAAATTCAAACAATGGTGTGAAACTTTCATAAATGAGGGAAACTAGAAACAATACTAGATTTTAGGGCAAAATTGTAAATAATATATCTCTATTTTGCCCTAAAATAAAATGTTTAAACTATGAAATCAATCATTTGCTCTACCAGTGATTGAATCAACCTATTAGACCTGCAATGATTTTTATTTTTAAGATTTTTATTTAAAACTCATGAAATAATCGGAGTTCTGTGAGTTTTATATAAGGCTTGATAAATAAAAACCTATTTTGAACCATCATAATATGATTTTAAGTTTTATTTTTGATCGAAATAATAAAATAATGAAATAAAATAATTATTAAAGTAACAATAGTTGCTTTTCTATGACTATGTTTGGTTCGATGTGGTTTTTATGTGATTTTTCAGATTTTGTCAGAACTGGCTGATAAAATTGATAGGTCATTATATGTACATTACATTTTTAATTGATTTATAATAAATTCTTAATAAAAATCATCAATTTGTGAATAATACAATATTTTGATCCTAGTCGTTAGCTAGAACTAGGAGTTTGGGTTCTCCCGAAAGATTATTTTTTGTAAGCAATGAAAACCAAATATATAGAGCTGATTTTCAATTATCTTAGGAGATATTCAGTCAATTTAAAAAAAGGTCGTTAATAAAATAAATATTTAAAATTACTCACCCTTTCTAAAGGATGTGTTGCCAGAGAATGCCATTTTTCACTGGCCTAAGAACTTGCACAAGGATAGTTTCACAGCCGCCAATTGGTGCTGGTCACATCCCTGACATAGATTCTGCAACCTAAAAACTCGAAAGTGGGTCAGCAAGTGACGTGGCTGGCTGACCCATTTGCGCCCTGAAACTTGCCTAGTTGCAAAGTTGGCCAGTTTGATGGCGTCTTTGGCCTGATTTCGCAGCCAGGGGTAGTTTTGATTGTGTGCTCACTCGATTGAACTCCGCCTGCCAGCGGCAAAGTCAACAGTTTGGCTCTGACAGCTGGTTGCAGCCTCCTTTCCCTGGCTTTCCCCTTCGAAACTCAACTCGACCCAATGCAACTCTCTCCCCTCGGCCGCCCAACCCAACCCAATTTCATTCGAGGCATTTATTTGTCTATTGCTGCGTATCGGTGTTTGCCTAGTGCCCATATTTGTGTATTGTCCAAACAAAAGTCTTGCATCTGAGCAGCCAAACAATGAAAACTGTTGTCTGTTTTCCACCAGCACCAGAATTTATGACCCAATGTCAACAGCACGCACAGTTTCCCAGTTGGAGGTTTGGAGGTTGGAGGCGCAGCTCCACGGATTCTCCTTCTGCTTTTCCATTCCTGGCTTTCCGATTGAATCGTCCATCGGTGAAATCGGCCCGCCAAGGAAAGTTGCTGTCAGGTGGCCGCTTGACCCCAGCCGACGAGTTGGGTTGGCCGGATCGGTCGGATCCCAGCCTCAAAACTCCAAGTGCACCTAGAAAAATAAAGATTATCATTGCATATTTAGCTCACATTTCTTAGAACATTTATATGAAAATATTACCAATTTCGCCAATCAAATTATTTTCTAACTCACACACTGAACAAAGTTAAAATCTGGAACAATATGCAGACATACATTTAAATGTTCCCATCGTTTTTCAGTGAAGTTGATTCTTCCTTAAAAGTTCTACTTTACAAACCGTTTCTCATAATTAAAAAGAAATATTGTGAATCACAATTTATGATGTATCTTAATCCGCAAATCGTTTATCAAAATAACCTAACCATAGGTTACCTTATGCCTTATAAGGTTTCATACTTCCTAGAAATATGATACTATTTATGACTAACTATCTAATAATATATTGTTATATGGATCTAATTAGAGAATTTAAGTTGGCTTTCTAAAATAGATAGAGGACTTGAATATGTAGATAGTAAAGTAGATAGTATATATGCTTTGCAATACTTTCCGTGGAATTACCCACCATCTGGATCATAAAACTGTCTTCAGATTTATACGTACTCCAAGTGATAAAAGAAGCACCTAATTAAGACCCAGACCCAGTGATATTTTCTCACTGTGTCGAACCGGTTGTCAAAATCAAATCTCTATCAGATTGTGGCGATGCCTTTTTGTCATTCACATGTCCAGACTGCACATGACATAAATTTGTATCTGCAGCTGATTGTGAGTCGTGTAATAGCAGCATGTATCTTGTATCTGCGCTCATCTTTGTCTACAATTTATGCTTCCTGCCCGTGCAGTCCAGTCCAATCCAACCCAAGCCCCATCTCCGTCCACTTTCATGTCCGTGCTGACATGTTCACATCAATCACACGACCCTGTTGTTCGCTGGTAACTTGATTTTCCATTCGGTACCAGCGAATCTCCCCTCGCGACCTGCTGGATGTCAAAAAAAAGTGGTAGATACTCTTGCCAGCGAACAGGTAAACATTCTAATGATCCCCGCACGCAACTTCAAATGTCAAGGCCTTCGGATCTGGAGTGGGAGTTGGAGTTCGAGTTTGGAGTCGGAGTCGAAGGCAAAGTATATATGCTAACTCCGAGTCAAGGGCGATTTTCCGCCATCTGCGATTTGCGTTCGGAGTTCGGAGTTCTGTGTTTGTTTTGTGTTTTATGTTTGGCGACTGACATCTTTTGATGGACAACTTAGACGCGGCGTCGGTGGCATGTCCACATCACGTCCATGTCCATGTCCAGGCTCTTGTCCACGTCCAAGTTCGCAGTCATGACAGCAAATTTGCCTCACTTGACATGTTCCTTCCAACTTTGGGGGTGAACCGAAGCGGCTCTAATTAGTGAGTGCCAGCAGATGGGGTTGATTACGTAATGCCGCAATAAGTTGTGGAAATTCGGAAGATTGGGATAGGTAATAATCCAGAAAAGGGGTGGGAAGAAAGATATTTTTCACGGATTTGCGTGTGGAAAAACATAAAGAACTCTACTTTAAAGAGAACCTAAAAAAGTAATTACCAATAGGATTTTAAATTGGAAAAGCTAAACTGTTTTAAGGTATTAATAAGTACTTGTTCTAAGAATTAATTCTACTTAATATATTTTTGTAATTATTGGTCGATAATATTTAGGGTAAAGCTGTCAAAAAATATTCGTTGTCTTAAAAAGTTTGCAAATGTCGGAGGTTATTCATAAAGAAATGTTAATATATGTATGTACTCTATGTAACTACTTCCTTTACTTTTAACAATAAGATTAAATTGAGAACTGAAGGTGAGAAATTGTTTGCCCTCGGTAACACAAATTTGAACAGGTGATAATAGGCACTCCATTAAAATCAGATATGGACACTTAATCCGCCCCGATTCAGTGTCGTTAATTTGCATACAGCTTGCACTTTCTCTGCGTCATCGCCATCTCCAGTGGCAACTGCCCTCATCTTCTCAATCCGTCGTCCGATCGGGGTAATTTCAACTTGATTTCTTGCCAACAAAGGCCGTCCATTGTGGGACCTATACCTTCGGCGATACCTAGGCATCAGCGTAATTGAATGGAACGGTATGGAATGACATACATATTTTCGAAATCCGGTTTCGAAGGCGATCCAATCAAATCCCCACTCGCACACGTCAGAGTGCGCATATCTACGGGTATAAGCATGTGATAAAAGAGGGAATGGGAATACACTCGAAATTAGGATTAAGATAAATAAAACAGAATCGGATTAAAGAAATTTGGATATTCTATAAGCTCGGAAATTGTATAATAATAATTTATGAATTTCTTATGATCTTATATTTATAATTAACGTTCTGTTAACACCATGAATATATCTTTTATATCCCCGTTGCAATGCTATATTTATTCCGAGTGTAGGAAATTAAAGCGGCGCCCTACCAAACGCAGCGGCCCTAATAACACTGACAAAAAAGGGTTAAAATAATAATTACAGCTTTACAAAGAAAACCGAAAATCCGGTTTGATTTTCATAAAATTCGAATAAAATCTTTAAATTGGTATGTGGTCAGTGGGTGGGGGAGGGGTGGGGCAGTAGGGGGGTTTACATATCTCAAGTGCAACAGCTGCTGAGAACTTTAGCAGGCTGCCCCTCCAGTTGGAGCGAGTCCAATCAGAACGGCCAGCGAATTGGGGCCGCTGTTAGCTAACAGTCGATTCCCGTTCTAATTGCGCTCTCTTACAGCCTGTAATGCTCTCCCTCTCTTTTCCCTAACATTACAGCACTCTTATGCACTCTCGTTGGCGCTAGAGCGAGACGGCAGCCATTTCTATTGCCCTCTCAGCTGGTTGACCTATTTTCCAGTTTGGGTAATGTGTCAATGCGACGGTGTGCGTGTATCTGTGTAACCGAGTGTCGGGGCATCTGTATCTGTATCTGTGTGTGCATGTTTTCTGTTTTCTGTATCTGACTATCGCCATCTCGCTCCATCTAACGCCTATGCTTTGTTTTGGTTTTGCCTCTTGCCTTTTGCGTTTTCCTTCGTTCGTTGCCTTTGCTTTTGGTGTTGTAATTCATGGATTGCATTCACATTTACATTCACTTTGTTGTTTTCTTTTCGTAACTGCGTATTTGTTGTAGCTCTGGTAACGCTCTGTTGATTCGAGTTGTTGTTGCTGCTGCTGCTGCTGGTGCGGAATTTCCACTGGAGAAATGATTAATTGAATTTACCAGATAGTTCATCTTTGCACTTGGCCGCCACTCCTCTTCATCTTCTTCTAATTCCGCCAGCAAGGGGGAGTTGGGAGGAAATCAGCAATCATCACCTACCCATATCAAATGTCAAAATACCAGTTGAACTTCTATAGCTTGGATTTCTATGGATTGAGATATGCCTAACCTTAGTTTATTGGCAAAATAAAGTCTATTTACAAGATCTCACCAGTCTAGTAATAAAGCAATCCAAAAACCGATTGTAAAAATACTTTATAAACTCACATTCATAGCTCAACTTTACAACCTTTGAGGCCTCACTCATATCTGTCCTCCTTTAAAGGCATTGTAAATTTCAAATCACAATTTATACTTTCCAAGTTAGGTGTTAGACTTATAAATAAAAATACTGGTTGTTGTGATTTCTTGAGCTTAAATAAGAGCTAGCCCACTATAATCTGAAATCTATTGTTGTTGTGATTATAAAGATAAGCTCACAGGCCCATAAAATGCAAATCAACATGAATAAACAACAATAAAATGTACATATCAACACTTTTCCCTGTGTAGTCTCGCATAGATAAGACCTACATAAGTTTTTCCCTCGGTTGTAATCAGTTGAGTTTTCGGCCAGATAAGAACTGAAAGCATTATATCCGCACTAGCCGACAAGGTCTTCCGTCCTCCATTTCTGACTTTAATTTTTGGTTGACTTAGCAATCAGCCATCGGTTGGAGTGGGAAATACGCAGTGCATTTTCTATGATTTCGACTCCGTTCGCAAATGACGTAGTCAATAAAATGCTGGCGGTGTGAAAAGCCCCAGAAAATCCACCCCGAAAAGGGAGCGGAAAACGCAGAAACTCCAGAGCCACAACCAGAACAATATAACTACGCAAATCTTGGCCCCGTGGCGTTCGGATGGATGAGATGGTTATTGGAGTTGAAGATTGGAACGCCCTCCCCCTGCCACCGCCCCGCAATAAACGCCCCCTGCCCTTCGACACTTGCTGACGTTGCCGGAGAATGCCTACAGAGGTCATTCCAAAGGCAACAACAATTCTCGGGCTGCGGCGGCGGAGAGCCCCGAAATACCAGAAAACGTCCAAATATATCCACATCCATCCGCAGCAACAGCAGCATATCCACATCTACAGCGCCAGCATGGATTGATGTAAACAAAATCGAATGAATTTCAGAGCACATAACAGCTGTGAGTCGCCAAAAGAGAGAGAGAGAAAGAGAGTGGGGGAGCAGCGCACACACACACGCGCAGCGCTTACGTGGAAGGCACACACACACAGCCCACATGTAGCGCTCTCTTTAACTGTTAAATTCTGTGACGTTATCGTTGCAGACCAGAAAACCGGCCGGCTCTTTTCCGCTGCCCTACGATAACATTTGCAGGGCTTGTCCGACTCTAAAAAGAGGAAGCGTAGAAGAGTATCTTTATATTTTGTTGAACTTCGTTTGAAGGCTAACAAATATAGTTAACACTTTTATAAGCTTAAATCGATAAGAACTTAATCATCTTTAAGAAATGTAAGTAGTGTATACTATTTCTTATACATAGATGCTTTAAAGATAAGCCCCCTGAAGTAGGCAATATTTTAAGTCCATTTGGATTTCCAATTGGAATGTTTTCAAATTTAGTTCCCAGCTTAATAAGTTTGTATTTAGTACGCTTAAATCGGAAATCAATAAGAACTTAAAGTTCCTTAGATTCTTAATTAAGTTTTGTATTAAATAAGGCATTTTATGTCTTTTATATGACTGCTTTTGAGATAAGCCCCCTGAAGTAGGCAATATTTTGAAAAAGATTATGCGAAGTATTTACCATACGGAATATAAATATCTTGATACCAAATGTTTCTTGTATTTCCTAAATAAAATTAATGTCAAAGTAGGCAAACATTTTCAAAATCAGTGAGCTGGTCAATAGGAAAAGCTACTTAACTTAACTAATCTGCGCTATAAGACCCTTAAATCGTGAAATTGAATATATAAAACCGAAAACTTAAGGAGTTTTTAAATAAGATTTTCGATAATGACTGAAGAGGGTTTCCGAGCAGGGTTGGCCCACTCTTTTCGGCTCTCTCTCGTTTGTTTTGAGGCTGAGGTTCGCTGCTCAACAGCTGTTTTCGCAACATTGTTGCTGCGCCGCCTCTCACAGCTGTTATCGCTCTGTTGTTGTTGATAAACCAGAGCGAGTCACAAACACACACGCACACACTCGCACGGGAATTATGATGCGGGTATGCGTTGACAAGTGCTCTATGGATTGGTTTTTTTTGTTAACTGCGTAGTATGTTTTGCTGCTCTTTTTTCCTATGCTACGCCAGGCCACTATGTTTTCCCCAATTTAGTGATGGCGTCATTGTTATGCTGATGGGCTACTGCGCATATAGCATAATTATGTGGGGCCTTTCCGCCGATTTCCCAATGTCGGACACTCTGTTAGCCGTGGAAATTGCAGTTTTCCCCTAACATTTTTATGCTGCGGGGAGGCCGAGGCCTCACCTCACGCACACATGTGTTTTATTTTGCTTTTCCAAGCGCAGGTAGATGCCATAGAAACAACGAATGTTCGAATGTACATATAAATAAGAGAGAGAGAGCGAGGGAGAGGGAGAGAGAGTCGGAGAGCGATTGCCAGTGCCTATGTGTGTATCTGTGTGGGTAACTGTAACTGGCCGTTTGCGTTTCGTTTCGTTTCTCGTTCGCTCAGGCGGACCTCAGTCTCTGATAGCCAACTCTCGGGAGCAGACCGATAAGCGCTTTTCGGGCCTTTCCGCCAAACCAAAACAGCAGAAAAACAGAAAACTAGCCAAAACAGCCAAGTGAAAAGCGCAGCAAACCAAGTAAAAGCCAAAAACCCAAGGCGAACGGGCCCATTTTTTGGTGTTTCGTTCAGTTTCTTGGGCCAATTTTGAAAAAAAAAATAACGGCCAAACAAAGCAAAAAGTAGCAAAACTTCAAAGCCAAAACAAATCAGTGCAGCAGCCGCCAATTGCATCCCATATTGCTCTCCGGCGAGTTTGTATCTCTGTGTTCAGTGTCCCTGTGTCCGTGTGTGTGCGAGTGTGTGTTAGCAAGAAAACTGAGAGAAAAGTGAAACGACCGGCAGCGAAAGCGCGAAAAACAACGGCGACAAAAAGATACTTTCAACTTGCAGGAAGTTCAAACTGCAAGCTGACATTGCAAGCGGTCAAAATTGGATTATGCTTAGGCACAAACGCAACTGCCACGCCATTCAGACGCCCAGCGACGCCGAGCATGTGAAATTAAAGCCGCACTTCCATCCGCCCCAGTGGCTCCTGCACCGCCTCACCTTCTCTCTGGAGCTGTATCACAAAAACATCGTCAAGAAAGTGCCCAGTTTCGGCAAGTCCCTCGTCTTCAGGCTGACCAAGAACGTCTGCCAGACTTAAATCACCCAAAATATCACCCAATAACCCATAGCAAACTCAACAACAACAACAAAAAAAAAGACAGAGTGCGTTTAAAAAGTGAATATAATTAAAAGGAAATCAAGTGTGCAAATCAAATACTCAAAAGTGCAATAAAAAGCAAAAGTGTTTACAGTGCGAGAAAATGTGGGCAACCATTAAGGCCAAGTTCAAGCGCTAAGTTCAAACAAACAGACGTAAAACCGAAATAGAAGACTAGAGAACCAGCGCTGCTAAACGCTGGAAACGCAAATTTCAAGACCCCCAATTGGTAAAACCGAAGGTACAAAAATGTCCACCGGCCGCCGTTTGGCCAAGCGCTCCATCATCGGCACCAAGGTGTGCGCCAAGGGTCCGGACGGCCTCTGGTACTCCGGCACCATCTCGGACGTGAAAACGCCGCCCTCGTACATGGGACCGCTCTCCCCACCGCCGCCGCCCACCTTCCTGGCGCCGGGCGAGGCCCAGCTGAACGCCGACACGCGCTACCTGGTCCGCTTCGATTTCAAGACCGCCGTCGAGTCCCCGGCCGCGTCCACGTCCACTTCCTCGTCATCCTCGACCTCGTCATCGTCCTCGTCCTCGTCATCCTCGTCCACATCCTCCACAGATCCGTCGGTCATCGTGGAGGCGCGTCGCGTTGCCAGCGTCCACATCAGTCCCGCCCAGGCCCTCCGCCGCAGCGCCATGATCAAGGAGTTCCGCGAGTCGGACCTCATCGGACCCGGCTTCCGCTCCATCATGGACACCGAGCTGCAGCCCGGCCAGCGGGTCTACTTCACCTACAATGGGCGCGAGCAGAGCGGCGATGTCGTCAAGCACGACGCCACCAAGGACGAGGTGATTGTCAAGATCACAACAGTTGGAAATGAGGTGAGTTGGCTGGTTATGCTATCATCTATACCCAAGAAGGGGAAGTTTCTCAACTTTGGAGAACTAACTATATAAAATATTAGAGTTATGAACAAGAAGGGGTTTTCGCTTACTAGATAACGACTTTCAAAAGTTAAATGCTATTTTAAAATTGCTGAGCATTTTCAATATTTGGATTTTTGTGGCTATCGACTAGAAGTGAACGTTTAAGCATTAGAAAACCAAATACCAAAAAACGGGGAAATTAAAATAAATTAAGTTTGGATATATTTGAGATACATTCAGTATAAATATAAATAACTAAGATTTTACAAGATACGATTTACCAGAAGGATATACAATACTTAATTACTTACCTACAATTTTAATTTTGATACAAACATTTTGATTTAATTTGATACGATTTTCATTAATACCATTAAACCTTTAAATATGTTTTAAATTCCCATTTATGTATTTACGTTTTTAAACTTTAAATACTTAAAAATCCAAAGTAGATATTTATTTGTCATTTTCAGAATCTTTTCATGAATTTATTTCTATGTATATAGACTAAAAATCTTTATGGTTTAAGGCAATGGATTCGCCTTAAAATCTTTCTAATACTTAAAAACAAAACTTGACACTCATCCTTAATGTTATCAATCCAAGCATAAACTTAAAAAAGTCACAAGCTTGTATTTATTTTCGTAAAATTTTTCTAACTTCTCTTCTCATTTGTTAAGAAAAGTTTAAAAATTGTGCTCTTTAGTCACTTTAACTATAATTTGATAAGGAGGGAACTGAAATACGAGTTCCATGCAGCTTTGAGATACTTTTTTTGGGGTTGACCGCTGCAGCTGGGGAAGGCTGCTGGCTGTTCTGTCGACGCTTCAGTCGTCATCATCGCCAACATCATCATCATCGCCATCATTGTGGGGCGGCGGAAACTGTGTCAAGGTTGGCTTGGCCACAGCCAGCCCCTCCCCCTCGGCCACCCCCTTTTCGGGGGCGCAGCATACACATGCACATATGTATCTATGCGCCTATGTACTCGGCTATTCAGAGCATATATTTACTCGCACCCCAGTGTTCGGTGTTCAGTGTACAGTACCGTTCGAGATATAGTGTGTATATGTGCAATCACGTTCTATGTGCAACTATGCAACGAATAAAAAAGAAGAAAAGCACAAAAAATACTTGTCGAGGGTCGCATTCCGCTTTTTGGCACGTAATTGGGTTACGCTCTGGGTTGGCCTTCTTGCGTATGTGCGCTCCGATATAGAATCCCCCCTCCCCCCCTTTGATTTAGGGGCCAGTTCGAGCCCCCTCCGAGATTAGATTGGCCAAAAGCCGAAGCTTCTTCAGATTTAATTATCTTCGATGGAAAGGGACACCCGGAAAATTATTCAAGTCACTTTATTCCAATGTAACTATAAAATTCCATAATAAATATCTTTAGAAAAATGCAACAGTTTCAAGGAATTTATTGGTCTTTTTATTATAGAGCAATGCCACTCAGTCGTGAATTTTCCCCACATGATCCCACACACATGATCTAGCTAATCCTCCAGCCACAGCCCCTTTGCCATTACGTCACTCGAATCGTTGAACTGCTCGCTAAACAAACACAAACAAGATTAATAATAATAAAAGCGGCGAAAAATAATTCGGTAGTGAAACATCATCGGATGGGGCATTTTTAGAATCGCCCCGCAGCCGAATGCGAACCCAACAAATCTCAATGACGACGACGCTGTTCTGCGGATCGCGATGATGTTGATGATGATGGTGTCGTAATGAAAATTTGTTTAGAATTCGGTTTCGTGAAAGAATTCCGCTAGAGGAACCAAAACACCCACCCACAACAACAACAAAAAAAAGAGAAGAGTAAAATAAAAGCCAATAAAGAGAGGTTAGAGGAAAAACAATTGCAATAAATGCGCTACAATTTCAGGGCTAAATAGAGATACATGGCTTGAGGTTTCTACGCTTTACAGCTAATTATATAGATTAATTCTACGGACAGCGGCCGCGCCTTGACAACAACAACCGGCTGGGAGAAGGAGATAGCGATACCCGGAGAGAGGGAGAGCGCGACAAGATCAGATGAACTTTTCGAATTGCGTCATAAGTCAGACATATAGATGGCAAAGATACAAAGATAGTTAGATACATGAGCGGAACACATGCATCTGTGAGATACAGGCCTGCACAGATACGAAAACTAATACCAAAGCGGTTTGCCGGCTGACTGCGCTGCGGCGGGAGAGAGATGCAATAGCCGGCTTCAAGCTGTGCTCCGTCCCTTTCTCTTCCTCTCGCCATCTCTGTTCCTCCAGCGTGGCACTTTGCCCGGCACCTTCGGCTTTCCCTTGCAGTTTCCACAGATTGTTGTTTTTCTTCACTGTTTTTTTTTGTTTTTTGCCGGCTCGGGGTTTTTTCTTTCTACTAATAATCGCTTAAAACATTTGAAATTGTTGCATACGAATGCCGAGATACTCGTCACGAGCGTAGATACACATAGAAAAACAGGCTCTATTGACATTTCGTATTTTGATACTATCATAACAGATATGAGTTCTATCAGTTGGGTAATTTTTAAGATTTTTTATACATTTTTCAAATGAAGAGAGAAAATTAACTTAAGTACATAATATTGTCACTGAATATAAATGTATATTTTGGTCTTTAGAATATAGCAGTTGATAACCAATTGTTTTGGGAACATGATCCCAACTTTGATATTTTAAATGTTTTGTTATGATATATGGGAGCACGGATTCAAAAAACTTATAACGATATATGAGTTTTATGAATCCATGTTCCCAATTTTAATGGTTTTGGATGTAAAATCATCAAATTGATCAGCTTTTCCTCCCGTGTAGCAGTAAGTTCCGAGATACAGATACAGATACGCGCTCCCCAATGCCAAGTCGGCTGCGCGTATCTTTTCCGTGTGGCGAGTCGATAAATTTGTCAGTTGGCTAGCTGGCAGCCAGATGTGTGGGCTTGTCCACAGCCCGATGTCAGCCCATTGTGCCCAGTATCCAGTATTCAGTATTCAGTATTCCGTATTCAGCATTCGGTATTCAGTATGTCGTATGTGGTATCTAGTATCCAGCAGATACAGAACAGATACCCGGACTGTGACCCGATCGAGTTTGATGTGTTGCCCAAAAGGGGAAAACACTGAAAATGTATCTATCGCAGCTTGTTTGTTCGCTGGCTTTTACGATCCGTTCAGGGGGCTGGGGGTATTCGTTATTGGAATCTTTCGGCATAATCAGCTATGGAAATGTGAGTCGCACAAAAACGTGCGACTTACAAGCTCCAACTTCTATGACCTCATCATTAGCCACAAATTCGACAAAAAAAAAAACTGGAAAAGTGAAGAGCTCAAGTTCGCCGCTGCTGTTGTAAGTCAATCAACAATTGGTTTTTTGTTTGCTTTTTTTTGGCTGGTTTCGTAATCGAAAAATTCAACTGGCTGTTGGGAGGCGGGGAAATTTGTTACATCTATCAATAGTTGTCCTCGCTGGTCACGTGTGTGTGTGTGTGTGTGCTTGACTCCAGCCCAAAATTTGTATTTTCGGTTCGACTTGAGCAATTGCCTTTGTTTGCCGCAAAACAAGTTTTTCCTCTCTTGTTTTGTTTGCCTCGGAAACGTGAGGCAATTAATTCTAAGGTTATTTTAAACGAGAAACTTGTTGCACGCATTTCCACCGTCATCTCCATCTCCATTTTCATTTACATTTCCACGTCCATTTCCAGTCGCATTTCAATTACGATGACGTATAATGGCTGGGGCCCATGAATCAAGCGTCCAGCAGGAGCAGCGCATATAATTTGCAAGCTCATTTAATGGAGGGCCCAAAGAATTAAGCTCAACTGCCGGCCAAAATGTCGGGTGTAATTTGTCAAGATTCCGGACTCTCAAGACGGGTAGCCCACTCCGATTTGCTGCCACTTCCGCCCTGCCCAGACCCGGGTAATTTGTAGTTTCTCCCTCGTTATCTCCCGTTCTACCTACCTGTGTTTTGCATTTAAAACGAAATTCAGTTTAATGGCATTGAAATTGACATTGCCTTGTGATTTTTTGTACGCACGCAACCGCTGCTGCCGCTGCTGCTCCCATTTCTCCAGCTGGCTGGCTTTTTACTTTCATTGCTGGCCCAAAAAAAGTGTATATATATATTTAAGCAAGTTCTGGCCTCTCACTTTTCTGGCTGCGACCCATTTTTGGGCCGGCTAAAAGTGCATTTTGGCCAGCTGACCAGGTGAATGGCAATGACAGTGGCACTTTTGTTGGCAGCTCATTTGTTACGGCCACTTTCGAACTGAAATCCATCAGAGGTTTTGTGTTTTTCTGTTAGCTGATAATTGGATTAACTCAAAACTTTCCATACCATGTATGTTTTTTATAAATCCATTACCTCAGAGATCGTTAATCAGGGGCCCCGATCAGCTGAGGAATTTGAGCATTTATGAGGCCTTGTTTCGAGTCCTGTCTGCTCTTGCTGCTGCTTCCACTTCCCATATCCTCCTTGTTCGCAGAGGACTTCGACTACCCGCTGTTCAACCCGGTTTCTGGATATCGGAATCGGCTAACGACCTGCCCAGGGTATCCTCTATCCTCTAACCTCTCACTCTGCGTCTAACCCTCCTTTTTTCAGTTTCTGTGCATTGCTATGGTTTTACAATACCGGCAAAAACATAAATTCCCTTTTTTGTTCTCTGCCTGTATGCCGTTTTTTCGTGTTGTGTTTGGAACAGGCCACTTGAGACCGGCTTTTTGGGTTTTTAGTTTTCAGTTTGAAGTTTTCAGTATTTGGGTTTTGGAACTCTGGACATGGCATGCTATTGGCCTGGGTGCTGCACTCTAATGACTAATCGACCTTGCCGAATACTCGTAGATCAGAGAGCAGGTAGAGAGTGGCCGCTTTTTGGCAATTTATACCCGACAATGCACTCCAATTGGAAGCAATAAATCCAGGGGAGTAAATATGACAAAGAGACGCTTGGCCTTTGTGTTATTTTGGGGTCCCTAGTGCTCTTCGGTGACCTTTTTGCAGGTTGAACGACTTATCCTCTGGTGGTTTTGGGTTACAAGCGGTCTCCGTCTCTGCCATAGTGTTAATTTCTTTAAGGGTATCATGACTCACAGATCAGCCCAATCGAAAGGGAGCTATCACCCACCATTGGCGATTGCCAACCGACAAAAAAAAACTGAAGGTGAGAGACCAAAATCGAAACGACTTTCAAAAAATGCATATAGCTTGTTTCGGTTTCGTTTGAGTTAAACTTTTTGTGATTTCAAAGCAGCGCCTTTATGTTGGCTGATTTTTTTGAGCTTATTCAAGCGGCCTTTCAGCACAAGCTCAACCAGATATTTACTCACACACCTGAACACCTGATTTTTCGACTATGTCTGGGTGAGTCTGGCGTTTTGGGTACATGCCACCTTGGTATGTGGGTCAGTTTGAAATGGGGTTTTGATTAACGCTCAAAGAAAGACAGCGAGCAGCAAGAAAATAACAAAAATAATCGGGTCCCAAGTGTTTAAGCTTAAGTTTTGTGGGAAAAGCAGTTGGCGGCACGGCCATTCAGATAAAACGATATCATATCGCACATATTTGCGAGCCATTATAAACTTTTATTTGCATAAAACTTGAAACAAAGACTGCAGTTTTTAGTTATATCAGCACCCGGAAGACTTAGTTATTTTTTGCTATTATGAGCATCATAAAATATTTGTCGAAATAGAGTTGGCTTGGAGATTGCGGAACTGCGCCAAGGGCTACTGTATATATATAAAAGTCCAGTTTCCATATGCGAGAGCTTTAATTATTGATCTCCAATCAATTTTTTTTTGCGCAGTATCTTATTCACACGAAAGTAGGTTAAGTTTTTTATGCGTATTTCTTTATGTGCGTTATAAGGCTTTATTTGTTTGGCTTTATTATGACTTAATTTAAAAGTGAAAGCGATGAAGTTGAATTTCGGTGATTAAGTAAGGCATAGAGGAAGACGGTTTTCCCCACAAAAAGAAGTAACCCAAAGCGAAATGTATCGTTTTTTCCAAGCCAACAGAATGTAACACACACAGATACGGATGCGAGAAACTTGCAGATACAAAGAGGCAGTGGTGTTGGTGAGTGGGGCGTGGGGCGTGGGGCTTGGCAATAGGGGGGGCGGGGGAGTCGGAGTCGTGTGCGTGTCGTGGTCTCGTGTGCGTGCCACAGAACGTAAACAAAAATACGAATGTAAAGAGGAGGCGGAAAGTGCGAGATAAACAGAAAACAGCTGTACACACCAGTCAAAGCGAGAGAGCGGGATGGCGCTAGGCAAACCCGTTTCTTATTAACAACAGTTACGCACTTTACGCACGCTCGGTTCGCCGGTGTATAGGTGTGTGTGTGTGTTTGAGAGAGTCTTTTTTCTTGTTAGTATTATTATACATTTTTTGCTTTGAAGAAAAACCGGCTCTGGGTCTTTGGGCTCGGTTTCCACTCGATTCTGCCAGCGGAAGCGCACGCACACACTCACAAGCCGCCAGCCCACACAAAGAAGAAGAAGCCACGCATGAAAATTGCTTTTCATGTGGCAGAGCGCAGCCGAAAAATGAATAAAATAAAAGAAGATGTCAACGTCACCAGTTTACGTGGGGCATACAACACCAAACACCCCCCCCCCCCCCCCCCCATTTGGCACCCCTCTCTGCATTCACCCTTAACCGCTTTTCCATTTCCCCCTTTTTATCACAATTTTGATTTTGTGTTGCGCCCATTTCGCTTCTCTGCGTTTTCCCTATTTTGGTTTTTTTTCCCTCTTCGTAATGCGAGGCCATTGTCACTCTTCCTGGGGGGCAAAGTGGGCGGTGGGCGGTGGGCGGCTGTCAGTGGGTGGCGACTTTCGTCTAGGGCACTGAGAATAACTGTTTCCGGTATTTGGGTCACATGAAATTTAATCAAATTAAAATGTTTCGTCGCATTTTCTGGCTTTCCTTTTCCACCCGAACAGAGAGTGAAAAAAAGCATTTCCTTCTCTCTGCGGAAAAGTAAGGGGGTGAGTTATGGGGTTGGGGGCACCCCTTATTGCATTCCATTGCTGTTGAGTTGCAACAGTTGCCCCTGCACCATCGAGTTGCCAGCCAAATTGATTCTAATTTGAAGGAAAACATTGGGTTCACGGTGAGAAATGGGGGCAAAAAACGAGAGTCGAACTGATTTTATTAAAAAACATTTAATAATCATTACCTATTGACGTTTCTAGTGACAATATATTGATTTTTGATTCAGTAACATTTTTTATGGCAGTTTAGAAGTCAATAACAATTGTTTTCTTTATTAAAATCTATCTAAAATTATTGTTGTTACAAATAATATCTAAAGATACAATTAAATACTTGATATGATAAAACAATTAAGTATAAATGGGTCACTATAGTGACAATAAATTGATTTTTGATTCGGTAATATTTTTTATGGCAGCTTAGAAGTCAATAATAAATGGTTTAATAATTAAATTTGGGTATAAAAATCTATCTAAAATGATTGTAATACTTGTAATATCTCAACACGCAACTAAAATGACTGTCATAATGTTTAAAATACTTGATATGATAAAACACTTAAGTCTTAATGGGTCTTTGATCTTCACGTCACTCTTTCTGTGTATATGTTTGTTAGTTTCTGTGTGGCAATGGCAAGCTGTTGACTTGATTTTCACAAATTTATTGCCACTACTCGCTCATCCTGCCCCCATCCGTCCTCCCTAACCCCTTCGGCGCTGATGTGCAATTGACAGCAGCAACTTGCACCCGGGGGGAATCAGCGGCAGCTGCCGAGCTGAAGTCGCAGCTCAAGTGGCAGGCACATTTCAAAGCTGGAAATCCCTGAAAAGCAAGGCGATAGTAAATCTCGCACGCTTATCGTATACGGCTTATCACGGCCGGACGGACGAGTTCTTCGGACGGTCAATTGAACCCCGAGTGGTAAATGGAGGGGGTCTGTTTGGAAGGCGGAGATCCATTGCAAGTCGATAATGAAAGTTGAATTCGGGGATAATTAGGAGTGTGGAAAATTGAGTTGTGTGGCTGTTGCTGAAAAGCTGTTTAATTGTATCTTTTATATTTCATAAAGAAACATGTTATTAAGATGATGATAATTATTAACTAACTTGTTTATTAACTTTAATAGACATATATCATGTAATTTATATACATAATAAATCATATTTATTATTATTAGAATTATTTAATACTTAAAGTGCAACAATTTGTTATTGTTATAAATAACTTAGATAATTACGAGAGATCACAGTATATAAAAATATATAAATAACAGTATTCAAAATCTACTTAAATCCTTGATTATAGCAATCATTTAAAAAAGTACTTTATATGCCCTGCCTTGAATTTTATAATTTTCTCTTCGACAAATTGCATTATTTTTGGGCTGTGCTTTAATCCATATCTAAATCTCAGCTAAATACCAACATAATACCGGTGGCTGGCAAAAACAAAGTCGAAAACTTCACACTTTCTACCGCTGAGCTGCCGGCTGTGGCCACTTTCTACCGCATTTCGAATGCAGCGTCTGCCAGTTGGCCATTTGTCCGTTTGTCCGTTTGGCCAGACTTTTTTTTATCAGTCTGTCGGTCTGTCAATCAGTCGGTTAGCCACCGGCCGGCTGCACCGCCAAAGTTACCAAAAAAAAAACGAGAAAAAATAAATAAAAAACGCTGAATAAAATACCAAACTTACGCACCCATGAGCGAGAAAGAGACAGAGAAGGAGGAGTGGGGGAGAGATGGCGCCAAAAACAAAATGGCAGCCTCCCAAGCTCCGAAAAACTACAACGCAATATGGTCGCCATTTTGTTTTTTCACCGTTATGTTGGCCCTATGCTCCCTCTCCCTCGCGCTCTTCCTCTTCCCCTCCCCTTGTGCTGCCCTTGTATGTGTGTATTTCGATTTGTTGTATTTTTTGTTTATTTCGAGGCTTCTTCTTTTCATTTTTCCCTTGGCCGCGTAGGCGCGTTGGCTACGTCATCGCCCAATCCCGCCCATTACCCCCCCCCCCCCCCACTCCGCGCACCAAAATTCCGCCGTTTTGGGCTCTATTTTCGTTTATTTACATTTCGAAAGCTACACCGCCAGCCGAATGGGGGGAAAATAAAGGAAAAAAGAAGCTTTTGAGCCGACACACGGCCGATGTCTTCACGCGTTTTCGATGCCAATCATGCGTAAATTACGCGATTAAATTAACTTGAATGAGTTTCGTGCAGCATGCAAAGCAACCGAAATAGGGGCGGCCCTTTCCGCCCTTCCTCGATAATTTCGCCTCGTGCCACCCACTCGAAAATTGGGAAGGAACCTGTACCTAAATTGGACATCAGAATTATAATGAAATAAGTATGATTGGGTGGTACAATTTAAGGGCTCTTGCTTAAATATTAACGGAAAATTAAAATGATTTTTAAAAATAAAATCTTAAAACATTTTGTTTATGCATGTTTATGTTTTCAATATGATTTGAATATTTACATGGGGTAACTAAGACACTAACTTAAGATCTTGAATAAGGTACCCAATAAAAGAAAAAACTCGTATACAGATTTATTTTACCAATCTTTGTAACAATCTTAAGAAAAGACTAGAAAATTTGGCAATTTAAATGATATAAAAATGGAATAAGTAAATATATTCCGGTCAAAAGTACCCATAACTATGTTATTAAACTTTCTACGATGTACAATAAATATATAAATTTTGTATTATTTAATTACCTATAAGTACTCTCTATAGAGACTAACTTTCCCATCACTACATCAACTTCAGTAACTCCTCCCTTGTTTGGGATTTAACAGTTTTCACCTCACATAACAATCAAATTCGCTTTTTTGCCTTTGCTTTGTCTGCGTGTCTCTGGCATACTTCTTCTTCACTTTCGGCCATATAAATTCCAGGGGAGCGTTGACAGTGGCGTCCGCAGAAAAGGGATGACCCACTAATGGAAATTCTCACTAGCCAGCGATGCTTTTACATGCATAGAGTACGCCCCTGGCCAATGACAATGCTTCCGTTTCACTGGCAAACTGCTACGCAATTTCTGTCGTCATCGTTGCCCACTGCGTATACGTAATGTCGGTGCGGAGCGAGTTTGTTTGGCTCTTTTTTTTTGTTGTTTGTTTGCTTACATAGCATTTTTGCGCCGAGTGCTTATCACACTTTCGATGAGCGCTGGCAAAGGCCGGATTCATTTGACCCTGTTTTATTTGCCCTGCCTGCCATTGTGGCCCTCTGTAGCCCTCTGGATTATCCGTGCAATTTCCATTGCAGTGCCATATTTACGAGGCGATTAGTTGCCAAATGTCCCGGGGCCCTGCCTCCTGGCCATTAGCTGTGGGGGTGGACCATCCCCATCTCCATCCTCATCCACTTTCCATTTTCACTTACCCGTGGGCGGCAACAATGGGCGTGGGCGTGGGTGTTCGAGTGAGTGTGGGCCGTAAACACTGCCTATAGCTACGTCACAGGATAAATATAGCACACTCACTGCGGCATTACTCACCCACTCACTTGGGGTTGCTCTCGATGACGTCGTCGGCGTCGTTGATTCGTTTGCCATTCCAGATATTAATTGAACCAATGCAGAAATTCCTTAAGCACTTGCCATAACAGTCTCATTTTTTTCCCAACTTTTGGTCAAAAAAAGGAAGAGAAAACTAAAGAAGTACGCAGGGCAATTGCGATTTGGCAAATGAAAAACAGACAGAGATTCCATTCGCATTTTCTTGACAATTTTGTCTGCGCTACAATGAAGGCTCGTAAAATTTTATCGCCCCGAATAAAATTTAATTGAAACAGGAAACTCTCGCATAAATTCCCAGATCCGTATTGAGACATGAATGACATAAAGGGACGACAAGGAATGGAATCCTTTGAATGCAATGCGCATAGAAAGGGAAGGGTAGTTTATGTACACACATAGGAAATGCAACTGGATATGTTCAATATATTAAGTATCGGGGCTGGAGAGGGAGTGGGAAATGGGAACCAAGTGGCTGCTGAAATGTGAAGCTGATAGTATTTGGGGTAATCCCCAAGCTGTGATATCATTTATTGTCCCCAATTTGTTCGTCGGGGGTTTTATATGCATAGCTGCGATTACCGATCGCTGTGCTTAGTCATCAAGGGTTTTATCATCGGGTTGGTGATCATCTTACACAGAACTCTATATTACTCATGGCGCCCACTGTTCCATTATGCTAATATCTTATGCTGAGTCAAAATTCTGCATAATAAGTCGTAGATTTATGCGTATTATAATAATAATAATAATGATATACCTCCCCGTCCGATTTCGTTTCTACTGGGCTCTGAATTTTTCTTCTCCGTTTTGTTTATACGCCCATTTGGGTTATTCAACTTTCGGGAACGAGAGCCGTTGATCCCGTTCGAGTCTTCCAACTGTTTGGGTCTCTGGATTTTTTGTTTGTGTTTCTGTTTTCGGTTCTCGGTTCATTTCGGCAGGGGAACAAACGCATTTACATATTATCGATTCCGCTGTCTCTTCCCTGCCCCTCCGAGTGCGCTTTAAATCGCCGGTAATTGTACTTGGATTCGGAATTTCAGCTGCAATCTTTGACACTTGTCTCGTTTGCTCTCCTCTGCGTTTTGCTTTTGACGATTATGATTATTATGTAATAATTTGTGAGCCAAATAATACGATTGCAACGTTGAGCCTTAAGTGGTTTGTATTCGTTTGTGTTTTGATTTGGCAGCTTTTTCGGAATTTCATTTCCACTGAAAGGAATATTTAATGAGGAAATATAAAATTGCATTTAGTTTTTTATAAAAAAGTCGTATTTTGTTTTAAATTAATTTAAAAGGACTTAAAACTTCAAAAATAAAATATGAACCACGTTTTTTTGTAGAGTTTTGTGCTTTAGTGGGTCTCCAATATATTATAAAATATTTGTTTTATACATGTGTACTTTTTTGGATTTCAAAATCCTTTAAATATAAATCAAAATCAAATTACACAACTACAAATTTTATAAAATATTTGTTTTATAGATTTGTACTTTTCTGGATCTCAAAATCCTTTAACGAATATAAAAAGTCTCAGCTTTTTATAATGTTTTTGGAAAGGTTTTTTAGTTTAGTTTGTTTAGTATATATTACTGACAAATTTCATAAGAACATGCATGCCTCTGGCTGCCTTTGTGTTAATAACCTACCCTGTGAAGGTTAATAATGTACCCCCGTCCCTCTCTCGCGTCATCTCTCCATCTCTTTCACTGAGCAGCTGCGGCAACAGGTGATCCTTTGCGTTGTTTTATTTCATTTTTTTGAGTCTGCCGCAGTGTTGTGTCTGCCTGTTGCCCTCGCCAGATTTTGATGAAGGTCAACAAACTTGGTGGTGGCTGCTGAACGTGAGGCAAACGAACTCGCTCCTTATGCCCCCTCTCCCTCTAGCCCAATCACCCTGTCTCTCTCTGTCTGAGGGTTTATGTTCCTTTTTTTTTGGTGGCGGTGGCGTCCAACGAAGCCTAAAAATCGTAATTTGAATCCAATCTTGTGTTGGGGAATTCTCTTGAAGAATACCATTCAAAACGAAAATTCCGAAAGCGAGTAGCCCGCTATCAAAACAGAAACCATACGAGTGTACGACTAAGAAGAAGTCCATTAAATGGTAAAGTCGTCATAAAAACTCGGGCCCAGATGCGTGTCAGATTTAATTTAACTGTAAGCCATAGGCAAAGCTGATTTCGTCATAGGTCCCAAAATATGCCGGTTGTCGGTCGAAAAAACTCTGAGAAGAGAAGAAGAATAAAAACAAATAAATAACTATGAGACAATGACTCTACTGGGAAGCAATTTTAGTCTGGTTGCTGGGCGCTTCCCAGGTTTGTTGACCATCCATCTATCCATCCATCCATCTATCCATCCATCTGTTTTGGCCAATGACGAAATAGCTGGCTGGTTCTTGGGAAGCTGTCGGCTGCCGGTGAGCTGGAACTCCATCATCTATTGGCTTTTTGTTTACAAAAACCAGGGGATTAATCAAAGTTTTTCGGGGTGGAGATGGGAGATGGCCCTTTGGCCCCATTTGACCCAGTTGCAGTGGCAACCTCCTCCTGCCAGACAAAACAAAATATTTCACTCGCCTCGTTGGCAGGAGGAAAATGGGTCAAACACTCGATGCCGGCAGGGCAAACTTGTTGTTATGGCTAAAAACGGAGGCGCTGCATGCAAATTCCCCGAGTAAACACGCCAACAAAACACGGGGTGAACAAACAAACCAACCAGGCAAATTATGACATACATTTTGGGACTGAAGACCGAGGGAATGGGGAACCCAGATATCATCAAAACATGGAATCCAAATACGAATCCAACGGATTGTGGCTGATTGGGCTCGTGTGTGTGTGTGTGTGTGTTTGGAAGGGGAGTGGCATTGGAGTGCTTCCTTTGAAGGTATCTAGGTATCTCTTTAAATTCCGAATGCAGCACGAATCACGAATATTGCGTAGCCGACAGGGTGACCAACTTGAGAGTTAAGTGTGTCACTACTGCTGGCTGCATTCGCTGAGGTTTTTTCACATTTCGTTTGCATCACACGAAATAGCTCGAAAAGCAAACAAAAATCGCTGTGTGCTACTTTGCATCGGCTTCTCCCCGGTTTTAGTTTTAGTTTTATTTAGTTTCAGTCTCTTTTGGGAGTCGGTAAACAAACTTAGCGCCTTGCCTTGTCACACTAAAACCGAAACTAAATTAAAGCCAAGTCCAAAATGTATTTGGTGTCAGTGTTACAGTGATGTTTTTGTTTTTCAAGTCAAGAAGAAACGCCCACTGAAATATTTGATATGCTAATGCGGCAATTGCCAAAGTCATTATGCAATTGTCAGTCGTTCAATGCGTACCTGCGATGTGTTTACACCATGAATATCTGAATATCTGAACATCTGAATATCTATATGCACTTGGCTAGTTGGGCAAGTCGGTGTGAATTTTCTGGTGTGAAGTGAATAATAACCTGCCTTGCTTTTCCCAGATGAATTATTTCCAAGTCCCATCGGCTCCATCCATCAGCCATATAATTTGAATTAGTACATATTGCTGGCATTCAATCTTTCAGCCAGAAAATCAAATTCTCATTGCAGCCAAAAATTCTCTTTGCTCATAAAAAAGCAAGGCGAAAATTGCGCAATTTAATTGCTGCTGGCAGACTTTTTGATTGAAATTTATGGCCCATGTTGTCCTCCGTTTTCCTGCTCATTTCTTATTATTTTCATCTGTAGACTTGTGCGATTTTACATGTTAGCCGTGAAGGCGGCAGAATGTTGGTCAATGGCACACTGAATGCACAAGGAAAAAATGGCATAAACAAAAATAAATATCTGTGCACAAACATTCTTTTAAAAGGTTAGAAATAATATTATTTAAGGTAATGGAAAATATGAAAAAGATTTTTTGAAAAAACTAAAGCTGAAATCTATTTATGATCTTGTAAAATGGAATGTAACCAATCTAAAAATGCTATTTATTTTGTAAAAGTATCTTCTCATTTGATTGAGAATTGCCAGTTAATCTGCCAGCCTTAGAAGTTTTCCCTCCAGTGTACAGGAATGTTTGGATGCTCCGAATTGAGGAAATTACAATATCAATTTGTCTTGGAGTGATTTACTGCGAGTCGAGCATAATAGAATTGATTGAGATACTGTATCTGTATCTGGGGCGTATTTTTAGCTGCGCAGTTTGTTTGCACCTCGCACTCGAGGAGAACTATTTCGATTCTCTTCCTATATGCAATATATGCACATGCAGCGCAGTGCTTATAGCTACCCCCGCTTATCTGACCCAAGTGCCGAGTAAATATGCTCTGATACATATTTAGACGGCAGCTAATTGAAAGGCGAACGGAGGAAAACATTTGCATAGAGCTGCAGCTCGGCAGCTCAGCTGCAGATAATGCAAGGCAAGCTTCAGCTCCGGCGCACAAAGAGTGGCCTAATTAGTGTCAAGTGTTGCCCCAACAACGACGACAGCAGCAACATCAGCAGCAGCAGCAGCAGCAGCAACTTCAATGAAAACGACAACATCGCTGACAATGGCCAGACAAAAGAGGGAAGTCAATTAGAAAGATACAAAGCGAGGCACACAAAACTCTGGCTGCTTTGGGATGGTATTGGATTGGAATTGGAATTGGGATTGGGTTTGGGCTTGGGATTTCGATGAGTTGGAGTCTCTGGGTCCCCGTTCGTGCTTAAATTGCAGCCGGCAAACAGTAGCTGAAAATGTATCCACAAGTTCGCTCTGTTGACAGCCAGTGGGCGCACTCGCGTTCGCTTTGGCAAAACGAGCAACAAATCGAGGCGATTGTTGTGATGTTGTGTTGCGGCTGCTATTGCTTCGAACTGAATCATGACCCAATAACCCAATTTTCCAAGCGCAAGCGGCAACCGCAATGACAACTGCAAGTGGCCATAGCAAAAGCAACAGCAATAGCAACAACGACAACAAAATGTATCGCTCAGATACGAAATACGACAACAACAGCAACAAAAAGCTATACAATAGCAACAAAACTCGGATAGGCTTTGAGCTTTAAGCCGTTGGCATTGAGATGGCTTTAAGGGGGCGGGGATTTGCCCCCTCCTGCGGAAGGTGAACGGCGAATCGCCACTGCATTCGCATTCGCACTCGTTTTTAGTTTTCAGTTTTTGGTTTTTAGCAGTGCAACGGAAGACAAAGCACATAAACAGAGAAACAACAACAAAATAAAATAAAAGCAACACCGAGGCAAAGCAGCAATAAATAAGCTTATTTTTAGTTAACTTGCCCAATGCCTTTTGCTGTTTCTGTTTACTGAATTCAAATAAAATAAATGTATAAATGTATACAACTGAATTTCAAATAATAGTAGAGCGTGTTTGTGGAGAGCTTAAAAACTAAGTTTTGTTAACTTACAGAGGGAGAATAAATATAAAGTATTTTAAGATGGTTTCAAACATTCAAAAATTAAATTAATCATATAATTAAGTGGTAAATCCTTTTTTAAAATCCCCTTTTTTCCATTATGATCTCATTTTGTTTTTGCTTTTTAAGAATTAAAAATAACTCAATAAGAACACATTTAAAAGTGCGCTGTATTCATAAGATATTACAATTAAACGTTAATTAATCTGTCTATGTTTTCCATTATTATTCCAAAAATTCAAAAACTATTTTTGTTTGCCTTCTAAGAACCTGTAAATATGTACTCCCATTAATTTAAACACAGCTGTGTTTACATATTTACATTTCAAGAGCTCTCTTCTTTCCCCAGCTATTAATTAGACCTCAAGTCAGATTTTGGCACTTGCTTTGAACTTTGAGACTGCAGGCAATAACAACTGCAAATCAAATAAATGAATGCAAATATGTCAATCAGTCACTCGGCTATTGTGGCAATCTGTCTTTCGGCCCATCAAAATATTTATTAATTTAACTGCCAGCGACTCGAATTACAATTCAGTGCAATGACATGGAAAATGCAGGGATTTAGCCCGGAAAAGCGAAGGAAAACTGAAGCCCTGGCAATCTGTATTTAACACTTTGTGTTATTTGCGATGGCTTAATTCCGAAAAGTTGCGAATTCAATTTACATAGAGCTACAATCGTTGATGCTAATCCAAAGAGCCAGTTGAAATGTGCAATTAAAATAGGTTTAATTTATCTGACAGTCCAATTAGGGTGCATTTTATTTCATTTTTGGTTTACAACGCTCAACGTAGACCAGGTATCGCCCATACGCACCGTTTCCCAATATTTACAATGGCCATGCAAATGGTCGAACATACATATTTTTTGGTGGGCTCTTTTGGGGAATTTATGACGTAGATAAATTTGAATGAGTGGCGGCACGCCTTGAATTTTAATGCACAGCCTTGGACAATCAAACAAAACTGCTGGCTTATAACTTTTCCATTTCGAGCGGAGCACAATGGGAAAACATAGAGCCAAAGTTTGGGTTCAACTGGCTAGCCAGTTGAAAAGTAAATAAACAAAAAACAGATAAATATATTTAGCTCACTTTGCATGCTGCCATCACGTGCTGTCGCCTGAGCTAGAGAATTATGTTTGAATTATGTTGATTTTATGTATTCCGCGATACAACAGAGTAAATGGTTTCATTTTTGAGCAGCCAAAAAAATAAAAAACTCGATACGAGTGACGTCTGATTTTACCTGAGTGGCAAGGCACTACAAAAATACAAAAAAAAACCGAACAAGGAAACGAGTTTGTTACGACATCACACTTCGAATATCAGAAGGTATGGGGGTAAAATGTTAATTTGAAAATATATATATAACTTGGGATTGGAAGCTGCCTTCCACTATTTGAGTTTTAGACCCCTTTTCGACCTAAAGTATCTCGCGATTCTAATTCTCTTTTACATAGTTTCCGTTTCGTTTGGCTTCGTCGAACTTTTTGTTTTGTGTAGGCGCTTATAAAACGAATTCAAGGTTGATTACCGACATCGGCACTCGTGTGCGTCCCTTTCCCCCGATCGGCCCCGCCCCCTCAGCCCACCGCCCACCGACATATAGCACACACTATCACCTTCGTGAGTTGCTGATTTGGACGACAAATGAAAAATTCTCGCGGCCTGCCAGCATTTACTGTAAATAAATAAGGGCCCAAAAGCTACATGCTCTATGCTATATGTTCTATTTTACTTATTTCGTCGGTGGTTGTGGTTTATTTTATTATTTATTTATGTGGCTGGTTAGCCTGTTTTTTATCGCGGCCGTTGTGCGTTTGTTAATTTCATAAATTAAGCTGCCATTGTATGCTGACTGCCTGCGTGTGTGTGTATAGTTGATTGGCATAATGCTAAGGGCAGGGGGTATATGTGGTATGATATGCTATGGCATAGTATGGTTTTAGTTCCAACTGCTGGTAGAATGAAAATAATAAATAACATGTGAAATATTTCCCCACTTGCGGTCCATGTAAACACTGTTGATTGTGTCATTCAGAAATATCTCTGCGACTTGATTTCAATTTATTTATCAATCGCAGCCCTCAACAACTCTTTGAATACTTGTTTAATTTCAGCCGTATTTTTTTTCGGCTCTTTATCAGTTTTTGTAAGTTGTGTTGGTTTTCCCCCTTCGTTTCTATTGCTGTTCAAGGTGAATTATATTAAAAAGAATTTAGTAAAGTTCTCGTTTCTGTTTAGATAGCTGTAAATGGGCTGCGGAAACTTGGAAGTACAAACAATGTCGGGTGATTTTTAGTCAAAGTTCTTTATCGTTTACATGGCAGCCAAATTTCGTAAGAGGAAATTATAAATAAACAGATTTTTTTAGTGGGTGTACAAGATGAATTCCATTCGAGATGATGGCCTTAGTAAAATATTTACCCACTATAGATGGAAATCAAAATAAATGTTTCATTCTCGGTTTCTTTTACTTTCAGGTAAGCTGCCGAGGTTAAACTTGCTCCGTCCGGTTTATTTGATGTTTATTTTGGCACTCGTAAAGGTAAAGTCCCTGTACTTTTCGAAACCCGATTGAATTGCAGTTGGTCAAGAGTTGTTTTCAATTGAGAAATGCAAAAATGTAAAAATGTGAAAACGAAAACAACACGCGCAGGTTGTTCGTATGTATAAAAGTTGTGCAACAAGCGTTGTGTCTGCGCTATTTGCGTTCAACTGTCATGATAACAAAAATAAAACTATTAACTTTTAACAAGTAAAATTAACAACTATTGCCGGCGTTTGTTTTTTACGTCTACCCACTGCAGTTGTGTAAGTGTGTAAAAATACCTGCGCAAACCAGAACAACAACGCCGGCCACAAAAGCTGAATTTTTAATTGTTTGTCATGTTTTAGCTGGTTTTTGGGTGATGCAACGCGATCGCCTGACTCTCAAGATTTCCGCTACGGTTGCAAATGTCTCAGGAGTTCGGCGATTAGCTGGCAAATATCATTTGTAGATTGATATATAGGTTGCCATATGTATTCGACCCTCATTAGTCGATGGCTTGCGGTTATCAGGCGGCATTAGAGGCGAAAACAGCGGCAACATCGCACCCCCATAATATGGTAAATGCAACCTTGGGGGCAACAACAGACGGCAATGCGAAGCGAAGGCGAGCCAATGGCATAAATGGAACTGACATTGGCTATGCAAATGCATCTAAGCATGCGAGAGGGGCGATCGAGCAGTTTATGCTATCTAAATTAAAAATAGCACCATTTATTGAATCCCTAAATTGAAAAATTTTAAAAAATGTCCTTACTTTTTATAGTTTGAATTGTTTTCCAATTATTAATGCCAGTTTTAATATGCAATTTAAAATATTTAGTTTTTGTATTAATATTATTAGTTACCAAGTAATATTGTAATTAGTGAGAGAAAAATGTATTTATATATTTTAAACAGTAATTTAAGAGATACTTTTTTGAAAAAATAAAATAGTATTTCTTTTACTTATTTTATTTTTAAAAATCTAACAAGACATATTAAAAAGATATTGTAGGGATGCCTTCTAGTAGAAATAAAACGTAATGTAAAATAAAAAATAAAATTATTAATTTTATTTAATTAAATAAATGAATTTAATATTAAAAATGATTAACAATTTCAATTTTACTTTAGTTTTTACATATAAGTAAATTAATTTAAAAGAAGCTCAAAAGAAAGTACTCAATATTAAACCAACTTTTCGATCTGCCCACATTTTCCGATTCAGCATTTGCCATTCAGACCGATTTTGGCACGTTTTTGCCCAAGTTTGCGAAAGCCGGTGTTTTGTTTTGTTTCGTTTTGGCCAAGGATGATGAGCACGGTGACCTCCGACCTCCCACTCCGCCTTCCCCTTCCCCTAAGAAAAACCCCGCCCATAGAAAACGAGGGGGCGGAAGGCATGCGGCTTGAGTGCATTTTTTTGCGCACCCTGCTAATCCGATTGACATTGTCAGCTGAAATTCGTTTTAATGTCATTTCGCAGTTGCCATTTCCAAATGGACGTCTAATGGCACCTGCTCCTCAGACCAAAAAAAAAAGTGGTTAAAAGTAGGTAAGGTAAGGTGCTTTTCCGAGCTCTGGGGACACGGATAACTGGCGGCCGGATTGCAGTGAAAACTTTAATCTCACTTCCCCTCGCTGATTGCGGTTTTTACGCTCCACAGTTGCATAAAGCTTCCCGCAATCATCGTTCATTTAGCTCGATCGCCCCACACATTCGCACATAAACGTGTGCCTAACCTTGCGCAAATATTGCAAATTGACCTTTACATAAATAAACGCTATGTCGCTGTCGTCATATGTGGAAATTCGTGCGATTTTATTGTTGTTCGCAATTTAACGCTGTTCTTGTTTTTTACGTACTTTAATTTTAACTGTTTCTGCTGCTCTCAGCTGTTTTTGCAATGAACTTTTCTTAATTAAAAAAAACTCTTTGAAGGTAAATTTCCAAGATATTTTACACGATTTATAGTATGTTCACAATATGTTTATGCTTACAAATATCCACCAGAAACCAAAAAAGCTGAAAGTTTCTAAAATTAGCATCGTATTTATAGGTATATTCTCTATGTTTATTTATAAGTTTTGAGGTATTCCAAGTGATAACTGGCTAGCTTATTAAAATACCATTTGCAACTATAAGTGGGCCTAGTTCCCAGAACTAGCTTCAGTTTCTTATCGCTGTATTCAAGTAATTTACAAGCTCCCATTTCAAGCTGAATCTATTTTTGTCCCATTTTAGAGGCACAGTTTCGAAACCTAAGACTTGGAGACATAAATCAATTAAACGAACATTTTTCAAAAGACCCTAAAATTGGTTCAGTCACTGACTTACTTAACCCTGATGAGGGAAATTAGTGTCGGTGTTCGAGTGCAGGAACAATCAGCAAAGTGACGTCAATTTTAATGGCATTTTAATGGGTTCAGTTGGCAATGGAAGTTACTATTAGAGTCGAACAAGAAGAAGAAGACAAAGACGAAGACGCTGCCATAAATGCCAAATATGTAATTTGCATTTAATTTGACAGTTGAAGTCAGTTTCTATTTCAAATTAATAGAGATTGAGGTTCCTTTAGTTTTGATTTTGATTTTGGGTTAGTATCCTTTGGGTTGGGACTTACAGCCATCTGATGACCATCTTCTTTGGGGTTTCAAGTTCCGAGTTCGTTTCATTTGTATTTATAGAGATTGAAGTTCCTTCGGCTAAGATATTGATTTAGGGTTTGTATCAAAGGATGCAGTATTCCTTTTAATTGGGACTTTCACCCATTTTATGACCATCTTCCTTGGGATTTCAAGTTCCTAGATCCAAGTTTCCAGTTCCGAGTATTTATAGAGATTCAGATTCCTTTGGTGAAGGTTTTGATTTTGGGCTTGTATCAAAGGATGCTGGATTCCTTTTGGTTGGGACTTTTACACATCTGATGACCATTATCTTTGGGGTTCCAAGTTCCCAGCTCCGAGTTCATTTCCCCGTAAGTCTTCATCGAGTTTATTTACCCCGGCTCTCTTGTGGGGCTCGCATTTCGCTTTGCTATTTAACCGCTCTTTATGACAACATCCAGCCAGTTGGCTAAAAGGGAGCTACTTGGCCACTTGGCGAGCTTGTGCACTTGACAAGTTGGCGGCGGCAGGATTGCAGTTGCTTCCGTTGCAGGGCCGTTTGTGCCTTTGAAATCGTATCAAATTTCAGCTGAAAGCAGGCTTTGTTTATCCCTCCTTTGTAGTGCCGTCAATCTCGGGGCCAGGAAAGAAATTTATATTAATTAGCCGAAGCCAAAGTGAGAAGTTTCTGGTGGGTCGTCGGTCCATTCCTTTCATGGAGGAAAACCTGGGGGTCAGTGAAACGACTTTTGGAGTTTAGAAACGCTTTGAACTTAATTCTGGAAATGGAAAGTAGTGTAATTAACATGAGAGGCAAAAACTCCATCCATAAACTATGTTGCCATTTAAAAAGCCGTAAATGTAAATTTCTTAAAAGGTTATTAAAGCAGATATTTTTTGGCTGCTTCTTAGCTTGTCTTATGCAAAAGCACAGAAGACAAAAAGCGCAAGAAAGCAAACAAACCAAAAAAAAAGCGAAAATTGTGCAAAATGCGAAATGTCTTTTAGCGCGTCGTTTACAAGCCATTTCCATTTTAATTTTAAGTGCAATCGACAGCATAAAACAGTTGTTAAAAGCAGCAGAGGCAGCCACTAAGTTTAAAAACAGAATTGCGTGTAAAGTCGGTGCAGCCAGTACAACAACTACAATATCTGGCAACAAAGTGTGCGAAAATTCAGCTTCGAGTTGTTACCCCATTCCAACTCCCCTACACCCCATTTTGTCTCGCTTCAACTTGTTTTATTGCATCGCATTTGCAATTGGCCATTTCTCTCTATTACCCCGGGGGGTTTTCACTTTTTCACCATTTTCTCCCTATCACCCCACTACATCTGCTCAACCCATTCAATAGCTTTTGGCGCAATTATGAAACTTTTTGCATTTTAATTGGATTTTTATTGATCTTACGCACGTGATGGTCAGCCACATAGGCCAACATATATACATACGAGCCTACTCGGCTTCCGATTGCAATATGATTAACCAAGCATCGGACAAGAAATCATAAAAACAATGCAATATGGGCCTAGCCTAACGGCAAACGCAGCCACCAAATGGCCAAAACACAATGGCCAGTTGGCTGGAAAAACGGGGAAAATCGAGGAAAAACGGCCAACTGCAGTAAGTTGCAGAAATGCTAATGGGAAAACGTGAGTTTCGCTCTCGCTCATTATTTCAACTGAAATTTGCCTGCGTTCCTTGGACCGATTCACCAAAGAAAAGATGGTCAAAAAGGGTATGTTCAACTAAGAGCAGGTCTTAGAATCAAAACAGTAAGAGAGCAAAACAATATGTGACTTGGAGATAAAAAAAAGAACCAAAAATATAATATGCTAAGCTAAGCTCAGTTTTTAGAATCAGATTAGTAAGAGAGTTAAAAAAAAGTGTCTTGTAGATAAAAAAAAATTCCAAAAATATCTATTCATTTTGAATGCAATATTAATATAATGGACAATACTAATTGAAAGACCTAATTAATGGGTATCATCTCAGTTCAAGTCCCCTCCTTACAATCCTTGTCGTTGTGATGAAAACGCAGTAGATAAATTTCATAGAGTGTGATAGCCGTATTTGAACTCGCACCATAAACGGAAACCCTGGCCAGCTGTGCGTGCACATCGGCAGCCCTGGCAACCCTGCCCCCGCCTTTCGCCATTGTTGCCACCAAATTGCAGTCGCAACAAGTTGGCGTGTGCACTTCTATATTTCCCAATGCGATAACTGCCGAGCGATATGTCAATCAATTGCCATGGCCCTCTATGGTTATATTTTGTAATGGGCATGGGTGTGCAATTAACCCAACACGCGGCCATCAATCACTCGACAGTTAACAAATTCATGGCTCTATGCGTTTTGTCCCTTTGTTTTTGTTGGCAATTTAACAGACAAAGTGTGTTCTTTATTTCGCAGCAATTAATTAATATAACACAACTTTTTACAAAGCTTTTTTGTGGGGGTTGATCTAACTTACATATATAAAACTATCAAAAATTAATGAAACATAAAAATTTTATGGGATGTTCAGTGACTGATTGTTTAGCAGCCCATAATTGAATTTCAAGATTGCTTAAAATATTTGGGGGACAGTGAAATATTAAACCCAAATTCCTGTTACCTTATTCATTTGGGTTTATTGCGCTGTGGGTTGAAGGCATTAAATCAATGAACTTCAGTGGAATATAATGGCCTGATATCAGATTTATAGCCAGGGCCTGCACTCCCTGGACTTTAACGGTAAACTGTGAGTCAAAAGCAATCCCCGAATTTATAACACCCAACCGGTTTAATTCTCCCGCTTCTCAGCCGCTTTTTTGGGTCGGGATGAATCGGTTTTTTGGGGAAAAAGGGAGGAGTCAGAAGGGCATATAGATATATTCCGGCGATTCTGGCTGCCTTTGAAGGGCAACTGGCCTTTTTTTTTGTACTTTGGAGTTTCGTAATTGAAGTGAAAACCGAGAATGCCAATGCAATGCCGAAATTCGAAAGTTATTACGCTTAATTTATGGGTCAAATGTGCACTCTCCGCTTTTCCCTTTTATTTTTTTCTGCGTCACAGATTTGAAAGTGGAGATATGATGGTATACCTTGCCCCTTGGCCGTCGAGACTTTTCTGTGGGGCCACGACCCTAATTTATGTGATTAGCGACTGCGTACCGCTGGCAGATAAGACTGGAAAAAGAAATGATTCATTCAAGTCGGGAACAAGTGGGTCAGAGGTTCGGTCGAATCCAAAAGCAAACCCAAACCCAATCCCGAACCCAAACCGAATCGAAACGAAATGTTAAACAATGCTGTTGCCGTTGTCATTTGGCAGGCGTTTCGAGTTACAGCAAACAGCTCCTTTTACAGGCAACACTGTGTTGCAGCCACCGAAACAGAAAAATAAAAAACAAACTAAAAAACAAAAAACAGCAATAGCAATATGCAAAAATCCAAAGGCAAACGAGAAGGCAAGGCGATGTCTAAATTTCCAAATACGCAAAAATGCTAAAATGGCACGCCAACATTTTGGTGTCTGTGTGCTGAATTTGTAGTTTTCTTCGCTTTTTCTCCGCCTTTTGGTTTGAATAATTGAAGGTGAGGCGAAACGCACGGAAAATGTATTCGCAATTGGAATTTCAAATTTCGTTTCACGCGAAAAATGGCAAAATGCATCAGGATCCGAGAGACCTTCGAAGAAGTGTTTGCTGGGAAACATTTCGTATGCACATCGCATCGTTACACCCTCTACTATTTTTTTGACAACTTGTCCACACACATCGGACTTGTCCCTCGGAGACCGAAACCCCAAAAGGTAGTGCAACATTTGCGGTGAGTGCCACAATCTGTGGCTTCTGTAATTAAGTTACCAATTGGCTGGCACAGGACTCCGAATGTTATTACTATTTGAGTGCGGTGGTGTGAGCCTGCGACCCGTATTTATATTTCTCAGTGGCTGCGGTTAATTTAAATGCAATTGTCAGCAGCAGAGACTGCAATTTAATTAAGCTGTCAGGGGCTTATAGTTGCGGTCAGCAGGAAGTTGAGTTGAGTCAAGGGTCCTCGCCTCGGTCAAAAACGCATCGACCTCTGGCCAAGGAATTTCAATGTGCGAATTCCACTGGCTATTGTTTTGATGATTTAAATATATTATATGTCTTAACATTCAGTTTCTGAGGAGAAACTATTCTTTTATTGTAACCGTTGTGGTTTATAATGTGAGACTTACTAATCTCAACATATTTAAAGACTCAAACATTAGGAATAACACATATATAATTGTTTTTGGTATATACAAAAATCATATTAAAATTCACGCGGACGCTCAAAAAAATTGATAAATCTCTTTTGTTCTTCGAATCATTTCATATGATGTGATATACCACATCCTGTATATTAATATTCCGATATAATAAATACTTTGTATATACTATAGGGTATTTCTTATGATAAGTATTATTTGCAGTCCCTGGGATAACCCTATTTTAACTGTTTATTTTCCTTGGCTTATCTCCCAGTTGTTCCAATTTGTTGCCCCAATTTCGTTTATTGCCACCGTCATTAGCAAATGGGTCCGTTGAACCAGGTCTGCAAAAAACGCCCCGCGGCCGCCAATTTGAGGTGAGATCGCCGGGTGACTAATGCCAGACCACCGGACGATCGGATCTATCAATCGCTGCTGGCCGTATCTGATCCCGCATAAACAAAGCAAGAAAAACAGAGAAACACGCACTAACAAATTGGCCAACCCCGCTGGCCAGTCGGTTATGACCATTTAAGCCCAATCGCCGGGCAAATCGCGAATCGCGCTCCATAAATATTGAGCTCATATTGCGAGAGCGGCAGATTGATGGGGCAAATTGATTTGCGGCGCTGCATCTCTCAATCTATTGCAAAATTGAGTGCACTGCCGCTGGTTGGGTGAGAATTGATTGAGCCGATGGTTGGGGCAAGACATAATTAAGCCACCACCTCGCAGACCCAAACCGCATCCCATAAACCCCACAGGAAAGTATGCGAAAGAAGTTTTGGCCATTGATTTATGACCGGGCTTTCGGAAGGCTGAAAGGCTGGCACTCAGGGAGATTGAAACATATTTGCCTTTGCAGCTTCTTTGTTTGGCCAACGCATTGCATTCGGCTCCCTGCTGCCGTCAAAGCGAAACTCCGGGCATAAATCAGTTGGCCAGCTACCGGGCTTTCGGTGATTCCAGTTCGAGTTCGGGCCTTCGATCCGGGCAACCGGTCTGCGGTTTACCCATCCCCAGTCCTCAGCTCCCAATTCACATACCCATACCCTTTCCCATTCAGATATGCCGCACAAAGGGCTGGCCAGCTGGCCAACTGGACAGCATCCAGTTTTGACATCGACGTTGGCATTGGCAACGGGCGAAAAGCGAAAAGCGACAATCGACACACGACAACAAAGGACAGCCGAGTTCCAGAGCTCCAACCTGGAAAGCACTTCTCGGGGGGCTGTTCTCGGGACGCACTGGGTCCACCTTAAAGCCATTAAGTTCCGCACACTCATAAAGTTTTCAACCGCCTGCAGACATGCTAAATTAGCGCCCAAATTCAATTACTTTTTATGATCACCTACGTTAGGCAACAATAGCTTTATTTACTTAATATTTTTATTGTCGACTTCAGCTTCTTAAACTTATTTATAACATAATATATTTTATTACATATATGTTACATGTACATATTTTTTTGGTAAGAAAAAAACCAAGGTTACTTTAAAAAGAACATGGGACTTTACATATTTAAAAAAATGTATTTTAATTTTATTCATATGGGTCCTTAACTCACATAGATTTTTTATAAAATATTAAACATTTCACTATTGCTTCAATTCCTTACTTACTATTTCTTATTTCAGCTATTTGTTAAGCTTAATTTCTAAAAAGAGTATCACAAATGATGTCGTTAGAAACAAGTCACTTTAAACATGCTTCTCTTCATTTTATTGTTATCATTCGGTTTTTTGAAGTTTATGACAATTCTCTGTGAGAATTCTTTACGAGAACTCGTAAAGTGTCAGTGGTTAAAAGTGCCCTGAAATGATATCTATAACTTCACAGCTCTGTCTCATTTTGAATTTTCGTATGCACATTTGAGTTTGTTGCCGGTTTTTAGGTCCTTTGAATTTTGCTCTCATTTTCGGTCCCACTTGTCAGAGGAAACTGAAAGTCTTGCACGTTTGTCAGCTTGTCGGGAAATTACGTGACTGATATTCGCAGCTAAAAAATAAATTTAATTTAAATCAATTTGACACGTTTTGTAAAAAAATTAAAGTAAATTATAAGAGAAAAATGAAGACGTCATTAAATGACGCAAAGAAAATGAGTAATCAGCTATACAAACATAACATTTTGTACTCCAATTATTAACCTTACCTTGGTTCTTTAAAAAATATCAAAATTAATAGCTGCTGACATTTAAAAACTATACTTAAAGTTGACATTTGAAAGTATCGGTTAGCGCTATTGGCTTTGATCAACATTGTGCTCCTTTGTAAAGTGCAAAATTAATTATTGCGACCTGCGGAAAGCCGCTCGAACAACTGCCGTTCGGCCACGCCCCCCCGCCCCTTTAAGCCAACTTGTTGCATCAGGCCTTAACCACCAAGGCAACAACTCGAACCATGCGGCCACGGTGTTTTTTAATTAATTGCCATCATAATCATGCACCGACCACTGCATGTGGGAGGATTTTTTTTTCATTTTTTACTAGTATGCAGCCGCGGTTTCGCTTTTTGCAGCCACTGTGCGCACTTTTCATTCAATTAAGAAGTATTTTTCGTATGCAAACACCACGCAAAAATTGCAGATAATTAAAAAATGTCAAGAGCTGCAGCGAGTCACAAATCTGTTGCGTGTTCAACCATCAGAACAACCGCAACTATGTGTTTGTGTAACTTTCAGTCAGTGAACAAAAACCAAACAAAGTTAAAAACCGAAAGGCGAAGTTGGAAATTTGAATTTAATTGTTGCCGGCAATGGTTTCATGGCCAAGTCTTGTTTGGTGCAGTTTTTTTCGAGCTCTTGCCACATTCATTTGCATAATAACGAATCATAAATTGCATAGCTAGTTTTTGCTTTTTGTTGGTCATACGATTATTACAAAAGGCATGTATTATAAATGTTTTTTCAGGTGAGAAACGCTTATTTGGAATATGAGAGATTCGAAACCGACTTCCTGGAGAACTTTGATCAGTCTGTGGAATCGAAACCATAAAAGTTAACGAATCCAATTGCATAATCTCATGCGCAGAGAGCAAGTAATCATAATCATTACGCATACGCAAGGGTGTCATTTTACTGCTCAACATTTCAATTTCTCACATTTTCCACAGCCATAAATTTTATGCGATTTTGCTGCACACAATTTGCGTGACTTTTGTCAATAACTTGCTCTCATATCGCACTGTCTCATTATTCGTATGGCGGGGCACTGGGTTCAAAGTGTCACACATGGATTTCCGCATATTTCATGTGCTTGCATTCCCATTTGCCGTATTTTTATGTTAATTTATTTGAATTGGGAAAAAGTCGACACAAAAGTTTCCGAAACGGGAATTTTCTCTTATTTTTTTCCACGCAAACCGCAACGCAGGGCTTAATGACATGACCCACCCCACACCTGCCCTTTTCCCTTACCTACTTACTATGTAGGTTTTCCCCCGCCCTCCGCCCGGAAAAGGGCTCACCCTTTTGTCCCCATGGCACTCATCCAGAACGGGAACAGCGGTGGCAACAAATATCATAATTCAGTCACATTTATTGCGCTCCCAACTTCCGGTTAACTTGTGCCGGAATTTTAAATGCCCTCCCCCTTGAAGATTGAGAAAAACAGCATAATTAGGGATAAGTTTCCAGATATAAATCTACCATATTAAATGTCAGAAATATTTATGTAGAAGTTAACAGCTTAGTCAAGTATTACTCAAAGCGTCAACAAATATTAGATTACATTTTACAAAGAAGGAAAACATATTACATTGTTATAATATCCAAATGTATTCATGATTGCATTTTAATATGCGGACTTCTGTGTACTCAAGTATTTTCTTTTCTTGCATTTCAAGAAAAAATCTACCAAACAAAAAATAAATAAAAAATAGACTTAAAGAAATTATAAGCATTGAAAAGTGTTGTTAAGGTGTCAGAAACTTTACATACACAGTTTATTTACCATTAAGTAGCGTTAATGGTAAAATTGTTATATGTAAACTTTGGTATACTGAAATATTTTCTTCCCCTTCAGCGTAGTATTTTTGTAATATATCGATATTTTTGTTTGCTTGCGGATCAAAGCGGTTTCGTGGTTAACTTCCCTCTCTTCGATTTAAATGTTTTTTAATATGCAGCCAATAAGCGACTGCAGTTGAGGATAATTGGATGTTGGCAACTCGGGTCAGCAAATCCAAACGATTTTTCACAGCCCGTGGCCAACTGACTGATTGCAGTGCACGAGAGAAAGACAGAAAGGAAAAGCATTTAAAGCATTTTCACAATTTGATGCATTCATGTTTTTGTTTTTCAGTTTTTTCAGTTTCAGCTTTTCTCCCCCAACCACTTGCGTTGGGATCGTAATCAAATCATTTTGAGTGAACCAACTTCCGCATACAAAAGCGAACGAACTTGAAACATAAAGTATTTCGACTTTCACTTGGTTGGCGGGAAAAATGATGCAGAAATGAGGGGGAAGTGTATCTCTCACAGATGAGGCTCTACTGTAGCTGGAGTCTCTAGGGCCCTCGGCTCCTCCGATGAGCTGTCAGGGTAAATTAAGCCAAACAATTTTTGACGCGAACACAATTAAGCGGCTTAAGACGGTGGCAGTCAAAAGGCTGAACAAAAAAATGAAAGTCGCAAGTTCACTTTCGGTTTTTCATTTGTTGTGCAATTGCCGGCGCCACGAGGCCAACTGCAAAGTGTGCCGTAATCGCAAAAAATACAAAGCATAATTCAATCAAAACAGTGGAAAACCAACGCTTTTTGCAGGCAGGCAGGCAGTAAAAGGTGAATAGCGAAGGAAAACCCATATCCATTCACTTGGGCGGCCAAGAAGTTATCGCAAAGTGCATATCAAGCATACGCCGCGTTGTCATTGAGATGGAGTTATTTTTAGCCATCTCGCCATAACATAACCCACATGCCGAGCTGCAGCCGTGCCACATATTTTCCCGCACAAGTTTATTAATTTGAGCCGCCAACTGGTTTGCCTGGCAGATCGCCGGAGAACCGGCCAAAAGCCGAAAGCCGAAAACCGTAATTCATTTGTAACGTGCAACGTGTTTTCTGTATTTTTGTTTTTCTCGGGGTGGCCGTAAGGCCAAAACCAGTTTGCAGTTAAGCCAAAAGGCCCAGAGGCCTCGTTTGCCACCGACTCTCGACTTCCAAGAGAGATCTACGAGCTGCGATAAAATGTTAAATGCTACACAGATTGATTTCGCTGTGGCATTTTGGTATGAATTATGCAGCCCCGTATGCAAATCGCCTGAAATGTCTCATCCGGCGGTATTCAAGTTTCGATTTGTTATAAATTTTAATTTAATCTACAAATGTTAATGGCCCCCTTTCGCTTTCAATGGCCCAGGGAACTTGATATATTTTCATGTCGACAACCTTTAAATACAGCATTTTCAACAATGCTTGAAAAGGTTTTATAAATATCTCCTTACCTTTAATAATATCCCAACAGGTGGTTATTAAATAATGGATTATTTATTAATAGCAAAACCTTTATATACAATTTCGAAGTAAACAAAAGCTGGCCCCAAGTTGAATGACATCCAATGCTGAACGGATGATATTAAGGTTTAAATAACCCTAAGGTCCTAGGACAAAGGTATATTTAAATCCATTGTTACTCACTTAGTAGTTTTGAGTTAAATTATGGAAGTCTCCCTCTACTTATCCACTTAAATTCATAATGCCTTGACTATGAATTTCGAATTCGTATCTACTAATTATATCAATGGCAGGCAGGTCGCTTCTGAACCAATGGATGTTAAATGAAATCAAGCGTTAATTTCCCCCAACTTAATTACATGTCGAACAATCTCTGGCCACGCAGGCTCCTCATTTGCATGCCTGTTTTATATGGTTTACACCTGTCTACCAGCGAAACAAAGTGTTGATCGCAATTTCATTAACTTTGATGTTTACACGGGTAGTTCAATAAACGATGAAAAAAAAAGGAAACAACTTTATTGGCCAGTGAACATGACTGGCGTAATACAATTTTAGTTTTCATTATTCCATTTTACCCCCGACCAATATTTACAATTTTCTTGCGGAAATTGAAAACTGCCCAGCTCTACACTTCGATTGCAGCCAGTAAATTACTTTGCGGTCAGGACTAAAGGCCCCAAATTAACTTAAGCCAGGGCCCACCCTGTCCATCGTTACATAATCCCTCAGATTTTGGGCCATCAAAATAATTGAGCTGCCCGTGTGGGTGTGTGTGTGTATTCGTGTGTTTTAAAGTTAAATTTAATTCAATTTTATTCAAATTGCTGTCGGAAAATTGCCGACACCGGAGCAACAGGGCAGCATGCATACATGTTCAGTGAAAATCATATTTTTATGCTGTCGGGCAGCAGGCGCAGTGTAATTTCATTCCATAAATTTCCACTTAATTAGCGGTCAGCCGGGGTTACCCCCTCAACGTCCTCACCTGACCGTCATGGTCAGCAATTTATGCTTAAATTTCCGCTGCACATTTTTCAAGGCGATTGCGTACACGCTTTTCAACTTCCACTTAACCTATCCCGTAATTTATGCTAATTTACGCAATTTTCCTTACATATCCGAGGCAGCAACTCCGCCTCAGCCTTTTTTTCTGACTCAGTCTAAAGGGGCGTGGCCGGCAATGGCGTGACGTGTCGTGTCGCATATATATATTTGCCATATATCGAGCAGATTATTCGCACTGCAACAGTGTAAGCGAAATTGTCATGCAAAAGTGGCAAATTATGGGGGTTGGGCAAAAGGCAGCAGGCGGTAAAAGGTGCTTTCAATTTGGGATATTGCTCATAATGTTGTGTTGCAGTCAACATTTATGTTTGATTTTAATGGGCTATTTTAACGTGAAAATAATAATGATATAATAATTATTATAATGCTTGCATAGCACCTACAGTTAATACTTGTTTTTAAAGTATGGTCACCCTAAATCTAAATTGTCACTTAAATAACAAATTAATTTATACTTTACTGACATAACATGCAATATCTTTTTATGTGATCTTTTAAACTATATAAATCAATTTTAAAAAGATGTTAGATGTGTTGAGGGAAATCAGTAGCATTTAAATGTTATTTTTATATTTATTTCGAGATTTTTTCCGAGTGCATATACCACAAAAAAATCACCGAAAAGGAAAATCGCGACGAGGCCAAAGTGGAATCAAATTAGTTGGACAGGCGACTCGGAAAATTTATTTCACGCACCTTGGACTACTTAGAGGCGTTGTCATCGGTCAGCGGGCCAAACAAGTTTCCCAGCTAACGCGGCACCCAAGACATACACAACATGCAACACACGCACTTGCCAAGTCTCGCGATCGCGACGCCGACACCTACAACAATTCGAACAACACGACACCCATAAAATCCAATAGCCATAGATGTCAACAGCAATCGACGCCGGCCGGCCAAGATATATGCACAATATGTACGAATCTCTATACATAATGAAAAATAAATGCATTAAAATCGAAAATCTCAACCCGTTCAAAGTGGCACAAACAACGGTACCCACACAAGCAGACACACACTGTTGCAACACGACAACTTTTCTATCACTCGCACTTAATTCGCTTTGATTTCAGTGCAAAGTGGAAATTTATTTGCATAAATTAAAATACAGAAAAAGGAAAACAAGCGAGAAAAATAAAAAATAAATGTGTATCTCTATACGTGTGTTCTCCACATGCAACTATGTAAGTCCCCAGACCCTCCGATCCCCAACCACAGCCCCATACCAAACCATACCATACCATATTGTATTATCTATATGTATTCGTATTCATGACAAGTTGCCGGTCGGTCGCTCTGGGCCCGTTATGTTGCCAGTTGCTGTTGTTGCATTGATGTTGCTGCCGCACCAGAAAGACAGAGATAGGAATACTAAAAAGAAAGAGACAGAGCAACGCTGCCGAGGCTGTTGCATAAATAGAAAATTTATTTATTGATTACGCCGTCTGAATTTCTATATAAACATTTTATAGCTTGGCGAGTGCTTAATTCTCTTTGGGCGAGCTTTCAGTTTGAGTGTTTTTTACCTTTTGAGGTGGCCATAATGTTGCATTAAAGGCAATTAAGGTTAGCTGATGGCCCATAAAAAAGTAACCTATTGCTATCAATTTGTAATTGGGTTATCTGCATAAATTAATATTTTAAAATGTATAAAAATGTGTTAAATTTCAAAAAAAAATTTTAGAAGAAAATAAAGTTAAAATATTTAAAGCAATTTTAATAAGCAAAAGTTTCACTTTTATTGTTTTTTTAACTTGTATTAAATGCACTTAAGGTGAGCCTATGCTCCCATAAAAAACTAAACTTTAACTATAAATTCCTAAATAGATTTTCAAATGAAATCAATATTTAAATATGCATTTTATTTTAGTATTCCTTTTTTATAAACAAATATGTATTATTTTTTCAACGTATAAGAGAGATATACCAAAAGAAAGTCAGCATTTTCTGTATTAAAGGTCTATAGCCTAGAAATAATTTTTTTCCAAATGGAGTCATTGACTTAATTGCTTTCTCAAGACCACCGAAAAAATCCCCTTGTTTGATCAATGACATTGCAATCGCTCACTGCGAATTAGCCACTTCATTTTCGACTTCCTCAAAGCTTCGGCCTTGGGCAATTGGAAGAGGAAGCCACGGTGCAGTGGCTATAAAGTGGCAATGGCAAACAGGGAAAATGTTAATAAAAAGACGGTGTGAAAACGACAGCACAGTGCTTCTGTGGAAAACGAAGAGGAGGCATCGGAATTGCCAACGCAAACAGCATTTTGCACATTGTTAGCGGGCTGAAAGAGGCATGCAACTAATCATTAGAAGCTTGTTTTCCAATTTGTTGCTGCCTGCTATTGTTGCCGGGTTTCAATGTCAATTTGAATTAATTAATAGAGAAACCGACATGAAAGAGGCAGACAAATGATTGAACGCACACACTCGGTATCTCTGTATCTTTGTATCTCTGAAAAAAGTATCTGTAGCTGAACAAAAAACAAAAAAGATGCAACGCAACCGAGCGTAACAAATCCGCCGAGACGGGAGTTTTCATTTTTACTGCCCCTCCAAGTAAAGTCATAATGGAAATTATCATTCAACAAACGATATCAACAATAAGAGACCCATAACAACAACATTATCGCCGGCATCAACACCAACAGTTTCAGTTGCATTTTTAATGATTTCCATAGAAGCGAAAATGGCAAAAACTGAAATCGTTTGGGCATACATAAAGGCATACAGATACAAATACTTGTGCACTTCGAGATACAGATGCAGATACATGTTTGCACATGCTGTCGACCATCCCCCGGCCACGCCCACTCGACCACCCGCCCCAGGCCGCCCACGTAAGCGGATTGCATGTGAACAATGTGTAAATAGTTTTAGCAGCGAGCAAAAAATATCATCATCATGTAAGAGATATCAATTTGTTAGCACCCAGCATTCTGCATTCAGTTATTCAGCAGCAGATGCATTTGCAACATCAACCGACTGACTGCCCCATCAACTGTCCGCCTTTTGAGAACTGTATACTTCTATGTTTATCAGGCCATGTTCAGGCATGAAGTTTTGATTATGGCATTTTAATCGGGTGGATGAAAAACTAGTGGAATGCTGGGGGCTACTTGATAAACTCCAATCCACTGGATGCTCAAAAAAATAGTAATTATCATAAGCTGAAGCGTTCTTGATGGGCATTAGAAATAATATATGATTGTAAGAAGATTATGTTAATGATCTAAATGGATTATAAGTATATTATTATCAAGTTAGAAATATATAAATATTTTGTTTACACTTTAGATTTATAACTGATGTTTTTTAACAGATTTTTTGGCTCGTTAATATTTTATTTTAGTTTAAGACTTTAGGGGTATTTAAGAGTCTTACATTTTTATAAGAAGTTTATTTTGTTAAAATATTTTTCATTTAAGAAAAATTTGCAATTTATTTTACTTTTAAAATGATTTTTAAAGAAATTTTGTCACACTTTATATATATATATTCCATTTCTAAAACACATTTACAAACTGTTGTGACTTGTGATTTCAAGTAAATAACCAATACTTTTCTCTCTTTTTTGCAGGTATGTTTTGATGGCAGTACATGGTGGCAACTTGAAACGGTAAAGGAAAAACAAGAATAGACACTTTTAGTTGGGTGATCTACCTATCAAGTAGGTTTAATTCCAATCCGTGCATCACATCACCAGGGACGTCGCTCGTACTCTCATATTCAGGTATCTAGGCAACAATAATAATTGCCAGTTGAGTCGAGTGGAGTGGAGCTGTAAGCTTCTTTCCTTCTCCACGCTGCAAGTTGCAAGTTGCAACTGCTCGGAGTGGCAACAAAATGATTTACAAAAGATAACAGAAATTGCTCGCTGCTCGTATGTTGGCCTACAAAATTCGAGAAAAGCAAAATGGGAAAATAAAAATCATGGTTAATGTTGTGGTTCCCCCTTTTTTTCTCTTCTTTTCTCAGTCGGCAGCTAATGGTTCTGTGCATTGTTTTTGTGGTTGCAGGCCCCACCCCTTTTGCCCGTTTTCCCCATTTTTAGCCCCACCAGGTGATGCACTTTAAAATGATTTTCCAAAGCTTTGCCACAGCCCCAAGAAAAGCAGCGCCGAACCAAAAGCGAAGCGTTAAAAATTCAACTTGAAATTACTTGTGCTGCTTTTTTGTGCTATTTGTACCATTGGCTCGGCGGCCGATGATGATGCTCGTAAGTCTTGCCACATTACTTAGCCTTAGAGTTGGAGTTAGAGTGCGGAAAATGGCCAGGGAGGCCGAAGAATTTCCCTCAAACGTGAGAATGGTGGCGAAATAATTGAGAACGATTTCTGTGGCATTTGTTTGGCCAAAGGAAATTGATTTCCAATGCCAGAAATAAAAGTTTGTTCCCCAAAACTTGTTGAATGAAGATGTATGTATAGGTATAAGTATTTCGTAGTTTTCTAGTTCTTTTTTCAGAGACCAATCCCCATTTCTTTTACAAGCCAAGTTGGCAGAGGTTAAACGCTGCGTTTGCCGGCAACAACATGATGCCTGATCATCAACATTAAAGCCAAGTGCCTGGCCCATGGCTCTTTGCTTTTGCTTTTCGCTTTTGGCCCCCTTTTCCCCTTGATAAATGCAGCTAACCTATATTTTGGCTCTCTGCATGGCTGAAATGGCGTTGTGAAAAACATTATTAACCGATTTTTATTGCATTCTACTTTGGCTGTGGCTTCAGCTGCTCCAAAGGCATTTGGAGGCGGTTAACTGGCCATTAAGGGGCGTTCCTAATGTATCTCGATGCCAAGATGGAGAGACCTGCCTTCGGCTGGGGTCTTGGGTCTCCAGTCTTCAGTCTCCAGTCTTTAGTCTTTCGTTCCTAGCCGGGCTCCCAAACGCATCCAAACTCCATCTTCATTGCCAGCTTGAGGTCCATGGAGTAGGAAAACATTTTAGTGCCATTTGAGCTGCCAGTTTGTGCTGCCGGCTACATGCGAATTTTCCTTGGCTGGCATTTGGCCGCTTGTCTTTGGTGGGCCGAGCCCGCCTCGTAAAATCATAAAACATATTAATTGGCACTGCCGTGTGCAGAGTATGTGTTTTTCCAACCAACCAGGCAGGCAGCCAGCCAAGCAGCCTTTGTCCTTGCCATTTTCAAGCTTTTCAGTTTTTTCAGTATTTTAGTTTTTCCATGGCGCGGTTTCCGCTTAGCTAATTTGCAATGCAGTTTGCTCTTTTCGTTGTTTGAGGTTCTGTCTAGTTTTATGTGTTTTTTTCTGTATTTTTCTGTGTTCTGCTCGGCTTTTGAGGCCACTTTTGAATGCAACTCGTCGATTGCTGAATCGGTTTTGTGTGTCGCACTTTTGGTTTCTGGTTTATTTAATGACTTTTTGCAATTGTTTTCGTGAGCGGATTTTCAAAATTGGTTCCACTGAGCTTGGCTGTGGCTTTTAGTTTGATTTTTTTGCATCTCAAGGTTAAGTGGCATTCGATTCGTTATTGCAAGAAATAAAAGCTGCGCCCCTCGGCGCGATTCCGCCGAGTTAATGATACAATTTCATTGAGCTGCTAATAAGTGCTGCTGCCGATTGTTTATGAGCATTAAATGTGGGTTGTGCGGCCCCGAAATGTCGAGCGAAACTCTGGCTCACGGGGCGTATGCGCAATGTGTGCTGTGCGAGTCATTAGAAGTTAGCTTGTTGGCTTTATTAGCCGATCCCTCCATGGCACTTGATCGATGGTTCCGCAGCCATAAGCCACCATTAGCCATGTGGCAATTTATATGCTGGCTGGCCTGCAATCATGATCTCTCGAACGATCTCATGATCCGTTGTTTGTCTTGCCAAAAGTTCACAGATTAATCGAACTCATTGATCAACATTGGAAGCGAGCGATTGCCAGTGATCTTCGGGATCTTTGGTTATAGTAAATGATTTTGTAACGAAGCATCCATCAAAGATGTGATAAAAAATCAGCCGTTCACCTTATCGTGATCTTTGGATGTGGATAATAGTTCGGAATTCTCCCAAAAGTAAACACAATCACCTTTGAAATATATTTCACCCCGGAAACTAGTTTAAAATGATTGGATGTATTTAACAATTTGTAAAATCAAAATGTAAATCACAAATTTAGTACAATCTATGCCTACTGATGGTGATTAATTTTAACATGATTAATAATACGGTTTCATCTCATAACCAAAAAAGTACATTTATCATATATGATGTGAGTATATTAAAAATAATTTCAATAGAAGCAATCCCTATCATTTTTCTTTTGAGGTTGGTTTTATAATCTTTTTTGATTAATCACCCATAATGGAATTACTATATACCAGTGTATTCGTAATTCCTTTCCCTTTTTTATGATATGGATATATTTAGATATTTTTCCTGCTGCTGATGTAGGTAACTGCAATTTCTTTCTGTGTGGCAATTGCATTGGTAATGCCATTGGCATTGGCTTTACTTTGCTTCGACATCCCAAGTGAAGCCAGCTCTCGAGCAATTTACGCATTTCATTTGATTTCAGACATTGCAACGCTGTCGATGTCGTTGTTGAAGTTGTTTCAGTTGACTTTGCCATTGTTGTTGGCCATCGGCGATGGCAATGGCGACCTTCCTTGTTACCAATGTGCCATGGCGAAATTAACGGCAATTAACTTGATTCGCTTTTGTTTCCATTTGGCCCTCCCCTGCCTTGACTGCAAATGCATTTTTCTTGCTGTCTCCTTGCCATTTTTCCCCTTTGTTTTTTATTTTTTTTTATAATTTTTTACCATGTTTTTACCGCTCAGCAGTCGGACAACAGCGGGCATGAGGTAATAATTTACGAAATCGACAAGTGATTCATTCACAGGGGCTGAAAGAGCGACTAAGCAGAAAATTAACGAGTAATTAGAAGTTCCTCTGAAGGCGGCGTCATCTTTATTGTTTCAGTTAACTGGGGGCGTGAGTCGCTGGGGTTGAGGAAGTGTCGCTTGTTGGCTTTTTATTCGCCCGCCTTTGGTTTCTTTGTTTTGCGAGGCATTGATTAATGAGCTGCGTGGCTACTTAACTTAGCTGCCTGGTGGCATTGACTTTGATGTGGCAACCATATATATGTATATCTCATATACTGCATCTCAATATCATACCCCACTCCTCGTACTTAGTTTGCATGTTATTCGCGATCGACAAGCGGCTGATTAGCCTCGAACACGCCGAGGATACCACAAATATGGCAGCCAGCTTGTCGATTATATCACGATGTGGCAACACAATTGGCAATGCAGTGATCGCAACAAGGAAATGTGGATGTCTAAGCTCAGATCGATTGGGGAGATCACTCTGATCCAATAGTGATCTGATCTTCACCTGCGGCCTGCAATTACCTCGATGATCACTCAGCTGATCTTAAAATCCATTACCTACTCAATCGATTTTTATTCCAAACGATGTTCGTCATTAGCTTATCTTTTAGTTTTGCATAAGGAATGTATTATTATGTGGTTTCAATCAATATAATCTCCATCAGTTATTGTATTTGGAGTGAGGTGTAAGGAAGAGATTTAATTCTTTCGCTTACTTAAAAGGCAATAAGCCTTAAAAACTAAAACTTGTTTTGGAATTGATAGTGCTTCAATGGTTGTCGACCATAGAAATATTAGAGCCTTGATTATTATGGATGATTTTTGTTTCTGTTTAAGTATTTTAATTAATTACATTATTTTCATTTAAATTCTATAATGTTTTCAATCTAATATTTTTTTATAGTTATTTTTATTCAAAAAAGAATCAATCTCATTATAATTAAATCCAAAAAATTTCCAATTGTCATAAAATTTCCTTAAAACCGAATTATTAATGTAAAAAGCACATACATATTAAAATATTTAATAATTTTCGCAAATTTATATAGTTTTTATAAGAGAACTCCCCTGTCAGCCACGAACTCTTTGGCCAAGTGAACGGCCCCATCGCATCCCAAATCCATCACTTTTAATTCGAGTCACTTAATTCGCACTTAATAAATATTAAACAGAGTTAACCTTATTTGGGCACAGGCGATCAAAGCGAGTGCCACACAAATTGTTTGTGACTAATTTACACAGCGAAAGGTCATTGTTTCCACTTCAATTAGCCTTTTACTCGGCGGCTAAAACAGAGGCGCCTGTTTTCGGCTTTCTGGCCTGGTCGCTGACCAAATTGGAGTGCGTTAATGCCCGATGTGTCTGTCTGTCCATCTGTCTTTCTGTCTGTCCTGATGACTATGCCTCGACTCTCAACTCTCGGACAACTCGAGCCGACACTCAGCGGAATCAGCGGACTTATGACAACAAAATCGAAAGAGTTGCAGCCGATTGCAGCAGGCAGTTTCTGTTGCATAAAATGCCAAATTGTCTGGCCCGGCCTACTGCGAACAACAAACAGCTAACAACAAACGAGGAATGGCCAAATTTGGAGCTGCCAAGTGGAAAATGCAAGCCGAGTTTTGCTTGCGAGACAGCTGGTTTTGCTTTATGGCCCGGCTAAAACCCAGACCGGCCGGCTTGTTGGCTGGCCAACAGACCAAAATTGGCCAACAACTCGGGCTCGATTTGTTGCATGCAACAAAGTCGCCTATGCTATCCACTTAATTGCCACTAAAATGTCACAGCGGGCAAGTTAAACGGTTTTATTATGACGGCAACTAATTCACATTCAGGTGGGGAAATACAAATAAAGACGAAAATCACATCAAGTGCATTCAGCAAGAAGTGAGTGTCATAAAATTAAATTTAATACGTTGGCTCTTTCACCTTTGGCCACACCCACTTTACCTGTAATCCGCCTTGGCTGCAGACTGCAGGTATGTAAGCCGTCTTTTTATTTATTTGCCAACTCATTTAGGCAAATGACCAGGCCAAGACAACGTCCGTTCCGATCGCGATAAGTCCGGCAAATACTCAGATACACTCATATATACTCAGATACTCAAATACTCGTACTGCGGATGGCATTCAACTTTTAATAAATTGATGTGCGATCCCCATGTGGGCCGATTGTTCCTGGATTCGCTTATTTTTCCTCACTTGATTTGATTTTATACCCTAGTGGGATTACTGGGATTATTGAGCACCGGTTTGGGAATACATGTGCCAATTAGTAATGCAAGTTTATATTTTATTACTTTTATAAGACAGATAGATATAATAAAATATTTTTTTTATGTTTAAATAAACTCAATTTAATGTTACTAGGATCCTATCCTTTCATTGTAGGTATATTGTTGAAGAAAGAATTTTAAAATCAAAAGAAACTATTATTTTTCCAGCCAATATTTAAATCCATATTGAAGGGTATTTCCATTTTCGGCCCTAAAGTAGCCTTTTCCATACACATGTTTCCTTTATTTTTTTGGTAGCTGCTTATCGGCTTGTCGTCTGCTTAAAGTGTTAAAAGATTTTTTCCCTCGACTGCTGCAAAAGCGAAGAAATAAAAATGACTTGAGCAGCTACTTGAGCGGCTTTTGTTCCTTTTTGTTTGAGTAAATGCCGCATTTGGGTTAATTTTCGTTTTGTTTTACCCGTGCCGCTTTTTATTTTCAGCGCATAATTAATTTAACATGCACTTTGAATAACCCGAATCGGGCATCTTTCAAGTGGCCCTCGGCACTCGAGTGAATCAATCTTGAGATTTCGGTACTCGGCTCTTGTTGAGGCATCTTGAGACATTTTTGAGCGGCGGCTACGGGCAATCATTTAGGGCGAATTTGTCATCGAATTTGTCAAGGCCTTGAGACAACTGGGCCTGAAAGGAAATTATTTAGTCATGAGCTTATTAAGTTGCCTCCATTAGGCCACTGGCTTTTGCATCAAAGCGCATTTCTGACCAGCGAAAGGAAGGGGAATAAATCCAGCCATGAAATCGGCTTTGAAAGTTATTAACAGGCGCTATTTGGCCAAGTGATTCATTCATTCACTTATTCACTCGTCCGGTGGGAGGCCTTCATGGCTAATTAAATGGCTCAAAGTGATTCAAGAGAAGGTTAATGTGTGGGTGTCGGCATTCGTGGGGCAACATCAAACACTCACACACACAAATGCAGCTGCATATTCGATTGGAATATGTAAATTTAATAGCCAGAGTGGCCCACGCAGAATGCCGAAAATATGTGACACATTTAGAGATACATTTTATGCACGTAAAACGGAAAATGGAAAATGTAAAATGGAAAACTCATTCGAAAGTAGTTCAGGGCAACAAAGTCAGCTAATTACTCAATTAGAATTCCAAAAATGATTTGTGTTGTGTCGCAGACGAGAAAAACCCCGTCTCAAGACCAATTTCCCATTAGTTGTACCACAATAAAATTGCCGGCTGCTTGCAAAAAGTGAGGCAATTAAGCAAATTGGAAAATTGCATGCTCATGCTCCCCGCAAAACGATGTTTCGGACACTTTTTCCACATTTTCCCCATTCCGTGTTCCATGTTGGCAAGTGTTGCTTAATGTTAATAGTTAATACTCAGATATATTCAACGACAAGGGTGCGAACACATGTTCGGGAGGAATTAAAATAGAATAATGCCCAGATGGAATTTAATAGCATACATGAGTACTTAAATGTCAAACCTTATAAGTTAATCAGGCGTTGCAAATATGCAAAGCTGGATTTCCCCTCATTGTTTTTATTTTACTTTGCGGCTTGCATAAAATGTGCTGCAAAATTTATGTGGCAAGCTGGCAAAACGGTAAACGAAAAAGTAAAACTGCCGCGCCTGCGCGGTTTTTGATTTTCGGTTTTTAAGCTCATAGAGGTTTTTTTTTTTCATTTTTGTCTGCTGTTTAAACTGGATTTGAATTTGGAAGTCGGGGTTCTGGGAGTGGCGCCCATTTGGCCCGACTTTTTGGGTCTCCGGGTGTCGCTGAGGCCAAGCGTATCGTTTTGTAAACAATTTTCGTTGTTTCAGTTTTTAGTTTTCATTTTTTGCTCATTTTTCATTTTACATTTTGTGGCTGGGGCTTAAAGACCCAAATGCTGACAGCCAAATAGATGGCTAAGGCGAGACCTTGTCCCGCTCACTCGATTCTTCGAGAGATATGCTATACACACTCTAGTCTCGAGCATTACATAATTGCGGCCCTGGTGGCTTGATTGAATTGGAATTGAAATTGGAATTGAAAATGAAATTGGAATCGGAATGGAGCGCGAGTCAAGAGTTCAGAAATATCGTTTATTAGTTGCGAGTTCTCCAATTGTTACCCAATTTGTAATTTGAACTTCACAGTCGAGTGCCTCAACTGTATCTTTGTATCTTTTAGTAGCTGTTGTATCTCTGTCTGTGTCGCCTGCCCTTTGGCCCCCTGCTCACCGCTTCTCTTCTCTAATTGAATCCAAAGTTTTTCCATTAACCCACTCCCCCAACCCCCCTCCAGTGAGATGTAAAACAAAACGCCAAACTGACAGCGGAAAAGTGGAAAATTTCTATACACTTTGCCGACTTTTCCGACGCCGTTCCTTCTGATGCGTGAGTTGCATAAACAAGAGGGCCCGCTGTTATTGTTATTTTTATTGTTTTGCTGCTGTGGTTGGCTGGCTGATTATTGCCCCAACTGCTTCAACCTGCCTCGCAGTTAGTTGCTTAACGCTTCGACAGTTTTCCTCTTGCATTCGGGCCAAGTTGACCTCATTCCCAAAAAAAAAAAGCAAAAATAAAATAATAGAAACGTAAATAGGGGAAGGTAAATTAGTGTAGACCTGGAGCTAATGACTTATAAATATGATTTGGGGTCGTCGGTTGTCTTGGATTTCCAAACCAATTAGCAGGGCTTACAAATGTCAACTTGGTTTTCCCTCTTATTATTTTTTAGAAAGACAAAGTGGGCGTGGCTAGGCCATATACTTCCCGGTTCCCCTTCCCCTTTCCCCCTCCCATCGAAGTGCAAAGATCAAATAGTAAAGCGACCGCAAGCGAAACGGCAGCCCAAGTTAACTGTCAACCGGCGTAATTAATTGCCGGCTACAACAAGTTGACTGCGACTGCGACCGAGACTGGAACTTCCATTGCAGCCGGGTCTTAACTCTTTGCCACCGGTCCAAAAGTCGGACACTTTATGCGGCAGATGTGCTCGTAAAGATTTCCTCATTGTTGAACGTGTGCATAAAAAGCACTCAAGGAATTTTCACCTCCCAACGAGGGGCTGGGGATGGGGGAAATAAAATCTGCGCGAAATGTGTGCCACTCGACATGGGCATTTACTTTCAAAAATATATAATTTTATGCATTTTTTGGTTGCCTCGTGTTCTCTATTTCGTTTTATAACAGCCAACAGGTTTTTCAGTTTTAAGTAGCCTTCTTCAGCTAAATAGGAAGTATAAACAATACACATTCTAAGTGATAATATCCTAGAACTATAAAAATATCTTCTATCAACCTAGATTTGCATATGGACCTAGGGGACATGCTTACATTTTGAGAAACTTACAGGATTTATTTGATAAAGTTAAGGTAGCCTAGGAAATTAATCATGCAATATGATATGACTTTTTTCAGTATATCTAGTCAGTTAGTCGAAGTCTAAGTTAGTGTCATAAGACTATAATTGAGTGGATGTTTTCCACTGGATTAGAAGAAAAGGTTTTGCAGCTTAGCAATATTATGTGAACTTGTATATTTTATCAAAACACAGATATATTTAGATTACCAAGACTTTTTTGAATAAACCCAGATAGTTAGTTGAAATTAAAGCCAGTGTCATATGGCCATTAGACATCATTTTACATTTATAGCTCCTTAACTTGAGTTTGTTCTTTATATATGGTTCACCCCCATTTGATCGAAATCGGAAATGGGAACACGGGCGATTATTGGCAATCCGTTCGAGTTGTCGCAATCGAAATCCGCGAGGGCGATTGCTAACTGCGCACTTAGATGCGCCGGCGATGCATCTGCAATCGAATGCCAGTCGACGATTAGAGAAGCGAGTAACGTCGACGACAATGAGCAATTAAGTCGCGTATAATGAGCTAATTAGAAATAAAGCACAAAAGACACGAACTATTGTCTGTGATTCTGCGCAAAAAATATAAACACAAAGAGTGAAAAAAGTGCAAACAGATTGCCAGCGATTTGCCACTTCAAGTGCACGCAGCTGTGCGAAAAATGCAAAAATTGAGATTAATGTCAGGCTCCAAGATCGAGGGGCTTCGCTAAATGTGGGACGTGCCAAAGTCGCGATTTGCGAATGACACGTGTGCGTTGATATGGCCATCGCACAGCTACTATACAGTTGGCCAAACAAAGCCACGCAAGTTGGGGCCAAGAAAAGGGGAACGCAGCTGAATGCGTTCCGCTAAATGGCAGCAGATAAAGATAGCCCGCTGGCTAATCGGGCCAAAAAGCAAACGGCGAACTGAGTTTTCTGTATTTTCAATGCAACAAGCACGTGAGGCCCGATAACCAAACTGCCAACGGAAGTTGTGCCTGTTTTTTGGCCTTTGTTGGTGGCTAGGTGGCTTGCACTCGCCGGTTCTTCGATAAGAGCGGGCCAAAAATATTACGAAACACTCGACTCGTCTGATAACCGCTTCAGTTGTTAACTTTGTTAACAAACAGTTGTTGTTGGCCAGCGCACTGCCAATTGAGCAAAACTTTCTGCCGGCCAGAGATATGCAGGTGCAGAGTGATGCAATTGCCAGGTTGCAAAACGAATGTCAATACTAAAGTGTTTTTTGTTATTATTAATAGGTATTTCACAATTAATATCAACTCAATTTAATGATATATTATTTATGTTTTTAACGATTTAAATAAAACATACTTTACTTCAATAATAAAAATCCAAGTAAATATATTTATTTATTTTATGGACAACTTAAATAATGTTTTCTGATTTTTATCAATTGGGATTTAAAATTATTTTACATACGGAAATGAAAGTGGACTAATTATAGTTAATTTATGGATTTAAAATATAGTTACATTCTTTTTCTTGAAATAAAAAAATGATAATGCTACATAAGATTAGCATTGCATCTAATATATTTTACATTGATTCAAATTTAATCTTGCAGTTTTATATGTTTTAGTATTTTACTCAAGTATTACCTACAAAATTTTGAATTAAATATTCAGATAGGTATTTTTCCCATTCCAATTTGATCAGTGTATCATACGAAATTCCTCTTCTGGCGCGCCTTAATACCCCTAATTAATTTCATATTTTCCCAAAAGTAAAAACGCACTTAATTTCAAATTTCCATAAACAAAAGGGCATTATAGATGTATGCTAAGGCAACTCGACTCCACACACGATGTCGGGACCAAAGCGTGAAATTTAAATAAATGCACTTGAGGCCTTCGAGAGCAGCCTTTCTTCGCTGTGCCGCCGGGCAAATGACCCCATTAACATTTCCACGCGTAGGAAAATGCTGGGAAAAGCGGGGGGAAAACCTGCCGGGGAAAACCAACGCACACAAAACTCCGCCAGCCAAAAGGGAAACTCTCTTGGGTGCATTCTACATTCAAACACGTGACTATTTTTAGGTATGCTATCTTCTCCCATTTTTATTTCGGCGGCTTCAACGAGTTTGAATAAATTAACAGCCTCGATGTGGTTCGGTCTCAAGTATTCGCCTTTAATTACACGCAGTTGTCTCGAAATTAAGTGGCTATCTCGGCCTGTGTGAGGGGCTCTCTAATTAGGCCGCTCGCAGCACCTGAACCTGTGTAAAATATTATGCCTCCGCGGAGACGACAAAGATAAAGCCCAGTAAATTCGAGTGGTCGAGTGGCAAAGTGGCAAGGTGGCAAAGTGGCAGAGGCAGCGGCAAAGAGGAGAGGATCGTAATCATCGACTGCGGTCAGAATGTTTGAGAATTCCGGGGAAAAGGTGTTGAGCGGCTGGGTAAAATACCTAAACATGGCCGCAGATACCTTTGTGTATCTATGTGAGGCAAGTGTTTGGTTAAATAATCTACCCCGGGTCAAAGGTCAATGGTACACAACTAGTTTGCTTCCAGAAAACAACCATCTGCTTTGAAAAATCTAAAAAGCAGATGGTTTTTTCTTTCTCAAAAAACGGAGTTTACAAAACTTATTTATGTAATATATCCCAATTTCAGTTGTATTTTAGATTCCTTTGCCGAACCGTCTTTGGTTTTAGGATATCGCAGTTAGGTCAAAATATATATCACAAAATTGGTTGGTCTTCTTATGGACGTATTCAAATCGAATTGGTTGATCATTTATTGATTTGGTTGCCCCTTCTAGTTTTCTGCACTTGAAACATATTGGTAAATATTGCCTTTTTGGCTCGATTCTTTTGTCCCGATCAATGTCGTGAATCTCTGGCAGTGTCTCGCTCCACTTGCCAGTTATTTATTCTGCATTTTGCTCAATTGTCAAGGCGTATCTGCAAGATAAATAGCGGAAGGCCGGCCGAGACATGTTCGAACAAGCGCTAACAGTTTGAGCAAATACACAGCCGCAAATCCACCTCTGTTTTGACCACAAAGCCCACACACACATCCCTGAGATACAGATACTTGGCCATGTTTGCCTATATTTACTCGTACCCTCCACCAAACGCAAATATTTCCGCATTCGAAATGCAAACGCAGCCTTCGCATTTTCTCGATTTCTGATTGCTCGTTAGTTTTGACAACTAAACTTTGTGTTTTTGCATCTTTATCTAGCTATTTGCAAACAGATTCTCGAATGAAAAGTTGTTGTGGTTTTTATTTTAGATTCATTCACCTGTGGAAACTTATGTTTTCTCCAACTTCTCTGTTTTTTTCTGCCAGTTGTTTATGGCTTATTGGCTACCGTTTTGGCCATTGTTGTTGGTGTGCAACTTTGTTGCATTACTTTCACTTTTTTCGCACGGCAACAAAAGCCGGCGATTTCTTCTCCCACTTCTTGGCTAAAAAAGTGGGAGCAACTCGGCTTTTATGCAACAACTTAAACAATCCAACTGCTTTATGGCGGCAATTGTTGCCAGTAGTTTGCGGGCCGCGACTTGCGATTTGTGGTCTACAGGTGTTTACCGGCAACATTAGCAACAAGAAAAACAACAAATAAAAGCAAAACAGCCGGCAACAGCTGTTGGGAAAAAGTCTGGCTCGAATTTACAATCGCCGGGATTCCTGCTGTGGCAATTTAAATGCAGCATTTTGTTGCCACGCTTTATTGAACAGTTAAACAGCGTTTTAACCCACTTTTTTTGCCTTCTGCCCTCTTTCGTTGCAGGTGCGTATTGCAAAGTGCTCGATGATTGGGTAAAAAGCCAATAGATACTTAGTAAGTTTGTTTAACTATATAGCTCTGGAAGGCTGGTGGGTAAGTGAATGAAATCCGAGTGGTACTTCCTTATTGTTTTATGTGGGTTTTGCCATTTGATTGGCTTTTCTGTTCGTTTATTTTGTTGGGAGTGGGGATCGGGTGGACTCCTTAATTAAACTTTAGTTTCCACCAGCCGGCTTTAAGTTATTTCCAACAAGTGCCAGTGCTCTGTGCCCCATGCCGCATGCCACCCGGCATATCATGGCAAATGGGCAACAATTTCAAAAGTTTTCAAAGACGCCCGACGCGGCTGCCTCCTTCGCATCTTGGCAATTTTCAAAGAGTGCAAATACTTCGACAAGGCAAAAAAAGAGATAACAAATGCCAATCATTGTTGGCGTAGCTCATCAGCAGCTGTTTGCTGGCTGCACAGGCGCAGATAGGCCGCATCCATGAGATACTTTTGTTTTACTTTATTTTGTTTCACTTTGTTTGCTATCGCCGCCACTTGGCTACTTAGCCACACATATAGCCACTGGAAAGTGTTAGACTAGTGTGAAGTCCGAGCTTCAGTTGAGATATAGCCACGTTAATAGGGAGGAATATCTGTTTATCCGCGGGCACTGGCGTTATTTATTTACTGATGCAAAAACTTGATTATGATTTCCTGGCCCAAACATATCATTAATCAAGTTATACAAGCATGAAACTCTTGAATAAGTCGGGGTTTTAAAACGATAATAAGAGGAATTCCAGAAAGTAGTTTAACTTATCAGTGTTTATGATTTAAAGCAATTTATAGGATTTAGTGACTCCCGATATTGAGTAAATCAAACTTAGAAAATCTTATTCATTAAACAGAATTTAGGAAATTAATTGCTTATTTCCCAATAACAAAATATGTTTGCTAAATATAGAAATAATTTTTCCGTCCTTAAACGTATGCTGTTTACAATTATACCATTCCTGACAACTTCTTCTCACAGTTCAAAAATGATTTATTTATTTTTGCTAGCAACCAAAAATTATGCAGTTTAAACGATCCCCGTCTGCAACTTTAATGAAGCTGTTTAAATGTATAAATAGCTGGCTTTAATATCTGTGGCAACTTTGGCGCATAAAACTCTGTTTCTTCCACTTTAGTCTCTAAGGTTTTTTGGTACTTTTTGGCTTCTGCTCATTTTATATTTTTGCATTTGGTTTTGCGTTTTATGCTAATACCGAGACGTGCAAAAATTCGCACTTTCCAACTCGTTTGGCATGCCAAAATTCCCATTCCCAATCGAAAAAGGCGAACTTTGTGCCATGTGGCTTTGGTAGTTTGCGAATTTTATAAGTTTTTTTCCAGCAGCAGCAGCCAGCGCGAATGAATGGCCCAAATATCAATTAAGGCCAAAGCTATAGCCATGTTTTCACTTTCCGCTTGGCAAGTGGGTCACAGCGAGACGAGACGCACATATAGAAGAAGAATGCCGGGAAAATCTTCTCAGCATATGTACGTACAATGTGCCTGACCCACTTGCCGCTTGGTTGACCAAAATCATATAAACCATAAATTTGCGGCATCTAATCGCATGGCAAACAAGTTAATTTGCAACTCCGCCGGCAGCCAACTGGGACAGGCCACACCTGCGAAAAGTGCAACGTGCAACATGGCCATGCGCTATATGTGCTGAATGCTATATGCTCTATGGTATTTGCAACATGAGTCAGTTTTCAGAACCCGTGCAGCTGCGTAAGTTTCCGGGTTAATGCTAATGCTAATTCAGTGCCGAGCCCCATTGTTGTTCCCATTGTTCTGGCCACAGATGCAATTGCCCAGCGGAGATAGCGGATGCAGATGCAGATGCAGGCGAAATGTCAAAAGTGAAGCCACGTAATTATAAGGCTGGCTTTTCCATCCATCCATCCATCTATCCATATGAGTTGGCCAAGACTTCGGACCGCCTTGGCACAGTTCTCGTTCTCCTTCTGCTTCTCAAACATAATTGCACAGCCCCATGAGTTGGCCCACATTGGGTCTCATTACTCCGCCGTTGCCACCAACTATCTGTATCTGGGCATACACGATAATGACAGGTCTACGCGGGCTCTGAATTTGTCATGTCCCTGTGCATTTGGGCCTTATCAAATGGCCAATTTGGAAATCATCAAGTTTAATGGCTCTATATTCGAATGAAAGGAACACACAAACAAAGCCAGGCTATGGCGTGCTCTGCATATGTCTAAAAACTATAAAAGGGGTAAATTATTACATTCGCTTGCCGCAGGATAATGCAACTGGATCCCGAAAGCATCGTCACCGCTTCTAATTCGCCGTTTCCTGCCGCGTAATTGTGCCTTTTTGAAAAGCCAACTCGGCTGCGTGTTGGCAGCGAATAAAAAGACTGCAGTTATGGTTAACGGCATCTAATAGATACTTTGCCACCTTGGCATTAACAAATGCAAACGAACGAGCCATCGAACGGGTGGTGAAAAGTGAGCAGCGCAATAAAGCAGTAAAGGCCATAAAGCAGCGGGAAATTGAAAAATCAAGAACTGGCTAATGGCTAGTGGAAGATTGATTTCGAAAAAAGGGGAGCAAATTGCTGCAGGCCATGGAGTTACTCATACGCCCAGTGGCCGCCAATGACAACGAGGCGTATGAGTTTCAGTTAAAGTTAATTTCCCAGCCCTTACCTGGCGTTTTCCCACTTTACTACTTTCTCTAAAGCCCCACTGGGAAAATAATTATCCAAGTACATATTGCCATTAGTCAAACACTCGAGTGCAACCAGCTGGAATCGCTTGTTCTACCCATCGATTTGAGTTTGGATAGCCAATCGGTTAATTAAAATCTTTTATTTTTTGCTGTTAGCCAGCCTAAAAGTTGAGATATTTCCAAAGAGCCCCAAGCGCGTATTTCAAGCCGTTGTGAAACTCCATGAAGCCGTGGCCAAAAACCAACGCGAATGGGGAGCCACCCGCAAATCTTTCACCTGCTACAACTTCGTCTAGCCACGCCCACTAGCCCACCACCGCCTCCGCCCCCGCCCCCGACGGCAAATTACCTGGGCTACAAATTGAGCGCAAACGCATAATTAATTCCACAGTGCCAGCGATGGTGGTGGAAAAATGGGAAAAAATTAAGTTAATGTTTTGAAATCAGCAGGTAGCCGGCAAGCAAAGACACACAGACAGTCGCAGCTCAGACATAACGGTAATTGTGAGGAGGGGGAGGGGGCTTGGGTGGTTCAACAACAACACAGTAGCAAAGCCGGCACATTGTGTGGCATGCCCCCAGCATTTGCAGCTACCACATTCGATTTCTAGCCGCCAAGCCACCGACGAACATCAATCTGCCACTTCAAATGGGGTTTTCTTTGAGGCCTTTGAACGCCAGCGATTTGCGGGTATTAGAGATGGCCAAATCATATAGCCCATTGAACTTTGGAACTATATCCAAAGGGGTTTTGATTATATGGTAATTTCTAAAATATGAAAACATTTAAATGAGGTTTACCTTTTTCATACCAATATACATAAATTCCAGAAATAAGTATTATAACAATTTCTGGTATCAAGATATTTGACATAATTTAACTTAATATAATATAACGCGAATTCTTGGGATTCACATTGTTTCTACCTATATTTTAGCGTTACAGTGCTATAATTCCTTTGTTTTAAACCATATATAACAAACCTTGAGACAATATTATTCTTTAAAAGTATATATATTTAATATATCATTAATAATAGACTATCCACTCTGTTATTATGATACCTACGTAAACCTCATTTCCACATTTGTTAAGTTGAGATATTTTCCATATGATCTACCGTCATTATCTATTTTACAACCCTATACTTAGAGAACCCACTGTTTCGCCTGTCTTGGAATAGATTATCAATTTGGGGTCTTGACAAGTCAATCGCCTGGCCTCGAGTTGCAGTCGAGTGCTCCATCAGGCGACTACCACTTTGGCAATTAACCGTTAATGCGAATGCGAATGCGTCTATGGGCCTCAAGACACGCTCTCCAGGCCGAAAATGTGCGAACAACACCATCGAGTGGGATTTGAATTTGATTTTGAATTTAAATTTGAATTTCATTGCGATTTTGATGGTGGCGTTGATGGTGGAGTCGATCGAGTCGATGCCGCTGGCGTTTCTCGCCGAAAGTTTCTCGCACCTGCGCAACTCACTTGGATGACTTGCCAGCTTGTCTGCTCACCTGGCCGCTCCACCCGCCCCGCCCCCACCAAACCCCCTTCTTCTATTTGCAACTCCAAATGCTCCACCGACTTGCGTTTCATAATACCCATGAAAGCCGAGACGCTGTTGCCTTGGTTTTTGTTTCACTTTTTCGGTTTTTTACTTTCACTTGCCAGTTTCTTGTGTGTTTTTTTTTCTGTTTCATTTTCTTGTGGCCCAAAAGACTGACTCTTTGGTCAGATTTCGTGGAGAGCTCGACGATCAAGAAATCAAATTCAATTTCATTGTTGCAGCCACCCCTTAAACGAAAAAAAAAAGCAGGGGGCTTTCTAAAATTTTAAAATGCTACAAATTCGATTCGGCTTGATTGAAATTGAATTGAGTGAAGCATTTAAAATTGTTTTGGGTCACAATTATGTACGATTCCTCGGATTTCCCCGCCGGTTTCTCTATTCGCTGCACTTTCGTTTTCCGCTTCTATCCGCTGCAATTACGCCGCAATTATAGTTATGTTTATGTTTTGAATTTTCAGCTGTCTCGCCAGCTAACGAAAAAAAAAACGAGAAAATCCAACCTAAACTTAAATTGCCAGCGAATTTAACCGTTAGCCATGTTACGTACGTGCTACTTAGAAACTTCAAAAAAGAGTGAAGTTTCAAGTGCTTTTTTCCGCTGGCAACATTTTCATTTCGCTGTCGGGAAAGTCGTCTGTTGGCGGGGAAAACGAATTGTGCAGCAATCGCTTAATTGAGCTTTTATTTCTGCGCACGTACAGATCTTGGTCATGTGTCAATTCCCGCGCCCCCCGTTTGCATAACGCTCACGGTGCTCAACTTGAACTGAGCCCCAATCAGCGGGCGGTATTATATTACTAACACCACCCACCGAACAGAGATCTCAGATTTACGATAGGTGATCAACGCTCCATGCACGGGGAGAAATTGAGAGGGTTTTGAAGTTTTCGTAGCTATCAATCGATATTAAAATACGTTGATATTTTGAAAAACACAAAAAGATTCAAAATGTTAAAAAAAATTGGCTAGGAAACACACTTACCTTTAGCAAATATTTAAAAAAGTTTGATATATTTGGTTTAACTTCCTCTTTTAGGTCGTAAATTTAACAAATGGGTTAAATTTCATTAAAGTGTTTGTAAAAAAAAATAATTGTTTTTTATTTAAAAAGTAAGATTTAGATTTTAATGCATAAAAATTCTTTTTGTATATGTTTATATTATTTTTACCTCCAAACCAAGTTTAAGATATTTCTTAGAGTTTTTTTGTTACCTGTCTGCAACTTGCATCATTTTTTAAACCTGACCAGGCCAACAATTATTGCAAAAGCGAAGCATATTGAAAATCTTCGCAGGTATAGGTATTTTTGTTTGGGTTAAAATTCGACGATCGCTCTTATATAATGACCCACAAAATGAGGCGGCTGCCAATAAAAATAAAAGTTTCCTTAATGACTTTTCTGGCTGCGTCTGCGCTTGTTTTTCTCTCTTTTCCAACTTCAGTCGCATCTGTGATCTAATAAAGCATAACCGAGTCTCCGCAGCCATTCGCCATTAGACAGCTCAAACTGTTTCGCATTATGCTCGAAATGGGTTAAGTGGCTTTCAATTTAGACACAGCGAACACACAAAAATGCGAACAATATTCAATTCCATTTGCCCTGACTTGCTGAATGAGTCAATGAGGTTGAAGAGGTTGGTGGGGGCTGTGGCGGAGGGGTAGGGGGAGTTTGGGGCGTTTCAACCACGCCCTTGTGAACAAAAACAAGCTTCCGGCAGAGCAAATATATACATAAGTAACCCATCGATATTGAGTCACTCACATGCTCAAATGCGATGTGCGATCCAAAGACAATGTGTCATTCAATTTTTTAGTTTTCCATACCATTTCACTGTGATTTCCATTTTCCCATTTCAAGTTGAAGCGCAATTGCAATGGCAGAAGTTGCATGATCGGGAGACATGGCAGGTTACGTAAATTCCGATATTCCCTTTTCAAAGGTAAACACACCATATAATAAAAACAACGCCAGACGGAAGGCGAATGTTCCGTTTTCGAAACGCGTCAAATGACAATGGCAGAATTTATTATCGTTCAGCGCTCCACAGCTGACTCAGCCAGCCGTTCGATGGTCGATCGATGGCTATATGCCATATGCCATATATACACGATCCGAGCGGGTGCTGCACTCCTTATTTCCCCACATTTCCCAGGCGAGTGTCGGTGTCAGAAATGCCAGGCGTTAAGCGGCTTTTTGCGCCCCAATGCAACAATGGACGCTGCCTAATCCGCAGACAATTAACCCAAATTGCGCTGCCCAAGCCGTTTTGGCACGTGGGTAACTCTCGCATATTCTTGCGAAAATTGCAGCAGCCGGGATCACACTGGAAACAAAGTGCTGATCACTTTCTGTCGATCGAACAATTCTTAGTCATATAACAAAGCATTGTGCACCCTCTGGATCATAAGATATCACTAATATTTAATATTTTAATTATATTCAAAATTAGTAACTCGAAAACCAAATCATGCACTAAAAATAGCACTTATTGGTACACCATATCAATGCGAACATTAATAGAGCTATGATTATGGCCTTATGACACTGCTTATCTTCCAACTTACGTATTTGATTTATTTTAAAAAGGTATGTCATAATTCACAGCTCAATTTCTATAAGTTGTTATATGTGGAATTATATGGTACATGTTTATAGATATCCTATAGGTTGCAATGAGCTCTTAAAACAAATCTAGTCAGTTATTCGAAACTCGAAGGATTGTCACATCACCTTCTGATTGATTTTCATTTAAAGTAATGCTTTTCTGAGAGTTGTAAAGGTCACATTATATTTATTTCTTTCAACAAAAAAGAGCAATTAAATTGGCTCCTCATTAGCCAAGTTATCGAAATACTTTGCAGTGCAGGAGGGATAATTGCACAAGACGACGTCGTCATTGGCGGCAGCTGGCAACAGACAACAACAATAACGGTCGACTGACATTTGAAAGTCTTTGACTTGCTGCAGTTAGCTCAAATAAAAACTGCCTCGGCCCAAGGTAATGGGCAATTAGCTGCAGCAACCTTCTGGGCCAACATGGGCTAGTCAAACAAATGAGGCAAGCGGAAAACAAACTTCGGTCTCCGGAGTGGAGTGCGCCTGTCATGGATACGGCAATTTGCTGGCCAGTCGCAGAATACTCGCAGATACAGCCACAGCAACAGCTACAGATACAGATATAGATAGCCTTTAATTGGGTTTAACTGGCTGTCAATGGCGGTAGCCAGCTGGCCGGGGGGTGGGCTGCGGTGCTTACTGCCACGGGGGGTGCACTTCGACATTAAAGCAGCCAGAGGGTGCACACGATCATCGGGGCAATGAGTGATCAACGTTATGGGCTGGAGATGCTTTTCCAGCAGGGGTGCCTCTATTGAAAACCATAAATTAAGACGAAACAAGCGGGTATTCGATTTTATCTTTCAATATCATTGTCCTTGCGCTGAATGGGTTTAGAAATGCGGAAATTAGTAGTAGCTATATCTTTAATGGTTTCAGAAAAAGGGAATCAGTTTTAATAGACTCTAAGATCTAACTTTATCTAACTCTGTTCTGACACAATTAAGCAACCTAACCAATTTCTTTTTATGCAAATATTTGTGAAACTCCATTACCAAGCAAATATTTGTCTTTCCCGCAATCGATATGCCATAATTAGCCCCACTTCCGACACATTTTTGTCTACCAGACAAGACACCAATACGAAATCCAAAACACGGTTCGCTCGCTTTGCCAAAAATTGAGCTCATTTCAACTCATTTCGCCACCGAAGGCAAACGGAGAATATTTACGACTATCTGACGAATTCGCATGCGTCTCAGGTTTCCGGCACGCGTTCACGCATTTCAAAGTGATCACCAATGATCAGAAGGCAGGATGGGATGGGCGTGGGGAAGTTGGACATGTTTGCCTGATAAACAACATAATGAGAGGCTGGTCGGATGGGAAGTGACAAATTTTCAGCGCATGCGCGCAGGCGATAAAAGTATATTTTAAGTATCTGACAGATACACGTACTGCATCGTCCGATCGCTGTTGTTTACCGAGCGCAGTTCACCACCGTCCACCCCTTTTGTGTCCCGCCCCTGCGGTCTGGTCATCCTTATCTCGACCCCTTATCAGTGCACATACATTTGTATGACTCTGTCTGCGGAATCGTAATCGTTACCATACCCCGAGCGGTATTCCCAGGCGCGGTTTTGCCCACTTTCGTTGTTTTTGTTTCTGTTTTTGCGGCGAGGTAGCAAGGCCAGAGGGTGTCCCAGATAGCCGGCTATCATCCATCGGCTATCAGCGCTGTTGGTCAGCATAATCGGACGACCTGAACCGCATTTCACACTCTGACCAAATATTTTGGTTTCGCTTAAAATTAAAATTGGGGTCTCGCTACTTAATCCCCGTCTTGAAGCGAATGACAAACAAGTTTCCACTTTCACTTGAGCATTGGGCATGGAGCTTGGCAGAAGACCCGATAACCCAGAACTGGTTGTGGGAACCACACATTGTTGTTGTCGATAGGGTTTCGTCTGCCAGACCGCTGACCAAACATATTGTTCTGTGGAATTTTTGCCATAGCTTTCCTTTGATAAGGCAAGACCTTACCCAATAACGGAGAATCAGACTCAACCCACTGCGATAACTTTTCCTCAGAATCATCTTAGCTTCTCTACAGTAAAGCTTTCAGAACTCTAGATTGGGACTTAGTTTCAATGGAACTTGATTGTGTACATGTTTTCATTATTTACTCTTTCAAACAATTTTGTTGAAGATTATAAGTTGAATATTTTGAAAGGGACAGTAATTTCACAAAAAATAATGATTCATTGCAGAAGATAATAAATCTCTTTTTTACATTTTTGTATTATTCTTAAAAGAATTGTTAGTAAAGATATACAACGCCTTAAACATTTTTTATTTATAAAGTTATTTATGTACACGTTATAGGTAAATTATAAAAACCACATTTTTTATTTGATGTTTGCAACTCCAAAAGTGTGTTTACGGGATATCCGGTTTTAGAAAAAAACAAAAAATAAAATGTTTTTATATGTGCAGAGTGGTTGCCCCTCAGTAAATGTTTTATGCAGCGGATAGTGTTTCGAGTAAGACAAGCCCCTCCCCCGCCCCATTGAACTACATGTGCAAGTGCTTCATCAAGTTTTAGTATGTCCGCCATAAACACCGCATAAAGATGATGGTATTAAGTCCTAAACCCAACGAAAATCCCCGGCGAAGTGTAAAAATCCCAGCATGAGCTGGGCTCAAAAAGCGCAAGCCAGCAAACAGAGAAAACAGTAAAAACCCGGCGAAATAGAGGGTTAAAAGAAGCGCTTTCGTCATCCCGACGTCATAAAGCAAAATATATTTCTCTTAACTCTAAGTTAATAGCTCTTAAATCAAAGCGAGATCGGCAACAGAAAGAAAATAGTTTTTACAAAGCCTGTTTTTTTTTAGATACCTGCGGAAAAGCTCAAAGATACGGGGCGATATCACTTGTATCTTTGAGTTACGTTACGTAAATCCGCTCTTTTGCGGGGGAGCGGAGAGAGAGAGAGAGACCGTGAGTGCTTTTCCCCCTCTGCTTTCGAGTGAAAGAGAGCGCGTCGGCGCAGTGTGGCAGAGATTAAGATACATAAACAAAACGGCGAAGCATGCGAAAAGCCAGCACAAAGCAGAGAAACAAAAACAAACGTCGTGCAGCGAGGAACCGGAAAATGGCCAATGCCAAATGGCCGCGAGAGCGCGAAAAGAGAGCGAGAGCGCAGTCGCGAAAAAGAGCGAAGCCGAGCCGAGTGCAAGAGCCGAGCGAAAAACGAAGCACGAAGCCCGGCGAACGAGTGCGGCGATTTCAGCGCACAGAATCATTCTTGAAAGCGCGCGCGAACCTTTCGCACCAGCAGACCGCAGATACAAAGATACAAATTCGCAAGATACAAATTCGCAAGACCGAAAATCGCAAAAGTAGGAAAGGCAAGGCAAAGGCAAGCCGAGAGGAAAAGCAAAGCTAAGCCCTGGCAAAAAGCGCCGAAAAGTGCAAGTGAAGTGAGAAGACAGCGAGTGAGAGGAGCCGAGTGGAGTTCTTAAAGCTTATAAAAACAAATTAGGAACGAGGCCTAGTGGCCCAAATTCAGAAGGCAAAGAAAGCAAAGAAGATCAAGCGAAAATTTGAATAATTAAAAATAAACACGCGCCGTGCCGTGCGAGAGAGTGTTAGTGTGAGAGTGCGTGTGCGTGCGGCGTATCCGTCAGATACGCATAGCGAACCCATTCCAATCCAAACCGCTGACGTATTTTCACCCGAATACCGTTATAGAGCCGCCAACGCTGCCGGCCGGCTTTTTGTGCCCAATTAACGCACATTCAACAAATTGCCAGACGCGAAAAACAAATTGTTACGAGTGACATCGGAATAATATCGGAATTAAGCCCAGTTTGTTGGACGGAATAATACGTAACAAAAGATACAAAACAAGAAAAAAAAACAAATATAAAACCCTAAAAAATAATATACTCACCTTTCGTCTCATTTAATTTCGCTGCGGTTCGTGTTCTGGTGCAGTGCAATAGAGAAAAGTTTATAAATAAATATACAATATACAAATAACTGAATGCAGATGTTTGGCATAATAAGTGTCACAATCAATTGCTGAGCGGCGAGATCTTGAAAATACGCGAAAAGGTGATTGCATAAGGATATGGCTATATCGCAATTGTTACCAAGTGACCTCACTCAAGGTTGCCCCTTAAAATCCCATAGATATTGCAGTTTACTTGGTTTCTCAATTAGCGCCCACGCGCCTCGAAAGTTTTTTTCATTTTATTATTCGATTTTTTGCATGCTCACCTGGTGAATGTAGATATATAAGGAGGGCTTACGGTGGTCTGTAATTAACCTTGAATCATCCATTATAATTCCACCCATTTTTTTCTGTGCCCTGTGAACTATAACTTAATTGGTTTTCACTTCTCGGAAACAGTTACAGAACCATTTTTTTTTGCCTTTAATCAAATCAGATTTCCGGGGAACCTGCCGCCGAATAGATACTATTATTTAGAAACACTTGCCTTGCGTGACAGATGCAATGCAACAATGTTAGATGCAGATACCCCCAGGAATATGTGTTCCATGTCGCCATTTTCTCAATTAGGAATCGCTCTAAAGTGCCCACACTGGGTCATTAAGTTTTAATGGGATGCTCAATAAAGTTGTACGCTTTAATTGTTTAAGCGTGGTGACTCACGACGAGCACAGTGCACTGCGGCGATAAGAAGGCAATGCCCAGACTAACCCGAGTCTTCAATCTATCTCTCCGCAGGAACCCATTGAGCTGAAGAAGCGCCTGGACGAAGTGCGTCTGCTGGAATCGCGACGCTCCGCCCGTCTGGCAGACCAGGATCGCGACACCGACTTCGCCAGGCTCGCCGACATGAGTGGCGAACGCCGCAGGACCATCCAAAACAGTATTGAGGTGCCGACGATGCAGAAGTGAGTACCGCATATATTGAAAAGATACATAGATATACCCAAAATAGATCAGATATTCCTTGTGCTACACCCTTTAAGCCCATGTCCTGGTCCTAAACCAATCTTACTTTTCAAAAACTATCGAGTTACCTAACTTAACTTGTTGTTTACCTTTGGAACATTTTCTTACGTTCACGTAGAGGTAAAAAACCGTTTGTCCCCCACTATTTTTCGCCGGTCGTACCCGGTTTTCATTCGCATTTTATTCGTTCGTTTTGTTTTTTCCACTTTGGCTTGGCTTTTGCATAAATATGCAACGATTGGCGTCTGTGGAGACTGGGCCATATCAATAATTTATAAGTGGCGACAAATTAGCGGAACCGGCCACCAAGTCACGGACATCGCCCGATCCATGTATAATATCTATAATAAAATTGTGTCTCCGTCTTGTCGGCCAGCTGCGCCCTCAGCCGGCCACGCCCAGGCTATTTAGCATAGACGCCGCTTTAACTGCACTTACATAAAGAGTTCTCACCAACCCCGCCCCACCCACTGTCGACTTGCGACCCCCTTCAGCTGGGCATTCACAGTGCCCCATTCCGTCGGGACGACAGCTGATTGCAAAATAATTCAAATTTTCAATTACTACCAGCTCAGACGTCGCGACGACTACGTCGAACTTAAAGACGGCGGCGACGACAAAAAATACAAAATACGAAATACTAACATTTGATTACGAAGGCAAACAGTCGGGCGGGGTGTCATAGTCTAAGTGAATGCTCTAATCAAAAGGGGGGTCTTTATTTGGAATAGCACACAGTGTACTTCAGACAGTTTAAGAAATCAGTGTGACCATGCTCCGTGGAGTATGGTGATGATAGGGATATGCGGCTTAGTGTTACCATGCAGCAGGAATTTAGGTCAAAATAAGATACTTTTGCTTAAATGATTTCAATCAAAGTGTATGCCAAATCAGGTTGACAGAACACACGAGTATCCATGAGTGAGCTAGATATTTCAGCTGGTCACTTGGCCCCATTAATATCTCGGCAAGTGTAGGGCATTAAATTTCCGACTTGCAATTGAAGCGATTGTCACTCGCCACTGATGGTTGCGTATTCCATTTCAATTTCAATTGATAAGCTTCGCGCGCCGCAGTCGAAACTATTAGTCAAGTGTGCAAAAAGGCAGCAACATCGCGGCAACGCTGAATGCCGGCCACGTTCTCAATTGATAATAAAAATAATAACAATAATAATCAAAATAAAGCAAGCAGAAAAAAAAGAGGAAAAATGGAAAAGAGGGAACTGGGAGCTGAAAACAAAAAGCGCAGGCAGGCGGCAAAATATGGTTCGTCATGTCCAGCCAGGGGTGTGGGGTTAGGGGGAGGGGTTCGAATGGGGAGGGGGTTTGCCGGCACAGAGGGGCACTTGTAATTGCGTCGCAAATGCCAGCCGACCCATCCAAAGTCGAAACTAAAAACAGCTGGAAAAACTAAAAACAAAGCCGGGCGGCAATGTTGCTGCTGTTCTTGCAACTGTTGTTGCTGCTGCAGCTAGTGTTGCAACTGTTGCTGCTGTTGCTTCTTGGGATGTTGCTGTTGTAGCTGTGGCTCCTGTTGCTGCTGTCGCTGGCCAAGAAAACAAAAGTTCATTGTGACCGCTGGCTGTAATAAAATTCAAATAAAATTCAATTGAGTTCAGCGCAAGTTGCTGGGCCAGTTTAATTTAATTAATTACAATGCCGTAGAGCGCGAGATGTGGCATGTGGCACTTAGGGGGGACACCCTGTAGTTGTGAAACCGAAACCGAAAACGAAAACGAATATTGCCGGTGGCTTGCCGCAATTTCAGTTAGTTTATCATTGCTCGGTGCCCCTACGGTTTTACTTGTATTTCTTTTCATTTTATTTTGTTATTGTTTCGATGCCCGCCTGCGAATGCGGAAGTATTTTTTCTCGCTCCCACACAGATACGCAAATAAGCTGTAAGCACAAAGCTCTCGCGTTTTCGAGTATCTGTGTGTGCGAGTGTCTATCGTCGCCATATTCTTTATGTTTTGATATGCCATCTGGAGAGCGAGAGCGAGCGAGACGGCACTCGCACACACGTGTAATGATAACAACTCGCTCACCTTGCACGGAACCGCTCCCCTGCCACGCCCCTCCCCCGGCCGCCCACCGAGTGACACGCGCTTCTCCCGTAATGCGACGTAATATCAAAGCCCCCCTCTCTATAAAACCCCTCCCTAACTTTGCTAATCTAAAATGTGATTTTCTCGCTTACGTGTGCGCGCGCTTCTTTTTAATGCGTTCCTGTTTTATTGCTATTAATTTACATAGTTTAGCAACCAATCTGATAGTTTGAGTAAACAATTCTTAATTTTTCTGACCATTTTCCTGACGCGTTAATTCGCCGGGTAAACAAGCGTCGTGGGTTAAATAATATTTACCTTTTAGTGGGGAAAATCCCACTGCAAATCATCTTTGATTCCCAAGTAGACAGACCATCCGCAACCTTTCATTACCAGACATTCTGTAACAACTGCAATTGCAGTCGACAGACAAAGAAGGCATAATGATATGGCAGAAAACAAGAAAATCATAAAAAACTAGAACCGTGGGGGGGAAAAATGGAAGCGAATTAAATGCGGAAAAAAAGTGGTAATAAATATAATAAGCGCGTAATTATCGCGTAAATGTCAATTTACGCGGCGAATGCGTTGCGTCAGTGCTAATTTATAACGCTCGAGTGGACGACAGACCCCATCTATACGGCTGTATACACCATATAGGAAAACACCCCACCGAAACCCGCTGGGGTCGTTCGTCTAATGAAAGCGTGTAAGCGTCAATTGGCCAGGTTACTCAGTTATAGTTAACTATGTTGTTGTTGTTTCCACCGCTGCTGTTGTAATTGCAATGATTAACAACAGCAACCGCCGTCGGGGGGAAAAGTACCCCCCTCATGGCACCCCACCCCCTTGCAGTTGCATTCAGCTGCCTCTGTTGTTTATTGCAAAAACAAACAATATGGGAAACTGGCAGCGAGCAAAGAAAAGCAAAAGAACAGCACAAAAACAGCAATAACATTAAAAATAATTTAAAAACAAGTTTACCGTTGCACAAAAACAAAAAAAAACAAAAAATTAATAAAGAACGCAATCAACGAAAAAATACACAACAAATTCAGAACAACGATAACAAGATGTAAATAATTATTCAACAAGTTTTCGCGACAGGGAAAAACTCTATAAGAAATATATGTCTTACAGTCAATTAACCAAATTGACTTGGGGCTTTAACTAATGCATTAGTCATGGTATCGATTTGATGGCCGATTTCCAATGTAAATTGGCTGAGAAGCATTTTAGCTACCCTTTGGCGGAAAATTCCAGTGACGAAGGCTGCACAAACAATGACGTCAAGGAATTAGCAATAACAACTTAGGAAAAGCGCTCAACAAAATGTCTAGGGTCGGGCTAAAAGGGGGAAAACCCGAATTCAAATCCAAGTTGGCTAGCAGCGGAAATTAGCCAAGACTTCAAGAATATTTGCCATTTTTTTTTAACCACTTTTATTTAGCTTTGTTTTTCACTGTGGCTGCTGGCTAGAGACTGTGTACAAATATTATTATGAGCGACTGTTTGTCTTGCCCTCAAAAATACGCCGAGAACCGAGAAGCGAGCAGAACCGCTGGCAAAAAGAAGAAAAACGAAAAAAATAATACTTAATTTCAGTACAATAAAAAGTCAAGTCGAGCGCAAAAGTGGGTCAAAATTATTATTGAAGCAGAACAAAAACAAAGCCAGCAGCAAGGCAACGATAATGGCAATGCAGCAACAACAAAACTCGCAAGGGGGGGGTTGGTGGTTTCAAGGGGGGCAGAACAACAACAACAGCAACGAAATTTATAATAATTTTCTAAGCGACGGCCCCTCGACGGCAAATTATTGAAATGCATTCGCATTTCGCATTCACCCGGTCAGGAGAGACACTCCAATACCGGGTACCATATAACCTATATAAACCATATACCCCTCCGTAGAGCACCCCTCTTTCCCAGAATTTCCCCCCTTTGGAAAGCAGGGGTATCCATATCCATTGCCCAGGCACCGTTCCAATGAACGTAAACACAATTTCCCAATGTTCTGCACGAATAGTTTGTTTGATCGTAAAATTTTATTTCTGCATTCAAATCGCAGCGCTAAACAAAATGCAAAAAAGAGCGAAGAGCGCGGAAAAAATCAAAATGCCAGTGCAGTTGGTGGGTTCGTACACTGAGGGAAATGAATGCGATCTTATATAGGTATTTTAAGGTATTACAAATATCCCTTTTTAGTTATCCAATCTTTTTAGATCGTTAATACTCTTGTAGAATTGTAGTTTCCTTAAAATATTATAATAATGATAATATAGATGGTTTGTACACTGAGGGAAAATAAACTCTATTTAAAATATACTAAGGAATATTTTCACTTTTTAGTTAATTCAACTTAAATCTTTAAAAATTGTTATATCTCTTGTGAAATTCTAGCTTCCTTAATATTATAATTAAGGATCAAGGACCAATGCTCATTTCTTTCAGTGTTCTTTGTACTTTCCATTTGGGCCTGTCTTTACTCCTTGTTTGCTGCTTATGATTTGGCCAAAAGAATGAGTTTCGTGCCAAGAAGGAATCCGAATCGATGCGGTTTGGCGGAAGGGTCATGAATTCCCTTGAAAAGTGGAGGTTTAGGCCAAAAAGAGGCACTATCTTGTGGTCAATAGGGATAGCATGGTAATTTGTAAAGCAAATAATGCGAATTTCATGCAGTTCGAAAATACATATCCACATATACTTGCTTTTACTTAAATTTGAGCTCCATTTAAAATGAATTTCCCGGCAAATGCATTAATAGGCTGTGCCAAAAGAGCTCCACTTCATCACCCCACACCTTAGGTGATACAGAAAGATATAGGCATAGAGATAGTGATGTGTTGACGTTGATGGGCGAAACAATCTGTTGAAAAACACACCGAGTGGCGGATGGGAAAAGGGGGCCAATGGGCGCATATTCGTACCATTTTCGTCAGCTAGTAAATTTTTAGTGGCTCTCCGGCTACTGTGTGTCCACTGGGAAATGGGCACACAACTAGCTGGCTGCCTGGCTGGCTGGATGGCAAATAAATAATAAGTGCAGATCGCGGCTGGGGCGCGAAAACATACCGACAATGGTGTCCGAAACAGCAACATGATCAACAGTTGCTCATAAATTAAAGTTCGCCATCGTTTGGTGTGCCGATTTTCGAATCGCAGGCAATAAAATTTAACGTTGCACACTTATGACTGAACGACCGACCGAGAAAAGGAGGCCGGCGGAAGGGGGCGGGGCTGCAGATCGGTGGAGTACCAACTATATAGTATACTCCACACTATACTGCATAGTGCTGCACGCAACATTTGCACTGCGGCCAAAACGCAAATTTCGAAGAACAAAAATTAGATTGAATTGTTTCTCCTTCTGCGGCAATTGCAGGCTAAAATTCAAGAAATTAGGAGGGGGTTTTTTAAGAGGGGGGGGGGGGGGGGGGCTGTAATGACCGACCTGGTCTAGGCAATTTGATTGAGTTGTTTCCAATTGAAATGGCAAAAACGCTGCGGGTGTTGGCACTGATGTCTGACAGCAAATCGTAGTTTGAGTCCGGGCCGAGACAAAAGTCATTTGGCCAAGTCGACGAAGGCAAAAGGCAGTCGCAACCGCAGTCCGAACCTCTGTAATTTTCAGTTACAGTTACAGATTTCTAGCCTTCTAGCCAGCCGAGCAGTGATTTGGCTTATTTCGCCGGGCCTGCGGTGGCCGGAATGGGAATGGAAATGGGAATGGGAATGGGGATAGCAATTGCATTGCAGTTCCTTCATCTTCAACTTGGACTGCAAAGTTGAAGCGGTTCTTTGGGTTGTGTCAATTAGAGTTTCGGGTTTGGGTTGGGGGTTCTGGAGTTCTGGGGTTCTGGGGTTCTGGGGCTCTGGTGTCCTGAGCCCTGGAGCGCTGTCATTCCATTTCCACTCGGTGACCCACAAGATTCCGTCAAATTGTCGTGTCACGTTGGCTTTGGCTAATTTGAATGGCAATGAGCTGTGCCACGCCACGCCTTCACCTTGACTTGGCCCTCAAATCGGGTAATCAAGTAACCAAGGGTTAAGCAGAGTTTTTCCCGGGTTTTTTTTTACCACACCGCGCTTTTTCTCTTTGGATAATTAAAGTGTCCGCTTGTTTGGCTGTCGCGATTTGTTAATTGAATTGAATGTTCAATGCTGAATGTTGGCCAAGCCATGCGAGCGGGTCATCAAAATGCAGGAGACGACTCCGCACATTGATGGGGGCACTGGGACTGGTCTGGCGTGTGTGTGCAGCCCATTTAGCCAGAGTGCACTGTGCTGCAGTGGCCACTTAACTGTAAAGGCAAACGCACACGTACCGCTGACGACAACCGCCAGCTTTTGCGGCTACCATTGGGCCAAAAACAACGTGTTCGCATGGTGGGGTCAATAACGAAGATTTTATTTGAAATTGACATTGTTAATTCATTAGAAGGCTAAAAGCATTTTGAACAAAAGAAAGCTATTATTCTGGCTAACATTAATTTAAGTTGTCCCACTGGATTTCACATGTTTCATTAGCAAACGTTGTCATTGTCAAATAATTTTATGACTAGGATTTTAAATTTGTTTTATGGAAAGGGTACAAATTTCTACTAGAAATATCACAAAATGTATTTTAATTAAATAAGTGCATACCTATATGCTGATTTATCCTGTTTAAGCTCTAGGTAAAATGGTAATGGAGCTGTAATAACTTCTTCTATATATATAAAACTATAGTTTCCTTTTTAAAGAATCAATACAGATTTCCAACCAGCAAAGCTAAGAGCTCCATATTTTCACCATAAATTCTTTTTGTAGTGTTCATTAAAGCTATAAATAATGGTGACCATAGCTTAAGATTGTTTTATAGGTTTTTTATTGCTACCTAGCATTATGTAGCCCACTGTGCCTCGCCGGCCACAGTGGGCAATTCCCATGGTCTTGTGGCTGGCTGGTCAGTCAAGTACCGCTAAATTGTTTCAGCAGCAACTGCGGCGATGCAGCAAATGCGGCAAATGCAGTAGATGCAGTAAGTGCAGCAGAGACGCTTCCTGACGCTTGGCGCTCTGCATGCTAATCAGCTGGAGGCGATGCCGGCGACACAAGAGCGGCAAACGGCAGCAGCGGCCCACATTCAGAGTGCTTTACCAGTGGCAGGTGTGTCAAGCACCCCTCAATCCCATATGCACCCCCCTTTCTCCTGTCTAGACCAATGTCCATGGAAAACGGTGACAACTGGCAGCTTGTTACGCCCTTTCGACTGTCACACGCTTATTGCTCTTGTCACTGACTGCTGGTTGTTCGTTTCTGGTTGTTCGTTGTTTGGTTGTTGGTTGTTGGTTGTTGGTAGTTGCCTGTTGGTGTTGTCACTTTTGAGTGGGTCGCCTGCCTGCCCGCCTGGCGGAAGGAAAATCCCCGCTCAGGCAACTTTTCAAATTGAATTTCGCCGATTTATCAATTTCCCCCAAAAAACACAAACAATAGAAAGTGGAAATGGCAATGGAAAATGGATGGAAATGTTGCTGCCGGGAGCTACAACATCGACCATGGCTAATGACATTTTGGGCCAGGTACGAGGAGCACAAGTACAAGTACAGTAGGCCCCCGATGGCAAGGTGCAGTGCCCGGGGGAAAAGCCCAGCCCCAGGCCACTTTGAAGTTTCCTCGCTGCCTTGTCGAGAGAGAGCCTTCCGCTTTCTGCCCCCTGAAAAGCCGAAGGAAAGCCGCTCATGTCCGCGCATTTCTAATAAGCCCACGGGGCACACCTCACCTCAGTTCAGCTCAGCCCGGCTCGGTTCGGTTCAGTTTGGGTTGGTTCGGTTCAGCCAGCCGCTCAAGTTCAAGTTGAGGCCTCCTGTCGCCGACGTCGCAAAAGGGAGGGAAATCGGAAAATGGAAAAAACAAACGCCAAATGGATGAAACAGAATCGACATTGGCGCGGAATTAATACGATTTTTATTCATGACTTCTGCACAGAGAAAAACTAATTTAACAGATTATTTTTTCTATTGTTTTAAGGTTTACATAGGGCTTACATGGTGTTCAAATCCAATTACAGCACTGATGTATATTAATGTGCATATTTGAAATCCCATTTCTCTGGGATTGGGATGGGATACCGATTTGGTTAAATTCCGTTGTAAAAAAGATTCATAGTATTATATCATATCAGATTCTTGTTTGTCATTAAACTTTTAAATAAATTTCTTTAAAAAAGTTGGTTATACACATAGCCCTAAAATTTAAAAATGACTTTAGATGAATCGCTTTATTATAAAGATTTTCTTCTTCGACTGAATTTTAATAACTATTCCAATAATATATTTTAAATTTGGGTGATATTTTTTGTAGAACTAAAAAATGAAACACTTTAGATAAATTACAATGTATCGAGGATATGCCATATATATACACTGGTGGAAAAAATAATAGAAACGGCTTACTCGCTTTCTTATTTTTTTTTATTTCATAAAAAACAAAGTTGATATATTTCATATATATTTTTTTTAAACAAATACTTATGTATGTTTTTTACTAAGGAACAAAAAGGTTATTGGTATGAAGCCCAGAACTTTCGTACTTACTTTGCTATTTAATAAGAAGTGCAGAAGTGAAAATCGTTTCTATTATTTTTTCCACCAGTGTAGATATTTGTGTGGTTTTTTTTTACAGTGCACAGGACAGGGGCCAGAGACTTTAAAGAAGGGATGGGTGGGGTGAGGGGTACTAGACCCATGGGGCGATAGCCAATCTGCTTTGGCCGCCGGCTGGCTTCCGTTGCCGGAATGTGGTGACAATGTCTTCTTGGGCTTTTCTCCGCCTCTACCTTTTGGCTTAGGCCTCAGCTTTAGCTCCAGCTTTTCCTTCTGGCCTCCAGCTTGTGTTTGTTTTGCTTTTTTGTTGTTTTGTTGCCACAGACAATTGCATTGTTGTTGCTGCCTCCTTGGCCGTTGTCGCAATGCTAGTAATTTGTGCAAATGAGCCTCTAAAAAGGCGTGGAGCCTTTGGGACGTGAACCGGGGAAATCGGAAAACCAAAGAGGGGGGCTATTAAGGAAAAAACCGAAATAGACAAAAAATGTTTAAAGCGCCATTCGGCTATGTAAACGATGTGGGTCCCGCCGAAAACGAACAACAAGAAAGGAAAGCTGTTAAATGTTTTTCCCTCCATTTTCCAGTGCTTCGTTTTCAGATTTTTGCCATAGTTCAGATGGTTTCCTTTTTTTTTTCTTGCTTTCCAGGCAGTAAAAATAAATGATAATACCGTTGGCTTTAAATGTTAATTGAGTTGCCGACAACCAAGCCAATCCTTAGATTTAAAGCAACAGAAATCCATTTACTAAACGAATCACACAGCTCCATTCAAATTAATCAGCAAAAGCACGTGCTCTGTCAAAAAAAACCAGAAAACAGATAAACAACAGCCGCCCAACGAAAACAAAATAACAAAAAGAAGAAACCTCCATTTCAGCATAACTATTTACTACGCCTACTCTGACGTTTTTTCGTCGTTATCTGCGAAAAATTAGTAGAGACCAGAATCAAAATAAACCGAAAGTAAACATTAGAGGGAAAAAAACTCACGCGCAACGCCATAAATGGGGTGATAAAGCAGCCGGTAAAAAATAGGCCTGCGCCATTGAGTTGGTCGCCCGAAAAACCCCCCAAAACCCCCGAAAACATCATCCCAAAAAATACGCACACATTTTACTGTTACGCATAGCGCTTGTTTTCAATTTAGTGCCGCGTATTTCACCTGCAAAAATGCCGGAATTTCGCAGTTTGTTTTTTTGTTTACCCCCACAAATTTCCGTCTGGCCTGCTGGCGCTACTTGGCTTAGAGGCCACATCCCCAAAAGTCGGGCTTTTGTTTGCTTAACTCAATTTTATTGTTCCGTTTTGCAAAAAAAAAAAACAGCGGGGGGGCGGGGAAGATTGAAGCGAAAAAACAGCAAAAATTATGTGTGTCAGCGGCGGGCAGGGCTGCGAAAATGAAACCTCCAAATTAACAGGGACAACAACAAGAAAAGAGGTCGCCTTGTTTAAACAAAATAAACAAATAAAGAGGCAGCAACAAAAGGTGAATTCAAAATGTTTTTTGCCATGTGAGAAAAAGCCTCCAAAAGAGGCGGAAGGGGGCAGAAATTGACTCACCTCACGCAATGCGAAAAAAACAACTAAAAAATGGGCAAAAAAAACAGAAACAGAAACTACCACCTTGAACAACAACAGCTAACAACAATCCCAGGCACTTGTCTGATTTTTTCGGACTGTCCAAAAATAAAACCAAAATAAAAAACACACTCACACGCATAAAGGTCGTCTGGCAACGTCATGGGCAAAATATAGTATAAACTAAATAACAAAAAAAAATCGAAAACAAATCGTAAAAAACGAAACAAAAATGTAGACACAAAAATATTGAATAATAAAAATGCGTATGAGTGTGTGAGCTTGATGATTTGTTATGATTTCATTGCGCTTATGGTAAATGGAAGATTTTAAATACATATTGCGCATACGCACCGTGGCCGTTTGCAAACTGGTTAAATAGTGAAATCCAGAGCACTTCCCGTGTGAATGCCAAAGATATCATAGATACACCCATCCATCGATCCATTTTGGGGCCAAAACACTTGTCATTACACGATTTCCTTTTGTCCAAATTGTATTTACCTTCGCTTTGGTTTCGTACTTACTTTTCTTTTTCGTGCGAACATTTCCGCTTTTGTTGTTGCTGTTGACATTGGCTTGAATAAGCGTAGATATGGGCCATAGAATCTTGGCCCTTATCGTGCAAACTGATAAGCTAAAAGCTCTTTCGCCAGGCACACACAAAAACCTCAATGAAGTTCTGGGGCAACGAAAAACCCTCCACTCTAATCACAGAAATCAGCCAACGACTTTGGTTCTTTTTGTTCGTTTTTTGTGTTTTGTTCGAAGGGGCTTTTATATTTTTGCCTGCGTATAAATTACACTTGAAAATTGTGTAGATTTTGATTGGCGATATCTGTGGGGCCTTTTTTTATGGCTGGCAGATTGCGGGCCACCAAGTCGTCGCATTGTCTCCCCGGCCAACTCGCACTTGCGCTTTCCCTGGGCAATTTGGTGAAAGTTTGCCGAACCCAGGCCGAAAACAAAAGCGAATCTCGAGCACGTGGCTAATTCAATAAGCTTTAATTGCAGGCTACAAAACTGTAAACTTCAAGATACAAACTGCAAACTGCAAAATGCAAACTTCAAACCGCACTGCAAATCAAGTTGAAATGGAGCTGCAGCCAGCGAATTTCATGCAATTTTCTACTAATTTCGCCGCCACATGCAACAAACAAACAACCAAACAACCGAACAACCGAACAACCCAACAACCAACTGAGTCCGGGGCATATCATATCGCATCTCTTACTTCCTGACACTGCAATGTAATTTTGCTTTCAACACCTCTTTTCCTCGACTGTTGATTGCGGCCAGGCCAACGTGGCCAAATAATGGCCAAATAGAAAAGCAGCAAAACAGCAAGACATTTCCCAGGCTCAAGAGCCGAAATCGGGCGCGAATATATCGCATTTCAATCACGCGCTCTGGGGCAATTTACGTGCGGCCACGCAGCGAGTAGGCCGAAAAGGCAGCCGGAGACCTGGTCAAAAGGCAGCCACAGCCAGCAAAATGCAGCATCAACAATGCAACATCAACTGCAGTTTATTAAAGTTTTTCCAGCCACAGCTCCAACGCGGCGCAATGGGGCGGAAAGCAAACGGCCTAACGGTACGGATTGTGCGCATTAAATGGCCACATCGTGATGGCCAAAACCCCCTTCATTTTCCGGCAGGCACGCGCCTTTTGCCGGCCGGCAAAGCTTAAAAAGAGGGGGAAAGACATCACACTGGGAGAAATTTGAATAGCAAAAACAAATATCTGCTTATTAAGTAGGTACAAAAACATAATTATCGAAAAAATCAAGGTAGACAACATTGGAAACGATTTTATTTACTTACTTTATTTACTTTAACCGTTTATCTGCCTATTCTATTCTAAGTATCTTATAAAAGATTTTAATTTAATAAAAAAATATATAATATTAATTTGCATTGCTTAATTTAAGAATAGGTATTTAAATCAATTTAGAAAATATTATTTACTTTATGTCATATTGACATTAAACATTTTATTTCATTAAGATTAAAATTAAAGTTTAAATTTCTTAAATTAACTATTATTGTTAAATTTAATTTTTCCATAAAACATTGTACTTACTACCTATTTTTTATCAGTGCAAAATGACAGCAAAACAGCACTGATTCTCCACGGCTTCTCGGGGAAATGTCGATTTATGCGCGAATTTACTTTTATGCGATTAGCAACGATCTGCGGCAGAAATTTATCGTCGAGTTTAGTAAATTTAATTGGGACGGAAATCCAGGCAAAAGGTGCCAGAGCATTAGACAAAAGACTAAAACCAGGTAGCCGAGTAATAAAGTTTTATGGCCCAGCTCTCTGGAACTCTGGCCAAGGAGCCTGCATTCGGCCAAGTGCAGTCTTGGCCACAAAGGCCCGCGGCTCTTCACATTGCACAATGGAGCGGTGGAGAGTACGGGCTGTGTTCAGTGTTTAGTGCTTCTTGGCCCAAAGCAGATGGCCGGGAGATAACAGAGCTGCAGAATTGCAGGAGAGAATGCTGCCAGTAAGCCGCTTAAGTCTAAGCATCAATAATTGCATCGGTGCATCTAGAAGATGGAGTTCTATCCATGGAGAAGCAGAACTCCAAGGAACCCAGTTAATCCTGGCACGCAGCAAGTGTTGCACCGTGTTGTCCCTTTGAACGACGACAAGTGGTTGTGGCCATGACGACGTCTCAATAGCTATAATACCACGCTCCTAACTCATTGATCTTGGCCTGGAGGGAGGGGAGCACACTCAGCTTGATTATGGCTGGTATGCCAAATCAGTTTTTCCGTTTCAAATGTTTTGAATTTATGAGAGTGTCGCGTCTTTATGGTCATCCCCCTTTGCCATTCTTGTCGGCTGCCTTTGTTCAATTCACTTGAGCTCACAAACAACGCCAAGTTCATAAGGATTTTCGCCGATTTAGCCAGCGAAGGTTGCACCAAGGTTAACTTAAAGTTCGCTTGGTTGGAAAACCCATCAGATCTGGGAAATCTACCGACTCACTGGCTGACTGACGTCGCTTCAAATATGTGAGGCCATCGGAAGGAGGCCAATTAATGACGAAACAATAACACACACACACAATGGGCGGCAGTTCAGCGGAATTTAGTGGCCACAGAAATTAGTTAAATGGAAAAATAGTTTAGCGATGTTTTGCATTGAAATGCCGCCCGAGGCGATTATCGCTGAAAAGACCTCGGGGCATTGTTGTTGTGGAAATTACAACGATGGGCGGTTGGCTTTGATGTTGGTGGGCCAAGCCAAAGCAGCCGCTGCCTGCGTGTCTATATCTTTATCGGCCAGTTTCTAGCTTCTATATGTAGATGAGCGCTTGTGGGGGTGGCTGATAAAATCAAGAATCAAAACTGGGTCAATGCTCAGAGCTGGAATTGATTTGCCAACGATGTGGGGGGGTTTCTTACAAACTTTGTTGTGTATAAGTAGGTCAACATGATTATAATATTTGGCATGCTAGTATTTTCTATGGATAATGAAGATTTATTTTGTATTTGTTAGAACAAGGTTAAAAGTGTAATCAATTACTGCGATTTCCGAATCAAATATTATATGTAGGTCATGATAACAATGATATTAGCAGTAAATGGTAAAGTTGGTCATCAGGCAGCTCATGATTAAATGACATATCATAAACATTTTTTATTTGCTAGGATAAGAACAAATCATTATTCGAATAACTCAGTTCCTTTAAGAACTAATATTATTATAACTTAAATTTATATCCTCTTACAAACTTGACTAATCCCTATATTTTTCCCATCCTATCTTTCAGTCAACGGAAACGTCCGCCCAGCGATCCGCAGGACAGCTACGAGGAGACATGCCGTGCCGCCGAGATTCTGTCATCGATGAAGCTGCAGAGTCCGCATGGCTGTAGGTCATCCCCCTGACCCCGAACCCGCCCCTTTTGACTCTCTCATTAATTTTTGCCAATTCCCCAGCAATGGCCGACAAGTGCTCGAGTCCCGGCAGCAGCTCGTCGGCTTCCTGGAGCTCCGGTTCCGCCTCGCCGCCCCTGAGCGACGACGGCCACGCCCACCACAGTCCACACAACATAATGTCGCCCCACGATGCGGCCAACGCACGCATACGCACAACATCGGTGTCCACATCCGACGAGGGCATTGTCATCGACTTCAAGGAGGAGCGCAAGAAAAAGGTGAGTGACTCAGTACCTTCGATACCCTCCTCTAGAATCTAAGATCTAGATATTGCCAAAGGAAATCTAGATACAGGAATGCGGTCAGAGGAATCTGGGTTGGCGGCGGTGGAGCGTGACAGTTTGTTGCATTTTAATTGCAACTTTGTGTATAGATTTTAATTGCCATAATTATGTAAATGTCGGTCGGTTCTTGGCACGGCCACACGGCGTATGCTCGATGCCCCTTCCCCATTGCCCATTACCCATTGCCCATTACTCATACGCAATGCTGCGAAAGAAATATAGGTATAAAAACTCAAATAAATGTCGAGAATGATTCTCGCCCAGCAGAATGCCAACGCATCAATCACACAAAAGGGCAATGTCAGCAGCTCGTTAACTTGGCAAACACACACAAACTCACATCAGGAAGAAAATCAATAGGCCCCCTCCCTTTGTTACCACTCCGCTCTGCAGACATGTGTACCCACAGAGTTGGCTCTTTAATTAATTATGTTTGAACTTTAAGGGCCGAAGCCCGAAAATCGAAATCGAGAACCGACACAAAACTTACGCAACTGAAAACCAACCAAAACGAACTGCCCCCACCTATCACACAAAAAACTTCTGCCGTTTGTTTGCCCAACTAGTTACGCTTTTTCGCCCGCTCGTGTGTTTGGCTATTTCGTTTAGAGCTTTTAAGGGCTCTTAACAGCAAACACACAAAACCTAAAAACAACGAGCAGCGGCAAGAACAAATATCGAAGTGAGCAGCAGCCGCGGCAGAATATGCTAACCTTGAAAGTCTGATTAGATTTTCATATGGTGGTTATATGTTTTATTTACACGCCGTCAAGCCCCAAGTACACTGAAAAAATACGGTACATACAAATTTTAAAAATATTATTTTTTCCAATCCTTACTGCATACATCCACATATGCGCTAATACAAATTTTTAAAATGATTTTATACAAATCCTTAAGCTTCGGTTTGATTTTCATTTATTACTGTTGATTTAAAAACATCGATTTATTAAATTTGACATCTAAAGTTTGAACTTCAAGTAAATGTTTTTTTTAAATTAAGAAATACTCTAAGAAAATACTCTAAAATTTAATAATGGAACTTAATGCGTTTGAATTAAATTAATTTAAATTATTTAAATAAAACTTTAATGAATATCAAAAATAAAATTTGTTACGTATTATTTTGATCAGCATGATTTGATTAAAAATCCTGTTAATATTATTTATTATCATTGCTTTTCTTCCTACAATTAATTACTTTTCAAAGTGTGGTTTCACTGACAAAACCATATTCAAATCAGAAAGACTACGCTTTGATTTTTTGAAATTATATGAGCTCTGTTTAGAATACCTAATGATCCCTTGTTCAATCGAAATGACTCATCTTCCAAATTGATAAATGCTGGCTAGGGAAACTGCCGGAATCTTCAAACCGTCTTGACTTCTCGCCCCAGTCCAATCAATTTTCCATTCATTACAATTAGTCAAACGCTTTCGAGTCTTCGCTGCCAGCAGTTGCACTTTCACTTTCCATACCTGTTGCACAACCGAGCCGAAAAAGCTGACCAAAACGTCAAACTTCCTGCTCCGTCAGTCTTACAGAAAAAAAAGAAAAATGAAAAAATGTCTGCGACTGGGAATGCGCATTTGAATTTATGTCAGAGTCAGGCGACCACGCCCACCGTTTTTCGGGGGCTGGGCAGACAAACAAACAAATGCACAAGCGAGCACAATGGAAAAGTTTATTTTGCCAAGGCGTGGCTGGTTAATTGAAAAGATATATGCCGCATTTCCGCATCTTGCATCTCGAATCTCGCTGGCCAGCGAAAACACAAGCCAGCTGGATGGATGAATAGATATAGATAGATGGATAGAAGTACGATTGCTGAGAACGAATGCAATTAATGTCTAATTGTGCGCAATTATTGTCAGTTGTCAGCTGTGTGATGTGCCGCATCAGAATGCACTCGAATTTAGCAGCCGGGCGGTGGAGATCTTCAAGGCGGCCACGTGGCGCATACGTAATGGCATCCAGCTGACATTACTCATACGCACCGTGGCGCGTGTTGCCAGATGCATCGATGATTAACCTTCGTTGCTCAAGCCCCATCGTCATGCAACTCAAATGGAATGATATTATATAGACTTAAACTGTAGTGAAACACCAAGAGGGTCGACTCACTGCAGATCGTCACCAGTCGTGCGGGTTATTATTTAAAATGCAGATTTATGTGCATTCGCCATTTACCATTTACCGCCAGCCGTGACAATCAGGGCCAACGGAGCCTGCCTTTTAATCAAGGCCCTTTTGCAATTGCACTTCCATTAAGGCGAGCCCAAGGCAAAGCCAACCCCCAACCGCAATGGGTGGTTAAACCCTCTCCCATTAATTCCCAAGCGCACACACACATATGGAGTTCGCGATGGCCGCCAAGGGAAAGCTCGAGTGGGAAGGCCACAAGTCAATCCTGGAGGGGAAATTAAAAGTGCAATCAGAACCGGCAATTCGCGGTGACAAACTCCACTCGACTAGATCTCATAGAATTTCCCCTGAATTTTCAAATTTTCCAACTTAATTGGGGGGCCAACCCTTTGAGAGCTTCAGCCGCATCAGCAACAGCATTCACTTTGTAGATGCGGCTAATTGCACACGCCATGTTCTCTCCACTCTAGTATAAACTTTTCAAATTCCAACTCACAGTATGGCATAGTTTATAATTTTGCTGCGTTTTTTTTCCAACTAATTTGTTTTATAATATCAAAAGGCAACAAAAACGGCAAAGCCCAAGCAAACAGGCAAATTATAGTGCACCGAGCAGACAGCGCGGCGGGTGATTCAGGGGCGGCGATGGAGGGGGGTTTTCATTCTGGGCGGCTGAGGAGGGGACGGATGAGCGGCTGGCGTTGCGGTTAGCTGGCATTAAGCTTTCGCAATGCCTGACAGTTGAAACACAAACAAAAACGGTGGCAGGGGTAGGAGGGGGAGCGGGAGGGCGGCGGAACTGCATTCGCGGCCAGCCAACATGGCGCGGCACACGTGTCTGTGTGAGCCTTGGCTTAGCTGCTTTGGCCTTTTTTTGACAAATGTGCGCGCGTTTTGCAGCTGGCAGCTGAAGGGGCACACTCTTCGAAAAACGAAACCCAAAAGTTAAGAAATACGTTAGAGTCAAGCCTTCAAAAGCAGAGTACCAAACATATTAGAGTGATATCATTTATAACGATTTAGAATATTTCTTTGCGTTTACATGTTGCCTTCAAAAGTAGAGTTTCACTAACACAAGAAGGGTATTACTCATAACCAGTTAGAAATATATTTTAGGCCTGCAATTTGTATTTAAATATATTTAAAATAGGAAAAACCACTAATTACATTTATTTTAGTTAATATTAAATACTTCTGTATATATAGAGGTAAATTTGATAATATTAATACAGATTACTTAAGAAAAATGTTTTTGTATATTTTGCTTCCAATAGAAAATACCTAAAACAAATATATTTTTTTGGATCTAAGTTTTACAATTTTTATGTAACTTTTCTAATGTTTGGGCATAATTTTTTACGAGTGCAGCAAACAGCAGCATTTGCATTTGCATTTATTTTTAAACAGCTGCCGCTCTTTAACAAGTTTAAATTGTATTATTTATGATTTTCACTTACACCTCACCTGCGCTTTGGCTTTGCCTTATTTCCTTCGCGTGTCTTCGCTTAACTTTCTGCAAATTATATTTATTTTTAAACCGAAAACCAGAGGAGAACAGCGCAGAAATATGGCAGAATTTAATTAAAATCGGTACAAGTGCCTTTGAGGGGCTCTGCAGCAACCTTGAGTCAACATTCACTCACCACAAAACACCACACACTCGAGCACCTCAGTTTCACAGTCTCAGAAAACAGAAATCCGAAATCTGAAAGCAGAAAACTGTACACTGAACACTGAGCACTGAAAACAGGCAGCAATTGCTGCCTTTGGCACTTTGTACAAAGACCATAGATCGACGTCAGCATCGCAGTCGTGTGTATTAATTTCACTCATATGGCTGTTAACCTTGAATTCTGATTAGGAAGCGATTTAAATTTATCTACAAGTCATTTTTCTTCGCTTTGGCACTCGCCTTTCGTTCGCATTTGCCGCTCGCCTTTATTGAGTTATTATTAAAAGTTAATTGTGCTGCTAAAAGCCATTTGGATGCCCCCTCCCCCCTTCGCAGTTTCCACCATCTCCTCCCTCGATTTGCAATTTGTGGGGCATTAACAATTGCAAATGACTTGGCCAAAGTGTCGACATCTTGGCTGCGTTGGTAGATTAGGTAAACTCGGCTGGGGGCACGGGCACGGGCACGGGGCGTATGAGTAATGACTGAGAGGCGAACCAGCTGGGCACAAATGTAATTACACCTTAAGCAGAATAAATGACAGAGCAACTGACTGACAGCAGGGCAGCCTACACCTCGAAGCTCAAGAAACTGCAATCGATGGAAGGGCCGGGGAAAAACAAAGGGTTACAGAGCAAAAAATCATGGTCAGTCTTATCTTTGTTCTTGTAAAATTAGTAACCGATTAGCTAGCGAGGAATAGAGGATGAATCATAAGTTTAGCCTTTACTATAAGCACGATATATATTGGAATTCCATCGGTAGACAACGAAAAGCCATTAAGCGCCCAAGCAAATTACTAAAAACTCAAAAATGACAAAGGTTAAAAGAATGTGACTATGGTCTATCGAAAAATTATACTGTAAAAATAGTTGGGTATTTTTAAAACTAAACCATTTACACTTATCGCTTAAATTGACAAATGTCTCACGTCTGTTGCATTCAACAAGCTAAGGAAATGGTTTGGGCAATCCGTCAAAAGTCAGTTGCAGGAGTGCCCAGAGATCCGCACACATACCATTAAGCACTCGTGCGTGTGGGAGAAACGAACTCATAAATTTGTCATAATTGCACAAATGTGACTAAGCCAAATGGCAAATGGAAAATGGCAATGTGGGGGAGCAAAACAGAAATGCAATAAAAATATCTCAACATACGCAGTTAGCGGCGATATTGGAAAAATGAATATTCAGTAGTTGGCTTTTCCACGGGTCGAGATCTGTGCCAAGTGCAAATGCAAACGGCGAACGGAAAAGCTGAAAAGCGGAAAACGGGCAGAGCAACAAATGCAGCGCCAATTTTCATGTTCAAGGTGACAAAAACGAGCGAAACAAAACGAAGCGGACACTCGAGCCAAAAGCTTCAGCTCATCGTTTGGCCTCGTTTCCGTTTGGCTTTTGTGTGCCTGTGTTTGTGCCAGTGTTTCTGCTTCTGTTTCTGGCTTGCTGCAGTTTTAACCTGGCCATTTCATGCTATATTTGTCATCACTTCGGCGCAGCATGGGTGGGAAAAAGAGGGAAAATCAGGGAAAGACCACCTCAAAGTAAAGTTTTCCCTAGCGCTGCTTTGGCGTGTGTAAGTGCCGCTGTACCGCTGTCATCCGCATTGGCAGAGCCCGAAAATGAAAAAAAAATATATTAAGAAAAAGAAAAACGCTTCGCCGAATGCGGAATTTGGCATTGGGCTCGGGGCCCGCGCCTCTGACACACTTTGCCAGCCTTCTGCTTATGGCCAGATTCAATATGTGCACTTGCATGATACAATATAAATATCAACAGGGAAGAGCAGTGCAGTCCGCCAAGAAAATGTGCCAGTGATCTAGATTTTGGGTTGTTTTATTACATTTTTATAATAATTGTTCATAGTAGGGCTAATTTAAATAAATATATTATTATTTTAATTTTGATTTTTAAAATAAAATCATTTTTATGTATATCTTGTTAAGTATTACTCATTTCTTATTTGTTTTGCCATTTGAAAATTGTGGCAGTCCCCCAAGAAAATGTGCCACTGATCTAGATCTTAGGTTCTTTTATAAAATGTGTATAATAATTGTTCATAATAAGACTAATTTAAATAAATATATTAGTACTTTAGATTTGATTTTCAAAATAAAATCATTTTTATATATATCTTGTTAAATATTACTCATTTCTAATTTGTTTTGGCATTTGAAACATCTTTATGCCCACCACCTATGTTATAGAACATGCCTTATGTGCCATATTTAAATACCATGTCCCCATTTTCAGCCACCGACAAGTACAAATTGTTCTGAGCGAATTACATTGTGGTCAAAAGGCATGCAATCGAAATGTTTGCGAAACATCTTTTGGCAAACTGTTTGCCACGAGCCAGGGGAAAACACACTCACAAACACTGCACTTTAATTTCGATTTCACTTTGCCAGAGGCGAGCAACAACAGCACTTTCCCCCCCCACTTTTGCGCTTTTCCCACAAAAGACTTTTCCGAGGGGTCACAATTAGATCAGCAAAATAATGGGAGTGCAAGGAGCCGAAAGAGGGCAGCAGCCCGGCGAATTGGCCTAGTTTCGGGGCACGGTACACAACAAAATGGCGGCCCTTGCAACTGTTGTCGTGGCTGTACTTTTTCACCCATACAGGCGCGCTGCAACGGTTTTCTAGGTTACACGCACACAGAGGCAACGAATGCGGATGTGGACGCGGATGCCACACTGTTGCAGCGAATACATTGCGCCGGCCGGCAAAAAGCGAATGTTGCGCAACAACCGTTAGCCATGAAAGTGCATTTCGCTCGCTCTCCCTCTCTCCCTCTCTTGTGCTCTCTTGTTTTCGCCATGCGCAGTTGCTTAGTTCACTAACTTCCGCTCAAATCGCCGCACTCACACACACACACAGGGAGATAAGTGGGGATGACGCAGAATTGTCGGAAAAAAGGGGTTGGGGGGTGGGAGGTGCAACGGCACGTGTTCGCACACCAATGCAGTTTGGTTTTGCATTTGATTTTCGTTTTGCTTTTGCTTCTCTGACGTCGTCAATAGCGGGAAACGGAAAATGGCAAATGGTGTACGGCAATTCTGGCCACAAATTGTATGGGTCCACAGCTATTTATATGAAATTTCCTGCCCCCCCCCCTCCCGCTGATGTCACTCCTTATCAAGCCCAATTAGAGCCCACTTCCCACCGGTCTTTTATCTCAAAGCCATCGATTTCCGAAAACCACTTAATTTCAAATGTCTTAATTTATTCCCCCATCGAAATAACCTCTTCATAATGAGCTGCATTCACCGAGGTAGAGCAAATAATATTTATGAGATTTATTCGGTGGCTAAATCATTGGCTAATGACAACACATGTATTTTCGCTCATACTTAAATTTCCATTTATTTTCAGTGAGACATTCGCAAACAAACCATTGAAGATACATGTATGTATCGACCATAAATCTAAACGTTTCACTTTGGCAAAAGTGAAGACTCTTGGTACTGGGTTTTCCTTCTCTTAATTGTATAATAAACAATTTGGAAATGTGAATGCATCGCCGTTGGAATTGTTTTGCGGTCGATTCACTTTTCATGGCTAATTAATTTTCGCATTGCGCAAAATGAATTAATAACGCGAAATGCCATGAATATGCAAACGTGCGAGTTTGCCAACCCCTCCCCCCCCCCTGGCAACCCGCCTCCCGCAAACATACATATCTTGGCATACCAGTATGTTCATATATATATAATATGAATATATCGAAAATTTATTGTTGGCGTCGCCGCAGTCGCCATAATTAAAAGCCAAACAAGCGGCAGCAGCAGCAGCGACTTCAGGCCGCCAGGTGATTTCATTTGCAAGTCGCTCTCGGGCGCAGTTTTGTTGCTTTCTGTTTTGCCTTTTGATATGGCAATCTTCGTTAATTATACGCTTAGTTGACTGATCGGGGCGGGGTGTTATTGTAACTACCTTATAGCACCGCTGGGGGGGTGGCAGTGGGCTGTGGGTGTTTGTCGAGTGGGAAAACAAATGCAGCCGGCAAACAATGGAGCGCCAAGTGCCCTGCTTACATCACTCAGGTGAACAGCGATTGGCGAGCGGGGGTTTGCCAAACAAATGATCTATATAACATACACCTGTGCACTTTGTTTCATCTGTGGCTTTAGCAAGTGATAGATTATGGCAGGGTTTCAGGGCACGTGGCATTTATTACTTTATTAAAAATAAAGAGAATTCATACCATACAATAAAGCCTTTAAGCCTTAAATTCTTAATAATAATTTAGTTTACACAACACCTTAAGCATCCTTCTTACAGAATATACATATATTATATTTGTTTACAGTATTATAATATGTTTAATATAAAACCCATTTCTAGGAAAAACAACACAATCCAGAGAGTTGTAAGACAATTAAAATGCAAAGCAGAGTGCAAATTTGATATATGATTTTTATTTGTGATGGATCTTTTTATCGTGTGCGCAACAAGCGCTATGAGTCGTGGGCGGAAAAGGCAGCAACAGCTCGTTGACATTTGCATTTGGGGGCGGGTCAGGGGGGGCGGATCAGAGGGGGTGGATCAGAAGGGGCGGCAAAGTGGGAGGCCGGCTTAATTAAAGCAGAGCAACGACGTTGGCACGCCTCAGAGCTTAAAATTCTCGGCGTCGTTACATCGAGCATGTGCTCTGCGTATTCTGGATATATACATATACCCATATATATAACCCCTACCCCCCCACCAGTGCCACCCCCATTCGCTGAAGCGAGGCAATTGTGGGCGGGAAGCAGCAGAACTGCATTAAAATTCAAATGCCGGCAATGTCAGGGCAGAAAGTGCGGAGCACTTGGCTTAATGTAATGGCCAACGGGGGAAAAGTCAAGCTCAACAAATACACTTTGGGCTGTGAGGGAGAAAAATGTCAAGATATATGTTTCTCGCTCGCCATAAATCACGAGACTGCATGAGACATACCCATACACATATAGCCAAAGGCAGTGCGGTCATAATTTATATTTTTAAAGCTCATTCACCACGCAAATCAACACATTTCGGTACATCTTGCCAAACAAATTATTCTCCACAATGTTTGCAACAAGTCACAGCCAATTCATTTCCACCTAAGCAGGCAAACATGACAGAATATCCCATTCTTTGCGTTTTTTGTTTGCTTATTCTTTGCATACCAAATTTGTCATGACAACAAATACACAGCTGCCGAAGAAGGCTCCATCAATGGGGCCCTGACCAAAGGCAAAGTGGCCAACAGAGGGAGAAAGGGGGTGAAAATGGAAAAGTTGGGCAAAGTCAGCGGCAAAATACCGACAAACAAACACACAAACCGAAACACACACACACACATTAGTTGGCAGCGCATGAAGGAATTGCAAATGTATTCAAGGTCAGGGCAGACATGAAAAACGAGAAAAGCCGACTGAGGCAGCGGCAGAGGCAGCGACAGAGGGCCACCCACTCACACACACACACACACCCGGGAAAATCAATATGGGCAACACTTTTAAGGGTTGCGGCGAAAAACCCACGCAGCCCTTTCCCTTCTATCCCCTTCCTGGTTTTCCCCTAGCGAAAATCGGAGAAGAGGAGCAGTAACGTCATCAGAGTGGTTCAGTGGGTCGTCATAAATAACGCTTCGGGTTTCCCGCGCATTTTCCACTCTCCCGCAGAGAGAGAGAAAACCCTGCGCATGTTTCTCTCTGTCCCTTTTTCTCTCTCTGAGAAACTCCTTTCCCAGCCTTTTCTTTTCTTGGCCAGGCGGATTTTAAATCGGGAATGCTTTTAATTATAGCCCGGCCCACGCTCTCCAACTCTCTAGACTTTCGCATGTAATTAAGACCGGCCAATTAAACGCAGCAGCAACAACAGCGAATTGCAAATTGAGTTTGCCAGCAAATCGATAGGGTTTCAAGGTTAGCTTGCGTGACATTTCCCCCGGCCACAATGTATTTTTCGGGTAATTGGAAAACTTGTCGACCCGCCGGATGCACCCCAAAGTAACGCGCTAAGTAAGGCCAAGGAAAAGAAATAAAGTAAAAAACCTCTGCGTTGCGTGCGCCATCATCATTATGGTGATTGTTTGTATTAAAATGGCGACTGGCTGTCGTGGCGTATGAGCAATATTTGATTTATATATTGATTTTTGCCAGCACAAAGGCCCGGGCCTTGCAAACCAGTTATTATCATAATTATTGAAAGCGGCATTTCCAATGCAAAATGCAAATAGATTTCTTATTCAAATTGCCATGCCGCATTACCATCTCACAGCTCCTTTTAGCTCTTCTAATTGCAGGCGAGTAATTTGTCGCTTTGGACAGGCTAATGTCGTTAATTGACTTCTGTGAAACAGAATGCAAAAGCGAAACGCGTATACCAAAAGCCACTTATCTGCATTTATCCACTTTATTATTGAACATATCCGTGTGGGCAGCAAAACCTTGACATGTCAGCGTCGAGTTTTGCAAACGAATGGTGGTGTCTCAATCCCAGCCATTCGACCGGATTGGAAAGTTGCCCCCATCTATGGGGTTCACGCTCCCAAAAGTATGCTTGATCCTTCAGCCAGCCCGCCTCGATTGTTTCAATTAGCATAATGATACTTGGCTGTGTCTAGACAGACAGAGTCCGCTGAATCCCAGTTTAATTCTCGGTTTAAACGCCCTACTTCAGTTGTCATGAAATACGAGTCTTAGTACTTAAAGCGAAAAGTATATAGAGATACATAAATCAGGGTAGTCGATTCCGGTGCGAAAATGCTTTTTGCTGCTGCTTTTCAATTAAGCAAAGAGCATAAATCACTAATGTTTGGCCACCAAAAATTTGTGCAAACAATGCAATAAAATCTATTTGCTTAGCAAGCACAAACTTTGGTTATCTAATGGGTGAAAAAAGACTGGAGAAATTTCCCCGTTTTATTTACCGCCTGGCAACCGAATTGCGAGTGCAGTTCCTGGAATTTTTAATCAATGCCCGAAACAATTAGTCATGGGGCAGAAAGTACCTCCCATTGCGAGCTGAATATTTTTCAGCGGCGTGAAATTCGCGAATAACTCACGCATACACTCACTCACACACTCACCCACCTCCGGGGCCTAATAATAATCATAATAATAAAATAAAAACCGCTGGCCACTTGGCCTTGGACTAGGTTGATTGCATTCTAGCGGTCAATGCCGCCGCCGGCGTCGTGAAAACGATCGCTCAGCGGCTATCTCTTTCCCGTTGCGTTTAATTCCGAATCTCTCTCTCTTTTTTTTTACATTTTGCCTCTGTATTCCGTATTAAAAATTTGTATTTATTTGTATTTTCGTATTTTGCAACGACAAAAGAAAAATATCGGCGGAGAAGCCAGCAAACAACTTGTTGTTGCTCTCATACATTTCGAAAATCAACAACAGCAGCAACTATTTATAAAATGCGCTTGCCTGGCCAGAGTATCTGTAGCTGTAGGTGTATCTCTCGGTGCTCTATCTGTATCTGTGAGTAGTATTTATCTGTATCTCTGTGTCGGTAGCTGTAGATTCTGCTGCCCGTGCGCGACTTGCAATGCCGGAAAGCAATAGCAAACGTCGTCAGAGCGGCGTTGTGACGCCAACCAAGCAATCCGCCTGCCAATGACGACAGCCGTTCAGTTGAGTTCGCTCAGTATCTTTTGGATACATTTCAAAACAAAAATAACACACGAGATCCGCTCTTCGCCGGTTTACCTTTGAATGGCATTTGCATAACAAGTGTCAGGCCGACCGACAACCAGCCAACAACCGACAACCCCTTCCAAAAACTTAAAAAAATCGAAAAACTCACAGCCCAAGATCCCAGATCCCCAGATCCTTCGGCGCTGCCCCCCAGACATAAATAATTCAGATTCGAATTCTGACTGCTGTTTCCAGGGCACAGTGCATTCAACCGATGGCAAATGCTAAGTGCGAGCGGGTTCATTCGCTTTTGCCATATTACAAACTGCAGTCAGTACCTAACTCACATTAGTATATAATTTCCAATTAAACTGGGGCCCTCCTTTCACCTGTTTATGTTTCCTGTTTTTTTAAACATTTTTTTTTTTGACTAGCCAGCATCGAATGATAAATTACCACTTAGTGTGTGTTTGGGATCACGTCATCTTCGGAACAGGTTGCAATTGATGATGGGGCTCGGTAGCTGGAGGAATTAAGTATTTTATGGCCCGTAGAACCGCTTTCTCCGAAAGATAAGCGAGCAACCTTGACGCCGTGTGCAATCGGTCAGACCAAAAATACGACTCAAGTGGGGGTACCTACATTTCATTTTTTGGCCTTGCAATGTGATTTGGCTTAGAGTGCTTATGGCTAATGGCTCATGGTATTTGGCCAGCGGTGCTCAAGGCCCACTTCCTGTTCGGTTTAACCTGCATGTGGGCGCCGCTGCCTAGAAGCTCAGGTGTTCAACTGCTCGGGTGCTCAGGTGCTCGGCTGGTAAGGCATGATGAATGACTGCAGCATTTATAAATATATCATAATGAAATAAGCTAAGCATAACAAATGCGTCGAAATATTTGCGACAGGTTGCAATAGCCGACAAACAAAACAGCAAGCCAGCAAAAAGGGGAAAAAATTATACAAAATCGCCAAGCGAAAACACTCAATGTGCATGGCCTTGAAGATTTGGCTGCAAAACAACCAAAAAAAAAACAACGAATAACACACCACACAGTGAATATCATAAAAATATTCACACAAAACAAAATTGGCAAATAAAATTAAAAAAAGATTATAATGAAAGCCACTAATTTGCCAGAAAAAGCAGCCATTAAATGCATAAAATGTGAATAGTATCGGGGATTAACTGGCAATTTGCATCGGCCCGATGAGCATATAGCGTTTCATAAGCTGATTGATTTGCAATAAAGCCCTAAATATATTATTCAAGTATTATAATAATTAACTCTGGCAAATTGCATACAATCCGATCTCCTAATTATGGTTTTTTAATCGTGTTTTGAACGGTCAAGTGGCTGCGGCCAAAATATTGATTAATTGCAGTCAAGGGGTTAATAGGATTACAAATTGTTGTTGCTGTTGCTGTTGGCTCGACCGCACGCTAGATGGCGTGTCAACGTTTTTGACAAGTCAACAGCAACAACAACGCTGGAGATTGATGGCGAATGAGTTGGCACCTGCCATTGGCCTTTGAATCCCGTAAGCCGCTTGCCAAAATGTTTGGCTTCAACCTGATCTGCGGTTTCTTAGTCATTGTCATGTGCATTTTGCGTTTCCATTTCCACTTCCCCATCCATGATTTTATTAGACGCCTTTGTGAAATTCAACCGCAGCAATTTCGAGTGCTACCCCCTTTGTTTAAACTTTTGCCCAGACAACGGGAATTTCCACTGCACTCTGTAATTGCCATTGTAGCCATTGCAAAAAGCTTCATCATCATTACACTAGCGCTTTTTTTTTGCAGCTTTTTGCCCGCCATTGGCGTCAAGCTGTCTGAGTCGAACGGCTTTTCCAGCCATTCACTATTCACTCGCATGCATTTCCACTCGACAATAACAGCTCGGTTTTAGCCATGTATCTGTATCTGTATCTGTATCTGCATTTGCATCTAATTATTTACAACATGTGCCATAATTAACTTAAGCATATCCATTTTTTTGGTCTTGCCAATATAACCAGAGTTAGGTTTTCTTTTTCTAGCTCTTATCTCGCTTACCAGTGAGCCAGCTAATTATTGCTTTATGAGTCGGAACCCAGAACTCGTAAATCCCACCCAAACTAGTGCAGTAAATAATTACAGAAAATGTGAAGAAAACGCGGGGAAAAGCGGGTAAACGGGGACATTGCGTGCCATTTCCACCTGAAAAGCGTAAATTATAGCGCTATTTATTTATGCTGCCACTGGTGCTCCCTGGTTTTATTGCCCTGTGCCAGTTGCATTTGTTTAAAATGCCATTTGACAAACATCAAAGCCGTTAAATGTTACTTTGACATGTCGCACACGAGCCCCTCGAGGCTGTTCTTTTGGCCAATTAGATGAGTGAAATGTGCCAAGCGGCGGCGGCGAGGGATCATTATAATCTAGAACCGGTTGGCTCGGAATCGGGGGAAATAACTACACATATATATAGTGAACCCCCGCTCTCATACAATGCAATTTCACAACTCTGATACTGAGTAATACACAAATGCAATCGCTAAAAGGGGAAGAAACGAGCTCTTGACCAAGTTTTCGATTGGAGCGACAGCAGGGAATAGGAATATTTCACATAGATTCGCAATTACATTAAAGTGCCCCTCTATCTTTCGCTCGATGGCTAAACAAAATGCCGCTCGCAGGACCGGAAACGGAAATAAGGCATCAAAACGGTGGCAGGGCCACAGATACAAATGGCTGTGTATTGCGAATCTAGTTTGCTGACACGGCACAAAGGATGCTCTCTCTTTTTTCCGTGAGGAAAGGGACTCGCTGACATTTTCAGCCTTCCGGAACCCCTGTCATTTGATACAGACATCCCAAATATATATGGTGAGTTTTCTCCGCAGCTTACATGTGGAATAGCCAGAAAGCCAAATCCTCCTGGTCAGCTGCCCTTTTTTCTTATTCACGTTTTTCCTGAACCCATGCCACGCCCCCTTACAGGGGCGTTGCCATGGAAAAGCGTTTTGTCAAAGCGACAGGTGCTTAAATATTTAAAAAGCCAATGCCCAGTTGCTGTTAGGTGTTGGTCAAAAGGTAAAAATAAATGATGTCCCGGTTAATGGAAGGCAGGATACGAACTCGTGGGATGAAAAAGACAGGAAAATAGAAGGCCTGAAAATAGAATGTTGGGCGTGACACAAAGCCAAATGGCCTGGAAATGGTCCTAACTTTAAGATTAAATTGTACTAGACTCCCTCTCGAACACTGAACAATACTTGCAACACACACAAATCGCTTGTGACAGAAGCGAGCTTCTGATTTTTCCGATTGTGCGATTTCAGTTGCTAATGAGGCGTGACATTGATGATGACTCGGGCATGCTGGAAAATCGGCGGATCATTTGTAATGTGTCATGATTATGCAATATTCGTGCAACAATTACCGCGAGGCATTTGCATAAAAAGCGGACGCCCGTCAGCCGTTCGAGTGCAATTTTCCACTCAGAAGAGAGCTGGTCGCTTGACTTGGTCAACAGGAAGCCGAAGTTGAAGCTGAGTTGGCCAAGACTCTTTCGCAGATTCACTGGGGAGCTGAAACTGCTGCGCATGCGCCGCGCCGAGTGACAGCCCAGTTTGGACAGAAGACTGCGGACAGAAGACAGAAGACTGCAGACTGCAGACTGAAGACAGAGGACAACGGACAGAAGACAGCTCCGATCCCGGGACAGAAACGGAGACATAGAGAACCGGCCGGCTGCCGGCGGCTGTGACAGCTGTTGATTGATGAATCCTACAGCCTGCCCCCGAGGCTGCCCCACGGGTGTCGCCGTCTTCGAGGTCCAGTCTTCTGCCCGAAGACTGGCTCTACGATCTTCTCCTCGAACTCTCTCTCTCCGCGAAAGATTGATGATGACGCAAGCCCCTTGAAGAGAAGCTCGCTTCGCCCCGTTTTATGGCCGCGCTTGTGCAATAAACACTTCTAATTGTAATTAATGAGGCGATTGTTTAGTTTTTATGTGTTGATTTTTCTGATTTACCGCCCAGTGCAACTGTCCACCGACTAAATGGAGCATTGAACTTGCTAAGATAATGCGGTATACCCTTTCAAAACCCCTATGCACACTGCACCTATACATTGTTTGTAATGCCCACTTGAAGAGGGGTATAAAAAGTAGAAGACTTGGCCAAGTTCTCGTTTTCGTTCTCATTCCAGTTCTTGTTTTTCGTTACATTGAACTTGATGGCCATTTTGCTGGGCTCTAGGCCCTTGCTGCTTCCCCTGTTCTTACTCCTTTTAGCCAACTTCAGCTATCGACGCGGATTTATCTTAAATGCTGCGTTTACTTGGCTGTCTTCCCCCCCTCTGCTAACCTCACATTTCTGGCCTTTTTAGCTTCGTGTTTTCGTATATTGGCAAACACTTTTCGGCCTGGCTCAAATTAATGGCCCACGGGGTGCGCCTAATGATCCCCACAAACGGAAAACGGCTAACAGCAAATGGCCAGGAGTTCGCTCCAATGAAAATGTCAGCCGAGGTGCTTTTTATTTGCTCTAGCCATGCCATGTTTAAGTTTGCCTGTCTTTGGCAGGAGGTTACTGCGAAATATGTTTAACAAAAATCAAAATAATTGCATTACTGACGCGTCACGAAGGGGGCGTAGTGCGGAGGGCGGGGGGCGTGGCATGTGTGTGTTGACATGGCGCTTTGCATGCGACCCGCATATAAATCTGTATTTAAGGAGCGGAGGGGGTTCTTTTTTTCAACTTAAAGGGGTCAAGCGGCCGAAACAAGTTTGATGTTCCAAGAAAAGAAAAAAATAGAAATGTAGAGTTGCACATATATGTATGTGGCCATGTATATGGCCAATCTGCTGCACTTTCCCCCACGAATTGATGGGGCCATTGTGTTGCTCTCGTCTTGACTCTTTTGTCAGCATTAACATACGTAAGTGTCAGCTGCATGTTGCTACCGTAAGGCCGATGTTGCAGTTGCAAGGGGGCAAAGAGGCCAATTGATTTATCGTGACAATGAGTGCAGCTCCCGAGCTTCGCTATCGATGTGTAAATTTGAATTTCGTGGCTCATAAAGCGGACAATGGAGGCGGCGGTGAAAGACAAATGTGGCAGCCACAGATTGTTGTCGGCAACATGTTGCTGCTGTTGCTGTTGCTGTTGCTGCTGCTGCTGCTGTTGCAGTTGCTGATGTTGCTGCTGCAGTTGCTTTTGCCATAAAAGTGAATGCCCTCGCGGTGACGTCACGAGTGCAATCCAGTTCCAGTTTTTCTCAATCCCCAATCCCCATTTCTCAATCCTCATTTCCCATTTCTCGTTTCTCGCCTGACTGCAATTATCGGGGCCCCGAGTGCATCGCGAACGATGAGCAAAATACAAAATCCCGGAGAAATATGAAAAGCAAAACAAACTGCACGAAATCAAAACAAAGCATCGGCAAGAGGGGCACCACCGAGTGGAACGAACTCTGTTGCACTCTACGGTTTTCAACGGCCACTGTGGGAAAGGCAATGTGCCGGGTCGACGGGTGTTGAAGTGGAACGTAGCGAATGAGCAGGATGATTGGAGGAAGGGGGCTTCGAAGGGAGGTAGGAGTATCCGGGGGATACTATATAGTATACTATGCGATGACTAAATGCAACAAGCGGCGACTTTCGCATTCGCTTGTGGTGGTAAGCTAAAGTTGATGAGCAACTTCAATGGCAAGTGGCAGCGGCAGCAGCAGCAACAACTTATCTGCAGCGGCAACAACACGGGGCAGTGTATGTGGCACACGGGCAACAGCAGCTGGCTACACTAAAAAAATATATTTTATAACAATTTAAATATTATAAAATCTAAATTTTATATCAAAATATAAAATATAATAAAATGTGTAGGGTGGCGGTGGGTGTTGAACCCGTTTCTTAACAATTTAGGGCAGAAGATCTTTGCTCTTGAATGTTATGACCAGTTTTGTAAAAATGTATAAGAGGAAAGCAATACTTTCCAACGTAAGCCTAGTAGTCACTATAGTCAAAAAACCTACAAATACATAAAAAAAATTGTTTTTGCTTTGATTGATTGATGTGAAAATAAGATACAATAACTTTATTTCTTTTTTGTCGCATTATAGTTTACATAAATATGATTTTTAATGCAGATGTCTTGGGAGTTCAACGGGATTCTTTATTTATATTATAGAAGACGTGCACTTTTTTCTCTGAGTAGGGACTGATATGGCTGCTGTGCCGAGTGCCGAAGCACTCGCAAGTTGCACAAACATGTTGCTCACTGGCTCCGCGACATGATTCTGAGGCGCAGATATAAAACCGAAAAACAACAGCAGCAGCAACTGAAAAGCGACCTGAAAAGCAGCAACATCGCGGATTGGGGATTGTGGATTGGGGATAGCGAGAACAAAAACAATGTTGGGCTAGGTTCCTCCAATGGGCTCCGTACTCCCCTGTACTCCTCTGTGCTCCCCAGAACTCCTCTGCACTCCACTCGACCATCGTCATTATTATCATCTGGTTTTGGTCTGGACAATTCTCCTGCCTTCAATCCGGCCAACAACTATTGTCCATAGCTGCTTATTTCAGTTGTTGCCTTTGGTTAAGGCTCTTGTCATTGTGGTTGTTGTTGCTTTAATTTAGATGCATCTCGAACAGTTTTTGTTTTTGTTTTTCCTGCTGCTGGTAAACATGGCCAAAGCCATGAAAAGAAACTTTCATAAGATAAACAAAAGTTATATATGCATATATATGCATGGACACATATGAGAGCAGCTTAGTTAAAGGGTTTCTTTTTCTCAACCGGGGTATATTGTACATATTATCCCCATCCTACTATATTTTCCATACTAATTGATACCATTTTCTTTTCTTATAATTTCAGGTGAGTTTCCCTCTGATGCTTGAAAATCTGGTTAACCGTAAGTCGTAAATTATATGATTGCCCACTCCCTCATAATTCTGAATTTCTGGGTGCGCCCCCTTATATATTTTTTGTTTTTTGTGGAAATCACAATTCTCAATGAGACAGGAAACAAGGAGCGTAAAAATTGTTCAACCAGGTACTTTATTGCTTCATTTTTGTTGTTGTTGCGAAAATTGCACTGGCAATCAACTCATTAGCTTAGGTCGCAAAATGCAAAAAAAAAAAAGCAAGCAGGAACAAAGGCGGCTTGGGAGAAACCGCGTTACGCATTTTTAATTGCCAACTTGGCGCTGCCAGACAAAAACAAAAGGGAATAAATAAAGAACAAAACACCGCTGGGGCAATTAAAAAATTAAGCAAAATTTCTGCATCAGCTGATGGGAGTGTTTTCGCCAAGAGTTCGGGGCAATGTCAACCAGGCAGAAGAAGAAGCAGAAGAAGCCGCAGCATTTCCTGCCCAAGAATCTCCCTCCCTCAACTGGTGATTTAAAACAGGGGCGGGTTCAAAAATTATTACTGAAGGGGGCTTGTCTAGAGTGGATTATTTTAACAGTTCTACAAAGATATTTGTATGTATTAAGATTAGAGACCGTAAAAATAATTTGTTTATGTTATTCCTCAAATTTGATTGATCTTATTATCTTGAAGTACCTTATGATTGATTTTACACTTTTAATAACAATATTTTTCTGATTAAAACAAAAGTTTAATTATAAATGTCTTTCTTACAAAGATAGTAATTTATGATAGAGTTTTAAATATTATGATCTTAACAAAGTAGTTTATTTTCAAAAGTATTCCGTTTTGTACTACTCTATATTTTAAATTTAACTTAGGGCTTGTGCTTTTGATAATAAATGAAATGATATTTTTTCCTATCTACATTTTAATGCACTTTGCTTGTTTTGATTTCCACCCCCGGAAAGCGCCACTGTTTCAACTTCGATGTGAACGTGGTTTTGTATCCGTAATTTATGCGAATCTTCGACGCGCTTGCCAATTGCTTCCTCGCGCTGCGTTTTCTTTATTTTCGTTTTTTTTTTACCCTCTTTTTTTTCTTTTTTTTTCCAAGAAGCAGCCGGCATCCAGCCATCTAGTCAACCAACCGCCCCCGCGCCACATTGCAAAGATTTCTTTATTACTTGGGCACGTTCGTTGTTTTTTGTTGTTGTTCGGGGTCGAGGCCGGTCATTAATATCCACGCATGGAGTTCACTTCAGTTCGGTGGAGCACGTCCCTCGTCGTTCCACCCACATCCACATCCACAGCCACTCCAGCCCATCCCAACCCATCTTATCCCCTCCCAGAGATTCGTTCCAATCTGAATCAGCTGTATGCATAATATTTGTTGTTTGCTGATTCTGTCAGCGTCTTGAGGATCGGATTCGGATCCGCTTCGTCACTCCAGCGTCGTCTTCTTCAGCGATTCTTGTCCAGGTCAGTTCCAACAAAATATGGGCAGATGTTGCTGCTGTTGTGAGGTTGCTGTTGCTGTTGCTGTTGCTATTGCTGTTGCCGTTGTGATGTTGCTGCTGCTGTTGTGATGTTGCTGCTGGCATACGTGAGTGGCTATACCTTTTGAGATCCAGAACTCAAGGGGCTGCTACGTTTGTGTCGCCGATTCCGCGGAGCACGACTTATCAACTCGGTTTCTGTTGCTATAGCTACTTGCCAGAGGTTCTTTTCCTCCAGCCGATGCGACAACAATCACGAATGCAGCTCGATAATGACACTGGTAATGATGACGATGGTGCGACTGTGGCTGTTGCTGTGTCCCAAATGCTGATAATGATGTTCCAGGGCAAGCACAATGGATCTGTACCTATATAGCATTATTTCATATGGCTTACTATCTTTTCAAGCTGACTGCGCTTAGGAAATCGGTTAATATATCTCTAATATTAATAATTCTATACACATATGAAGCTAATTTAAAAGCAGATAATCTCTAAGGAACCCCTCTCTTTTTCTAGCATAGTCAACCCTTTCCCTTCCCTGGTTTTTTGGGTTCGCTGTCCTTTGGTCAGGTGGCTGTGCCTTTTGGGAGCTCCCAGCTAGCCATTTTCCGGCTGCCCCGGCTCGGTCTTAATCTTGGCCAGGCTGTTGTTTCTCCACCATTGTTGCTGTCTTTTTTGACCGGCCGGCCGGCATTATATCTCATTACAGAGATCAGCATAAATAAGCAGTGAGCACGCCGCACCACCAGCTCGGCTCCTCCAGCTTCTATAGCATCTCCAGCTCTAGCTCCAGCTTCAGCTCCATCTCCATCTCCGACTGCAACTGCAACATCATCGAGAGGAAGAGGCAGTGGATGACGCTGGGGCAGATTCAGACAACAACAGCCCACAGCCGGAGGAACGAACGAGCGATTAAGCGATACATTCAGCCATGTTCGTGTATTCCCCACAGAGAGAGAGATGGGGCACAGAATGGGGCATGGGATTGGGATGGGTTATGGGGCATGGGGATGGGTGGCAGGGTGAGATGGGGACACAGATGGAGAAAGGGCAGAACGCTTGCGTACTCGCCGAGGCAATTGAACTCGATTGCAGCGCGTGAAGGTGGACATGACGATCCCGTTCTCCACTTGGCTCCAGTTCCTCCTCCAGTCCCCTCTCTCTTCATATATATGTACCTATACCTATACCCATACCCATACCATTCCCGATCTTCTGGGGCCGCAAAATAGAATTTGTTATTGTTGTTGAGGCAGGGCAGTTCCTTGACCACATGCGTCATCATCATCGCGTTCGCCGTGTGGAAAAAACATGATCATTACACATCCCCCCGAATCTACCCCCCCCACCCAATTTCCCAAGTGGACATGGAGCGGCTGCTGATTCAGATTCAGCATCATCAGCTCCATGGCTCCGGCCTCATAATTCCACAGCCCCCTTCTCCTCGTTCAGGCGTTTTTAATGATGCGTCAGAATATTGTTTACGCATCATTTTACATGTCGGCAAATGGGAATGGGTTGCAGTTGCAGTTGCAACCTCATAGATACTCCTCACTCTCGGCGAGTGTGTCTGTGCGTTGCCCCGGGACAAGTGCTGAATAGATGCTGCTTTTATTCTCCACCAGCTCGGCCATAAAATTATGAAACCCCTTTCGCAAAGAGGTTTGCCAAATTCCATCGTGATGTGTGCATTAAAGCACGAATTGGCCGCCGGTTATGGCTACAAAGTTGCCAGCCCAGCTCCGTTTATCTGGCAGATGCATTGCCATCCTTATTAGCCGGCAATTTGTGCCAGGGAAAACGTATATCGATATTGAATAGAGCAAAAAGGTCTCAATGCAAATGCTGCAGAAAGAAAGGCCCACAAGTGCAAGTTTAGTAGTTATGATTGAGCCCTCTGCTTTCGGCCCTTTATCAACAGAAGGCTAAAAGTAATTCCAATAAAGTTTTCATGCCCCGCCAGGGTTGCCATGTGTGTGCCGAAGGAAAAAGTGTTGCCATGGCGCCGGGTGCAAACAATATCGAGGTGAATGTGCAACAACTAGGAACTGCACTTTGTTTACATTTCTCCTGCTGTGTTACTTTTCCCCACTTTGGCATTTATGCTTAAGCTTCTGCTTATGCTTCAGCTCCTGCTCCTGTTTTCCACGTCCTCGTTGTTGTTGTTGCTCTGGCTGTGGAAATTAAGCGAAAAACTTGTCAAAGGCATGTCCTGCCCTCCGCCTCCGAACCCCCGAACTCCTCGCTTGCACCTCGCATAAAGTCAAGTGCGGCGGGAGAGGGGAAAAGCAACTTTTCTATCCAGCCCTTCGGTGCCAGCACTTAGAAAAAAAAGGGTTATTAACTTAATAATTAAACCTATGATTAAGGGATCCATAAATCAAACACTAGTATGTATTCCTTTGAAGAAGAATGACAATCTTCAAGCGAATGTTCTTTATAGTTGTTATGCATGGACAATACTTAAATTAGTTTATTTTTAAAAATAAAAGAAATATTTGTTAAAAGTTCATTCTAAATGGAATTTAATTAAAATTACTAGATTTGAAACAAATATTTTAAGAACTTTATGGGTCTTTAAAACTTTTAATTAGCTAAAGTAAAATTTTAAATATTGTTTAATCTTAGGAATTCCTATTTCCAAACTAAAATATGTTGGAACAGGATACACTTTAAAACTTTTTAAATAAATTCCCTTTTATCCATTCCTAGTTTAATAACATCATAATAAACCCCCATTTGCACTTCAAGGTGTAGATGACTTCAGATTACTTTTCTGGTATTTAGACCGTTTATGTTTTTCTGCCAGTGAGCCTGCTGCTTACTTCCCCTGTTTTATTTTTGCCTAGGTTGACATGCAATCCCAGGTACATGTGGAGAGTTCCCTGCCGATTCTTAACTGGGTTCAATGACATACAGGATAAGCAACAGCAACATCGGGCAGCCTACCATCCACCACCACTCTAGCATATAGTACTATATATACCTATACGTATATATAGAACAACAACAACCGGCATTAACTTCGCTGGGGCAAGAGCACAAAACGTAAACGTTGCAAAAAGGCGGCAAGCAAAGGCAAACCCGAAAACAAAGCCATGGCTAAAACGTCCAGAAGCAGGAGCAGGCCAGAAATGTTGGGATGGTGGTATGGTAGGATGATGATGATGGGTAGGGATGGGTCAGGAGGGGGCAAAGTGGCAGTAGATCCATGCTGCACTTGAGGTTAAAGGCAGCCAGAAACCGAACCGAACCAAACTGAGTTGAGCCGGGGCAAACCTGTGTACAAATACTCGACATGCACGCCGCCCATTTGCCACTCCAGTCGGCATCCTGTTTGCCATCCCCATCCCTATTCCTATACCCATCCCCAATGGAACCCCCATATGTTCGAGTTGAATGGCAGTCAGGCTTTTCTTTTCGCTTTTTCGGCGGCAGGACCTCCCCCAGTTTTCATTTGCCTTGGCCGGATTATTAAAATTCCTTCGATATGAATCGAGTTCAATAAGGTCCTGAGTTTCTGATCTCAAATGTATGAATGCGAATCGCAAAGCATACACCAGGGGGCCAATGAAAATGAAAAGTCCACCATGGGATGCTATTGTTTACCTAAGCTTCATCGTCTTTTTCAATCCCAACGCCTTGACTTATTGCATCTATGCTTTTTGGGTTCCAGGACAACTTGTAGGGTCCTGATCCCCAGGCACCAGACTTCAGTCCAGTGTTTTTTTTTCTGCTACCACCCACTGGCAAGGCTTAAATAAAACATGACCATTACCGCTGCATATTAAATAATATATTGAGCCGGCCATTAGTTGAGATCGACGCTCGCTGCATTTTCATAACAAAACAATTTACAAAAGGCCACGGCACAAAACCGGAAATCCTTTCCAACTCGCATATGGCACGCAAAACGAAGGCAGCTTTTCCATCGTACAATGTATTTGTATTTTTTTTTTTTTCGTAGTTTGGGTTTGGTGCCCCGGAGCAATTGTTACTGTTGCCGCGGAAAATTGCCGCTTTTAATATTACCTTTTATTTGCAATTTCTGTGTTTTTGTGTGCTGGCCGGAGCCTTTTGTAATAATGCAGTGCGCATGTAATAGGAGCCAGGTGCCAGGGTGCCGAGTCGCCTCCATGCATTTATACTCGTACTCCTATACGTATTCGTACTCCATTCTAGTATTATGGCACAGTGCTCCCCATTCCCCGTTGCAGCAATCATTTCCACCTAACCGCCCGCCTGCTGTTGTCATCTGCCACAATTTGTACGCTGTTATTAACTGACATGCCTGCCAGGAGGAGGATTTCTCCGATTTTCCTCTATTTTTTTGTTAGTTTGTGTTTCCATTTCACATTTCGCCTGTCAATGGGTGGGAGCTGATTATTAATTTTAATTATATATGGGGAGCACCCACCTGCAATCAGCCATGCCCCTACCTATATCTCCTTTCTATAACTGGCAAGACCCAAAGTTTTCTAATCAGACATTGAACTGCTAAAAAAAAACATATTACTGGCAGTGATAAGAACGAATGAAGCGAAGTTTACTGCGCTCTTATCTGATTTTGACCTTTGGTTTGGGAAGAACTGCGTTTCTGCACCGGCTTTCGCCTTTTGTGCTGAAATACGTTGGAAATGAAAGTAAGCCAACTTTTCTAAAGATACAATATCTTCGAAATTGACAAAAGCAGAGCCAATCAAACAAAGAAACTTATCGCAAATCCGATTATATAGGGGGTGGGATGGTCCTACACAGAGCGGAAGACCTTTGGCAGACTTCTTGGCAGCCGGGCAAACAGTGGGTAAACAATCGGAATAGTTATATTTGCTCTTCGCCTTACGATGCAAATTGTTTGGGGACCGTCTTATCAGTGGCCTGCCATAAAGTAGATGTTTTTATATGCACTGAAAAACTCGCACAATCGCATGACAGAATGTTTATATTTATACCTTGTTGTTGAATGGAAATGTTGAATGGGAATGGAAATGGAAATGGAAAAGGAAATGGCGCTGGCAATGGGGTGGGTTGAGTTCATTGTCGCCAAGGTCGTTTGGGCGCTTTTTCACCAGTCGAGTGTGAAAATCGCTACTTAGACTTAGAAGTCGCCTCTCGCCAGACGAACTTTGATAAGCTCATCCAGAACGGCAAAAATAATGAACTGGAACCAGACGAATACAAAAAACAACAAATCGCATTGAGTTCATTGCACTGGACATGTGCAGTTTACACTACAATTAACTGCGTTAGCATGCAAATTAAATTTAGTTTAATTAAATTATAAACATTCAAATCACAAAGCGAGGAGTCAATGCACCTGCCGTCCAAAGAAATTTAATTTAAGGCAAAACAAACAGCGGTGAAAATAAAACAAAGCGATTCGCTACGGAATGAGATTGAAACGCGTGGCGATCGAGGCGGCTGTCTCTTTCTACAGTCATACTGCTATCTCTTTCATTTGACATATCGATATCTCTCTCTTCCTCTCGCTCTCTGAACCCTCTGCCTAACCTCTTGATACCCCCAAAAATCCCCGTTTAAGTGGGTTTAATCAGGGTTTCATTGACTCGCTTAGGCAAACACTGCAATTAAAATGCGAAAAAAGCGAGAGAAAGAGACAGTTAGAGTGATGTGCGAAAGAGAGGTACGATCGGCTGAAGATTATTTACGAGCCGCTTGTTAGTCACGTTTTTGCAGCAGACGTTGTCCAGAGTTCACTTGATTCGACTGACCGGCAAACAAGGCTGCAAAAACAACAACAAGCCAATAAAACATATAGTATAGTGTAGTATAGTATGGTATAGTATAGCTACAAAAAAGAGCAAGGCGACAAAAAACTGAGCAAACGAAATGGGACAGAAACAAATCAAATCAAATGACACAAAAATGGCAATTTGCAAGGCAAATGGCATAGAATATGGAATGAAATCGGAACCCAAAGAATTTCCTTATAGAGGTCATTGCTGATACGTGCTTGTTCTTCTATTTTCAATGTTTTTTTTTTCGAACTGGAACCCAAACCGTTAGCTGCAAATGACCTTCGATGTCTAGACGTATTTGACAAAACACAAAATACAGGCGCACACTCAAAAAACACACACAGATACTCAGACACAAATAATGCGTGATTCTGTTGAAAACTCATAGGGTTTATTCAACTTGCCACCCAGTGGGTGGGAGTGGGTGGGTTTTGGGTGGTTGAATTTACGAGCGTGGCAAGGACACGACCCCGCCAGTTTCACTTTTATCGGTGGCAGCAATTAGTGGCAGTCAGATAAGGGAATTACCCGGCCGCAGCCATGAAACATCGGATGTTTATAACGCCCGTGCTCATAACGCCGCCAGCTAGCCAAAACTAAGCCCTGCGCACCCAGAGTTAAAACTTAAACTTCCCCAAAACAAAACAATAAACAGGCAAATCCTTTTTCTAGCCCCCCCGCCACCTGCAGCGGTGTTAATGTTTGCCCAGCCTGCCTGCGAGGCTTTTTATGATTTAAGATTTAACTTTTTGCCCTCGATGCGTGCCAATGACACAATAAAAGTTGCCTCAGGCAACTTCCCCGGCGGCGGGCTAGGAATCCTTGAAACGAGCCACTAGCACGCAGGTCCTGAGTCCTAGACGCCTACGCACCTTGCCATCCCCGCCTGCCTTCGGGCCATAAAACGGGTGCGGATGGGGAGCGGGGTTTGTTGAATGGGTTTTGGGTGGGATAATCGGGAGCACAGGCAAAAACTTGCTTGAGAGAAGAAAAACAAAAGGAAACTGTGGTTGGCAGACTCCAAAAAAATAGGCACGACTCAGAGATACCTTCTTCTTGGCTAACAAAAACTTTGACCTTCTTTTGAAAACCAAAAAATGCTCTTTTTTTATGTATATCTGAAAAAAAGGATCTTTAGCAACATTTTTTTTAATCACTTAGTCAGTAATTTTGATATACAAAAATCCATATTAATAAAGTATATTCCACATAAATAACGCAAAATACTTAATATTATTCATAAATACTATTCAAGTTCATATCATATATTTTTTGTGTTCAGCCTAACAAAATTAGGCACTTAATATGAACATAAGATTAAAGGACTCACAAATTAAGGATTCTTAAAGTACGATTATATAAGCAGGTAAAACATTTCCCATTTCAAGAGCTCTTTAAATTTAAAGGCTTAAGTATTTTAACGCTATATAATTTCTTTAGGGAATTTTTTACCAAATGAACAACCAGTCGCATACTTTTCCAGCTTCTTCATAAGATTCTAAAGTGCGTGAGTTGGACTCATTCAATGACTTTGGCCTGGTCTCTCCTGTGTGTATCTCTTATTATTTTTGTTTTGGCCGACTGGCCCAGCTGGGTTCTGGGTTTGCTCGGTCTTCTGGGTCTCCTGGCTTCGGGGCCCCAGCCTCCTTGGCCCAGTGTCAATGGCACTGGCGAATCGAGGCTGTTGGACCCCTAGTACTCGTCCCTCTCTAGTTTTTTTGGCGGCCCCATGCTGTGCCATATTTTTAGCCTACTTTGCGGCGCTGACCCCGCTGACATGCGGGGGCGCCCAAGTATATTTAGAGGTCAATTATCTCAGCCGGGGCAATGGCAATGGCCAAGGCAATCCATCATTGGCCAACGCCCGTGCGTATGCAATGCTTTCCAGTGGGCGACTGCCCACTCACCTTCCCCTAATGATGAGTAATTTGGGTTGATTTTCAGTCGGTGGGCCACCACGAGCATCTTTAATAACAATTGGCTAAAGTAGCCAGCTGATTTAATCGCAAGCCTTTATTTTGTCGGCTCGTAAGGGGAGGTAGATCGAAGGGCGAGGGGGTTTTTTCCGACGTTTCGAATGGGTTATTCAACTTTTGATTAATGACGGCGCATGCATGACAAATGGCTGACGCTCACTGCACTTGTAATTGTTTTTGCCCGCCATCTCCGCCAGTCATTCAATTAACTAAATTTATAACTCGGACCCCGGCATCTTAGTCATGCATTTGGGCGCTCCCGGCTCTCAATTAAAACCCGTCCGATTTCCCAGAAATGGAGGCCGACATTGCTGAAAACTCCTGCAAGAGGCCCGTAATTAGCCGCAGTTAACACGGCCAATTAGGGCTGCCAGTCGGCAGTTCGTGAAATCATGTCAATGCCTCGCACTTATCGTTAATCAACGGCTGGCTGGCCAACATGAAAATTGGTAAAAGAGGAAAACCCCGGCGATAGGAATCGAAAAGAAAATGCATTGCATTTTCGGGCGATCCACCGCAGTGCTGGTCTCAATTTGTTTGCTCACGAAAGTCGGCTAACAATTTGACCCCGACATGGTAAACTTGGAAATGGGAACACGAGGCTATATCTCTGTGGCTCCTCTGTCCTTGCCACATGCGAATGGGTCGGTTTTTGGGGTGGTGTGCCAGTTTCTGACATTTTTCCCTGGCCTCAGTGTTCAATGCCAGCATACCAGGAAAACCAGAAAACAGCGGGCAGTAGAAATACCTGAAAAATGTCGCACTCATAGGGCTTTAACTGGTTTTTCCCCTAAAAAATATATATTGATTTCGTTTAGCAAAAAGTTTTAGCACAAATTTTAATTAATTTTATACGTTTTCTCTCTTTTTAGGTGAGTGCCATGAAGTATATTAGCCCGAAAACCAGCCAAACTGTAAGTTAACTTTTAAACCGCTTTCGAATGCCCAAAGCTACAATAACAGAAACAAAAAGCCGGGCTAAAAAACACACACAAATTGTAGGTATATATATGCAGAGAGTGGGGTTTACAAAGTTTGCCGTAAAAAAAATAAACCATTGAACGGTTAACGAACGAAAATCGAGCCATTGAGCGAAGCCAAAAAGGCAATTTAAGCGCCTTTTGTGCACATCGCGTATACGCCGCGTCTGCAGGGCCAGACTTTTTGAGTCCAGCCAGATGGGAGTTGGAGTTGCAGTTGAAGTCGGAGATGGAGATGGAGTACGGGTCCCCAGTCATTACGAAAGTTATTCATGCGAACTGCTTGAACTGGCCATTACATCAGCCAGATTGAACGGCTGGAAAAATGCGGAAATTTCGGCACTGCCTTTCGGCCGAGGAAAATTTATGAAAATTGCCATGTGCCATGTATTCACTTTCCCTGCCAATTGCCTCGAATGGGACAGCCAGCGGCAGCTGCTGGCCGTTTATTTTGACCAGACCATTTGCATTCCGCCGGTTTCCAAGCTGCCATGTTACCATGTTTCCATGTCCAGCAGTTGTCAACTTGTCAATGCAAATGTTTCAGCGGATATTCCTTCTATCGGCGTTGAATTTCAATTAAATTTCGCTGTTCGATGGTGGGGCTTATAGATTTGACCGATAGATTTGGTATCGAATAGGGGTCGCTCTGGGGTTTCCCCATCCTTATAAATGGATACTATTATTTGGGGGAACTTGATTCCCCATAAAACGCATTTAGCCATCGCACCACCGAATTATGACAACTCCGGCTAACTCCTAGGGGTCACGAACCCCGCATCGGCATATCAAATAACAATTGCTCGACATTGGAAAGCCGCAAAAAAATATAACAGGAGGGGTGATGAAGAAACTCAACCGCAAGCAAATTGAATTGATTAAGAAGCGTGTATTATATTACCAAAAAGAAGGGGCAACCAGATGATAAAGCCGAATTAATCAGGAGAAAGAAGGGAAAAAGCTAAGCTCAGGTCGCAATTAAAGCCCCGCTAAGCCAGACAGAATTATTAAAATGATTTAAGCAGCCAAATTTCTTGAGCAATACTTTCTTTTCCTTTTTTTTCCTGGTGACTGGAGTTTCCCCGCCTTAACTTTTAGTTTCGGGGTTATTGTTCGAGTCAATAGCAAAGGATAAGAGGTGAGAGAAGGAGAATTCTAATTAAAAATCTTCCGGCATTTGGCATTTTATCTAAACAGGAAGCTGGCAAAGAAAATCCCGGAGGCGAAGAACAGGCGACACTTTCGCCCGAGTCCTTGCTGCACAATGGAAAGACTTTCGAATTGGGTCAGGCAAGAAATTAAAAAGCCACCCCGGAATCTGGGGGAAAAAACAAAAGGAAAAGTTGAGGGGGCGAAAAACTTCAGCTTAAAGCTGCTGCTGCCGTTATCATTCGCAATTAGAAGCGTCGACACTTGTTAAGTTTTCCAGCAGGCCAGTCGGTGAAAAGTGGAAAGTTCAGTGGGTTATCTGGAGTTCTAGAGTTCTGGAGTTCTGGTCCCTGGCAAATTGGATGGTAGCATCTGTGGGCGTCTATGTGCTGCAAATTGAATATTTAAATCCCGCACTCAAATCCTTGCATGCCGCAAATTGAAAAGGGTTGCCCCGCACATGCCGCATAAAATATGCAAAGAAAATAGAATGGAAACAAAATTATGTTTAATGCAGCGCTTTTCTATGTTTTTCCCCCTTTTTTTTTGGGACATAGAAATTGCTTTCAAATTTGCTTACATTTTTTATTTTTCCAACTCCACTCTGTTGCTGTTTCTCTCGTTTTATTTTCTTGGCCTGCGTGCGTGTTCAATTTGCAAGTGCAATGGAAGTGAAATTGAAATTCACCCTGCCTGCGGGTATTTCTGTCTCTGTTTCTGTCTCTATTTCTGTCTCTTTCTCTGCCCCTCTATCCGTCTCTTTCCCCTCTCTGTCTGCCACCGAAGTTGAGTTTTTGGTCTCGGTTTTGGTTTCTACTTTGTTGCGGCTGTTGTCGCTGTTTATGTAACCTGCAATTGGCAATTGGATTTGCGGGTCTTGCACAATTTCCAGTCTAAATCAAAACTTTGGAGCAGCAGCTGCCAGGGGCATATAGAGATAGATAGTACCCCCCTCATATATAAATAATCACTGGGGTCCAAAGTTTATCCTTCGATTTGATTGCTTCCCCAGCCAGCCGAACATCTGGAACCCAGGCCGAAAGTATGCCAAGTCCACAATTCGATTCGAAGGACTTTTGCGAGCACTTTGTTAGCCTGGCAGCCTTCAGCATTTGCCTAAGTCTGTATTAACCCATTTTTGGGCCGAATGCATAAGTTGTTGCCTTACCTCGGCGGGGATTAGGACTCCAACATGTTGCACACTCCGTATGAATCCAAGAGCCATCTGCCTCCGCTTTCGGCACTCCACACTCGACACTCGAAAGCCGATTGCCGCCATGTCTAATTTGTTGGCCATAAGCAGCTTACCAACTTTCTACGCCCCTTCTGGACATATTAAAACGGCATTTTAAACACACAAGGTTCTCAGACCTTCCCTTACCTATTTTTTTGCTGCCTAAACGACAGCGACAACTTTTGAGTGGCGCATAATACCTGAAAAGTAATGTGACCCCCTCTATACGAACCGATATCGGCTGTCCTTGGGGAAATGATAGACCCACCAACCCGAAAAGCCTGGAAAAAACTGCCTTTTTCGGTCCCGCCAAGTTGATTATACTCTGTATTTTCCCTTTTTGGTCATTTGGAGTGTTCTTCTGCCGTTTTGCGCAGTTTTTTGCTGTCAGTTTGCTCCTTCTGCTCGAAAATTATTAGATGGACATTTTTCCGGCACGTGCCCCTCCAGCCATTGAGTGTGTTTTTTGTCAGGGCCATTTTACGAGGCGATTGCCTTTGGGGGCCAAATTGAAATGTTCCTCGGGAGACGCAAATCGCACTTCGAAGGGCCTGAATTATGAGCCCGCCATTGAGGAAAAACGCGACACGGTCGGTTTAAATTGAGATATTTCCCAATTTACATAGATCTTAGAGTCGCAAACTGCAGCATAAGATACCAGATACAGTACGACATCGCTGGGGGCACATAAGGCCTGCTCTATATATCCAGGCATCTCGAGTGGCGTATATAGAGTCGAATACGCTTGACCTGGTTTAGTTCTGCATCCCCAACTCAAATGGCAAATGGCAGGGTTTTCCTCGCTTTTCCGTCTATTTTCCCCCTTCTTTGCAGCATACATAAATTGCGGCAAGTACAGTTACTGCCATGAATGTATGCTCGCAGGCCTTGATGCCATTGTTGTTGGCATCGTTTTTGTTTCGGCAGCCTGGCAGTTGCAATTTCGCAAGGTCACCCAGGCGCAAGTGAACCCCCCTCTATGTGTATATATCAGATGCTCTGTGACCCAGTTACTGGGACCCCTGGCTTACTGGGCCTGCATTCCGGCCAAGAGATTCTGGGTCAGCCATCGCATCGCAGTACAGTTTAAGCCGGAGACAAACGCAGTTTCCACTCGGCCAAATGGCAGCCAGTCGGGCCCAAATGAAAATAGATGAGCTGCTGCCCCAGCTGGCCCCATAAATATGGTTCAATTACACGGAGGGAAAATAAATATTTCTGTTATTTTTGGGGATTTTTGTGTGAGGGGCTAGAACCTTTTAAATAAATTGCATTGCTATTATTATATGTTCAACTGAAGATCAAATAAAAAGCTACACACAAAAAAAATAATATTAAAATTAAACAAAACAAAAAAATGTATTGTTCAAATTTACCAAATCAATAGTTTCATTTCATTTGATAACAATCCAATGAATTGTCAAGTTGACTTGCTGCTATTTTTAAGAAATTTTGTAATTATTATATTTTGTATAACTATAACTGTCTAGTTATATTGGTCAAGTTGACTATGATTATGATTATTTTTATGATAGTTAATATATATTACTAGTTTTAATTAAATTTATATAGTTAGATAACTATCCCTATTGGTAAATTTATCCAACACATACATTTTTTTTGTGTGTTTGATATAATTGAAAATTAAAAATTAAAGTGGATTGATGGCTCAAAACCCCAAGTGGATCCTTCACTGTTCTTTATAACGCATATTTAGGTATACTTGATGAAGGTACAGTTAAACTGAGTGGTATGCTTTCGCCTGTCACAAGGCTTGACACATCCCCCATACTTTTAAGGACCGACATTCAGTCTTTCAGGCCCTGTTCACTAGCCACTACCCACTATCCATCCAGAGGGCAACCACACATCTTGTTAAAGTCCGTGTTGATTAGGACCGTTTCCAGAGGGGTGGGGCGGGGGAATGGGCGAGAGCAACCCATTCAAGCTCCATTTGGCAATTACCGCAGCAATAAAAGTCAACGGCAAATGCAGCCAGCCACACATTTTATTAGCAGCCCTTGTGCAATTTACGTGTGTCAAATAATAATTTCGTTGTCCTGGCCGCTTATCTTCGGGCCAAGTGAAAATCCCTTTTCGACTCGAGCTGGAGCTGTTGAAAATTTACATTTTACAATTTACGAAAATTTTTATGTCATAATTGGATTCTGTGGGCCCATTGTGCTGCCTTTCTCCCAGAGAGATGTGACAATGAACAGTGATAACGGGTGGTGAAAGTGGCAGGAAAAGGGGGACTTAAAGTAGGGGTTGAATCGTCTGCGGTGGCCATTAACTTGGCCCGAGGACGCCGCTCCTGTAACTCGAGCGTTTTCACTGATAAGGACTTTAATGCCCCGAGGGTGTCCTGCTCTACGTTGTGGTAAATTGAGCGTGGCACATATAGTAAATATATACACACATAAAGTATAGTAAAACGAGATGGGCAGGAAGTTGGACCCCACTAAACTCATTGCCACTTCCTGTTACGTCCACTAACTAAATCAATTGTAAAAGGGCAACAAATTTATGGCTTTCAGGATCTAGTGTTGCATACTCTCAGGCTGTCCTGCAATTTCCCCAAGCATTTTCCTGTTTACTGCATTTCATTTGATCTAATTTGGCGCACATACAATTTTAAGTCAGCACGAGTTACACACATTCAAGTTGGTTTCATTTTTGGCAACATATTTCCTCTCAAGCGAACATAAAGTCGCCTTCAGTGTTTCACGAACTTTTCGCATAAATTTTACACACAAAACGTGTCAGCATCTGCACAGTAAGAAAATATTAATAATTTCTAAGATCAAATGGGGCTGGATATTACAAAATTGACAAGGCCATTTAAGAATTTTAATAGACAAAGGGATGGGAAAGGCATGTAATATTTATAGGAAATGTTTTATCAAGGATCCCATAATGATGATTACATTTTTCTCCGTGCATTTCCAGGCTGAGCTCAACCCTTGAGCCGCGATATCTAGCCGTTTGGGCCATGTCAAGAACGAGTCGCTTATTGTGCTTCTGTCTGCCCGCTCAAAATATCAAAATCAACGCCATTGTCATATTTGCTGAATGAGTGAGCACTCAACCTCAATTTCAGCTTCCATCGTTGTCAGCCTTTTTCCAGCTTTTCCCCTGGTTTTTCCCTGCCTTTTCCCCCAACCCCCTGCGATTTCCCAGCGGCAATGACAATTTCGCGTGTGTTTGTCACATCAGTTATGCATGTGTGTTTGAGTTTTCATATATTTATGACACTCCACTCTGTCACTGTCTGCGAATGCGAATGCGTATGTGCGTGTGTTTTTTATTTAAACGCCATCAAATTAAGGGCCTAGCCAATTGGCAAGGCCATCAGCACAGTAGGTAATCAAGTTTTCAAATTCCCTTCAAAAGGTTAAAGTCCAAAACAAAATACGAATTACAAAACACAACTATACAACCCCTGAAAAGAAAACCCAATTTGCTTTGCAACTTGTTACAAAAATAGCATTTCCCGAGTAAATTTACTGTGAGTGGGTGGGCTGTGGGTGCCACTGATGAGGTTGATAAAGTCAACGAAAAGTTTGTTGAAAGCTTCACCCTTATCCGATGTGACCCAATTTTCTCGCTGTCTGTAGACACGGCGATAAGACTTTAAAATTTAACCGCTCACATGCAAAGTGCTACGAATTCGATTTGCGGCAAGTGGTATAAAAAATATTTATACGATATATGTACAGCCAATGCAAATTGCAGAAATTGCCATGACGAAAAAGGAGGATTTGGAGGGTGGTAAAAGAAGAGCTTCCTGTGCCTTTGGGCGCAAACATAATTTGCGTTGCCTACTTTTGAGGGCGTTGGGATGTAAACGGCGCCGCGAGTGCAATTCGGTTTGCGACGGGTATTAAGACCTATTAGGGAGCGAACCTTTCAAGTCAGTGTTATTAGCCACAAGGCGAAAAGACGCCAGATGCCTCTAACGCCTGGCACACATATTTTTCGGGGCCATAATGCCTCATTCCCACATCGCTATGGATATAGGCAAATTGTTCTATTTTCGGTCGCCCCAGTGGAGTCAATAATTTATGCCTTCGCTATGTTTTTCCTACAGCGGGGGGCATTATGTTGGCCTTCCATTGACCCAATTTCGGTAACAGAGGTCCCCCAAACCAAAAGCACTCTCTTTGTAGCTCTCTTTTCCCCTGGTTTTTCTCTCTTTCACTGTTATGTTATGTGGCCGCTCTTTTTGGCCTACTTTTCGGGGCAGTTAACATTGGCAAAATGGCTCTCTGCGAGTGACGTTTCATGTTGCACGGACAAGGAGAGAGAGAAAGAGAGCGAGAGAGCGGAAAGCACAGGGGCATGGCCACCCCCACCCCCATCCGGGAAAGGGAAAACTCGGAAGGGGGTTGTTGTATACACACCACTACCTATATACAGTTGACCCAATTTCGCGGCCGTCCTTCCACAGCTGTTCTGATTTCGGTTTCGATTTCGGTTCGCATTTCCGCTTTGTGTATTTTCGGTCCGACTCTCTGGGGTTTGGGGTTGTTTATGCTGCCCGGAAAATGGGGAAAGCGGGAAAGTGGGAAGGCGGGAAAGGCGGAAAACTCCAAGATGAACAGAGAGCGCACGAAAACAGGAAAACTTTTATTTTATTTACCCCACGCACGTATTGAGCCCGACTGGCTGCGTGGGTGGGTGAGTTTTCCCGGAAGATGTCAAGTAAATTCTCATTGAAGGCTAAGGCAGTGGGAAATTGCATGGCAACGAAGGACTTCCACTGATAACGTCAAATAAATCGATTGCAGTTAGGGGGAATTATTAAGTCGTCGAAATTAATAAGGATGTGCTGGCAAAGCTGATCAACTTCCATTCGAAATCGCAAAATATATCTGTTCCGGCCAAAGTCTTGAGTAAATATGCGCAGGGATTAGCATGAAGTACGCCCCCGAGTAAATACTGGAGTGTATATATAAGACGAGATGGGGAAGGAGCCTGGAATTCCCTGGCATTTTCCCTCAAAGAAGATTCCCTTTAAGAAGATTCATGTTGGGCCGCCGCCCCACTCACTCACCGGCTATTTATATTTATGTTTTCCCGGACCCGCTGTTTTCCTGCCAAATCAGGACTCAGTGCGGTAGTCATACGCACTCCTGGACCGGGGTGGAATTTTATTTTCTCATCTGGCCGGAAAGTTTTCCAGCTGGAGTTTTCTTTCATTAGCAAACAGGCGTTTACCCCGGGAGATGGGAGTCCCTCATTAGAGCAGGATAATTAACACGCACCACTACACTTTGAAGGCAAAGGACATAACTCAAGCTGCTTTAATTTACTTTCGGATTCGAGGGACTTGGCAGGTGGCGGGGGCTGGAAATACCAAATAGAAACACCCTGAATTGATAGCCCAAAATGATTTCCAACTCGTTTCGGCGTTAATTGAATATAATTGCAAGGCAAATGGCGGTCCATCAGCTGGGGAATTGAAAATTACGCATACGCAGCGTTTGACAAACGGGCTGCCGTGCTTATCTGCCAGTGGAACCAAATCGAGGCATTAATAAACCCCTTTTCAGACATTTAGACATTAAAGATGCCAGTCACGCAGGCTACCAACTCCGAAAAACTGCAAATGGCGAAATCGGCAGGAAAACACTTGGTTGGCAAACACACACACACAGTATACACAATACACATCTGGCAACAATGGCGTGTGTATTCGCAGGGCCTTATTTATGAGGCAGGATATGCGGCATATCCTGGCCCCAGAAGTCTGGCATCAAACGAATTACGGCCGCCCACTAATTGCAGCAAGTTAAAACGAAAAGTGTGTAGCCGTTTCCGCTTTCCTCAGTCTGGTAGTTAAGGCTACACCGGAAATAAAGAATAAATCAATTTAATATGCGTTCCTAGCTCAATGATCTCTGTGTTTTATAATCTTATATCATTTTAACCTTAGAAAATCACATTAATATGATAGAATATTTAATTAGGCAGGACGTTTTCGCTTCCCTGCAGTTAAGACTACACCGGAAATAGAGAAATAGTCAATTGGATATGAGTTCCTAACTTTATAAACTCTATTTTAAATACAATTATATAGAACATCAGATTATTCAGTTGAATTTATCCCAAAATGGTATTTGCTATATCATATAATAAATATTTAATTATTTCTCTCTGTGCACACATTTGTGTAGATGCGTGCCCACCACGTGCGTTAACAATTTACGCAGCTTAAGTAGCGCGGGATATTTATGTTTATGATTACGTTGCGGTTCGCAGACTCCTCCCTTAAGAACGCCTCTTAACGTTTTCCCTCTCACACATCTCAAATTACACATACGCCGTGTGCGCCCTCCGTGAATCCAGCCTAAGTGGGCCAAAATGCCAGAGTGCCGAACACACAACTGCAATCCATGGCAAATAAAGTTCCGTTGGCGAGCTCAAACCACAAAGTTGTAAACAAATCGTTAATCACTTGGGGCACAAGGCCAAAAACGAGAAAGCGAAAGCTGAGTTTTCAATTTGTTCGGCAGTCGCACAAGGACAACAATTGCGGGCACAAGGACGCAATCAGTTGTTTGCAGTGCCCCCAAAACTGTGCAGCAAGTGTATCTGTGTTATATACGGTACATGCATATGGGTACATGCAGTGAGCCAGCATATTTAAACTGGGTCAATTGCCGGCGTCGCTGCTGCAGCGCTCTCCTAACCTTCAGCATAAAAACGCAGCATAAATGCAGGCGCATAAAAAGCGAGGAGGAGCTGGGCGATAAGGGCGGCGAAAGCGTGTCAAGGCGAGCGCCAAACGAAGCAAAGCGACCGCAAGGTGACCCAGTAAATAAGGGGGTGGCTGGGTGGCTGGGTGGCTGGGTGGCCGGGTTGCAGGCGGAGCTGGCAAGGACGCGGACCGGACCCGGGCTCTGTTATCAGTGCAGGCGGCATCGAGCATGGCCAGCTCGTTCGGGCGGCATCGTTTGCCGCTCGGGCGAGAGTCCAAGGACTCTGGATCTGGCTTTCAGCCAGCCAGCCAGCCAGCCAGTTGCATTGTCCGCACCCACACAGTCGCACTTGGCACCGGGCCGGCACCGGTTCGAATCGCTCCAGCTCCTGCTCCTGCATTCGCTAGTGAAACCGCAAAGTACAACTGCTCCTGCAGAACAGAACCCCGTCGCGTTCGTATCGCCACCATGAATACCATGGCACTCAATTACTATGTGGAGCGCAGTGACTACGAAAGCTTTGGCAGCCACAGTCCCTCGGGGGACTGCTCCTCGCGCTCCTCTTCGTCGTCTTCCGAGGATTCCCTGATGCCGCCGTATTCCCGCCAAGTACGCACGAGATTTCATACCCTCTTGGGATCCTAAATAAATTTAAATAGTTTAAAATCCTAAAATCACTAACCCTATATACCTTCTAGTTACCCCATTTTGTCTTCTCAATGTGAAGTTTCCGACAAGTACGAAAGAGATCTTACTCCTTGATCTGAAATCCTAAATAAAATTAAATAGTTTAAATTTCTTATAAAAACCTATATAACTCTCACATACCATATAAAACCCTAATTCCCAAGAACTAAAGAGATTTTACTTCCTGATCCTAAATATATTAAAATAGTTTTAAGTCTCCAAACACCCTATATAACTTTTCCCTATCAATAACCCTATATACCATCTAATAACCCCGTTTTCTCCTCTCTTTGCAGTCCAAAAAGTTCCGCTGCACTTATCGGGGCTGTCACTATGTGGAACCCGACCAGAATAAAATCGTTCGTCACATTAGGAAAACACATTTGGGGTAAGTGAACAAGAAATTGCACTACTATCAGAGGATTAAGTGGTGAGCAGCAAGTGGGTGGGGCCTTGACTTAGCCACCGACCTTCTTTGGGACCTCCCCCAAAGGGGGGCAGCTCAAAAGTGGAGCACTCGAGCCCAGTAAGCAGGTCACACGAGCACGAGTATAGCTATAAAGAGCCCCTCTCCATCACGCAGATTACTTTGCTGTGCGCACCTGCAGGCCAGCTGGTGGCTGGTGGGAGTTGGAGGAGCAGGTGGTGCGGTGGTGCAGCGGTGCGCTTTTGAGGCCAAGGTCCAATTCCAATTCCGATTTCAATCGCCCACACACGATCCGCGCTGAGCTTTGACACTTGCCAATCTCGTTTCCTATGTAAATCAAGGGGCTTTCGCAGGGGGTTTCGTAAATAAAAGACGCTTTGGGGCTTTGTTTTTTGTTGCTTTTGCTTTGACATTGTTCTCTCTTCTGCATATATGCGGTATATCTATTCGTATATATATATAAATGTATATGCTTTATATTTATGTTTGCAGTGTATTGTGTGTTGGAGTGTTTTTATTTGTTGCTCTATAAAGTACAGTCGGCATACAGGATACAAGCCCACCGAACGCGAGAATGTTGGGTTGTGTGTATAGGTTGACTGGTGAACGCTACTAGGTGTATATCTAGGTGTATATGCTTATAGGGCGCTCGGCTTGCTGGCAGCGATACAGTAGGATCTATGACCGGATCTGGGGTGCGAAACTTAGGACCGAACAGAACTACTACTGAATTAATCGTAATCGTATGCGGGTATATGTATAATCTCTCGGCGCGGGCCGGCCTTTAGTATGTGGTATCGTAACTTAGCACTAAATCCTATGAGCAAATTTCTTACATTTTGAAACGAACTAAACATAAACACGGCCGACAAGTACAAAAATTGAAACTAGCTGGAGGTACACTCAATATAATATAATAACACACATAATAGATACAGTACAATCTGAATTTGTTGGTTTGTTCAAAGCTTTCGGCAAAAACTGCAATTGGCAATCGGCATATTAACTAAGAAACTTCCTGAAGCGCAGTCCCGCATGGGTTAAATATCGTTATTACTTTTCACATACGTTAAAAACACTATTACTATGGGCTAAAATTAGCTTAGGCTTATTAATATGCTGCGTGTTCTAAACAACTACATTAGTCTGCCTTGATTTGTTGATTGTTTGTTTGTTGGTTGCTTGCTGGGATGCTGGGTTTCCTCCGATTTGTCCGATCAAATAAAAGGGTTAAAAAAGTTGGGAGGTCGTATGAAAAGAAGGTAGAACTGCCGGTGCAAAAGGTGTGCATAACGTAAACGCAACTGAGTTTCGAGAGTAGGGGAAATAATTTACACTTTTCAATAAATAACTAAACATAAACTGTAACAAAACAAGAGTTGACAAAAAAGAATCAATCGTTAAAGTTGAGCGGACTTGGAGCGAAGAGAATTCCCAGAAAGATGTATTGTTATTCGATTCGCAGCCGTCCTAGTGCGGATGCATAAGTCCGTGGGTGATGTCCATGCCATCGCCCATTCCATTCACGCTGAGCCCGCCGTTTAGCATGCTAGAAGCTGTGGGAAAACATTGTATAAGTAAAGATGCTTTTAAATATCTAGGCTGACCTTACAATTGCGCGATCCTTGCGTGTCCACTTGCGTCCAGTACTGTTCAGATGGACTCTGGGTACTAGTCCCCGGCGGCGCTTGGACCGGCGCCCCCGTGTACCGAAAATACGGATTCTTCAGGTCCAGGGTGTTGCTTGACGAGATCAGCGTCCCCTCGATGTGCAGGTCGATGGTCACGTCGTACGACTGCCGCCGGTTGGCCTCCAGCAGGACGCGACCGGTTAGCGTCTGGCCCTGCTTGATAAAGATGGGCATGGGCAGTAGGCAGCGCACCTGATACCAATGCGTTAGCGGCGCCGTGGGCGACGTGGAGAGCCACACGTTCTGGCTGCTGCCGCTGAACTCCACGTCGAACCAGAAGGCCAGTCCATGGCAGATGCCAGTCTGCAGGATGTGGAACTCCAGGGGGATGTCTGTGAAAGGTCAGCAGTTAGCTGCTGTCTCATTTGACCCTGCACAAGTATAAATACTCACCAATCAAATGCAGGTCGTCCTCCTTGTCGTTGAGGAAGTCGCACACGTGCCGCACCGACTTGGCCATGCAGATGCGGATGTCGAAGGTGTCCACGATGGGCTGGCGGAAGTACTCCTTCATGCCTTCCTTGTGCAGCGTGGTCAGGTCGACGCCGTGGAAGGCCGACTGGTACCAGAAGTTGGCCTTGTTGTATTGCTCTGAGTACAGGGACTCATCCGAGAAGGGGGCGATGTGCAGGTCGCCGTGCGTTGGGTACATCTTGCCGTGCGGCTTCAGCCACTTCCTGGCGTGCAGATACGTCTCAAGCATGCGCTCGTTGTAAAGCATGTAGCCCATGGGCTCCGATATGATTACGTCCACCTTTTCGGGCAGCTCGATCTCCTCGATCTTGCCCGGTATCACAGAGATCTTGTTCTGCATATTGTTGGACTCGACCAGCTGCTGGGCATACTGGGCCATGTTAGAGGCCTCAATGGCATAGACCTTGGCGGCACCCGCCTGCACGGCAAAGAAGGACAGAATGCCCGAGCCAGCGCCCACATCCAGGACGATCTTGTCCTGAAAATCCACCGCATTGCCCAGTATGGCCCGCTGGTAGGTGCTCGTCCGCACATAGTCCTGCATCATATTCTGCTGCTGGCTAAGGTAGCCGTAGAACTGGAAGTACTGCGAGGCGGACGACTCCTCGGTGCGCTGGGAGAACACAGACTTGGGCCTCAGATGCTTCACATTCTCCACCACCTTTCGGAAGAGCTGCTGGTCCTGGTCGCTGGCGAAGCGCAGGACAAGATTATCGGCGTCCAGGGAGACGGCATAGCTGCGTCTGCCCATTTGGGCGGCATCCGTGTCGGCGGCTATCATGTACTCCTTGAGCACGTGGCCGTGGTCCTCATCTGGGAAGGGAGATTAAATGGGTTAAATGGTTACTAGGGACTACTCCAAGGGGCATCCTCACCTGCCACCACGCGGAGCACGACTCCCTGGGAATCGTAGCTGCAGAGCAGCGTACAGCTGCCCTTGTATTTGTTGGCAAACTCCAGTTTTTGCTCGTCGGCAATCGCGCTGATTACCACGCCGCTGAACTGGCAATTGCTCAGCGGGGAAACGGAGGCGGCGGTGGCCAGTTTCCGGGGCTCCTCGGGTCGCAGGCTGGACATTTTGGCTGGCTTTGTTGGAGGGCAAACAAGCAAAGGATCAAAAGGACCTCTGGCTTTTTCTTTTTTTTCCCTTCTTAATTGACAATGTAGGCCGTGCTATACACACACACACACCGACACGCACACACACACACGCAGGCAAGGAGATGCAGACAGACAGACGCGCAAATTTTTTCTCTCTGCGATATGCGAATTTTCCACCACACCGGAAAATGGCTCGTGAATGGGGCAGCTGGGGTAATTGGCGCGCTGGCTTTCAAGGCGCGCTGCTCTGCGACTGGGACGGCTGCTCAAAATCGATCGCTCTTGTTGATTTCGTATTGATTTCCACGTTCCGTGCGTATTTTTTTTGCAGAAAGTAGTGTTCGAGCTGCAGTGTGGCCGTGGATGGCTTTTATCCCTAGTTTTCAGTATTCAAATATACCGAAAATAGGAGATAGCGGGAAGATTAAGCGGTGGTATATTATTGGTATTTAAGGGTGGTGTCTCCGCTGTGCCGGGGCTTTAGTACGTAACATAAGCCACCGTAAGTGTCAGTAAAAAAGGGAGATAGCCTCAGCGTAAGTGTCAGTAAAAATGAGATGCAAGATGTGCTCTCTGCTCTCCGAACGGAACGATGAACAACGGAACGTGCGTATTTTTTGCTTCAATGTGGCCGTGGATGGCTTTTATCCCTAGTTTTCAGTATTCAAATAAACCAAAAATAGGAGATAGCGGGAAGATTAAGCGGTGGTTTATTATTGGTATTTAAGGGTGGTGTCTCCGCTGTGCCGGGGCCTTAGTACCTGCTATTTAGTTGGCAACGCGATACATAAAGCCAAGAACTAAGAAACGGTATTTCAAAATTGATGTTGAGTACGGAATTCTTGTACCTAGATTTTAATAAATATAAAATGGGCGATATTGCTTTATTATCCACAATTGTAGGCATATACATGAATAGGAAAGAAACATAATTTAAAAAAAATAAACTTTGTAGTTAAAGAGTAGTAGCAGTCCTTTTAGGTACTTAAGACAGCATCTCTACTCCGAGACATCCTTCTAATCAACTCGCCACTTTGCAGGAAGAAGGCCCGTCGTTCGGCAGATGACAACGAGGAGAACGAGGAGGACTTCTACTACACGGATGTGGACGACGACGACGAGCAGGTGAAGCCCAGCCTGGCCTCCGAGCCGACGCTGAGTCACCGGGACATGGCGCGTCCGCCGCACGAGGATCCGGAGTACCAGAAGCAGATTGTGGGCAACTTCAAGTGGGTTTCCCTTAATCCAGGCTGTGGATTTCACCACTAACCCTTATCCATTCTTTTTAACAGGCAAGGACGGGCAGGCAGCCACTATAACCACCTAACGCAGCCCCATGGACGCAGCATCAGTGGCAGCAACATCCCGAGCACCCACCAGCAGCAGCTGCAGAACAACAACACCAGCTGCATCCCCACTTCGCACCTGGCCCACCACAACTACACCTGGCCAGCGGCGGCGGCGGTGGGCGGTGGCGGCGGCGGCATCTCCTCATCCACGGGGACGGGGCTCGTGGCATCCGGATCCAGCTCCAGTTTGTCATCCTCGCCGCTGGGCAAGCACGCTCGCTCGTCGTCCACCCGTCCGTCCCACTCGGTAGCGCCATATCCATCGCCGACATACGTCCAGCAGCAGCAGCACCACAGCAACAACCACCACACGCAACACCACAACTACGCCGGCAGCAGCAGCAACAGCAGCCACAGCAGCAGCAGCAGCAGCAGTCCGGTGATCCACAGCAACAGCAGTGCCAACAACATGCTGCAGCAGCTCTCACAGCAGAATGTCACGGTGACGGCACACCACAGCCAACAGCAGCAGCAGCAGCAGCAGCAACAACAGTTGCAGCAGCAGCAGCAGCAACATCACCACCAACAGCAACAGCAACACAGCCACCAGCAGCAGCAACAGCAGCAGCACCTCCTGTCCAGTGTGACGATCACGCCCAACTACCATCCGGCGCAGCAGCAACATCAGCAGCAGCAGCAACACCACCAGCCGATGCGGCAACATCCACAGACAACTGCCGGCAACCTGGTTGCCCAAAACAACAGCAGCAATCCGCTGCAGCAGCAACACTTGGCGCAACCGGCGGTGGCCAAGCAAACGCCCCATTCGCCAGGCAAGAGGACGCGTGGGGAGAACAAGAAGTGTCGCAAGGTCTATGGCATGGAGAAGCGCGACCAGTGGTGCACCCAGTGCCGGTGGAAGAAGGCGTGCACTCGCTTTGGGGACTGAAAGCGACAGAAGTCGTCGACGGAGGCGGCAAACCAGGCGTCGGCGCAGCAGTCCAAGGCGGCAGCAACAGCAGCAGCAGCAGCAGCAGCAACAACCACTCCCAACCAAGCAGCAACTCCCAGTCCAGCGGCAGCAACATCCTCCTCCAAGATGACCACCACGGTGGTGCGATTGGCGGCCGAGGTGGCTGCTGGCAAGCAGCTGCCCTCCTCGCTGACCATCAAAACCAATAAGCGGTATGGAGGACAGGTGCAGCAGCAGCAGCAACATCCCTATGCGGTGAGCGCCAACAGCAACACAATCAGCAACAGGCCAGTGCGTATACGCAGTGTGGCCACCTCGGTGATTGTGGCGCCCATGGCCTCCGCCAAAATGGAGGAGGAGGAGGAGGAGGAGCAAGCTGGGGAGGAGATGCAGATGGAGATGGAGTTGCAGCAGCAGCAGGAGCGGGAGGCTCTGGAGGATCAGGAGGAGGCGCAGGTGGCTGCTGCCAACGGCCTGCTGGCCTGGAGCCGGGCAGCCGCCAGTCAGCAGCAGGCGCAGGCCGTGCTGATGCAGGGTTGAGCCCGCCGAGAACCACTGGAACCACTGGAACCACCCGACTACTGTTAACCTCTGACCCCCAGTTGGTCCTGCCCCGCTGTTTGTTGCCAGCCGACGACGAAAATCGCAAAAACACGCAAAAATGCAAATGAAAAATGGTCTCTTCTTATTTACTCTGCATTGAATTGTGCACCTTAAACACGTAACGGTATCTCTTTTGTTGTTGTGCAGGTGTTTGCCAACTGCCGTGCAAATGTTGCTGACATTTGCGCCCGGGCAACATTTGCAATCTACAATAATCTAATTATTATCATTATTATTATTATTATTACTATAACTATTATTGCAGTGCGTAAATATACATATACATATTTATTTCTAAAATGACTTTGTTAATTCTTATGTTAGAGAGCAAGCAAGCAAGCAAGCAGTTGGCAGATTTTTATATTTACACACAAAAATGAGAAAAGTGAAAGAAAACAGATAAAATACGTATGCCAGCTGTTTTACATAAAACATAACAAAAAAATGCAAAAGAAAAAACAGCAAAAAACAATTCAAGCATAAACAACAACCAACAAACAAACAAACATCAATATTTAAAGCAAATATACATTTGATTTTTTTTAGTTGTAAGAACTCTAGTAAATTTTTTCCTAGTATTAAGTGCAATTTCTGTTCTACTTCTCGCTCTAAAACGAAGAAAATAAAACAAAACGATATGAAATGAAATGATAGAAAACGAAGTAAACCAACTCAAACAAACAAATCAAAATGAAAAATGAAACTATAAAGCAGAATATTCAAAACGAAAAACCTAATATGCATATTAAATATTCAAGGCGTTACATCTACACATTAAATAGACATAAACAAAAAATAGTTAAATTACTGCATAATCATGTGTAACTCAAATCCAAGAACCGTTTAAAACCAATTTGTAAGTGTGTGTTAAGCGCTAAGAGTTAAGTATTAATCGACTTTATGCATACGAGCGGCAATAGATGGACACACAGCTAAATAATCTAGTTAATTAAGCACCCAGACACCACCCACAAACCACCACCCACCACCACACAGCCAAGACCCCAGCCCAAAAACTCTCAAACTTCTATAGAACAATTACCCCGAACCCAAATCCGAACCCAAAAACCACGCTAATGTAACATATAGACATACGAGCAACTTAAACTTAAATGTAGTGAATTTTTAAAACAAACAAACCAAGCAAACAAACAAACAAACAAACAAACAAACAAACAGACAGACAGGCCGACAGACAAACAGACAGATGGATTGTGAGATAGATCTAAAATCCTTATCGAGAATTAAAGGGAACCGTCAAAATTTTCTATTGGAGCCAGAAGGAAAACACTTTCGAACATGTTCAAATTTTTAATACATTGTTAAGTTGATATTTTCTAAAACACACATAAACGAAAAACGAGCTAAATTCGTCTATTGATTAATTTGTAATGAACTTATGACTAAAAACTAAGATTTTTAAACAAAAAAGAAAAACTTTTTGCGTTGTGCAACTGTTGTGAATTGTTCAAATTACGGTATACATATACAAACAATGACGTCACAAAGGACCCAGCGAGGTTTGCGAGGGTATAAGGAGATATATGATATATTATATATGATATATGGAGTCTATCGATAGATGGCCAGAGAGAGATGAGATTAAGGAGCAGGAGAATTTACGGAAGAAGAAATGAAAATACACAAGGAATTCTTAACCAAATTGGAAGTACAAACTAAAGTCTAGAATATGTAAATATAGAACCCCCATACCACACTGAAAGAAAAAAGGACGAAAAGGACGAGGGAGAGCAGTGCAATGGGATAAGCAATCCTTGTAAAGTGGATGGGAAACGAGAGGAGATGAGAGATGTGAAAATTGAGCTTAAGCGGCAGCAGCTTTAAAAAGTTTTTGAAAATGAAAATGGGAAAGTTACGGAAAGTTAGGGAAAATGAATAGTTGAAGGACGAAGGAGTAAAACACGCAAACGAACATTTCATTGAAACTGTTTGCCGTGATTTGAATGAAATTCATAATGGTGGCCATTTTTGTGTAATGCGAAAAAGTTTAACAACATTTTTTACACTTGTATTTCGTTTTTATTAACTATAAGTTTAATCAAACCAAGAACAACATGAACGATTGTAAACGAACCGAGTAAAATGCAACTGAAAACGGAGAAAATGCAATACATTTTACTTACCTTTGTCTGTCGCCCGTCGGGGCGTCTATTCTTTATTACAATTATGATTACGAGTATGATTATTGTCATCATTATTATTGTTTTTCTTGCTAATTTTCGTGCACCACACACAAACACACACAACAAACACCCCACACAAGCGTAGTTAAGTACGTACACTCGATCTATTTCGTTGCGTTCTGGAAATTATTTAAACTTAAGTGATATTTTTAAACAAACAAAAACCAAGAAAGAAAGAAAGAAAACTATCCATTATTATATAATTATCGCTAATATTTCTTACTATTTTATGTGTACGATTACCATAATCACGAAAAGAGCAAGAAATGCAGGGCAAGCTAAACCTCCTCGATCCTCGGGGATCCTCAAAACCCCGATCGGGGATCTGACCTGACCTGAAAAACAAACGCAAAGTGACAACGGATGAAGCAGAAAACTAATGCTTAACGAAGATTAATGATAAACGGAGGGAAATCAACAGCAAATATCAGTAAAGGTCAAAGCTCTAATCCATCGAACATGAATGCTAGATTCATTCAATAGCGAAAATAATATTTCTTTTTAATTTTTTTTTCTTGAAAAGAATACAACACAACAACAACAAGAACACCCATTTTATTAAAAAATATACAATTGTTATTTATAATTAAACAAAACAAAAACCAACCACTTTGTTTTTATTATGATTTGACTTTTCAGTTGCTTCACTTATACCTTGTTTTGGAAAGAACGGTTTCCGGAATTACGAAATTACGGACACTTCTCCCTCGAAAGAAGAAGATTGCATTTCTCGAACAGACACGGTTTCTCCCAGGGTCTCAGACGTAGAACAGATCGCATGGGAATACAAATGTACAACTTTCTACCGCTTCTCTTGGTAGTTCGATTTTTTTTTGTTGTCCTTTCCGCTGATCTAAGCCGATCCTAAGACAGTTGTACAGACAAGGAGGTGCTTACATAACACTGCTACAGCAGCAACAGATCGATGTGTGTTTATCTCTAAAACTAGCTATACATACAGATATTATCGGGCTTATTTGCCCCCGTGTACGTGTAAGCAGAATATGCATGTAGATGGATACTTATGATATTTCTTCTGATATTTATCGTCGTTATTGATGTGTAAACATAGCATTAACACTAAGCTAAGATGGATTCGGAGTAGTCCCTTAAGGAGGATCGGATCGAGTTCGGTTTAAATTAGAAATCTCACGGCAGCTGGCGGTTGGATTTGGACTTCGAAATGGAATTCAGATCCGACGCAGCGAATGCTGGTTCAGCGCGGTATGTTGCATCCACTAAACGATAACTAAGTAATTATACTTGATACATTATATACATATATACAGTACATTTAGGTGTGTAGCTAGGGGCAAAGTGTCTGAGCGATTATTGTGGACTTTGGAGCGGAACTCCTTATGGATATGTTATCTATATGGTTCCGATTCCCATTCCGAATCCTTGCTAGAATCGGAGCTCTGCGACCGTGGCTGCGGCCTGGGCGTCTTTGTGTGTGTGTTGGTGTTCATTTTTTGGATAATTGGAAAGCGAAATTAGTTTTAAAACAAAATTGCATTCAATATAAGGCTGATTTATTTGACTTGTTCATTTTGATATATACACTCAGACACACATACACCCACACACACACACGGCACACACGCACACCCACGCATATCAGCCAGGCAGCTAACGGTGCTAGACATTGAATTCCATTTAAGATTAAGTGCATTAAGTCGATTAGTTTAGTGAGTATCCAGCAAAAGACTTGCGCATCGTTTATTTGGCTGCGTTTTCATGAATCCCATGGAAACCCCCCCCCCCATTCGCATCAAACCATTTCATCGATGAGAATCGAACAGAAGAGCGGGAAAATAGGATATCCTGGGGGTGCCGACTTTCGTAGCATACCCCTGGGAGTTGGGGAAAAAGTTGTTGGAAATCGAAAGCTCTACACTGCCAGCAACAAATACCACAACCGCATTCACATTCGCATTCACTCATCACATTCTGCTTAGAAACAAAAAACAAGACACAAATTCGAGGAAAGCAATAAGCTGTTTATACAATCAAGTACATCATGCATCATGCACAACACATTAGAGCATTCTTGTGAACTGACTGATACTTCAAACCAAAACCAAAATACGAAGCGAGATTATGTGTAGTGAATATCACGAATATCACTCGTGAAATCATCTTACTTAGGCCTCTGCCGAAGTTAGGCGAAGGCATAATTTCAATAATAGGTTTTAAATAAGTTTTTCTACCCAAGAATTGTTGTAACTTTTTTACAATTTAAATTTACGATAATTGGCAATTGACAATTGATTTGATAACTGAAACTGAAACTGAAAAGGACGCGAGTGTGAGCGTGAGAATGAGAGAGCTATTCGGCCGAAATTGTATTCAATTATTTTGCATTGATTGGCTGGCAACTGAAACCACTAGATGTCTTCAAAATTGTCTAAATGCATCCTTAATTTCAAAAGACTTTTTGTTCGGGGCGAACTCAGTAGTGCCCATGGAAAAATCGGAACGGAGCCGGGCGTCAAGAAAATCCTAAAATTAAAAAATTACAAATTACAATTTATAACTTAACACTTAACAATTAATATGTAACAATAATCGGTTTAGTTGGGCTAACTGAGGACTTTATTAGGATCTAGGCGATGTGAGATATGAGAGATACGTTGAATGACTTGACTCGACTTGATTAAAATTAGACGCTCCCACACCCCAACTTCCCACCACATTTGTATTTGTATTTGTATGTCTAGCATTAGGGGCATCCCCCAGCACACACACACACACAGCCACCACCAAAAACCACTCATTATCACCTTCAAACTTTACGTGTTTTTATGTGTAGTTCGTAAGATCGTAATAACGAGATGAATCCATGATATATGATATATACTTGTTGTTGTGTCTACATCTATAGAACTTCTATAATAGAAGTAACTTACCCAATCAGATCGATTCATCCTTGTTTTGTTTTCACCTTGTTGACTTGTTTGCTGTTACAAAATGATCTATTATGATTCTATTACCCCCACTGTGTACTTATCTCGGTTCTGCTTGGACTAGCCAACTAGTTGAACTGGTTGTCGTCGAAGTCGAAGTCGAAGTCGGCGAAGTTAGGCTAGAGCATACTTTAAAGGCAGGCGGCGGTCGCAAGGATCGCCGTGCGGCCACTGATCACCACATAACAAGGTACAAAAGAGGCGCAATTGGGGCGGCAACCGCCCACCCCCTGCCACGCCCATTAGCCAGAGGCGAAATTAAGGCCTGGAGCAGGTGAAAATTGAGCAGAGGAGCACACAGACACAGAAAAAGATAAAGATACAGAAGGCAGAAGCAGATACAGATACAGATAATACTTAAATTACGAGATAGCGTAACGGAGTTTTGCATTTCCAAACGAAAAACCATATGAGAAAACCAAGTAAATAACCAGCAACTAAGTGTCGTGTATATTCCATGTTAAAAATACAGCAGCAGCAGGTGCTAAATAAGCATATAATTATACATGTATACAGTATATATTTAAATACAGATAATATATATAACCATATGCATACATATATCTAACCGAAATTATGAATAGCGAACGAAAACGAGAGCAAGAACAAGAACTCCCTTCTGACGGCAAAGATTGTTCATATGCCCTAGGAAACCAAACATACATAGGTGTGCATTAATCATACGTACCGTTGTCTCAATGTGAAACAAGCTTAAGTCCACACCGAAACTAATGTAGTAGCAGCGAAAAACTCGAGGATCCAAAAACAACCCAATCACTGGTGACCCCTAAACCTAACTTGGTGACCCCTACCACTTTAAAAAAACATAACAAATATCCAAAATACAGAGCAGCAGAGATGTTTAACACTTCAATTAAACATTGGTGAGAATCGAGTACCTACAAAACTGAAAGATAGAGAAAGTGCGCACACACGCACACACATCCTGCACATCCTGCGGCGGGCTAGTGTGCGTGTGGGGCGACTATATTTTTTGCAAAGCAACTAAACTAACGGAAAACGTTTTACGCGCGAACATTTTTAGACATACAAAAAATAGAGGAAGTCAGTACGATTACGAAGCGAGGGGAACACAGAGAACACACACAAACTACAGATCATAAATAGATATATTTTGCGTCTTTATATATACACAGGCAAAACGGCATATTTGTATATTTACACTCAATGTACAGATCGAAGCTACAAATCACAGCAGCTAGGGATATAGGGATACTTTAGTACTTGTTGCTCGGTTGGCTTTTTATGCTTCATGTTGACTCCGACTCCAGATCAGATCAGCCATTACTAACCATTAACATTAAGACCCGCGTGTCGGATGGGATGTGCACATTTTGTACTAGGTGTACCGCCCTGCATATGTACGTAATCCTAAGGATCCATCACTTTCACTCTCATCACAACACACCGAACCATTAACTCTAACACCACTCACGCTATATAATGAAAGTCCCACAAATAAAATCATTTTCAAAACTATTTTAAGCGAATGAAAATATACAACAAAGAAAGCAAGAAACTCTAAAAATCATTTCAATGGACGTGTTTATGAATGTTGATTTTAAACAATAAATCGAAATCAGAATGAATAAAATCGTAAACAACTAATTGTACGAAATAAGCTAAACACAAGAAGAATTCTATAATAAAATAAAAACAGAAAAGACAAGAGCAAAAATGATACTTTCAAAACTAACTATGAGTGTGTTTATTAAAAGGGGGCATCTGTTTTGAAAATGTGGTTGGTAAAATCATCACATAGTCATCGAAATATAGTCCGATTGCACCATATAGAGCACGTGAATCAAGATGACCGATGTACTTGTGAAAAGTAAAGAGCGATTCATGCGAAATGTGCCGAAGACAGCGATATAGGTGTGTTGACCAGCCAATTGCAACGATAACCATTCGATCTGTAAAAACTTTGGGACCTCAGAACTTTTTATTGTAAGAAGTTTACCAATTACTCACGCTTCGTTCCACCTGAGCGCTTTGTTTGTGAGGTGTTCTCAAGATATCCTTGGTTACATCTAGTAAGGAATCGGTTGTGTGTGTCATGCTATTCATCAGGATTGAGAACATTAGAGGTTGGATGCAGATGATAAAGGCCAGTACTATATAACTGAGCTCAACGTCGCCATGTCCTTTTCCAAGAACCAGGCGTATCACCATGTATCCTGTCACAATGCCACTCCAAAGATTGCGGATCAAGTAGGTTAGAAGCACAAATTTAAATATGGAACACACCTCCGAGGTAACATCGATTAGACACTGAAACATGGAGTGCAGCCTTTGAATATGACATAACTGGTTAGCAACAGTTCTTGGTTTTGGATGATCTAGGAGTATCATCTCCAGTCCGGACTGCAATCTCCACCAGCACTGGCTTATCTCAGCCAGGGTGGCAAACACCAGGTAGTTCATGGCAAAGGTCATGCACTCGGGCAGGAAGCAGTTGCAGGGGTGATTAAAGCCAACCCTGACGCTGATTAGCCACACGGTCACATGGATACTGAGGCGAAGGATCAGAAGAACGGTGATCAGAAACATTAAACAGTCCACATATAGCTGTTTGCCCTTCGGCACTCGATATCCCAACTGCCTGCTCTGCTCCCTTTGATGCCTTAGCTTCTGGAGAACCACAAAGATTCTATTCTGCCAATAGAAGCAACAGCCCATGGAGCTTATTATCGCCAGAAACACCAGTGTGAAGTAGGGGAAGAAGTTCATCGTCATTAGCAGGGAGTTATTTATTTCTGCTTCATGCTGCTTCCAGAAGTCTAGCAGGAATCTTGTCGTCAGGCTGAAGACTACAAAGTTGTGCACTATTCGATAGATGGCCAGCCAGCGGGACCAGCGCAGTCTTTTCGATCCATTATCCATGTAAAAATCCAGAATTCCATTGAGGGCACAAAATGAGCTCAGGCCAAGTTGTACAAGCCTTCTTTTCTATTAATTCCCGCGAAGCAACTGAAGGACTATCTGGATTGTACATCAAGTGTGTCAGGAATGTCATTTCGATTACCACAGATACAATCAGTTGGGAGTACAACCTCTTGGGAATACTTGTTGCTTGAAAAATAATTCATTTGGGCCTATACCCACCGATTCCGTTGACGCTTACTCATATGGGAACTTTGGCAAAAGGTTGCCCATGACAAAGGAACTTCTTATTGTATACAGCTGCAACCTACGGAATGGATCGTTAACCCGTTTCAGATGATTTGAAAAATATTTAAATATTTTATTTCCTTTAAGGATTAAAAACCTGTAGATTGCGAGCTTAAGGAGGTAAGAAAGGTATTGACCATTATTTTCAAAAATGATTTAAGTCACTTTTTTTCATAAGTAATTATTATTAATTAACTTTTCGAAGTGAATAATCTGCTTACTATTGAGTTTTATAAGACCCCGACAAATACTCTTTCAGATTTGGTATGGCAAACATTTTCCGCGCAACACCATCGACTGACTAAACCACGAAGCCGAGCTCGAATTTACGATTATACGATCCGATCCCATCCCAGTTCCATCGATCGGCTGCCGTATTTTAGCACACTGCCCAGGCAGCCCCAACTTCAGTTTGGCAGCAGCAATCACGCGAATCAGTTCGAACCAGAAGCGAAACGACCCCACACTTTATACCATACACCCAACTATCCGACCCACTGCATCTGAAACTATGTGGAAAACCCCCGCCGCTTGACGGTTGACGAATTTCTGAATTGTCATCACCTTGAATGCAGAGCATCGGTTGAGCTAATTGAATCGGGATCGGAAAAAAGTGGAAAATAATACGAATGGACTGCAATTTGGGGACGCGGATAGAGCTTGCCAATTTTTTTTTTGCTAAACAACCGCGAACGCGACAATCAGAGTGCTAAGTGCGCTATCAATCAGTTCACTCCGAGGTCGGCTGCATTGTCATGGCTGGATTGCGGCTGCTGATCACCTGGCTGGTGGGGCTCCACCTCAGCCTCCACCTCCTGCTCCCGGCGACGGCCCACTACATCCAGATAGACCACGAGGAGTTTCGTGCCAGCGGCTTTCCGCATCCGCACTTTCCACCGCCTCCTTTGACACCACTGGATCATCTGCCCCAGGTCCTCGCCGCCAAGGAACTGACCCCCGCCGAGGTCATGGTGGATTTGACCAACGATCTGACCCACCGCCTACTCCACTACCACTCCATCCTCAATCGCAACAACTTTGCCTTCTCGCCCACCGCCCTGGTCAGTGTCCTGGTGGCCCTGTTCGAGGGATCAGCTGGGAATAGTGCCGAGGAACTGCGTCATGTTCTGCAGCTGCCCAACAACCGGGACGTGACCCGAGTGGGGTACCGCGACATCCACAGACGATTGCGGGTGAGATACCCAAGTAGGCCAATGTGGTTGCTTTGAACTTAACCCACTGCCAGCGGAGGGGTGCCCACTCGAGAACCCCTTCAAAACTAAATGCCAACGCACATTTACACGCCTGGCTAAGCACCCATAAATGGGTATAGTCATTGAAAGGGAGGAGGGAAGCGGGAGGAGGCATTCTGCCAAGTGGTCATTGATAAAGAACAGAAAAAAACTCAAATATGCGTACTGCCAAACCAATTGCCCCGGGCCTATCGTGATCAATTGATCTCTAATCTGGTTTCAATAGTTCGTCGACCCCATTGGGTCGGTAAGTCTCCCAAAAGTGACCAATAGTGAATAGAATTTTTAATTGGCAAACATTAAGTACCCTCTACTGATTAGGTTTCGGGTAGTAAAGCAGCTCAATGGGGGCTTCTGAATGTATAACTAAATTTTTCAAACAAATTTTAATGAACTTATAGTTAAGGCAAATATATATTTTTAACATTTACAAAAAACTTTAAAGTTAAATGCTTGATATTAATTAGGAGTTCGAATTCTAAGTTACTAAACCTAAACAGACATTAAGGCATTAAATTGAACATTTGGACGAGAAAACGGTTTTAAAATTCATTAAAAATGAAATTGTGATTTTAAGGGTTTCGTAGAAAATTTAAATAAGTTATGATTAGTCAACTGATATTATAGGCTATTTTTACATTTTTCAGACTTACTTTTTTGGCTCCGACAATCCGCTAAAAGGACTCAGCTTGAACAAGGGCAACGTCACAGTTCTTAAGGACTTCGAAACAGTTCTCATGTTCTATGGATACGATCTGAGTGTAGACATGCTATCCTCCACGCCAGCCAATCTCACATCAGATGCTGAGATGGTCAACACTACAATGGCCAGCAATTCCACGAACGGAGACATGGAAGAGGAGACCACAACGTTGAAGGATGCAGAGACCACAACTGAAGTACCGACCACGACGACCACGGAGGCTCCTGTGACCACAACAACTGAGCCTCCAACCACCACCACGGAGGCTCCGGCGGAGGCGGAGGCCACCACTGAAGCACCAGCAGCCACGTCGGGCGAGGAAGCTGGCGAGCCCGCTGCTGAGGATGAAGCAGCCGAGCTGGTGTCCGCCTTTGTGGCCGAGGAGGATGCCGAACCGCTGCTGCGCATCCAGAAGGCGCGCGTCTCCCGGCTGCCAGTCAGCAAGCTCCAGGCGCCGCTCAAGCACTCGAATCCGATCACACCAAAGCCCCTCTATCTGCCCAGTGCAAGGACAGTGGCCATGCCGATGATGGCTCGCCAGGTGGCAGAGCGAAAGCCGTCACCAACACGGCAGGTAATTTCCATTATTGCACCTCAGGCGGTGGGAAACATCTCGCTGACTCGGAAGACGAAAATGGCGCGGCACAAGCGGCATGCCCTGCCAGGCTACAAGGATCTGGATGCGAATCTCTTCCTGACGCTCTTCAATCCGCACACTCACGTGCCGCACCATCCGCTGCACATTCCTCCGCCAGTGCCCGCTGCATTCGCGCCCATCACCAACGACTTTGAGCCACACTATATTGGAGAGGGAGCCGAGGGCAAGTCCAACTATAACACGGATGTAATAAGCCACGTTTTCTACCTGGGCAACCAGCAGGTGGTGCACACCACCTTCAAAGTGTACAACGCTGTTCTGTACTACAAGTACTTTGAGCACCTAAAAATAAGCGTGCTGGAGCTAGAGTTGGACACGCCGGAGTACAACCTTATGATCCTGCTGCCCGACTATCACACGGACATCGTGGCCGCCGCCGCCTCCTTGAAGCTGGGCCCCACTCTTCGGTTGATGCGGAAGCAGCTAAAGCCGCGATGGGTGCAGGCCATCATTCCAGATTTCAAGCTGCACGGGACCATGTTCCTGACCAACGACCTGCAGAATGTGAGTGTTTTTTGGTGAAGTGCCATTCGAAGCGTTTTTATTGAGCCGAGTGTCTTTGGTTTGTGCTTTTTTGTTGCAGATGGGAATGTAAGCATGGGCGTTATCGCGGCAGCTCCCTGCTCACTCTTACTTTCGTTGCAGCTGCGATGTCTTCGAGCCGAATCGCGCGGATTTCAGGCCCATGACTGATGAGAAGGGCGTCTACGTGCGGCACATTGAGCAATCCATAGACGTCACCATCCGTACGCATCCCATCAATCAGCTGAAGCGTAAGTGTCTCGCATTGCAGCACACCTGAGTGGAGTGGGCCGAAGGCATTGAGCCGCAACGCATTGCGATGGCCCCACCTAATGGTGTTGCAACTGTTGCAGCCTCTGCAACACGAGACAAAGTGCAATAAACACTTCCTTTCGCTCTCTAGGCAACTACGGCGCCCAAACGAAGCCCATTCAGATCTCCGTGAATCATCCGTTTCTGTTTTTCATCGTGGATCGCGACCTGGACGTGGCTGTGATGTCGGGCCGCATACTCAATCCGCTGAACGTGCGCATTCAATGAAGCTCGACGAAGGTCGACCATCGAAAGTGATGAACCCTTTGTTTCCCGGTGCCTACTAATACGAGAAGTTAGCTATGCGTAGTTTAAAATGTAAATACACAGGGGAGTCACGGGAGATTGGGCGGGAATTCAATATTTAAACATTTAAATGGTCTTTTTTGACCCTAAAACCCATCTTTCCTGTGACACCCCGGTTAAGTTAAGCTTACCCCTTTAATAGTAAACATTGTTAGGTGGTCCTTAGCCTAATCAGTTCTGTGGGTTGTCTACTAGAGACCTGCACGATTCGATGCCTATGTCACAAGTAAATGTAATCATGCTGAAGATGCCACGACTCGGCATTATAGAATCGTAGGAGTAGTAATAAATTTAACATTGGACTTTTAATTCCTAAAGCGGTCATTTATATATGTATGGCTTTTTATAACAAATTTCTTCCATAAATGTCGGTTCCCTTAATCCTAAAGCATTCGCGGATTTATTATTTAAAATAATTATTTTATAGATTTAAAAAATAAAAACCAGGTTTTTCTTGCTCTAAAGAATTTGATGTGTCATTGTGTTAAATGCATAACCATTTAAAATAGTAGGACTAACAAAATTTTTCTAGTGGACCACATTGGGTACTCCTGCTCTAAAGAATTCACGGTCTCAATTCGATTAGGTATTCATGCATTCTTTTAAACGTTCCTTTTGTTCTGAATTTGCAATCGATTTAGATTTTTCAAAAACGCATACCAAATCTGTAAAACGAACCGATTACTTTGACAATTCCCCGATGACAGCTTAAGAGTTTTCATCACTCAGTACTACTCGAGTCTACCTTTACTTACTCGTGCAGATCTCTATGATCCCCGACTAGTACTGGTAGGTGCCGAACACGGTGCACACGCAGAAGAGGCTGGTGTTGCTGAAGACCTCGGAGATGGAGGTGTCGCAGTCGCAGTCCCAGCAGCAGCGCGAGTTGTAGGTGGCCCCCGCGCCCAGCTCCTGGCCCAGCATCACCTGGACGACGTGCTTGTACCGCTTCACCTTGGAGCTGCTGGCTATCTGCTGGTTCACCTCGTCCGCAATCTCACTCGTCCACGTTTTGGCCACATCCTTGTCGTAGGTTTTGTCTATAAATGGTGGAGTTGCTTAGCAACTGGCAATATTTTACGGATTATGGATTTTTCCACTTACCCTTGAGCTTATCAGCCATCACGTTGTTCATTATGTTCTTGATGGTGGGCAGGGGAAACATCTCTCCAAAAGCCGGTCGCATGCTGTAGGCGGTGGGCTGGCCAGCCGGCTTTTCCGACTTTTCCTTCGTTTTCCCGCCATCAGCTGAGCCCGAGTTGAGACTCCCTGGCGTCGACTTTTTCTGCTCTTCATCCTCCTGTTTCGGAACCGCTGATGTCTGGACGGACTTGGTTGCTTCCCCAATAGATTGTTTATCAGCCATAGTATATTAAATTCAGAGTAGTTTTCTTTTAATTTCAGAGTTTAGAAAAACAAACAATAACAATTTCGCGGTTGTGTAGTGTGACCGTGCCAATAACGATGAAAAATACCAACCGGCCTAAAAATACCATTATAAGAAATACCATTGACTTAGAGTTACCACCTGGTGAAAGAAAAATGGCATCTCTCGCCAGGCAGATTTAAATTTAAAAATTATTTATTATTTGCTTATTTATTTATTAGTGTGCTATTTACACAACAAAATGTTTTATATGTGTATATGTGTTAAAGCACATTAGCAATTAATCTTATTAAAAAGTTTTATAATTATTCCTCCATTTCAAATATTTTAAACGTGTAAAGTAAAGCCCTCTAAGGAACAACTTCCGCTGCTGAAAAAGCATATAAATAATATGCAGATATTCACATCCAACAACAAACTTCTTTAGGTTTCATAAAATCTTTATTCAATTCAAAATAAATCGAAAAGTTACATAATAAATTCGATAAATATGTTCTTTATATATGCAGGTTATAAATAAAATTACACAATAATTTAAATCATTTCATTAGTATACACTTAATGGTTGCTTTGCTCTCGTACATCGTTATATGTATGCTGGCTCTCGCATATAGAAAATATTTGTGTGCATCTCTTTGTGTTCACTTTGATTTTGGTTGGGCAGCAAATGACATATTACATACAAGGGTGTGCTGTTCGGGAGGATGTGCGGGTGCTTCGTCAAATAAATAATAATACATTCAAACGGTATACACATCGCTAAGTGAAAATAACCTAAGATAACTCAAATACACCATTTACAATTGCTCAAAATCACATACCCGTTGCACATGTTCACGTTTCACAATAAAAATCAATGCATTACATTAAAAAAACACAACATATTGCATGGGACATACAAGAAGATCAGACAGATTTCAGTGGCATCGACTAACTAAAACATACAATTAGGTTGAATACAGAACTAAAGGTATTCTCGAAAACAATCGTACTCCCTACTTTCAAATTGCAAATTTTGTTTTTGGTTTTGATTTCCTCTCTGCCTGTTTTTACATCAAGCTTGCGCGCTTCTCCAAAATTATTTAGGCTCACTACTTAAATATACCTATTGAAATTGTTCTCTGCCAGCTTAATCACTTTGAATAGTTAGTTGCTCGTTTCGGTTACAGCTCATGGGTTTTAGTATTGTTAATTTTGTATATTCAGCTGCCTTTTTGGTACGTTCTCCCCTGTATCATCTTAAGTATTTAGGCTAAGTAGTCCGTTTAGAACCTCGCAGACCAGCAGACCCCAGAGAAAGTTTGCTATTCAAATCTGAAAATGGAAAAGCATTACAATTTTGATTCGTAACTATGGGGATCATACTTACAATCGACTCTTCGTGGTCATGCGGCTGTCCGGTCAGCTTTATGCCCGTTGCCTCGGCTGAGGTGGATGCCGATCCCGCTGCCGTGAGGTCCAGTTGGGAGGCTGTGGGACGTAGGGCAGCTCGCTTGGCGACTATTTCCAACATCTCATTGAGTATTGCACCCTCGGCGGCCACATCGGCGGAGCTTTTGTCCAGTTCTGTGATAGTAGGGGTAGTATATTAATTGTGTGATTTGAATATAATATTTACAAGATAATATGATCATAACCCCAATACTCACTGTTGCACGACAAGCGCAGATTGAGTTCTTCCTTAAGCTGGGCATGCCGATACTCCAGTTGCAGTTCCTGTTGCCTTATAGTCAGTTCCTCATCGCGTTTTCTAAGAGCACATAACATTAACTTTCTTACTTGACTAGCCTTATAGATTAACCTACTTGAGTGCTGTGATGTTACGCCAAATCTCCAAAAGTTCCTTGAGTAGCTTCTCGTCGTTGTCCTTAGTCGCATCCAAGCTGAAAAGAGAGGCTTTAATTAGTTGGGTTTCCAGTTAAATATCCAGAGTTTAGAACCCACTTTTCAATGTTCTGCGCCTCGCCCCGAAGGGCCTTCTCAATGAGCACGCCGCGTGCCTCCAGGTCCTTTAGCTGCACCTCAATCTCCTCCTGTTCCCGCTGAATCTCTTGAGCGATTCGCAATCGCTTGAGCTCAGCCTGTCGTGAAGCCTTCGATATGGCACGCTGCTTCTTATGCTCCCGTGTCTCGTTAGCGTAGCTCTCATCTGTAATCAAAATAGGGTTTATAACCATGCCAAAAGGATTCTATTCGGATGATTCAGTGGGTCAGGACAGGACACTTGGGTAAGGGGAATATGGGGACATAGAATGAGAACAACAAACCATCGGATCTCTGATAATTCAGAGGCAGAGGCGGAATGGGCGGTGGTGTCTGGTCATCCAGGGCCTTTGGATAGGCTGCGGCCAGGTGGTGGGGCTTGTGTATGTAGAGCTGCGGGCTGGATGAAGAAAACGATTCGGGTTTCGGTTTTGCGTTGTTCGTTTGCTTTCGATAGCGACTGTTGTTCAGATACTCTTGCGAGTGATTTGTCTGTGATGTGGATCCTGCGCCTGCCGGAGCATTGCAAACCAGCACATCCTTGTCCTAGTGTGGCATTGTGTTTGGAGGTATCAGAATATATATCGGGTTAAATGTGTGTTTTTCAAAGGTATCAAAAGTTGGAGAAATTGGAAACATATCGGAAAAATAAACAGCTTTCAGTTCTGATTAAAACAAAATGTTATTTACTAGAAAATTGTATATACATTTAACGTGCAGGATGTCCAAAGGCAGGAAGCTTAACATATATTTCTTATGGATTACCATAACCGGGAGTCCAGGGAAACCAATCATGCAAAATTATCCATAACATTGAGTCCTTCTTAAATTAAATCCCAAAAAACAATAATCTGTCCAGCGCTTAAACCAATAAAAACTTATAGTTAAAAACACACAACATATTATCCTTAAGTCCTTAAGGTTTCCCTGAAACCTTCAGCTACCTTGCGGTAGAAACTAAATTAAGTACACATAAATGTTATTTAAGAGGCATAGAAGGAAATAAAAAATAATACAGCAGGCAAACTTAAAACTTAAGACTTAAATAACTTTTGCTGGAAGTGGGTAAGAGAAAATAAAAATAAAATAAATGAAAAAAAATTAAAATAAAATTGTGGTAATTTAATTGGGTTAATAGGACAGCAAACAGACAGAAAGCCCACAGAGATGGAGAGATGTGCGATTAGAAACAAGTTGAAATAAAATTTGCGGATGCCAAATAATAAGACTAAGCTTTAGTGAGTGTACAGAATTTGGAAAACTCAAAAGTGTTTGATATTAGGGGTTTAGAGTAGTTAAAAGTCCTTACAGCAAAACCGAAATTCCTCAGATCAAAGCAAGACTGTAAATTGATTAAGAGAATTTTAAATGTTATAAATGAGACACTTAGTACACCGAATACCAATATCTTTTCAGTTAATATAACTTATTGCTAGATGAGGTCGGATGAATCGATAGCTTGAACTAGCCAGCAGCTTCGTAAGGCAGAACAATTGGTTACATCAACACCGACCAAAACCACACTACAAATACGTTTTTTTGGGCAACCACTGACCTTGGACTTCTCCTTGGACTTGGGCGAGATGCGGAATCGACTGAAGACGCCACCTCCTCCTCCGCCTCCGGTCGCCGCATCCGAGATTGTGGGCGTGCCGCTGCTGCTGGTGCCGGGTCGCTCTGACTGCTCAGAGTAGCCGGCAGCCACAGGAACGCCCTGCTCCTTGGAACTGGTGGCTGCGGATGCAGAACTCTTCTGGAAAAAGCTGGACAACGACTGTATGAGACTCTTGCGCCTCTCAGGATCCTTTGCCCTCCGCCCGGACTTCGTTTTTGCCGCCTTCTCCTGGCCACCGGACGCCAAGTTCGGATCGGATGTGAAGTCGGCCGCCTTGGCCTGGTGCACGGCATCCGTTTCCAGCTGTTGTTGCTGCTGCTGACCCACCATGTAGGCCAGATCGTTGACACTCTTCGAGGCACTCATTTTTCGGGCACGCGCCGCCAGATCGCCGGATGGCATCTCCTCTAGTTGCTTTGGCTTAAGGGCTCTGTTTTGATCATAATGCAACCGTGAGCGGATTAACTGCATCTTCTCCTCCGGACTGAGACCCAGCTCTGTGTTGGACTTGAGACGAGCCCTGGCCCTGGCTTCGCTTCTCAGGTTTTCCGTTGAGGCGGAAATGTTGGCCACATCCGGCGCCACAACTCCTCCACCTCGGTTTACTCTCGCTGGAGCAGTAGGCTTGGCGAAGTCGCCCAACTTTCCGCCATTAAACGAGGCGGTCTTGCCCAGCTTGTAGCCCGTCAAGACACTCGAATCGATGTGCTCGCTGAAGGGACGCGGCTTGTAGAGATCACCACTGCGTGTGGGCCCCTGGACTGTGCGATAAGGCGACACATATGAGGATGTGGCGGACTTTTGCAACGGCCTTTCCGCCGGCGGCTTTGGTCGCTCTTCGGCCGTGGATGCATGATAGTGCGCCTGGCTGGAGCAGTTCGAATCCTGCGGACTGCACGCAGCGGCCAGTTTGGGCGTGGGACTCAGGCTGGCGCCACTGGCGTAGCCACTGGTCAGCAGGCTGCGCTGGCGACTCCTATGCAGACGCTTCTCAGCGTTCAGTTGCTTCTTGGACTGCAGCTTGTCCATGACCAGGTCGTGAATCAGATCCTTTTGCTTGGTGCGCTCTTTGGTGATCTCCTCCAGCTTGCTGCTGAGCGTGGGTATCTCAGGTACCTTGCCCGAAATGCTGGTGCTTCGCGATCGCATCGAGGCCGTTGGCTCCTCAACGGGCTTGGGCGGATCCTCGACCGATTCTATCACAGGTGGATTGGTATTTGGCTGCAGGGTGGGCGCTTCTCCCTTGGAGCTCTTCCGCCGCTGGGTGCTGATCTGCGAGATGCGCTGCTGCAGCGCTCGCACATACTCGAACTGGATCTGTAGGTCATCTTCCTGCGGAGCACCCTCCTTGGAAGCGTTTCCTGGCGTCGATGAGTTGGGCCCCGTGCTGCTGCTAGTCACCGTAGAGGTCTTTGGTTGCTGCTCCGAGCTGCTGGGCGTGGAGTCACCCTTTCCCGCTGCCAACATAGAAGCAAATTGGTCGAGCACCCGAGGCGAGGATGTGTCCAGTGGGCTGGTGACTACCGTCAGCGCCTCACTTTCCTCCGTTGTAGTGGGCTGAGTCTGCGATAGGCCCAATCCACCCATACTATCGTCATCCAATTCGTTGAGCGTGCTTGAGTCTGTCAGGGATTGGGTCATGGCAGGAGGTACCTCATTCACCGGCGTCTTAGCATCATCGTGCATTATGTACGCCCCCTGCTCTATGTAATCAATGCCGAGTTTCTCGTCCCTCTTCGTCATTAGAGGCGGTAGGTTTCCAGGGTAGCTAGACGGAGGAGCCGCTTTGCGGGTCGCCTTCTTGGGTTCCGCCTCTATGTACTCCATATATCCCCTGTTCTGAATGAGGGCCGTATTCGTAGCGGAGTAAGCCTCTGCACAGGAACCCTCAGAGCCCGTGTCCATGAACTCTATGTCATCAATGTCGATGGCGCTGAGGATTCCGTCCATCTGCACCACGGGCGCCTGTCTGGCCAGCTCGTGGATCACCTCGTTTCCACTGGGCAGTTTGCTACGTCTACGTTCCTTGCGCCGCTTTATCGTGCCCTTGTTTGAGTTGAGGACAAACTCCATGTCCACAAAGTTCTCCGAGATGCAGTCGTCGGCCGTCCAGTCGGAGAGTTCTGTCTCCGTTAGCACATGACCCGTACCTGTGTGCTCAGTTTCCGAGTCAGATCCTCGCGAGAGCACTTCCCCCGTGGGCGTCTTGTCGCTGTCATGGGCAGTGGGCGTGGTTGGTGTATCTGGCGTCCTGGCCAAGCTGCTCAAATTAAGCGTAATGGGCTTCACCGCCTGGCTGTGCTCTATATTGCTTTCCACGATCAGGGGGAGGTTCTTCAGGCTCTCGATCTTGTTCTCGTTTTTGCTATCGAACTTTAATTTTGGTGGTCCCATCTCGGGCAGAGGCGGCGGTGCAGTGACCCGGCGCTCTGCCTCGATCACCGTGCACTCTGCAGGTTCCGGAGTAGCTGTCACTGGTTCTGCCTCATGGTCATCGTCCATCTCCAGCTCATTTGTTTTGACCGCCGGAGCCGGGGGAACTATAACATTGGCGGGCATATCCAAGAACTTGACATCCTCGGGATCCCCGATGTACTTCCCATTCACGATCATCAGGCTGTCCACCTGCATCAGGGCGCCACTCGTGTCGTGCACCTCCAAACGCGGAACATTGTGCTTGCCGCCCGCTGTCTGGGTATCCGGACTGGTCGTGGACTCCAGGATGTAGTGCTGAATATCCTCTATGCTGGATGAGTCCGAACTTGAGCAGATGGAGCCACTGCTGCCGGTGGTGGACATGACCTCCGGCTTTGCCTTTTCCCATGGGATATTGGGCACCTGGATCTGCACACTGTCCGGCTCATAAAGCTCATGCTCGGCCACATCCTTCTCCGGGGAGTCGCGCTTCTCTTCGTCCGAGTGCTCCAATAGACTCTGCTGCTCCTCGCCACCTTGCGTTCCCTCCTTGATGTGTCCCAGTATATCAGGTATGCACTCCTTCACATCCCGAGAGACATCCGGCTTCGGTTCCTCCTTCACCTCCTGCTGCAGTTCACTGATCTTATTGCTGTCCGGAGTGAGGCGATCATCCACATCCATGGCGCCACTATCCACCAATAGCTTCTTGGGCGTCTCCAGCGTGGTGAGATCGATAATGTCCACCGGCTTCTCTGGGGTCACCAGGTCTATGACCTCAATCACCGTCTTATTGTTCGTCGGCGTGGTGGGCGAACTCTTCCTGGCCAGCTGGTCGAGCAGCGTGGCATTCACCGCATCCGTGTACTCCATGCCCTTGTTCAGCTCGTTCTTGCAGTTGACAAACACATTCTCCTTTTCGTTGTCCGTGGAATGGCTGGAGGGAGCCTTCTGTATCCGCAGCTCCACGCGCAGATCGTTGATCACATTGCTGGTCGCGGAGCGGATGAGCTCGTTGGCCTGTCCAGTTGTCTGGCTGTTGCTACCCTCGCCCAACTTGGTGCGATCGAGGAAAGTTCGCATGCCGGCACTGATGTCGCTGCTGGGATTCAGCAGCTTCTGGCACTCCGAGATGTTCGATTGGAAGCTGCGGATGCGCGAATCTAGCACCGAAGTGGATCCCGACTTCTGGATCTTGTTGCCATTGGCCGGCTCGCCCAGCAGGTATCGCTTCTTCAGCTCCAGGCTCTTCTTGGAGGCGATGCCCTCGGTGCTGGCCGTCTTGTTAAGCAAATAGTCTCCCGGCCGGGGATTTTGGAGAGGAGCGCGCTGGCTCCCAATGAGCAGGGTGGGATCCACTTGGACCAGCGGCTTGAACTGCGGCAGTGGCGGTTGCGGTTGGTACTTCTGGAGGTAGCTGCCACCCTTCTCCCGCGCCGCCAGCTGCTTCTGGTGGAGTCCGGCGGCAGCGGCATTGGGTCCGATCATGGTGGACTTAATCTGGGATAGGAGTAAGCATCAATTAGAAACATTGTATCATAAAAATAACGTTATTTTTGGAATAACTTTTAAATCTCATTAAGGTGTCTAAAGGTATGCAGTATGCAGTAAAGGATATTTGTCTTTCATAGTGAGTTCTCAGATTAAAATATATTGTTGCATACTTTTAGAATCCTAAAATTACAATAGATTTGTTTGGCTTCTCCGATAGAATTCGACCTCTCACTCACCTGGACCTTTGTGGGCTTCCTTAGATGGGTGTCATCGATGAAGATTTTGGGCGCCTGGCGTATAATCTCATCGTTGTCGAACTCGGAGTCGGTGGATATCTCAGTGGCAGAGTTGAGCTCCACCTCGTCGGGCGAGGTGCTCTCGGACTCGGTCTGGACCTGCAAGTGGAGGTTACAGATACACTTGGATTAATGGGCGTTAGGACAGGACAAGAGGCAAAGAACGTAAGAACGTAAAACAAAAGCAAAGCGAGCCGGGATCAGCAGAGATCGGTCAGATCCTACTGCCCCCCACACCCGCTGGCGGCGTTTTATGTACAGCGAAAACACCTTCGGTTCGCACATGCTAATTAGTCGGAGTAGTGGGTTAATTAATCAGCAACAACAGCGGCGTCATCATGCCTTTAGGTACGATCCAGAAGGGAAACGAAAGGAACGCTGACCGGGATTAGCTAGATTGGCTGGGGGTTAGACCATTTTTTTTTGGACGGCAACAGAACGACACAACAGTATTCAGCTTTACAGGTTTAGAGACTACAAACTTTCGGCTTTTTTATCGGGCTGCTTGAGTTCGGGGTTAGCGCAACATTTCGGGGACGGCTGTGCTTGAATTTACCTTCGTAGATCGTACCCAGGTGCATTTACTTTTCAACCAAGTGGCTAACTCGATCGAAGGCTAGCCTGGTTGGAGGACTTGGACTGGACTTGAACTTGAACTTGAAGGCGTGGCACATCGAGAGCAGACAGGCGGGCGGGCGGTCTAGCATGGTTGTTTGGTTGGTTTTTGGGTTTTTTCTTGGGCTGCTGATCGGGGGACCTATAGTGTTTTGTATGGGGGCTGGGTCAGAGGTCAGGGCTAAGGTCTTTTCTGGGGTTGGTTTCGCTGACGTTCGGTTGGCTCTCAGTAGAGGAAGTAGTTGAGGCGTCGTCTGTGACCACAACGGGGTAACGATAAAAATAAAAAAGAGAGAAGGCTGCATTGGTCAATGGTTCAGGGCTAACGACTAGGAGATAACGCACGACTCTTTGTTGCCGTAGTTGGAAAACGCGGATCCCGATCCAGATCCGCTGGTGGGGCTGCGTCGTCGGAAGAGGTCGCTCAGGTGGGAGCTGCGCGTGGTCGAAGGATAGTAGCTGCTCGAGGTGGTGCTGGTCGGTAGGTTGTAGCTTCTTCTAGTCAGGTAATCACTAGTTGGATTGAGGTAATCGTATGTGTTGCTCTTTCTGGTTGAGGTATTTGGAAAACGATTGAGCGTGGAACTAGCATAGTGCCTTGGCCGGTAGCTGGTCAAGTCCTCATCCACATCGGAGTACGATCCCCTGCGATCCGTGCTCCGGAGGACCTCCCTCATATAGGGATTACGCTCGACCACCCGTTCATTTACGAAATCCCTCTTGCGGTTGTGTAACCGTTTGCTGCGATCCAGCAAAGCTTGTGTACTGGCGTCCATGGGATCCCCAAAGCTGGCGTAGTTTACTGGACGAGCTGTGGCCACTGTGGTGGTGGTGGAGATGGTGTCCGTGGTGTCTTGACTGGATTGCGCCGACAAGGATTGTAATGACGGTCCTTTCTTAAGGTCGCTAAAAGACTTCGAGCTCTGCCGGGAGCTGTTGACGAGAGGTTTGAAAGGTTGTGGCGATTGGGAGCGCGGCTTATCCTTGAATCTTTGAGAACCTCTCTTCCTTGAGGTCAGTAATCCTTCGAATATATCTTCCTCCTCAAGAGATTCAGCACGCTTGTCAAAGACCGTCTTCCCATCTGGCCACTTGCGATTCTTAAAAGCAGCCGATGGAGGAGAATCCGAGCGAGCGTATTCGGGCAGCTGTTTCCTTAGCTTCTCTGCCTGATCCTCCTCATCCAGATCCTCGAGATCCACCTCCCCTTCAAGGTGCGGCTTGGGCCACGCTCGGCCCTGGAACACCTCAGGCACGGGCTCATCAATGGCCACTGGCTCGGGAACAAACCTCGGCGCCTCTGGCTTTGGAAGCTTTAGTTTCTTGGGCATAGGTACAATCACAGGTTTATTGTCCTGTAACTCTATAAATGCAAACGAGCTGCGCCGCGTGGAGCAGGCAGTGGAGTCCATTGACGTCCCACTGCCATCGACATCCAGTTTTTTGAACATAGGTGGTGTTCCCTCATGCCGGGAACCCGTATCCTGGGTGCGATTTGTGTCCTGAGTGGTGCCGCGTCGGGAGGAGCCCAGCTTCATCGGAGGAGTTGGAGGAGGCAAACTGCGCTTGCTGCTCGAGTTGCTACTACTCTGCAAGGAGTCGCGTCTGCGTTGCTCTGCCGCAATGGCCTCGAAATTCTCGTCCCGCTTGATTAGCGCCTGCCGTCTCTCCTGCTCGAAGTCTTGGATGATACGTCGCTGTGCCGCCTCGTCATCCGCATCGGAGGTTAGGTTATTTAGAAGTTGGACGGAACTAGTGGTGGGAGATATGGGCCGCATCTTGTTCCTCCTCGGCAACATGGGACTGTTGGGCAGCTTCTCCATGTCCCACTCCAAGGAGCTCTCCTTGCTGGCTACTTTGTTTGGAGGTTGCTTTTGGAGCAGCTTCCTCCGCGGCATAGGCGATGCAGGCATTTTCTCCATATCCCAATCTGAGGAGTTATCCACGCTACTCGACTTGGCTGGCGTAATTATCTTTGGTATCTCCACTAGACTGCTTCCAGAGGAATTCTCACTCTTGATTGAGTTATTCTGACTTGTTGGGGGTTTGCTAGGAATTAGAATAGCTAAAGGAATCTCTTCCGGTTGGGTTGCAGTCCCCATCTTAATCTCTTCTGGAGCTGAGTCATTTTCTTTTAATGCCTCTTTGGGATGATCCACTTCGATCACATCTTCTGTTAACATACTAGGGAACCTCAATGTTTGCCCTCCTTCCACAGGAATAACTTCCACTACCTGAGGCTGGACATTCTTAATGTAAACCTGGTGCAGAAGATCCTGCACAGAAGGAGCCATATCCTCGGGATCTATTTTCGAGAGCTTCTTCTTTAACCTTTGGGGAGCCACTGGAAGGGACGGTTCACTGGAAGATGAACTACTTTTGGGTCTGCGTTGTGGGCGCGATGGGAAGTGAGGACTATCCACTTCATCCTGGTCATTTTCCTGTTTGAATTTCTCCTTAACAACCGGCTGGAAAGTCTCCTCATCGCGCTCCAAAGACTCCAGTTTATCCAGGTAATCACGATCGGCTGTGTTTCTGGAAACTAGTGTGGCCCTTGGTGTGATCCCCACCAGCTCATCGTTGGAATCGAACTCCACATTCACCAACATCTCGTCGGAAAAGTGACCGAAAAGCTTCTCAATGCTTTGATCCTCGGAACTACCCCGTTTCACCACAGTAACTGGCTGGGCACTGGGACTCTTGCTGATTGTGGTGCACAGTGAATCCACATCGATGTCATCTTCCACAGGAAGATCTTCAGCAATGGCAATGGGCTCTGCTTCCTGTTCTATTTCCTCCACCATGCTCTGGAACAGTTCATCCACCTGCTCCGCCTCCCGTTCCTTTTCTAGGTGGCTCAGGGCCACCAGTGCCTCCTGGTTGAGCTTCTCAGTTAGGGAAATCTCCGATTGTCGCCGCGACATCACCAAACTGGATTGGGAGCCACGACGTGAGCTGTTCGAGGACTTATCACACCCGGTTTTGGGTAGATTCTTAATGTCCTCGACTGGCAAGAGGGTTTCTACTATAGCTTCTATTGGCGTTTCTTTAATCGGTTCCACAGCTGGGCTCTTGGTCTTGGAACGCTCCAGTTCCTTAGCCTCTGTGGCTTTTTCCAGGAGATCCAGAATCTCAAAATCATCGGGAACGGGACTGGCTGGCTTTAGAGGTTTAGTTTCTATATGCTTTAGGGTCTTTTTTTGAGCCTGCTTGGCCTGGCGAACACTACCGATCTTGGCCAGCTCCTCCAGTGAGTTGTTCGCCTTGGTCACCTTTGGCGTTTTCGATGGGGATTTCTTTTTCTTAATAGGAGACTTTCTCTTCTCGGGTGACTTACGAGTGGCCAGGCCAAAGAACTTGGCCAACTTTGAGTCGCGATATTGCACAGGAAGATCGTTCAAAGGATCTGGTTTGGGCTTAGCCTGCACCACCTTTTGCTGCTCCTCCTTCTTTGCATAGAAATTATCCCGTTTCTTTTGCAGGAAGTTCGTAGCTTCATTCCGCCATTCATTACGCAGGTAGTCCATGGTTTTTTCTAAATCACTCATGGAATCACTGACAGAGGCTAGGGATTCCCTGGAGCGGGTCAAGCTGCTCAGGTTGCTGGTGGTGGACTCCATTCGGCGTAGCTTGAACGCAGCCTGTTCATCACTATTCTGTGAATTCTGGGAAGTAACCGAACTCATGGACTCAAAACGCTTCAGGATGTTCTGTACCCCAGTCAGTCTTTCTTTCGAAGGTTTGAGATCGAACTCCCCCTCGCCTAGGGATTTGGTTTTAAGCAGTTTCTTGCTACTACGTTTAGGGAGACCCAGTTCTAGATCCAGCCCGGTTTCCTCCAGTATTCGATCAATGTTGTCGGACAGATCGCTGGGGGATTTCTCATCCTGAAACAAACGCTGGTACTCGGAGCTGGGTGAGCGTGTTTCCCCATCGCCCAGGATTTCATCCAATATTCGCTCTGCTTCATCCTTTTCCGGCTGCTTCTCTGGAGGAGCCTCGACTGCAGCGGCTTCCTGAGCCGCCGCCTTTTTGGCTTTGGTTCCTTTGGGCACGATTTTCTTGACAATCTTAATGGTCTTTCCTTTGGACGTGGCGGTGGCTTTCGTCAGGGTCGTGGTACTTCCTAACTTGGCTGGCTTTTTGACCGCCGAGGACGCCTTCGCGGGGCCTTTCTTTTTGGTCAGGTCCAGTGCTCCATCCATCTGATGATCCCTTAAGCTAAAGGTATCTAAAGAGGCTTGTCGCTTAGGTGGCACTGGCTTTGAATCGACCACCTTCTCTGGGTTCTTTTTGGTCTCCTGGTTCTTGGGCCTCTCCTCCTGCAGCTTGGCTTTGGCCAGAGTAGCCTCAGTCTGCGACTTCTTCAGTCGATCGGCCACCGTCTCAACGGTTCTTCGTTGTGGAGCCGGACTGCTGGGAAAGTACTTGGCCAGATTGACATCCTTGAGGGTAACCTGGTTTTTGTTGGTGCTGCTCGAAGTGCTTTTCTCTTGCTTCTGGTTGGGGAAGTACTTGGACAGGTCCATGGAGGCTGGTGCCTGGGCACTTACCGTGGGCATCGTCAGCTGGGATTTAATGTGATCCATGGTGCCGGCAAAGCTGCTGGCTTGGATTTCTTTTAGCTTGCTGTTAAGCTCTTTATTGGGTGGTCTTTCGACATCCCCCTCGGTATCCACATCCATATCTTCATCCATATCGCTACTGTTCTGGCGCTGGATCTTCTTGATGGTGCCTAAGATTCCTTCAAGTTGCATCTTGCTATTGCCGGGAATGGGACTCTTCTTCACCTTTGGACTTCCGGTGCCGGCGTTGCTCTTCAAACTGTTGGAGCGACTCACGTTGGTGCTGCTGCCCTTGGGTTTTGGTTGGGGTGGTTTCTTTAAACCCTCAGGCCTGGGCAGCTGATCCTTGGGCCGCTCCTCAAAGTTGGGTTTGCGCGGTTTCAGCTCATCCAGATTAAAGTCTATTACCGGCTTGGATTTAGTTTCAACCACCGGTTGGAGGGGACTCACCGCCTTTTCGAACTTTTCATCGAACTTGGACTTAGGTTGGAGTGGAGGAGCAGCTGAGCTTGGTGCTGGAACTGCCTTTTGGCCAGCTGCTATGGCCGCGTTCTCCGCCAGCCACTTCTCCTTCAGCGTGAGCTTGCGCAGGATGTCGCTCTTGACCAGATTCTCCTTGGCCAGCACCTCCAGGTCCTTATTCATCTTGACCATGTTGTTCATGTGGTACAGCTTTTCGCTTATGGCCTCGATCTCGCTGCTAAACTTGCGAGGAGCATTCCGCTCCAGTTGCTCTAATTCGACTCGAGTGGGCGTGGTCAGGGGCGTAGTCGGCTGACTGCGGGCGGACTCAAAAGAATTGCCCGATTTCAGAGAGCTCCTGTCGGCCACATTCTCTTTATTGTCTACGTTTAACTTAAGTTTCTAGTTTTTAAGAATTTATTCGGATTTTTAAGGACATATATTGAAACCAACACCAAGAGAAGGAAATTATTATGAATAGTAAGAGAGTCAAGGAAAATAAATGAGAATAATGAGAAGGTTAGTCTCCCCATCGCCAAAAGGCCTAATAGTAAATAGTCACCCACCTCGGTTTCCGTATCCGTGGGCAGATTGGCGGGCAGCGGCTGCAGGCGAACCTCCTGGCGTCGCAACTCCCGGGCCTTCTTGAACTCCTCGCCCTCGGTGTCATCCTTACCATCATCTGAAATCACAAGCATTTTATAATATTAGCTATTTGATATTAAAACTTCCCCTTGTGAGCCCACTCACCCGCAATACCTTCACTAGAATCGTAGAAATCATCAGAATCATCGCTATCCTCGCAGTACTGCTTTCCAATCCAATCCGAGGCCAGTTGGAGGGTCTGAGCTCCGAAAGGCGAATCATCCGCCTCCTCGAACATCTCCGAGTCCGACTCTGTATCGAATTCATCCGAACTAGATAGCTCCGATTGGGAATCATTGTTGGACTCGGGCAGGAAGTTGCGACCCGACCACTCGTGCTCATCAATGACATTGGCCTCGTCATCGGACATGGCATCGGCGGAGGCAGTGGCTCGCGAGGTCTCCAGCAGATCTACTTGGTCCCTGGGTGGAGTGGTGTCCATAGGCTCAGCAGAGGCAGCTGCAGCAGCAGTTGGTGGTGCGGCAGGCGAGGCTGGTTGAGCGGCAGCGGATTTCTAAAGGAAGATATCAAGGTTAGTCATTGTACTATTAAGATCCCAGATATATACTCACCCTGGCCTTGTTAGTGCGCTGTGGCAAGGGTTTGGGCGGCAGCCGGAAGTGCTGGGTGCAGTAGAAACGACCTTGTGGATCGTCCCGATCGAAGGCGTAGCCTCCCAGACGCAAGTTGGTGTGGCAGTGGTGGCACTTAAGGCAATTGCGATGCAGAACCAAACCCTCCACGGTGGTCTTCTCCATTAGGTAGACGGTTTGCTTGCAGAAGCGGCACTTTTCGGAGGCAGCCTGCTTCTTGAAGGCCAAAGCCACCTTGGAACTCTACATTAAATTAAGAAATTAGATTTATATGGTCTTCAAAAGGTAGATATAATTCACAATTAACAATAACTCTTTAACGTTTGCTTTGCATTCGGTGGGTGTAATGTACAAATGAGTATGTGTGGCTTGATGAATATGACTGTTTTTATGAAGGATTGCCTAGACTTTTGCTTAAAGCACGCTAACAACATCATCGACAGCAGTGAACAGCAACCACAGGAAGCAACCAAAGCAAAAAGCAAATATAATATAGCACAGGGGAAACCGATAACAATGGAACCCAAACGAAACAATAGATACAAGGAGGTGGTGGTGGGTGAACACAAAATTACTCACAGATTTGGGTATGACTGTGTTGTTGGTGGTGTTGGTGGTGGCATTGCTGCTGCCCGCGTTCTTCTCATCCGAATTGGCCTCGTCCTTCTTGCCAAACTGTCCCGCGATGGAGGCCACCTTGTTGCGGCCCCGCTCGCCAACGTCCAGGTTGTGGCCCTCCTTTAGCTGCTTGTCCAGGTTGCGGATGGTCTGGTCGATGTCCTTGAACTTCTCCGCCTCGCGCGAGTCCTGGCGCTGCGGCTTGGACATCTTGTGCTGACGGGCCTGGAACTGTTCCTTGCTCCACTTCGGCACCTTCTCACGGCCCTTGGGCCCATGGATCTCCGTCTTCTTCGAGAGCTCGATCTTCTTCTCGATCTCGCGCACATTCCAGTCGCTCGAGTCGATCTTGCCGATGGCCCGCATCAGATCTTTGGGCTTCTTGTCGCCGCCCAGGCCACCGCGTCCCGTCATACGCTGTTCCATGTTCCGGATGCGATCGCTGAACTGCTCATCTGCCGTTCGAGGCAATGCCGAGGGAATATCTCCCCGTTCGCGATCCTTTGGTGGGTGGGTAGTGTGTTTGTGGTCGTGTTTTTGGGTTTTGGTGGTTTTGGGCATTTAAGAATTTAAATTTCGGGCGCGGAGTGGAAAGGGTTGAAGAAATTAAAATTTATAGATATGCATAAATATTTAAGTCTGATTAGGGATCGTCTAGCAACGAATCAACATAAAAAATCAAATCAAAAGGCAAACAACGGAACGTAAGCTTAACAAAATGTCCAATTTGGACTGGTTAAATGAACGAGCTTAGCTTAGCGAATATTAAATTAGTTTCTGGCAGACTGAACTAGTCAAATGTAAGTTCTTAAACAACTAAAATTATTTCACAGCAGATATTAGAGCCGATTCGCGAAGATTAGAAACAGTTTATGAACATTTAGCAACCAGAAAACGATCTCTGAGGGGTACTATACCCATTTCTGGATATATATATTGGTACGGAACACTTCTTTTGAGAAGGACTAGGTCCTCAAAGTGTTTATGTTAATGTATTATTATCAAACTAACACTCATTAATGAAAATTCCATTCAAAACTGTAACATTTTGTCTTGAAACACATTTTTAAAAACCTTTTTTAACATTTATGTTAAAGATTAAAACCTTATAGAAAATCTCTTTTCTTCGAGCTGTTATTCGTTTTGGCCAAGACACTTGTTAGTTGCTTCAATCTTCTTCATTAAATTTTAGGGGCAGAACTGCAGCATTAGTCAAGAGTTAGGATCAACAGTGGTCCGCGCAGGACCAAAACGGTCGGGTCAAGACAAAAACACAGAAGAGGACGCAGCGTGCAAGAGCGAGATCCGAAGACTCTCGTCGCTTACGGGAAACAGAAGCTTCCGCTCGAGATCCTTCACGCGATCGTTGAAGATTGGAGCCTGCTGGCGGTAGAGGAATATCGAGTAGTCCTCGAAGGGGGTGCCATCCTCGGCCACCCCGGGTTCACCACCCTCCCTCAAAAGCTTGCCCGCCTGCAGGAGCTGCAGGCTCTTGTAGAAATTCTGCGTCTGGTGGTAGCGCTGCTGGCGCCGCTTGCTCATCCGCTCCTGCCGATTCTCCTCGATCTCCTGCAAGCGCTGCTGGCGCTCCTCCTGCGCGGCAGAGGTGAGAGTCAACACAGTGGACAGATTCGGATTCGGAGGGGTTCGGATTCTGGGGTCAGGGGTCTTTGTTTTCGATCGACAGTGATTGTGGGAACTATGGGATGCTTTGGGTGCTCTTGCATGGGACAAAGACACTGATACAGATACAGAACGGACATCTAGATCTACTTGGCTAATTGACTGTGACTTGGGATAATGCTACGTTAGTAATGTTCGGTCGAGGGTTACGCATCACAAGATGGAATATGTAGACGACACTGGGACACTTGGACACTGAGTGAACTGACCTCATTGATGGTTTCGAATGCGCTAATGGCGTTACTGATTTCATGACAGAGAGCTGTTCTCAGCAGGAGCTGAACCTTGGGAGCAGATTTTCGATTGTTTTGGTTTTATGAATTTGTCTTTTTTGCGATTTACATTTGTGATTAACAATTAATTTCATTGAATGTACATGAGAGAGAGCTGAATTCAAACAATTTTGTAACGAGCATGGAATGAAAGAAAAATACACACAATGTGTATAGATAACAAAATGTTCAAACGGTTGAGAATAAGAGCCGCAAAGGCACTCCTCAGACCTTCTGCACATTCCAGTATGAACCAATCCATGATATAATATAATGCCAGCATTTACTCACAATATTGGCGGTTTTATCGACCTGGCGGCGCTTCTTCGACCGTCGTGGCGTATCGTTTTGACCTATGGCAAAAATAAATCAACAATCAGTATTATTTAAAAAATATTTGGATTAACATATATGATCCTCTAGAGTGGCTTGCCATCTATAAAACATTACTTAAATAAATCGCCTACATTGATTTAAAAAACAAATATTTATCATAGTTCTTTGCTATTAAAAGTTATGACATTACTACAAAAGTCTAATACAGTACTTCCAAGTAAAGTTGTCAAGCGAGTCAAATCATCTACTTTTTTCATATTTGCTTTATAAACAAAATATTTGTAATAGTTCTATGCCAATAGAGTGTTTGCATTTCTACGACTGTCTAAAAAAAGCCAACTAAAGCCAGTTAAAATCTTAGTAAATTACAAATTACACAAAATCGGTAACTACTAATCTAGGTTATAAGCAATTGTGGGGAAGATTTTATTGCCACGGTAAAATTTGACATAAATGCGCATCTAGCAGCCACTCCGAGATTCATTTCTTTGCCAGACTATGATGTAAGATAGTAATCTTCAACAGACCCAGAGTAGTGGCTCCCGTTCCGCTTCCGCTCCCGGCAACTCCGGCGGCGCTTCCCGCGGCCCCTCCACCAACGTTGAGGAGCTGCTCGTGGCGACGCTGCCGCTTGGCACGCTCCTCCTCCGGAACTGAACGCCTTTGCACAGTGGTAGGTATGTCCACTGCATCCTGCATGGGTGACTTGGCTTTCGGTTTCATCGCCAACAGCTTGGAGAAGTCGGGCTGAGCGTGCGTATGGTTGATGCGATACTTCTGGCGGAGATCACTGAAGTCCATCTTGGGGTGCTTGATGTGAGGAATTTCGCCGCGAAATAGATCGCAAATCTGGTCCAGATAGTTGAGCCAGATGCGCGACTCCACATCGGTCAGGTCCAGCGACTGCTTGGCGCTCATGATGCGATCGATGTGCAGTTCGCGCTCCAATACGGCGAAGGACAGCTCATTGCACTCCACGGGACTCATGTCCTTGGTGGCAGCAAAGTCGATGAGATCAGGGCGATAGCTGTGTTGGGAAGTTAACGAGCTGTTAATAGGCCACTACAATTTATGGAGTTTTTAACGACCACCCACCGATTAATAAGGGCACAGAGAACACGTCCATTTCGGAAAACATCCGAAGCCTCCTTGAGTTCCGTAACAAACTGATGGGCATGCAGCTGGGCACTTATCCATCTTAACAAAGTGGCTCCCTGGGGCAGGAGATCTAAAAGAAGAAAGCAATATTATTAAATAAAACAAGATTTTTTAAAAAAACCATTTAATGACCTCCACTGCGTCGTTTCCTTCTGCCCGGCGTGTCCGCATGCGGCGTCTGCAGGGTGTGCGTGTCCATGAAGGTCTGTTCCAGAATGGACGGGTCGTCCGTGTCGACCAGGTGCTTCACCTGCCAGCTGTTGACCGATTCCCTGTTCAGGTTCGGATAGCGCGTGGCCGGGTCCACGGTGTAGGCACTGATGTCCCGCTGCAAGGTGTCTGGCGTGGTCTGGTTGAGCAGCCGGTAGATGCTCTCCCGCTGGGCCAGCACCCCAAGTGTGCTGTTCTGGGGATTGGACCACAGCTTGATGGCATAGGCGGCATCCATGCTGGATAAGAAGCCACGGGCACAGCCCGATCCGGTGGGCCAGAACGGCTCCAGTAGGCTGTCGCCAACGAGGCACTGCATTAGGCGGGCGCCCTTGCGCACAATCACACGGCAAGACATCTCGGCGGCGAACATCGAGGTGAAGTCGAACATGGCCACATCCGGTTTGCCATAGTGATTCACAGCGAACTCCAGGTTTGGCATTTGGTATTGCGTGGAGAACTCAGCCGCCTCGCGGGCGTAGTCGTGTAGCTTCTGTGTATCCACATTTGCCGGAGCCAGAAGCTCCCCTGGATCGGCCATGTCCTCGATGATGACTCCCTTGTCAATCAGACTGTGCTTCTTGGCCGTCATCACAAAGTAGTGCGTTTCGTCCTTGTAGTAGACAATGTTCTCCAGATCGATGCCCGTCTTTCCGTACAGCTCCTTGAAGAAGGCCTGGTTGAAGATGAAGGCCACGCCACTGATCTCCTCCACCTTGGCCTCCGCCTCTGTCTTCTTGTTGATGAAGTTGGCCGTGATGGCGATGGCCAGCTTGCCGCGGAACTCCTTCCGCCGAAAATCTAGCATATTCCGCTTGCCATCCGCTCCAATCAGCACATCGAACTCGTAGTGGGAGACGGCATGATCCGCGGGAGTAACCGCTGCCCTCCATCCACCGCCATCGGCAGAGGGCTCCAGGGCGTGCTCGAAGCTGACGCCCTCGTGGATCTCCACGCCCAGGAGCAGCGCTACCTTGAGCAGCATGCACTGAAGCTGCCGGATGGAGATGTGATCGATGGAGCCGGCGCAGAACTTGCCGTAGAACTTCTTGGCTCCCAGATTGCGCAGATCCGTGATGACGAAGGGCCACAGATGGAGCACATTGTTTCGGGTGATGCGGTCGCGTTTCTCCAGCACCACCACCTTGGCGCCCAGCAGCTGGGCCTCGATGGCTGTGCGCAGGCCACAGGGGCCGGCTCCGATGACCAGGACGCGGGTGCCGGTGCAGGCTGCTCCCTTTCCATAGACCCGATGGGCTGCCCGGGCGTCGAACTTCTTCCACAGCGCCTGCGCCTTCCACGAGCGCACCTTGGCCTTGAGTCGCGGATAGAAGTCATTCAGCGGCGAGGGATGCAGACCCACTGCCTCGCACATGGCCCGATGGAGGGCCAGGATCTGGCGCATCGTGGTGGCCACGCACAGAAGGTCGAACAGCTCCGCCGCCTCCGCGGCAGCCGCATGCTCCGCCATGAGGAGCTGCTGTTGCTGCTGCTGCTGCGCCGTCAACTGCTGCTGCTGTTGCGGCATCTGCAACTGCTGCTGCGGCTGCTGCTGCTGGTGCAGGGGCAGGTGGTGGTGCTGCTGGTGGTGCCGCTGGTGTTGGCGGCTCATTCTGCGTGAAGACAGAGGGTGGAAAGACATAGAGTTAGTGGGGTGCTTTGATACGACGACTACGATTACTAGACGGTGAGACTTGCACATGGCAGTTGGGGAAATACAACACATGTTTACTTTCTCGTTTTTATTTTGTTCATAAATTTAATTAATTTCTGACAGATTTCTCATTCACTTTTAGCGGGGTCTATAATATGCACGTAAATCAGTTTATTTAAGCTGTCTTGGCTGCCAAATTAATTTTTATTAATTAAGCGCATTTATAAGAAGCATGTTGTCGGTCATTCACGATGTGTTTATAGCCTACAAATCTTGATTAAATTAAAAAGATATCCACTTTAAATGAAACGTTTCTCAATTTTATTGGATTATAAAGCATATCCTTTATAATTAATCAAAACTGAGTACCCTACTAAACTGCGACCTCCTTTGAAGTCAACGAACCATCTTATGTTTACGCATAAAGGACTGCTGCCTCGTATGTAAATGTAAACAAAATACAAGTTTTACTTTTTAAATATTCTCGGAGAGCTGAAAGAAGCACTTCCATTAACATCCCCTTTCTTTCCTCCCACCAAGAAATCCAACAAAGAGCTTTTAAACTGAACTTGTCATCATCTTGCTGGTTTTTGCATTGCTTTTTGTTTTTCTTACGGATTCAAATGACAACTCAAATCTGGCCGCAGCATTATACTTCAATTAATTGAATCAGAAATCAGAATGAATTACTCATGCTGAGGTCCAGCGATAATAATGATACAAACCGTTGAACAAAGCAGAGAAAAGCAGGAAATCAACAGGGAAATCTACTTGTGGATCAAATCTACTTTTGAATACCCTTTGCTGGAACCTCCCTCATAAATAATAAAAATCCCAATAGCCAATTAAACCCATTTGAACTCAAGTAGAGCGTTTTGTGCGAACCTATTTTAGCCAACTTGGGGCTATAATTGGAATAGCCTTTGAGAGCTGACAAGTGAGCCAGACAAAAGCCAAAGGCAAATGAGCCGGTAAAAGCTGCCACTCGAGTTTGAACTTCTGTTTGGATCCGCCTAGACAGGCAACAACCTGACAATGGACAGTCGGGACCCGAGAACTGGGAACCGAGAACCGATGAGGACTCACAACTGGGAGCTGCAAGGTGGAAACCCTGAAGTGGAGTGTTATTTGCGCCGAGGCAAATGGAGGAAAAAAAAAGTAAGCCACAAGACCGCAGCTGTTTGTTCTTTGTGCGAGTGCTTTCTGGATGTGAATGTCCCGCATTCACTCAATTGCACAAAGGACAATAGCCCCTGGGAAGAAGAGAAACAAACGAGGACGAGTCATTGCCCCATTTTCGGGGATATAATCAAGACTAGTGGTTTAAATGGGAGCTCCATTTAGGGATTACAATTAGATGAACTTTCTATTATGAAAATGTTTTCCTTGCTTCAAATTATCGTTAAATATTTCCTCTAAGCTTTAATTCACTTTTTTAAACTGAGTAAAGTTTAAAAAAAATACTAGCTTTTGAAAACACCTAAATATATGTCTAAAAGTATGCAGTAAAACGGGATAGTCTTTCTGCACAAATGCAGTGTACTTCCCAGTTTAAAATATATTGCTGCATACTTTTAGACACCTAAAATAATTTGAAAGGGATTTCAGTACTCAAAATAATATCCTTTATCCAAATTCGGAGCCTTGCCCCCAAGTTTATTGGACGCCAGAAGTTTTTGATTGCATTCACAGATCTGTGCAATGGGTTGGACAATTTGATGAATGGAGAATTTTCACAGTAGGGTAGAGACGGGCAGCATGAGGAGACGGGCGTCCATGGGCACATCCCCGGAGGGCATCCGTTCGCGTTGCTCCCCCGAGGTCGTCCGGCGGTACCGATTCCCGTTCACCATGGGCGGCGATCCGTCCAGCTGCTGGAGCTTGAGCATCAGGGGCGACATCTGGGGCAGGGCTCCCTCGGCACTGCACCCAGCCAGAATCTCGGCGGCATACTGATCGATGTCCCGGCCCAGTTGGTCCACCACCGGCTGCACCACCGAGTAGCGACCGTTGAGGCAGCTGAAGAAACCCTCGCGCTTTCCGCCCTCGAGGACGTCGGTGACCACTGGACGGATGCGCTGCAGTGGCAAACGATAGACATCGGCCACCCTTTCGGCCACCTCGTAACTGGTAGCAGGACGACCCAGCACCTTCAACACCTCTAGCACCAGAGCTCCGTTCTGCCTGCCCAAATTGGTGGGATTCATTCTGAACAACGCGTATCGATTGCGGCACTGTGCCTTCCTTATTTCGAGCTTGGTATTTTGGTAGTTACTTTTGGTATTGCTAAAAATTAACAATGAATTTGTACGATTTTGCTTTTGCGGCGCGAGCCAAAAAGGTAAATGGAAATATTTTTGTCGATAATGCTTATAGAAATGTGGCTTGTTCCGAGGTTTGTAATACACTAAAATGAGTGGCAGGTCTCGAGGAGTTTGTGGTTAGAGATAAGACAAGGGGGTTACTGGGATCTAGTGTTTCGAATGCGAGTTCCTTGAGAATAAGTTCCGCCATTCTTGTCCTTGTATGAAACTGGCGAAATCTAAAATGCTTGATGATATGGGCATGCCAAAACCCGTCTCTTTAATCTACTTGTCGAATTGAACAATGAGATGAAAGGAAGGTTTCTTTTGTGAAACTAAGAGGAAATCCTTGCTTAACGTTTCAAAAATAAATGGTATTCACCCCTTCCGTAATACATGTGCTTGGAAGCGCAAAAAAAGGTTCCTTTTTTGCATAGATATAATCCCTGACAAATTATTCGACAGCAGCCCACACAAGAAATCCCTTGCTCAGTGCCAAAAGTCGGATACAATTTTTGTTGTCTCATCGTCTATTAAAGTTCGGGGCAAAAATTCGATTGGCGCCAGCAAAGTAATAAAAAAGAGCCCGCTCAATGCCCCCAACCACGCCCACTGTTCGGACAGGAAAGGGGCGGTGGATAGATGAGTGGGTGGTACACGCAATTGGCGACAGCCCGACTGTCTTCCTTTACCACTCTTTATAGAGAGGAAAAAATCGAGTGTTTCGTACACTTAACCAATAAACTTGTAAGGATGTTTTTACATTAATCATTTGAATATTTGATTTTTCATAGAAGACGATTTTAAGATAACGATTTTAACACACTTTATCCTGTTCACAGAACTTCCTAATCTCAGTTCCTTGAGAACCGCCATATAACATCAAGAACGTACCTCATCTTTCTTTCCATGTAGTATTCGATCTCTTTCGCTCCCTCGCAAGCCCTCTTTGTTTGTCTGGGTTAAACAAAAGCCTTGTGGGTCACATTGGGCACACACCACATTATGTCATTGCGTGGACGAAAGGGAGAAATGCCCAGAGAAATGGGGAGAGAGTGGGTGGGCGTATGAGATGAAACACGAAAATTAAAGTCAAAAGAAAATGAAAAGTTTAGCGCTTATCGATTTTTGTCTGCTGTTTTATCAGCCAACTGTCGCCACAACACGAAGTTTGTTGAGGCAGGGAGGGAAATTTACATTAACCGAAAATTTGGGAGAGGGCAGGGTATCAAAAAAACCTGCGAGGGTGGACTTTCGACTTTTGGGGGTTAGACGAGCGTGTGACTCATCACTTATACTATTCGAGGGTGGCCCAAAAATATCCCCCATTAATACACCTCAATTACTCATAGCTTCAGAAATAAAATCAAATTTGTAGACTTTTGAGCAAACGGAAGATTTCATAGTTTATAAAGTGAGGCACATGGCTGCCGGACAAGATCAAGGTTCTCGAGAACAAATTAACCATTTCAGTTTGCAAAGCTGAATTTTCTTTTCCTAGTGGAAAATTGGCCAATGGCCAGAAAATTTGTATTAAATATTCATAATGCAAACATCTTGAAGTCTCATTCATAAACAAAATAATTAATTTTCTCCCAATTTTTGTTTTGATTTTTTCCTATTTGGTCTGTTGTCACAATTAGTTGCTCACCTAAAGCAATTGACTCGTTTGTTCAAATTTTCACAATATCTGTCGATTATATCACAATGTTTTGTGTTTATTTATTTAATTATTTATCCGTACCGTTACGTTGCGAGTTGGAGAGCCACTTGATCGGTAATGAAGCTACGCCACTGCCCGGGATCATTTTTAAGGCATTTTTATGAAAACACTCTACAAAGACAAATGACAAAGGTACAATGAGTCCAGACAGGTGAACAAAAGCCAGGAACATCCCAACCACCCCAACAACGTGAGGGATTCGTCACAAACTGTTGATATACACAGAACACATAAAGGCAGCTCTAATTATAGATTTATAGATATTGTATCTACAAGTAAACCAAGTGAACAAATGTTGTTTTTTATCAGACTTTGATAAGGAACCTATTTCTCGTGCACTTTCTAATAACACCCTGGAACAGAAGAAGTACTTCAAGACTTTGACATGAAAGTCACGTAATTTGAATATTTTCTTGTTCTTTTATTTGTTCGTTTTTGTATGTCAAAGAAATATGTCACTGAAACGTGAAGAGTTTTCGGAAGTTAGAAAGATATTTAGTAGTGAAACCAAATGGAAACTTTCAAATACATGGGGATGATTTTAAACTAATAAATATCTCAATTCGAAATCAAGTTTTTTATCACCTCTATGCTTGAGAACTCTTGGCAAATGCCCACATTTGTTGAGGCATAAAGAAATATGTAAATAACCAGTCGCTTGATTGATTTGATTTCGTTGTTTTCTAATTTTGGTTCCTATGCCAATTGATCGCAAGCCTCGCAGAGAAACCGAAATTGTTGAAATTGCAGCAAATTGATTTATGAACACCAAACAGACATTGGAGCCACACGAACAACAATGCGGAAGCGCCATCGAAATATTCCGTAAGGTATTAGGGGTACTCACTGCTCACTGCCCATGGGAAATTCACAAAAAAAGAAATCACTCGACCAAGTGTGACAATTAAAAGACACGCCTGTGGCGCTTTTCCTTACCTTTCGTCTAGTTTCACAATTACAACAAGATGACAAGTGAAAAATAATGAAAATAGATTTGATTGAATAAATCTTGTCGCCAGCTTTTGGTTGGCAGCCAACTAAGACTTTTTGGCTATTGTTATAAATTTGTTAGCGTATTTTATTTGGCACTAACAGACGTGGCTAAATAAATTACGTTTAATTAGTGGGATATGGTCAAAGCGCTGACAGTACAGCTTAACTCACCGTATAGCAATTAAATATCGTATATATTGAGACACCCTGACCATATTTCACTTTCCCATTTCTCTAGTTTTCTGGTAGTTGAATTCAACTTTAAGAACATTGTGTTTCTTTTACAAGAAAGTTGGCCTGTCACTTGGCAAAGAGTTAAGCATATAGTGCTGCTGCACCATCGAGTGTAATCCGAGGCAGAAAGATATTCGAATAGACGGCAGCATACGTTTAAACATTTCTCGCTATTCTTAGCCGAAGAAAATTGGGTCAGCAAACGATGCGGTTGGCCAACTCGCAGCCACGAGCCAAACATTTTCCCAAATGAGAGAGATGAGGGGAAAATCTGCGAGGCGCCTTCAACTTTTTTGCACTCACATATACACATCCCATACATCTACGTATGTTTATATATAAATAGTGAATTAATTGATTCCAAGTGCCTACCCCCTCGTAGCTTTTTATACCTTACGCAAGCGAAATGGCTTGTTAAACGAATTTTAATGCAAAATCAATTTTATGACTGCCGGCGCCTTCAAATGACATCAGCGGTGAAAGGAAGAAAGGCGATGGATTCAATTTCCTTGCCGCACAGCAGCATCCTTTGTGGATAATCCTTTTAGAAACATTCTCTCGTTGCCATCAGTTGGCATAGAGATGGCATCACCATCGATGAACTACTTAAACCATTTTCATTTCTAAATTCATTAAATGTGTCTTAAAAAATAACTAGAAATATTTTTGATTTATAAAATCAATACCTATATTAATCACAAAACAATCCATAACAATACAGAGGACTGCCAGCTCTAGTTTACAAAGTTAAAGCCTGATTGTGTGTAAAAACTGTCCCATTTTCTTTCATAAGACTCACTTCCTGCTCTCTTCAAGCCATATTAAAATAAATATAAAATATATATGCCGCCTGCACAGGAAAAAAGAAACTATGCCGGGCGTGGCAGACCCTACTCCCCCAATCCGCCCTCTCAATCCGCTCCACTTTTGCATTACATCTGGGATCGGGGTCAGGCCCGGACAGAGTTCTCCTCGTGGAGAAACAAATTTAATAAACAACAAATTGTGTGTGGAAATTTACATAAATATTCTATCTTTGCGGGGTTTAATTGCACACTCAACTTACGTGTCTCAGTCGCTGTCGATGTCGTGTGGGTCTGTCATATATGCAGCATTAACTGTAAGCAAAGGAAATTTGATATATTTAGATCGAGTTAAGTACAAATGCAGTGCTAATGGCTAAGAGCTAAATTTATTGTCTCTAATTATGCTACCAACTGATGTGACATTTCAATGTTGAGGCCAATTAAAGATTTTGGGGGACCTCCATTAGAATCATGTGGGCTGTGTGAATATCTCAGAGAGCAGCGAAACCAGCAAGCACGACTGAAAACCAATTTATAAATGTCTTTGGGCTTATGACGGATTTCAGGCTGTGTGTGAGTCGCGTGGGCCAACAAGACAAAGAATTATGCAAAAACAAAAATCGTTTCAAAATATATGGGTATGACAATACGAACCGAAGTGCTAAATACACTTTTGAAATATCTTACATTATAAGAACTAATATATTATTCGTTTTTAATGTTCTTAATATGATCAGTCTTTTTTTAATAATACTTAATATAAAATTTGTATTACTAATACTTTAAATTTTATGAAACACCAGCAACATTTTATAAAAGATAGAGTCAATAACAAATTATTTTCCACATAAATACTAATAAAATGCAGTGAGCTGAATACAAGCCCAATTTTCTGGCATATTAAATGCAAAATATGGGCAAGGTCTCCACCGAAAAGAGATTGAGTACGACAGATTGCAAGAACTATTTATTGCATGTTCAATTGCAATAGCAGACAAGGTAAACAAACAAAATCGCAGACGTAAACACCTGCTTAGGTAACGACGGCTACCACATGGCAATTACCACATCCTTCTACCTGTCGGTCCCCCGTTTCCCGTCCCAAACCCAACCCATCCAATCCAATGCAAAACCCATTCCCAGTGAATTTCGCACTGGACTCTGAGACCCTCGTGAGCAGTTACAACTGCAACAACTTGCAAAAAGTACGTACGACTGGGCATTTATTCAAAGCAACAGCCCGGGCACGAAAATGGCATTAAAGTCAGTTGGAGACGAAGACGATGACGCTAGACGACTGACGATGAATAAAACACTTCGAGTCCCCGGTCCCCAGCGGAAAATGCTAAAAATCCCCAACCAAAACAGGCCACAGACACAGTCGAAAAGGAAATGGCCAAAAAAGAAAAGAAAACCCAAACACAAAATCACGTGGCTAACCGCACAGACGAAAAATTGGAGAAAATTGCATTTGAGAGAGTGAAATGAAAATGCCCTTCATAAAGAAGTATACAGAATATGTAAATACCAAAGGGTATTAGGGTATTAGAAGTAAATAAAATATTACATTGAATTTATTCTTTATTATCTGGATTATCAGATAAAAAAAATATAAATAAGCATTATGGCTTTACGACACATGCTTATTTCCATACTAACTCTCTTGAATGGTCTTAAAAAGTCAAGGCAACCTAAAATTTATTTAATATATTAGATCCAAGAAGTGTCGTTAGGCTGCATACCCTTTTTTCTTTAGGTTGTTCTGCCTTTTTAACATTTATTCACTTGGTTAGTCAAAAAACAAGCACATGCGATAAGGCCCTAACTAAAAGAAAATTAATAATAGAGAACATTATTTTTCAATAATTCAATCCGACTTTGTGCCAAAGTTAATGTAACTCTTCCGGAGGATTTCAGCAAACAGCAGCAAAAGGTTTGCGTCTCCTTCTTGGCAGTTTTTGGCAATTTTTGCGGCTGCCGTTTGCCGCTGCCTGCAATGAATGAAATTAAATGTTGCCAATGGGGATAGACTCCACAAAAAAAAACCAAAAAAATAGATATATAGCCAGAAATGCTGGCATGCAAACACAATAACAACGGCCACATCACAACTCGTTTTGTTGTTAGCTGGTTTGGTTCGCTGGTTGCCGCAGCAGCCGTCAAAAGTTGCCAAACTTGGCCAAGTGTGCAATGGCAAGTGTTCAGTTATTTTTATAGCCACCGCAGCAGCAACAATAACAACAACAACAACCACGACTGCGACAAGTGCAGCAAACTCTTGGCCAGGCTAAGGTGAAATATGATTGCAGGCTGGTTGGCCCCAAGTCTTCGGAGCCTTAAGGAAAACCAAGCCAAAATGTTGTTGTTTTTTTTTTACTGCAAGTTGCCGCTTTCACTACTTGCGCCGCCACCGACTTTTACCCATATTGAATTCGTGGCTCTTACAGTTGGCCCATAACTCGGAGCTTTGCCATGGCGAATTTGGACCTAATAAATGAATATGTGCTGGGGGCATACGAAATTCTATTCAATAAAGTTAGGCCGCACCCAAATTGTTTTTACAAAAATGTAAACATAAATATGCAAATTTCTGAGTGATGATGTTCCTTACTTTGACAGGCATTTAACGATTATGAAAAGCTGTTTTTCTTAAACCAGGCAAATGGTAAGAGGTAGAATTTTAAAGTGTTGCCACACGGAATACAGTAACCCTTAATAAAATATCATTTTAACATTACGCTTTAGACAACGTCCTCGACTATTAGATTCCCGTTACTCAGTGAGGAGTGCGAGGGAGATGAGAATATGCATGCAGTAAATTGGCTATTTCCGAGATTGCACACTTTATTTGTTTATAACTTTTAAATGAATGATCCAATTTAGACAATTTTTTGACATGAAGATGGGTATTCATATTCAGATCCAAAATCAGTTTCGTTTTTACAAAATATTAAAAAATGTAGTAGCTTAAGTGAATATAGTCTACGAGTAGCGGGTATTACAAACAATATGCCGAAGAATTGTAAAAGCAGTGAATAAAAACATATCATTATATTGTTAACTCAAGTACTTGAGTAAGTTTTAAGAAAAAGCATCCCAGTAATCCCAACCCCAAGCATAATGCAATCTAAATAACAACTTGGCAATAACAACCTAAAAATAAAAAAAATGTTCACCGTAATATTTGCCCAATGCAAATATGCAAATTTATTTTAAGAGTAAGAATAACAGTTGACAAAGTTTAAGATAGCCAGCGATGTGCTCCACTTTCTGTTTCATTCTACGTGTATCTCTATTTACCTTTTACTCCAGCTGTGAGTAATTAGCTTTACTATTTTGCCAAATTTATAAGCTAGTTTAACCCGTTCAAAATACGGCAGCTGCAAGTTGGGTAGTCTATGGCACGTTATAAACACAACAAGCGAAGAGCCAACAAAACAAAGACAAATACGGCAGACAGCGAGATAAAGTATCTCTATAGAGATGACCAATGTGAGATATGGCATCGCCCTGAGCTGCGAAGATAGATAGGTGACCTGACCTTAAGCCGCACTGCGAAGGCACAGAGGGAGCAAAAAAAAGAGACCCTGCCACAATGCCGGCAGTTAATCATCGCTTATATCATTGACCTCCCGAGAGTTCGCCCGTCCCAGACACACAACCTATCCTATCCTATACTATGCCATCCACTCCCCACCGCAGCATAATTAACATGTGAGCCATAAATGTAATTAGCGATTGCCTGCACTTAATTGCACTTTCATTGAGCAGAGTTCATTGCCGCATCTCTGGGGTCTCTCGGCATCTCTCGGTGCTTTTGTGTCAAAAGTTGGGCCGTGTCAAACACAATATTCGATTTTCCTCTTTTAGCCACTCATCATCAAACTTTCTGGCCCCGTCGGCGATTGAGTATCTTTGAGATACACAAAGGCGGAGCCAACAAACAAATGCGCCATAGAAAATAAACAAGCACACACACATTACACACATCAAGATGGTTGCACTGCCAACGCAGAGAGTTTGGATGGTGTACTTTGTTTAAAAATAACAGGAAAATAAGAAAATGTATATGCCAAGCGGTGCAGTTCTGCAGTTCCGAAAGATACGGGGCCCACTCGATGCACACAGCTGCCGAAGGCTGGGTCTCCGATTTTAGTGTAAACACTGCGTCTAAATAAACCCCATTCAAGGATGGGGCACTGCAGCTTCTTCAAAGCGCTTCTGACCTCAAACAAGTTCTAACAACTCACAGCTTTTTGTGAGGATGCTTTATTTACAATGACGAAAGACTAGGGTTGTATATTTCAGATACGAAGAAGATATAAAGGCTTGAAAAATAAAAATAAGTATAATTAAATTTTACTTATGAGGGTGCATGCAATGTTAAAACGCCAAGGGGCCTTACTTCACTCAAAAAAGTGTGATATCGCCCAAAACAAAAGTGACTAAATCTATATTGCCTTGAGTGATATTGTCAAACTAATCTGTTTGCAAGCCCCGTAGGCGTTTTGGCACTTTTTAAAGTGAAATAAGGTCCATGGGCGCTCTTAACTACTTAGGTTTCATTAAATGTTTATAATTTTCAAAGAGTTTATCTTAGTTTCATGACTTTCAGCCAAACCTGTCAAGTAAATGCATTAGCAATGTAATTTCAGATATGGCAGGATCACTTACACACTCGGCACTTGGGGCGATATTTTAAGACCACTCACGCAGAAAGTCAGCAAAAGCAAAACCACAAGTGCCAAGGCCCGAGGTGGAAAATTGCGATTTTCACGCATTTACTCCTGGGCACCTCGAAAAAGTCACCTGTCCCTGACTTTTTCGCTTTTTGATGTCTCTTTGAGCGTGCGTGAAGTGCGGCTATTAGGAAAATGTGTCTCTCGCAAAGGCAATGCGCCTATTTTTAGTGCATTGGCTCCGCCAGCTTCGGGTTGGCCATGAAAATGTTGAAAATGCATCTGCATCTGCATCTGAATTGCAGGTGTACATGTGTACAATGTACATACATGCATAGTTGATAGCTTGGCGCACAGGTGAAAGTATTTAATTATGCGTCTGCCGCATGACAAATCTGTTGGTGTTGATGAATTGCCATTGCAATGCAAAACATCCTTGGCTAAATGTCGGCCTGCCAAGCTGAATGGCGAATTTCCCAGCTCATATGGCCAGCGGATGCGAAAACGCTCGGGCAGGAAAGTGAGTGCCCAAAATTGGACTCGTCGCACTCGCGTTTTCATTGGAAAAGCGAGGCGATATCCCCATGTGCGGCGATTCCAGGGGCGCTGATCGCAGCTCGGTACCAACGGGCAACCATTTATTGGTAATGAAAACAAACAAATAAGCAAACAAACAAAGTGTCAAGTGGTCGGGATTCCGGATTTTGATATCGCCTTGCCAATTGCTCTCGTATTTTAGCCAGCTGCGTGTTTATTTGTTTGCCAAACGTGTTTGTTTCTCCATTTGTCCATTTGGCCACCCCCAACTGCCATTTCGGTGTTAATTTGCTCAGCGATTGGCACTTGTGTGCCATGAATATCAGAGTAAGAGGCAAATTGTTGGCAGATGTCTCATCGGATTTCACTTTCCACACTTCCTCGGAGAATGAGTCGAGGAAAACTTGGTATTTCCTTCTCCATATTAAGAAGACTAAATTTCCCCAAGGTGATCACAATGATTTATATTTAATTGAGAGATTTTGTGAAATTGCGTCTCATATTGCTTATCTAATCGTTTCTCATTGCCTTGTTTTCCTTGGAATTGTCTTTAAATCTCGACCGCACACACGGCGTATGAGTAATATCGTAGATTCATATAAAACATTGCTGGGAGTTCTGCGATGACAACAGAATTGCCTGTGCCAATTAATGCTGGCTATTAAGTAGCTAATTTGCCAAACGATTAGATGATTATTTAACCAGTTGCACACTTTAATAAAAAGTGTGATACAAATTGTTGAAAGTTTGATACTTAACATGAAATTTGGAAAATATATTATGTTTTATTTGATATTTAACTATAACTATTCTTATTAAAATTCTTTATTTAAAAACATATAGTATTTCTATATTTTGGTCTATTTTTCTATCTGAGTGTACAACGGGGCGCATGAGCAACAAGCATTCTGAAAAGATGAACTGACGAAATACAATCTAAATCGAAAGCTAAACCAACCGAGCAAAGCCATCCGTTTTAAAGTGCAACTGCAACTATTTTTACATTAAATTTTATTTATATTTAAGCGATTTTTTGCAGCTGCAGTTATTTTGATTCGATTTCTTAGTCGGCTGGCATTTTCATTGCAACAGAAACACCATCCTCACCCGCAGCAGAAGCCGCCCGGCAATTGTTGAACGATTCGAACATATTCGAGGCCTGTTGTTAGACAATTTCATTTGCAGTTTGTTTTAAAAGCGCAAATATTTGCACAATCCTCGGGCCGCTGCAATAGTTTCTGCGTTCGCTATAGTTTTCAGTTGCTGTTTCGGTCCTCTGAGCGCTAATTGAGTGAGCACACGACAGGCAGGCAGTCGGGCAGTTAGACAGACGGACGGACTGGTGGATGGACTGTCAAGCAGCTCTAGAGGAGAAATGAAAAACGCAGCGAGGTCTGGCAGAGATCTGGCCGAGCCATATAGCCACATAATGTGGGGCATACACACATCGAACGGTGCAACTTCCCCCAGCGACTCCACTCACACACTTTTTTGTTCATGCCTCGGAAAGTTCGAGGCATGCAACACGCCATAAACTTCAAGGAAGTTGCCCAAACGATCAGCTGAAGTAGCAACATGCGTTCCGAAAGGAATTTTGATTGCCCCACTGTAACTGATTCGACCCATAGACCCCACTCTTTTCACCACTCGACCAATGTCCATCAAATTGTCATAAATTTAATCCGATAAAGTTTCATTTCATTTGGCCGGTCTGCCCATCTAATCAGCAGCATCATAATACCCATCATCATTACACAGAAAAAAATGCAGCTCTACAAGAGATCAACATTTGTGTTTAATCGTTTTTAATTTAGATATGTGAATAAGCTTTAATCGAGATGGGTTTTTAAATATTTGGTTATTATTATAATGATTGCAATTTTCAAAAGCTTTGATCACCATGTCATATCCATTATTTTTTTTTGATGTACCATTATGTTTTGTGTGGTTATTGTTACTATAGTATATATATACTGCGTTGACAGTCCGCACATCAACGCACATTTTCCGAGTTTCTTTTTTTGGGTCAAACATTCTTTTTTTTCTGGTTGAACAACAAAGTCAGTGAACTTTCGTTTAGATGAAATATTGAGGAAAGTTCTGTGTCTTGACAGCCTGATGGAGCGGTCGACTGACGGATTGATGAGCGTTTTTCCACTTATCAAATTAACTGCCATGGGAAAATGTTTTCATTTAAATATATAATCGCTTGAGAGTAAAATTGCGTAATTGATTTGCGAGGTTGAGAGCAACAAGTTTTGCCTGAAACCGAAATCGATAAATAGTGCCGACTCTTTCTAGCCCATCTTCCCGTCTCTTTCTCTTCTTGTGAGTGTATGTGCGTAAAGAATCTTGTTAGATGCTGCGATTCTCACTTAGCATTTGCAATTTGCTCAGGAATGCTGCTCTTTGTAGTGGCGAAGTTTCGCTTTCTAAATGCCTCGCATTACTCATTCGACACGGTATACAATGTTGCATGATGGAAAGGAAAAGTGGTGTAGTGTACAAGGAGTTTTCCAAAAAAACAGTTGAAAATGGCTTAACAAACCTTACTTTCTTTGTTTCAAATATAAGCTAAGAACTTTTCAACATAACTCATATGACATGACGGACTAAAGGTTTTTCAAGAACAAATAACTCTTTAAAATGACTTATTCGACATGATGGATTTAAGGAGTTTTAAATCAAAGGTTAATTTAAAAGTATTAATAAAACCCACAACTAAACATCTACAGTATATTACCATTTTCACGCTAAGATTATGGCAGTTTAATACATTAAACATGACTGACTTTAGGGTTTCAAGAACTAAAAACTCTTTTGAATTACTCATTTGACATGATGGATTTTAGGCGTTTTAAATTAAAGGATTATTTGAAAATATTAATATAACGTCTAAAGTACAGTACACATTTAACTAAGAATTAAGATAAGGTCATTTTAGTTATGTGCATACGACATGGTGGACTGTAGGTACTTCAAGAACTAAGAACTCTTTAAAATAACTCATACCACATGATTGATTTTTTTTGTGGATTTTAAAAATATTTATTTACCCCCCGTTAAACATCTAAAGTGTATAACAAATATCACCACAATCTTTATACATTTAACTGATTACTATTTCATTATCTTTAAGGTTATTTTTAATTTGGTGTGCTATTTTTTGGCCCACATTTTCGTAGCACGTGCTTCGGCTTAGCTTGATCTCCGTGTTTTTTTTATTTACCTTGGTCACTTGAGTTGTTTTTAATAAACTGTTAATAATGGTCAACTTTTGGCGCTTACCAGCCACCCACACATTCAGACACTCAGACATACTGAGAGTAAAGACACCTGCCCACATTGGACCTCAAAATATTGTGCTGGCATTTTTGTTCGTCTGTCTTGCTGCTACTTTGTGGTCAATAAATGTGGCCATTATAAGCCCTGTTTCGGGCGTGGGCGTGGCACTTATACTGTGTTCCATACAAGATTTGCCATCGCGTGTGCAGACTTCTTAGTTATCGTGGAGTGTGTGTTGGCGTGCTCTGGGCAATTTCGGTTTTTTCTCTTTTGTTTTTATTGTATTTTTTGTATTTGCCATGAGGAGCATTTCAGTGCGATTCATTGACCAGATTCCATGACTCTGCACAATGTAAATGAAACAGTTGTTTGCAGTGGTTACCAGTGTTTCTTTTAGCCATTTTTGTTGTATTCGCTGGCGTAATTATGCGCCTGAAAATCGTTGGCTGTCATTAGGCGCACGAGTTGACCGTGAACCAGTGACGGCTCCACATTTTCAATTCTCTTTCGCTTTTGGTTATTGAATTTTACAAACACACTTTTGCCAGGCCATTAAAAAGAGAATAAATTAGAGTAAATTTAAGCTTAATTGTTTGCATTCGAAATTTTTATTTTAACTATTTAGGGATGTTTTATTTGAATTAAGAACAAAAGTAATATAAACCTAGTTTTGAAACAAGGAATGGTTAACAAACCACATATTCTTGAAGTTCAAGTATATTTTTAGCAGCTAAATTCTTTTCCTTCAGCTATGTTTAAATTAAACAAAGTTCCAATAATAACTTTGTTTATAAACAAAGCAAGATATATTGCACTGAAGTCAACAAGTAATATTTTCTTTAACCGAACTATCTGTTCTTTAACCTAAAGTAGATTGGCAGTAGTACAATTTAAATCCTTCAGTTAAATGGACCTGTTAATGCGTTCACACATTGTTGTGCAAACCATATAGGTCCTTTCGGAAATTGAATCCAGGATTACAAAGGCTATCCAATCCGCAATTCGCTAGGGAGACAGCACTAGGGGACTTGTGGGTTCGGGTTCTCCCAGTTGCATTGCCAATATCCGCTGGCAATGCAATCAAGCAGCAAATAAAAATGAAATGGAAAACAATACAGAAACACCGAATACCATTGAGTTACTGACTGACTGACTGCCTGGGCAAACGAGTGAATGAATGAATTAGTGACGAATACGAATACCGAGCGGGCTGCGTGGATCGATTCACGCTCGACCGACAAACTTCCGCTGCCGGTCAGAAAGCTAACGAATGATAACTGTGCCATGTTTTCCACTGGGGGTTAAGTGCAAACGTCATAAACTCAATTTCTCCGATACCCCTAACCCTCAAGCCCCCAAAAGCCCTTTAACTGTACCTCGCTGTGTGTACATAGTTTAGTTACCTTTCGAAAAGACAAAGCACCGAGCAAAGCAGAGTCGAACCAAAACAAAAAGTGATTCATGTGCAACCAGAAAAGCAGAAAGAGACGGGCAGATTCCCAAAGAGAGAGAGGGGAGAAACTTGTTTCCTAGGCCCAACACGAGGCAGCGAAGCATCCACGGATGGGGAATGCTATAAGGAAAAATTGAACCGTATACCTGATCAAAAGTTTATCAAAACCCCTACTTGCACTTTGTCCAAGAGTTTTTTAAAAAGTTTAAGTCATTTTACTCGTTCTTTTTAGTTAAAAGCCTACTTTTATCCATATATTGTTTATTCTGAAATTTAACTTTAGCTTAAGAACAGAAAAGACTATTATTTAAAACCCTCTATCATACATTTGTAGCACAACATAAATTATATTATAATAATAAAGTATCCAATAATATTATAATAAAATTTATGTATGATAATACCTTTAATACAGAAACTCCAACATAACTATTTAGAACCCAGCCAAATTAGAATTAATATTTCATTTAATACTAGAATCCACCCATTCGATCTTCGAATTTCGTTCGGTGCATTCGGCTCCGGGGTTTACTTTCCTTAACGGAACCCAAATCGACCCGCCCTTCTGCCATCCTTAATTGCATAGACACGCCCCGTTTATTGGACTGCGGTTGCCTCGGCCCCGACTTTCCAATTGATCCGATTGATAATTGGATTTGCGTTTGCCGATTGGAAAAGCGAAGCAACAACGGCGGCAGCAGCAAAAGAAAATACCTTTCGAAACCAACGATCCCCAGCACCTTATATGGATCGGAGAGTCGATTCGTGATCAATCAGCTGATTCATTAGCCCCAATTTAGTTGGTCAAGGTTTGGCCGCTCCAAATGCGAACGTGCTTATCGTATCAACACCTTCCGCAGGTCGATTTCCAATCGCAAATCGTTATCAGCACTGTGCGATTTCAATAAGCGACTAATGAGAGAGGGACGGACGGCAGGCCTTATAAGGCTAAGGAACCCCTATACGAGCAGCGCTCGTTTGCAATAGGCGCCGATCATTAAATTAAACTACAAATGTTATAGATAAGGAAATGGTATTTGCTGAATCGCGTTCGCCTTGTTTTTTCAGCAGGTGATAATAGATTTGTTTGTTTAACATGGCTTTGAAATTTTAATTGCAGCGATATATAAACAAGGGAACTGGAAACAACAAAGAAAACATAATGATGTGGATACAATGTGTGTTTGATTTAAGATTTCAAATAGATTTGGAAATACCATATATCAATAGAGTGTTTTGATATATTTTAAAATTATACTTCGTATTTAAAGTCTAGGCATTTCGATATATTTTGAAATTATACTTTGTATCCAAAATCTATTTAAATAATAACAATTTGCGATCAAAAATTGATTAAAAACTGTTCTGACCACAAAAACAAAGCACATTAACAAAATAATCGACGGCTAGTGGGAGTTATTAGATCAGCAAACCAGTTCGCCTGGAGCTCGCACACAACGGAATGGAAAACACACATAAAACTATAGAACTACCTGAACCATAGAATTTCCACCATATGGCAATGAACTGGGCATGTCTATGGAAACATCAATATTTTCTGCGGCCGGGACCTTTGGCCGTAAATAGCTCGAAACGCATAAACATACTCGATTGTATGCCACAATTTGTGTTTTGTGTATGTTTTGTTTGTTGTTTGAGAGCCCAAACCGCAGTTCAATAAACCCACCACAAAGCTAATTACAATCCCCGGCAAAAAAAACAGCGCCAGCAACTAAAATTAAAATTTAGCTACAAAATAATATATGAAATAACGAAAATAGTGGTTTTGTTTTGATTTTTTTCTGACAAATTGTAAAATTAATTGCACATAAAAGAGCCACATAAGCCAATGTGTGGGGAAAGATCTCGGGCGAGGGGGAACTCTCTCTAGATCGCTCTGCGTAATTAAAAATATAAATGAAATGGCAATTGAAGAGCCGAAATACAAATGCCCCATGCAATCAGCTTTCTTCACGCTAAAATTAGCAGCCGCCGCAAAAAGCAAAAACCCAAAAATAAAAAAAAAACGAAAGAAGAAAGAGGCAGAATACATTTTACACAAATTTTCCACCGATGAAAGTTTTCCCCTTTCATTATTGTTCGGCTCGTGTTTATCGAATCTGTTAGAGATGTTTAGATTTAAATTTCTTGTTGGGTATTCTATTTTCCCCCGAGGCCCACAAGACGTGAAAAATGGGTGGGCTATGCAGTGGGTGGTGCCTCAATCAATTTGAATAAATTGAGAAACTGCAGCTAGAAATTGAAACTGAAACTGTCAAAGCCAAATGCTGTGGGATAATTAAAAATAGTTCTCGCCGGGTTTCGATTTCGAATCTCGATTCTTGCCGATTGTCGGATTGTCGATTCCCCCAGTTCGATTGTATTATTGTCCCAATAAACTTTGCCCTTTTCAAGTTGGCCATAGGCCAATGAAAGACAACTTTTCATTGGGTGTCGAGCAGCGTTTGCCAATTAAAAATGCATGAGGCAGGGATATGAGGCAGTCGAAATGGCTGGTCAGGATTGATAGCCGAGTGCAGGTGGGCACAACTTAGAAATCCAGGTGCACCTGACGTTCGAAATTGATCAAAATCCGCTATATCCGCGAGCGGAAACTGTCTAATAGTATTCGACTATTTTAAGCTTTAATTATATAGATATTGCAAATTCTAACTGCATGTCTTAAAGAAATCAAATATATCTCCCAAAATTGCATTGTAGCTAATAGAACTCTATAGACCCTTATCTAATCTAGTCTAAATAAATCCCCTACCGAAAACCAAGGCCACTCTTGTCCAACAGCAATTATCAGTCCCATTAAATGTGGCGCTCTTAGTCACTGACATATGCCAATCTACGCTAATACGTATATGACTTTAATATATAATTATACATTTTGAACAACTCACCTTAACAAGCTATTTTGCTGGCCGAAAACATTTGTGGTGGGAAGGCGAAATATATGATTGCTTAGGTTATGGTTTTAGTTCACTGAAAACAGAAAGAGGAAAAGGCATCGATAAAATTTTACGTAATTAACACTTGGCTTAAACAAACTAATATGAAGAAGATCATTAATAACATCAAGACATATAGAATTATATTTCCTTGAAAAAAACTTAATTAATACTTAAATACCTAGAATTTCTTTTAGTGGAAAAGCGTATTAGTTGATCTTCTGATTTGGGATCTCACTCATGGCTAAAATACGTCATCTTTCGATCCCTGACTGTTGCGAATAATTAGAGAAAGTGAATCATGTGGTTGGGACCAAGCTACCACCAATATGTATTACTTTGAAACTGCACAAAAAATATACGGATACAATTCTATCTGTAAACAACGAGAATATTCCCGCTTTTAAATTAGATGGGGGCACATCCGGCGACTGTCGAATTTCGGAATGTGCCAATGACATGAGCTCCATTTAGAAATATCTGTTTATGTTTACTCCCCAATTGCCCGATTCCCCGACTCTCGGTGCGATCAAACATTGTCGCCTGTCAGCACTTCGAATTTGCATTGAAGAGCCAATGTTTTGTTCACTGCCATTAATTGGCCTTCGCTTTTGACTCCGGGGAATAGAGCATGCAAATGCAATTTGTTTGCTTGATTTCAATTGAAAAATTGCAAACCATTCGGGGGGTCTGTTTGCATGGAGATTCAAATCAATAAATCGCACAAAGTGTTTAGTCAATAAACCACTTGCTGTTTCCAGGAAGACAAGGGTAAAAAGTGTACTCCAGCTAAAGCTTTTTTTTTGTTTTTATACATATTGAGAAAATAATATATCACTAAGAGTTATCGGTTGTAGGTAATGTATGAACATTAACTTAATTACATTGGCAATACATTTAAAAAAAAACTTCGAGTTATGTATGATTAGCCCAACAAATATTCAAGATCAAGTCCTCTCACTTGTTAGAGAAGAAATGTTTTTGATCTTAAATAAATAGAAAGGTTCAAAATCAAGAAGAAAGTATTCTCAAGTTTGTTTGTCAAGATAAGCCAATCTTGAAATAAATTTCGATTTCGTATTTTGAAAGTCTCGCAAACCGAGAACACTATCTCAATTGTGGCCTACTACTGAAATCGAGAGAACGGTTTTTTTCTGAGTGTATGCACATTGCACGCTGTACACCTTGTACACCTTGTACAATTCCTAACGAACTTATTTTTTAACAAGATATCAGAATTACTTGGAATTAGGACACGAAATTCGAGGAACACCTACACTGAGTTATATTGCTTCGGGATAATCCCCAGTGTTCGCCCCCTTCAGAGGTAAACTTCTTGGGAAATTGAAAAACTTCTAGGTGGAAATGTAGTACAGCTTTTGTATATGAAACACATGAGCTTCAAACAAACCCCTAGAAATGGAAGTATAAATATGTCGAGAAGGTGAGTGAGCCGTGCTAGAAGCTGTCGAAGCGTAAAAACTTAATCATATTAAGAGCTCGCAAACCGGCTCCTAAACTTGGTCTAGAAGGCAAAGGGCTGATTAAACGTTAGATGGATGAATGAAACGAACTCGGGTGAGTGGATGGGATGAGTGGCTGAGTGAATAAACCAAGTGGCTAAATGAGCAAAGTTAATGCCTGACTGGCTGAAAAACTGGAAAATCGAGGCTCAAATTAAAAATCCAAACACCGGCACAAAGGCGGGCGTAACAAAAGTAGCATGTTGTATGCACATATGTAGTTGTCTCAACTGAATTATAGACAAGCAAATTCTTATTCACCGGAGCAGCGAACTTTTGCAATGTGAAAATGCACAAACAACAAAGCGAAAAGCAACTCATCGCAACAAAGGAGCTCACCCACTTGGGTCATGGTCATCGTGATGACGGCCATGTCTGTCAGCTTTTTAATTAATAATGAAACTCCTTCCAAAAAGAAAAAGAAAAGAGAGAAAGAAAATCTTGAAATTGAAAACGAACAGTGGACACTTTGATGATGTATTTTTGATAAATTGTGAAAGTGCCCGGCCCAGACGACAGCTAATTGACGCCCAAAACTCCCCAACTCTAAGCCCACCGACCAAACCCATTTTCCCAACCGAGCGGCATATGTGGCGATTATTAAAGTGGCGATAAAAATGCGATTAATAACACACAAAAGCCTATCAACGTGAAAGGCCAACAAAAAAAAAAGAGCACAAGTGGCAAATGTGAAAAAAAAAAAAAGAAATCGTATTGGCGAGGAAAACTGAATGGTAACCTCTAGTGTCTGCAAAAAGATAAACAATTTTACGCGCTCTCTTCGACTTCAAAAGAGCTTGGTCGTATAACTAAAATATAAGTAAAAGTAGGTGAAAAAGAAGCCTGTCCTTGGCCGCAACTTTATCTAATTTGGTTGTTCTTTTATCAGTCTCACAACACACTGAGCGATATCAATTTCCCATCTATGGGTTAATGGGGGAGAAAGGCCGATAGATAGGGATGAGTTCCTTCTCGGGTTTCGTGTCCCGAGGGAGTAATGTTTGATGGCCTTTCAAGTGCTTCGCAAATGAGGAAGACCCTGCATTCCTTGCCCCTTTTCACTTGCAATTGTTAACACATTGCGGTCATAAAAATGCACTTTATGGCATTCCAGTAACAAAGGTCAACTGCGTTGCAGTTGGTTTAAGTGCTGCGTTGGGGTTTACAAAACGGGGAGTGTTTTACAGCTGAAACACACGTTATTACTAATCCACACTTTCTTGTTGGAACTATATTTTAATTTAAAGGTATTTAGAATATTCCTCGGAATTTAACTGACAGAGATAAATTATATCTTCCTGATCCCACATATTTTTAAAGGGGCAAAACCAGTTACGTTTACACTCTAACCAACATATGCTAATGACCACTGCCATTACCATTAACGCCTCTTGAGAACCAACGTCCATAAATAGGGCCCCAAAGCGAAATTGCTAATGAAAATATTTCACACAAAGCACACTCATAACAAATGTCACACTCTAAACGTGTCCCCTAAAAACGAGGTCCCAATTAGAGCCCAAATTAGGTGTTTTCCGAGGCCGAGACTTAAAATAACATGTCAGCCCAGCAAAAAGTGATAGAAGACCGCAACCCCCCCAACTTTGAGTATAAAAATAGCTATGGCACCTATTATCTTATCTCTGGATTTAAATACTCTTTCGACCATGCGATCGGGCCAGAAATATTTATGCAGTCAAGCAAAAAGTTTGGGGCGGCAAATTTGCTTTCTACTGGAATCCAAAGAGTGCTTTTCCATTGTTCTTGTGCTTTTGCCCAGTGCAATGTCATGACTTGACGCCATCGTATTTTCTCCGTTGCCTTGATTGGTGTAAAGAAAATTGCCCCGCCAGCAGAACGCGATCTTGGAAGTCAATGCTCCTACATACTCTCGGGGTTCAACGAATGGCGATTATTCAAGCGATATTGTTATCAGAGGATGTTCATGATTGCGCCTCACTTGGTATTCTCTTGGGATTCTTTTTCCTCAAGACTGGATAACCCATACAATGGGTTTGTAGGGGTTTGATGCGACCACTTTATAAATTAACCACAATTTTTTTTAACAAAAATTTTTGAATTTAACCTTTACAATGTATTATGTTATATTTGTTTCGATTATATATTATAATATCTTATTATAATGTTTTATTCCGAAACCAATTGTTTTTTAATAACTAGATCAAACTTGTACCCATTTGATTCGCTTTGCAGATGGTAGTTTCTTGTAATTTGTTGCATTTCTTTGAAATAATGTCAAGGCTAATGGCATTTTTGTGCTGGTTTGACAATAATTTTCCCTACCCACCGCTTTCTTGTTTGGCTCACAACATTTTTTGGGAAACTTCGACGCCTGTCATTGTCGGCAGGGGGCCGCTCCGCCCCCTGGGACGCCCCTTACAATGATGTCATATCACACAGACTCAAATTGCTCCAATTTCGCCCCTTGCTTTTGACTTTGTCACGCTTTTCCCAGCGAGCGCTTTTCCACACTTGACATCGCATTTCCCCGCATCTCAGATCCGCTTTTTCCCACCTCAACTAATAACTTTGTTTGTTTTTCATCCATTTTCCGAGTGCATTTCGCTTGGGCTTTGGCTTTTTCCTCACTCTGCCACTGTTTCTTTTTGCGCCTGCCCTGGATTTCCATTTTGTCGTACTTGGTTTTTGCGCCGCTTTTTCCAACCGATTGTGAAAAGTTGTGCACTAATGGCAGCTGTGAAATGCATTTATGTTTATGGTCTAGTTTTACCATTCTTTTTTTTTTGTTTGGGCGCTTCTGGAGCACCTCTTAAGGGCAAACATTTATTCTTATCCTCCAGTCAGATTAGTGCGAAGGCTAAGAGCAAACATGATGGGTTGGCTGAGAAAGAATGGATTGTGCCAGGGGACTTAAGAACCTTTAACTCTACTGGTGTTATGACCGACTTCGCTCCTAAGACCCTACTTTCCATTTCTTGTAAAGAATTATTGAATTAATAGACACATATTCTTTTTTATTAAATATGTTTTTGTTGTTTTTTTTTTAATAGTTACAATGACAATACTCATGCATGGATATCACTTTTAAGGTTTGATTAATGGCTTGCGAAACGGATTTAATACTCATTAAATAAAAATTGATGTTTTTGAGGTTAAAATACAAAATGTCTATAGATACCAATTTGATTCTAGATTAGGTTAGGTAGGTTAGGTTGGTGTGGTTGGAGATTAGATACCTAATCCCCCCACTTATTTGGTTGTAACAATCAGGAAAATAATTTAACATGTGTGAGAAAATTAACATAAAATTTGGATACAATTACATAAACATGTAAATCTACTTATTATAACACATCAACTCGAGACTCACCTTGAGAATTTACAGATTCAACTGGAACTGTTTGATTTATTCGAAGGGGTTTGCATATATCATTTCGGAAACGGCAAATTGCGATTATAATCGAAAAAAGACAAGAGGAAGAGAAGAAGAATATGAGGAAAGGCGATATTAGAGAGATAAAGTTGCACGCGAAAACCGGTTGCCGTTATTGTTTACACCAAATCGGAAACGAAGTTGTGGGGGCAGGCGCGAATAAAGATGTTATATGGAGGGGAGATGTAGAAACTGGGTGGAAAGGGGGAAAGGGAAATGGGAATCAATAAAACAAACACACCACGAAAAACACATGGAAAGTGCAGCTTATATGTATTTCTTCTATTTTATTTCGGTTTAGTGCACAAATAGGCGAGTCCTGCTGCCATAAAAATGAATCATTCATTCGCTTTTCGATTTTCAACAAGAGATATGATATGGGAGATAAATAATATGCTGCTGCATTGGGCACACACACACACACGCCCGCCCCCACGCACACACACGCACACGAGGCTTCACTGTGAAAGTTTATTAATATATTCCAGACACGCGGATCCATAGAGTAAAATAATACATATTCGATTCACGGCAGCGACGACGGAAAAAAGAGAGAACTGAAAAACAGAACACACGCGTTGGTCCGTTTCTTTGTTTTTTATTTTATTGGCGGCGGGTTTGGTCCTACAAATGCACTATATCCGCATTATATAACCGCGCACTGGTAAATCCGGGCATCGCTGCACCGTGGGCCAACTTAATTGCACCCGTCACTTACACTTTTTTCGCTAGTCGAGTCGCTTAGATCTCGCGTCCGAGTCGTTTGGTGATTTGTTTTTTAAAACGCGACGTTCGTTAGAGGTGGCGAAACTTCGATTGAAACATCGATGCATCGATGTTCTTATAGTTTTGAAAAACATCGATGTTTCTTAGCGACTATCGATGTTTCTGACACATCACTAAGGAACTATGTACATAATTAAAAAACGTATTTATTATGTAAGTTATTAACTTTATTTACAAATTAAAAACCAAAAAAAATTCTTGTTTAATAAGCTAACCTCCTAAGTTGATCTCCCAGAATATAATGATTTTGTAAACTTTAATTTGATTTTAAACAAAGCTTTTGTTTTGGCCATTAAAGTCTTTAATTTAACATTTAACTCTCTTAATTTATTTAAAAACAAAAAATGTTGAAAATATTGAAGTCCATACCTCCAAATCCGTCGATAGTTCTTTCTATTCCACTTCGATTTCAGGAGAGGATGTGCTATTAATGCGTCGATAGGATAGGATAGTTTTGTTCACGATAGTTAGTTTCACATTCCTACACTCAGTCTGCAATTAATTCCTGTTCTGAATTTTATTTAATAAAGAACAAATTTCCATTTGTAATTAAAATCAAAACTAGATCTTACTCACTCCTTAATATTTTTTATTTTAATATTGGCAATTTCAGTGAAATGACCATTGAATTCCTGTTGGTGCCCACTGTACAATGTTTTCAACACTGTTTTTGAGACTGACAAGTATGAAGTTATCGATAACATTTTGAGCCTTTCGCATAAAATAAATATTTCCGGCTTTTTAAAATGGTAAGTGTAAATATCTACGCAATTGTTGCGTCTTCACAACCTCCATCCCTCCGAAAGTTCTCGCTACTGCACAAGGAGGAAAATGCCCACGACAATGCGCTGTGGGCCTGCACTTGGGGCCGCGACACCGCAGATCCGGATCCGGATGACGCGGGCACGGAGCCCGAGGAGGAGAATCCCTTCGACTTTGACAAGAAGGAGGCGCGCCCCAAGGATTTCATAGTCACCGGTGGTCTGGATGACTTGGTGAAGGTGTGGGATCTGCGGGAGGACAACACCTTGAAGCTGCGCCACAAGTTGAAGGGTCATGCATTGGGGGTCGTCTCCGTGGCCGTCAGTTCCGATGGACAGAGTAAGTATAGGGCTTCCACTAGTTAAAGGTTCCAGAGAGACCAACCTATAACAGGGGAGTAAACTCTAAGAATTCCCGACTCTTAAAGAAATATCTTTGAAACCCTATTGTAACTTTCCATCCTTTTAGCCATTGCCAGCAGTTCGTTGGACTCCACCATGTGCCTTTGGGATGCCCGTTCGGGCGACAAGAAACACCTGCTCACCTTCGGACCTGTAGATCTCTGGACGGTGGGATTCTCGCCCTGTAACAAATACGTGATATCCGGTCTAAATGATGGAAAAATCTCTATGTACAGCGTGGAAACAGGAAAGGCAGAGCAGACACTGGATGCCCAGAATGGCAAATACACGCTTAGCATTGCCTACGTAATGTTTACCAAGTGAAAAACCTTTTTTTCCTATACTTAAAAGTGATCTGTTGCAGAGTCCGGATGGCAAGTACATAGCCAGTGGAGCCATCGATGGAATCATCACCATATTCGATGTGGCAGCTGGCAAGGTGGCTCAAACTTTGGAGGGTCATGCCATGCCAGTTCGCAGTCTTTGCTTTTCACCCAACTCCCAGTTGCTGCTGACCGGTTCCGATGATGGGCACATGAAACTTTATGATGTGTAAGATAATATCTCATTCATGGAATTGATAGACCGGTTCTGATATACCATTCCCATTTTAGGACCCACTCAGATGTTGTGGGCACCCTTTCCGGCCACGCCTCCTGGGTTTTATGCGTTTCCTTCTCCGAGGATGGCAAGCACTTTGCCAGCTCCTCCAGCGATCGCAGCGTCAAGGTTTGGGACACCTCGGAGCTCAAGTGCCTGCACTCTTTCGCCGAGCACTCTGATCAGGTGTGGGGCGTTCGCTACAGCCCGGGCAACGACAAGGTGGCCTCCGCCTCCGAGGACAAATCCCTGAATATATACTACTGTCCGCCCAATGCCATTGTGTGAAACGTACAATAAAGCGTAGGTTAAAAACAAAAAACAAGCGTGATTTATTTACGGATTGCCCTCAGAGTTTGATTTAACCCGCAGGAGCGGCTGCGTGGCTTGAGTTAGCATCGTATCCTTGTACTTCTGGTCGGGTATGTACATATTGAAGGTTTTAAAGTAGTGTAGAATATTTTCTGGGGGAGTAAAGATTAGTCTGGAGTGCTTAGATGGTATCTTGGTATTCTTGAAATCTCACCAACTAGGGGCTCCTTGAGCTTGTACTCGTTGGCTATCTTATTGGCTGGCCAGTTTTCCGGATCCAGCTGGTGGTCATTGATGAACTTGAGCGCCTGGCGGAGTGTGCAATGTCCAGCGCTGATGCGCGTGGGTTCCAGGTAGCCATACTCGAAGTCATCCGGCGTTTTGCGCTCCAGGGGCAGGGGTCGCTGCTCCGCCTTGTCTGCCGCCGCTTCCGCTGCCTGGCGCTCCTGCACCCGCTTGATCTGGGGAATATATAAGGTATTATTCCTCGAAATAACTCCCGGCAACATCAACCCACAAATCGATCCTGCGAGGTTACATAAACGTTTTTCAAACGCCCATCCAAGCTGGAGTCCTTCAAATTCAGTTTGTCGACGAACTTGGGATCCACTGTGAGGGAAAAAAGAAATATTAAATTCTTCCTAATGTTCCTATTAGCTACTTTTATAACCCACATTCCAAGGTGCGCTCCATGTCCCTCAAATTGGAATCGAATTTGGGTGCCGGTGTGGGCTTCTCGCGCTCCAGGATGCGATGGGCGCGATTCTCGACATTGAAGCGATTCAGCCGGCGGGCCACCATGGAAACCACCTGTCCCATGCCGAAGTTAAGTTTTATTTACGTTATGTTGTTGAAAAATTCACGTGAAATCGAGGAAACCGAAAAAATAATGAACATAACCAAGCAGCTGTGATTTGTTTTAATAGCAGCTGATTTGTTATCGATAAGTGTTGTAAAACACCCAAGAACAGCTGTTGCTTGTAAACAAACGGAAAGTTAACTTTACCTTGATTTCCACTGATTTTGTTTGTTAAAAAACTCGAGATATGCTGCCCCTGCGATGCAGTTGGTCCCTGGCCAGGGCCAACTATGGCACCAAGGCCAGGAAGGAGCTGGTGGCTCGCTATAGCGGCGAGTTCCCGGAGAAGCTGCTCAATCGAAAGCAAAAGGTGCCCACTCACATGTATTTGGCGAATGCCCAGGCTGCCGAAAGGATTAGCCAGTACCTGGAGCCCCATTTCCAGAGCTCCGGTTGCGATACTGTGATGGAAATCAATCCTGGCGCGGGACACTTCACCCGTCACCTGCTGGACAGGGAATCACAGTTCCGTAAGATTATCCTGGTCGAGAGCATGGATCACTTTATGCCCAGAGTTCAGGAGCTACATACCCTCTATCCGGAGCGCGTGAAGGTGCACCACGGGGATTTCGTGAACCTGTGGAAGCTGGTCTACATGGACAAAATAGACGGAGGCTCCAGAGTGGCGGATCTCCTCAATGATGTGCCCCAGAAAGCCTTCACAGATGGTGAGCTTATATGATATTAAGTAATTAAGTTACCCCTAACCTTATTTTCTTGCAGATATCAACATGCTTATCTTCGGCGCCGTGGGCTCCTATCCCTTCTTCAAGCATTTGATCAACTCGCTCATCTTTCAGACCAGCCTTTTCAATCTTGGACGCTGTGAGATGATCCTCGCCATACCGCCGCCCATTTACATAGTAAATACTTTGTATGTTTTTTAAGGATCGCTAGTATCACAAATTTCCTTCTTTCAGCACGTCACCTGCAACAATGAGATTGGTTACCTCATTTACCGCTCGACCAGCGTGCTTTTTCAGATTCTCTTCGAGCACCAGTTCATTGCCAAGGTTCCGCGCGAGGATTTCCTGCCTCAGCAGACAGCCTTCAGTCCCACCAAGGGCAGCAAGCTGGTCAAAGTGCGATCCATCAACCCGGAGTACCTGTACCTGGTAAAGTTTTCACCGCGCCGTAATCTCCACGAGCTATGTCAGTCCCAGGATCTACCCGCCCTCTGGTTCTTCATAAAGCAGAACTTTGTGAGCCGGCGAAATAGGATAATACCCAATTTGGAGTAGGTAGCCAAAGCAAAACCGTAGGGCTTTTATTTCAAGATTATTATTTCGGTAGAAAATGGGTGCCTGGCTGTGGACCGCGACTGATCATAAATCCGCATGCCTCTGAATCCGTGAAGCCCACCTACCCGGATGAGTCGCCCAAGAAGCTGCCACAGTACTCGTGCCAGAGCACCTCCATGAGCACCAGGAACTACTATCCCGGCATCAACATCTACACCCAGTTCGGAGATCTCCGACCTAGTCAGATGCTGACGCTATTCAGTCAGTTCCGTCAGTGGCCCGAGTATGGCGAGAGCTCCTTCCTCGCCTCGCTGGAAAACGCGCTGCTCAAGCTGGAGACTGCCAATGATGAACAAAACCTAGAGGATGGCGTCACGTTGCCAGAGGAGGATGATGCTGAGGCAGATGAAATGCTCGAGGAAGAAAGCCCCGAACCCGCCACACCTCCCGCCAAGAGTCGCAGGAAAGCCAGTTCCTAGTTTTGGATAGTACCCAAGTACTTCCTTTAGCTTTTAGCTGTTACAGAACACATAAATTTGAATACGGAAAATCCACCATAATTTTGAGAACTGGTCTTTATTGGAATGTAATCCGAAAATCATAGTGTACCTGTTTTAAACATTGAACAAATTCGAAACCCTTCACTAGGATGTACAGCACCAAACGGAAAACACATATTAGGCACCTAATTGTAAAACAATTTATATCTCGTGTTGAAATCCTCTAGGAACACTTTCCTTGGGCCAAAAGACGACTGCCGCGGGCGCACTTTTCGGCCAGCTCGATGTAGTATTCCGGCGGAGCCTGCTCCGGCGTGTCGGATATGCGGGTCTCCAGTTGCACCGAAAGCTTTACACAGTCGATCATCAGATTGGTGGGATTCACGCCGAGCACATAGGTTGCCTCCTTGTAAGGGCAGGGATTCTCCTCGTTCTTTGTGTTGCCGAACTCGTAGCACGTTTCGCGAATCATGAAGTGTCCGTCCTTGGCACATGGATTACGTATGCACTCCGGAATAATCCGCTCCTTGTAGAGCACCAGCATCTGGCCAGGCTCACAGGGACCCTGCCTGTAGGCCGGATAGCAGCCATCGGTCTCTGGGTAATAAAGAGTGGCTAGGGGAAGTACCCAGTTCCCAGATTATTATGTCATCGTCGCCGAAGATCCATTATTGCTGCTCACCTGGTGCGCAGTCGCAGACCCAGTCGTTTTGCTTCTGCTGGTCCCCCGGATAAAGAAGCTGATGCTTGGGGCATCGGGCCGGGGAATAGAGTGGCTTGCGACCCTGGAGAAGAGAAGAATGCGGAGACGGGTGAGGGAGCCATCTGATTGATTATTGCCGATGCGTCTTCCATACTCTACCAAGAAGTCCTAGTATTTGGTATATCTTTTTGAAAGATATTTTGAAAACTTAAAATTTTTAAACTTTGGGTTTTAATAAATGTAATATTTTCCTGGATAATTTCAATGTTGTTCTAACCTGAAACTTGTGTTCTGTTAAAATTTTAATGACAATGATTTTGTTATACTGGTTTTATATACAATCTCTTTGTTTCTTGAAAATTGTAACATAATTATAAAAAATATATAAACTCTTATTTTTATGACTTGTATTACAAAAATCTCTGTACAATCTTTAAGTGTTGATTGAGAAGCCTGAACTTTTAATTTGGTAAAAAAAAATGGAACCAGTACTATTGGAAAGTGTATTTATAAGCTGGGCTTTTCTAGTTCCAGCTGGCTTTGCTTTTTATGACTTGTATTACAAAAATCTCTGTACTTACAGAGTGTTTGAGTGTTGATTGAGAAGCCTCAACTTTTAATTTGGTAAAAAAAATGGAACCAGTGCTATTGGGAAGTGTATTTATAAGCTGGGCTTTTCTAGTTCCAGCTGGCTTTGCTCTCCCAGTTCGGGGTTTGTTGGACCGTCGCATTGGTTTGCTATGTCTGCAGCTTACCGCTAGATTGGCCTTCTTCTTATCAATGTCTTGATCCTCGACGAAGGCGATTTGGGCGCGTGCAACTTTCCCAATGATCGCAAAGATCACGACGATCAGCAGAAGTCGCGTATTGATCATTGTTCAATTTATAGCTCTCTCTCTCGCTCTGTTTTGATCAACGGGTATGCAAAATCGACGATGCCGGGGGCTTTACGAGATAACACAGCGCGACTTTCCTCGGTTTCACTTTGAACATCCGGCTTTGGTTGTAAATGCGGCGGAGATCGGCTTCAGACTCAGACTCAGATCGCCATAAAATTCGCTCTGGGCTCTTTTGGGAAAAAAGCTTTAAAGCTGTTTGAGCTCTCCCTGCAAGCAAAAGGGCGATATTTCTATCGCCTGTCGTCCAGAAGTCACTTCTTAGTAACTTCTGCGCGATAGAAACGCGATAGAACACATTTTACAAAAACAAAATATACATATATCGCTTAGAAGTAACTTCCAAGTCACTTATGGACGATAGAAAGGCGATAGTACACATTTTACAAAAACAAAAAGGGTCGGGATCGCGAAGAAGTAACTTCTGAGACACTTCTGGACGATAGGAAGACGATAGTACACATTTTACAAAAGCAAAATTAGTGGAAAAAACACGAGATAAAAAGAGGTCGCGGTAATTTTCCGTTACCCCTTTTTTTCTGAACATTTTTTGGGTCTTCCTTTTGACCCACGCCATTATTTTTCGCCCGAGCGTCATTTCGTTGCGCGATTTGTCGTGTCGCCGAAGTGGCACATTTCTTCCCGACGGGAGTCACTTCCGCGATCCGAATGCGATATCGCGGACGATCGTTTTCATCTTCTAGAAGTCACTTAATAGTGCCTTCCGCGATAGAAAATGCTTGCAGGGCTATCAGTTCTGTCAGTTCGGAGGTATTTTAAGCTGACTCAAAAGAACCGGAATGAATCTAAAAATAGTTTTCAATGTTCTTCTGAAAAAGCTATTCAACATTTTTCAAAATATCAATTTGACACGTTGAAAATATCAGATTGATTTTTAAAAATATCCATTCATATCTCAATATCATTCAATATATCAAATTAATATGTAAAAAATATTAATTTATCGTAGCAACAATAATTAATTAATTACGAAAGTTAAAAAGTGTACGTATAGGGTTTTTTTTAGATTTTTAAAATATTGTAAATAAACATATTAAAAACCAAAAATAAATATTACAAATCGTTAACTTTAACTTCGCCATATTTGCTCTAAATATTTTCTAATTTCACTGTTTTAATAACATTTAACTGTGTTACCCCGAGTGTCAAAATTTCAGACAAGAAATTTTTGTAAAAAGTATTTTACGATTTTCTCGCGCTAAGCTCACCACAAAATTTGAAAAGTATGGTGTTGTCAGCACTGGCCTTCAGTTAAGCAATCGCTGCCTATCGATAAACACCCATCACCATTTTCCTTTGTCAAAATAAAAAAGTAAATAAATAAAAATTAGATTCACCTGCGAAACGAAGCAACCACACACACGGAACGGCTCAAATGGACGACGAGGAGACCTCAGGTGGGTGTGGTGACATCGAATCACTCAATTGATGCACCAGCTAACATGCTGACCATCTCAAACTGCGCAGAAATCAATTCTGTGCACGGGGAGGATGCAGATGTGCAACGGGAGGGAGATACACACACACAGGGGTTCCAGGATCAGCAGGTGGAATCGGTGGAGCAAGCTTGGAACGATGCAATAGAGGACGAGCACTCACCGCGGGTGGATGACGACTTCGAGGATCCACTGGCCATCGAGGGAGACGGGAATGCGGATGCTCAGCATGCCATAATGGAGGACGCTTTGCAGGACGACACCGCCAGCGAGGGCAGTCATCCTAGCAGCGACATGTCCCTGGAGAGTCCAGGAAGTGAGGGTCAGTAGGCTTACAGCGTTGGTTCTCCAGATTCCCACTAAATACCCTCATTCCCCACCTAGATGACTCCGATTTGGAGCGCCTGCCGCGCTGGATGATTCCACAGAACCGCCTGCGCTCCGCCGTCGACATGATGGTCTCACAGGCTCGCAACCGGGATGGCGGAATCGCCGCCCTGCTCAACCGGGACAACTTTCTGCAGCGCGTGCGCAGCATGGTCTTTAGCCAGGAGCGACGACGTAGTCGCACCAGCGAGGATACCAGCCAGGAGGCCACGGATCAGCCAGACGATCACCCGGCAGCGCCACCACCACGTCCGCCGATAGACATTGAGCTGGAGGAGGGAGTGCGCTTCGACACCAATCTGGCAGCTGAGCACTCCTACTTCGGCAACCATCTGAGCCGCGTACCCGGCGTTGACTACTTGGAGGTGGGCAGCACCCACCACATGCTCATCTTTCTGCACCAGCACATCCTGTTTCCCGGCGAGGTTTTACCCTTCATGATCGACGGCCGAATGTTCGACGAAGATATGCCCGGCCTGGACGGCCTGATCTTCGGTGTGGGCTTTCCTTTAATGCAGCCGCCGGAGGACAACCCCCATAAGTTGTACGGAGTCACTTGCCAAATCTACGAAAAGGGCGAAAGCGGTCGGGGATTGGTATTCTACAAATCCCGAGCACTACAGCGCATTGTCATCAACTGTGGGGACATACAGGGGTGAGTGGTTTCGCAACCCTTTTGATAATGTCCTTTTAACATACTGAAATTCTTTCAGCCCACCGCAGTACATTGCTCGCAATCCTACTAGCAAGTGCTTCAGCAAAGTCAAGATATTGCCGGAGTACTTTCTGCCGGAACCACTTCAATCCGTTGACATGGGATCGATGGCCAGGTTTCGGGATATTCCCTCGATGCGCGACAAATACCAGAGGTTCCAGCTTGCCAGCACTCCCTGGCCGGCTGAAGCCTGTCAAGAGTATTCCTTCGCTGCCATTGTGGAGAGCGCGCGCCAGAGGCTAGAGACCCAGAAGATAGACACCATGCCAAAATGCCCCATTCAGTTGTCCTTCTGGCTGGTGCGCAACCTCCACCTGACCGAAAAGATGATGCGGCTGACCTTTCTCACGGACTCGGTAAACACTCGCCTCCAATTGATTAAGAGCACGTTCCAGGACGAGTCGCTATTCTTCTGCCGGTATTGCAATAGCAGCCTGGCCCACTGCGCGGATCTCTTTGCCATGTCCAAGCACGGTGTGCAGACACAGTACTGCAATCCAGGTGAGTGATCAATCCAATTAACATCAACATTAAATATATATTGACTGCAACAATTTATATTCGCAGAGGGCTACATCCACGAGACGAACACCGTGTACAGGGTGATGTCCCATGCCATCGGCTACAGCGGCGAGCCGTCCACCAAGTTTAGCTGGTTCCCCGGCTACCAGTGGCACATTATCCTGTGCAAATTCTGCGCCCAACACGTCGGCTGGGAGTTTAAAGCGGTGCAGCCGAACCTGACTCCCAGATTGTTCTTTGGCTTAGCCGGATCAAGTGTGCGAATTGGAAAGGCCAGCGAAAATACGCCGGTTAATGGCAGCACGTATGTGGTGCGCAACATGCTGCGGCTGATCTCCAACGAGATGGAATGAGGCTGGCGCGTTGTGAAGCGATTCAGCTGCCAACTCTGCTGCTGGCGTCGTCCGGAGAACAATGCGGACCATCTGGGGGGACCTGTTTAATTCGTTTCACAACCACATTTTAGCAGAACCCACGGCGATTTAGGGCGTGGATGTAAACCGAAAGATTGATCTACATATGAATGCATATATGTTCTTTAGTTGAAGTAAATTATACCTAATTGATATTTAAGATTATTCGAAACTAAAGCTTCTCTGTAATAAGTTACTCTTAAACAGTGGCTTTTATTATTTAAATGGGATCGCTATATTATTTTCAATCATTAAGAAGAGCCGCAAAGGAGGTGGACAATTTCTGAAAAAGATTAAACGCACATTTTAGGAATTTATCAATAATAAGCCATAGGAATACTTACCGCCTTACAGAAGGGACACAAGCCAAAGGAGACCTCCAGGAAGGTCTTGCCCTCCATCAGCGTCTGAAACCACTCTTCCAAACAGGCGGCATGACACTTGAGAACACATTTGGGATTGTCACAGGACACGAGGGGCACATCGCCATTATCCAGGCGATAGGCAAAGCAAATGTTACAGCGCAACTCCTCGTTATCCTCCTCATCCTGCTTGGGGCCATCAGAACAGTCGGGCATGGGGAAGTAGCACAAGTCGAACATTCGCAGCAGGTTCTTGTGGATGTCCAGCTCGGAGTCCCAGTTGCCTAGGCCATCGCTGAGTACGTAACGCAGTTCGGACACCTCATTCGTGGGCCCTATGATTTTCAGAGCCATGGATGCGATGCAGGCAAAGGGATCAGTGATGGTCAACTTCAAATAGACGCGATCCTTGAGAGGAAAAACGCGTGTGTTGTGCTTGGTGGTGATGGGCGACGGCTGGAGCACATGACATAGCTCGTCGATGTCCATGAAGTTGTCGTAGAAGGGACGCAGTTCCTCCAGGAGTTTGCGGAAAAGGACTAGGACCTGCTCTAGTGTTCCCGCACTCTTGGTCAGTATTTCACCCAATGGTATGCATTCTGGAAGGCTGTGATCTTTCAGGCGTAGGGAGGGAACCGCCAGCTCCAAGTAATGCTGCTCAAAGTCGCAGAATTCGCAGATACGAAGGATTGTGCAGTCCTCATCAATTTGCATGCAGTACTCCTTGGATTTGCACAGTTCTAGGATATCGGAATAGACGTCCCCCTGCTGCTGTAATTCCTTTGACGTTGTTGGGACTTTCTTGGCAGGAAGAATCTTTCCCAGATTGTCCAGCAAGTCCTCCAGAAGCCAGTCATCCTGTAGCTTAAGGTTATCCGATGTATACAACTTATACACCAAGCCTTCCTGCACATACAGCTGCAAACCATGAAGAGCTGGGTAGTGGGGTAAGTAAAGCTTGAGGCTACGCCACACTCCCTGGATTAAAGGATTATCATTACTTTGGCGGGGAATATTTTCTGTACTCTCTACTTACATCACTGCATAGAACTCCTCTTATGATGCAATAACCACTTGGATTGAGTTCCGCCGTCAGACCAGCAAACTTTAGCAGCAGGAGACGCTTCACATCTACTTCCACAGTGTCCATTACTATATTTTTTGGCTAAGTTAAGCTTGATATATCTTTTGTTTACCTTTTTTGAACTACCTTAGCTAGAGATGGTATTATTCCGATGACATCGATGGCGCCAATCGAGATCGATAACGAACCAATCGCCGGCTAATTTAAATTTGAATGCTTGTCCGAATAAAGTTTAAAATGAGGAGTTGATTAATCGAATTTAGCGGGCTTTTCCCACTTTGTTTACATATTAACCCCATAGCTGCATTACCGGCTATTTGGCCATAACATTGCAGTTTCGACTCTCACAACTTATCAGCCAAATTTACGTTATTTACTGATTTGAATTGGCTCTGTTTGCTCTTCGTCAGAGCACAACACCTGCAGGCCTCACTGATTTCTTTTGTAACACCTGCGTGGCGGCCCCGTATCAATAGCCTGATAAACTGCTCTCTCAAACCGTTGGTCATCGCTCGGACACGGGCTATTTAAGGCTCTCCACCTGTCCCACCGATTTCATTCACGGCTATCATCCCGGTGCGCGCGTTCTCAAGCTATTTTCTATTCGCCAGACCAAAGATTAAAGGAGTTTCCCCGAGAAAAATGCTGAAAATCGTTGTAACTTTGGCTTTAGTTCTGGCCACAGTCAGTGCCACCAATGTCCAGCAGTGTAAGTAGCTTAATTTCCTCTTACTCGGTCACTAGGACATCCTAAACTTTGAACTTGGGCTTTAAATAGCTTTGTCTACTAAAGTTGATTCATGGTTTTAGGTCCTATACTGGTGATTCATTTTACAGACGTGTTCTAAGCATAATCTCTGTGAAATGCTATAAACTATAGCCAAAAATAATTTTGAGTGAATATAAAAGTCCTCAAGAGTATCTCTTGGCTAGGTTGATATGGCTTATCAGCTTGCGCCCGCTAATCTAGTCTTTTTGTTAAAAAACCATAGCCTACTTATAAGCTCACCTGTTGTTTTTCTTTCAGGCAAAAACAAGCCGTTTCCACTGGATGTGAATATTCAGGATTGCGAAGAACCACCTTGTGTTGTATATAAAGGATTATATGCCGTGATGGAGGTGCACTTCCTGGGCAGTAAGTTGAAGATTCTATATCCATAGTTAAACACTTCTTACCCCGATCTCTTACAGATAATAATAATATCAAGAGCATCACGGCCAGCACAACGGCAAAAGTATTGGGCATGAATCTGCCATATGCTCTGCCAGAAGAGGTTTCCGATGTGTGCAGAAATCTTTTATATGGCGCCATCTGTCCCATCGATAAGGACGAGGATGTCACCTACAGTTTCAACTTCTACGTGGAGCCTTCGTTCCCGGAAATCACTGCGGATGTCACTGTCACACTGAACGATGCCCAGAACGAACCGATCACATGTTTTGTGGTGAGCTGCAAGATCCGGAAGGGACCCACTGCACTGCGGGACGAATACCTATTGGACTGGACGAACCCCAATTCCCTATAATCCGACGATGTACTCAACTCCACCGATTTGGTCCGACTGAATGTTCCCACTTATTTGCAAATCAATAAACTCAAAACTCTTGCAACGATAACCGTATTTGTTTACCTTGACGACGTCACGGATTCCAATGTACCCGTACAATCAGTCGTCGGGTTAACAAATATCTAGGCCCGCTGATAAGATATCCACCCAAACTAATTGATATACAGTCACCAGTGACGTTGCTTTTTGCACCGAAAATCCAGTAATTTATTTCCACTGATTCAGTAGCAAAGTTGCCAATAAAGTCGTCGTGATAAACATTTATTGACCGCCCGAAGATCGACCATATGGTCAAAAGTTGGAGCTCCGTGATAAGGCGCTAACCGTCTTGCTGGGTGCAACTGTACACTTGGAGCAATTCTACCTAAAACACTATATTTTCTGTGAACTAGTTTGTGGAGATTATTAAAGTGATTGCGGCTAGATTTAATCATAATGAGAAGTGTTTCCATAGAACCTTATCACTTATGCGCACATTTTGTGGGGTAATTCCTGAAGCCCATATAGTCTATTTTAAAGCTAGATTAACAGAAATTATGGTATTATATTTTGGGAATACGACATTTAAATGGGAAAACTATTTTGGATATATGGATTACTTAATTGGTAAAATGATTCTTAAATTTGTTTTATGAGCACATAGTATTTCATAGGGTTATTTCTGAAGTCCATACAGTCTATTTTAAAACTAGATTAATATCAATTTTGTTTTTTTTTTTATATATATACTATATTTAACTGGAAATACCATTTTGGATATATAGATTACTTAATTGGTAAATTGAATTAAATAGTGATAAGGTTCCTTTAAATTATTTTATAAACACATAGTATAGGACTACCCAATTTTAAATTCATCTTAAAAAGTATTAACTATTAAATTTTTTAGTACAATTTTGAATTTTTATAAGCATATATTTATATAGTTAAAATTTGTTTAGTATTTATTTAAGGCCAAGGTGACACGGATGTTTCTTACAGTGCAACATACGGTGAATATAAATCAGATAATGTGGGTGAGTGTCGGGCTATGGGAAACGGCCGTTGATAGCCCGGTACATTTCTCTTCTTCTTCGCATTTTTCTTGACCAGGTGTGTTAAAATAATCAGACTTGAGATTTGTGAATTATTATTTGATTCGATTATTGCTTTTCGGCCACTTGAGTTCACACCTTAATGGCTGCGTGTGCAGATAGCGCAGGTGGCCAATAGAATGCCTTGTAATACGAGTCTTACAAAATGCCAGACACCGAAGTTTGTTTTGGATTTCCCAACCCATGAGGAATCGCATAAGATGTACTTAGGAAAACCACCCTCATATGTGGGGGTAAAGCTTTTAAAATTTTATTAAATATTCATGAGACATCGTGACTGAGCTTAGCGATGAATTTTAGAAAAAAAAACGAATGGTATATCACAGTAATTTAAACCAATTGCTGAATAACGTCGCCACAACTTCAGTTGAGATAATCCAGTTCGTAGACCGTATTGCCGCCATTACCCTTGACCACCTTGATGTCGCACACGAAGCACGTGGCAATCTCTTTGTCCTGATCCACCAGATAGATCTCGATCTTCACGCCGATTTCGGGATATTCTCCGATGGGAAAGCTGAACAGATAGGACACATCCTCGGTGGCATATAGTGGGCAATAGGCGCCGTACTGGAGATTTGGACAGACGGCAGCCACATCCGCGGGCAGTTCATAGGGCACCGTGATGATTCCGAGGGTGGTGGCCTTCACCAGAGTTGTCAGCTCGGTGATGTACTTATCCACGACAAAGTCGATCTCGAATTGCTGCGTCGATCCCTTGACGATTTGGCAGGGTGGTGTCACGCAGTTATGCACACGCACCTCCAGCGGAAAGGGTTTATTTCCAGAGCCTAAAAGGGTATTAGTGTTATAAAGATGGGTATTATGAATTCCTTGGTAGTTCCACTTACATTGCTTTACCTCCGTAGCGGGATGCTCCTGCTGGGCTGCTACCAGCGAAAGAAATCCCAGTGAGATCAGAATCAACGCCTTGACTAGCATGTTTCTCAGTTCGAATTGATTTCGGCCAACGGTGCCCACATCGTTTTTATAGCCAGATCCGAACTGTTCCTCGGCTAAAACGATCGGATTTTGCCTATCTAATCGGCCCACTGATTTCCTCACTCGGAATTGATTTAAGGTAGTCGGTTTTTTGTGGGATCAAAAGGTTTCTGCTACAACACCTCCTAAGTCTCATACTCATAATGGATAATACTACTATTGCTGTAATATTAAGAAATAATATAACTATTTAGCAATGACATATAGACAAAACAGTCTAAAAGGTAAATAGGACTTTAGTTAAAAACCAAACTATCTTTAAATCCAAAAGGTTAATGGGATTTTAATTAAAAACCTCATATTATAAAGATGGAAATCACCCAATAACTAGATACACCTTTTCTGCGTACTCAAATAAAGACCTTGCCAATACCAATCTGTATATCAATTCACATCATTAGAGCCGCAATCCGAACGGATCGTAAAATTATGAAATCGGGCAGCAGCATTTTATCACTTCATCGCCAAGTTCACGGGACCCTGGACCCACAAAGGAACGGTCCAAAATAAATCCCAGAGCACTCCGCAGGCAGGCCACTAAGCCTCTGATGGCAATGGAAAAACCCACAGACATTTGTGAATCGGCCAAAGCCACTGACAATGGAACTTCTGCGGGGCAGGAAAATGTGCGAGTATAAAGGAAACGGACGAAGAGTAAGCTGGAAAGCATAAGACCCCCTCTGGAACTCCACCCACCCAGCACTCAACGGTTGGCGAATTTGCCAAAAGGTAAGAAGAGCGTGGTGAGATTGAAGAGTTCTGGGATTTCGGAATCAAGTCTACTTTGTAAAAACTTTTCCAGCAACTTTAAATATTTTAGTCTTGTTATAAATAATATTTGTTTAGCCCTCGAAAATAGATATAGAAAAACTTTATTTGTAATTCAAAATATTACATTTACATCCAGACTTTCAGAGATTAAATATCAAGATTTCGGGAAAAATTTTATTTTGAAAAAGGGTGTACAAGAAATAAACCACAATTTCCAGAAACGTTTTTTATTTTAAGCTCATTTGAAATATTATTTGTTATATCTATAAAATAAATTTATCTTAAAGAAGTATACACTAATAAAATGTATACTTAGTATTTTGATATATGTTATGCACATTTTATACTCATAACTAACTTTATAGTTTTTTGGATATTAAATTATACAATTCGTAACCATTTTTTTGCAACATATTATTTGCTACCCTCGCCAATATTTTGCAACATTTCGGATGGTTGGTGGTGACTTGCCATGTGGACGGCCTCAGCGCAGCATGAGATTTCCTCAAAATGCTTTTGAACTTGCCACCAACCCACCCCCTTTTTTTCGCCCGTCCAGGAACTGTCGTCGCTCCTCACATGTAATTGTTGTGACATTATTTAATATGTCAAAGCAATGGAAAATCCGGCAGGACAAAAAATATCCCCGACATACAGCCACACACGCCAGAAATGGATCTTAGGGAACCGCAATATTTGATTAGCATCAGGCTGATACGGGAGTCCTGATACATTGATTCCGGGAATCTATTTTCGGTGTCATCTAATGCAATTATCTGGGCCGGAAAATCTGATACCCAAATACTTTCGCAGGCAAACATTTCCACTTGGCTCGGCTTCCGTTTTGCACTTTTGGGTGTTCTCCATTTTTGCATATTCCCAAATGTATTTCACGGATGTTCAGCCTCTCTTTGATGTGCCTTTTTTACGGGGAATCAATAAGTGGGGGGGGAAAAGCGGAACTAAGAGTTTGATTATTGATTTTTGGGTCGAAAAGTAGGCAACATTTTTTACCTCGCTGAGCTTTTAGTTGAATAGACTGGTTATTTCGAGCCCCGCCCAGAAACCCTGCTGCCCGCTGCTAACTCAATTAGTTCATCAAACCAAGTCAGACATTAAATGCCAGCGCCAAAGCCAAACAATTTGTCACGCCAATCCTGTGGCCTTTCCCCCGACAACCCATCAACCCAAAAAACCCAACCTCCCCCGTCACCCAAATGTCTGTTCTATTTCAATTTGATATTTGTTTGCACGTAATTCAATACAGAACGACAAACTGACAAACTGGCGCGTCCATTGTGTCTCAATTAGGCGTCAATTTGATTTTCGTGTTGTTAATTTTTCATTACATTTTTGGAACTGCCGTGTGTTGTCAATTAATAAAGGAATTTTCGGAAGGGCACCCCCAATTGCCCATGAACCCTTGCCCTTTTTCCCCCTCAACAGGTGCTGCCAAAGGGGTCAAGAACCAGTGCTGCCCATTATAATGCTCCATTACCATTTTAATTCTTTACATTTTTTCGTTATTAACTATCTTTACATAATCAGTGGATAATGCAAATGGGTAACTATTTCAATATGATTTTTAAGACATTTTTGTATACAGATAATTCAAAGCTTTACGGAAATGGGTTTCCTTGGCAGCACTGGTCAGAACAACCCCTGCAACCCTGTGTGTAGTTACAACTATCCGAGTGCATTCAGCTGTTTGTATTTTAACAAGGAAAAATCTATGATTGCTTGTGGTCAACCAGGTGACCAACTGGCCTTGAGATAATTTTTCCACACTTTCCACCTGGAAAATTTTGAAGCGTGGGGCTGTGGAGGGCGAATATTTCTCGCCCTGCTGCACCCTTTGATATCCCAGCACTGAAGTATCATTTGGCAATAGCAATTTGCATATGCCGTCATGCAAAAATGTTTTTTATTAAATTTTTCCAGCATGTTGAAAGCGGGCAGGGATGCTAATTAATTGCTCGGCGCCCCCTGAAAAGACTGTTCTGCTTTTGGCACTGTAATTAAGTGAATGCGAAACTCATGTTTCCCGAAATCCGAAGGAACATGCGTTGCAACAAGTTCTCTCTAGCTGTTGAGTAATTTTCTCCCGACGTGTTGGCATTTAAGACCATGTCCTGCCCTTGTTCCCTCCTCACCTTTTCCACCTGGCAACGCAATTTCACCTGAGAAATGTGCCCACTTCGGGCGAAAAGAAGTTTGCTTAATTTGCATAAATATGTGCCAGTCGCTCTCAATTTCTGGCTGCCTGCGTATAATTAAATTGTTAGCTGGAAGCCTTGAGTTACATAATTTCAGAGCTCGGCCTTTCATCCATAATTCCGTTTCGGCATTGATGGATACCAAGTACAAGTCGGAATTCCAAGGAAAATGCCTAGTGGTTTCCCTGGAACTGCAAATAAGTTGGCTTTCAAAGGTAGATTGCATTGAAGTGATTGTGAAATGTGAGAACATGTTATTACAGAAATGGTTGCAAAGTTGAAATACTTTAGGTTAAAACAAAATGCATTTGAATTCGGTTTACATTTGGTATTTAATATTTACTTATAACTGTTAGAAACGTAGAAATATTATTCACTTAGACATTTTTTATTTTTTCTCAATTATTAAATTTTAAATTTGAATATCGAACAAGTTCTTCGATTTTAGTATTAAATGTTTTTAATGACGTGAAATGTAAATATGTTAAATACTTTAATAAATATTTTAAATATTGGTCATTTTATATAATTGCTGAAACATCTTAACAGTTCCATCCCTTATAGGCATAACCTATTCAAAGTATCCCCTAAAACTAAATTAAAACTTCATTAACGCTTAAATTAATTATAAAAATTCAAATTAAACAAATATTTCGGCCAATTGAATGCTCAAGTTTCCTACCCTCCCTAAACCTCCAAAATCCCGGCAATCATTTACTCATTTACGCAAGAACGTAAACATTTTAAAATCAATTGCTGGCGGGGCGAAATCGCTTAGCTAATTTGCATATAAAACAGTTGAATTTGCGAACAAAATCAGGAAATATTGATGAAATTTGGGCACCCCTTGACGGCGGCTGCTGTTTTTCGCCCTCGACAAGTCAAGTGGGTGTAAGAAATTGTGTAAAACTTGCTACAAATTGGCTATGCATATAAATTGATGTTAATGTCGATCGGCGGAGGGTTGCTATAGGCTATAGCTATATATAGCCCATTGGCCTGAAAGTATGCAAGGAGTGGATGATGTCGCAATCTGGTAATCTCGTAATCTCGGTTGACGAGTTCGTTCCACTAAATCATCGCTAATCGCTCGCTAATAATAATGTCTTCATTGACCTGCGTGCAAATGCACTCAAAATGGTCAAGAACTCAACAGGTGTGCGTTTTTGTTGTCCTTCTTATCTGGGCCAAAGTTAGTTGACTCTGCACTCGTCCAGTTCAGATGTACTGGCTACAATATAATACTTATGGATGCCATTAAGCCTCCTTTGGGCCCATGAGTCATATAGGGTTTTGGGGAACCAGTAGGGCAATAATGCTTGCCTTGGATGATTTACCATTATTTTCTGTCTTGAGCACTCGATACGAATAAAAAAGAGTTTCTAACATATTGATAAACTAAAACGGGCTTAAGTGTCTTATAGTTGTTGATACTGATCTAAATAATCAAAGGGGTTTTTTAGGTTTCTTCAAAAGACTGTTTCTGCATAATTGTTTCCTCAAAAAATGCTCACGTTTATTTAAGGTTTTTTCCGTTAATCACAATTAAAATGATAAGCAATTATTTTAGTGCTAGAAATGTTCTTAGGATGCCTCTAAGTGCGATTAAGACGTAATAATCGCCGTAAAGTCAAAATCAAACGTAATGTTAGTGCAAACGTTCAAAGCCCAAATTCGATTAGATTAATGGCCGAGTGCAGGAGTACCAACTAGGCATTTTTGGTATAAATACCCCTGCGATTAGTGAATCTGGAATACAATATCATTAGTGCTTTCAAAGTAAACATCAGTTACCAAAAAACTCCTGGAATATGTATAGCTTCAAGAACTTCTGCCTTTGCCTAGTGCTTCCTCTCATGTGGACTTCGGTCACTGCTAACACTCCAATTAGACAATGTGAGTTTAGCTTAAGGAAACCCTTTAAATCATAAACTAACTTTGCATAATTTAAATTTCAGGTGCCGACAGCAGCTATCCTCAACCCCTGATGGTGCAAATCGATAATTGCGACGCCTTGCCCTGTGATTTGTGGAAGGGAACCGAGGCCAAGATCGACATCCAGTTTGTTGCCAGTAAGTTATTTTTATAATGCTTCTTATAATCTATAAATAAACCTTGAATTCCTTAAATAATTTATAAAGATAGCTAATATACCTACAGATTCAATAAAAAGATAAGAACCATTTTTTATTTCACAATAGAATTTAAAAACAATCCACATTTCAAAATAAACAATAAGAAAACTATTTCTACAACTAAAAATCTAAACAAAAATTTATTGTTCCTAACACAATTTTAAAACATTTTTAGAAAATTCATAACAAAAGTATTAACATTTTCATATATTATAAACATTTTTTATAATATTTTTCATATATTAAGATATGTTATACAAACATTTTTATAATATATGCAAATTGTAATACTTTATTATCATCCTATGATATATAATCATCGCCTTTCTTCTCTCTTTTTAATAATTTGATTATAAAATGTGAATATTCCAACAATATATCATTCTATGATACATAATCATCGTCTTCCTTCTCTCTTTTTAATAATTTGATTATAAAATGTGAATATTTCAAAAATATATGACATATAACATTCTTTCTCCACTGTTCATTATAGATCGCAATACTATGAAAAAGTTAACGGCCGAAGTGCACCTGACCTCACTGGGAGTGACCATTCCCTATGACCTGGAAGCCTCCCGCGGCAACGTGTGCTCCAACCTGCTCCATGGAGCCTACTGTCCCCTGGATGCTGGCGAGGATGTGACCTACCAGTTGCTCCTCCCGGTGACCAATAACCAGCCCGAGGTGCCCACGCGCCTGGAGGTGCGTCTCCTGGACTCCGATAATGGAAATAGTGTTGTCTCCTGTTTCCTGGCCGACACACGGGTCAAGAAGCCCAGTTCGGGGGCTTAGAAGAGTCCTCCTGCTATCAGGTTAATTTATAGATTAGGCCAAGACATTGTATCAATGTTTTGGCACTGAACATGGGCAAATGCCAATTAATAACGCGTAAGCTGTTGGCACTTAAGCCCGACAAACACTATTAGCAGTTATGAATAAATAATTAGGGGAAAATATTATAAATAATCGACATGAACGGCTGAGTTAATTACCCGGGTGGGCGTGTGTGGGCCAGACTACTCCGGCTTAGCCTGACCCGGCTCACCACCCTCGACGAGGGCGCCATGAATCGGCTTAATTAAATGACGCAGAAAATTACGCAGTTCTCGGGAAGAAGGAAAGATCCTTGGTGGTAAGGGTACCCAGGTGGGCGGAGATGCATGCGGTTTTGTTCTCGGCCCCTTTTCACAAGACTCTAAACTTTCCAGCGCTCCAGTTAACCTCCATTTACACGCACAGCTCCTATGGCTTCCTTCCGGCGCTCAAAAGCTAATTGGCTTTTCAACACTTTGGAGCTTCCTGCTGCTGATGGGGTCTAATGAACAAGCCCTGATGGCAGCACATATCCGACGGTTAGCTAATTGAGTCGTTGACTAGGTGGTGACATATGGCTAGGAACTACAAGTTCATTCAATTGGCTAACAAATAGGTGATGGATATTGTAATTTCCGCGTAACCATTTGGGTAAAATTAAAATAACTTAAAAAAAAAAAGGTAATAATCATGTGAGTATTAACAATCTTACGTCAACAACAAAATATATAAATAGTTAACATATTACTGAAGGCCAAACCATGACTCAGCCAAAAAAAAAACACTCGTCATTTACTTTACTTGTTGAGGTACAGATATACCGGGACTTAACCATCCGAACCGATCCCATGATGATAACAATTAGCCGAATTATGCATAATTAAATAAAACCGAACTCTTTTTAACATTTAGTTAGCTGTGGAGTCATACTGTTAAAGAGTGATGAAAGGATCTGGTGTTTATTGCAAAATGAAAGTCGTTGGGTTCGGTTGGTTTTTGGCTGCTACTTTAATAAAACTAGCCGTTGCTGATCCGAGTTCCTATATCACTGAATACAGTTCGAGTCCGAAGGTGGGTAATACTTGATGGATGATAACATGAACTAATCTATTCCTATAATTTAGAAAGTAGTAGCTGCCATAAAACATATCCATGTCTTTGGAGAATCGAACTACATGAGGGTCAAGGCCTACATCCACGATGATCGCACCCACTTCGATCTCTATGTCCAGATGCTCCATGAGCTGGGCAGCAACCATCTCATAATGAACATAAAAGTTCGCGTTAAACCCGATGGAACTAGCGTTTTCGTGCCATTATTCGAACTTAGGCGCATGAACTTTTGTGAATTTCTCAGCGAATATAACTCGAATCCGGTGATGCATTTTATGTTCAAGAAAAACATCAATCTGATCGATATCATCGTGTGTCCCGTCCGCGTGGGAAACTATTCCTTGCTAAACTCCGATGTGGCTGGAAGTATGCGGGCGCAAGGTATCCATAACGGCACCTATAAGTTCTTTGCCGAAATCGTCGAGGAAATCGGAGAGATTGCCAAAGTTTTTGCCCTACAAGTCACTTCGATGGTGTATATTGTAGACAAGGAACTGGAGTGCCAAACTGGAAGAAATGCTATAGTTTGTGTGTAGGATTCAATACTTTAAAAAAATCAAGAAATTGATACCATAATATATTCTGGTGTTGCGTAAATCATGTTCTTATGAAATTTTACCACATAAAATATATTATTTTAGGAAATATGAAGTTTGATAAAAAAATAAAGTTATTTTAACAGAAAATATAAAATAATAAATATATACAGTGTTTTCAAAATACTATTTTGACTTATAATTATAATTATAAAAGTAAAACCCCTGGATATTTAAAAAAGACGTCTACAATAATTTTGATGTTTCTAAATACTATCAATATTTTTAAATTTATTATTAATTATTAAATTTAAATTAAATAGGGATTTTTTAGTCAAACGCAATATAAAAACACAAAACACTTGGCCACTTCAGGGTTAACCATTGCTGAGAATGGGTTCATTAATTAAATGGCCAACATTAGGCTTCAGTGGGGGATGGACCATGACCATCTGATGATCGCCGCCTGATGATGGGGTCATTGCGAAATGAACTTCGTTCGACTAGCGTTGTTTTTTTCGCTGTTTCAAATTATAAATGGGAACGCAACCAAATCTTTGTGGGATGAGGATGAAGAGGAGCAAGCTCAGGTAATAAATACATTAATGAACGTACGACCTATAAAAGGGGCCCAACACTTTTCAGAAACCCATCCTGCGCATCCATCACATCAACATCTTCGGGGACTCTCGCTATATGAAGGCCTTGTCCTATATCAACGATAGTCGAACCCAATTCAGCATTACGGTTTCCCTTCGCGAGGAGCTGGGCAGTAATTTCCTGACCTTCAACATAAAGCTGCGTGTTAGACCCTCGGGAAGGGAGATTTTTGTGACCCTTATTCAGATGAGGGATCTTGACCTGTGTGGATTCTTCGCCGAGTACTCGGGGAACCCCATGATGAAGTACTTCCTGCAGTCGGAGATGCAGTTGAGCGACATCATCGCATGTCCTGTTCGCGCGGGAAACTACTCGCTGAATAATGTCAGCGCCAAGGATATCTATCCGCAGGTCCTGCAGAACGGCACCTACAAATTCTTCGTGGAGGTCATCGAGGCAACGGCCGAGAAAGTCTTTGCCCTCCAGGTGACCACCGAGATCCGAGTTCCAAGTGCCCCCGAATAAACATTGCCAACAATGGATGTATAATTACAGGATAAGTGTATGTGCGTTTTTTTAACCCCCGTCTGCATTGTAAGCGGATTGCTGTCCCTTCGCCCTCGAATTTTCCGCATTTTCCACCGCCTCAGTTTTTCCATTGTGCGTCATTCGCTTCGGAGCAGGGAACATATTGAAAATCGTTTAAAGTGCATGCCCGATTATGGTGATTATCCTTAGAATACAGAGACTTGCGTGTGTGCTCTTCTTCGGGGGGTTTCTTTTGGATTTCCCGCGGGATCCTTGCGGTTTTCCCCGAAGCCATATGTGCAATTTGGCCATAATTAATAGAAAAACAATATGTTCAATGGCCAAGCGATACACGTAACTATGCCGCAAGTTTGGCTAAAGTATTCCAGCCGTAAGCCACTAAAACCCTTTCAAACATCAATGTGTTAAAAAGCAATGGTAATATGATACTTTAATGGAGCTTGAAATTTTCTTGCCCCCCCGTTAATTAAAATCCGTAATGCGGTTTTCAGCGAGTATTATTTTCCATAGAGAATTTTTTATTGGAAAAGGGGTTGCCTGACATGGGTCACACACCCTGCGATCCATAATGCCTTTCTTAACGCACAATCAAATCACTTTGCAAATTCAATTTGGCAAAAATAATGCGAGTATATAGATCTCAGAGCTCGGGCGCAAATGGAAATCAAAATTTCAATCTCAACAGGCGGCGAAGGGAAAATTCCAGCAAGTTGGGGAAAATTGAAAGGAGGAGGGGTACTTGAAGTACGCGAAGTGCCAATGCCTGCTATCGAGTGTCGCACTTATGTGTGACCTTTGCAAATTCAATTTGTCGCCTTTTTATCTATAAACATTTTCTATTAGCCTCTGTTGTCAGCACAGGGGGAAGGTTTTCCAATTCGATTTGACACAAGGAAGAGGTCACTTACCCACACAAAGTATATTTAAAGAAATTGGCATTTGGCTGGAAAATACTTGAGCTAATCCGCTGGGACAGGTCATCGAAATTAGAGCTCCTTAGCTTTTGTCCAGGAAAATGGTATATGAGAATTGAGTTCCCATTTCGAGCTGCCTTCAAAGCAACTTTAAAATGCAGCATGGGCCATTTTTCTGACAATTAAAAAGGCGTTGAGTTGGGCAATTAAACACACGAACCTGCCTCGAAAATAATTCACTTAAATAACGCAATGTTGCGTAATTCAGTTTCACAGTTTTGTAATTAAAAGCATTTGCATAAGAATCGCATCGAGCGCTGGGCCTCGGGCATACTTTCATGCCACTCTAATTAAAGGCTGCCCTCGGCTCAGGACCCCGATTTGCTGGCCAGGACTTTGGGTCTCCCCAAAGGTCATCAACGTCTCCGACGAGGCGACTCCGCTCCCTCGCCTTTGAATTGGTAGTGGGAAATATGCAGTTGCGTTCATGGTTTGTCAATAGCGTTTTGTCCTTTGCGTGGCCTACAGGAAGCCTTTAATGTTGCTCCAAAGTGCCATTCAATCGGTCTAGAACTTGGACAAAATTAAGTTGTTGGTCGAAATTGAGGGCGAAAAATAAATATTCCGTCGTATTTGGAAAATGAAAATATTATTTTCGTTCATTTGCCATGACATTCGGATAAGCAGTGGCTTATATTACAGAATAGTATATTTGTAAAACATAAATATAAATTACCTCTATAATCATCAAAGGTGGCTAATTTTACCATAACTTTGGATTAAAGATTATATATTCTATAATATCAATTCATTATTGCAATCGGATAAGCAAATGCTTATGTTAAAAAGCCTCATATTTATATAAAAAAAAAAAATTACCTCTATTAATCAGCTAATGTTGCTGGCTTTAACATAACCAATGTGTAATTAAAATAATAAAGAACGAATAAATAAAATTAGTCTTTGGATACCAAATTACAATATCGATTCGGAAATTAAAATAATTATTTTCAAATTTGACTACAAAGTAAATGCATATCAATATTTTAGAGTTTCCCGATAGTGAGATACCCATCCCAATTTTATGGCTGTTATGATTCCTACACTCAGAAATAATATACTTGATTTAAGGGTACTCACTTTAATTTAAGGAATAATGAACTCAAGCACGGGCGTATAATCTCGGTGTTTATACTGATTAAAATTATATATAATTAATATATGCAGATTTAAAAAGCTTTCTATATTTGTTATGGGGACAATATACTCTGTAAGTCTGCAAGTAAGGGATATTAACAGCTAATGCTATTTCAGGTTAATTTTTTCATTCAATGAACTGCGAACTGCTGGACAACGATGAAGCTAGAAAAAAGTCCGTTCAGAGTGTGGTCATATGTGGTCATCATCTTGTTCCTCTGCGATTCGGAAGCTCTATTTAAATTTACCAACATCAAGTGTACTTGTTATGAAAAGTCGTTCTGTGAGCTAAAGCGTTGTGAATTAAAGGTATTGGGTCGCGGCATTGTGGGTCTTTTTTTGCATGCCCAGGCCAATCAGCTGCCCATTAAGACCTCGTCGGTAAGTAAAATAATCAGGTGGTTTCTATATAATTATAATTACCTGATTTGCCAGTGCGTTCTCACCTTGTTCCGAAGATTTAATGGGTACAGGCCATTTCTCTACAATGTCACCGTCGATATTTGCAGCTTTCTGAAAAACCGAAAGCGCTATCCATTTTTCAATTTGGTATACGATGGTATACGGAACTTCAGCAACATAAATCACACCTGTCCCTATAATGTTGGTATTATATCCCACTACGTTTCGTAATTATATGCCATTTTCTTAAATTTCCAGCATGACATAATAGTGAACCGAATGGTACTGAATGATAATATGATGGTCAAGGTTCCTGTACCGAATGGCTTTTACAAACTCAAGTTTAACCTGAAAACAGATGGCGTTTGGAGAGGAGAAGTTGAAGTCCATGTGGAGGTTAATTTGGGATTCGATCGCTAAAGAATTAGATGTATCAGCTCAAACATAACATATGTACTTAGCAGATAAGATCTATTTGTTTGCGTTTATCAATCACATTCAATATAATCTCCGGTTCAATGAAGCATGTAGGTTGGATATTACCTAAATCCACACTTAAAAAAAAGCACCTATAAAAAGTAATATTATATCAGATTATATGTTTATTACTTTATCTATAAAATAAAATTTGGTGTTTTAAAATATTTAAATATTTTTTTTTTTATAAATCAAAATGTTTGAAAATAACTTTTTAGTAGTAAAGGGAATAAATTATTAATCAATAAAAAGTCAATTAATAAAGATGAAATCATAATCTAGATTAAAATACGTCATGAAGAACATTAAGCCAACAAAAAAATATTATAATTATCTATAATACGTTTTTTTATATATCTGTTTTCTGCATTCCAGTGTAAATTTAATTCCGAGTGCGTGGCCAAACAAATCGCAAATCTATGTTCAAAAATCATATGAGCCTAATTAAGAGCCCATTACCCAACCCTCGCTGTGTAAACAGACACCGCCGACCGCAAGTCAACCAACCAACTCGTGAACCCACCCTCTGGGCAAATGAAAAATTCGAGGGGATGAGGCGGTGTTTTTGAACAACATGTTGCGGGGTGCTCCGAATTGTTACGTGTGTAATCCGACACTTGGACGAGAACACCAAACCATTCCAAACCATACCATACAATACCATACAATACCATGCCACCTGGGCAATTAGCCCGTGAAATCTCCATGCAAATGAGTGCAAACGGTTTGGCGCTCTCGTTAAGAACATTTCCTTAGACAAGTGTCAGGAGCAGGCGGACCCACAAAGGCCGGAGCTATGCTAATGAGCCCCTGACAGGCTGACAATTAGCCGGGGGCCAGGAAAAGCCGCAAACTGAAACTTGTTGACCTTGTTGCCACAGCAGATCTTGGCCAGGCTTAAAACTTAATGAGCCATATTTTTTTAAACATTTTTTCCGCCCTTTATTGAGCCGAAAAGCCACTGTTTCATTCGGTTGTGCGGCGGAGTATAAAAGTTCGTAATTTAATTTCAGTTTATTAGCAGGAATTGTTTATGACGCTGCTGCGGATGAGACTGCTCCTGGTGGCGTCGCGACGCAACAATTTAATTAAGTTTTCGTAGACCGTTTCACTAATTAATTGCATTCAGTTGCAATTGAAGACAGGGATGGATAGTCAAGGATAACTTCTAAATATGATACACTTACCCCCTTATCCCCCTTAATTTTGAATAAAAACGGTTTAAAATCGTAAGATATTATAAAGTTCAACGAAATTATTTATTATTATAGTATGGTACAAAATAAACACAATTTTTTAAAGAATATTTTATGAGAGTTGGCAATTTTTACTTTAAGTAAATAAATATTATTATTATTAGGTTTTTATATATTCTGTAGAAAAATTCTAGAATATGTATGGAAATCTAGAAAAATTCTAATCAAATTTCATAGTCCCTGTATTAAAAAAATTAAATTTAAAAGGAAAGTATAATTTAGTGTGGTATGGCATATAGAAAATACAATATTCTTAAGAATATATTATGAAAACTGGTAAAATAAAAATTAGGTTAATTAGGCTGAAAAAAGTATTTTTTTACCTAAATAGTATACATTTTTTATCTATAATCGAATATATTTAAATAAATTATTTATAAATAAAATAAAAAATAACATTAAAGAATAAATACACCATTTTAAATGTATCTAATAAAGATAACCTTTAAAAAAATTTGAATTAAAGAAAGAAATCTCTAGTAACTAATTTCATTCCCTCGAAGCCCTGGTTAAATTCCAGCGACTAGCTTAATTTTTTGGCCAGGAGCTGACGCCATTTTGGAAACTCACTCGCCACGCAAGAGGGGAGCTGCATTCAATTTTCAAAACCACAAAAAGAATCCTTTGGTTCTTAAAATGTCTGAACAACGCTGACCATGAGGATGCCCGGGGGGAGCGGAATGAGCGTAAGTCAGGGTAAAGTTACCTGGGGGCTGGCAACAAAAGGCACACTCACCTGTCAACGCCCCAAGGTATAACCGCCCCCCTTTCAAAGCCCCCCCCCCCCCCCAAAAAACAGGGTGGGGGAGTAAGTAGGCCAAAACTCCAACGCAGTGCAATGAAATTCTTCATCTGCAATTCAATGACATTCCATTCCGGACTTTGGAGGGGGCGTGGCTAGCCGGGAAAATGCCGCCAATGAGCGCGCCCCCAGTGGAGCAACAGATGATACATTCATGCAGCGCCCCCTGGTGGACCTGCATCAGTGGGCGGGGCTGCGCATGCGCCCCAAAATTGCGTGGGTGTCCGGGGGTGGGATTGTCGAGCTATGTCATCCGCCCGGCGAATCCCAGAGCAGGAAGCTCAGGATTCCGCCGCAAGGTGCAAAAGAGAGAGGGAGAGGGAGCGAGAGCCGCACATCCCGTTCAATAATGTGGGTGCCCAGTGGGTGGTTGGGTGGTTGGGTGGTTGGGTGGTTGGGTGGTGGGTGGTCGCCCTGAGCTGCCTTTCATTGGCTTCGCATTCAAACCCAATTTCAGCTCGTAGCATTGCGACAGGTGACCGTCCGCCGTTCAGTTCTCTTTGAAGCCTGCCGCGGGTCAGTTGCGTGTCACGGAAAATCCTTAAGTCCTTCGGCCAGCGGAAAAGTCCTTTTCGGGCAGTGTAAAGGTGTTTGAAAACTTATTAAAAGGAAATTACCAAAGTTGTGGACATACCGAAATAATTTAATGGATTACAAGCCATACCAATCGATTGGCAAACAGAAAAATCAAGTGAATTGCTTATATAAAACTCATAGTAGCAAATCTTAAGTTCTTGAAATCATAATTCTGTAAAATAATAATAATATCAAAGTGCTATAAAAATCAAAATATAACTGGTGTTAGTTTATGTATTTTAAGGTAAATATTTAAATCAAGTTATATTGTAAGGTTTAATATTGTTCTTTAGAACCTTTAATGAATACAACATTTTCTGGTAAAAACAACTTTTTTGTCAAATTGATAACTTTCGACAATAGTTATTGATGATCGCTCCAAGTGCCCTTAAATCTATTAAAATAATAAACGATTTGTTTTAAAAACTATACTTAACAAAATTCATTTTAAATTAAATGTCAAGTAAAATAATTTTCGAGTTCTTTTTCTGTCAAAGAACATGAACTTAAATTTTTGGGAAGGACAAATTCGTTTTCTCAATGTGAGCTTAATTTCAAGAGCGACAAATCTTGTAAGATTCTGTGATCACAAAATTTTGTGAACAACATTTAACAACGATTTAACAAAAACATTGGCCTTAGTAAAGAGTTTTTAGCCAGATATAACATTAAGAAACTTTAGATTTCCAAATGGCAAAAATGTAGTAATAACAATTTAATCAATATGTCAAACATAAACGCTTCTTCTATCGAATTAAAAAAAAGTGGTGCTTACAATACCTTTTTTAAAAACTTTTTAAACCATTTCATTATGAATTAATAAATAAAAAATTACATTTGGTATTCATAATATTTCTGTAACCTTCCAAATATATATTTATGAATTGTAAATATTAAATTGGCGCTTGATTTTTATTTATCTTTCAGTTAACTCCAATCGAAATATTAAATTCTCGCTTTATTGTGCAAACCTTATACTGAGTATAGGACTTCAAATGAAAAACCAAACCAAAACGCTTCTTCTATCGAAATAAAAAAATGTGGTGCTTACAATACCTTTTTTAAAAACTTTTCAAACCATTTCATTATGAATTAATAAATATAGAATTACATTTGGTATTCAAAATAATTCTGTAACTTTCCAAATATATATTTATGAAATGAAAATATCAAATTTACGCTTGATTTTTATTTATCTTTCAGTTAACTCCAATCGAAATATTAAATTCTCGCTTTATTGAGCAAGCCTTATACTGAGGATAGGACTTCAAATGAAATTCCAAGCGTTTGAAGACACAACGCAATAGAAAAGGGAGAAAATGATGAACATGAATCCACCGACGCACCCTGCCCTGCACCCCAATCCGCACCCCCATCCACATCCACATCCGCATCCCCATCTCCCCCAGCCACTGCAGCATCTTGGCCAGCACCAGCAGATGCCCGGCCTGCTCCAAGGCCACCCAAACACCACCACCCACTTCGTGGAGTGCCGGGCATTACCGGCAATCAACGAGACATTTCCGCAATTTGGCCAGCATCGTCCGGCTATTTCGCTGATCTCCCCCTTGGATCTTTCCCTCCGGGCAGCGGCCAGTGTAGTGCCAATTACTCCGCCCTCGACGCCCTCGCCGCCCCGCAAGCGCCAGAGATTACTGTCCGAGGAGAATTACCTGTGGCGTCCTCACATGGCGAGTCCTGCAGCTCCGGGACCTTCGAACTTGGCCATGCAGCCAGGCAGCAGCTTCTATCATCATCAGCAGCAGCAGCAACATCAGCAACATCAGCAACAGCAGCAACAGCAACAACAGACCCAGCAGCAACATCAGACACACCAGCAACATCAACCACAACAGCAACATCATCAGCCATATTCCATACGCAGCAGCTTTGAGGGCGCTGCCTTTAATAAAAGTCATTTTCACGGTACGAAAAATAACTTTGAGCAAATTCCGGCGGGTCAATCGAGCGTCAGTTCGCCCATCTACGTGGAGGATGAGACCATTGTGCTGACCGAGGACGAGGATGAAACAGTTGTCAGTTCCCATGACTACAATGAGTACGCCACGGACACCGAGGAAGTCAACGAGGGCGACGATGAGACACTGCAGGTCCAAGTCAGCGATAATGATAATGGTGAGGAGGAGGACAATGATGAGGAGGAGGAGGTCTTTGTGGATGTCCTGGGCAGTGATGATGATGAGGATGAGGCTGTGGCTCCGGCCACAAGATTGCAGGCCCAACTAATGGAGACCACAGCGCTGAAGAGGAATGAGTTGCTGTACGAGGATGAGGAGCTGCACAACCAGGCGGTTGATGGTCTGGCCAGGCTCTTCGAGCGGGACTTTCCCCAACCCGAGGTGGAGGTCAGCGAACTGGCGGAGGTCCAGAGCAGCAGCGGGAAAACCTACACGGATTTGAGTGGCGTGGTAGCCATGGTGGAGGTGAGGGACACCAGATCTCCCAGGCTTCCACCACCTGTTCCTCCAGCTCCTCCGGCTACTATTACTGCTCCTGCTCCTGCTCCTGCTCCTGCCCCACCTGCACCACCACCACCACCCAGTCGTCCCCACAAGGCCGAACGCAAGCGATCCAAGCTAAGGAAACACATGGCCATTGATGAGGAGACCATCAGCCCAGTGTCCGGCACCATCATCCGCAAATTGCGCGACGACGAGGAGCTGGTGGTGCGCAAAGGCGACATTGATCCGGCTTTCAATGTGGTCGAAATCACAGAGGAGGCCAAGGCCATCCTGGCCAGCATCGACAACAAGATTGGCGACTATCTCTGCCAGCTTTGTCGCACTGTCTACGATGATGCCTTTATGTTGGCCCAGCACCGATGTCCCCGCATCGTCCATATCGAGTACAAGTGCTCCGAGTGCGAGAAGGTATGTGGTTTGGCCTTAAATGTGTGATTCTGGCGGAGACTTAAGGGTTTCCCCCTTGCAGGTCTTTAATTGCCCGGCCAACTTGGCCTCCCATCGCAGATGGCATAAGCCCAAAGCGGATGCTTCGGGTAATCCCACCAAGAAGCGAATCGTTGAGGCCGGGGATCTCATCCAGGAGGCGGGAAGAGGAGGCTCCGACGATGCCAGCGATGGCATTTATCCTTGCCACATTTGCGGAAAGACCTTCAGACGGTGAGTGAAATTTTTAATGTTAAATGAAAGCAAAACAAAATATTGAAAGTTTATTGTTAAAGAGAACTAAATCCTTCTGTTAAATGTTAGAGAAAGGCCTAATATTTCCAAGGGACTTATAGTAACTTTTTGTTTAGGGGCAATTTCTCAATGTCAGGATGAGCTTCTGGTAATCTGTCAAAGAAAGTTAACATGCAGTTAAATTGTTCGGATAGACAACCTTCTTATCTAAATGTGATGTTTTTTCAACGAATAATCCTAACAGAGCCTAACAAACCTAATGTAACTAGAACATAACCCCTAGTTAAGAGTTTTCAGTCTGATAACCCCTAACATGATATTGAGAAACTAATTTTTTCCGAAACATCAATTGGGTTATAATCGGAAAAGATAACTTGTCAACTAAGATGAATTTCTTCGCTAACTTATTTTTAACCCACAGTCAAGCTTACCTAAAGAAGCACCAGGCCTCCCATCAGATGTTGGATAATCTAAAGAACCTGGACTTCTTCAAGGCCCAGCAACAGCAGTTGGCCATCGGTGGCCACCAGATGCCCGATCATGTCCAGCTGCAGCAGACGGCGGGACAAGCAGTTGCCTCTGCCACTCCCTATGGTGCTGCCCCCCTGCCACGCCCACCACCCGGCATGCCCATCTATCCGCCCCCGAATGGTAAGAACTATGCGGGTGGACAACGCTTTCCCGGCTTTCCCTTCCAGGCCTTCGACCAGCGTCGCTTCTACTCGCTGGGGGAGTTCTACCTATCGCAGCATCTGGAGCGCTCCTCGGCCTTTCAGTACGTGCAGGCCAATCACTTGAGGCAACTGTCGAATGTGGCCCAAACGCTGATGCCTCCCTTGCCCGTCAAATGACCCAATCCCAATACGAATGTCCTGCGGCCAGTGCCCCGAATTGCTGCAACAACAAGCGCAACAGCACCGCCGGCGGCAACAACAACAGCTAGACAAGTGGCAACTGCCGCAGCGGTGTCCTCCGGCGGACACGCCTTTAATTGGGTGGCTCCATCGACAGCAACAGGAAATGCAACTGGAAATGCAACCGGAAATGCAACGGGAAATGCAACTGCAGCTGCTGCCGAAGCCGGCGGCAATGTTATCATGTGACTTACCAACTATTAGAAGCATTGAATCAACAATCTCTAGTTAAAGTTTAATAAATCAATCAAAAGATTAGGAAGCGTTTTATTTGGGATGTTTTTTTGGGGTATGTTAGGAAGACGGTAGTAATATAATTTGAATTTTTTACAAATTATGTCTTTCTTTAAGTAATTAAATAAAATATATACAGGTTCTTTTATTAATATCATCATATCAATTTTGATCCATCCAATTATTTATGGTATGAGTATATAAACAAATATTGAAACATGATATTTGTTTTTACAAAAATTCTTTGTTGGCAAATATTCCACCTTAATTACAAAAAGTTTTTATTGAGATTACATGTAGTAAATAACTTAACATTTCAATTTTCAAAATCATTTTTTTAAAGCCATTATCTAAACTAAATATTTAAATATTGTGCGCTCTATAAAGATTATGTTCTTTCTCAGGTTGGGTTACTTAAAGAACCCTTATAATTTATAAGTTTTAAGATTAATTAACCTTTATTTCTGCTCTTGCTAAGGACATGGGATACAGCGTGTGCCAGAAAGGTTTCCCTCCGAACACCACGAAAAATTGCTGACTTAGGTCCTGCGAAATTTGAAAATAAACCTAAATTCAATAAAACCGATAAATAAGATAAAGCATAGGACTTACCACGAGCAAAAAGCAAACTATCCGATGGCATTTGATATAATCTTTGTTGGATTTCAAGTTCTGTTTCCTTAAAAGTCTCTAGAAGGTGGTTTATTGTCTGCGTTTCTTCACTCACATCCAAACTTGGTTTTGAATAGATGGCATTGGTCATGAGAACTAGAGTAAGAGTATCCCTATCCTCTTGAAGATTAGCCAAAGTTTCGTTTAAGGCCTGCAGCTCCTTTTTTTTGTCCATGTCTGACTCTATAAACTGCTCCACTATGAGTAGATAGCCCTGGCCTGGCTTTTTCAATACTTGTACAGATTTTTCTACCATTAACTTAAGACTTGGGGCCCTTGCATTTCCCCTTAAATCTCCATTTGCCATTATACCCAGGATATGATCAAAACTGCTGGCATTTAAGGATTCCAACTCATCGGTCCGCTGTACTAAATCGAATTTGATGGGTTTGATTTTGCTTTCCTTGAGTTTTTGGTTACGCCACTCCTTTAAAAGATTGCGACCATCGTTGGACTCGCAGAGAAGCTCATCCACGGGATCCCACCGGGTTTTGGGCACCAGAGTACTCAACATTTGCCTCCCGCCTCCGATGATTACATTTAGAGATTTACCAGTCACACCGGAGATCAGCTGACGGGCTATATCCTGGCATCCTGATTTAAAGGAACCCAAAGGCATTCTTTCATCGCATTCGTAGTTGCTGAAGGTATTTCCCAGAGCAGCTCCTGTAGATCCAGTGATCCTTTGAGTGGTAACGAAACCAGTTCTTAGACCAGCCAATTGGGCCTGGCGAAGAATACTCAGTGGGGTTTCTGTTCCATTGACCAACTCTCCACAGTCTTGCTGACTTTTAGGTACTTCATCCAAAGGTATTCCCGACCAAAGTGCTCTGGAAACCCTATCCACTTCACAGGGAAACTGCTGACTGCAGCTGTTCTTTAAGCGAGCCAAATGGGGAAACTGATCCCAAACAAAGTTGGTATTACCCTGGTTAAAATCCCCAGCTGGAAACCGAAGAGAAGCCAAGTCACGACCATCAACGCCCTGTACTAGAAATATCCCCACGTTTCTGGGATACAAGGGATTCTTGGGAGATCTTAGCGCTTCATTGAGCTCCTCAATGCCCTTATCATACCAGATTTTCTGCGTTGGTGCCACCTTGTCCTTCCAATAGTCCACATCCGCCACGTTGGCCACTTCGTTCTCCACCTCGTACCGGGTCATTAGGCCAATGCAAAGCAAGCTGACCATCACCGTTAGTAAAACTGTTCCGGCTACCAGGAACACCTGCGTGGACTTCAGCCGAACTACCTGGCAAATCTCTTTGGTCCGTTGTGTTGTTACCATCTCAAAGATTTGGCTAAAACTGATTCACAGAGGTTCTCTGCTCTTCGGGCTAAGTCATAAACAACTTTATCTGCTGTCTGTTGTTCGAGATAAGGTTCGGGTTTCCTCTTAGGGGCCCTAAAGCCCCAATCGCTGGCCGTTTTGTTGGGTTTAAGTGTAGCAATTAACCCACGTCATGAATTATAAATGCACTAATTGGCGTGTCAACTAATGCAAAACACACAGGGAGAAAAATTAATACACTCAAAAAAATATTAGTAACTTAATTTCAGAAATTTTAAAATAATTATAGTTAATGTATACTAAAAATATAATCTACTCCTTAAAGGAACTTTTTATTTTTTAATTAAAACTCAAATAATTTATCTAAATAAAACAATTTTTTTTAAATATGGAATAAATATATTTTTTGGATGAGTTTTAGAAATTTTGAGCTACTGGCAATTTCTAGAATTTAATTTTTTTTGAAACAAAGTGAGTCTACTATATTATACATTTTTTTCTTAAGTGTAAAATAAGTCAATAGCTTCAAATTTCAAAAATATATGTCAAATATTTTTTGGTGTATCCAACTTAATGTGAACACTTCAGTTATAACAGTTGGTGTTGAGTATTTTATTCGTGTACATTTATATTTTAAACATTAGTATTGAAATAGATTTCTCTGTGTGATAAAGCGACTTTGAATATCATAAATATCGACTCGCACATTATTAACTATTATGTACATTTATTTAATAATTTTTCAGGCGATAAATATTTAAAATATAAAATTGTAGGTTATTTTAGAGGTGGAATGCTTTTACACACTTAATTTCCCAGTGCACAAAATTGCGAATTCCGAGTTCAATTGCTGTTTTGAGGGGTCAAAGACGTCTCAGCTTTGGCCATTAACTGTTTCTCACATGTGTGTTGGCCACAATTGATTTGTGAGTTGGACGAAAGCGGGACGGGATGGCCTTTGCCCTCTGGCAAACGGCAAATACTAATTGTCATTCGGCATTCAAATGACGTTTTCAATTTCCACCCCATGCGACGAACTATTTTACCTTACGAATTCTCGCCCAATTAAATTGGCTCACACAGTGCAGCAAATGGTTTGTTCATTTGCCAGTTATGCGAATGCGAAATTGTTGCCTCAATTACCTGCCATTAGCCAGCATTTAACCCCTCCATCCCCTCCTAGTTCCGACCCCGCCCATGCGATTTTACCACGTCCCTCATTTCGTCGCTTTGAAGTTGCTTTGTGGTCAGTTTTCCCCCAGCGAAACTGTCACAATTTCAATTTGAATCCCACTCAACTGACAATGGCACTCGGTGGGTCAAGTATCACTTTGATTATCGATATGTCCATTTATTCATCTATTTGTTTTAACAACGGTTCTCGGCTTGCGGAAATCGCTGAGCAATTTCAATGGCAATTTTTCAATCATGCTGTGATTTTGCCTGTCAAACAGCAGCCCACGTTGCGTATGCGTAATATAAGTGAGGGTGGGGGTGGTGGGCAAAGTTGTTTTCCTAACCTGCCCTAAGCCAATTCTTAGAGGTAGAAAAATATTACATTTCCTCAATGATGGTGCTCTATAAAACAAGGGAAGTTTGGATTGCTAGTGGAGTATGGAAAGCTCCGTTTTCAACCCTTCTTGAAAAGGTTCGTTTATTGACTGAGCTTGCAGGTGAGCTTTTAGCAGCGCCCCTAGTGGCCAAACAAACCTTTTTTGGGCTGTCAAGGGTGGGCTCTTGTGGGGGTGGTAAAAGTGGGGAAAGGCAGATGAAATGCATTTCGTAGGTCTGGCAGCTCTCGCTTTAACGCATCTATATATAAAATTAAAAGATTCACCCATTTTGGAATTTTTGGAGAAAAGATGATTCATAAAACTAAGTTTCAAGCAACATTTTTAGTGAGTATTTACTATTTAGTGAGTATTTACCTTTCAAGATAAGCCCAAAATGAATATAATGAGTTTTTAATGATTCGAATGGAAATGAGAGATATTTATGATATTTAAAAACAAATCATCTAATCAAAATAAACCTAAATATAGTTGGTCTTAAGTTTATATAAGATTCTGTAGACAATAACAACGAATTTGTTTTAAATCCTTAAAAGCTGTTTTACTTGTTGAACATTTTTTTACATAACCCATTTAATTTGGTTCAGCAATCACCAAAGCCATACGTAAAAAGATAATTAATTTTTTCTGTTTTCTAATCATTCTAATTCCTTTTTTATCGCTTAAGACTTAAGATAGTTTAAAAACTGGCAATACTCATACTTTTTTCATATGTAATACACATAGTTCTGATTAGGAAGAAAAAAAGGGTCGAAAATATTTTTAGATAAATACTTTATTTCGTGATATAAATATTAAAAAAAAATTCTATTTTTCTTTATGAGCAATCATCACCTTCTTAAGTAACAGTTTATAAGCTATACCAACTATTAATGACAAATGGGTTATAATGACTAAGGAACTTCCTGACCTTGTTACCCTTCACTTGGCCCACAAATTTCAAACTGAAACCCATTTAAAATGCATAAAATCTGCCAACAGCTGGTGAAATCTGTTGCGGCTTACGCAGATTAGATCCTGTCCGCTGGCAAAATGATTTGCAGTGCAAATGGCATTTCGTATGCATCCGACAATCGCCGCAGGATGCAATTAGCGGCGAGTGGCCATCAAGTTAGTAGAGCCATCGAGGAAAGGAAGATGAGATGGCGAGAGTCCGAGAACATGGCCAAGAACATGGCCAAGAACAGGGCTTTTGAATGGCGGCAGAGCCCAGGAAGTCGACGGGCGTGACGCATGTGGGTCACTTGGCTGGCCCACGTCAATGTTTTTGCAGGATGTCTTTGCAAGCTGCTGCATCATGCCCCCGCCCCCACCCACGCCCCCTCCCACGTCCACGCCCACGACCACGCCCACACCCAGTCCACGCCCGGAAAACTGGGTGTTGGTTAACCCCTCCCCCTCCCCCAGTGGAATTCATATGCATGGGAGGAAGAAAGAGAGAGCGACTCTTCGCAGCCATGACCTTGCCCCCCAAATAGAATTTCCCATCATCGAGTGTTGTTTGCATTCCAACGGCGCCTGCCTAAAACATTTTCCGTGTTCGCTTTCCATATGGCAAGGAGCGAGGAATTTCCTTGACACATTTTCCGAGGGGAAAATGCAAGGCCCAGTAAGTAAAACACCCAATTAAACATTCATTTCATACGCCTAATGCGAATTTGCAATGGAAATTCGCTTTATTTGTTAATAAGCAATTAAAATTAGCGCTTAAAATAAAGTGCAACGCAGTATTAACACAGAAATGCAATTTCTCTACATGCCTTATATCAAATACATTCCAAGGACATGGACGTTTTGCTGAAAGGGGTGTACCTAACTAAAACATTCATTATTTATGAGATTAGTACTTGCTCCTCAATTTCTGTTTTTAAAAAATAATATTAAATAGTATATGTTACTATTTTGAACCCCTTTAAGTAACATCACTGTCATGAATTCAATTTTCAAGCCAAGCCATAATATTACTCAGATTTGTTTCTGCCATTGATTACCGCATCTGCGTCGCTGTATTGGGGAAAATACATTTTTCCATTAGTTCGAGAAATGACAGTCATTGTATACTCTTTGAAAAACATTGTAAGTATACTTGTTGCTTATGTGAAGGAAGAGAAAAGAGTAATTGTAATGGGTATATATGTATTTTTTCTTACTTCAACTGAAAATATTGTTTGTTTTATATATTTTTAGCTATTTACGCAGCTAAACAATTTTTTTGGCTCAAGGCTTAACGCTTCAAAATCTGAAAGGAATTTACCAATAGATTTCTACCCCAAACTTGAAATCTTTCAAACACAACACAGTTTAAATAAACTCGCGGTTAGTTCCTTAACATTTTCAATTTTTATGTACTTTTTACGGTTTAATAACGCCTAAACCAGAACCAGAATTGAGCGGAATCGGTACTTTGAACCTTTGACTTCAACAGTTATCAATTAATTTTTCTGTGGGACCTTCGCTTCTTTAACTTTTGTCACTTTTTGCATCTTTTTTATCGGACTAAAATCATAAATTAATAACAACAATTAAATTGTGTCTTTTTGTTAGTACTTTCTTGTTATTTAATTTCTAGAAGAGAATTTAATAAATTTCACAATGGCTTTATCCCATCCATTGTTTGTTTGGCACATCAAGTCTAATTAAATCTAAAATCCCTGAACAAAGCAAAACCACTAAAATTACTTAATTTGAGATATTAGATAAACTGATAGTTCTAAGGGAGATTCGTATTAATAATAATACCTATATCACGTAACTTGCAGTAATCGACTTATTACAATGACTTTAGGCAGCTGCAATATTATGATAAGAAAATTTCCACTTAGCCCACACGTCTTAGCATCTGCCATAATTGGTATTTCTCTATAGTTTACGCTTGATTGCATGCCATTCTCATTGGCATTCGACAGCAATTTATATAACACAAGGGAGGTGATAAAGGGGATGAGCAATATGACTCGTCTAGCCCCTCATGGGTGCAATAAATGATGCATTGGGGTGGAAAATTATGCATTTAATTCTTTAGAAGGCGATTTCAGGGTCACCTACTTTTTGCAATATTATCTCTATCCCATCAAATAAAAATAAGAAATTTTAAGGCATGCCAAGCCATGGTTCAAAATAGAATATTCTTGTGAATTGTGTATACCAAAATCCGGAAAATAATTCTCTAAATTGTGCAATTTTGTTTATTTTTATTAGGAAATGCGCTTGAGTTATATTCTTTCCGTTTCCCCTTAATTTTCTTTAATGTTTGGCAAACACGAAGTGGAAAGACAAGCGGCGATAAGGCGAAGACAAAAGTAAGAAAAAAGAATAGAAAAAAGGAACGGAAGAGAGATAAAACCGAGAAGTTGCAATTTATTGATTGTGTGCACTTGCACTTGTGTGTATCTGTGTGCGTATCTGTGCCAGCTTTTCGTATCTGTATCGGTGGCTGTACTGAAAAAATAGTTGACAACTGACGATACACACTCACACTGTTGCACTTATATATACATATTTGTATACATATATAGCATGGCCTTGAACGTGAATTGCATTTGCGCTCGAAAAGCGAAAAAAGAAAAAAAGGGAAAAAACAAACACCAAGCGAAAAACAAACAACAAAAACAAGATGCTAGGCGAGCAAGAGATGGCGAGTGTGCGAGCGAGATGGCCGGACGTCGCAAAGAAATGTGCCAAAGCGAAAAGTTTGAACGCACACAAGCGCAATTCGCAAACTGCATTTCCCCCGCTCTCGCGCTTTTGCTCTCTCCCTCTCCGTCTCCCTCTAGGGCAGGCTATCTCTTTCCAGCGGACAACTAACAATCTCAAGGTTAACGCATACACATACAATTCGCTCATGTGATGTGCACTCTCGCCCTCTCTCGCTCTCTCTTTTTGGCAGATATGGAAAACTACCGAAAATAATTTAATTTTCAAATGCAATTTATGTTCTTAGCTTCTCTTGCCCTCGGATTAATCCACCTGCCCAGCTATACAGGTACCTACAGATACATTTCCATTTGCATTTACACAGAGCGAAAAGTTCTTGAGTTATTAAAAGCGATATTCTTCAAAAATATGGATATTCAAAGAATAATGAGAAATACTTGTGGTTCAAATCCCTTAAGTTATTTATTCATTAAAAGACAATCTCCTGAATTTAGCGTTATAGATATGAGTGAATACTCTATAGAGTCTTATCTTATCGTAAGTTTAATATCGACGCCTTTTTCTGAGATACGCGATTCTTGGAATAGTTTATTTGGTGTTTGTTAGGAACACAGTAAAAGTCAAATTACAACTTGTAGAATTTAACACAGCTCCTAATCAATATAATTATTATTTTTTCACGTGTTTTGACAACTTGTATCGCATGTTTTCTGCCCACTTTTGCATCTTTCCATCTCCGCTAGCCGACGTATTCATTATAGCACAGATACAAATTTCAGTTTCACCGTTTTTTTTTTTTTTTCGTTTTCTATTTTATAATTTTAGCAACAGTTTCCAACAGCATTTTCCTGTGTTTATTCAGGCTAGAAGTGTGTGTGTGTGTGTGTCAGCGGTTGTGGGTGAGTGTACGTGTTAATTGGTTTTGAAAATAACATTTTACATGCTTGAAATGCATTTTGATTAATTGGCGTTGCCATTTTTGAGATATCCGTTAACTGAGTTATAATCAGGAAAAGTAATTAGTTTTTGTGGTATTAAAATGGAATTGGGTCAGCGGTATTTCGAGAAAATGGCAAGATATCGCCCATACGCCATGTTGCCAGGCCGTAAATTATTTGAAGCCAGCTTCCAGGAAATGTGCAAGGCTTTCGTCAGGGGAAGTGATTGAAGAGGGTTATACACATAAAATCCACCCCCGACAGGAGAGCCATAAACGAGAGCCCAAATGTCAAAGTTGAATGCACAATATCAAAGTCGTTGCAGGGGAATGCCAGAAAATAGCGAACGAAATCGAAATCGAAATGGGAATGGGAATGGGAATGGGAATGCAAATGTGAGTCATTTCATTTGGCACACTTGTCCGTCCAGTGCAACAGCCAACATATGCTCGCCATTAGCTTTACCGTTGCATAAAGCTACTGCGTATCTCCCTATCTCCCTCTCTCTCTCTCTCTCTCTTTTTCTATTTCCGATTCCGTTTCTGCTTTTCCCCTGCAAAAGGCACAACATGAAAGCGAAATTTCTGGCACATATTTCACAGATGTCGACTGCAGACAAAACGTCGCAAGAAGCGATGATTCATTTGCCAGCTATATACTGGTATACAGGCAATTCACCACCCTCACACAGTTGCATTTTCACTTTTGCCAAAGCTTTCTCTCTCGCCGTTCCATTCCACAGCGTTTCACACACACAAACACACACAAAGAGAGAGAGTGAGAGAGAGCCGCTCAAAGCGAATCCTTGTGGCATGTATTTCAAGTTCACTGTCAAGGTCACCTACTACAGTCATGCGCCGCTAAGGGGGAAAGAGAAGGGTGCTGGGTGAAGGGCGATTGTTGCAGCAGCAGCTGCCTACACAGTGCTGGCGAAATGTAGCCCTCCCACTCCGCCACACATTTCCCCAAAGCATACACATTCTATTATAATAGATGCGCCATTCCACACCGAAATACATATAGAATTATATACTCGCCCGGGATATAAATACGTGTGTGCATTTAAATCTGGTTTATAGCCGAGCAACCAATTTCGAGCGCAACTGAGCTGAGCTTTGGGTATTTTTAGTGGCAATTGGTCTTTTCGGCGAAATTTGTCATACTTGACGTATACTTGATATTCCGCCATATGACGATTTATTGCCTAAGATTTTGAAAAATAGTTTTTAGAACAATTTAAAAATATAAATTCATAGTTTAGTAAGAGAAGAAACTACACCACAGATTTTAAAAAAGCTTATCATAAAAACAAATTTTTTTTCTTTACTGAAAAGGAAATTTATTAAATACGTTACAGAACAACTAGAACTTGAACTAGAAACAATTAATAAACTAAAAACAAAATGTTGAGTATTCGAGGAAAATTTATTATTGAAGTAACATACTTGGTGCTATTTAAAATATCTGACACCCTTAAAAGAAGTAAATTGTGCTTTGGCATTTGGAAGAAAATCATTTTGCTTGCTATCCTGATATTTTTCTTCTTTATCTGCTAGGTAATACAATTTCTTTAAAGTATTTTAGGATTTTTTCCGCTTCCCTTTGGAAATTGCAAGCTGTAACGAAATTCAGTCGCTAGCTGTAATGAAATTTTCCCATTTCCCAACAGTGCCAACGAGAAAAAATCGCCTCCGCTACTGGCAAAAAGAGTGGGTACGTACAGTTGGTGGTCACTGTGCCTGTGGAAGTGCAAGCTGTGGTTGTGTGTGTGTATCGGGCGAGCAGTTATATACACATATATATAGGAACATGTATTTGCCACTATATAAGCTTTCAGAGTGCGCCAGTGCATCTGCGAGTGTGTATCCGTATCCGTATCTGAACATGCATCTGTATCTGAGAACCCTTTAAAACGCCGCGGTGCGCATGACATAAGAAATAAGAAAACGGCGCACGAGTTGGTAAGTTATGAAAGTCCCCACATGCCCGACATGCACTAACATCTGTTGCATATAGCCGTTGATATATGTAGATACATTAGTTATATATATTTACCTGAAATTATGGCACCTACGAGCGATTCTAGCGATACATCTGCTGATGCGACCGTTACAAAGTGCCCAGGTATGCAAGAGTTGCAGTCAGGGCATTTAATTTAATTAAACAATTAAACAAACATGGCGGACTATGTTCTCTCTCGGTTTTAGAAAACACACACATATATGAAGACTTGCGCCCCCAAACAAATTCAATTAAGAAATTAAAATCGAAATGCCAGCAATGTTTGTGCTACTAGAAAGAGAGAACTACACCAGAAGAAAGAGATGCAATCAGACCTTATAGAGGGGGTGTGTGTGTGTGTGTGTGGGTTGGGTAGGAGATTTTGGGGGCTGGCTTAGTCGGTGGAAAATTGCAGCACACGCACATTTGTCAATCGAAATCGCATGACCACGCTTCGTGTACATAGGTATTAGCAGGTCCCACCTACACACGTCATATGTATGGATGGCAGCAAATATCCGTGTACTTGGGAGGGCCAGGCCAGTAAGCCAAGTAATTATTGTTTTTCCCTCTATCACTACTCTTTGTTGCTACGAACATTTTGTGTTGCAAGCGGCGGTTAGTCAATAAATGCGCTAATTATATACAATTCGTTGCCCAGGCCCGGAATACGAACCGAAAAGCCCAGACCGAGCAGATACACAGCGAACTAAGTGCACATACAGTGGGCACTCAGGCACAAGGAATTCTTCTAGGTAGAATATAAAAAATTAAAATCCAAAAGAATGTTAATGAAAAGTAGGAACTATGATTTCTTTTCAATAAATGTTTCCCAATATCCTTTTGAAAGTAGCCACTAACTTTGGTTTTACCCGAAACAGAACTAGTTGGGAATTATAAGGAGAAGCTTAGCCAGTAATACAGAATTTAGGATTTTATTTAGCTATTTAGTTTATCTGAAAAGATCTCTATCCATTTTTTTGAAAATAGTTAGCTGAGCCTTTCCCCTATCATCAGTAATTCAGAGATTACCAAAAGCGAGAACTGGTTGGGAATTATAAAGAAATATAAACAAAGAACATATGTTATGTGTTTAAATCTTTATGCCATATCTGAACCCTTTGGCATATTTAGGAGTCCTAAATAAGGACATTATATCTCAAAGGAACTTATGGCTAAGGAAGAGTAGACGTTCTTCCTTATCGGGTGATCACTGTACAGGGGCGATGGCAGTAAACAAGGCGCGTCAGGGCAGACTGCACAACTTAAACTGCAAGTACATGCCAAAGAAGGGAACGAGGGTTTGGTGGGGGGAGGGTCAGAGAGGGAGACGGCGATAGAGAGAGCGAGTGAGAAAGCGAAAGGGGATCAGATGAGGAACGCCTGCATATGTGTGTGTTACTGCGAGAGAGCTGCTTACTTGCACTTACACCACCACCACCTCATTTGGCGCTCTCTCCCCGCTTTATTACATAACATCCTTGAACTTGAGCTGAGCTTGCCAGAGTTCCCTTTTCAAAATGCTATATGTGGGTAAATTCGTGAACGTTCTATTCTGGCAGTGGGACGCTCAGCTCCTTTCACCACACAGATACATCGTATATCCCATACATATGCAGCATTCTTCCCCTTATGGGCCCCATTCTTCCCTTTTCTCCCACAGTGGCTCGATTTCGTTTCTTCTCTCTTCGCATCGGAAGCTTTCGGGCTTTTTAGCTGCGACGACGACGACGGCTCTGCCATTTTCTGCTGGGCTGCGCGTTGGCATTGAAAGTGCGGCAGGCGAGCTGCCAACAACGCTCCATTCCCAGCAAATCCCCAATCGGAACCAGAAGAATTCTAAACGCAAACAAGAAGTACTACATATTATACCCCCAAAAAAGCCAGCAAACAATCCCTCTATTATTCGTTACCAATTAGACACGCAAATGACATCAACAGCGAAATTGAATTTGCCAAAAAACCAACCCACTCACAATGCGAAAGCGAATAACAATGCAATAATTGCAAATTAATTGTGTTCAATTCAACGCGAAGTGCTTGTCAAATTAAAAGAAAAAATGGTAATTATGACCCAAAAAAATTCGAAATAATTTTCAAATGCATTCTACTGTGTGCTGCGAGAATCACGGAAATAAAAAAACGAAAGATAGAGAGCGGAATGGACTTCAGAGAATGCAAGTGCATTTCACAACTGTTTTAAATACGTGCCCCCAAACAAGTGAGTTCTTACATAAAGAAACAACAATGCAAAAACCAATTTGAAAAAAGTCTGTGAAACTTAAAATTGAAAACTCGAAACTAAGTTCAAAGGGAGAGAAATACAAAGTGAGCAGTAGTCCTAAAAGGTGAGTAATATTTAAAAAACTAAAACAAATATTCGGGGGTGCGCATTCAGTGCAAATTTCTTATGTGCATCAATACAAATTGCACACGACTTAGCGCTGAAATGATTTCTGTTGCACCCCTTTGTAAATTTCGTCAGCCAAACCTTCGAAATCTGCACTAAATCTAGGGTTTTAGGAAAGCTTTTCCACCCTTTCTAAAATATATTATAAATTGATCTGAATATTTTGAATAGATACTTCATTTTTATATCAATATCTAAATTACTCAAGTCGAAATCCAATTTAAAATGTCAAAGTATGCACATTCGCATTCCTTGCTGGAGCTTCCAAAGCTCTGTGGAGCTTTTCCTAAGGATCAAGGGATGAGGATCTCGAACCCCCGAACCCTTGAAATTGTTTTTCATCGTTTTGTTTTGTTTTGCTTCGGCTAGAAAAGCGTCGCAATAAAAACAGGAATCCGCAAAAAGCAAAAGTGAGTTGCAAACACAGATAAAAAGTGCGCAGATACAGATACATTTTAGGGATGGCCTGGGAAAGGGGAGGGAGAATAATGAATGAAAGAATGGTAGAGTGCAGAGAGAGCGAACGCGGAGAGAGCGGAGCCAGTTTGAAGGCCATTGCGGAGAGAGTCACATGTGCTTTTCGGGTTTTCGAGAGGTGTGTGGGGCAGTAGGGCAAAGAAGGAGACTGCCCAAGAGCAGGCCCAAGAAACAGGAACAGGAAGAATCGAAAAACTTGACGAAAGAGAGCTCCGAAGAGAGAGTGTTCTCTGGCAGATAGAAGCTCTGCCGGCGCCGACGTCGGCAGCGGCAGAGGCGAGAACTTTCCATGGCTGACAAAAAAAAAGCGGCGACATTAAACAGCGGTACCTTCAACCGATCACATTTGCCTTTGAAGCAAGCCATTGAATAATTCATTAAATAATAAATACAAAAATATACCTTTGGAAAATCACAACAAATTTCGAAAAGGATTAAGTGCTTATTCCTTGGAAATCTTTCCTGTTGGAAAAATATGTCTTATTAGCCCGGAAAACAAATCAAAGTGCATGTTAGAGAACACAAACGTATCGACAAACACACAGACAAAAAAGAAATGTGGCAGAAAACAACAGAATGTGAGTAAACTGAATTGCGTCGTAGTTAACATTTTTTTGACGGCGTCATCAAAGGCAATCTGCCACCCCCGCCAACCTCCCTTTCACCCACCGACGTTGTGATTGCGGAAAATACAGTCAACAATTGCTAAAAGCTAAGTTTTACAAACAGAGGCGCACCGGAAAGGGGTTAAAATGTTTTTAAGGGTTAAACCCATCTTTAGCGTTCATCTTGTTTTAAAACAAAACTTTTCCAACTTAAGCTTTTCTAACCCAATAGTGTTAGTGGTTTCTAGTTCTCTATAAAGTAAACTGTTTTAAGAAGATTCTTTCTTTAAAATAAAAAACAAACCCCTAAGATCTTACATCCCCCTTTTAAATACCAAAGCTTACGCCCCTGTTTGCAAAAATACTCTCTCTCTTTCGCACGCACACCATGGCACTCAATATGTTTTGGCCATCTCTCTCCCAATCATTTGTTTTTCCTGCCCGGAATTTGCAGAAATATCAAAACTTATTTATAACATAAACAACACGAATTAAGCCAACCAAGAAAAAATACATAATCGCGAAAAAAAGCCACAGCAGCAGCGAAAATAAACAAAACAAATGCGAAAAAGCTTATAAACAGTTCCGTTTATACATATATGTGTGTGGAACCGAACGAAACCTATTCGGAATTTGGCCAAAGGGAATTATGATTCTCAGGAACTTTGCGCGAAATTATTATGGCCATTTTGTTTGTCAGCCTCCCAACTTGTTTATGACTTCACTCGCCACCAACAATTAGAAACTCATTTGCTGGCAATTGTCGCTAATGGAGAATGCGAACCGAGAAGATTTGCTCTTAATATAAGCAAATGAAAAAATGGTAAGGGGTTACAGAGACAATATACTTGGCAAGTATTCTCTCAAGGGTTCCAAAGATGGTACCTTTTTTAAGATCAGGAAAGTTCCTATACGACCATTGTTAGTACTAAGACATTACCATTTCAGAATTTTTACTTAAACAAATGCATTTAAGGTTACTTTCTTGCATTCCTTCGCATGAACCTATAAATACAGCCCTTGATAAAATAGTTGTAAACTATAGATTGCATTTTTAAACATAAAATAAAATCAGAATGTATATCAAGGTCAGGAAACTACTTTTTAGCTCTGTCTTTGTTCTATGAAATAGGTCAAAAGATCATCAATAGATTTCCTTATTAAAATCTAAAATGAATATATCAATCTAATGGCCCATAAAAACTGTGTTTATTACTAAACCGTTTACAGAACTACTGAGCGTTCAGATAAGTCTGTAGTTTTACGACCAGCCAGTCAGCCTGTTGATTTCCGATTGCATCACGTGTCATCAGCAGATCAGCGCTTCTATATTCTATACGTATCCCCAACCAATGTACAGATGTTGTACGTATATGTGTGACTCAGATTATCTACTGACACACGATCGGCCGAGTGCGGTAAACAATTCTGTGAAATTGTAAACTGACGTTCGCCCAGAAAGGCAGCACTCAAAATACAGCTATGCGATGCAGTCAATCAAGATCCAAGTGCAATTTCTCCGCCCCTCGGTGGAAAAACCACAGCAAAACCAACCCACACAATGCGATATTTTTGTGTTTTGTATCTGAACTTGACTCGGGTTTAGCTTTGCGTGCCGCTTTTGTTTGCACAAGATACAGATACGGGCTCATCGATGTGTGCATCTGCATACGTGTGGGTAAATGGGATTTCGAAATTCGTTTACGTAACTCTCGCCCCATCTCCGCACGGCCCACACTCATTTCGGAATTACGGAAGCCAGGTTGGGGCTGGGCAGGAAAAGGCATCTTCACGGCTACACAGAAAGTAAATGTACTAGAAAATGGTCTGTGAATCGATGTTATGACAGATATGGGATAGTAATATCGAAGTGGTGAAAATTATAACATTTCTGGAGGTGTGTTCTTTCAGTTCCTATAAGTCATGAAGTGTATTATATTTTCATCAAAAAGTTAACCTTTACCTTTTAGTAACTTTAACTTCAAGTATATTTATCTAAATGTTTTATCTCTAATTAAACTTTGCTATAATATCTAAAAATAATTTGTTTAGATTCAAATTGAAGGAATACTTTTAAGTTCTAAGCATTTTGGGTGGACTTTATAACGGGTAAATATTATTTTTGATCACATGGCGTATGCGTAATTTTAGTAAAGTTGGTCAAAAACCTAAAAAAATATACCGATTTGTGAAATAAATTTGTTCACTTCAAATTAATATTAATAAGCTAGAACTTAGCAATTGTCAACAGTTTTCAATACGTGGTTATTAAACTAGATAATAAAGTTTTAGATAAAAATTAGGCTAGTTAAGAACCATTTTGTGATAAAAACTATCCACTTTCAAGAGAAATCCCATTCCGAAATAATCTTTATTCCAGGAATAACCTTTATTTATGGGGTTTTCTTGCGGTGCACCCTTTTAATTGCCCCGTGGCGTCATTTGGAACCCAGAATTTGAGACTGTATGGATGGCATTTGGGGATGTTGATAGGAGAGCTCGTGTTTTTGGGGGGGCGGTACCGAAACGGACAGTCCAAATAGGGTTAGAGGACGATGATGACTCGGCCCAGGTGTTCGCCGTATTACGTATGCATCGCGTAAGCTGCAGTTCAAAATGGGCAACGGAAAACGAGAGAGGGGAAAAGAGGCGTAAAGAGAGAGCGGCACACAAAAGCTCTGCCGACGTCGGCAGAGGCGTCAGCATCTCGTGCTTACCGTTCGTTCAGTGTGTCGCTCTCTCTTCTCTCCGCCCCTGTGTGTGTGTGTGCGTGTATGTGTTTCAAGTTCAAGGTTAAGATACTAGTTGTACATACAGCACTTAGGCCGCGAGTGCGAGCGAGCTGGCAACACGTAGTTGCCATAGAGCTGTGCTGTACCCATGTGCATTGGTGTTTGTGTATGTGTGGCAAACCAGTTTGGCACGTTTCAGTGCGAGAAAGAGACGCCTACACGTGCGGCGGCAAACAAAGAGGAAGCAAAGACAGCACAAAAGGCAAAAAGCAGAAGCACCAAACACAGCGAAAGCAGAGGCGAAGAGCATAAAGAGTAAGCCAAAAAGTGGCGGCGGCAAACATTCACTGGCAAAGAAATAAAGTGCCAGCAAACATCGTTCGCTCTCTGTCGCACGCGCACAGTGAAGCATCAGCTACACAGAGCGAAAATTTAAGCATATAAAAATTAAAAATTAAAGAATTTAATATACCATTTAAACTAGATTTAATTGTACACAACTTAAGAGTGATATTATGAAATCGTTTTTAAAATCGTAGGGGTGCAATCAAATTTTACTTTTTACTTAGTAAATTAGAAAAAACAATTCAAATATTTTTTTTGATTATGTTATTAAGGTTTTTTTTCAGTGTAGCTGATAAATTTTTGCCGCTCGCTTGCGACACTTATTCGCACTTATTATTGCTCTATGCGTTTTGCCTCTCAGTTTTATTATCTTTCACTTACACACACACACGCGCGGTACACCCGTGGAGCTTTAATTGAATTGATGTTGATGATTACGCTGAGTGGCGACTGCAATCACCCCCCACCCCCTTTCGACCTGTCTGACTACCTGCCAAAGCAAAACGAGAATTCTGCTGGCCATTTAATTAATCGCCAGCGTGTTCTTACTTAATGGACTCGTAGCTCAACAGTAAACACAGCAAAAAGCTGGAACATCGATCCCCCAAACCCCGAAATTGATTCCATACACAGTGCGAAAAGTTCCACTTTCCTGGGGGAGTAATTAACTGGCCTTAACGTAAACCATAACCACAGAAGTATCTATATTTTCTATCAATATCTAAAGTTAAGTAATTAACTGGCCTTAACGTACATCATATTCAAAAAGTATAAGTAAGATAAGTTTTGGTACTTACCAAATACAGACAAATCAATGTATCTTAAAGAATATATGTTAATATCCGAATCAGTAAATAATTCTCACTAGCCCCTTGGCACATAAATAGCATATTAAACTAAATTCCATTTTGCATAGCTGCGAGTTCGTTGCACCAGCAGTGGAAAAGTGCAATTTGCAGTGTGCATTGCACTCGGGAAGACCTTGAGTGGGCGGTCATTAAAGCGAACTTTGAAAATAACATTATATTTTCCCCACTATTTATGCACTGGGGTGAATCACTCTTAAAGGCAGGGGCATCGAATGCTTTAGGTTTGGCCCATTAGTTAAGCTAGAGAACTACAGCCCCAAAGTAAAAAATCGAATATGGCATAGTATCTATACGAAATTCCATTTATCATTGCAGTTTTCTGTGGTATAATTAGAACTATTCATTTTATGGGTATTTGTAAAAGTTATCAGCACTAAAATCAAATTAGTTTCTAACATAAAACTCCCAGCGACTGTTAAAGGTAGATAGATTTCAATAGGTGTTACACCATATTAAGTGTATAGAAAAAGTACCACTATAGAAAATACCATAGGGGTATTATTAAAAAAGATATTATATTTACACCTACACTTAAACAAAAAAAAAGCAATTAAATATTTATAGTAACGCTTACAAAAGTCTAAAGTTTTTTATACCTAACCACCCAAGCTTTTGTCTGTCCTTAGTAAACTTATTAGGTAATAAACCCAATGGAAATCCCTATAATCTCAGAGAATTTCCCAGTGTGGTATGTCCAAATTCCTGTGAAAATTGCTCCCTCATAAAATCTGCAAACGAATGGCAGATCGAAATGTTTGTTTATAGACGGACCAATGGCCAGCGCCTTTCAAATGTGTATGCTGCGGAATCGATAATCTTAGCCTGCATTTTATCGATGGTCTTCTAAACAAAAAAAATGTCTTTGTTTGTTTATTTTTAGGGTGGCGAGCTGCGTCAGCATGGAAATTTAATTAGCGACAGTTGAGTTCAGCTGAGCAGCGTTAAGACGCGCGGATTGCCACACCCCCAGCAACCACCCACCGCCCACCACCCACTCGACCACCCAAAAACAAAAGAAGAGGATTGCGATTTCGTTGATTTTTGCATGACGACAGCAAAAAGCGAAAAGGCGGAACAACAATCGAAATGCAACTGCACGCGTGTGTGGGTGTGCGAGCGAGGCAGCCTATGCAAAGCAGACATGCGCTCTCTCCTCTCAGCGCAGCGACTTGAACTTGAAAACTTTTTACTGCCGGCAAAACGGGAGAGGCAGTGCAAGAGAGCCAAAGAGAGGTATGTATGTGTGTGTGTTGTTTTTGCCATTGATTAAGTTAAACAAAAACCAAATCAGAGCAGAGCGCAAGCTTCGCTCTCCGCAGCTTTTGTTTTATGGCGAAAATGCGAGAGAGCGCAGCTTTTGCGTGGGCGGCTTAAGGCAGCGCAGTCGGCGTCGCTGTCGACGTCGCCCAACTGTTTGCTGTTTTGTTGTAGGCACATACTGTTGCATACTTAGGGGGATAGGATGGGAAGTGGAAGTGAAAATCGAATGAAAAGCGGGCTGGAAGAGCGGGAAAGCGGGGCGGGAGTGGGAAGTGGGAGGCAGTGGAAGGCGGCCGCGACCTCCACCTGTGCGAGCCCAGCTGCAGCTTCACTGCTGGCCAAGTTTATTCGGTGACGAGCGGGCGACCGATGAGGTCAGCATCACGCATACGCCTAGTTATCCCCCGTACTTACTGTATCTGTGTGCCTTTGTGTCTGTGTCCGTGTGTGTGCGTTTGCGGTTCGTTCCAAGTTCATTTTAAAGGCGCGTCGCCCTAATGGCAAAATCAGGTGTGGAGAATTGATTAGCACAGCCCGAAAATAGGAGAGAGAGAAAAAAAACCCAAACAATATGGTGTGTGTACTTACATAAAACCCAACTCAACTGACGCACGCCAGCATATGGCAATTAAATTTGAATAATTAAGCAGCTAAGAACGACACGAACCGAGCTCTCTTCCAAAAACACACACACACACAACTGGCATTTTTGTCGTATGCAACACTCGTTGTTGTGGTTGTTGTTGCTATCTTGCACCTTGACCTTTCCACACCCAGGCAGCAGTACGCGTGGGCAGTTCTCGGATACACACGCCCCTTTCCGGGGCACGGGGCGTAGATACATAGATACATTCGCTTATATAGAGCAACCCACAAGTCGGCTGGCAGCTGTTGGAGCCGAGTCCAAGGAGACGAGATGCAGGCCAAACACACTTCGGTTATCCTTCTGAAAAGAGGTCCAGTTGGGCCAGCGAGAAGTCACAGATGGCACAAGTGCAATAAATTGTGTTTTAAATGTCAGGAAAAGTGCTGGGGATAACACAGTTCAATAGGTGCAAACGGGTGTTATTAGTTACTATTATTAAAAAAGTATAATTAGCTACAGGAAAAATAATGTTAGTACAGTGGATATACATTTAGTGTCATAGAAAAAAATAATATTTAATAATGATAATAACAATAATAATTAAAGTTCCATTTTAAATATTGCTTTAATACAAGGAATTAAGTTTTGTTCAAAATTAAGATGGAAATTAAAGATATTAATAAAATTTAAATGTGAAAGTACAATGGCTCAAAGAATTTTGTCAGGCTTGGTTTATTGGATAAAGTTTTTAAATTTAAATAACGTTAGTATAAGACTTTTAAAAGTTCATAATGCGATTGCATTTAATTGTGAATTTTAAGCACTTAGGTTTTCAGAAAATAAAATAGTCAATACAAATACTTAAAAAAAATAAAAAAAAATGGTATTTGGTGCCTTGCTTTAAGATACTTTAATATGAAATATATATCCCATTTAATGGGGACTTGTTAGAGGAAGCAAAAGTAGGTAGGAAGTATATAAAAAAAAATATTCGGTATATCGACATGAAGAGTGAAAAAAGTGCAAATCAATAAGAACATTCTATAAAAAAAAAACCAATTAAAAACGGAAAGTGTGCCAAAAGTCAATTATGTACCAAGCGTGCATAGCAAAAGTGCAGCAAAGCAAAACTCCTGAGGAAACTTCAACTGCAGGTGAAGGAAAAGCGAGAAAAGCGAGAAAATCGGTTCGTGTCCCTGCTGAGCTTTCCGCGAAAAGCGACATTTCCATATGCAACTGCCATTGGGATACACCCTGTGCTCGCTTTGAATGAATTGCAAGCAAGTGAACACAGCTGGTGGTATCCAGTGGCCGTTACGCATCCTTGCAGCTCCAGAACCACCAAGGATTCTCCCCCATCTTCAGAGCCCGGGTAAGTTTATCTCCAGATCTAACAGTTTCCTGCTCAGGACAATACCATTTGTTTTGCAAGTCCAATTTATCAATAATTTTCATTTCGTTTAATTGTTTCTTACATTCCGTTACGAACCTAATTTTGCCATACTAAAATGATGTTCTCTTAGCCATAAGCTTCAGTTCGATTCAACAAAGTATTCATTTCTCCCCCTAAAAAAAATATACAAAAAAAGAAAACAATGAAAAGAGATAAATTGGAATTTGAATAAAATAATCTTAAGACTTAAGAATCGTTTAAGAAAATAATCAGTGAGAAGACAAAAATTGCATATGATTATATTCAGCATTTTCTTGTTACACATTCAGAATGTTTATAATTTCGCTTTTCCGTTAGCATTGGTTTTTTTTTAACGCTTGCTCCGATTTTCTTTTTAATTTAAATGTATGCATTTTATCCCCCGCTACGCACATCGAGGGGTTTTCGGGGCTTTGGGGGCTTTGGGGCTCTGGGTCTGTGGGTCTTTGAGGTGCGATGATGGGCGCATCGAATGCAACGCTCTGAAAACTCTTAAAATCATTCATTATGCCCCGCACACAAAACGCAAACCGTCCGTAGTAATGAGTGAAATTTCAGCAATGGCCACAGCAATCAGCTTTAGAAATCGCTGGCATAAACAATTAAAAAGATGTTCATGCTGCAAATTGATTTCGCCTGTGATTTATACTCGTGTATATATTTATTTTCGACCGATTTTTCTCTGTATTTCTCTGTTTTTCTGATTTTCACCCAGTCGCGTGCACTTGCTGCAAAACGAAAGCCATTTGGCATTTTCTATTTTCGTTTCGCTTCGGTTTTTTGGCTCAAACACTAGCACTGGTACTAGATGCGAGGCGTTGCGAATTGGCCAAGAGTTCTTGGTCCAAAAGAAGAACTGCAGCTGTGCAAAGGCAACTTGGTGACATTATTTCGACATTTCGACACTTTTGCATTTCAAATGACCGTCAATTATCCTTTGTCGACACTCCCCTTTGTCTTTGTTCTCCTTCTTTTTTCCCCCCTGAGGTCAAGGAAAACGAAATTGATTTTCTGCCCGAGCGAACAGTTCTCCTTTCTCCCCCGTGTTGATGGTATAAGGTATGTGGGTATGGTATACTATATGGCATATGGTACGTGTGCATTTAAGAGTCTCTTTCTCTGCCCGAGTCTTATGCAATCGCTGGGTTCTATCACTGCCATGATTTTTTCGGCCGAATCGCAGTGTAAAATCAATTTTAACCCCCGGGGCTAGAAATACCAATTATCTAGAGGGTAATTAAAGCAATGGAGTGTGCATTGTGCTCGACGCAGTTTCGCCTTCGGTGACCTCATGACAGGTTCTATGATGAAATTAGCTGCGATTGAAGTGCTCGCATATAAAACGCCATCAAATTCAATAAAAACTCGCACTCAAATGGTAGACAATGGCTAAGCGTTACGGCTTACGCAATCGAGGGATATAGAAATCAAGCTTTAGTCGATTTTATCATCGGAAATAACAAGTTTACGGGTCGGCCAATTAAATCATTATTGGACGGGGTACGATAAATGTTATAGTCATCACATTTATATTTTTAAGTGAAATGGAATTGCATTTTTGTTTCAGAAATGTTCTACGTCCTCATAAAGCTTAAATTAAATAGTTATATTCCTTAGTCTTAAAGTAAAAGGGTTTATATATATTTATTCGTTATTTTCATGATTTTTTTTAATCCTATTAATAAGAATTCTTTGGTATGATCCTTTTTCCAATTCATTAAATTTATCTTAGACTTTCCTCTGTATTTTATAAGTTACATTTCATCCATTAAAGTATTTACTTGTAAGGATAAAGATTGTTTAGGTGTAATGATGGTCTCCTATGAGGGTTTTTTCTCCAATTTTTTAAAAACATTTATAACATGCCTTGTTTTTATTATCAAAGTATCATATTTTTAAAATACTGATAAAATTGAATAGAGGGTTTATATGAACTTTTAATGTAATTCAACCTGTCAGCTCAATATAAATCACTCAGTTCCCAAGATCGTGTGCCAGCTCTCGTTTTATCGAAATAATATTATAATGACAGTGGGGCACTAATCACACGAAATGCTGCAGGTCGTGCATGACGAGATTAACAATTCCGATAGCAGCTGTTGGAAAAGCGGAATTTTCAATTTAAGGTTGACCTTAGAACAAAATTTGATCGATAATTTCGCATAATTGTGGAATCTCTCTCGCGAAAAAAAAAACAACAAAAACTGTGACACATGCACACAGACGCGCACGCACACAGGCAAACATCACCTTGAACATTAAACTGCAACTGTGCGAGCGAGAAAGAGACGGCCAGCTAGAAAGAGAGTGAGAGCTGCTGAGAAGAATAGATAAAGAGAACAAGATAGTTTTTGTTTGCGTCATGTGCAACGGCAAAAGCTTTTCGTTTCCGCTGTGCGTTTACAGCTGTGCATGTGTGTGTGAGGGAGGAGAGAGAGAGAGAGCTTTAAACGAGAGCCATTGCTTTTCGCAATGGCCGAGCGTCTTAGCTTTTTTTGAACGAGCCGAGCAGCTGACAGTTGCGCTTCAGCATTAGACCAAAGTAGTTTGACTTTTTAGTTTTTAGCCGCGAAATAAAAAGTCTGTGTGTGTGCCTGGGTGTGTGTGTGTGCTGTGTTGTGGCAGCTGCATTTGCAGCGAGAGACAGAAATACATTTTGTACGAACAAATTCCGCCCTGCATTTAGTATATTTCACCTTAGAGCGTCTTTGCCACAACACACACACACTCGCACACACACACACACACTGGCAAACGAGCGACAGACACACACGTGGCCATCAAAACGGTATCGGTTCGCGTCGCGTTTGGCCTAAAATTGTAACAGTTTTCCTTTTACAACAACTGAAGAAAAGCCAAAAAGAATCGCAGCTGCAGTCGACGTTGACGCCGCCGTCGCTGCTGCTGCTGCTGCTGCTGCTGCCACTGCCACTGCAATCGCCGACGTCCGTTTCTGTTGGCCAATTGCCGTTGGCCAGCTTCAGTGTTCATTTCCCCATCGAGTCGGCCACAACGAGCGGAAGTCGCCAGGGGCAGAGCTAAATACACAGCTAAAGCGGACAGTCGATCGATCTACAGAACAGCTGATTAACTGCGATTTACCCCCCAGAGACCATAGTGTTTAAATTAACCTCATGGATTGCATAAACCTAAAACCAAAAACCCACAAGCAACCCCTTTACACTCACTTTTCGGTGGCGTATACGTAATATCAGTCGACTAGCTGCACATCTGCCATTGCAATTGCAATTCGCTGGGCATTATGCAATGCCACAACAGAGAGACACCCTGTAATTGGCAAACAACAACTAAAAACAATGGCCATGCCAACACATTCTCACACATTCTCGCTCACTCACACAGATACTAGTAGTGTTTTTTTTTTTTTTTTTTTGCTGTCTAGTCTGGCAATTTGTTTAAAACAATCAGCATGCCTTTCTCTGTCTCTCACACAGTTTTAAATTTAGTATCGCTGCATTCGCTTGTAACCCAAATTTTTCTATCTCTCTGTGCATTCTGCCATCATCTTATATAAGTGAGATGCAGATGCTCTGAAAAAAAAAAAACAAAGGCTTAACTGGGGGCACAGTGAAATCTTAATTAAAACCCCGATTTCGGCGACTTGAAAGGGTAGCTAACAGATACAAGATAGAAGATACACGCTCAGGCGAGGGCAATTAAATCCCTGGCACTTGCAATCCGAGCAGTTCGAGAGCAACAACTCACACTCGGCCACTTGACCTTGCACGGTTTCGCCATAAACCGTATACACTGCGTATACGTATGCGTGTTTGCCTGTGTGAGTGGGCAAATTGCAATATTTTGTGTAAAAATAACGAAGCGACTTTTACATAAGGCCATAAGTACATAGAAAAATACTCACCAGCACACCAACACACACGCGAATCGCCATTCACCTGCTTGGGTGTGTGCGTGTGAGTGGGCGGGTGTTATGAGGTCGATTTTTGTTGTTTTCCCCCCCATTTCGTGTGGGTGGATGACTGAAAAATGCATTTGACACAGAAAACAGGCGTGCAAACACAAACAGATATTTCCAAAGCCAATGCAAATTTCAAAACGTACAAAAGCTATGAAGAAACAGCTTATTTTGAGCAGAGAAATACGAAAGTATTTCAGTGATTCATTAAAAAAAATCCCCCTTGATTGATTTGATGTCAAGATGGATGGGGAAAAACCAGTTAGGAGCTTAAAAAGCTGATTGAAAATTTCACTAAAAACCAACTTAACATTAATATACTTCAAAATATTACTTGGTAACCCAAAGTTTGGATACATTTTCCTTCTCAAAAAATAGATAATAAATTTTTCCTTTGACTTTGCAGTCTGTTGTTCGTTATAAACACAGCTGGCAGTCTTTATAATTAGGTATATACCTTGTTTTTATAAACACAGAGCCAGAATGCTGTGAATTTCTATATAATTTGCATTTGGATTTTGGACTTTAACTGATATCAGCAGCCGGCAGCTGTTAGAACATACGTAAACCCCTATAAACAGATATCATTATGACATCATGCCAGGCGGCATTCTGTGATGGATCATTGACTATACACATATATGTATAGTTAGTCAGCTTCACTTAGGTAGGCACACAAATCGGTTGAGACTCCTAATTTGTCGGTACACCAGACTAGAATGATTAGCACTTGCTGATAAGCCAGGTCTAGCATTCCGTATTTGTTTAGAACTTGTATAAATTCCCAAATGAATCACGTGTTGTGTGGCTATTTGCTTTCAAGTATTTCAAAGTTTCGAAATATATTTCTTTAAGTTAAACGTATATGTGGAATGGTGAAATGTTTGGCTGCCTTTTGGCTAGCAAAGGCGACCTTCAGCCCGGACCGCAAGGTCGTTTATGGGGAGATGGCAATGCAGCAGCCTGCAAAACTACTCCGCATAAAGGTCGATCTGCCACCACTCTATGGCAGTTATGTAAAGGGGAAACTGGGTCAGTGTTATGACCTAGTTTCTTGAAGGCGGAGGGGTTGTGGGGTCTACCCTATAACTCACCTCCCCCCCCCCCCACCAAGTTGCAGTTTGATTAGTTTGAAATGGGCTTTTTGGCACCTCCGATAATTACAATTGGATGGGCTTCGTGACGCCGATTATTGATTTTTGTAGTCAGTCAGTAGTAGTTGGGCCGCCAGTTTATGGTCTATGTGCATGGTATATAGTATAGCCAACCTAGATAACTTTGGTACGGGTATGGGTATGGGTATCTATCGGATACACGGGGCACCATCCATGGCCTGGCTGCAGTCGTGAGCTTAGCCAAGGAGCCAAAAATAAAAATTCTCTTTGGCTGCGGGCCAAATGCAGTGCACAGTTTGTGGATTGGCAAGGATTGCGGATTGCGGATTGGAGGGCGGTTCGTTTGCAGGGTAAAATGAAAAGTGAAATGTTGCCATGCCACATAAAACGAAAAAAAAAAGTGGAAAAAAATGTAGAAAGAAAAACACGCAGAGAGAGAAAGAGAGAGAGCAGCAGCAGGGAAATTTATCTATATTTATTTGCCAGAATGCTGACATTTATTAGTTTTCCCGTTGAATCAAGTCGAATAGTGCTCCTATAAATATGGCTAAAATGCAGTAGGATGACAAATTTATGGCCCACTGCATAACTCATCTATTACCCACTTTCAATCCGCTCTGACACCCTATTTAAGCCCCCCCCCCCCTCCTTTTTTTGTTGCAAATTCAATGCACACTTGTGTGTCACTTCGCCTGCCACTTATTACATCACCCAGAAGGCAAAAGACACGGCATTTTGCCATACGATAGACACTGCTTGAGGCCCATAGTCTGTAGTCTATAGCCCATAACGATTTAGGTCAACCTGGCCTGCCAACAAATCTTCTTCTTAGTTGGTTTTATCGATGTCCTTTCGAACAAGTCGCAGTTTGTTTGTTGTTCTTCGGAAGGCAGTTTAAACTTTGATGAATTCAGTCGTCAGTTATGCCAAGAAAGTTGCTCAAAGTGTGTGCATTATTTAAATGTGTGGCAAAGAGTTTTTTGTTAAGGTTCCCAGAACAGAAATAAGCTTATGTATAAAAGGGGTTTCAGATATTTCAAGTAAAATCAGCTTGGAAATTCTAAGAAATGTATCTTTCGCTTCTCTGGACTTATCTTTTCCGAAATGCTGTCCAACTTTATTATTGTTTTGGTCAAACCTTCCCCCATTTCCCTATTTTTTCTTTCATACGCACGCAACTCAGATCTTTATGATCTTTGGGTATCACGCCTCAAATGCATGACTCAGTTCGTTTTGTTCTTTTTAAATTTAGACAAAAAATTGCCGTAAAACCAAAAGCAAAAGAGCAAAAAACAGCGTTCGTCATTAGTTGGCTGCGTCAATTGTGGGACTGTGTTATTTATAAATGCCGCTGGGGCAGCCACGTAAATGGTGACGGCAAGCGAGATAATGTTTTGATGGAATTTCTTTCCTTCCGCTAATCGTGGACACATATTTCCATATCGTACTTTGTTGCCAGGCAAACGCAATCCGTTTCCAAAAAGTAAAGAAATTGATGAAAAACGCCCATAATCACTCACAGAAATTTGTATAAATTCCGGCCAACCAGACAAGAACTACCTTCCAATTTTTTTTTGACTTGTCTGGCTGTTTTTGTTTTCCGTCTACAGATAAAGAATCGAATTGTGAGCATTCCTCGTCTTACGATTACGTATACGCAGCGTACACCGAGCGATAGGTTTTCCAAATTTGCGGGTGCCCGCGTGCTTGGGCCTACCAAATTTCATGGATGTATGAATGTATCTGTATCTGAGTCAGTCGAGTGTGTATTTAGCAGATAATAAGTGGCAGAGTCAGCGTGCGTGTTTTTCAGTTTGGGCGGTTGATCATGCGACTCGCTGAATTGAAAGGCAGGGGAAAGCTATTTCGATTTGGTACCCTACTTTGGGGCTTATTGATTTCAAGAGTCAGTTTGTTTCATAGGGAAATTGAATTTATTAGCACGAAGAATTACAAAATGTTTCTCATGCCTTAGGGCTAGGAAGCACTCTTTCGTTTTAATACCCTACTTCGTAGTATAGGGAAATTGAATTTATTACTATAAAAGAATAACATTTGTATTTGTTATGCCTTAGGATTATTAAAAGTCTTTATTCAAAATACAAAAAAATGATTTTTGGTCGAGACAATTAGACGCCCCTCTTTATAAGTCACTAAAAAAGCTATTAATAATAATAATTATTTTTTTCTTGACGAAAAATTTAATTGTCAACTACAAAAGCAGTATCACTAGGTATCGGGTTTTATTTACAATTATTAGTATAACTTACCGCGATAGCTTCAAGTTCCACCTTATTCTTTTGGCTCTGGCAATTCTTTTTCGGCCAAGTCAAACTGTAATTTATTTAAGTAGCGTTATGGCCCTCTTTTTCGGTGTGGTAACACTTCGGGTCACTTCCGGTGACGACAACTTCTTTTAAACTCTGTTTGCCGGCGGTGCCAGCTTTTATGACCCAGATAAAAGTAAACTTAATGGGGGGGGGGGGGGGGGGGGGGGGGGCACTGTGGAATCGAGGGGAACTCAGAAACCGAGGGGCCATCGGTTCATGAAGTGCTAATGAAAAATGCTCAGCATTTGCCTAATGAAATTATAACCGAGCCACTAAGTGGGCCATAAAGAGGAGCGCAGAGCTTAGCGGGGGGAAGTGGGCGATAGAAGGTGTTTTGGGGCATTTTAGAAATTTTTCATTCAGCCGCCAGGTCGACCATGTAACCCATTTAACGCACATGGAAACTAGCGATTTGACGGGCAGACGGAGGCACATTTTGTTTCTTTATTCAGTTAACGCTTTTTAAGCTCATGAGCTAGCTTTTCATTTATCAATACACCAACACACTTGCGCACACAGCGACACAAATGAACAATAATTTATTTAATTGCCCGAGCTCTTGTTCTTTCGAAATTGGAACGCACAGAACACAAACACGCGATTAAAAAACTAAATGGTTACACACATTATGAATTTTACAAGCTAAGACCGTTTATTATCCGTCAGATATTCCATACTCTATACTCTAAATGTGCATGTGCGCATTTAGATGACACATCGCGTATACGCAGTGGGTTGCTTGAATTGTGAAAATTCAGTTTTGTGCTGCTCCACTCGAGATTCAATGGCTCTTGGTTTGAGTTCTACAATTATTGTTCCTCCACTTCTTGCCTTTGTTTTGTTTGGGCCCAATGCCTGCTCAATGTTTTGGCCTCGTTTTTGGATTTATTTTGTGTTTATGCGCCACACCTACCCACCGAGAGTTGAGTAAAAAGCAGCCAAGCAAGTCAAAATTGAAGGCTGCATTGGCCAAACTGCTTCTATATATTGGCCAGAATAGAAATGAATCTCTGCTCCAGAAAGCAATGGGAACTGCTTTGATGATTTCAGTACAGCTGTTTCTTACAAAATTCGGCACTGAATTAGTTGCTTTTTGAGCAATCAGCTTATAATCGCCCTGCTTATCTTATCTGGGGTGCCAGTTTCATTCAGTTTCCGCCTCGATTTTAAACCAGCTTACATTGCGCTGACTGATGGGCCAGAACATGGAAAAACTCGGGCCGAATGACATTTGGTGACACACAAACGACTTGTATAACCGCTCGGCAATGGGCAATCAGCGATCCGCATCGACCCACATTGAACACACACCCCTCGAGGCCCCACCTATATAGTATATACCATATATATCCCCCGATCCGAGCTGATTACAGCCCCTCTTTATCAGCTGCGCACCTTGGCACCTGCTACCTCTTATCACCTGTTTCTGGGATCGGGTTCTTTAGCTCATGGTTCATTGTACTCGGTTTCCCAACACCAGTCCCATTCCCACTTCACTTTTGTTCTGCATGCGTTTGAGCTTTGTTTGGTTTTGGAGTTATGTACCCCCGTACCTTCGTTTTCGGTTTTTCGTTTTCCGTCATATCCAATCCAGTATTAGCCACCCGAAGATCGATTGACTGTTCCCATAGCTGAACCACAGAAAAACAAAAAACGCGACGATGTGCCGCCGTGCTGAACATAATTTTAGTTTTTGTTTCAGTTATACAGTAAAATATATATATATAAACGATATAACGATAATATGCATCCTCTGAAGGTTTTGGGCTGCGTGTCAGGAGTGCATTTGCACTGAAACATTCTGAAGCATGTAAATGCACTATCTGGTACGACATTCCAGAACGTACAATCTTCCCGAATGCAAGAAAATGCGAATAATATGAAATGAAATATGCAATTTTTGTGATAGTGTGACAAGAGGAGATTCTCAAACTGATTTTAAAGACTAAAATAGAATTAAATAAGTTTATCTTTAAGTTAAATAAAATATATATATATATCTGTAAGACATTGCTTTTAAATAAAGAATAAAATAAAAAATATGAGTATGAATATCTTCTATGAAGACTTGGAACTGTATATGTATGATGTGGTTTTATTTGTTTCGCCTGGGGAAATTTGCATGTCGAGGGCAGTCCGGCGATGAACTGTGGAAGGCACGGAGATGAAACCTTGGGCGGCAAGGTCTCCAAGCCACGACATCGTAGAGCTTGCGATGACCTTGAGCACTCCGGCTCTAATTGGCCCAATTATAATGATTGCAATTGTGCCACAGAGGTCTTGTGAACTAAACTTGGCCTCTACATATATTATTTATAATGAAAGGGGGTGGAATTTAGGTCTTTAGAGAGGAGTTAGGCCAGAACAGACCCATAAAATCAGAGGGTAACATTAAAAACTCCAAGAATATACCCATATAAATCGGTTAAATTTAAAACTAACGGCTAACATTGCATATTTTACAGCGCTATGATTCCGCCCACATTTGCCACGCCCCCGCTGCCGCCGGAAAAAGCTTTTGACGACACGCAACGTAGCATAAAAAGCAGCATATCGGGAAATCCCCCGAGTTTCCCCCCGCCCAACATTGGCCAGAAGGTGGCGCTCGTGGCGCCAAAAAAGCTCTACCAACTGAAGTTCGCTCTAAAAAAACATCCGCAAGATGGTGAGATTCAAGCGGTTTTTGTTCGAAATATTTAAAAATAACCGTTCCCCTTGTGTTTCGTCCATCCATCAATCATCAAGAGCCCGAACGAATTTACCAAATTAGTGCCACCACAATCAAGTAACCTCAATTGGCTATGCGCTTTGGCAGTGTGGTTAGCTGGTTGTGTAGCCAATTATTGCCGTTGACAATTCACAGCCACTATCTTCACTGCCGCCGCGACAGGCTAATGCAACGATAATGGTGTTTAGGAGGAGGTGGAAGGATATACTTGAAATCCCAGAGGAAGGACTGGTTCTGGACCCCATATCGAGAAGAACTTTGAATCCAACTAAATCACGGCGTGATCCACAACAGCTTTTCCAGACATCACTACTTCAAATAAATATGAAATATTATTTTTTAAAAATAAAGTAGAACCATTTAGATTTACCAATCCAATTGATTTTGGCATCGGTCTTGGAAAGTATTCATTTTCATAACCTTTACCAGATGGCTCTACAAAAAAAATGGAAAATGGTCAACACACACTAATTTTAAGGCGTAAAGTACAGCACAACACATCTAACAAGAAAACTATTGGCTCGTAGTTTTAGCTAAATAAACTATATAATATATAGATCCACCCGCTTACTATTTTAAACCGATCCTTGCTTGGAACATGATCACCCCGACAAAAAAGAGGATACGTTACATTTGGCAAAAAAATAAATTCGAACGTCTTTAGTTTGATGGTTTGTTTGTTTTATATATATAAATTTTAAATTAATAAAATTTACTTGCTATATTTCTATTCTTTATAAGTTCATCTTTATATAAATAATAAATTTAAATCGCACATTTTTCTCATTATATTTATATTATTACGTTTATGTTTTTATGCAGTTTTGTTTTTGTTGGATTTTTGTTTTTATTTAATTTGAATTACACAACATTATTTAGATTTATCTTTATCGGTACCATTATCTTTATCTCCATCTCCATCTTCAATGTATGTTAAAATGTGTGGTTTGCTTTCTTACATATTATTGACACTGTTCTTCCAAATAAGAGAGAAGAATTGTTCTGTTTTGCTTCATGTTGTTTGTTCTTAGATGGTTTATGGTGGCTTTACATTGTATTTATATTCCTTAGTTGGGGGGGGCTTTTATTATGGTTTCATTCGAATGATTCGCATTTCTCGATGATGTGTTCAATGCGCTCGACTCTGAACGTTACTTGTTTTAAATAATTTAAGAGTATTTAATAGAGGACTAAGTTAGTATACGCTTTGTAGGTTTGGCGAAGTAAATTATATATTTATAAAACAAAATCAAATTCAATGCGTTTCCCTTCTTGTTTGTATGAGCGAGCGTGTGTGTGGGAGTTGTGATACGTGCGTTGTTTTATGAAGTATGCGGGTGAGTGTGGTGTTCGTGGGGATGTGTTAATAATAGTAAATAAATACAACATTATACAAATAAGAGAGGATTTCCATGTTGTAACGAACAAAATAAACAATGAAACGCTGCAAAAGCCCAGGACAAACCACCTGTTTATCCTGGCTTTTGTCTGGAGCCGCGTTCGTTTACTTTGTTGAATTTTATAAGCAACTTCTAAACGCGCCCTGGCATTTACAATGGTAAACTAAACAATAATAATACAAAAATGATGGTTAAATTGAAAAACCTGCTAGGCCATTAAGTTGTTGCATGCACGAATTATACACAAAAACACATGACAGACTCAACTAAAATTAATTTAACCAAAACAAAAAATGCAATTATATTATTCTCGTTTTATTATAATATGCATATAACTAGAAACTTTTCAAGTCGACGCAAGGGGCGCTTTAGAAGCGCCCGTTTCGCCAGGTTTTCTTTAGATTTTCCTTTCGAAAAACTACGCTAATTGCCGGGATTAGAATTAAAGTTTTAGTTTTAGTTTACATATTCAATGTTTCCCTTTCGATTCGTTCGTTTTGCTTGTTTATAATTGCCTTTGAATTTGTTTTATACATAAATACAATTCATTTTGATTGTTATTGAAGCTTTTTAGTTTCAATTCAAATTATAAGCCTAGGCATGAATTTTCTTTTATTCTTTTTTTCTTTTTGTGTATAATTCGAACTGTGTGTGTGTGTTTATGAGTGTATCCTTGTGGGTGTTAGTATATGCTTTTACATTTGTTACATATTTCATGTATTTTAATTTTTCGTTTCCTTTTTTTAGTTACTCATATAGTTTCTCAAACAAGTTGTTAGTGGCTGCTGTTCTTGGCTGAAGATGTTGTTTTAGTGTCTGCTGTTGCTCGGATGTGTTGATGTTGTTGTGGTTGATGTTTTCTGTTGTTGTTGTGTTATGTGGCGGCTATATTCAACGACATCATCAACATGAATATTAAACTGCCCCCGCTGCGCATACAACATTGTTACTCCGTTGAACGATGTGCAATTTGTGTTCATGTTGTTCATCCCATCTGTTGTTGGTTGTTGGTTGTTGCCGGTGCTGCTGCTACCGCTTGGCCCGTTGGGCTTAGGACGTGCCATTGACCAGGCCCTCCTTCTTGACATTCTCCGTCAGCTGCTGCTGTCCGGATGGCTGGTCCGTGTGGTTGTTGCTGCGATTCTTGTTGTTGCGTCGCGGTTTCGGCTGCTGTTGCTGCTGTGGCGCCTGCTGTTGCTGCTGCACCTGCGATGCTTGTTGCTGCTGCTGCTGTGGCTGCTGTGTGCCCGCCTGCTGCTTGTCGCCGTTGCGTGAGGCGTCCTTCGGCTTGCTCGCACCGCCAGCGGCGTTCGCATTGCCGCTGTTCTGTTTGCTGGCATCTCCGGCATTCAGTGCCGCCTTGTTCACAGGCGCCGGCGGCTGCTGTTGCTGTTGTTGCTGCTGCTGCTGTGGTGGCTGCTGCGCCGACTGGGGTTTGTTGTTGTTGTTGGCCACCGCTCCATTTGCTTTACAATTGAAAAGGGATTCGTTTGCAGGTAAGGTAATCCTTTCAGCATCAGCAATATTAATTATACTCACTGTTACTGGCTCCATTGTTGTTCTTCTGCCTTCTGCGCCTCCGCGAGCTTCCCTCGTAGGATGAGTTACTGTCCGCTGTGGATAGGAGGATAATGGTTCAGGCATCAGCTACGAGAACAGTTCAAAATGGTTTCAACTTCCACAACACAAACGTCCTTGTGTCACACCAAAATTAGTATTCCATATATTCCAATTTTAAAATGATAACTATATATTTATTACGCGCTTTTCTGCTAGTCTCAGGAGATTAACTAAGCATTTCCAAATAAATCAATTGGAATAAAATAATATAGATGTTGAAAGGGGGAAATAATTTATTTCTTCGCATTTTATTCTACGTCACACAAACCCAATTCCTGTGCTTTGATTTAAATCACCATTTTAGCTGACAGCGATGATAAAAATAATAATTAAAAAATGTGCATGAATTATTTCCATTTCTTAATAAGTTTATTATGATAAGTTACACGAAAAACTAAGATGTCATTTAATTTATTTTAATCAGAGGCCTAAATATATAGGAAAATGAGAAACAGTCCTTATCGTAATACTCTTTAAAAACTAATAAACTTGCTGTACAGATTCTCGTGTTCTTGACCCCACACACACATGATGTCCATTGAGGGGGAGGGGGATCGAGTATTCACTTTGTATCTTGTTTGAGCGCGCGAAATAAATTGGTTCAACTAATTGGTTAATTGGCAGCATGATTCACGGACTCACCTCTCTCCACGCTGCTCACTTCGCGGGTCTCCCGCACCTCCTCGGCGGTGTGGTTGTGGAGCTGATAGTCCCTGCCGTTCTGGTTCTGCTGCTCGTTGCGTGGCGGCCGGCGGTTGACTCCGCCGCGCCTGTTGTTGCCGGCACCGCCGGGGCCACCAGCTCCTCCACCGCCGCCGCGATAGTTGCCGGTGTTTTCGCCGTTGCCGCGATCGTTGTAGCCACGCTGCTGGTCGCGCTGATGGTCGCCTCGCGAGTTGTAGTCATCCTCATCGCGGCGATTGTTGTGGTAGCGCTGGTTCAGCCCATTGCCGCCGCCAGGACCACCGCCGCCACGTCCACGCCCACGGCCACGCTGGCCGCCTCCGCCGCCACGCATGGAGCGCACGGACTCGATGTCGCTGCTGTAGCCGCGCTCCGAGCGCCGCGTCACTGGGAAGCTCTGTGTGGAGCCCATGGAGGATTCCTGGATGGCGCGAAGCTGCTGATCGATCTCTAGCTTCTCCTGGCGCAGCTGTTCCACTTCCTAAGAGGGTATTGCAAACGTATGGATTAGTTTTGAGCACACAGTCGCCTATGACTGATCTGAACTCACCTTCAGATGCGACAGATGATACTCCAACAGCACTTTGGCATTCGCAATGCTCTCCACGGTGCCAATGAACACAAAGGGTACATGCGCCAGCTCGCGTGGGATGTTCTGGTCCTGCTCGTCGTCGCCAGCGATCTGACCGAAACAGATTAGGACTGGCCCGCGTTTAGCGTACAATACTCACAGCACTCACCTTGATTCGAAACACGCCACTCTTGTCCACAATTTCCTGGATAATGCGGCCATTCTTGCCGATCACCTTGCCCACCAGCTCCCTGGGCACCTGGAAGAACTCCTCGGCGTACTCGAGCATGGCGCGGGCACGCTGCACAGACTCCTCGGTCTCGCCGCTGATCTTGAATGTGCAGGACTTCTCCTCCAGCTCGATGTTGGTGACGCCGACCAGCGTGCGTGCCGCTTGAATATTCGAGCCATGCGAGCCGATGGCCAGGCCCATGAGATCGTCACGCACACGGAACTCCTCGACGTAGTTTCTGCAAAGGGATGATGGTATTTTTAATTTGATTTAATCAGAGAGCTGATAAATAATTTTTGTATGCCTGATATATGATGATGATCAAATGAATTTACAAATAAAACATGTAGAACCTAGTTTGTATCACCCTTGTATGGATTTTACTTACCCACGGCTCATCAGTTTAGTCGTTTCGAGCTGACGGGCAGCTTCTTCAGTCCTTTTCAACAGCATAACCTGTCAGATCAAATAACATTTAGATACAAAATAGCATAAATTCCATAATTCAGATCCCCACCTTCTGTGAGAGATTACGAAAATGCATATCCTTGAGCATACTAGCGCGCTTCTGAGTGTGCTCCCACTTGGAGATAACGATCAGGGCGTCCAGATCGCGATTGTAGTTGCAGACGCCGGCATCGATTGTGCGCTGAAACTCCTTGTGTATGCCATCCTTCTGGGCTCTTTAATTAGACATAAAACATTATATACTTAGGCATTAAAGCGTACTATATAAGAGGCACTTACTCTTCGCGCAACTCCTCGGGAACGGGCAGCGTGAACTGGTAGAAGGACTTGGCTGTAATTGGCGGATTCGAGTTCTTGGCGCGCAGGCGGCCCAGTTCGCAGATTTCGGTGTAGGGCGTCTCAAAGCCGATGTACGCGACCGCACAGATGTCCGCTTTGAGCATTTTGATGATGGCCACCCACCAGCCGCAGGTTTCGCGCTCATTCGTGCGGGTAAAGACCTCCACCTCCATGCCCTCCTCGAAGATCGGGGCGGCCACCTCCACGGTTTCCTCGGGCGGCAGGCGGACGTTCACAAATGGATATTTCATCACCTCGGGCACGCTGCAACAATGCGTGTGCGGAGAAAGGCAGAGTTAATTAATTAAGGTGCACTTGCTATTTTTTGCATACAAGTCTGCGGACAGGTGTTTGCAGATTCGGCTGCTGCTGCAGCTGCTCCGCTGGCAGAGGGCCAAGTTACCAGAACAACAACAACCATTGTGGGGGTGCCTCGGCAGACCCATTTCCCACTCCTCTATGGCAAAACCCATTCCGAATCCCGCCCAGAAACACAGTTCGGAAATGCCACACAGTCGGACAGGATAGTGGCGCAACTAAATTTAGATTCAGCTGCTTAGCTCAAGTGAATCTCGGTATGTGAGATGGAAGATAAAATTAAATTAAAAACCAAAAAACTTTTGTTCCAAAAACTACACAAGGAATGCAACAAAACAAAGCATAAAACGGTAGCAATTAAAACGGCTATTGTATACTCTTTTCAAAAGGTTTGAAGAAAAATTATTTTAGTTCCAAAAATAGGCTGTTTTTATGGCTTTCACCTTTCACTTTTTAAAAATAGACCATGACAACTAAATTTTAACTTCAAGAAATCATTAGTCAAATCAAATTGTTCGGCTATAAAAATAAAACAATATTCCCATAGGGCACAAAGGTAAATCGCTGGAAAAATAATGGATGTCACAAGCATATTTTAAATTTAGTTCACCTAGTTATAGGTAATTAAAATATATAGGTGGGAACTAATGCGTTGGATAAAAAATAACCTCATTAAATCTCATGAAATTAAACAAGTTTAATATCATGACACTTGGGGTACACCCACAATTAGAAGAATTTCAGTCACAAGACGATCCGTCAGAGCGTCATAACCAAATTGGAAATGAATAAATAAATATAAATGGTTTCTTTCCGCGGTTAAAAATAGTCGCGCCTTTGACGCTGGCCGCCGTGTCAGCGCCGCTGCTTAGTGGCATTTGTCGTTCGCACTTGACAGCTTTGGCAGCGATGGAAGCCATCCCCTGCTCCACCACCACCACCACTGCTCCGCCTCGGAAAGATTGCCTCTGGGATCGGGGAACTTCCCAAGTCAGTGGGGCGGACAGTTTGGATGGCGTTGGTCAGTCCGTCAGTCGGCAGTTTTATTTTCTTTTCTTTTCTTTTCCCATTTTATTTTGCTGAGGAACTGCAGCGGCACCACTGGCGTTTAACAAATTGCGCCAAATTAGAGAATCCGCAGGAGGGGATTTTCGGTGGCAAGTTGATGGCGGACGGACGACATAAATGATGCGTGCCCAGCATCTCTAATTTCGAATTTGGATGCCAAGAAGTCGCGTCGGTGGTTGTTGTTGCTGCTCTGATTGTATTAATCGTTGCAAATTAGTTAGAAAATACGTTCTAAAAGTTGTTTGCCCTGTTCGCAGATTTGTTTGTTTGACAAAACTTACCCGTCCACATCCACAAAGATGCCATCATCGCCGACAGATGTCACCTGGCCCTTTGGTTGTTGTCATAGTTTTCAGTTTTCAGTTGTGGCAGTTGTTGGGTTTTGTTGGCGGCAAAGGCAGGCAGCAATCGGATGAAATACAAGAGCATTGACAGGGCCAGCACAGCACAATCGGGGGGGCATAGAAGTAGAGAGAAGAATGTGTGTCATTAATGTGGCCAGTGCCTACGATATTCCTCATTCAGCTCTAAACCTAAGTATATATATATTATATTTTTATTATCGCCCCACCCCGGGATGCCCCACAAACAAACAAACAATGTGAAATCGAGAAATGCAAAAGCACTGGGGGATGGGAGATGGGGGAACCGTATATCTCCGATAAGCGAGTAGTCGTAGAACCTTATCCGAAATGCAAACAGCCGACTGCTGAATCATCATCATGAGGGAAGTCGCTCTAGCGAGTGTGTTTATTGTGTTTATGAACTGCACTGGGTTTGTTTATGGGACCCGTAATCGAAGTCAGCGCTATGCGGAGTATTCTTCGGCAGTTTATCATTTATCCAGAAGGTTCCGCGAATGAAATGGGATAATACAAGGATCAAAGTGATTTGCTAGAAGCAATGGGCTCGTGAAATAAGATAAATTAAAATATATAAATAATTTTAGACTCAGGTTATTATATTTCAATTCAAAAAGTATGGAATAATTGCTATGGTATAGCTTTAAACCCAAGAATTTATGAATAGAGAAATATTAACATAAACTGTAATTTATCTATGGCAAACGTCAGCAATACTTAAAAAAAAAGTTTTAAGCCAGATCGGAAAGATGATAACTTTCTATGAACCATTAAAGCACAAACAGGGTAATTGTATCACGTTTGTAAATTATGGTCTCATTTTTAATACAAACGTTCAAGCTTTAATTATACACAATTAATTTCTAAATGAAAAACTGCAATACACTTTTATCAAACCATTTAAAATAATCACTTTTTGGCCAATTAAGTTCAAACAAACAATATTTAATATAATTGTATTGATCAACTGTTTAGTAAAAGGCGCAAAATGAGAAGTAAAATAAAAACATGGGAGCACTGGAAATGTTTTCATGGATATTCCACAAATCAACAAAATGTAATATTTAGAAATGGTTTACACAATGAAACGTTGAAGATGAGATGCCTACCATATAGATAGACATACTTTATGAATGTAAATGCATTTGTAAAAAACCCATAAACCCGTAATCTAATCAGCAGTCACTTTTCCGCGAATTATGATGGTTAATCGGCTCTTATCTTAATAAATTGCAACGTTTAGAAAGGGAAATCACCAAAACAACAAATACGAATATCCGCCGACGTCAGTGGGCAGTGCAGTAAGCAGCGCAGTTAGCGTCGCCGTCGACGTTGACGTCGGCACCCCCACAACGCAGTGTGCGTGAGTGCGTTGGTGTTGGTATAGTAGTGGTGGTGATGATGGTGGTGGTGGTGGTGGCGATGATGTCGAGACTCCACTCAAAATGTTGCTGTTTATTTATAGAAATAAAGCTAAAATCCACGAAATTAGAAACTGAGGCAGCTGCTGCCCCAACTCCCTGCCTGTTTTTCATTTTTTCCTATTTTCCACCCCCTCTCACTCTCTCTCTGTAGAAGGAACCCCTGCTTCCTCTTACAACTCTTTTGGTTCCATCAACTCACCTTGTAGTAGGCGCCATTGTCGAGCCGAACTTCCACGAGAAGATCTTCCATGTTGCCGGACGCAGTGCCTCCTGGTTTCTCTGCTTTGTTTTGGTTGTGGCCTCTGGATTCCTGATTCTGAATCTGAATCTGGTGGTTCTTCGCCGTCCGTCCCTCCTGCTGCTGCTGCCCAGCCTTCAACTCCCTACTTTTCCCCGTCGACTGCAGTTTGCCGTGTTATCTGGGGCTTCCTATTATGGGTTTGCAAAGAGGCATTATTAAGTTACAAGATACGATGGTTAAAACTAGCAGATATGTACCCACAATTCAGTGTGCAGTGGCAGAATCCTCGCGTTCCTGCTCTTAATTCCTTGTAATCAAATCAGTCTTTTGCTTTGCGGCTGCTTTAAATGTTGCCTGCAAAGCAATAAAATATGGAATGGTTTTGTTTTCGAGATTTTTGTTGTTTTTCTGTCGGCAGGGGGAGAATATATATTTTGACGCACTAGCAATCAAAAAGAAATAGGAGAAAATTTTGAAGTTATTTTGGGGGCCAAAATTCCTGGCTAAACACGAAAATGCAGCCAGCTGCGACGCTGGCAGCGACGTTGACGGCAGCAGCGAGTTTGCCGGCAGCGCAGCAGCGTAATGCTTCCTCTTCTTCTTTGTCTTTCCCTCTGCGTGTGTGTGTCCGCCGCCGCCGCCGCACACACACACACACAGCCTTGGCCAAGCGTGTGCGCGCTCTCTCTTCCTCTCCTCTCTTTTTCTCGCTCTCTCTCGCCGCCGAAATGTTTCGCTCGTTCGTTCACACTGAGCACGCTTTTCCAATAAGAATTTCACGCACACTACGAAAAGGCACATGCCGAATTTACATATCGAATTTACACATAATTTCCACACTTGCTTCCGCTTTTCGTATTTCTTTCAAAGAAAATCCATCAGCTTGTTCGTTTTCCTTTTGTATTTTATCGTTTTTCCTCTTTCAGCTGCTCCCTTTTGCTGCTGCGTCGCCTCCGCTGCCGGCAGAGGAGCGGGCGTCGCTGCCGCCGCTGACGTCGCCGCCGCCGACGACGATGTGCAAAATTTTTTCGTTTTTTTTCGGTTCTTGCAAAATTTTCCCAGCGCTTTTTGCGGCTGTAATACACAAATGTCTGCAAATATTACAAAACTTACGGCTGGCCGGCACTTTTGCACTTCGTTTGCGCTCGGCGGATGCCTTTGAATGCGGCTTTAACCTTTGAAAATACAAAATATATCGCGTGCAGTGCTGCTTCAATTTTTTTTCGGCTGCGCTGCGTTCTCTTCGTTTTGCTTTTGCACACTTTCGCAGCTCGGCAATGTTCTGCGGAGTTGCCACCCGGACGCAATCGGCGCGCGTTGCTGGTCACTTTTGTTGGATTAGCTGGGGTTCGGGCTATGTGGCCCACGGCAAAGGACTTGTAAAAATGGAAAACTGAATTTTTGATAAATGACTTGTGCTGGATAACACAGGGATTGCTTGAAAACGGGCACAAACTAAAATTTGACAGGCGATGGGGCAAGGCTGCCAAGTGACAGCTGCGGTGGCGTTGCCAGAGTAACGGAAGGTGGCTGGGTCACAATGGACAGGGTTGCATTTTGGGCGCGTAAAGCGGTTACTTTTTGAAATTTGATTTGCTGATAGGTGGCATTCCATTTTCAATTTAAATTTAAATTGATTCATTGGCTTGTCCCGATGGACTGCTCACTTGGTTTGCCTTTGGCTTTTAACGACCTAATTGAATTGCTAGCCCATCAGCAGATTGAATCACATGTTTGACTCTCTTCAATTGATTCGATTCGATTTTAATTTGCAGAATTGCCCGCTACAACGATTCGCGTTAATGTAATTGTATTTGTAATTGCAGCGACTATTGGGGTCACCAGTGCGAGCAAATTGTCACATGCGGTGTTTACTAGCCATTTCTTTGCCCCTTTTGATGGCCCGCAATCGCGTGACGTCGCTAGCGCCTTTGTAAACACGCTTGTTGAATTTGCTATTATTTTTTTTTTGCCCTTTCATTCATCAAATGCACATGATTTTGAGTGGGCGATAAAGGTGGAGTGCATTCTATTTATAAACCCATTTTCAGCTATTTCCAATCTGACAGCTGGCTAAAAACTGATTTCGAAATACTTTTAACATGTTGTTTTATATTTTCTATAAACTAAAAACTTTAATTTATATTTAAAGCACCACTTAAAAAATATAATTATACAGCAGAAATAAAAATCACTAATATTTTGCACATTTTGTTTTCTATTTTCTAAAAATGTACTAAGTAAATTAAAATTATTTAATTTTTTTTAAGAATATTAAGGCTGTTAGGTTTTAAAATAACTTAAGAACCACTACAAGTATGCTAATCGCATGCCATTATGGCATTTGTGCCAGCAAATTGCAACAAATTCATGGCCAGTCCTTTAAATGGTCACCATTAAATCCTTTATATGATTGGAAAATCATATGTCTGTGCAACAACAGCACCCTGTAAGCCTAGTTTTCCCATTTTCCTGACTTTAAACGACAATTCCATTAAAAAGCCGTCAACTTCACGGCTACAGGGTATCAAGATTCGCAGTTCGATAGTCATAAATTACCGCTCGTGTTGACGGTAATTACTGTCAAGCGGCGATTTGTTGCGGAAATGCATTTTGATTTTCCCTCGCCCAAAACCGCTTTTCCCTGCCTCTCTTTCCCTTCCGCCTGCGTTTTATCACCCCTATTAAACTCTCTAGGAAAATTTGAGCAGCTGCCGTTTGACATTGACTTTTGTTCTGCCTTTTGGCACATTTAACTGCACTTTAATGACGTCGACATGGTCAACAAAAGGCTAAAATAAAATCAAATGGCATCCGCGACGACAGCCTCTGTTCGCCATCTCGCTTGCACCCTTGAATTTGAATTTGTCCCGCTCAATTGGCATCATCATTATCATTTGTCTGTTCTCTCCGATCCGAGAATTGCACGGGTGCAACAATTGGTCACTTCGGGGCACCGAATTAATTTTAATTCTAATTTTAACCGAGCAGATCAACTGAAATTTATTTGCCAAAATGTGACAATCTCGATCTTGACAGATACGTCACTTCCTCTCAACGTCCTCTCTGCCAAGTGCACTAAACACAATTTTAAATATTTATTTCTATCTTAAAAGATGTATATCTGACTTAGATCATCTCTTGGAATAGGCCATATTGCGGAGGTTTTTAATATAATTGGGATGCTAATAAACATATAATGGTATATTTACAGAGCCTTACAAGATCATTAGCACCTAAAGAATTTGCGTTTGCATTTAGCTTCGTATAAAACAAAAGAATCTGATATGGTAAATAATTATTAAATAGTACAAAAAAAGGTATATTCCGAATGCTAATTTTTGTTAAACACAAAAGTCTACAACTAATAAAATTACATTTCTTAACAAGTACTTATTTTTTGGCATAGGCAAATTCAAGAGTCGACTACAGCTGCATAGATCACTGATTTCCAGGCAGTAGTACTTCCGTTCTAATCCATTCCTACGCCAGCAATATAAAAGGTTTGAGACCCTAAACAAAATCTTTAAGTACTAATACTTTTATACGAAGATCATTAAAAGACATATTTTATTTTGGTAAAGGCAAACCTTTTATGTATTATCAATACCAATAAATGCTTAAAAGCACCAGGGTTTGCAAAAATATGATATTTACTTTCGATAAATTATCAATACCTGTGGATTTTTTAAGTCAAATTTTTAGATAATATTGTTTCCCACATACATCAATAAAGTGATCTTATTTCTCTCAGTGTGGTTTTTCGCGAGTGTGGGAGGAGAAGGAGAAGGAGGAGATAGAGAGTCGTGCGCTGCCCGCTCTCGCTCAGCTGGCAATTACCGTTCGTTTAGCATTTCTCTGCCTGCTTATCAATTAATCAGTTTCTAAGCCGCGACGTCGGCAGCGCAGCTCGGCAATTGCAATTTTCACCTTCGGCTTAAGTCCGCCCATTTTCGGTTGACAAAAACGGTTGGGAAAACGGAAAGCCAAAAGCCGAAAACCCACGAAATAATCAACAAAAACAACAAAAAAATAAAGAGCACATAAAAACGTAGCCATAATTCAGTGTTCAATTGTGACAGTGTGAGTGCAGTGGTCTCCGCGTGTGTGGGTGTTTTTTTTTTTTTTTTTTTTTTTTTTTTTTGTGTTAGTGGTGGTTTAAAGCATCGAAAGCCAACTCGGAGCTGAACTAGCTTGCCGAAGTCTGGGACTCTAACCCAGTAAAAACTCCACCCCCTCCCCGCTTCCCCGGCGGTACTGCCGTTAGGTATTACTTCGCCGGGGGGGGAATGCCCTTAGGGCTCTCTAGGATTCTATCCTATTGGAATTTCGCAGTCTTTCTGCGATGCGCAGTTTTTTGAGTACTATTGTGGCCATGTTGCATACCGCAGACCAATTTACTTCTGATTCGAGCATAATGTCCACCAGGTTACAAGCGGCTGGCGTCCTCCCAACCCTTATGCTCAGATCTCTTCGTTCATTTTCGAATCTCGGACAGACAAAAAACACGTGTTCTGCGTCTCCATTATCCGACTCGCAGAGTGGGCAGTGCGGATAACGTTCATGCTTAAACCTATTCAGATAGTATTTAAAGCATCCATGTCCCGTCAACAGTTGCGTTAAGTAGTAGTCCACATGTCCATGCTTCCGTCCCAGCCATCTCTGCAGTTCTGGGATAAGCTTATACGTCCATCGTCCTTTGCTACTATTTACCCACCTCTCTTGCCACTTAGCAATGGTGAGTTCTCTGCACCTTTTCCGTACGGATTCTGCAGTTGCGACCCCTGTGCTGCCCGCGCGGATGTTAGCTGATTCCACTGCCAGCAGATCAATCGGTATGCCTCCCGATATTACCAGCGCCGCGTCATGGGATACCGTGCGGAACGCACAGCATACCCGTAGTGCACACAATCTCTGCACGGAGTCGCCGTCTTGCATATAACTTCCATTTTTTGTGGCTCGAGCCCATATGGGAGCAGCGTACATCAGCGTCGATGTGACAGCACTAACCAGTAATCTACGTCCTGGTTGCCTTGGTCCCCGAGTGTTCGCCATAATTCGCGATATCGCGGCCGCGGTCCTACTTGCCTTGCCACTAGCGTACGCTAGATGTTCTTTGAAAGAAAGCCGGTGGTCGATCATGACGCCCAAGTATTTTAGGCTTGGACGCGATGTAATTGTGGCTTCTCCAATTTTGATAGTAGCTGCCTCCACTTTCTGCCTGCTACTTATCAGGACTGCTTCAGTCTTGTGCGCTGCCAAGGCGAGTCCCTTGGAGTCGAGCCATGCGCTTGCTCGTTTCCCCGCTTCATTGCAGATTCCTTCCGCATCTGGGAGTTTCTTTGCCGTAACCACTATGGCCACGTCATCCGCGAAACCAATGAGTCGTGCCCCTTCGGGCATCGTGATCCTAAGTATCCCATCGTACATGATATTCCATAACAAAGGGCCTAGGACTGATCCTTGGGGAACTCCCCCGGTGACCCTGTGGGTCGATTGCCCGGAATCAGTATCGTACAGGAGCAGGCGGCCTTCAAAGTAGCTCGCTATTACTCTCTGTATATACACTGGTACATTTAAGTTGCTCAGTGCATTTAGTGTGTGGTGCCAGCTGGCGGAGTTGAAAGCGTTTTTTACATCCAACGTTGCCGCTAAGCAGTACTGCTTAGTGCCGTACAACCACCTTTTTCCCTCAATGGCTTTATCTGCGATTTCACACAGTTTACCGACGGCGTCGATGGTGGATAGCCCCTTCCGAAAACCATACTGCATCTCTGAGAGGCCGTTGGTTTCGGCAAGGGCACCTTCTAGCCGGGAGTGGATTATTCTTTCGAGAATTTTACCCACCGTGTCCAGCATGCAGAGTGGCCTATACGAAGAAGGCTCCTCCGCGGGTTTTTCCCCCTTTGGTATGAGTACCAGCCGCTGTGTTTTCCAGCGGCTAGGGAACACACCTTCCGTTAGGCATGCGTTATACATGTCAACGTACTCTTTAGTGTTTGCTTTTATGGCAATTTTGAGAACTTTATTCGGGACTCCATCTGGTCCCGGTGCCTTGTCGTCCAGTATTGTCTTCAATACCTGGAGGACTTCTTCGGCACTTGTGAGCTTTATGCTCGCCCTGTTCACGATCAGTGAGGTCCGCGCCATACCTTCTTGCTCTGGGAATAGTGTTTCCACGATCCTTTTTAGGCTGACTGGGCATGTCGGCCACCCTTGGTTTACCACCGCGGACTCTGGCAGTTCCACATCAAATTGTGATTGAACCGCGCATAAGATGTCTGCTTTGTCGGTGGTCTCATCGATGTCTTTTACCTCGATCAGCATTGTCTCAGTCAGCGCTCTGACGTCGACATTGTTGCCCAGGACAGCCTTCATTGTGGTCTGAAGCTCTACGGTCTTAGGGTCAGAGACCTTGTTTAGAATCACTAGGAGTTCCCCCTTTGCTGTTCGCCTAACGGCCTGTACTGCTTGTCCTAGCTCCTTAAGCTGCGGTTCAGCCTTGACCTTTTTAAGGATGTCGGCATAGGACCCTCCAGCAGAGGCTGCGATGACTATCGCGTCGTTCCGTGGCGGTCGCACCTTGGGCTTCCGGACCTTCTGCTTCACCTGTGTCCACTCCTCTGGCTTCTTCCCAGGTTTTTGGGGCTTGCTGGTGCTAACTGTCCCAGCATGTTTCCCTTTCTTTACACCTTGACTGGCATCACTTGCCGGTGCCTTATGCATCGCCTTTTTCGCTGGTACCGCTAGCGTCATCCCAGTTTCTTGACCTCTGGGTCGCTTGCTGGTGCCGCTCGCGAGCACTTCTGCGCAGGTTTTTTTTTGCTATCTCCTTAGCTTTTTCCTGTTCTTCGACTATGCATTGCACAGCCGACAGGACTTCCCTCTGGAGATAGTCGATTTCGTCTACTATATCCCTCATGGGGTTAGTAATGGAACGCTTTCCTTCCATTAGCTTCTTCAGCTCCCTGGCCTTTGATCCCAGGCCCGTCAGCTGCTTCAGCATATCCCCCTGCTCCTCATCTGCAGCTTTTGGGCTGCTTTTATCTCCTGCTGGGGGGGTGCCAGGCTGCCTGCCACTGCACTCCACCCCTTTTTCTGGCGATCTCGCCATTACACTGCTTTTTTTAAAAGGGTCAGCTCCCGTGTTGGCCCAGTCAGGTAGACTGGACAGAGGCGTGTGGAAGCCGTCGGCATTAGCCGGCGCCGCCAGGCCTTTGTTTGCCGGCGTGCCTCCACTATTGGTTGGCCCAACCCCTAGGCTAGCGCCAGGGTGTTGTGCCCCCGATCCCCTGCCCGCCATTTCCCCGCCTGGGGAGTTCGATGGTACTGCAGTAAGCTTGGATCTTTACCCGCAGTATCTGCTGTTTTCCGATCGGACTTTAATATTTTTATGAATTATTTAATCAAAAGGGATAAGTCTTAGTAATAAGGCTTATGGTTTTATTTTCTAAATTTTTTTTTTTTAAAGAGCCACCCAAAATTCCCTACGTGCTACGGCACGCACTTATTTATGTGCTTGGCCTGCACCCTGTCCGAAGCTTGCTGCTATAGCACCCGCAGCCCCTTTCGCACACTACGATCAGCTGGTCGCGCAAGCGCTTCCCACCACTGATTCAGTGTTTGCAAAAATAGAAAGCGCGAGTGAAAAAATTTGGCAACTTCTAAACAAGCAACGAGTGGAAAGTAATAAGAGGCAGAGATGCCTCCCCTCCCTCATCTACGACCGGCCCCTGCCTGGCCGCCAAACCTGTTGGGGATAGATTCCCAAGCTGCTTCTGGATGTCGTCCACGGCCTCCCGTCCACCAGCTGATGTCCAGGTGCGTGTCCCGAGTGCTCCACGCCGGATGGCCGGCTGCGCTTCTGGTTTTAAGCTGAAAACTTCAAGGAATAAACGGAGCGATTTTAGAACGCGTCCGCACTCTCTGCTTTCACAACTCTGCCTTTCCGTGTGTGGGTGTGTGGGTGTGCTTTTGCTATTTGCGAGTGTGTGCGTGTGCACATTGCCGATGCTCGTACCGCTTTTCATTCTGTGCCCAACCGCCGTTGGGTTCCGTTCTTGTTCTGGGCCCAGGGGTTCCGTTATAAAAGACGCGTGCCGCTCCAAACCGATGGAGTTCGATTCGAGACCGCAAAGGTTCAGTGTCCTGCCTGGCACTCTCTTTTAAAAATAATAAACAAAAAAGTTCTCAGTGCACTTTAAGTGATAATAGCCCATGAACAAAGTGTTTGTTTTTCAATATATTTTTGACGAAAGTAAACCGTAAAAAAAAATGCATTTTATCACCCTCACCCTAATAGGTAAATTACTATCAAAAATATTACATATCAGCCGTGACTCACCGCGAGTCAATCAAAGTTATTTAACTACCCCGTGTGTGAATCACCCTACTCCAAAAACTGACTCAAATCGGAGGCGCTATTAATTGGATTCTTGTACTTATCGCCATATATAGTACTGATCCACATATCCGTATTCCGATAGCACCCAAAAGGCACGTCTTGTCAGTTGATCCCACATTCTGTTTCTGCTTTTTACCTTGCAATTGTTCGGATCGTTTTCAGCGGATAAGATGGTATAGACAATGTGCTAGTGATAATACTCTGGGATCGCTAAATTACAAGGCGGCCTGTTGCGTTTATGATTTACAATGGTCGGGTTCTCAGGCCAGGGGAAGTGGTGATTGGAAGATAGGCAGATGTGCTTGAGTATTTTCCAGATAAATGTAGATCGGGGGCTTAAATTTGAATGTGAGGCATTGTCAATTGGCTTCATCCTGTCAAAGATAATCATCCAAAATCTGGGGATTGTACTTTTAAATACATAACTTTCACAGTTAAGATCCCCGCACTATGATTCACCCTTACAAAGAAGTCGTAAAATTGGAGTTATACTCTCTATGTAACACCATAAAACTGGGGGATTTTCGTCACATCTAATTGAGAAACCCCAACACATATTTCGGGGCCTATCTTAAATCTAAGCCAACGCCGTCACACCAGTACGTAGTACTCCAAAGCACTTCACAGAACTTTGGACGTGGATCACGCGCCGAACTGATATATCTGAACAAAAGACAACCTATACCCGTCTTGTTTGACTTTGTGCGGGCATTCGCATTCGGAAAATACCCACTTAATTCGCCTAATACAGATACAGATACAGTTGCAGACGACTCATCATCATTGCGGGCAGACTGAGTGATAAGGTCAGCAGAAGCTAAATATTTGGTCACGCTGGGGAGCCGACTTTCGACTTATGGGCGGGATAACTGCTGACCTAATCGAGATAATCGAAGGCAATTTAAGTGACCAAGATGGTGCTTAAGAAATCACCGAAAAGAGGTTAGATGCCTGCTGATAAGGGCAAATTACAAGTGCAGACTAGGGGGGAAGTGCATATTAAACGATTAATTGGCTATTAACTCGAACGGGTTTATGGATCCCTGCGAGATTCGATTAAGCCTAATCACAAGGCACCATTTCTTATCGCCTTTGCTTACTTGCCAGGTAGCTACATTCCGATTAGCTGCGATTTCTGGATGAGATATTTTGTGTACATAAAGGTGATTAAAATTGTATACATATAGGTTAAGCCAAACCCATTCTTATGAGTGTGAGAACTAACCTTAAAATTTTATTAGTTTAAATTGCTTGCAACACAATCAGCAGAGTGATACAATTATATGTGTTCAAGATAAGACACACTCCAATATAGAGATATTTGATTTCTTTTTTAAAATGCTGTGCTTGTAGAAATCAGTTATCAACATCAGATTATTCTGTCGTTAATAAACTATTTTAGACTTAATGTTTTTTTAAGTATATATATATAATACTTGCTAATACACGTTTGCTCTGATTGGGAACATCTCTTTGCCCAATGACGCACTATCAGAATTTACAAAACAGTTGTTTTTGGGTTTTAATTCAAGCAAGTCAACCAAATAAACACAAGAAAACAAAAATTTCTTAGAAATGTAGAGCTTTGAAAATGTATCATATTTATTTTTTGAACCGTTTCCGGTATTTTTCAAAATTCGTGAAATTATATGTCACTTGTATGATTTTCAAGTTTTGTCTGAATGGACATTTATTTAAAAATCCATATTATTGGTAAGCTTCCGCAATTTTAAGTTTGGCATCAGCAAGAATTTCGAAACGTTTTGTGTAGTTTGGGGATATCAATAATATATAAAGTACAGCATTACAAAAGATGTAAACTAGCAACAGATTTTAACTCCACTTCGTAAATTCTGATATGGCAAAGTTCCATTCGATGGTTATTGTCAGATAGCTGTGGGACAAGCAATTGATGGATGGTACGCAAGTACACACCCTCTTTATATAGCCTCCATTCATCGCCAAACCATTGGATGCACTCGACCGTTTATTTGTGTTTGCTTTGGACTCCCTTTGTTGTCGTCGAGCGAAAGTGAAATTGCACGCCGCAGTTCACTTTCCCGATAGCCAATACTTCCCATTTATATATAGAGTCATCTGTACAAAGACCTCTGCTATCTGCCCTCCTTACCACTATCTCCTCGTCTTGTTTTCCACGCGTTTATCAACATCCACTCCCCAGACTTCCGCTTTTCGCATTGCAAATCCAAAGTCCATTAAGACGATTGGCTTATGATGGAAAGTTTCAAACCCACTCCTCCCACAAATCGATTAATGATGCAGCCATTCTCATCAAAGGTTTATGGCATTCATACAAGAAAAACGTGACAATGTCAAGGCTATTCGTAAAAATAAAAACCAAATTGTAGGTATTTGTCTGATTATGCCAGCTGGGAGAACTATGTTCCATTTCAGAAGATAAGATTAATTTTGGGAGAGTTGGAGTTCCACCCACACACGCTTTTCTCATATAGTATTCAAATTTCTGACGGTACTTTTATTTAATTTAATCTTTTTATTTTTAATAATAAACTTTATCAGTGCCGATTTAAACGGAAGTTTGTTAAATCATAAAATACTTAATTATCTTTTTGTTCGTTTTATTGCCCTTTCACGCATTTTAATAGATAAAATTCGCCTCTATCTAGAATTTTGATTTATTTCACATTTACTTAGGTAAAAGATAACGTCAGTCAGTTTTAATTCACATGACCTGCGGTGTATTTATTGGACATCGCACCTTATCAACGGCTTTACGAGCCCCCAATCATAAGACAATGGGAAATTAAATCGTGCGCACTCCCGAAATCATTTATCGGTGGTAGATATCTTTGATTATGACGACTCACTAAAATGTAAATAAAATTTGGACTGGAAAATCACTGAGTGCTCTATTAATTTGGGGGGGATCTCGATTCCGCGGTGATTTGACAGAAATGACAAAAAACCCAAGTGACAGACGACGAGTGTTTCTTTATCGCTTTTGCTTAGCCAGCGAAATTGTTTCGATTCTTTTCTGTTGACAAGGCCAAAAATGATTTAATAAACAACAGTTGAGACAACTCGTTCCAATGCCAGAATATTTCAATTCTCAAGAGCGGGTGAATATAAAAAAGATATTTCCACTTGACGCCTTCACAGGCGGAATGCATTTTCCACTCGCAATTGCAGCTGTTTATTTTGCGCGATTTTTCACATGATTATACCCCATTTGCTCTGGCCGTTTGCAATTACAGTTTTGTTAACTTTTACACCCCGTGGGCCTTAAATTAGAGAACATTTTCCATTATCAGCTATCAAAGCTTTAGGCACTCAAATTTAATTGTCCGTTGTTTGCATGTGCAAATTTAATTGCATTTTAAATGGCTGCTCGACATTTGTGGCATGTTCGGTGAGAAAGTATTTGTTTGCAACTTGCAGCGATTCGAGATCAAATGATTCCTGGCAATTTGGCAACTGACGGAACTTTCATTACCCAATCACATATGTGAATACCTCAAAGCACTCACGTTAAAGCCATTAAGTCTTGTGATTGTTTCTTAATTAAAAGGAAAATATCTTTATGACTCTTGATACGCCACTAATTCAAAACAATTCAATACAAGTCTACTAAAAATTCAAATGGAAATGCCTACTCGCCTGGGAATGATTAAAAAATCATTAAAAATCAAATGAAATATTAGTTTTAATCAAGAGATGCCATAACTCAGAGATTTTTCCCTCCGAAAAGTTGCGTCACGGGGCGACCGAAGATTATACTAAGGAAACCTCAGCTGTTGAGCAAAAAGTATATTAAAACGAGTATATACAGCATATAGTATTCATACTTGGGTATATTTAGTACTCTACTTTCGCAGCTGCGGTCGTCATTTGTCTTTTTTGCAGGCCAACTTGCAAAGTGCCAAACGGCGAGCATAAATACCCGAAAGATTAAAGGCGCAGCATAAATTATCACACTTGTTGGCGAACTTTTTTTTATTAACCCATTAAAGCGGAATATGGCTAAATAAACACGCTAGTGGCGAGTTATGTTGATGGCTCAGTGGTTTTTAAAGACCAAAATGGATCGTAAAATCTAAAAAACCGTACGCATTAAAATTAGTTGATATTTTGATGGGCGAGATGTCAAAATGCTTTTAGGAGGAGAAAGCAACCAGAATATGGGAACATTTAATAATACATTTATGTACATATCGCTGGCATTTAAATACAGGAATATATGCGATTGAAATCATAAATTTCCTGGCTATTTTTAGCCGAGTCAAGTGCAAGGTGCCGGGTTTTCACTCGATGCGGCTGCCAAACATGTGTGCAGATTGACCCTCCGACAGTCAGTCCCATTGCTTTTATGGCCCATCAAGAGGTGCAGTTTTTAATGTGCTTGGGCTGTTGTTTTTCTGCTGCCCCTGAAGCATTTCAGTCGGTCAAGTTGAAGTTTATTTAAATCGTTCCCATTTCGCGGTCCCACACGGCGGCTACTTGATACTTGATACTTGATACTTATCTGTCACCTTTTTATTCTCGCTTTTTTCCAGTCCTCTGCTCTGTGGCCCTCAGCTGGGCCAACGAATGGGGCTACCCGGACTTGGACAACAATCAGGATGAGCGTAAGTAGAGCCAATCGAGTTTATTAGCCAAAATTAGTTAATCAACGCCACTCTGGATCTCTGGCTCGGGATTGCCAAGTGTTTTGCATACATATGTGGCATGCCAGAGCGATCCAATAGTGCTCGGTTATATCCATCTGTGTGCACGCTTTCGGCTCGAGCTTTGTTAAATTGGGTCAAATTGTTGTGTATGCAAATTGAACATGAATAATGATAAATGCCCACCGCCACTTGGGCACATTTCTGCGGAAACTGAACTTCTGCCTAGAGTTTTTAATTGACAAAACAGCCTCCAATTACTTCAATTTTGATTTATGGGGGTTTAATTTGAAATAAAAATTTTGCTTGTGCAGAAATTTGCCAATTGAAAAATGGTCTGATTATAAATATTGGGGTTTTAATTGATTAAAGATGGGTTCAATTGTATAAAGTTTGATTGATGGGCTTTTAATTTAAAGTTTTAGCTCGTGCAAAAATTTATTTGACTACAAAAAGAAATTGAAATATATACTTGAATAATTTTTTGATTTAAAAATTTTGAGAGGAATTTTCAATTTGTACCTATCATAGAGAAAGTATTTAATATATAATAGCTTGCTTAATTTAATGTTTTAGTGACTTTACAATATTTACTAAAAGTCTTTCAAGTTGAATAATAAGATTCTAATTGAATTTTACAAAGTTGCTCGAAACAGGCATGTGTCAGAATTAAAATTCCATAATGTAAATAAACTTAAGGAAAATCATGTGCTCTTGACATTGATGGATGATCTTTATAATCCGCAGCCTTTCCAAAATGGGGCGGTCTTTGCGATACTGGAAAGAAGCAGAGCCCCATAAATCTGCATGTCAAGGGGGCCTTGAAGGGCCTGTTTAGTCCTATGAAGTTTGAGAACTACGACGAGCATCAGAAAAATCTGCGAATGGTCAACAATGGACATTCAAGTGAGTTGTTTAACATTCCAGAATTCAGGAATGTTGCCTGAAATAATTAAATATCATCATTCTTTGTACAGTTCAACTATCTGGCTTCGATCACGAACTGACCCTGAGTGGGGGCGCCTTGACCGATGACTTTGTGGTGGAGCAGATCCACATGCACTGGTGGTCGGAGCACACCATCAACGACATCCGGTATCCGCTGGAAGTGCACATCGTGCACCGGAACACCATTTACCCCAACATGACGATGGCGGCCAACTTCAAAGATGGCATTGTGGTCATCGGAGTGCTGTTCCATGTGTCCAACACACCCAACGAGGCCATCGGCAGCATCATCAAGAGTCTGGGAGCCGTGAAAAGCTACGATAGCATGAACAAGCCTGTCCTGGTGGCAGATTCCCTCGCTGTGGATGACCTAGTGCCCAGTGTGGAAAGCTACTTCACCTACGCCGGCTCCTTGACCACACCGACCTGCGCCGAGGCCGTCACCTGGATTGTACTCACCGAGACCTTCCCCGTGACCCTGGAGCAGGTCGATGAGTTCAAGGAGATCGAGTACGCGGAGGGCAAGCAGCTGCACAACAACTTCCGGGAGCTCCAGAGCGAGAACAATCGAGCTGTGGTATTCGTGGAGCAGCCAGAGGATCGATCGGGAGCCGCTGGACTCACGGCATCCGTATCCCTGACCCTAATGCTCATTCTGGCGGGCCAGAAGTTCCTGCTATAGATTTAAGATGGATATCTGTGCGTATCCCGCAGAGAGAGAGAGCAGCCAATGACATACTCGTACCAAAGAATCGTTTAATGCAACGAATTTGTTTACCAACTATATTTTAACAATCCAACAACCGGCGACACAGGAGAGCTACGTCTCAGACCAGACAATTTATACTCATTAATTGTAATGCAGAACAGAACAAGAATTCAGCTAGTCAATTTGTGTGAAGTTCATTAAGTGCAAAGATCACAGATAATAAATTAAACATTTTACAAGTATTTCTTTGATATCTTCATTTCTGGTTAAACGGGTCGTATGAGCAATTTGAAAATGACCGCTTATTTCCGTTTAAAGTTCATACTGACCAATATTATTTTACGGTACACACGCATTCCAAATATAGAATGTGAACCATTCTTGTGCATATTATATCATAAGACCCCAGGTTTGGGGTAAACATTTTTAGGGTTCTTGGTCAGTGTGATTCCTCGAAGGGGACCCCATTCGCATTCGCATTCTACTGCCAGTCATAAAGGGGAATAAAGTATTTATCACCGAATAGTATTCCAGAAATCACTAATAACTGCCCCAGAGTCAACTGACTGACCAATTGCGCTGCCTGATAACGCTAATTGATATTGGATGGACTCGAAATAAATCAACTATAATAACCGCATGCCATGCAATTTGATTTCGCTTATTGCTGGCCACACTTAATCATCGTTGTTCGTTGCGAAATGACACTTGGATTTCGCTGCGATTGAAACTGAAGCATGTGTCCGGTGGTTTATTTTATTGATGGCACTGCTAATTATACACACAAGCTGAACTATATCTTATCTGCGGTAGGGACAAGCACGGAGTAGAGTCCTAAAACAATCTAAAGTCCAATAAGCCGATTGTTAACTTAAAATACAATTAAGGCTTAGCGGTAAGCCAAGTTCGTATACTCAAAATACGGGGAAGTAGGGTGTACTGATATTATTTCAATGAACTGACTATAAAAAGTAAGCCTAAACTTAGCTGAAGAGTTATACCTCAAGAACTTGGTAAATTAAGCAGAACTGTAAATTACAGCATTGTAGATTTCCAAACTCATATTTTAAAGATTTTTCGATAGATTTCAAAATTTATTACTGATTGAAATTTCGGAAAGGCTTTATAAAATTTACGGGATTAAAAATTTTGCCTACTTTTAAGCTGACATCATATTGCACCTAATTTGTTAGATAAAAAAGCACTATAATTTTGGGTATATGTTGAAAAGTAGTGTAAAATTCACATAAAATGGTATAAAGATTTAAGTATCAAAAAATGTATGGTTTCTAGGATAACAAATTTGTTTGTATAAAATGATTGAATATATTAATTTCTAAAAGGCACGATGAAATTTCCCTGATGTATTTTTTTATTAACACTTTATATTTATGTATATAGTTAACAGTGTTCCTACATGTTTAAAGCTTTTTCATTTAAGGACCGTAAGGGTCATAAGGATAATATAAAAACTATTTTAAGGATCCGGCACTGGCGACGCCTCCTTCCTCCAGTTGAACACCTGATGGTAATGGAATGTTTTTCGATAAAAGTGCATACTCCACATCCATATGTCTGATAAATGGAGATGCTAGCATTTTGGCAGCTAGTTCTGGGTCCTCCTCATCAAAAGCTTGCAGTAGAGTTTCCAGTGTTTTGACCTCTTGGGGATCACAACGGTTTCCCCATTTCTTGAAGGTCTTTTTGGCATCAACAAAATCATCGAGTGCTAGTTGCACCAGTACCAAAGCAACGACTAAACGTCCAACTTGTCCATAGGATTTAGTTTGTAGATTCAGGCTTATCTCCTTTTTTAAAGCTTTACTGGCCTCTTCGAACTTCTTAAGTTTGACCAATATTCTGGAGACCTTCGAGGCGAATTCGGCTGCCTGGTGGGTGGAATCACCAATCAAGACGACGGCCAGGGCCCGTTTATAGAACTCTAGTGCCAATTCGGGATGCTTATATTCCGTCATCTTGGCGGCCTTATCCATGGAGGCAGCTGCTGCTTCTGGGGAACCATGTTGCTGATAGAGATTGCAAGCCTTATTGGCATACTCCTCAACTTCGGCCAGTGTATCGGTTTCTTTGGCCAGCAGGACAATCTGCTCGCAGGACTTGGCCGCATGGAACCACGACTTGTTGTTCATGTAACAGTCGATGGCCTTCAATAAACAATCCTTGCTCTTATCCAAACTTTTGGCATTGCGGTATGCCGTTGCTGCCTTGAAATACATACCAGCCTTGGCATACTCATCCGCGGCACTATCTACCTGTCCCAGAAAGGCCTCAGCCTCGGCAATCTTTTTGGCATCAGGAGCACTCATTTCCTTTAACCTCCCACCTTGCGTGTTGAAAAAATCAATGGGGAATTAGTGTGCCCGAGTGCGCAAGTGCAGAGAAAACTTAACTGGCCGCTCCTTGATTAGGCTGTTATGACACGACACGGCGTTAATCCTGATGTTAAAATGGTACTACCAAATATCGAATGGCCGAAAATTAATGGTTTATAAATGTTCCAGGTTTATAAATTGAAGGAAATATTTAAAATTCAATAGTTCATTACAAACGTGATTCCTCAATGGACACATTCTTTAAACGTTGTGCCCAATTCGGATACGGAAGTTATGGGTAATTTGATAAATTTTTAAAGATTATTAAGCTAAGATATTGAAATATTATTATTATTTTTTTTTTAAGAACTTCTTGTCTAAGTAAAGACTTTTCAAACGACACTAATCATCTGTTTTTCCACCTTGTCAAGATAGCAACAACGATAAACTTAAATGTGTCGATTTCGTTTTAAAATAAAATCGAAATCTAGTCACATTTGAAGTTTGCTGACTTTGTATCCCTGGGCTGAAAAAGAAAGACATCCGAAAAGGAAAACGTGCTTTGCCATTCAACAAACGTGCTACAAAGAAGTAAGTTCTTAAATAAAGCAGTTAAGCTGTAAAATTGCTACTTTTCGGAAGTAAAGAAATCAATTCTGGTGTAGCTGGCTTTTTGGAGGAAACCTCGCATTCTGTTTTATTTCTGATCCTTGTTTGCAAAGCAGGTAAAGCTCCTCTGCTTGTTTCAGTTGGAAGGTTCGGCCTACTTATTGCATTTCTTTCTAAAAACTTTCCAGTCAGTTGTTTGAATTCTGAAAGATGAAGGTCTGGAGAGATGCTGGACTTACCTATATCCAGTATTCCAACATTGCTGCCCGTGTTGTGCGTGAAGCCCTACGATCGGAGCTCCGTGCCGAGGCCGCCAAGCGCAACATAAGCCATGTGCAGTTTACTCCATGGGAGAACGGAAGGCCCGTACCACGCAAGAAGACGGAACCCAAATCTTAAATGCTTTTGTGGACACGTGGAAGATTTGCATCGCAAATTCCAACCACAAAACTGAAATAATTCAAATAAATGTAAATTCTTCGAAAAGAAGTTCCAATCAGATAATATCGTACAGTAGTTATTTAGTGATATATAGGAATGTGTTAATGGTTCTGGGGTTCCGTTTCGGATCTAAGGATCTATAAAACGTCCAATCTTGTAGATTATACTTCCCGAGAATCCCGGTATTAACTTTGACAACATGCTTAGTCATTCTAAAGTACAAAGTATTTCTGTATTTAAATATCATTTTATAAAAAGCAGCCAATCTTTTCTGTGATGGTATAATCAATTACAATATCATAGAATAATTTAAGTGAGAAAAGCGGGCTCGTTTATAGAATCCAAATGAACTGAATCCCGGATCTTCTTTGTCATCAGCTGAAACAAGGAATACCATTACAAACATTAATATACAAAAAGATATTTTATTATTTTCTCCTGAATCTCATTCCATACGGCTTTATGTGTTTAACTGGAAGCTTTTATCCAATCCACCGACCAAAACGGCCCGTCGCCAGCGAGAAAACGTAATCCACGGTGAAACCCCGGATCTTGTCACAGCAACATCAGCCAATCATTTGACTGGACACATCCGATCCGGAGATTCCAAAGATCATGTAGTAGTTGTGGTACACCTGGCCGGATAGTTGGAATGTGATCTGGAACTCGACACTTGCATATCCTTATGTAACTACCGGATATTGGATCGCCACTTGAGTGACTTCCGAGAAAAATGTCAACCAGGGTAGAGGTGTGGAAAAGCCTATACCTATCGATGTCACATCGATTTTTGCTTCTTAAAACATCGAAAAGTTTTTTATACCTCTACCGGAGTGACAGGCAACAGTCTGGAAATTTCTATACAACATTCATTCTTCTGTGTGCATTTGCCATGGAAATTAAACTAGAGATGGAATATTACTATGGAGTAAGTATGATAACCTTTTTTTTCGCAATTACCATGATCCGGAAATAATCAGTATTTGTGATTTTAATTTGTAAAAGCCTCGAAAGATTATTTCATTTGTCAATACCCTATACTTAAAAGTTATAAAATGACCTATTTATAATTCTTTTAATTACAGAACGGTCGCCTTCGCCGGGCCAACGATGAGAATAGAAACAACCTAGAGAACGCCCCAGAATCCGCTTCGCGACCCGACGCGGTCGCACGAGATGGGGGTCATCAGGGGCCATCGTCGAGCAGTCACCGTAGGAGTAGGACCCATCAGCGGATTCCAAGTAGCAGGTCCCACCGCTCCCGGAGCAGCAGAGCGGGTGCCGCGCCGCCACCACCAGGCGAGGTCCACCAGGAGCCGTCAACGGAGCAATCCCCATCGGCAAATCGAACGGCTGTTGATTTTAAATCTCTATATCTACCAGACTAATTAGCTGAAAGAGATTTATGAAATGCCATAGTTTCGCATTTAAGAGAAGTACGTATTTCCCTCAAGGGAAATCTTACCAAGAAGCAGAAGTGATGAAACTAAATATATCGACTTTCATTGCCAATTTATATCAAATTTGAGTCACATTTGTCTTCGTCTCAAACTAAAACTTAAATAATTCAAATAAATTTAAATCAATCAAATGATTGAATTGAATCATAGAATCGAATCATAAAATCTAATCTTTGTCAAATCATAGAATCGAATCATAGTATAGAACAATATAATCGAGTCCTAGAGTCGAATCATAGAATGGAATCATAAAATCGAATCATAGAGTCGTATCATAGATTTGAATCATAGAGCTGAATCATAGAATCGCGTAATAGAATCGAATCATAGAATCGAATCACAGAGTCGAATCGTAGAATTGAGTCATAGCTTTGAACGGAGAATCGGATCTTAACAAATAAGGTGTCATTCGACGCGTATTTCTAATAAGAATACTACTGGTTTATTACCAACGAGGTTTTGTTGCGCTGTCTCCCAAAGCAATTACCATTTTAAAAGTCTTGGTATGCAAACCTTAGTATTTGCGATACCTTTTGATTGTGTATCTCTCGTTTCAATCGGACCATCACATTAGAGTTTAATTTCTTCGTACTCGCCTTCGCACACTCTCCTGGTGCGCTTCGTCATTACGTGGACTGCCGGCCAAAGTAATCTATAAGAAAAGGTTACCAATAGCTCTCTATGGTCATATTCCTGATCTAAGGACTTAGATCATATGCCAAATAATACACATCTACATAAAATCCATGTAATTCTATTCTGAAACTCACAAACAATCTAATTCATTCTAAAGTACAACACAGTTCTGTATTTAAATATCATATAAATAATAATATACACATCGTTGAGCATACATTCTACACACGCGTATTAAATACATAGATTGTGACTGCTTAATTTAGACTAAGACACTAATTAGGAGAATCTAAGAATGAGAAAACAGTCAGTTCTGAAGCACCAGCCAAGGCAGCAGGATGATGCTCAATGACCAGGATAGGGCCTTCGCCCCACTTCTTAGATTGGTGTAGCTGTCCACGATGTGAATCTTCCATCCCATATTACCATGGGTAAAGGAGTTATAGTACACGGTATCCGGCCAGGTGATGTTCGGTGTGATTTCCAACAAAGCCGGTGCCTCATCCACACATTCGGTGATCAGCGATCGATTGAACTTCTTGAAAGTGGGGAAGTTATCATCGAGACGACGATCATAGCTCGGAGGATATCTCGACAAGCAAAGGGGACCAGCAGCCGTGGGCTTGGGCCTGCCTCTTCTGGTGAACTCAACTCCAGCCAGTACACGAATCTCACTCTGCTTGGCATCCGACAAGCGATCATAACCGCCCTGAGGATCATCGGTGATAACCAACGGATGATAGTGCTCAGGCGAGTGTGGATTATTACCGCCCCTGACCTTAAAAGTGTAGGTCAAACCGCGCTTAAGGTAAAGTTCTGGGATCATATAGCCATTGATGTACCAGGCCAAGCCGCTGGACACGTGACCTGTTAATCCCTGATAGCCACGAAGTCCTCCAGAGGGTCCTAAATAGGCATTGAAGGTGCGTACAGTTCTGAAAAACAATCAGTTAACTATATTAATAATTCACTACTTTTAGAGATCAGAATCTTACGCATCTGTAATCCTGGTTCGCTCCCACAACTGAGGAGGAGGTGTCTCCATTTGCTTAGTGAAGGCAAAGCAATCGTTGACCGGTTCCGTGGTATTAAAATCAATTACTATATCGCTCTTGGGATAGTAGGTGTGAAAGGCGGGCTCGTTGTTTGAATCCAACTGGCCAAATGCCCACACCACGTAGTTGCTGCGATCTAGAAAAATCTCCTTATCGCCATCATCAGCTAAAATTCCTTATTAACATTAATATGTAATAAGATATATTAATAAGATTTTAACATACACGACTTGAGGGTTCGCCTGAAACTGATCGTATTGATCCCATCCTTGCGGCTATATGTGTTCAACTGGAAGCTATCCAATCCACCGACCACATCGTCCCGGCAAACTCCCTTGTTTTGGCCCAAAACCTGAACGCAGGGCGCCAGCGAGGTGATATTGTAATCCACGGTGTAGCCGCGGATTTCGTCAATGTAGGCCACAACCACGTCGGAACCAATCATCTGACTGGACACATCTGATCCGGATATGCCGAAGGACATGTAATCGTTGGCAGCCACCTGACCGGATAGTTGGAATGTGATCTGTGGTCCGAAAACCTCCCAGGACACTTGCATATCCTTGTGCAGCTGCCGGCAGTTGGGCAGTGAGAACTCGAAAGGCGTCACTTTCACCAGCGAGGGAGGAACATTGAGTCCGTCGTTGATCAGGACATGGCCGTAGTTCTCGTTATCGGCCACATCGTAAATACTGATCCAATCGATGTCAAAGATGGTCTTGTCTCCCGGCAGCTCCAATTCAATAGTCTCCTTGTTGTACATCCTTATGGGATCCAGGCTGAATAATCATGAGCAAAATTAACTAGAAATTAAGATCGTAGCACTCTCTTAAAATACTTACTATCCTCGCTCATCGGGCAGCTTGCTTCCTCGACTAGATGGCTGTGCCCCCACTCCCGTCCAGAAAAAGGTGCGCTTGCCACGGCCATCGTAGGTGAAGTCCGTGATGCGAATGGTCTTCGAGTCCAGGATCTCGATGCTGCTGCTGCTCACATTGTGGCTGCGCTTGGAGAAGGTTCCGCCCAACTGGGCCATCGGTGGCTCGAACTCCTCGGGAATGTAGACATCCCCAAAGTTGTTCTGACTGCTCAGATCGTAGACCGCCAGCCATTTGATTTCGGTTATCTTTTTCCGATCCGGCAGTGTCAGGGTGAAGTCCTTGTTGTGATAGCGATCCAGAATGTTGGTTCTACGGTTAAGAAATTTATTATATGAATATGTTCAACAATGTAATAAACATATTTTGCTTAATATGTGAAATCAAGTTTTTCCGAGCTCAGCATAATTGGAATAGGGATTAAATAAATCGAATATTAAACCATTTATTTCTCAAATATTCGGAGGACTTGTTTAAAATAAATTCCAGAGATGTTTTTTATGGTACATATCTAAATAATGTAATTTACAAAGTTGTATATATCTGGAATTTTTTATTAATCTGTGCTGGTACCATGTTTTTTTTTCATAACGGATATAAGATTGTAAAAAGATAAATAGCCTTTTTTATTGATAATAATGTAAGTAACAATATTAAATACTAATTTTATAATAAAAACTTACTTTCCATACTCATCGGGCACAATAAATCCCTGAGGTCCCGGGCGATTGCTGGCCCCCGACCAGAAGAACGTATCCGCCCCGTTGCCGTCGTAGTTAAAGCCCACAATCAAGAAGGTGTACTCATTCACGGCGTACACATCGCCGGAAACCTGATGATGGTACGAGTTCAGTTTTCCCAGATACTTTCCGCGATACGGACCATCCTCCTCCTCGTCCTCGGCCACTAATTAAATAAGAATTTTGTAAAAAAAAAAAGCTCAAGGCCGGTAAAAGGTATCAAAAATCAAAAGAAAACAAATCGCAAAACGAAAGACTGTGACAACAAACTCGTTTTGAATTTTCGCTCTGACTAATATGCCAACAATTTGGCTTCTGATTTACTGCCACTGGGCCAGGTGGCGCCCCCTTGCGGGAGCTCTGCGAGACAGATCCAAGACTAGACCAGTTTCTCTAGTTTTACACGAAAGTGAATTTGTTTTCGCCCCGTCTCGAGCGTAACTCCAATAAAAGTTTCTCTTTCTTTTGCAGTTTTCTTGGTTTTTCTTGTTATATTTTAAGTTAGCAATTTAATTGATTTTTTAAACTCACGGGCGGTGGGGAAAAGCAGGAAAAGCGTTACAACAACCAGTAATAACTGCCGCTGCAATCGCAGACAAAGAACTTTGCCGACGCCTTTGTTGCCCAATGTCATTGTATTGCTTCTTTCGTTGGCCCGGTCTTGTTTTATACACTCCCACTTCCTAAGCCACGTTTAAAAAATTTTTAATTTTTGAATCGATGTTATCTTGCATGCTTAGTCACGCCGCAGCAATTTGCATTTTGGGCTTTTCCTGGGGCCTCACTGCGTCACCGAGGATGTGCGATTTCCAAATATATATGTAAGATATATTCAATTGAGAGCCAAGTAAATTATTTATAATTATTTCTTGCTTTTGCTTAAGGTCGTTTCGTCACTTGCATGCGTTTTCGCTGCTATTGTTGCTGTGTTCACTTGGGCAAAACAGGTTTAGACAGCAGTTCCGGCGTTTTTAATACTCTTTACTTTTTCTTTGGCCCCCGCTGTGAAGCCAAAATCAAAAACGAACCGCACTGTCCAACCGATCGGAGTAAACTGAGACTTTGAGCCGCCGTTATTTCGGTTTGGGTTTCTTTCGGAGTTCCAACGTCTTGTCTTGGCATGTCCAGAGAGCATTGCTCTCATTCCTCTCTTTTCAGCCGTGCGCGCATGCGTGATTGGCATTGAAATGGCCTAGAGTGCCTCTAACGGTACTTGCTGCATATTCGGAATGTGCGAGGTGTGCTCAAGAGCTTTACAACTTACGGAAAAGATTATATGATGGATAAGATAAGATAGGATAAGATTTCCATTCCAAATAACATATGATAGAGACAACGCCTTAAACATTTTTGTTTACAAGCTAGGATTTCATTGATCTTCAACTGAAAATATTCAAATTTAATCATTTTCAAGGACTGACAAGAATCGATTTTTGGTAGAAGCACGAAACAATAGTGTTGTTTCTTTTTTTCTCATTTTAGATAGATATTAAATTAAACGAATTGAGAACACTAAATTGTATTTTAAACTTAGGCTGCGTTTTTTTCTTTTATTTGTATGTATGTATCTTTTTTAACTGCGATGCATACGTTATCAATGCATTTATTTCATACTTTTTCCGCGTTTGCCTCTTCTTTGACTTCTGCCTTGTGGTCCAGCATTGGATTCTTAATGAATTACAGTGTTTAAATGAGCATTTTGAATTGGTTTGACTGAGACAACTTCCGGCTGTTCGATTGCTGACCTAACGTTGTAGATGAGATTTAAAATGAGACATAGTCGATCGATAAGCTCGAGGCATATCGTCTCTTTTTGCATGGAATGAACATTGTCAAACGAATAAACAATCGAAAATTCGTGTTTAGTCTATATTTATAAAGAAGAGCAAACAGGGCGCATATGATTCTTGACTTTCTTCTTTTCATCGTAAACTTAACAAGCGATCAGAAAAAATATTACAATATGCATTTAATGAGTTTTTTTTTTAATGTTGTATATTATTATCTTTTATTACAAATACTTCGGCGCTTGCGCTAATTATACAAAAATGTTCGGGGAAAATCAATAGCTATCATTAAATAGTACTCTTATTGTGGGTTTCTTTTGAATTGCGCTACAAGAAATCAAATTTACGCTTCACTATTTATAAATGTTATGTATAAAAATTTGTTTCCTTCTCTTAAGTTTCTGGTTTTCCTTTTCTCGTTATACGCAGTTAGCGCAAAAATACATTACAAAGCTTTTGCTATGGCATTATGTATGATGTAAGGTTGTTTTTGGGGGGCAGGAAGGGAAGAGGGCGAGGTAATGGTGTTAGGCGAACAATTTAATTGCAAGTGAAATTTGAAAACGCTTTTGAAACAAACTGAAAGATTTAACATTAGAATGAGGCGTGTTCGTAGTTGTTGGTGTTTCTTGTGTAGTTATAGTTGCTGGTGTGATTGTGGCGTATGGTGTGGTTCTTGTGAAGAGTGTTGGCTAAAATTTATCCTGAAATATGAATAGGTTGTTAGTCGCAGCCACGGCTATAATATTTTCTTCTGGGTGCCAGGCGGTGTGCAGAATCTTCTTGTTGAAGTCGAGACAGTCTACGCTGATCTCATCCTTCTTCCGTTTGCCGCCAGTGCAAACTTTCCGTGGCTTGAGCACCGTCTTCGGCTTGATAATGTCCCGCGAGGCCTCCAGCGTGACATCCTTTTTCGAGTTGCGATCGAACACGCGGAAGAAGTTGTTGTAGCTTCCGGTCATTATCGAGCTGTCCTTGCCGTTCCAACAGCACTCAAACTTGTCGAAGATGCAGTCGTTCTCGTACAGCGAGCACAGCTTGGCGCGCAGGTATTCATGGACCTATAAAGAATTAAGGGAGATGCATTAGTACGGTCTAGTCCTGAGAAACACACTAGAGATTATGCAAATTCTAACCGGATAGGTCTCAATGGGCTTCGTTTCCATGTGCAGATCCCACACCTTGATGCTCAAGTAATCCCTGGAGATCATGTAGCGACCCGAGTTGCTCAGCTTCACATCGCTGATGGAGCTGATTATTTCGCTGAAGAAGCTGCGATTCGTTGGATTCTCGGGCTCCTCGAACTGTTTGCTGTGCCGGTCGCATAGCGCCGCCGATCGCATATCACATAATCGTATTGTGCCCTTGGAGCTCGAGTACACAAACACATTGCACTCGGTCGGATGGAATTCGGCCGCCGTGATCACCTCCGTTAGCTCCTCCATGTTGGTTGGCTTGATGTCGACGATGTTGTAACTCTGGTTGACCACCTCCAGGTGCCAGAGGTTGATGCGCAGGTCGTCGGCTGACAAGAAGGTCTCCTGGTCCGAATTAACGCTAATTGAATTGATGTGATAGGTGTGTGCATTGGCGAAGGTGCGACGCGGCGATGCCTCCACCAGAAGCGGTATCTGCTTAACGGAGGGCACACGCAATGCCGTCACATTCTGTGGATCCCGGATCAGGCCGTTCTCCTCCTTCGTGTTGTAGCCCTCGAACGACTTGTCGCGCTCACTGACCTTCCACAACTTGACCGTCTTGTCGTTGGTCGAGAGCAGAAAGTGCACGGGATTCTTCTGTTGCAGCCACCGAATCTTGTTGATCTTCTCCTCAATCTCCAGCGACTTGAGGTAGTCGAACTCGGGCTCGTGCGATTGGAATGTCGAATAGACATTGTATTCGCCGCGTCGCGGATTGGCGGCTTTTGAGGCAGGATCACGCTGTAATTGAGGGATTTGTTTAGATTATGATTGACTAATGGTTGCATAAAAGAGCCCCACACTCACCTGAAAGATGACGACGCGACCGCCCTTGTCACCAGTGGCCAGCAGCTCGCCATCGTGATTAAATTCCACGCAGGATATGATGTCCGCATCCGTGACATCATCGTCTAGGGCGCCTTTAATCTGTGAGAAGCACCAGGACGCCTCTCCATTACCTGAAAAGACAGAGCACAACCAAATGATGAGTATGCGAGTTGACACCTTCGGCCAGTTCGAGTTCGATTCACTGAATGCCGATTCGATTGGACGACTGTAAAAAGGCAGGAGGCCCAGGAAACTGAATGTAACATTTGATTTACTCGAAAGCCCATACATACATGGCCACAATCAATAGGCGGTGAGAGAAAAGAAAGGACAACTATGACGACGATATCCTGGGCCTGCCCAAATATTTGCTAATGACGCCATACTCGGCCTTCCTTCGTGGTCGCCTGGGCCATGATAGGGAACACTTTAAAGCCCTTTAAGCCCTTGGCCAAATATTCTTTCCGTTTCCCCGTCTCACTGCTTTCAGTTCAGAACCACACCCCCAACCCCCTGTGTTTGCCAATTCTCTCTGCACAGCCACTTTTAGCGATTGCGGTACGTTGTGTAAACGATGACGTTGCTGCTGTCCTCCTTATTCGAGACCCCACTTTATACACTGATATTCCATAATGGGAGCATTCCATTTGGAAAATGTGTTTCCCTTTTCATTGACAGTGGGACAATTGAAAATCTATATAGTTATAAGCAAATGACAATGTAATCCTATTGATTTCTAATGTTTCTCTGAGTTATGTTGTATTGTAGCAATTATTTTAATTAAATACCTTGATCAATTTAAAAAAAAATATAAAAAAAAAAATGAAGTTTTTAAGGAAATGAATACAATATTATCATAACAACGTTCCAAAAAGATTCCCAAATTAATTTGTATTAAATTAATTAAAAATGGTATAACCTTTTGCTATAACTTATTTATTTCTGGTAATTTATAGGCCCACTGTACTCGTTTTCGGTTTGTATCTGCCACTGGCTTTTTGTTTTTGGCCCCATGTGTATGGATGTGTGCGAATTTTGGCAATTTTTTCATCATTCCCAAATATTCATTGGGCTTTGTTTGTTTGATTTCGTTGGCACAGCCCTTGCCCAGCCCAGTCCCATGTGTTGTGACCTCATTATCCGCTGGCTGTTGGCAATTTGTTGGCTTTTTCCTGCTGCCATTGACGACGTCATAATGTGATGTGATGTGATTGACGAAGCGCACCAATTGTATTTATACCAAATATTTATTCCACCTCTGCTGCTGCCGATATCCCCTGCCTTGTAATAGGATCAAAGGCAGTGCCCAATTAGTCAGTAATAACTCGGTTGTTTTTGCTGATATTTCTCGGCACTACGACTATTTTTAGATCCTATGATACATGAGTTTCGCACCCGCCCACGCAGATGCAACACACAGCCTTATAAAGTTGTTGAGTCATTGAACCCGTCGTAAATGTACAGATGAAAACAAAAGTTTTGTAGTAAATGGGAAACAAAATGGAATTATGGATATAATATTTCCAAATATTGCTTAATAGAAGTACCTGATTAAATTCCCCATAAATATAAGATCTTGTTTTTAGCAAATGTATTCAGGAAGTGTCCCCCATTTCACATTCAATACAATTGAAAATCAGTTTAGAACAACATAATTCTTATTTGTTTTAATTGTCAAGCAGCATCAGTCAAATAACAACGTAATTATAATTAATTCATATGTTCAACAGCCAATTAATTAAAAAAAACCCTTGAAAATCTCAAAAAAAAATTTAGATTTTGCGGTAGGAAATAAAATGGGGAAAACGAGACAATCTAGCTGGGTTGCTTGCCCGCCTATTTATTTGTTAGATCGTATATAAAAGTACATAAAGAGATAAGTAGATTTTCATGAGCGCTCGCAAAATGGAACAAAATAATGAAACTCAAATATTGACACAATTATTTAACACAACCACGCGATGTCGCCGCTAAGCCGAAAGCTCTAGCTCGCCATCCCCCTGCCACTGCACTATCTGTCTACAATATCACGGTTTCAGTCTATATACGCTATAGAGAGGAACAACTGAACGACCTAGAGAATGGCGGAACGGACTGATTGACTGACAAATACAGAAGGCAAGGTGGAAATGGGCAAAGGGGCCCAGCAGGCAGGGAAATCCTTTGCTTTTTTGGCAGCCCAGTTGGATAAGTTTCCTCAAAGGAAAGCTTTAGGGAAGTAATTTGTTTGCATGACTGAACCACTGAGCAATTAAGAATATTGGTTAGGGATTATGAGAGAGGAAAAAGTATTTGGGAAAGGGCGGAAAATGTATTTCTTCTTTTCTCGACAGCTTATTTAAAAAAAAATCTTTTGTACGTATCTTGAAAACTGGCTAGTTTTAGCACATCTATTTTGTAAAATCTACCAAGAAAAGCCCCACCTAATCGATAATTGATTGACTGTTTAGTTATGATCTCAGCTTGTTTGGCTTCTTGGGCACATTAAGTTTGCATTGCAAATTGAGCACAAAAGAGCCTTAACGTTCGTCTCTATAGCACCTCGCCGTTCCGCCGCCAATTACCATATCCAATCTAATCTAAGACACACATCAATCTGCCCCTCTTTACTTAACCCTCTCGAAATCTCCACTATTCATATGACAAGCGAGTGTCCCAAGCAAGAACATCAAAAACTTATGTAATGCATTTGTCTGTTTGACGACATTGTTAGGTTGAATCCCTTTACATGTGCAGGCCATTAGGAGATGTCCATCTTGATGACCACTTGTGCGTATCTTGCAGATACTCTACTCTATTTGAGAAAATCACGCAGTCCACTGCATACAAAATTGGCAAATAATTTTGCATACATCACATGAAACGACGAAAAGAATCTTGAAACCTGGGCGACGTCACGTTGTCTGGAAATATGCTTGGGGTATTGAATAAAATAGAGGGGGTGGTGGGGGTTTCCTTTGGTCCATTGCGACTTTAACTCAATTTGCACATGGCAAAAAACACGATCCAGTTTCGAGGGCTCTATATCTATTGACCGAACCAATTTGTACACCGCATTCTCAGCACTTGTGCAATTGTTTATTATTTAATTATGCCAATTGTGTCTCTGTATCCGAGCATGTGTGCACGAAATCAATTTTATACTCTTGCAAAAGGTCCTGTAATTGGCCTTTGAATATTAGAAGCTTAGGGAAATTTTAGGTCAACCCAAAAAAAATTTTAATACAATTTAAATACTTTAAAAATACTATCTGTTGCTTTGACAAAATTTTACAATTAGGATTTTGAAAAGTATAATTTGGATTTTAAACAATATTCCATAGTATTTAAAAGATGTGCGTAACTAAGTAAAATATATTTTTTATTAGATTAGTGATTACAGCGCTCTCTATTTATACAGATCCCCTTATCGGATGCACACTGTTTTCGTAACAAATCGTGCTTTACCTTTACGAGCTGCTTTACTTCCATCTGGCTTTTTCAAATAGATAATGCAATTGTAGGGCGGGGGCGGGCATTTGTTTAAAAAAACTGTATCAGGGGCAGAGGGGGCCTGTCTATTTTCCTTTTTTTGCATGCCGCTCACGTCGCTTGCGGCGTTTCGTTCAAGTGCAAAGATCAATGCTAGTTGATAGGGAAAAGTTGTTTTTCGATTAACGCATTCGAGTCTTTTGACTAGTTTGTTTACTTCTCACCGAATTTGTTTATCGGCTGTTTGGCGAATTTAATGCCAACATCAAAAATGTTCGAAAAAGCGAAAATAGATCGAGGAAATGCCAAAACAAAGTGTAAATACCCTTGCAGTTATTACGATTTAGGCTATAGGAACCCTACAGGTCTTTTGAAAAATGTAAAAAAAAATATGATAATACTTGGTTCGATCGTTACAGTATCCAAATAACAAGGAATTTTGTAAGTAATATAAAATTAGGTAACAGGATCCTATCATTCTAATTCAAATTAAATCTTAAAAATAAAAAAATGTTAGAATAACAAGAATACAGATATATTTATTATTAACATCTCATCCCTGAAGTTCCTAACTTCAGATCAAAATGATAACCCCCGAATCCAGGGTATAAAAATAAAGTTGGCAGTTCCCACACAAAAGCGAGTGACGAACGCGAAGACGAGAAGAGGAGGAGGAGGAGGAGGCGAGAAGGAGAGCAGCAAGAAGGTAAGGAGGAGAAGAGCGGAGAGAGTTAAACTTACCGGCCATGACAGTTGAACAGTTTGCGTCGATTTTTAAGCAGCCGCAGCAACAACAACTACAACAACAGCACTAAAAGCGACGAAAAACGGAGCGACAACAAAAATAACAAGAACAAAAGAAGGCCGAAGGAGCTGCGCTCGCGCTCTCTAGCTCCGTCTCTTTCTCACGGAGGCGGCGGTGTTGTTGTTGTAGCTGCCGTTTTGAAGTTTCAAAGTTGAGCGCGATTTTTCGTTACTTCTTCTTCTTCTCTCTTTTCACTTATTCCTTTGATTACACTTTGGTTGCATTTGCATTTGATTCCTTTGTTAATTATGTATTTTTTTTTGTTAAGCACAACTTAAGCACGTAGAGGGGAAGAAAGAACTGCAAAAGTAGGGGAAATTACAATTTTTTTCCACGACGACGTCAGCGGCGGCAGCGCAGCGGCAGAATTTTGGCGTGCGTTTTTCGTATGCATGTGTGTGTGTGTGTGCGAGCGAAAGAGAGAGAGAGAGAGCGAGTGCAGCCGGTGGTTGTGAGCGCATACAAAAAATTACTTCACACCGATAAAACGAGATATTTGCCAGTTGTTAATCCACAATTATTATTATTTATTGCATTTTGCCAAACAAATACGAAACACACACACACACACAGCACACATACAGAGGCAGACACACGTTTGCGCCGCTTGCTCTGTCTCTTTGTTTTATCGCGAATTCCGAGCAAAAAATATATGCGAAATCTAACCTTCAAAATGGAAACACTGCCTTATTATTTTACGCCTGCGAGCGAAAACCGCGTGATCTAAGTAGGATGGCTAGGCAACTCCTGTCCTGAGCTTAATTTTTTGGATAAACAAATATGAAAAATTGCCAAAAAGGCGACCAACAAAAAAAAAAGCTTCTGTTTTCTGATTCTGTTTCCGATTCACATTCTGCGCTGCCTCTTCTTCCCGTTTTTGCCGCCTCTTTTGCTGCACTGCTTCGTCGTTGCGTCGTAATATTAATATGAATGCGAGTAAGTGTGGCTTTTGCTTTCGCACAAGCGGCATTCCGCCCTGATTTTCGCCTTCGCACGCACTTTTGGACTATTTACACGGCTGCCGCACCACTCCCGCACGCTCCGCTCGCTGTTTTAACTTAGTTAGTGACTAACGGATTGCGACAAATCCAACGCAAAATGGAAGTACAAATTTTGTTGCAAATTTCGCACTTTACAATAAGAGTTCCAAGCTACCGAATTGCCGCTGGTCGAACGGCGTTGCAATTGGCCAGTGTTGCTCAGTCGGCGGGCAGTGTTGCATAGTGCTGGCATTGTAACAGCACACTGTTGGCGCCTAATGTTAATGCTAACGGTGATTTGGCGGGAAATTTGAAAAAGGTATTGTTCAAGCAGAAAATCTCAATGAAGTTTAGAGTTTACTTAAGAATTGGTTTTTTATTTAAATAGATGGTGATATATTAACGCAGTGGAGAGGGACTTAGTGGAAAAATTAAAAAAATCAGAATATTTTTAAAGAATATTGTTTCTGGGTCATTCTAGTATTCCTCAAAATACACTCAAATAACCATCTTACCAAGGCCTATTTTTGCTGTTTTTTTTCAAACAGTGGTATTTATTTCGCACAGTAAAGGAGATTAAAAGAAGGTAGCCTTTTAAATCGTAAAGTTCCTAAATTCCTAAGAATAATTTTCCCATTATACTTAAATCTATAGTTAAGATTACCATATGACCATGACCTATATTTAAGTTAGTAGTGAATAATCTTAGAAAGTATTATGTCTAAAACTTACTTTGTGGTTTCTTAGCTCCGTTTATGTTGATGGCCGTATTCAGCATGTTTCCGATCTTCGTGATGCTCGACTGCCGCATAAAGGTCCTTGGCGGCAGAGTGGGCGGTGTGGGCGTATTCTGCATCTGCGGGTCCGGCGGCTCCATCACCGGACTCTGCCGGCCCCAACGACCCATTGTATCGGTGGGTGTGGATATAGATACAAATGTGGATGCGGATGGGTTGGGCCTAGACGATCTGCAAGCAAATTGAACGGTCGAATCTATTAGCGTCTCGACTGCACACACCGGTTGTATAATGCATGTTTGGAGGGGTACGAGTGCGATTGCGAGTACGGGTCCGAGTCTCCGACTTCATCGCATGAGCGGGCTGCGTGTTTTTGAATTTGTCGGGCAATTAACACCTGTCGAACCCCCCCACACTCGAATCCCCCCACCTCACCAAACAAATGGGTTGTGCAAATGAATCGTCTCCTGTCATTTGTTTACTTTAGAAATTACGCCTGCGTGCAAAACAGAACAAAACATCTGCTTTCGGTTTGAATTAAATTCCGCCGCCTTCGTGTTTCATAAATTTTCAGATTTTTTCCGTTTCTGACCTCGACTTTAGTTTTTTTTCTTATTGATCTCTGTTTAATTTATCCCACTCCCTCCAGCAGTCAATATAATATTCAGAATTTGTATTATATTTTGGGGCCGGTAAATAGCCGAATGCAAAGAAGCCGCTGACTTGCGTTCCAATTAACAATTACACAAAAAAGCCATTTCGCTAATCTCCAGTTCAAATATTTGATTTTAAACTCCGAAGGCAGCGCCAAAACGTCAGAGTGGAAAATTTCAGCCAGTGAATAAAAACATTGTAAAAGACAAAAACATATTTAATGTGGCTTTTCGTGGACATGTGTACATTAAAATCGTTGTGGTTGCCTTAATAGTTGTGCCTCTTTTTGTGATACAAAATAAAAAACCGATAACGTCTTCAGAGGCATTCCGAAAAATATTTACAAAAGAGAAAGTCAAACAGTTGGAAAATCATAAAATTTATTGAGTAAACAAAAATACAAGTAAGGTCACAGATTTGCAAAAAAGCTGCTTGTTTTTTTGGGCTATAAACTATTTGATTTCGAATTTTTGAAAGCATACACGTGCGCTTTAATTGAATTTATATTTAAAAAAGAAAATAATATGACAATCGGATTGTTTACAATTTAAAGTTGTTTTCCAATGAGTTACTCAATAAAATAGTTTCCAAAACAATTTGAAACAAACAAGTTTTGTGTTCTAAAATGCTTTGAACAACATTGTTTTTTGTACAACTTGTTATTGTGTGTTTTTCAAAATACCTAAAACATCACCTTTATTATAGTGACCTCGTCTGTTTACATATATATCATGTGTTTCTTTGTACGATTTGTTTCACACATTTTCACAATACGGATATACAGTTACAATATGAAGGCGAAATTCCACCACGTTCATTAAAGGAGGGATATAATATGGGGATATATATGCTATATAGAGTGGGGCGGAGGGGCGAGGTGTGGCACATGCAAAATGGGGTGTACGCAACAAGTTGAAGAGCCGCAACATATGCATGACTAATGGCCAAGAAGAAAGAAGCGGACGGCAACGTGCGGAACAACAAATCAAAAGAAAACCACACAGGGAAAATGCGGAGAATTGTAATCCAATTAATGGGCTGCGTCTTCAATGTCTCGCGTACCCGTAGAAACGTGAGTGCGGCAGCCAATCGCGAATTAAAAATCATTCCATTTCTTCGGTTTGGGAAGTACAGTGGGTACCAGGTGGGGAAACAGCGATAGATCATTACATAAAATTACTTACGAGCTCTAAGAAAAATTATAAATCTGATCGAAATACAAAATTTGGTCTATCTACTAAAAATAAAAGGATTGAGGAAGGACCTTTTAAAAATATCAAGTATACGTCCCGTTTACTAAGTATAAAATTATAATAAACAAACATTAAAATGTAGTTTTCTTTAACTTAGAACTCTTTGTATCTACTTTTAATAGTAACATAAAAGAGTAGAATTTTTCCAAGTTTAAAACCCCTGTTTTTGTAAAGTGAAATCATGTATAATCACCCATAATCATATAATTATTATAACCCATTTTTACTGTTCACCCATAGGTGTCACTGAAGCTTAAAAATAAAATGCCAGAGCACTAGAGATACGAAAATAAACAAATGAATTGAAATGAAAGGTCTATTAAAAGTATGTGGCATGTGAATGGGTGCAGAGACAAGCGCCAGCTTTTCTTTTCCCCGAATCGCAACAAAAACGGCAACAGCAACAAAACGAAAACAATAACAAACAAATAGCGCATTTTTCAAGAAATTTTCATGCCGAGATTTAGTTTTTCATTCTGTTGTTCGGGAAATGACAAAGACAGGCAGCGGAAGCGGGAAAAGGAACTCAAAAATAAAATTAGACAAATAAACGATTTTTTTTAAATGTGTAGGATTTTAAACATTTTCATTACGCATATCAAAGGAAGGTGAAATTATTAAGATGGAGGAGGTTCCGTAAATTAAATGTAAAAATAAACGGTGTACTATATTTGAATAAAATGAAGAAACCAAAATAAATGATAAATAAAATATAATGTTGTATATAAATCCATAGAAAAATCGAACTATTTAAGTTCCAAAATCCAAACCAATGATAAAAAAATTTAATATATGTATATAAATCAACAAGAAAACCCAGATATTCAAGTTAAGAAACATTTTAAGGTTACAAAGAAAGAGGTAAATAATTCGGAGGTTTTCTGTATTCCGTTCCAGAAGACCGCAATTTTTGTGATCCTATAAATAAGTGTGCCACAGTTTTAAAGCCACCTGGACACGTGCCACACGAGACCCATTTGGACCACAATCCGAGTCCCCCTCCCAATTCCCGGCACACTCATCATCCAAAGTCCAACCAGGTAGACGCAGAATGCCTGCCAAATCTTTGCTGCTTTGATTATTTTTGGATCTGTCAACCCTCCTCGTCTGGTTTGCCTAATTTGCCTTTGGTGTGGGGGATGGGAGATGGGGGTTATACCTAGTATTGTTTATATTTAGCAATTCATACGCTCCCGAGTTTGCCAAACTGTCTATAATACGTCCATCAAAGTGTCTGTTCAGTTTGACATCCATTGGCGGTTCGCAGGACAGTGGTAATTTTTTTTTTTTTTTTGTTTATTTTCTTTTCTGGGGTGGGGGGGTTGCTTGATAAACAAGCCGTCGGGCGGACGTGATTGCTACCATATGTCCGATTAGATCTGTGGCAAGCAATATTGTGCTTATCAAACTGTTTCGGCTCATCCAATTAATACACTTCACGGCCCCTAAACTCCCCACAAACCCCACTCCACTCGTGACTGCCAGATATAATGAAACTAATTAGCATTTGACAAACATATTCTCATATTCCTCATACAGTGGGCGTTGGAACAAAAACCAACCTTCGGACGACAGAATTTTCCAGAAAATGTAAGTGCAATAAGACATGAAAGGTTTTTCCTAGGTGAAATAGGTGTACATTTGTGATACGTTTATTATAAAGGAACCAGGGAATAAAATTGACGTTCCTTCTGTTTAATTAAGGCTAATAATTTATTTTGATTGGGAAAGGTAAGGTTTAGTTTTATAAGGATGCATAAGGATTTAACTCAAATAAAAGTCTTAAGGTGTACCAGACCATTTATAGTCTATTAAAATATATCCCAGAAATTGTTTTTGAAAATAATACGAATACGAAAAGTTGTTTACTTATAATAGTTGTTTATATTATTTCCCCTTAATGATCGTTCATCAATCTCGGAGTTACCACTGTATCAATAAAGAATCGACAAGTTAAGGACCATATAGAACCTGACAAACTCCAGTTGGGAAAACAAATTATAAGCCCACAAATAATGAGATAGTCACATGGATTTCAAATCAAGATAAATGCGCGTGCTAAGTATGCTGTTTTTTCTCTCTCGTTTTTCAGCAATTTGTTCGATTTGCTAATGCGAACAGCTTAGGCAAATATTTTGGCATAAAAGTCAGCAAGTGACAAAATAGTAGCTATTAATTGTTTGTAAGTCGGCTGGCTAAACATGGCCAGTGCGAGTCAATAGTTGTTTATTGTTTGGCTCAGAGCGAAACAAAGCGGGCTCAAAATGTTGTTAACCTCAAAAACCGCCAAGAACGTCAACAACTGAGACTTGGCACCCCGCCCCCTCCTTTGGGGGTTCGAATCGGGGGATCAGAGAAACTGGAGAATCAGAATCAGAATCAGAATCAGATGGTAGTAGACGACAGTCATCGAAACCCCAAACCCCCGCAAAAGGTTGACGTAACTCTTGGCATTTTCAGCATTATTTTTTTGGGCGGAATTGAAACAGCTGTCTTGCCATATCCGTAGCATTTGAATGGCAACCACACGCGCGCATATCAATAAAGAAATGGTTTAGGAACCATATATTATTATGGGAATGGTTTAAGAACCATTACTTTCAACTCACCAGCAGAAAAGTCTGCTCAAAAAACCAGCAGAAATTCGAAAAATCTCAGAATACTATTTTATTTGACCGTCTTTATTAGATAGCTCATAATTTTCCATGCACTCGGCTATTTTTAAATTCTGATTCTGATTTTTTCCGTTTTTATTTTTAAATGCGGTTCGTTCTCATCGCTTTGAGATCGTTTCTTCTACTTCAGTTGCAACGGTTAAAATTCCTGTCCACACATCCGATTCCACTGCACTTCTTTGGCACTTCGGTCGGCTTTTTTTCTGTTATTATCACACTGGACGGGCAAAAGGCGTACAAAGGCACAATGTAAACTAATTTAAATTGAATTCAGTGCGCGCAGCAAGTGGAAAAGTGAAAAATAAGGAAACCGCAATAAGGCAATAAGGCGAAACAGTCAACGCGGCGACGTTAAAATTAGCACTGAAACGCGCCGTGCGATGATTTCTTTGCCCACTCTGACTAGCTCCCCAACAGAGATGCCCGCTTTTTATGGTCGAGTATAGCTAGATGTTAAGTACCATCTAAAAAGAAAAAAATTTTGAAAACAGTTCAGACAAACAATATTGGAAAACATTTTTCAAAATATTTTTGGGGTGTTTCTAATAGAAATGTTACTTAAAAACAAACTCGGTTTTGTATAGTCGGCATAGCCAGGATAGGTACTTATAAAAAAACAGGAAAAGAAAAAAAAATTAATTAAAGCAACTTTGGAGACACCTACATATGTACTTTTAAATCTATTAAAGGTTATTTATATAGGAAAACAAATTTAAATATATATGTATGTTACTATGATAATGCTAAGGGTTTCATGATTTCTTTATAAAATTTGCTCCTGTTTATGCGACACGGCCGAACTCATGCATTTTATCAATCTCAGCTGGCATAGATGCCGGACCGGTGGAAAAGGTGTTAGCGATTATTAAACCGATTATAAAGAGTGTGCAAGTAAGTATAACATTTTTTTACCGTCAAAATAAAAGATGAAAACTAGTTTCCATTGGCACTGAATGAACTAATAATTTGTTAAATGTAAGGTGTATTAATGTATTTATATTGATCTGGCAACTCCGATAATTATATAGAGTTACCGGAGTTTTATTGTCACCATTTCACGCTTTGAGGTTGAATTTATAGTCAACTTTCGTGTGTTGTCGAATTCATGAAACGGTGTTTATGCACACACGAATCAGCCCATTTCATGAAATGAAAGCGTAAAATGGCCATCGCATAAGCGCAGTATGTATGTATTTTAAATCATTAATCAAATACCAGAAAAAATTTTAGTAAAAATGAAAAGAAAACTAAATATTTTTTAAAGTTAAGGTAAGGTTATTATCACTTTTTTAGATTCAAGTATATTAATTCATTTTTATTTATTAAAACTGCAATATTTAAACATAGCATATATAACAGAAAGTAATTTGACTAAAATTGTTTTGGAATAATACATTTTTCTATTTCCCAGCTTTTTCATAGCGAATTGCGAGGTTTCCAGGGATCTCTGTATTTTTAAAAGAAAACTGTCGGAAAATTAGCCAAGTGGCTTACACTATTTCCCCAACTGCTCTCTTGATTTTTTTCCTGAGAGAGGTGCTTATGACCGTGGGGCCGGCGCTCTCTTTTGAAGAAGATTTTTGTAAACAAAACCGCGACACGCATTGTTGCTGTTAATGTGATTGTTGTTGTTCTGATAAACGCTAATTTGCCTATTGATATTGATGTTAATGTGCCTTCGCTCAGACAGTCGCGGCCAAGAAGTTTGTATTGTTAACTAATGGATCGTTAGAATTTCAATAGGATACCTATTTATTTTCTAAAAGAGGTAAGCAAATTTATAACATATTCTATATTTAATATATCATGAATATATATTGAAGATATATAATAAATCAATTATCATTGATAATACATTCGTATTTAAACAAGTGCATGTATCTAAAAAAAACTGAAATATATGCCCTTGATAGTTTCCTGTTAAAGTATCATTGTTCATCTGGAGCGATCGGTTCCACTGTGATTTCACCAAGTCTTGGTTAATTATCTTCCAAAGTACTCTATCATGTGAAGGCTCTTAGACAGATGGTTTCGAAATAGACAGGTGTACATGTGTAAGTATCTGAATCGATTAATTCGATGATGCTGATCAGGGACTACTATTGACAATAAACAGCCGTAAATTAATATTCAATAAAATTCAAAAAAGAATAAAAGCTGTGATTAAATACAGCTAGCAAGTACGTAATATAGCATTTCCTCGTCTCTAGTTATTGACATAGTGGGTGTGTCATATATATTTTTTGAAGCTGCTTAAATGCCCACATTCTACCCCTCCAAATCATTGAGGACTAGGCGGCGGTCTATGAAAAAATACTTATTAAATCTGCGTATAAAACTAAACAAACTAAAATAATGGAACACTAAGAACATAGCACTTACCTGAGTATATGCTGCACACAAATGCTGTGGATTATATAATTTCTTTCTTAAATAAATTAAAAAACGCGCTTTGCTAGAAGATTAAATGTTATTAGAAGCAAATATCGATAGACTTTAATAAAAATATTTTTTAAGTAACAAGAAATGTATATTCTCCTCTTTAAAAAACATATGCTGAAGGATCGAGGTAGTGGGCATGGTTATCATTACGGGGTTATTATTTACCCTAGATGTATGCTAAATATTTTGTATTTTAAGCCGTAGAAGATATATTCTTTTGGAAACTACATTCTACTTATTCTACCACCAATCTTTGTACATCCTGGCCAGATTTCGGATGTCCTTCTCTTGTGTATTGTGCTGAATACATAGGACTTCCTTGTGGTTGCTCCAGTTCACAATACTGTGGTGAAACATCATCTCTATAACTATAAGTTGCTCGTAGAGCACCTCCCAATCCACGCCAATGGTGTTGGCACAGGTCTCCAGCAGCCAGCGAAAGGAGCAGGGAAAATACTGACGCAGCACACGCTTGTCCGAATGCCGAAGCATCTTCACATAGCCGTGCAAAAGCCAGCAATCAAAGTTGGATACTTGCAGCAATAGTTTCTCAGGGTTGGGCGGCTCGTCACTTGTATCTTCTGTTCTTTCATTTGATTCCTTCTCTGGCTCTACGGAATTCAGCTTTTTCTCCAAATGGCGACGAGGCTGCTCGAGAGGGACGCTTAACGGATCCATGCTCCCCTCCTTGAAGGTTTGCAGAGAGCTCAAGGTGTCTAGTGGTACTTCCTTGTCGTTCAATTTGATCAAGAAACTCGGCGTCTCGGTAATCTCCCAATAAGGATTACTTTCCTCAAGCCGTTCACGCTTTCCAAACCCGTGTTTTATACGTTTTAGATACCGGTCACCATATTTTCCAGTGGGCTGATAGAATTGGAGGTCCGGCCGCTTCTCCTTTCTTTTTAGTTCGCCGAGCCACGTCTCGGTTTTAATATCACAGTTGGCGCGAAATTCCTTATTCTCACCTCTAAAATGCATCAATGGACGGAAAAAGCCTACTTTTTGAAAGTCCTCCTGACAGGCCACCTCCTCCACTCGCAGGCCTAGACCGTGCTGGGCCAAATACTGGGAGAGCTCTTTAGTCTCTAGGACAAAGGGATCCAGGTTCCGCTGCGAGTGATCCACGTGCATGCAGTCTGGAATCCTTATGCTCACATGCGCACCATCAGACCTTGAGGCTTGGAGTAGGATTCTTCTGAAGTAGGATAAAGCCGGTGTCAAGCTGGGCTGGAATTCAATGTGATCTTTTTCCACACTTTCTTGGCTGGACTCTCCAAAGTGCTCCTTCAGCATAGTTTCGATGATGTGGGTTAGGTTCTCGTGCTTACGCTTCAATGACGGCATGCACGCCATCTCATAGAAGCCGCCCCCCTGTTCTTTTTCCTTTTGCTCTTTGGCCAAGATGTCATCCACATGCCTTCCATTTTGGGTGGCTACCCCGAAGCGTTGGGCAAAGCTCTGGTTGTAATGTGAGACAATTACTTTCCGTATCTCCACGAACTCCATCCACTCGGTGAAAACAAACAGCAAGGGAGCTTCTGGTCCGCCAACTTCCAGCAGTTTTTCGTTGACTTTTGCTGCCGATTCGGATATTTTTTGCTCCTTGATATCGTCCAAACCGAAGAGCAACTTCATGGCGTAAATGATATAGGCCATCGTCCTAGCCTCAAACTGCGGGTACACGTATGGACCCACGGCGTTGAAAAACGTTGGCGGATACAGGTCGATGATGCCGCCTACGTACTTAAGTAGGCGGGGAGGCAGGCCCAATTCCAGGATATAGCGCTCCGCCAGGGAGTGCAGATTCGGTTTCTGGTAGTCAGACATATTTATAAATCGCGACACAAGGCTGACCTGTTTGCGCAGGTACTGGAATGAAAAATACAGGGTTATTAAATGAATCAAAATGTACTGCCCCTAAGTAAGGGGCTTAGAAATACGCACCGAGTAGTTAAACTTGTCTTTCTGGCGTCTGAGCTCCATATCCGCGAGCAGCAACCTTTTCCTGGCGGCAACATTTTCGGGCAGGTAGTTGAACATGTACCGCTTGGACAAGTGCTCCTCATCAATGAACCGCTGCAGGTCCGTTAGCTGTATATCATCTTCCACCATGTTAAGGGCTATTCCCAGCACAACGTATAGCTTCATAACGTTCAGGCAGTATACGGTACGGTCAAAGAAGTGTAGTTCCTTGGCCTTGGGTTTTAGGGTGTGGCACGACATGCTGGCCCTGCTGTCCCTACTATGCTTATCTAGGTGCTTTAGGGGCATGTGGCGTTTTAAAGACCTGCGGGCATGCATGGACCATTGAAGGCCCAGACTTTGTCCCGCCTCGGACTCTGGAGGACCTCCATGCTTCTTGTAGCCCGAGGCGTCAAGATTGCGCTGGAAAAAGCAAATGGGAGCAAGGTATTAGTCTCTTCTGCGATAAGAATGTTTGGGGGACTGCTGTCCACTAATGACTTGTGTAATTATGCCATTTACATAGCTGGTTGGTATATATAAAAGACCCACATGGCCAAGTGAATAGCAGTTTAGCAGCTTAGCTGGTTACAAATATGTCTCTTCGTTTTGTACTGATTTGCTTTGCCCTCCTGGCAATGGTATGTGCACAGCCTACTCCAGGAGCTCCAGAAGTCACTGAGAGTAAGTAGTGTCCTGCATTTGAGATCTTTTACATATCATTTATACTATAGATTCCGAGCCAGTGGAGGAGACCACAGCGGAACCAGTTCTAAGTGCCTTACAACGGACTCTTTTCCTGCTGCTGCCCTTGCTGTTCCCCAATACATTCTATATACCAACCACCACGGGTTAATAAAACCGATTAGTTGAGCATTCAAGTACCTTGGTCCTGTTCCACAATCTGAACTTGGCACGCTCGTCGTTTGGGTCGCCCGATTGATTTTGCTTTTTGCCTTTTTTAGCTTTGGGCGGCTTGTATTTGTAGATAAGGCGGGCATCTCTGCAAGAAAAGAAGTCGGTTAGGGACAGAGTTGTAGAATTAATCCTAGGGAGATGGTCTTCAAAATCATTAACCCACCTCAGCAGTGCCCGCACATTCAGCTTGGGCTTTCCCGATTCGTTGCCCCGGCAGAAGGCGACCTCCATGCGGCCCATGTAGGCTGCCCACACCTGCAGGGTCATCAGCTTGAGCTCCGGCTTGGCTCCCATGTTGAGCAGCTCCTGGAGGAAGCCGCGCAGCACGTAGTTGTAGAACTCCCACGAGGTGGGGTCGTTGTCATCGTCCTTGGCCACTACCTTTGGCCTGCGGATGGTCCTGGAGGCATACTTGATGGTGTCATTGAAGTTATCCTCCGCGGTTAGGTCCACAGCCTGAATCTGATCCTTCTGCATGCCGCACTCTACGCAGTAGTAGAATCCCTCACGCTCCTGGAAGGTCTTCTCCCCGCACACATCGCACTGCATGTCCTGCAGCTGCATCGTCTCAAGGACCTCCTCCATTTCGGTTTTGTTTATATTTTACCAGTTTGCGCTGTATTTAATTGATATTTTACAAATTCAATTCACTCCACGCTGTAAACTAATCGACACTTTGGTTAATTGACAGCCCTGGTTTCTCTCTGCGATAATCGTTTTTATTATCGTTATCGAACGGATGTAGCCGCGTTATTTAAATCGAAATTCATCGAACAAAGTTAATACATATGTGCTACATTTTCTATATTATGTTAAATTTGCTTAAAGTTAATTGGAAATTAATGGAATCAATGAAAATTTGATTTTTATGTTTAAAATGTTGTCGCCTCTGTTTACTGTATTTTATATATAAACTTTTGTAGATATTAACAACATTTTATAAAAAACGAAAAGGATAGTTGAAGAACTGTTTTTAGAATAATTGTTTCAATACAATACAAAAAAAAGTTTTTGAAATTGCACTGCTCTTTTCGGAACCTGCTGAGTGCTATTGTGTATTTGTATACCACTGTTTATAGAGTTTTTATGGAAATAAAGTATCTAAGTTTATAATATCCAAAATTTTGAAATAAAATAACTTTGAAGCCCTTTTAAATTTCCACAACTATAAACTTCCTTGATGTTTCTTCCCAAAAATTTTCATAGTTTTACAAAAATATAAAAACACAATCATTTCAGTTATGTCAGTATTTTTTTGTTTGTTTATTGCACAATTACAATATACAGGTTCACTTTCATATAATTTATTACAACTAAAATTACTATGGTATAGAAAAAATATGTATGGGGGCTCTAATTCAGTTTATTCGTACTACTCGCTAGATTTTGGGGCGGGTCCGGGGGTTTGGGGGCTGGGTTTGAGTGGGTCTGGTTAGTGAAAACATAAACAACAGCGACGCTTGCACAGAGCCTGGAAAACTGCACGTGCAAAGGCTAAACTAAACTAGAGCTGTGGGTAATTTCATTTCATTTCATTTCATACGAACTCAGTGCGCCACGGCAAAGTTTCAAAGTCAACAGTTTTAACAGGTTCGCTTGGGAAAGCATAACAAGGTTTCATTTCATAGTTTTTCTCATTTTTTATGCGCTTTTCAATGGTGGCATTGTCGGGGGTTAAGGGCGCTCTTAAAGCTAACATAGTGACGATTATCTAATATGGTACATTCACTTTTTTTGTGTGGTTTCATTTTTTTTGCATAGGATTTTTTTATAAAAAAAATTACAGTATAAGAATTCGTTTTGAGCTTAACAAAAACGCAAGCTAACTAACCTAACCGATTGGATTCGAGCGCTACATCGATCGATCCATCAATATAATAAATATTTCACTTTCTCCTCACGTTTTGTGTATATGTGGCTTGGGGTAATCAAAGCGGTATAACTATTCCTAGATGCGTATAAAAATATTCATAAACATTCGTATAATTTTGCTCAAGTCTTAAGAATACAGTTGGTTTCAATATGAATTTGAAGGCATTGAACGCACAATGTGCGCGTTATTGTTTCAATTTTTGTTTTGGGTCGGGGCAAATTGTTTGGGGGCGGTTTGGTGGTTTGTATCTCTTAGTTGCTCTTATATGGTCATCAGTGGGGGTCAATTTGTACAACTGACTATGGGTTTAGTTAGGGCTAGGCGGCTTCTTGGCTAATCTAATTACAGTATAGGGCTTAGGTCTAGTGCATAGCTATGCGTAGATATATCATTTCTAGCATGGTTCTTGTCGTTCTCTCACGTTCACGTTCACGTTCTCTATAAGGCACAGATATTTGTTACATCAGTTGTTTATACACATAAATACTTTTTGCTTAGTGAAAATAAATACTACATTAATTACAAAAATTTACAGCGAAGATGGGGGGTTGTGGTGGAAGGGGCTACACCTCCACGCCGTAGTTGCGGTCCACCACGTAGTCGAAGCGCTGTTGCTCGGCATCGTTGGATGCGACTGGCTTAGCCTCAGGATTGGCAGCAGGAGTAGCTACAGGGGTGGCAGCAGGAGTAGCTACAGTAGTGGCCACGGGCGTAACTACAGGAGTGGCAGCAGGAGTAGCTACAGGATTGGCAGCAGGAGTAGCTACAGGATTGTCAGCAGGAGCGGGAGCAGGTGCTGGTACCTTGGGCACTGCCCCACTGGCGGCTCTATGGTGGTGCTCACTGAGATTCTTGTTTCGGTTGCTGCTGGCCACCAGCGCCGTGTTGATGGCGATCGCCGTCTCAGCTGAATTGTAGAACTCATCCTCGTCCTCTTCCTCCTCCTCCTCTTCCTCTTCGATGGGATTGGCTTCCGGCAAGGTAAATTCACTGGGCAACTCGGGTACCGACAGTCCCTTGCGTGTGAAGAAGGTGATCTTCTCCCTGTAAGCATTAACATTTAATACCGCTTCTTTATGGGTTATATCCAAATATGACTTACTTGAACGACACCAGATCGGGACAGCCCTTGGGCACCTTGGTTTTGCGCAGCTTGTGGATCTCTTTGGCGGTCTTCATCAACAGCTTCTGCAGTTGGCGCTCCTCTGGACATTTGGCAGGATCGGCGCGAGCCACCAGGCGCTGGAACTCCTCATTCTCAATGGCCCAGGCGGCCACCAAGGGATCCTTGTTCTCGCAGGCCTTCTGCAAACTGTTAGATAATCAAGCAATTAATAAATGGTACTTTAAAGTGGGGCTTAAATTTAACTTACACTTCTTTGAGGTTCTGCAGCTTGGCAATTTGATCATTGAGGAAATAGAGCTTGCTGTGCTGGGCCTGCAGATCCAGCTCCAAGTCCAAACTGGTGCGGGGTATGTGAGTATGATGCAGTTCTGAAAAAATAAATTAAATCAATTGGGAAATTGAAATATTTAATAGTAGGTTTTATAGTCTTAAGTTACATGATATTCTGTAGTAAGTTTTTATATTTATATAATAATATATCCTGCACTTACTTGTGACTGACTTGGGCGCCTTGGTGTGGAAGCGCAGGGATCGTCGCTCGGCGGCACCTCGTTGGAAAGTGTGGGGCGCCAGGCCGCAGTGCATCGCGGAGTCGGAGTCGCTGCGATTGAGTCGGCAGTTGTAGCGATTCTTGCTAACTGCCGCTGATGGCGTGAAGGTCTGGGATCGCTTCACCGGCCTGTCGTCCAACAGCTGCGATTGCCCACGAGATTTCTCGGGTAGGAAGGCGCGCTCAGTGTTGGTCTCCTTGTCGGCGAACTCCTGCTTCATGTTTTGGAGGTAAGCGTCCAGCATGCCGCTTGCTGTTGGTAAAATTAAAGAGGTATTTAATAAAATATCAAGAAATCTATAAATCTTTTGAACTTACAGTTCATTAGGCCAACATCGCTAATCAGCTGCTTGTCATCCAACTCCTCCTCTTCATCTTCATCATCATCGTCGCTGCACTCTGGCTCATTCAGCGGTCCCAGCTCCAGCAATTCAGCGGCTATTTGCTCCTGAAGCTCCATGCAAGGTGCCTGGTTTCTGGTCAGTGTGGACGTCTGGGAGGAGGTAATGGTGGACTCATCCGAAGACTCCTCCCGGTTGTTGCCACTGGCTGGTGCATTGCTGGCGGCAACGGCAGCTGCTGCTGCGGCGGCACTGGTGGAGGGAATGTCCAGGGATTCAAAGCTGGGAATGAACTTGGAGCTCAGCACGTTGTACCACTTCAATGTGGAATCCTCTGGGTTAAACTCGGCCATGCTGATCTGCACAGTGCCCTGGAATACGAAAAACCTCACGTTAGTTATACCCAAATAAAAAGTTAGGTAAGGATACTTACAATAATCTCCTCCTTTTGGCCAGTCATGGTGACCACGGTCACCTGCAGGCTCTTGGTGAGCAGCTTGTCCAGCGTGATGGGCACGGCGAATGTGTCATTGAAGACAGGCTTCTGGAAATCGCCCAGGGCCTTCGTCCTGATGGAGGTCAGCGAATTCGGCAGCAACGCAGCACGTAGATACCTGTTAAGTAAACAAGTATGAGTATGCAAATCTCAGATAGCCATAACGTTTCTATACTTACACCTGCGAGTTGTCTGCCGAAGCAGTCCAAAGGGCCAGAAGATTGTTGGCCCGCTCCAGGGACACAACAAGTACTCCTTCCTGCTTCAGATACTTCAAACCAATCTGAACCTGTGCCAATTCCTTACGCGGCAAATGAGCACGCGATGCCTCAAAGACGCCCGAATCGCCGGCCACCGATTCATTGCTAACCGCCGCCGAAACGGATCGAGTATTGGAGGTGGAGGAGGATCGGCTGAGCATCTCCTGCGGCAGATCCAGCAGCGAGGGCTTCTCCGAAATGGGGGAGAGAGGAGCAGCGGCCAGGTTGAGCGGGGTGCCCATGTTCAGCTTTTGCAGCTTGGCCTCTAGCATCATGCAGTCGAGCACAGTGGAGTCCAGGTCGTAGGGACGTGCTCTCACCCCGGAAACCGGAACTGGGGGCGGGGCTGCGTAGGCGGGAGGGGCGGGCAGAGCATTGGCATAGGTGGGCTCCTCCTTAAGGACCTGTGGCGTCTGATCCGCTCCCGGATTATACTTCATCGGTGAGGCGGGCGGCGTTTCCATGGACAGGCTGCTTCTAGGCGATAGCGTGACCTCTGAGGATTGCTGCTGCTGCTGTTGCTGCAGGACAGGATGGACGGGATGCAGGCGCTGCTGCTGGTGCTGTTGGAACAATCTCTGCGAACGACGCCTCAGATCGACCACGTCAATGGGCGAGTCCACGGCAAAGGGATCGATGTATATGTCGGTGAAACTCAGGGCACTCTTGCTGCTGGCCGTGGACAGGGAGCCCAGACTGCTGCCACTGCTGATGGAGAAGGTGCTCTCCGAGGAGAAGGACTTGAGTCGCTCCTCGAGCAGCTTGGTGGACTTGAGGGCCTCCTGCAGCTTGTCCAGCAGCAGCTGCTTCTCCTCGTGGAAGCGCAGCCGGTTGGCCACACATGTGTTGTTCGCTTCATAGGCCTCCTTGAGGTCCTCCTCCAGCTTGTGGCGCGTCTGCTGGATCACCCGCTTCTCCTCCTCGCTGCGCGACTTGACCGAAATGCTGTTCAGGTCGTTGAGCAGCTTCTCCTTCTCCTGGATGAGCAGAATGCGATCCTTGTCCGACTCCAGCTGGCCGGGCTCAATGCGCTCCACATGATCGGCCAGCTGTTGCTGCAGCTTCTTGATGTGCTTTCGCCACTCGGCGTACTGCAACTTGGTCTTGGCCATCTCGGCGAAACGAGCTCCTCCATTCAGGTTGTCCCCCGATGATCCACACAGATCCGTCTGACTGGCCACACACACTCGGTCGAACGGCGAGGCCAGGTCGGAGTTCTCCTCGCTGATCTGCTGGCGACTCAGCTCGTTCTTGATCTGCACCAGACTGCGCATCAGCTCCTCGCGCACCTTCTCGCCGGAGACCAGCGACTTGTGCACCTTGAGCATCTCCTCGCGAATCGCCTGAACCTCGGCGATGTCGTAGCATCCGTTCTCACGGGCATTGATCTTCTCGCCCACCGAATACAGCGTGTTCATGCCGCGCTCCGTGTAGGATATATCATTGGTAATGTGGGTCAGCTCCTGCTTTAGCTGATGGACTCGTTCCCTGGCCAACATCAGGTCGGCCCTCAGCAGTTCCGGATCGTGCCGGCTCATCGAGCTGGAGGAAGAGCACACTAGAAAGAAAAAACAGAGGGTTTTATTCAACTGCATGTAAGGGGAGACTGAGTTTTCAGAATAATAGCACTCCTTTGTAGATGTATGCCTTGTTTTTCTATATTTATAGAAAATGTTTATTTTGATTATTACCTGGGAAAAATAAGCTTTAAGCAATAAGATCTAACCAGACTTGTTAGGTAATATGGAAAAATAGAGTATATAAGAATAGTCAGTAAAACCAAGACCAATAAAATATGATTCCTTGGCGATTACTTGGGGGTGCTATTAATTTGACCTTATATAGATAAAAACCTATTAGATACTTACGACTGCTTCTACTGGCTGCCAGTTTCAGATGGTTATACTCCTCCTGGGCCCAAAGAAGTCGCTGCTGCTTCACATCGAACATCTCCCGCTTATTCTCCAACTGATCCTGTGCCGCCGACAGATAGTCACTCAGCATCTGCTCCTGGACACTCTTCCACTCCTGGCGGGGATCCTCCAGCTGGGTGCTCTGCGCCAGGTGATTGATGTAGTAGGGCCCAATGTTAGGATCATAGGACTCCTCCCAGCCCATGGGCAACTCATCGCCCACACAGTCCTCAAAGGTCTGTGGCTTTGTGTAGCTGTAAAGATACAGTAAATGGAAAGATAAATTATTAATGGGTTCTATAAGATATAACAAGATATATAGCTACTAAGAAATGAAAGTTAAAGTCTTAAATATTTTTATAAAAAAAAGTCCCCAAAGATGTATCTCGAAGCTTTCCCACGCCAGTTAGTGCTTGGAATTCGATAAGATTAGACGGCATTTCCTGTGTGCATTTTGGGTAAAAGTGGGCAAATGTCTCCGGCGGTTGAGAGTGTCGCAGAAATACCAATTTTTACCGCAGCCATGCGGCGGAATGTCTGCGATCTGTTTGTTGTTGCCAAATGCGAAATACCTCTAATCTTATCGATGCCATATTCTTCGCATAGTGCGGCTGGTTGAAAAAGCAAAACAAAAACAGCGGAAAAAAGAAGGCCCAAAGCCGAAAACCCCAACTGATGACGATGACAAGACGACGTCGTCTTCCTTCTGTTTGTTTGCGAAACTCAATTTCAATATCAGGCAACAGCATTTTCGCATTCCAACGATAATTGCTAATCGCCATGGATTGATTGCTGAAACATACGCACAGTCAGCCTGTCTATATGTGATGTGTCCCCTCAATTGCGTATATAAATGGTATTTTTGTTTTTCATTAAGGCCTCGGCAAACTGTTAATTAATCATTGCTTTGGAATTCGCACAGCCATTAAAGAAGCTCCCGGCGAATGTATACAGATAATAAAATCTGCGCCATATGCGATAGATAGCCAGGGGGGCAGTGCGTTTCGGTGTTGTAAATCGTTTTATGGCATGCAGTTCAACGAACGATATACGCTGATGATGATTGAAGATCACATATATGCTGGTGTATATAAAACTATAAACCATTTAATTGCACAACCACATATCATCAAAATATCACTTATTTTCTATTGATTAAAAGTCAACGTCCTTGTCATTGTTTACTGCGTACTTAGAACTAGAATATAAGTAAAAACAATATTACGTATACGCACTGAATGACTGTAATCAATGATATCAATTTGAGTCATTAGTTTGAATCAGCTGTCAAAATATAACAAATAGTTATTTATGGCTGGGCTAATATTACGGTTTCGAAACGCACTGTGGCCATCGTATATATTAAATATGTTTACAGATACCCAGATTGCAGTTGGCCGTCTGTTGATTCGGTTGGCATTTTCTAAGAATATCTGGCCACGAGGCTTTCGCCTGCTGTTTGCCTTTTTAGACATATTTTTCGGCTCGGCTGTTTTATTTGGAATCGAATGTTGACGCAGCCATTGAAAATAAAATTAGCGCAGCTGGGACTAACAATCGATTTTGTTTATGATTGACTGGAATACCGCGATATCCAAACAAAAACAAACTGAAAACGAATGCTGACTAAGATGGATTTTCTATTGCAAATACCTGACTTTGAATTTCGAAGTGCAAAAAGCATTCGATCATAAATTAGGCGAGATAGTAGCTTCTATTTCAAGTTTAAACAGTTTGTTAATCTGCGGTTATATTTGTTATGGTTTATAGAACAAACATTTAAAAAATCCCCATATAACCAAGTGATTATTTTATGACGTCCGAGGAACCCAGTGAATTAAATTGACTTTCAAAATACTCTAATAGCTAAATGTTTCAAGGTTTTTCTTTATCATAACTAGATCTTTAACTAGATGTCACGTTTCATTAAGAATGTGTGACAGAATACCTACAATCAACCTTAGACCAAGCATAAATTGCTTATTTCCTGTTAATTAACCATTCTTTATTGCCCCTTTTAAGGGTATACTTTTTATAGGTGAAACTCTCGTGTGAACGTGCACTTGGACAGGGACTCCCATTAATATTAAAGAGTCATTGGCGATAGCTTATTGGTTGATATAGTATACACATCTATGCAGGCCTGTATATTTATTGCAGTTGATTGAATTAAACGCACGCCTTTAATAAACGGAACAAGGTTCATCCACTTTGCACTCGAAGCACAAAAGCAAAACAAAAGAAAAGTGACACAAAAACACAGTGAATAGTGGGTAGAAAAAAATAAAAACTATAGATACGATACCAAACATGAATAAATAAAGTGATACTGATACACTGATACACAAATGCAGCCGGAGACATGTGCCAGTCGCTCTATAGAGACGACGGGTCCAAAGCTCCACATTTGACACACAAACCAAACCAAACCGATCTCACGATCGCCGAAGACAATCGCCAGCGTAAAAAATACATGACTTTGACTTGGCGACGTTGATTTTTGATGTCGTCGTGGATTGTGGACCCGTCGATGTCAACAACACAGGGGTTTCATAATTATAAATCAACAACAGTTTTGTATTTATTTTTTAGACAACTTTTGGTTTTTTTTTTGCCGTTTGTAAGCCAAGTTAAGCAAATGGCACCGTTTGCCATCTTGCATTACCAACGGGCTTTGTTTATTTCTAAGGAAATTTGTTGGATAAATAGAAGAAACAGTTATTAGAAAAATATTTGTATTTAAAATACATAAGTTTTCCATGTTCTTTGATATTTTTATTTCCATCTTTTATTGGGTTCCTATATCTCTATCATTATTTCCAAGGAAACTGGTTGATACATAAGAGGCAATTATTAGAAATAGAAAATTATCTAAGATAAGTTTTCTATTTTCTTAGATACCTATATATCTATCTTTTATAGGGTTCCTTTAAATTTTCTGTGATCTTTGATATTTTTCCACCTATCTTTTATTGGCTTCCTGTCTCTCTCAACACCTTATATAATTAGATCTTATGGTCTTAGTTCTGAAATGCAAATCCCCCTGCATCAGATAAAATTACTGGCTTTCCAAAGGAAAGACCATTCATTGGGAGACATAAAATTCCCCGAACCTTTGAGAACGGCTTACCCTGTCATTTAATCAGAAGCTCCCCTTTCAGCGGACAGGTGTCAAGTGCGGCTGTGAGTGAGTGGCAATTAAATTCGGTAAACGGCTGCCGTTTTATACGGGCCTTTAATTAACTCAATAAGAAAATCGTATGCAAATTTTGATGGGCTTTCCATTAGTGCTTGACCTCAGAGACATCATCGATGTCTCGATGATACAACCACCACAACGACCAGAGCCCGAGCCAAAACCAAGACCACCTCCCCGTAAATCGAACGGAAAAAAATCAATGAAAAGCGAGGCGAGTGGGCGTGGCACAGGTTACCAAGTAATAGGGCTTCATTGGCACTTTTGCAGATGCTGGCAAAAAAAAAGGGGGAAAAAAAGAGGAAGGCAGTCAGTCAGTCGGGCTAACGAGCGACTAACGACTTGTTGGCCTTTTAGCAGTTAACTCAAAAATGACTCCAGCCCACATTAAACGTAACGTTTGGTTTCTGATATGCATGTGTGGCATGTACAAACAGTTTGGGTCAAAATTTGAGCACTCCGATAGATGATTTATTAGAAATGGCACCACTGAACATGAATCTTCAAATCAAAAATTAAAAAAACCAATATTTACTGTATCATGAAAAAATTAGAAATGGTTGTGTTGATAAATATAGAAGTTGGGATGTGTATATTTTAAAAATACTAATATAGTATATACAAATAAAATACTTATATTTAGTTGTATAAAATTATTGAAGTAATATTATTTCACATCATTTATGATTAAAACTCTTGAGAAAATACTTGACAAGATGTTCGGTTTGAAAAAAATACATATTTTCTTGGCCGCTCCTGTGGGCGCTCCAAGAAACGTGTCCGCCGAAAGAGCGGACCAGAAATCTGCATAAATTAAATTATATTGTAAACAAAATATTTATGGAGCGGCGACGCAGCGTCGACCAAGCGCTGTAATAAATTCGCGCTTAAAAAAAAAAATAAAATAAGTCGATGGGGTGGGGGAAAAATGAGGAAAAACAAGTTTCAGACCAAAAATATTTCAGCATGAATTTCGTTGTCACAATACGAGTGAAACATGGGCATGGCATGGCGCAGTCGAGGGGTAAATAAAAATAAAAAATAAAATAAAATAAAAACTACAACGAAGACGATGGTTATGGCGAGTGGCCAGCAAAGTTGTCATTAGGCAGCACTTAAGTTAACTGCACACAGACACAGCATGCACACATCAACCATATTATTTAACTGTTCACGTCGAGTTTTATGCTAATTCCCGGCCATAACCAGTAAGAAATGGTCTACGGAGTCGACCATTTGATGACCAATAAACAGCAAATCAAAAATGTTTCATTAGGGGATTTTTTTTGCCTAATAAAGTGCTCAGAAATTTCAGTACTATATAGTTGGTCAATTACTTTAATCTGTAAAACTTTTAATGGTACTTCTGGTGCTTTAAGCTTATAAACCTGCAGTTCTTATCTCAGCTTGGCATACTAATTCTATCTATTCTGCTTTAAGCTATCTTAAGTATGCATATTATCTACAAAACATTTCATTCCATTTACTTTAATCTTTAATGACGGAAATAATGATCTAGCCCCTTAACCCATTAATATTTTCTTCTTAATAGCTTTGAATCTTATCTCTGGCTCTTAAGTTCGCAATCCAAGTTCCGTATTAAAGTTCTTCAACCATGGATCGTAAGTTGACATTCCTATCTAGACGATCCAATCGGAAAACCCCCGTCAATTTAAATTCTTTTTCAAATTGATTCCTTTAAAAATAGGTTTTAATGAATTCACTCGGGGAGAATCTCACAAATTAACCGGCCATTCATTGCGAGCCAGCGAGATCATTTAGCAATTCAAATCGAGGCCTGCGTCAATCAAGTCGGTCTATGGTATAAATGATCATGTCCGAAATAAGCATAATATTAGGCAGACGAACCACAAAAATAACACAAAAAAATAGGCCCAGCTCGACTTTGACCACTTCGCAAGCGAGTCACGTAGCTTCGCAGTCGGATTTACTCTATTTCAATTATTTCGCTTTGGCGGAACTGAGACATCGAACACGCAAGTGGGGCCGCAAGTGTTCCGGTTTATATTCGAGCTCAAAGTGGTTTGGGAAATTAATGTCAAGTTGATGTATGCAAGAATCATATAATCTCCACGTTATAACCCAATTTGATCGGACTGGCCGGGCACTGAGTGGAGCGGGCCAAACATCACCTTGACATACCTATCTCAGAAATACTATACGGCTTTTATTATGGGTTATGCTTTGAGGAATGAGGAACCAACACCCCCCGCTGCTGGCGATTGTGAAATAGTTTTACTGCCCCGGGGCTACAGTGCGTTTCAGAACGATAGGGCCATAAAAAGCTGTTTGTGATTCAGCGAAAGATAATACACATTCAAAGGTCGATTGAAGTACTAATCGAATAAATCAGTTGGCGTAGGTCACTTTAAAAAGCACTTATCGTTGGAAATTTATGGAAAGTTTTTATTACAAAAGATGAATCTGTGATTACTAATGAGTAAGGTAATACACTTTATTGAACAACGCCAGTAATCGAGTTCCGTCGATTAATGAACGCAGCAATTATCGAGATGATTTCATTATCGAAGGTCAGTTATCTAATGAAGGAAGTATCTGATCCCCAAACAAGCTATATTTAAAATAAAATTATTCTGATCTGATGAAGGGAAATGGTATAAGGTTTTGTGACTATAAATGGGTGTGTCAGATGGTATATCTCTAGAATTTAAATTCTAATCTTTTTCAAGACTACACCCCTTTTCATTATATAAAACTAAAACTCAAGATATAAACTGGTTACCGCATTAAGTTTAGGGGACCAGAACTATTTATAGTGTAAGGTACACACAGCAAATCAAAACTCATGATCGCTATCTGGCAGATGCTTCAGACAAGATTCATTGTGGAAAACAATGTTTAATTATAATCGCTCACATTATTTGCTGTAAAATTATTTGCCCTGCTTCTGGCGGTGATGTTGGCTGGTTTCCATTATCTGTCAGCGTCGAGCGTTGACAAATATTTTCGAGCTTAATCAAATTACGCTATAAAGGTCGTACGTCGTTTTATCTTATCGCTATGTGTTCGTTGTCGTTTTTGCTTTTGCTGTTGCTGTGCGTTGCCTCCTTTTCATTTAACCAGAGATTCCAAGAGCTGTTCGACTTGTGCAGAGAAAAGTGGCGTATATTAGCTGCATTTCCTGTTCGCATCTTGTCTATCTCACACTTCCACTTCCTTCCGGCGCGATAAAAAGCGGAAACCACTTTAATGTCCGTCCCCAAACTGGTGTGAAGCTTATCAAATGCATTTTTATGACCCCTCTCTATGCATTTTTTTGAATATATTTTTAGGCCCCAACCCACAGATAAACAAAAAACCATAGAGAAAAAGTCAATGAACTGCGCATGCGTTGAGCCAAGATAAGACGAAGGTTTTTCTTTTTTTTTGGGGACGGCCTATCTAGGAAAGTGTTTTACAATCTGACCAATGGGATGCACGGATTTCGGGGCTTTTTCAACCCACTCTGCTCGGCAAGTGGGTGTCAATTACGGACTTGGGACTTCGGTATCTAGACACCTTAGAGACCCAGACCTCGCGGCCCCATTCTTCGGATTCGAGTAACGTGGGCCGATCTGCCCATTAGTCACACCGAAAAAACATGACGGCCTAGAACCCAGAACAACTTATCCATCTTCAAAGCTTCCCAAAAAAAAAATCGCTTGGTTCGCTTTTGGTTTGGTTCAGCTCTTCGACGTCTTTCACATTTCGAAATCACAAAATGTCTGCCATAAATTCCAAAGTGAACAATTGAAATAAATTTTTGCGCCATGAGCACGCCGACTGCATACAAATGAACTATTAAAAAATTCATAGAATTTATACATGGACATAAACAAACAGACAAAACCCAGTAAATGTATGCAAAGAGCGCCCACTTGGCCGCTCATGGCAAAATCCAAAATCCGAAGCCAAAGCAAAATAAACTTAAATTGAAATTTATGATTTTTAATGACCTGTTGACGGGCGTTTGCTTTTGCTTTTGCCTCTGTGATTGTGCGAGAGGTCCGTATTCTATTTGCAGCCACTGTAATTGCCGAAATTCTAAAGCTAAATGGCAAAAACAAAATTCAATGAATTTTTAAACCATATTTTTATCGGGACCTAACTGTTATATGCCTAAAAATCTATTTTCGTATTATCTATAAAATCAACTGAAAAATAGGCCTGTTATCGCAATCAAATTTCCCTATCAGAATTTAAAAATTCTTTCTTTTCAATTATGTAGATTAAACTTTTCCACTCAGGTGTACTTATTGACCTCATATGAAAAGATTAAATCACTTATCAAATACCTCCTGTTATCAAAAATTGAATGGTGAATCACATTTCAGTGAATGAAAAATGTTAATAACAAAATCAGGCGATTGTTTGGTTTGGCTTTCAATCAACTAAATTACCTAATGCATTAAAGAGAAATAGAAAAATATTTTTGTGAATCTATTTTGTAACACTTTCGGTGTGAAAGTGTAATTTCAATTTTTGTGTGGCTTTTGGGAAATATGCAAACGGTATTCAATACGTCAACAAAAATTCTTGGTATGCGCATTATAAAAGATTTAAATACGACACGACAAGTCGGAAACATTTCTTTCGCCCACATGGAACATGCCAAAATGTTTTCTACCGATCCTAACTTATATATTCACAAAAATTCCTACTAATTTTGAGTGTGTGTTGGAAACCTTGGCACCGTCAAGAACAAATACAAAGTTTGTTTTGCTTTGGTTTTCGGCTTTTGCATTTTTCTTTTTTTTTTGTTTTTGGTAAACTTTTCAGACTTCAAAGTGTCCACCTGTGCATTTTTCTTGGGCTGACATTAGTCGGTTCCGGGAATCGCTGAAGTAGATGCATGGCCAAGAACCCCAAGATGGAGATACTTTGGAGCCCCTTTGTTTTTATTCTCTTTTCTTTATTTTTTTTTTGTTTTGAAGACGAATGCAACTGCAAAGTTAAGTTGAAGTTTGCTTGGCTAATAGCCGTAAGCCATCTCGTGTTTGTTATTTTTTATGTGTGAGTAGTAGTTGTTGGCCCCTCGATCGTGGTTGTACACTCTGTCATTAACAAAACAACTGTTGCGACCTTCACATACCAGAGCAACCAAGCGACTGTGCGCCAAGCGAGGCGAGATCGCATATGTCTGTATCCCATATATATAAATTACAGCTTGGTTCAGCATAATAGAATAGGTGTTCGATATTTAGGTATATGTCGGAAGATAGTTCCAATTATCCGTAAGGTTTAAGAAAATAGTATAGTTTTTTTTGGATATTAGATATCTGATCTCAAAAATAACCTAATTCAATTATAAATCTTTGGGATGAGACTAGTAATAGATGCCTTATGTCATATACCTTTTTGAATAGCATTTTTACTATTATTTTGAATACCACTGTATTATACAGATCGTACACATATACATATCGAATATATTGAAATAATAAGGCGAAAAATCCGACTGCAAAACGTGAATGCGAACGCGAACGCAAAACGCAAGCTGAACGACGTCAAAGTCTCCGCCTCGAAATTATATTCGCCCGATCGTCATACTCGTGGGTATCGTATCTGATAGAATTTAGCCCGCAATAATGCAGCGGAGCTGGGGAAGTTCCCTTCCTTTCCCCCATACCCATTCCCATTTCATTTCATTCCATTCCGTACGATACCATGCCATTCCATTGTGTTGGGGCCCCGCATTCCAGACATGGGGTCGTGTGTGTGCGAATTGAACCCAGAATACTGGGAATATATGCATAAGCACATGCACTTACTTACATATCTGGATCTGGGATGGAATGGATTGGAGTGGGTTGGGATATGGGGGGTTTTGATGGGAATTTCGTACATTTCCATGGTAAAAATGGTAATGCCTTGCACCCTTTAATTGTGAGAGCGAAGTCAACAAAGGAATAAGCTTGTCAAGATCAAGTAAAAATGTAGCATTTCATTTTATGGATTAGCATGAATACTCCATAACTGCAGTCTAGGGGGTTATATATTCCTTTGATGGAATTCGTTCCATAGCTTCGGCTTGAGAATCTTAAGAATTTCCTGAGAAAACTTCCTATACTTAATGTCAAGATCAATAAACTTGCATTAAGTCTTAAAGTTTAATTATAATAATTCATTTTTATAGATCATAACAATATTAAATTTTTATGGATCAGAACAATATAACATTTTTATAGATAAACATACATGCATATACATTAAAATAGGGCAAGACACTTCTTTCCCAAAAAAAAAGATCGTATTTTGGCAGACACTTTGGCGATTCACAAATACATAGGATATTCTTTATGAGATTTCTAAAACAAATTCAAACATTTCCGTGGAAAAATTCAAAAAGCATAAGAAGACTTGCCAAGATCAACAAATGTACCTCCTGACGAGAACTTGTATGGATTAACTCGAGAGAATTTCATAATTAATTATAGACAAATGGGTTAAAAAAGAGCCTCTTTAGATTTTAACCTACGAATCCAATTTGCTTTTCGCAGACATTTTGGCAATTTTTTGGTCAAATAAATATGTACATTGTACATATTTTTATAGATAGGTATATTTCCCCGGTAGACAGTTTGGCAATTCACGTCATGGCCAAAATTATTTGAAATATTTATTCATTATTTCTTCTCGCTTTTGTTTTCGCTTTACATGCCATTCGGCAGCAGCAACATGAAAATACTTTTCAACGTTGTCTACAAATAATAATAATGAGCCGAATGAAAGCTGGGCCGAAAGAGATGGAATGCGCAAAAATGCCGCATGTCAAATGGGCCAATTAACATTTCTGTTATTTGCCGTATTTATTTTTGTTGCCTTCTTTTTTTATACCATCGTATTTCGCCTTTTGTTTTATAAATAAATATACTTTTGTTTAAGATTCTTTTTGTTTCTCTGTTGTCGTCGAGTGGGTCTGGTCGTTATTGTTGGAGTATGCAAAAATGTAGCCAAATTTGTTGTTCGCTGTTATTTTTGACGCCGGGCCATTAAATAAATTATGTATGCACCCCACCCTTCATCTTCCTAGCGTCTCGCCTCTTCATATTTCTCCTTAATGTGCCATAACAATAATTTCTATATAAATCCGTTCGAAACAAAACGAAACCAAAATTCCACGATATCTTTTTCTGGCATTTTCGGATCAGTACGGTTTGTTTGTTTATCTCTCGGCACATATGTAGATATTCACATGGTAGGTCCAATTCCGATTTTGATGGCAAAAGAACTTGAAAGATTTCCAATTTTATGGTAAGCGCTCGTGGCATACCATGGAATTTTAGTCCGTCTGTTGTTGCCTTTGGACGCGGCTGGCCATAACCGATTGGCTTTTATTGATTAAAGAATTTTTCGTATTATTTTGTTTTGTGGGTCGTTTTGCGGTTTTGCGTTCTAATGTTGCTGTGCACAAAAATATGGCGGTCAGGGTCGGTTCATAAAGATTGGAAAACATAGTTGGCTGTTCTAAAAGTTAGCATAGTATTTTGTTCAGGACTAGTTTTTCATATCTTTCAGATACTTTTTGAAGAGTTTGATACTTAAAATAAAATTTGGATTGTTACTATATTTTAGGAAAATGATCTATATAGAGGCTAATTTTGGTAATATTTCATTAATTTTATTATTTTTAATTGAATTAACAAGACAAAACATTTTAAGTTTTAGTAGTTTTTTGCCTTACAACCAGGATACCGTAAGTAAAAACACTTTTTACAGCTGCCAACAAGTTTTGGTTATCTTTCAGATACATTTGCATAATGTTATTAAAAGATACTTATCGAATTCTGGGGCGTGTTTCAAGTCCAATAAGGAAAAACACGAAAAAATGCGGTATGTGTATGTATGTATTATTAGCGGTTGGCTGTTGGCATTATATAAGCCAATTTAGATATTCTTGTTGTTCTTGGCAGCGACAAAATACAAATCGTACAAAATATTTATTAGCGGCAGCAGATGCGCAACTGCGTAAGTGTGTGTGTGTGTATCTAGGAATGCGTGTATGTGATCATTTACTGCGAGGCAAACAAATAAACAAACATGCATAAATAACTCGTTGCAGTTGCAATGGTTGTTGTTGTTGCTGTTGCTGTTTGCTGCGATGTTGTTGTTGCTGTTGCCTCCAGCAAAGCGAGAGAAAGAGATAGGCAGATAGAGTGAGAGAGAGACAGATCTTACTGAGAGCGAGCGAGATGGCTGCGGCTCAGGAATGCGGTTTTGACAAGTTCTTCTAAAATTGTACGGGCAACTTTGCTATTTACGCTATGAAACAACAACAATAGCAACAACAACACAGCGAGAGAGCAACAGCAATGTGTGCGAAGGAGCACGGAAAGCAGAACATGAAAAAATACCAACAACACAAGATGGTTGTTGCGATCGCTGGGAGCGAGAGAGGGACAGAAAGAGAGCTGGGGGCAACAACTAGCAACAACAACCACAGATGCAGCAATAACAACATTACACTCCAAAAAAAAATGTAACAGGCAATTACAAAAACAAAAGAAGTATTTACCACGGATTTTGATATTTTCCATTTTGGGTATTCTAATAAAATTGATAGTACAAACATTTTTGAGAAGAGTAGTAGTAGAACGCGGGTTCTTACATTGAAAAATGTTTATTTTGAAAATAGAAATAAATCAAATTAAATAAAAACATAATTATATTCCATATTGATATTACAGGTATGCATGTACATATTTTTTTTTAAATTCATCCCTCAAGATTAACCAAAAAACAAAACAAGAAAATTTGAACAATTTTCCTTTAATATTTTAAACAATACTTTTAATTAATAAGTTTACAAATTACAAAAAATATATATAATAATTATATTTTGCTTAAATATGAATATGAATTGCCAATTTTGCTCAGTGCACATACAGCAAGAGCGGCAACAAACTATGCAGCAATGTCGTCGTCGCAGTTGCAGTTGCAGTCGCAGTCGCTAGTTGAACGAACGATCGAAATGGGCGGGGGGCGGACGAGGGGGCGTTGGGTTGGTGGGTTGTTGGGTTGTTGGCTATGGGTTGGGGTTGTTGGGAATGCCAGAAGAGTGCGGCAATGTAAATGCATTTTGTGCTTGGAAATAGGCTGACGACGACAACAACAACAGCTACAACAGCAACAACAGCAACTGCAGCGATAGTTGTTGCTGTTGGAAAATATTTCAAAGTTGCTGTGAACTCACAACAGCGGCAGCGGCACCAATTGAATGCAATTTGCTTGTGTTTGTGTGTTTGAGTGTGCATGCATTTATTAAAGCAATGCGCGCATTGCCTTAAATGCCAAAGCTACTACGAATGTATGTATCAAAGCATTACATGCGTACACTGAAAGAAATGCAATCAAATCCAATCAAATTATTCAATATTTGTAGCTATCTGAAATATGATTACCATATTAAAACATACCCAAATAATTATAGTTTATTTATTTAAATATTTTGCAAGTACTTGTAAACTATAGCTATACCATTTATAATCAATACTGAGACCTTTTTAATATTTTTCCATTTCATATTATTAAAATCTCACAGATACATCTGCGTTTCTTTCGGTGCACGTATGTATCTATGTAAGCAACGCCCTGCTTTTTGTATTTGGCAAACATTCCATTCCGTGTGTTGTTGCTGTTGCTGTTGCAGCCAGGCCGCGCAACATGCAGCCCATAAAAATGTTCTTATTTATGTACATATTTTGCCGGGCCAGGCGATGCAAGATGCAATCGCCGAGATGCAAGTTGCATGTTGCGAGAGCAGGAGGCAAAGTCAGTTGCTTTGACATGAATGTCAGCTTTGCGCATTTAAGCAGTTTAATCAACATTTTTTTAAGCCTCTCTCTCTCTTGCTCTGCAGCGACTTAAATTGCGCTATCCCGCTTTTTTGAGCCGGTTTTTGTTGGCCAGGCCATATCCCATATATCCCATGTGCAATGTGCATCCTATGTGCCACCAGTACTTGCAACAGAGTATCTCGCCAACTAGAGATGGGCGTGTGACAAAGATACTCTCGTATCTCGTATATTTCCACAAGCAGCTGGAACACAAAATTAAAAAAAAAATCGGATTTGCGAAAATAAAAAAAAATACACTTTTTTCGCGCACATTCCTTCGAGCGGCGTCAGAATGCGATTGCATATCGGAAAGCTCTTTCGCCCTGACCCACAAACCAATAAATTCCAGCTTAAATATCCCAAGAATGCGCCGAGTCGAACAAAAAGAATCGGGCAAACGAGCGAATGAATTATGCGCTGTGGTAAACATTTTGACAGCGAACGCAGCACACACAAAACACACAAAAAAAAACCAAAAGATACTTCGCAAAAGATACAGCCAGACATACAGATACAGATACATTTTTAAGTGGCATCCCAGGAATGCCGATATACAGCTAAAGTCCACATATGGCCAACGCGACCTCTCTTTCCCACCAACACGCTCCCGTTCTGCCTGCCTTATCACTTCATTAGGCCATAAATTCGACAACAAAACGAAATTCCACAGTTGAACGAACAGCAGCAAACAACTTGAACACCTACGAGATACACAGTTACCGATTCAGATACATTCCACAGCCACGGCCACACAGCCCCCCACCCCTCCATGTTAATTATGCTCCTCCTGCAGTCGCTGCATCTCGCATCGCATCCGAAAGATACAAAAAAAAAAAAAAAGGAAAAGAAATGTGAGGAAAAACGAAACAGAAAGAGCAGAAACAAGGTAGCCGGGGCCACTTCAACACTACGAAGTTCATATACTCTAACAAAGTGATCTTGTATTTATTACAAATCCATTAAGATCATTCCAAGTTTGTTGTTTCATCAGATCAAATCTGGTTGTACTGAAGAATTCGCGTTTTGTTAATTTGTTCTATACTGAAGAATTCACTTCGTTTTTTCGGTGATATCGTAAATAACCCCAGCCTAAGGGTATCCAAGTAAAAGACGAATACAAAACAACGCGTGCGCCTGCGCAGAAGCCATCAGCTTCATCATCGCATAGCCCCCCGCAGATTCATCTGCATCTCCTCCCTTTTGGGGCAGACTTTAAGAATATGTTATGCGCACTCAAATGGCATTCGGAAAGTGCTACTGAAAAATAATACAAAAGTTTTGTTCGTGCAGTCAACAAAAGGGCCAGAGAGTTGGGGATGGAGTTTAAATCCCCGTCTTAAGACCGGGGCTCCTATGGAATGCCTGCCACTCGGTTTATGGGGCTGTGTAAGTGTGTGTGTGTGTGCTTTGTACACTGGATTTCTGGTTAGCCCATAAAGTATTTAGTCATGGCAGCTCTTGGAACAGCTGATTACAGCAACTGGCATTGTCCACACCGAGCGTGTCCAGTGCCTGATTAGGGCAATTAATTGCCAGCGATTAAATCAATAAAGAGAGATGTGTACCCTCCTCCAGACCATGGCTTTTCATGGGAAAGTGTTTTCGAATAGCAGATTAAAGATTAACATCTTATGAAAAACCCCTCTTCAGGGGTATCTACTGTACCGAGAACAGCTGCAATATATGAGAAGCTGAAGTTAAATAAAAACACATGCTCAGGGCCTGGAATAAATTCCTGGTTTGTCCTTGGTCAGGCCATTTCTTGTTTTTAAATGCATTTTTTTTTTAAAGAAATATTAAAACTCCAGGCATTAACCGGGGATTTTTGTGGAGGGACAATATCAAATATATTTAGCACCGCTTTAGTGCAATATTTAGTGCACTTTTAAATGCAAAGGGCGCTTAAATTCTTAAATCTTAAGCTGTAATTAGACATTCCACACCGTAACCTGCTACAAATAACAGGAATACTTAAAAACAATTACTCGAAACACAAAAAAACGTATCTCACTGCAATTTATCTTGAGTGTGCACATTCCTGGGCTTGTATTTTAATTTCGTTGCGTTTCATTTCACTTGCTTTATTATTTTTCATAGCCGCATGCACTGATACTCGTACATGGAGGAAAATTGCTACCTTTGCACAGATTCAGATTTTTCGTACGGACTACGGAATACTTGTGTACATACATACACATCACGATCAGTCAAGAGCCAGCTCAGCATATGGCAAAAATCCGGCCAGACGACGACGATCGGATCGGCATGCAGACGAGTGCAGAAACAAAATTAGCGAATAAAAACAAAAACCGACACATAAAAACAAAAAAACAACTTTAAAAAAAATAAAAATAAGCGAAATGCCTGCGGATCGCGCGTGCAGGCAGCCAGCTCGAAATCCAAAGCCAAAGCCATAGCCACAGCCACAGCCACAGCCAAATCCAAATCGGAATCCCAATTTCGAGCCACAACCTCGGCCAGTAATAACCAGACCAATGAGCCACCAGAATCGCGGCCCTATCCACGTCTCCTCGACAAAAAAAAACCCAAAGCCAAAAAAAAATAAAACTGAAAAACTGAAAAATCGCCAACAATCACCGGGCGTAGAGTAACTTAATTTTCTGCTCACGTCTGCAGTTTCTGTAAGTGAAAAATTGTTCAGCTGCGCGAATGACAGCTGAATTATTATAAATCGATATGCTGGCCACTTGGAGATTCACGAGGAAAAAAATGGCTAAAAATGGGGGCTAGTCCGAGTCAGAGTCACAATCACAGGGCCTAAGGTGCGATACACCGTGAGAATAATCAAGTGATTTGGGCAGAGAGTTCGAGGAACAGGGCTGATAGGTAACCTAATGAGAGATTAAACTTAGAGTTAGTGTAAGACATGATGAATTTTGATTTTTGGGTAGTGAACTAGTCAAAAAATTCGTGTACTATTAGTGAAACCTTTATTTATGACTGTATATATACAGCTCGTAATAAGATAAGATATTAGATATCAGATCCATAGATCTTGCTAGATTTCTCATAAATACATATTCCATATTAAAAGATGTTGTAGTGAACTGGTAAAAAATTCGTGCTTCCTAATATGGTTCTCGATGGGTTTTCTAATAATATTTGTTGTAAAACCTTTAGTAACGACTGTATATACACAACTCGTAATAAAATAACATATTATCCATATAAGATCCATAGATATTGCTATTTCTTGCTAGATATCTTGTAAATACATTTTATATATTAAAATATGTTGTAGTGAACTGGTATAGAAAATTTGAGCTTTTTTACAAAATGTATTACTATTTAATGATAATATGGAACTCGATGGTTTTTCTAATAATAGTTCTTGTATAATAAAAAGTTTTGGTTAACTTTTTAAAATAAAGTTTCGTACTGGATTTCTGCCTGCAAAAGGCGAACCCTTGGCTTGTTTCCCCCGGCCATACCCTGCTACCCTCTTAATTAGCACATGTTGAAAAGGAAATCATTATGCTTGATAAAAATCACAAGTGTTGATTGCTGAAGAACGTCGCCGCTGACATGCAACAAGTGCGAGACAGGAAAAGTCGTTGCAGATCCGTCGTTGTCGTTGTAGTTGTAGTTGTTGCTGGAAGTTGTTGTCGTTGGCTGGAAGTTGTTGCCACTTTTTAGATGGCAGTTGGTGGCAAGTTGCTGCGGCAGCAGCGTCTTTGGTGGAAAAATGGGCAAAACATGCGGTGCGAGGAGCGACTAAAGTTCGCCTATGTATCTGTCAGATACATAATGTACCCATGTGCCTATCTTTGGCCAGCGAGTGTCGCTGTTGCAGTTGCAGTTTGCAGTCGCTGTTGCTGCAGCTCGCAAGTGCAAAAGAAAATATTTTTTAACGCTTTGGGCCGCGCATACAGCAAACTAGAAAATGTTGCTGCTGGCAAAGCCGCGCGTTGCATTCATGCGCGTAATCAAATTGTAATCACGGCTTCGACTTCGACTGCAGCAGGGAGCAGCAGCAGCAGCAGCAGCAGCAGTCGCAACAGCAACAACTGCAGCAGCAACACTGCAATACCAGCAACAACAATTTCTTCCCTGTTGTTGCTGTTGTTAAGTGGAAATACTTGTTGCACAAATGCAATCCATGCTGCTGCTGTTGCCGCTGCTGTGTATCTGCATCTGTTGGCCGCGTACAGTGGCCATTGCCTAAGTGCAACTGCTGTTTTATTACAAATTCGAAATGACACCATATGTGCACCACATAAAACTAGACCATAGTTTATAATTCCATTGTGTGCATCCTTTTTAAATCATAAGATACTTTTATTCAATTAAAAAATCCGTCGGATGAATAATTGAAATTTAAAATATATCAAAAATAATTAATAAGTTAAGAATTTTATTCCAATTTATTTAATGGTTTATTTAAAAACAAAGTTGTCTTGATTTAATAAATTAACTGTTGTTATATTAAGGCAACCTAGCAATTTTATATTTCTTCACATTGACTGGCAATCTTTTGACATTGTTTGTGTGGCAATTATCACTGTAGGTGCAGCAGCAAACGGCAATTGCATCTGCATTCTTTCCACTTTTCTTGCTGCCGCTGTTGTTGCTGCATTGCCTTGTGCAATTTATTAAATGAAAAATGCCGTTTTGCAGCTTTCCAAGTTGCTATACATGTACAGGCCAGCGCATATAAGTAGATATGTATACATTTATATATATGTATATATATAGATAGGCACATATCTAAATACATACTCGTACATGTGCTGGCATCTTTCGCTGCAAAAGCCAAATTGAATTTTATGCAAATTTTTAGCTCGTTTTGACTCGGATAGAAATCGCCACATCTAATGCATAATGCCTGGCAGCACACGCATGCACGCCTCTCCCCAACCCAATGCTATTTTTTCTTCTTTTTTCCAGCTCTTGTTTCGATCGCCTGATTTGCGTTCTTTATGCAATTGGTCGATCCAACGATCCAGCGATCCATCGAGCCAACCGCTCGATTGTCCGCTCTCGAATTAAAATGCCACAGGTGGAATTAGAACGCTACAATCTGGTTGAGAATGGAGTACACGGAAAGAAATGCAGTTTGCTGTGCTCTAAAATCGAATTAGTTTGGCCTGTTAAACTAAAGAGTTTAAACCCCATAGAAGTCTTACGAATATCATTCCCATTTTAAAAATATTTACTTTGAAATTAAAACAATATGTTTTTAGGAAAGGGTCCTGTTTCGAAACCCATATATGTGATATTATACAATTCTTTATTACAGATGCAGATACTCCAAGTACAGCCCCATAGTAGACTTAAGAATATCACTCCCACTTTAAAAATATTTATTTTGATATTAACCCAATATGTTTTTAGAAAAGGGTCCTCGTTTGACATATTAGACTTAAGAATATCACTCCCACTTTAAAAATATTTATTTTGATATTAACCCAATATGTTTTTAGAAAAGGGTACTCGTTTGAAACCCATACATATTTAGATAATTCTTTGTGAAACATTTTTTTAAAATTTTTCATCTTCAAATCATTTTTTTTTCGGTGCTCTTATTTCTTTTTTATTATAATTTTTGTGCTACCGATCGGATGCAGATACTCCAAGTACAGCCCCCGCCGCTGGCGCCACTTTGTCCGACTTATGACAGCGATCGTTAGCCGCTTTCGCTAGGCCTTTTTGGCGGCGATTTGAGTTTATGTAAAACAAACTAGTTCGAGTCACTATCTCAACTGGTAGCCAACCGTTTTGGTAGCTATTTTATACTTTGTATTTTTCCATGTGCTTTTTTATTTTATTTTGTTTTTTTTTTACTTCTATGAATAGATCGAAAAACTGTCACCAAACACGTTTTGTGTCTAAAAACGCACACAAAAAATATTCCACTGTGTCGCCGCCTCGTTTGTGGCTAAACAATTGGCCAAAAATATGAGAAAATGAAGAAGAAGACGGCGGCGGCGAAAAAATGCCAAATCGCATGGCCAAGTCAAGTCGTTGTTAACTTTTGTTTATCCAAAAAAAAAAAAAAAAACAAAAGAGAGGCCAAAGCAACGAAAATCACAAAAAATACCGCCCATTGAAATGCTGTACAAACAAGTGAAACATTTATTAAGACAAATACGCTGTGCATTGGAAATTCCATGGGATTTGTCATGAATTTCGGAATAAATAACTTAAAACATTCATCGGATCAATGGGGTTTTACAAGCTATGAGTGTTTAAAATCTATGTCTAGCTCATTAAAACAGAACATTTCAGTTCGGAAAACATTTTTGTTTAATTTTAGAAAACCTCAGAGAATATGGGCTAAGCAATTATCGGTACAATTTCAAGGGTATCGATAATTCGACCTTGCATACTCGAATTGGAATAGATATTTATTTTTTCTGTGATTTCTGTTGGCTGTGCTCGAAACGTGGCGAGGCCTTTAAAGGCCGCCCGAGGCCTGGCTCGCTTCGCTTTATTGTAGAAATTTATTTATGGTTTATTGGAATTTTTGCGCGCTACCGGCAGCAATTTTTAAAATTCAATAGCAACGCGTGTTGGATCGATCGATGGACAGCCAAAGAAGTGGCGAAAAAGCGTAAATAATTATGGTTGAAATACCAACAAAGGGTGTAAAACTTATAATATTGGGTAAAATATTCAATATATAACAAAAACTAATGATTTAAATTAAGATGCCATTAAGTTAAGAATTAATAAATTAATGTAATATTAATAATTATATGATTCCTTCAGTATTTTGTAAAAGAACTACATCACTCTTATTTTAAATGGGACAAATGGGTTATAACGACGCAATTAAGGCCCCGAAAATCCTTCAGATTTAAGATGTCTATAACCCTGAAATCTGAACGCACATAGATCGTTTCTTTGTGTGCCCACTGGCAGACATTCCTACGACATGTGTGCATATATAATCTACTTGATGCATAACCCTAGCAAATGCGCAGATGTTTCGTTTCATTTTCAAAGGCGAGCGGATCGGGGACGTACGAAGAGAAATGCTGAAATTCCACAACGCTTAATTCAGTGAAACATTTTCAACAATGTCCATGCAATTTGAAACAAACAAAGGGAATGTTTGTGTTAATTGAAAGCGTGAAGCGCACACAGCCTCAAACGAACTGAAACAATAAGGCAAACAAAGATGGAAATGCACAGGAAGAAAAATTGATGCGATTTGATGATCAGTTTTGATGATTTTACAGATCATCTAGGGGCGAAATCCAGAAAAAAAATAAAACAAAAACCATATTTGATATAATATCTATCTACTTTTTCTCTCTGTGAGAATCGAAAGATTGAACTGAGCGAGAGGGCGAAGAATTTTGGAAATCAATTATTTCGAAACTGCAAAAATTCCTACGTACATTTTGCAATTGTTTATGGCCAGAGCGAGCGACAGAGATGGAGAGTGTGGGGGGGCAGAGGGCGATGGAGCGAGTGCGAGCGAGAGGCAAGACAAAAAATGTGAGCGAACGGCAAACTAAAATGTATCTATGAGATACATGGCCTGATCGCAGCTCTCTCGCTCGCTCTCCACTATCTCTCTCTCTCCCTCTCCCTCTCGCACTCATTACGTATGAGTTTGTTGGTTTTGTTTTCCTTTTTTTTGCAGATCATTCGCCGAGCTTTATTTAACTTTTGCTCTCTCGTTTTCCTGTCTTTTTTTTCTCGTCTTTTTGCCTTTACAATTCATTTTTTGTTTGTTGCCACTCTCAGTTCAGTTCAGTTATATTTGGAGTCTTAATCATCGAATCGGAATGTTTACTCCAAGTTTTTTCCCCGTTCCGTTTTGTTTTGCCTGTTGCCGTTGCCTTGTTTAAAATATGTAATTTATTTCGCTGCTGCCTCTTGCCTGTTTTTTTTTTATTGTTATTTTTTGTTTCTTTTTGCCCCCACCGATCGCATTCCTTTACAAACACACACTCGCACACACACACGACACACAGCTGCAGCACGCACCTTTTCTTTCCGGTTCAAGAGCGCTTCGGAATCGGAATTTGTATGGGTTTTTTCAGCTTGTTTGCCCAAGCTTCCTGAATCGGCGAGCTGCCGCTCTCTCACCTGGGTTTTATATTTTTTTTAAGCAAAAAAAAACAATATTTTAAGAATAAACTAAATAAATACTTTAGTCCTTTGATTGGAAGGTGTTTGGAACCCCTCTAGGCGCACTCTTATTAGCCAATGATGTTCTTATCTTAAGGTCTTTATACTTTTTGGGAGTAAATAATATAATAATATATATATAAATATACGAAAGCTATCTGACTACAAACAATAATTTTTTTATAAAGATAATATACTAAGTATAATATAAGTACCATGTAAATAAGAATGTTGGAACTCTAGAAAAGTTAATGTACATGTTATTAAATTCTTAAAAATATTGCCACTTACTGCACTTTGTCTCACAGATTCTTGGAGATTAAATAAATAAATAATCAAAGTTGTTTCTATTGAGATTTTTTTTAGTAATTAGCTAAATCTTAATCTGTAATTGGTACTTAGATTTTATAAACGGTCTAAAAACTAAACTTCAAATAGGATTTTTTGTACTATTAGATTGATCAGGAATGAAATTTCCAAACCCTCTATTGGAACTGTGTTTTTTTAATTCTTATATTATTTTTTCTGGAACTGTGTTTTCCCTATTTAGAATTCATTATTTTTTTCGTAACACTTACCAATCTCTGGGATCCAGCCAGGTGGTCTTCTTGTTGATGTGGTCTATGTAGTAGGTCTTGCCATCGAAATCCTTGGCAATATCCCAGCCATCGGGAAGTGGAAAATCGCTGTGGTGTTGTTGTTGCTGATGATGATGATGGTGTTGTTGTTGCTGCTGCTGCTGCTGTTGCGCGTGTTGTTGTTGCTGCTGCTGCTGCTGGTGGGGTCGCAGGTGGTGGGGATGCAGGTGGTGCTGCGATTGCGAAGCGGTTTGTTGCAGATTCGGCATTTTGGTACGTTTCTTTTTCTCTCTGTGTACTTGGGAGTCTGAGAAAACTTTTGTTTTACTTTTCAGCCGTCGCGTCGCGGGTTTTTTCTTTCTTTTTTTATTTTTGCTATCTACTTCAGCTTCTTTTTTCGGGGGGTTTCTCTTTGCGCTGTTTACATTAGCAAAGACATTTCATTCCGTTTCTTTTGCTCCGGCGATAATGGAGACACACTCACACACTGGCACACCACAGACACACACACACACACACGAGCGCAGGGAGAGAGCGGAGAGCGCGGGCGCTCTCAATTATTTATTTATTTTTTTCGTAACTGCATTCCATTCCAGCACAAGCACACGCACATAGAGAGAGATAGAGATGGATACAAGCATACACGATCACTGCTCACATTTGCTGCTGCTGCCTCTTCTTTCCATTTCTCGCTGCAATCGTTTGGCTCCTTTTATTTTTGTTTTCGCCCAATTGAAACTAATTAACGAGGAATTAAACTCCCCTTTTGCCCTATTAGTCGGTCACAACGATAACCCGATTTTTTGGTTCAGAAAAAAATATGTGCCTCGGTTCCGGAATATCTGGGAGCAGCGAGTAGCGCGCTTGATAACCGTCCGATTTGAGTTTGGAATTTGTTTTGGCTGATCTAGAGGTGGCGCAGTGCCGATGGAGACATCGATAGTCGATGTTTGCAGAGCTTGGAATCATCGATGTTTCGTGGTGACTATCGATATTGGGCAAATCATAGCAAGCATCCCTGGGAAACGGTTGAAATTTTTGACAAGTGTGAAACTTCGATTAACATGGAACATATCCACATCCACCATTCGATAATAATTCGAATTTAGCCGCAAATCAATGAGCTTCAATATTTTCTTTTCACGTTTTTGTAGTGAAAGCTTACATTTGCCCTGTCAAGAAGAAAAATTTGGAGTTGAACAGAAATCCATCCCTTATTTATTGCGGAATAACTAGAACAGCGGAACCGCAAAATTTTATGAACCATTTGTTGGGCGGATCTCTGTGGGAATAGGCTGTAACAAAAATGGTATTCCGTTTTTTATCGGTTTGCGTCCACTAGTTCAAATTGGCGCAGAAATACGAAGCTTTTAAACTGAATTCGTTAGACTAAATTGTGCTCACTTAACACCTGGTGTTACCTCAACAAATTTTGCAATTAATCGTTTTTAACAAAAGGCGAAAAATATATTTTTGTTACATTGCATTAATGGGCTAAAATCTAAGAATTCACATAAGCAATCGTTTGGCAATTGGAACTATGTAAAGAGAAAGATTTTTATGGTCAGAATTCAATTGCAAGTCTTGATATCCATGAAAATTAATTTTTGAAATCCTAATGATCCATCAAACCGAAAAAAATAGTCATAAAAACTAAACTATTGTTACATCAAAACATCAATTCAACTATTGAGTATTTAATTTGCCCCAATATTGACTATGACTCTTTACAAAGTATTTTCAAAACCTCCCTGTACTCCCAAGTATAATACTTAAACTGAAACTTGATGCTTTCCAAAGTATAAATTTAAAGTTTTCGTTGGTATTAATACGGGTTCAAACTTCAAATTCGGCAATACTTGGTATGTATAAGAGCTATAACTCTATATTATTAAGTATTGAATCAATACTTACTTTTTTATACTTCCTCTAGTATATTTTCAACAAAATAGATATACAATTTTAATTTTTGTTGTCTTTGATAGGTGCATAATTCAGTGAATACTACCACGTCGCTTGTTTTGTACTTTTGATATTGTATTTGCAATTAAAGTATTTGTAAAAATCGAGTCAACAAGACTAACACAGCTTCAGCTCAAGACATATGCAGTTTCATAGACATTGTATTTTAAAATGAAATGAATTAGGAAGTAAAGAGAGAAACCATCCATCCGCTCGTGCGATGCCAACTCTTTGGACTGACTAACACGAAACCCTAACTAGTCGGTAAATTACACATAAATTAATCATATCGGTCAACAACTACAACTAAATATTAGTTATTAGCGGATAAAGAGCGCCCCATAAACTATATACACTACGCTAGAGTCTACAAGAGTCCCGGTTCCGTTGTCGCTGCCATTTCCGCTCCTCGGATCTTGGATTTACGATCTTAAATCTCAGGCGAGAACGGGGGCACTGCAGCCATTGTTCAGGCGGTATTCGGCATAGACCAGTCCGGTGTTGTGCCAGTGATAGAAGGCCGCCACAATGATCAGGTGCCACCAGTTGTGCGAGTGGCCCACGAAGTCCACCTTGCCGGTGAACCAGCGCTCCGGGATTTTGGCCGCGTAGAAAACGAAGGCGATGAGGCAGAGCAGGTACATGACCACGATGCGGGGCACCATCAGCTGCAAAAATCGAATAAATCATAAGTTAAATCAGATGATTGTTAAGTAAGAAGAAATTCAGTAAGTCTAAAAACATTTCTTAGATTCTAAAGAGTTTCCTATCGAGTTAATTTCACCGTTTTAGTAATTCTTCTCAAAGGATGATAAGCTTTGATACAATGGAATATATAAGTTGTATTTCTAAAATATGTATTATTACATAGGGATAATATTTATTTGAAAAATACTTTTCGTTATCAAGTAGTAAAGTTAAAAAACAAGGATAGCAATTCAAGGGTTGCATTTCAGAAATTGGCAACACTATATGGTCAACTGCTAAGATCTGGCAATAGTGATAAAAAATAATTAACAATGTTTTAAGGTACTAGTGATAACTGTTTGTTTGAAGCAAGTTAAGAAACATATTTAAAACTTACGAAAAAGAAAAGAAAAGTTGTTCTCTCCCTTTTAATAGCTTTGTTAAGCACGCTTTCAGAAACATTTTTTAACTATTGTAAAACGCTATATAAATTATTATTTGATTGTACATCAATAGAACGCTCTCCATCTCATAAAATAATTTTTGGTAAAGGCAGGTCTTTGAGATGTATAAATATTTGCCCAACTTGTCCTATAGTACATACCCTGACTAGCTCGTTCTCCAGGCCGCCCATGGCCACTGCCCAGTGACCCAGCGGAATGATCCCATAGGCAGACCACAGCAACAGCACAGCCACCTTGCCGTTCATGGACACATTCAGTCGGGGAATTTGCACGGCAATGGCCAGGGCGAACATGCCCAAGGCAATCGTGGAGTACAGGGTGCGCAGGAAGGTGTGGCACCAGAAGGCATAGTACATTCCACTGATGTAGATGGCCACCAGCGACAGGGAGATGCCCAGGAAGTCGACCGATAGGAAGATCTCGTAGTGCTCCTCCGATTTGCAGGAGAATATGTGATATATGGCGGACATCAGCATGCAGAGACAGAAGCATACCAGCAAACAGACCACCAGAACCTGGTCGCTCAGGGAGGCGTGGAGGCGCAGGAATTGCAGGTCGAAGATCGTCAGTCCAATGAACAGGATGCAACCGACCAAATGGCTCCAGATATTGATCTAAAAAATAATATATTTTAATTTCATATTTTTTAAAATTCAATATAAAATGTACATAATGGTCTAGAATCAATATCTTTATATTTTTAAAACAAGTTTAATTCAAATATTTGATTAGGTTAAAAAAGATTTCAATTAAAGGTCAATATCTTATTATTGAAAATATTATATACTTTAGAATAAGTTCTTAAGTAATATTAAGTATCTCCTAACTGGGAACCAATATATTATACTTTTTTCTGTGAATTCTTACCGTCTCATTGGTCCACCAGAAAATGCTCTGCAGGCATTGTGCATTGGATAGGAATGTGCGGTAGCCTCGGCGGATGTAGGGGTTGAACTTCAAGTGACTGGGTGCCTGCATGGAAAAAAAAGAAAAAAAGTACAATTGAATAAACATTCCAAATAAATACGAAATTTTCCAAACCGATAAGACATGCAAATCGAATGCGCAGCATTGAAAATAAAACAAAGAATACCAAATAAAATAGAAACGTTCAAACAAATGGAGGAAACCTTTTGGCACTGGCATCCCGTCCAATTCAAAGCAAAAAAGCTTTTCACTTTGTTCAATTAATAATAACTAAATTAATCCAATTTCCCTGGTTAGGAATGTTGCAGACAATTGCTTTAAAATTTAACAAAACTAAGGCAATTGTTTGAAAAGATTTAAAATATTTTTTAAACTTCTCTATTGCAGTGTTAAAAAATAATAATATTGAATTAAGTCATATTTATGCCTTTGAATCGGAAGCAATTATTTGTTTGAGCCCACTTAAAGTCTGGTTTAAAATTGCTTGGGAACTTGTTGAAAGTGAAGATAATTGTTTCGAGAGCTTTTTACCAGTAAGGCTTCAAAAATCCCAGAAATTCGATACCTTGGGGATTTTCACAGACCTGTAACGTACAGCTCCAAAAAATAAAAAACAACAGTAGCTTCTTTTTTTTGAGAGCGCTATTTAAATATTTAATGCCCGCAGTCGTAGAGCTTTTTATTTGTAGCTGGTCGCGACCTTGATTCAGTTGGCATTTGTTGGGTTTGTTTGTTGTCTAATTGTATTATTTTGCAATTGCTGCCAACTCGACCGCCATGGTGGATTTCACATATTTAGGCGTTTTGGCCATTTTACAACGAGCATTTGCTGGCTATTTGGTCATATGACGATAACAATGGGCCAAAGACAACGTTAAAGCCATGTAACCGATAAAAAAATATAATTTATTGTTAAATTGATTTGATATAAAATAAGCAATGGCTTGAACTCGCATTTGTCCGTGGCTGTGGCTTTTTGTCAATTCGCCAAATACAATTTGCGATCAATTAAAATTCAGTGCGCGACAATTGTCGCCAAATTGACCCCCAAGATCGAGTGGGTTAACTCACATCGTCGAAATTGCAGAGCCATTTGAATTTGGACAACTTCTCGTCATAGTTGGGTCCATGCCCCAGAATGTTGGGCTCCTCGTTGGACGGAAATTGATGCGATGCGTCCGTAGAGTCCGTAACCAGTTGACCATCGATCTGAAAGAGATTTAAAAAAAAAAGAAAAGGTTAAAAAAGAAACCTTATCGATTAGCGGCAGCTCAAAACTAATTTGAATTGAGGACAAGAACAGATAATACATTAGATTCTTCCGCCTTATAAACAGACGTTGGCAACTGGCGGTTTTTGGTTTTCGGTTTTCGGTTTTATATTTTTAGCCAACAGCAACTGCAGTCGAAAATTGATTTGTTTGCTGATTTTATTATTATCTTTTCTGCGGTTCCTGCTTTTTCAGATGGCGCTGTTGTTGTTTTTCGCTGGGGTTTTCGGTTTCGTGTGTAAACAACATCTAACAACCGAGCATTGCAAAAATGCCATAATAACAACACCACTAATATCCCCATAAACAAACAGCAACAACAACAACAACAGGTGCTAAAGGGGGCTTGACTATAATTTGTTTATCCAGCTTCTATAAATCTAATGCATAACCATAACAATAACAACAAGTGTGGGAGGGCAAGTGCAAGTGCAAAAGCAAGTATCTTATACAATTCGATGACGTTTTGTTTACAGATTGTTTTGCATTTCTTGCATTCCGTGTTTGGAGAGCATTTGCACTTGACTCAGCAAATGACGAGCCCATATATGTATCAATGAGAATCAAATACAGTTTTATTACTTCCCTAAGTGTGAATCTACTGTACAAACAAAAATATTAACCTTAGTCCTTAAACTACATTTTCTTTAAAGCCCCTAATCTAATTTTTTTTATTTCTTTCCGTGACCTCATATACGCCCAATTATATATACATAACTTGGTTAAAATGTAAAATAATAATCACACTGTAACTACATTTAACCGATTGTGGTTTGCATAACAGTACCTTCTTTAAACACTTAACACACTTAGCTCAAGAGTTACTAAAAGGGTAAAAATAGATATTGCTACCTATTTGTAAATAGTAAAAATAGTAAGTACTTTTGCATTGGCTTTTGCTAAAATTGAAATGGATATGTTTACATAATTCCATTTCTCAATAATTAAATATTTGTTCAAGAGTCAGGAGAGTGTGGAACCAAAAGATTTCACTTGAAATCAATCCACAAATGTTAAAAAATGAATGCACTGCCAAATATTGTCGAGCTTCCCTTAATCTATCACAATTTATATCCCAATAAAATCAAAATTTAAAAACACTCCAACTAAAATATTTAAGAAAAGTATAGAATTGTACACGAGCCTGACAACTTGACATTGTGAATCGTTAAATATTTTCAAACAAACACTTCACGAAAATATTCCAGATTCTAGCAAACAAACATGGTAATGGCAGGCAAATAGAAAATATAATGGAATGCCAACTACAAACAGGATATGACATTCAATTATTATCCATTGACGTAGTTTAGTCAGTTGTTTATTTTGTTGCGATGCACACTTAAGATTTTTAGAGTTTGGAACCCAGCTTACATCTTTCTTTTTGCTGCCGCGAATAGTGCATTTCAGTTCGGTTGTTGTTGTGGTGGTAACAATTGTAGTTTCCATTTTTTGTAAATTTTTTCAACAGATGAAAATATTTGGAATTTTTTAAGAAATGTGTAAGCGTTGTATTTTGAAAGTTTTAAGTTTTCCCTTTTTTCGCATACAAATATTATATTTCAACACTTAAATTACACCAAAATGGGCATTTCAAAATAGCGTTTTCCAAGTTTTTCGCGTCTCCTTGAGGAGTTTTTCAACTGAGCGCGTTGTTTAAAGTAAACCGTTGCGATTGCCAACTAGCTGGCAACTGAAAACCCCACGATATCCAATGTGGCCAATGATGTGAATCAAAAAAAGCTTGCGGGAAAGCTTTCTAAAATTTCGCAGCAGCCAAGAGACGATTGCATTATGATTTTATCGAGTCGAAAATGCTGAGCAATCTTTCCTCTAGAAAGAGGTATTTTTTCAGATTTTTTAGTAGACTGTTATGCTGAAATTATGCGAAATATCGTGGCTGATGAGCTTTCGCTTCTTGTGCAAGAGGCCTGTTTTGGTCAAGTCAGGTTGATTATCGAATACACTGGGGAAAATCCAAGCCACTTTTATATCTAATTTTAAGAATTAAAATCACAGACATTTTTGGGGTTTCACTATTTTTCAGCAATATGAAACCATATATAAAGGGATTGGAAATTTGGTATATTAGCATAGAGGTTTATATTGATATATTATTATTATTAATATTTTTTTGTAGTTGTTTTTATTTTTTTTTTTACACTGAACTTTTGTGCGTTTACCATGTTTGTTTTCGTTGAAGACAAGCCTCCATATTATATAACCAATCGAGTTAATGATTGGGTGCACATTGAGAACCCTTTTGTAAACAACAATTGCACAATTTTGAAAGCTCGAGCTTTTCTCTCGAATTCGCATTAATTGTTTACACGATTTCAATACAGACGGATGCATGATGGGGTTTTATCGCTGGCGGGAGACATAAATAAAAAAGGAAAGCCGTATCTGAAAATCGAGCCCAAAAACAGGTTTCGGCTTTCGTCGAAGTTCAGGAATTCAGTGTGGGGACTTTCGCAAAGCCCACGGGCATGTGTGTAAACATAATGCATAACAAGAGATCGGTGTGTTGCAATCTCTAATCGGTTACAAATACATAATACCCACTTGACCTTGGCTCCATTCGTGGAGATCTAGTGGCTTTAGCCCTGGGGCCGTGGCGAAAATCGCGCACTCTGCCACTTTCGTGTAAGGTTATCTCGAACTCTTGGTTCAGCTTTTTTGGGGTCTGACAGCTGTGATTGAATGCGATGCGATGCACGTGCCGTTTAGAGTCTTTGGGGACAGGAGCGGATCTGAAATCCGGCAGTTTCCGGGTCCGTTTAATAAATCATATCATCATATTTACGATATCACAAAATCTTTTTATGGATGTTCACCTTTTGGATCATCAAAATATTTTCGGGATCATTAAAATTGTTTATCAATTGTTAACATCACCTTATATTTTGTAAAGAATTAATTTCATTTTAAAGAAATATTTTCTTTTCTATCCAAGCTCTAAGTATTAAAATTCGGTAGTTCCGAACTTGACGCACTGAAATTTTAATATCAATGGGCGTAATTTTGGCAAACCTAATCCCAAAAGCCTATTGCTGGCACTCATAGTCCCCTGATAATACCAAACCGCTTTGGCCATTAAAGTGCAAGAACTCTTCTACTCACCCAGCAGTTGTCCGCGGAGTCCTTTCCAGATTTCCGTAAGTAGCAGGTGGACGTTTCTACCGATAGTTCTGTTTCCTCAAGACTCTCTCGGGGACGGGGACTCATGGCGACTTGGAAGCCTGATGGAATTTACAGAAATTCAGCTCGGTTAGAGATCGTGTGTCCGGGTAAATATTTAAGCTGTGGTCGCCAGTTGGAGACCGGCATGTTATCCACCCCCTCCCCATTTCGCAGAAGAGTGCGAAAATTGAGTCGAGCTTCTAAACAAAAGACAACTTGAATGGTGCCAAGTGGGGAGCGTGTTGCCATGTTGTAGTGGAGACAACAAAGACAGCGAGCTTCTCTCTCTTTGTAGCCGCTCTATTTTTCCCTCTTTATCGCTTGGACTTTCTTCAAAGCTTAACTGATTATAGGTGGAAGCAACCTTTCATAGAAAGGTCTCAAAATTGGCCTATATCTATTGCAGTAAGTCCAGCTTTGTTGGTAAGGGTAATCTTCATGAAAATGAAGATAAAAACAAGGGATACAAAACTGTTAATAGTATTTTTTAGGGATGACATTTGAATTGGAAAAATCATAATTCGTAATCTTTAAGCATTAAATTGTTTTGATATTTTTGATTTTTAATTACTTTCTAAAATAAGAAAACCAAGATTATTTTTGCTGATTAAAATAGAAATTTCCTAACAAAATTCACAAAATTTCTCTCTAACACCGTTCATTTTATTTCATTCAAATTCACACATAAAATTGTTTTCTGTGTGCTTAGCAACAAGCGTTTGTCTCCACGGCTGCAGTTTTGAGTTCATTTCTTTATAGCACACATTTCTCTCACAAAAACGTTTGCATAACCAAAATTTCTAAAACTTTTCCAGGTCAATCCCCCAAAGGCAGCTTTCGCAGCACGTGTGCCCACAACTGCAGTGGTTAATTGACATTCCCAAGGGTCCAGATAACCTTCAATTGATTTTGATTTACTTTTGTTTAACTTGGCCACACACGGAACAGGAATTCAAATTTCACTTCGAGCTGAAAAGTTCTCGCGAACACCTCTCGCAACGCGGCAAAAATATCAACTGAATATTTTCACAGACCTCGAGTGTGTTATTTGCCTTGGAAGAAAGAGATCCGAATCGCTATGAAGAGAAGACGGGCTCCAAGAGATCGCGAAAGCTCGACGAAGCTTTGGCGGCGCGAGCACGATTCTTTTTTACTTAGTATTTGAATTGATTCAATGCTAATTAAGCATGCTGTGGTCGTTGCCGCCATCGGAGATTTTACACTGGAACTTCGAAAGCGCTTCCTGAATATTTAAGTTTCATTTGTCATTGTTCCTTAAAAAGGTATCTTAAAATCTTCCGAGACATCGCTCTTGGAGAATCACAGGACCGAGTTCTCTAGCCGTCTATTCTCTTTCTTCTTTCCCCAAAAGTTTACGGAATATTTTCTTCACCTTTTCACCACGCTTTACCATATTATTCGCCAACGCTCTTTGAATATTTTTATTTTTTCCAAGGTGTCTGCGAATAATTAATTGCTTTTACATATGTCAACACTCTCTGAATATTTATACTTTTTCCTTTACCTTAGCAAATGCCCTTCGCATTGACCGAGTTTTAAAATTTCCTCGACTTTTAGCATCGTTAAATGCTTTCAACCCGACGAAAACCATTAAAAAGTGTAATTATTGACCTAAGAAAGCAGTCACTTGGCATTGTCGTGGCCATAAGATAGCTGTGTTCACAATCAGTGGCGGATCCAGAGACGATTCTTGGGGGGGGAAATTGAACTTATTCTTCGATTTGGGGTTCAAACTTATTATTGCGAGAGAAATACAGTACAAATTATAAAACAATAATATTATTTGGTGAAAAGAGTGTCACTGTTGTATTTTCATTTTTTTATTGCAGAGAATATTTTTCTAGCAAACAAGTAAAATTTTCAGGTTCTGTGGTTCCAAGGGGGGGGAAATTTCCCTAATTTCACCCCCCGTGGATCCGCCACTGTCACAATAAAAGCTCACAGCAAACCCATTTCAAAATCTTCATGATGTCCAATTAAAATATAAACCAAAATCAGCCTAACTGCCAGCCTAATAAAAATTATCACGAAACCCGTCATCTTTCAACACGATAATTATTCAAAAAAGCTGAATAACCGCTGACTTTCAGTTTAGAAGTAAGAAATGGAAAGAGTAGTGTATTATAAACATTGAAAACAAAATGAAATAAAAATGTGAAACAAATGCAGCATCTATTTAGTAATTTTAAATTAAGCAAACTCAAATATGTCTAAGCAAATTAACATAAACAGTTTACAAAAGGCGTGTCAAACCAAATCGAATAATTTCCAAAATGTACATAAGAGACAGCTTTACAAATGTTCAAAAAACTAAGAAAATTAAATTAATTAAATTTTTACAATTTGAAGACAAAGAAAGTAAAAAATTGTTGAAACCTCATCGATTACACACATTTGAAGTTATAGAAAGCGAACGTGGTTCACGATCTTTCTTCACATTGGCGCTTGATGTCAATTTGAATTTTTGCAATTTTTATTTTTCCGGTTCTTTAAATATAATATAATAATAATAATTTTTCCAGCTGATTTTTATTTGTAGTTTTGTTTTTCTTTGTATTTAAACTTATTATGTTGATGCTGTTGTTGGTAGCTGTCTAGCTTTTAATGTTTAATGCTTACATAATTTTTTCAGTAATTATTATTAAATTATTTCCGTTTATGCTGTTCTGTTCTGTTCGGTCAAAACACATTTATTCCCAGTTCGCCACCAATCTGCCAGTTGTTGCTCCAGTTCCAGCTGCTGCTGCTGCTGCAAGGCCTCCGGTCCGCTGGCGTTTGCCGCTGCTGCTGTTGTAGCCGCCGCCGCCCAAGTTGCTGTTCCTAATGCTAATGCCGCTGCGGAGGCGGTTGTTGATGTTGCTGATGCTGCAGTTGCTGCTGCTGCAGTTGCTGTTGCTCTTGCTGATGTTGCTGCTGTAACTCTGGCGATTGTTGGTATTGTGGTTGCTGCTCCTGCTGCTGTGGCCGCAGTTCCTGCTGATATTGTGGTTATTGTTGTGGTCAACCGCACGGCGGCCATTGCCATTAACAATGCCGCGGCTGCAGCTCCTCATCCTCATCTGATTCTGACTATTGTAAACTGTTGATGTTATCTTTGTTGCTGTTGCTGCTGTTGCTTTTACTGTTGTTTTTGCTTCTGCTGTTGCCGATGCATCTGCATTTGCATCTGCCTTTACTGCTGCTGTTGTTGTTGATGTTGAATTTGCTGATTCTGTTGGACTGCTGCAATCTGGAACGCATCACATAGCATACTTTCTAGTCCACTCTCGTGCCAGCTCATTGTATTTTTCCCGATCGGTTTTATATATTCTGGCAATCTCTGGAACAAGAGGATCGTCTGGATTGGGATCACAGAGTAGAGAGCAAATTGATAATAAGACTGCAAGAAAAAGAGACGAATATTAGTTTAATTTGCATATGAGGGCTTCAGCTACACACACTCACCTTTTGAAATAGTTAATGCTGGCGACCACTGAGATCTTAATATATCGAGACAAATCGATCCATTGCTGTTGATGTTTGGATGGTATATGCGCGTTGTAAAAGCCACTTTGGGTGGTTTAAAGGGATAGTCTGTTGGAAAATGTATAGTTAAGAAGAATACACCTCCTTGATAAGGGCTGTCCGGCTGTAAGAAAAAGGAAATAATGTCTGTTAGTTAAATGATTTTTAAAAACTAATTTATTTTCTCTTTGGTAGATTACGGATGGGGTTCAGCTGACAATATAGGGCAATACGAATTATTTTAACCAATTTCCTAACGAAACTTATATACAAGTACGTGCGTTTTAGAATGATTGAATGTTTAAACTGTTTTTACTGTAAAGAAAATGCAATAAAATTCTATAATGGAATTCCATTCTATTAAAAGATTACCGCAAGGCAAGTTCTTATCTATTCAGTCTAATCATTTTAAATTATCTTGGTGTAATTTACACTGTTATTACAAAGCTAAATAACAATTAGGTATTGCCTCGCTATCACGTTTAAATGTATTAATATATTTTTGTAATTGCATTTAGTGATCTATTACTGAAGTCAAATCCGCAAACCAAAGACAAATAAATCAATTAAAATTAGTTTAGGCTCAAAATTAAGCTGATCCATTAGTAGCTCCATTTTGATCTCATCCAGCTGATCTTTTATTCCTCTTACCGGGCCCATTATTGTAGCTTGCCAGTGAAATACTGTAAGGAAAAGGAATACATTAGTCAAACACTTGAAAGTACGCATTTAAAGTAATGAGATAGAAAGCTAGAGAGCAAACAAAAAATGCATCTGCAGTAAAACGTTTTTTGTTTGCTTTAATTTGCATTGAGTCCTATATCTGCCCTGGAGCTAAATAATTGTGTATACAGTAGGCACATACTTGAAAATGTTAAATACCCTTGAATTGGCTACTCTAGAAAAGTAGAACGGTACGTATTTACAAATATATTCTTTGCTAAAGGTTCTACTCAGGCATGGATTTCAGATAAAACCAATCAATGCCTTGAGTATACAATATACTCAAGCAGACTGGTACCACCTCTTCTCCTACTTTTCGAAGTAAAATTGAAAATATGTATTACCAAAATTCCTTTTAGCCAAGCCTTACTGTATGTGCATTCAATGCAGCAAACTCGCTCTCGTCTAAATAAATGCACCACTCTCTCAGTACCTCCCACCACCCCACCACAACAGCACTTCCTTTCCCATGGCCACGCTCTTTGGCGATTCCTCCACAAAAGAACAAACACAAACAATGCCAGCCAAAGAGCCTTGGCACCGACAATTGGCAGCGACGTCAGCAGCAGAAAAAGCACCAAACGACTCTCCCTCGAAACAAAAACAAAGGCGCTTATATGGCGAATATCTACAGGAAAATACCCTGTAGTCAACCTGAATTTCGAAAAGCAATGCATAAGTAATTTTTAAAGCCAACTTCCCCTCTGGTTCGATATTTTGATAAATAATAAAGATAAACACAAAGTAATATTATTATTATTAGGGATAATATGATCATCTATATCTACAAATCTAAACACTATATATGATAAGTCATATAATTTAAATTTTTTAGTACTTATGCGGGACACCATTGATAAATAATGAAGAATATTATTGTTATCATGGATAATATCTAAATATATCTACTATTCTTATCACTATATATCACAACCACAGGTAGTCATATAATTAAAATTTCTATCACTCAAGCAAGACATCGCAAAAACAAGAAATAAATAATCTTGTAATTGTATTTCTTCATTGGCTTATATTTCCACGAATTCTATATACCCCTGTATCACCCGAAAACTGGTCATATAAGTACCCTTGTACTCTGCGAACAAACTGTATGAAGAGAGAGCACGGAACGTGTGGCAGTTGGCTCAGAACCATGGCCAAAACAGAGCCACTAGCTATATCGTCAATGTCATCCTGGGGAACTGAACGAATACGGTTGGGGAAACCCTCTCTGTTTGGTTGAGAACTGAGAAGAACTGGGAACTGGGCCCTCGGTAACCAGCTGCTGCCTTGACCATAATTACACGAAATGTTCATTTGTCCATTTGCAGTGTGGAATTGGAGTGCGGGGAATGCGACGGCATTGTATTTGCCATAGCTCGGACTGAAGTAATCTAATAGCTACAGCCATGATGATATTGCCACTTAAACAATAATCAATAAATTCGGGGCATTGCTAGGAGATAGAAACCCAGATGGGAGTCAACAAATATAAATATATATATAAAAGTAATGCAAATATAAAAATACTGATTTCTATACTAGTTGCTGGTCTAGTTGATGATTTAATTAAAACGGAATGTTATTCTGTGATTAGTCACTCTATTTGCTTAGCTTTCTAATCGAGTTACTCTTGTTGTTCAATTGTATTAAACTAAACTTGGGGCACCCACAACATTTTTCCAAGTCTACCAAGTAAATCAATTGAATAACTTAGTTTAAAACCGCTATGGTAGCTTAGATCAAAAGCATTCAATCAATTTCATTTTAAATACATGATTAAATCATAAGGTTTCTTTTGCCGTGCTACGATTTCAATGGATTAACTCCACGCACACGAGTAGAAAGACTACCCAACACTGAGCGAAAAGTGCTGGGGAGTTGTCATTGCACTCGAGGGAAAATTTAACACCCAACCAACACCCACAAAACCAAATTAGGCCCCGCCCTTCACTGCAATGCCAGTCTTCTACTTTGGTTACTCGAAACTTTTGGACAAGCGTTCGAAACTGCCGAACGATAATGTAAACGAAATGATAACAACTAGGGAAACAAATCGAACGATTTGTACCTCAATGTACATACAAACTTTTACGTTCATATACATACAACTTATAATGAAGACGATTAAATACTGATAATAGAAATCGAGTGAAATCGCTCGACTGGTAGCAATTATCAACAAACGATGACAATTAGCATTATTTACTGTCTCATGGGGAACTTGAATGAGTTCAATTTCCTCACGAGCAGCCAAACAGGGAAATGAACCACAAAGAAAAATGCCATGGAAAATGCTGTCATATAGCAAATCTAGGTTGTTAACACTTCAGCATTTCTCAAGAACATTTTCATATATATAAAAGCGAAAAACGCAATCCGGAAAGCTGTGCCACACCGTTCTTGACTTAAGGAATGCGAAAAACATTAGGAATACATGTTTCATATCCGACACTTTTTGTGAACCTTAAATACATCAGATGTTTTTGAAAAAAATGCTCCCAAAACTAAGTAATTTCTTAACCTCTTCTAAGATTACAATTTCAACAAGGTAATGCCTATACCCCTTTTCTTTTTGGCAAAAATCGACTTGTGCAAGGCTATGTAATTACACGATTTCACTTTTAAGTGACGTCATTGGAGAGTGACCCCCATATGGCTGACAACTCTTTTTCTTTGATGGCTTTTCAGTAACGGTTGTCTGTATTCAGTAGCGCTCTACGTGATATAACGTAACTGAATCCAATCCAAAACCAGTGTGAATTTGTTGACTAATTGCATGTCGGCATAGTTAGTTTTTGAATCGAGTTCAAGACAGCGAAAAAAAAGAACCAGCTCTGTAACAAGAACCAAGTCATGGCGATCAGCTGTTTAGAGGCCGTCGCTATCACAACATAAAGAACTGAGTCCAAACTCGGTGTAAAAGAGTACCAAATTAGCATATAACAAGCAAAAAGAACCGCAAATAGATGTAGAAATGGCTAGTCACGAATGAAATTCATGACGTGGTAATAGTCCATCAATAATATTTACATTTTTCATTAGCGATTTCGGGACGCAAGTCTTTCTTTTTATAATAATTGTTCTCTCTACAGAGTGCAGTTTTTTATTATTCTTAAATGCGTCAAATGTCTTTCCTTTGAAACTTATGATGTGGTGTTTTTTTATTTTAATCTACAAAAATATAAGAAGTACCATTCATAATTTATCTCATTTCTATATTTTGCCTGAGAAACATTATTCAGTTTTCGTTTAATGAACTTTATATTGAATTTAACTTGGCAACTCAAAAATAATTCCCATATTTTTTTCGCATTCTTAGCTCCCACAAGATATGGTGAAATCAAAACTTAGCTCAGAGCTCCATAACATACTGCTGACTCATGGCAACTTTTCGAAATGGTGAATAACATTAACCATACTTACAATCATCTCCAACTGGACCGGCTGAACATTGTGCAGGTGGATCTCTGCCCAGATCTTGCAGTTCCTGTTGAACAAAGGAAATATATTAGTAATTGAATTTTTATGAAGGGAGAACTATAAGATTTTAGATTTTACTATAAAAACTCTACGAACTTACGTTCAGAAAGTGAAAACATTTGCATAGTTTTGATAATTTTTTTTTTATATTAATATACATAACTAGAATATCTAATGATCTTCACCCCATTTAGTGGTATAAAACCTAACTATTGTAATTAATAGAACCCCTACGAATTTTTAGAGTGGAAAATACAAAGTCAAAAGGTAAACTTCATGGCTATCTGGTTGTGTTTTCCGGTTGTCGTTTGTTCTTTTGTTTTGGTCTATAATGCACCGATATCTCCCGTGTTTTCGAGGGTGTGAGTGTACATTTTGTGTGGTTGGCATGCAAATGATGTAAATTTTAAATGCAGAATTTAAAAACAGAAATATGGGGATACAAAATAAACATTTTTATGCGAGAGTTGCGTTCGAGGCGAGAGCGAGCGAGAGGGAGAGACGTGAAAAATCAAGTTCGTTGGCCCGGACCACAAATGGCGCTGTCTCCCTCTGCCCCACCCCCCACCCCACTCGCTCCGTCTCTGTTGCACTCGCACGCACACAGCTGAGCGGCTCCCTCCCCCCTCTCTCTCTATCCCTCTCCTGCCTCTTCTTCAGTTATCACAGCTGCCCCACACACACACACTGGCACAAAAAGAGGAGAGAGAATAAGGTGTAAGGTAAACCGGCAAAAAAAAAAGAATATGTATGTAAAAAAGAATAATGAAGATGAGCTGCGAAAGAAGAGCGCGGCTCAGGGGTGAAGTGAAAGGGGAGGCGGAGGAGAAAGAAGAGTGAGAAGCTAGAGCTTCTGTGCGTGCGTGTGTTTGTAACGGCACCCCAAAATTTGAGTGGAACACAACAAAAATAGCCGTCGCGAAAAGAAAAAACCCCGTGTTTCTTCTCGCCCCATCTCCCTCACTCATTTCGAGAATTATACCTGTTGAGCAAAAATAAATTACAAGAAATTGTTACATTTCTTTTTTCGGTTGGAGTCACAGACCACTTATGAGTCATAAAAGGCAAAACAAATAAGGTAAAACAAAAACAATCACGCACATTTGTACACGGACAGAAATGCCGATTTGGTGATTGTAGGCCAGGTTAAATAGTTTTCTAACTCAATATAAAAAAAAATTTGTCATTAAGACATAATATTTTTGAACCAAAGTTCCCAAAGCGGTGGAATATTTATAATGGCCTTTATGTTGATAAAATTCTTAAGTTAAAAACTAGATTTCTTGCAGTGTGCGGTCCAAGAGAGCTTGATCCGCATTTAAGCCGACTATTCTCTCTCGCACTTTAACTCTCTTTTCGGCAAATGAGGCCAGGGCAACTAAAAAAAAAGCCTTGAAGAATTGGCCCCAAAATGGGGGCGTGCGTGATTTTATCGGTTTCTACTGGAAAATATACTTTTATTTCCGGTTTGCCATTTCGTTCTCGTTTAGGCAGGAATTAAAAGTTTTTAATAGAGGAAAAACTACGTAAAACGAGGAAAAACTCAATGGCCATGACGCCGACGCCGGCAGCGCTGCGACGTCGAGACAGTCAGCAGACCCTCGCACACACTCGCATACTTTACGCTATTCTCACGCTCACAGAGATAATGTACAAATTCCGCATTCACCGCTCATTTCGTATTTAAATTATGCTTAATTATAATTTATAACTAATTATTTGGGGGCCTTTCGGTTGTCGGGTGTTTTGCAACACTGAAGCCAGCACGCACACACTTGCGCTCTCTTTGGCTCTGCCCCATTGCGAGAGCGGGACAGAGAGCGGCCTCAGCTGTCGCCAGCAAAGGGAAGGTGCCAAGGCCAGAGCGAGACGGCATGCAATGGCGAGCCAAGTGATGGCGAGACTTTGTATTTGCGCGTGTGTTGGTGGGGGTATGACTATGATAACCGGCTGCAAACTTAAAAAAAAAAGATCCCAATTCGCCAAGTAAAATTTCCACACAACTACAAGACATTAGTAATGTTTTTCAAGATGTTTTAGCTTGGCCATGATGGGCCCCCGAAAATGTTATTATTTCCAGACAAAATGGGGGGTGGGAAGGCATTACTGGACAAGGACAAACGACGCGCAGGCACTTTAAAAATAATTATCGAAGCACGCACACTAGGGCCACACTCCACCTATGTAGACATATATATTATATTTATATATATATACTTGGGGCAACACTATTTCTGAATTATCAGCGCAAAAAGTAGGGTTAGGTTAATTTTATACGCTTCTTGCTTTTGCTCTGTTTTATTTTTTGCTGGATCTTTCTGCGGCGCTGGCAGTGTGTGCGCTTGCAAGTGTGTTGGTGCCGTGAGTGTGTGTGTGTGCGGTGGGGTTGAGAGTGTGTGTGCGAGTGCCGTGTACAGCGTGTATTGGGTAACAGCGCCCGTAGAGCTGAGAAACTCCGCCGTATAGTTGCATTAATGCAAATGCATCCATCCAGGTGCCCGGCACTCGCACGCACACTCTCGCACAAACAATGCACATTTGCATTGCACTTTCACGCACAGCACACGCACGCATCATCGCACAGACACACACACACGCATACTCCCGCAAAAGTAACGGAAACGACGATGACTGCACCACACGTTGCCTTGCCCACCACACGCACACATCCTTGGCCCTTTTTCACCACCCTAAAAATTTCTAATCTCATTCTAATTAGAAACTTATTAATTAAGGTAACGCCAGCTTTTTTTTACCTCCCCTTCGCTCGCTTCTTTCTTAGTCTCCGCTTTGCCCTGCTTCGAGAGTACCTACGTTTCACATTTCTTGCATAAAATTTTTCTCCCGTCGAAATTCATGTCTGTTCACATTTTTCCCCACTTTTAACTTGGTGTTGCGGCCCTAATGGTTTGGTTTTTAACCCGTTTCGCAGAGCTTTTCGCTTTTTTTTTTCGTTTTTCACATACCTTATTGATTCTTTTTAACGCCATTTTCTGATTGAAATTTGATTTTCTGGGTGGTGTGTGTGTGTGTTTGGTTGGATGGTTGCTCGCTGGTGTTGGTGTCTCGCGTATTTCTTTTGTTCTTCGCACAGAATTGGGGTTTTTCAATAAATCTCCTGCTCGCTTAGAATTGAACGAAAACGAACACAAAAGCTGCGTTGCGCCTCAAGAACTTTGATGCTTAAATATGGCTCTCTCGATTGTGTGTCCCTTGTCTCGAAATAAAGCAGCACCAGCGCACTGCGAGTAAAAACGGCGACCCGACGAAGACTACGGCGATGATTATTTTTTCCCAATCAATGCGGGGCCTTTCGAGCGCGCGTGTGAGCGAGATGACGGATGGCGAGTTGAGCAGAGAGTGACTGTCCCGTTGGCGGAGCGGGCGTGCAAGCGAGACGGGTGGTGTGCGTGTTCGGTGGCGGTGTTGCAAAACGGCAGTCCAATAGAGCAGTCCAGCTAGACGGGCATCAGCGGCGCATGTATATCCCTTTCATGTGGGGTGGCCAGATCGATCAGGTGGCAACGCCTTTGGTGGGGGGAAATCAATTAATTATTACATGCTGTGCCATGAACACCAAAAACTCTCGTCCTTTACTCACCTTAATTGGATGTGGGTCGATTACCGGCAGCTAGGTGTCTTGTCTTTGCGCCCTAGCCCTTATTTTTGGTGGTGCGTGCGCGCAAAACTTTGCAATTTGTTTGTAGATTTGTTAGCACACAACGTGTAGCTGGCTGCCGGAATGTTTTTACTGAGCAATTTTGATCTGCTGTCGATCCGGGTAAGTGAAATATACCCGACTAGCTACTGGGTTGCATAATTGTCAAGGCGTTAGTTTTAAATTTAAATTTACGTAGTCCGCTGATCTGGCAGGGTTGCCAAGTGGTGTACTTACCAACACTGCCCTGGCGGCCAAATATGACCGTTCATCTGCCGGGCTGAAAATCCATGCATTTTTTATGAAGGCTTATCGGAATTGGCTATCGGTTGTTGTCAGCTGTTCTTTTTGGTCAATTGACAGTGTGAATAATGCATACCTCCAACAAAAGCTGATATTTCACTAAAGCCTAGTACTCAGATCGGCTAAGAGTTTCACTAGTCGAAAAGTTTTCAAAGTTCACCAACAATGCATGTAGCATGGTCTTACTGACAAGCAGCTGGGTTTGTTGCCAAACGGAAAACAAAGCAATTGGAGAAATTTAAAAAGGAGGAGGCTGCTGGTACACAAATAAATTAAATTAAAAGTAGATGGAATGTTCAACGAATGTTTTTATTTATGTAAATTAGTTGTTAAAAGCTTCCCCTTTCGTCCCACGGATGCTAAGGCTTTTCCAACTTGCTTCCTGTCGGTGAAATCCCATTATTATGCGTCCTATTTCATCTGCACTGACCTTCTTCAGTCGATTTTGGGGTTTTCCTTCCATTTTTAATTTTTATTTTCCGCATCGCCTTTGCGCGAACACCGCCAAAGATCAAATTTCTTATTCTTTGGGCCGCGGTTAACGGCGTTCATCGAAATTCCCTCGCAAAATCTGGTATTTTTTCTGGTATTTCCTTAGCTCATCTGAGTACCGCGTTGAAAAACACACCCGACGAAAAGCGTTAGCCGCGTATCTGCCTCTCGCTCACTCCTATGGTTAGCTCGCGGTTTTCGTCGATGTGAGTACTAGGCTTAAGTTTTGGAAAAGATAATGAACCTCCAAGCTAGTGTGAACAGCCCTTAACAGAGTGAACATAGAAAATAATCGATAACAGGGACAACATCGATGTTGCCACCTCTCTGGAAACAACAATAGTATCGCGTAAACATCGATTTCTGTTCCAGCTCTAGCTACCACTGTCTGCGAAATATTTTAAACAAAAGTGCTTGTTAATTAAGTAATTTACCCAATATTAGTGGCTAATTTGCTTGAACTTAGGATGCCGTAGGGTTGTGCAAGTGTTTCTCTTGGTTTGTTGGCTTGTTTGGCATATTTTCGTGGCCCCTTGACTCGCTCGTGTATTGCCATCTCGCTCCCACCCCCGCAATCGGCTTCGTGCGTTTTTTTTTGTGCATTTTTTACACAAAACTCACACTTTTGTATGGCCAAGAATTTCTACTTTATTTTTGCACTTGAAGAGAAGAGAAGAGGGGAAAAAACAAAGAAACCCAAAATGAACGCGATAGTGTGCAAGTGCTACTAGTTTTTTGGCGAGCGGTATACTCTGCGAACTTTTACCAACAAAAAAATGGAGATGGATAATGCTAAGGCTCTAAATAACCGCAACAACAACAACAACAATAAAGGACGCCAGCAGCTGCAGGGACACGCCCACAGCACCGCCCCCGCCCCCGCCTCCATCGATATATTTATATTCGATTTATAGTAGTTGTAGTGTAGTCATGCCAACAACAAAAACCCAAACACAAACAACAACAACTTGCACCGAAGAAGAAGAAGAAGCAGCAGCAGCAATAATACGAGAAAATTGCGATACGCCAATGGCGACCCCAACAACAACAGCAACATCCACAACAACAACAACTGCAGCGGCCACAGCAACAACAAATGCGCACAGCGAAGAAGATGCTGCAACATCTAGTGTTACAAAAACAACAACAATAACAACAGGAACAATATTAGCCGCTGCAGCGGGATGCCACAAACCGTTATTCTTCAGCCGCCGCTTTCAGGACAAACGGAACTTCAGTTCGCTGCCGCTTTTCGTCTACGCGACCTCACCATCGACGCACGCCCACTCGGCGGACGGGGTAGGCGTGGCCAGGGAGGCAGCCGCTTTTAGCCAGAAGGTAAGACGATTTGGCCAAAAACAGTGTATGCTCAGAATTTGAAATATGATTATCGATAGGATCTATTGTGTCTAAAATTTGTATATATAATTTAGTAGAAATAATAAAAAGTTCTTTAAAGTAGTCACATACCAAATTTAATAACAATAATGTTTTAAAGTTCTTAAAGCAGCCACATACCAAATTTAATAACAATAAACACAACAAAGACTTTTCTGAAACTTAAATCTGATTTCTAGCCTATCCTCCAAAGTTTTACAAAATTCTCATTTACCGTTGACTAAAATATTAGGAATATGACCAATTACAGTATTCAAAATGTTAAACGAACATGGATTGATGTCTTCTTTAAATATATTATATTATATATTATATTAATATATTTGGATATATAAATTAGTAAGAATATTTTTTGGATTAAGATTACAAAATAACAAATATTTCTTAAATCTCGTTAGTGGGTATATTAAAAATATTTGTAATATTCTTAGTTCTCGTTAGTGGGTATATTAGGAAATATTTTTATATTCTTGATTCTTGTTAGTGGGTATATTGACAAATACTTATATATTCTCAATTCTTCAGAACCTCACAGACAACACAAAGAAATGGCTGTTACAAGTTCAAGATAGTTTATATTATAGTTGGTCTTTTAGTAGTAAGGTTAAAGTTGTAAGTCAAAACGATAATACCCCATAAAGGTTATAACAACATTTTTCACCTTCCCCTTTCCATATCTTTTATATCGAGCAATCGCACCCGCTCTTTCCGTTCTGAACTTGCGTAATGGATCACTTCCGCTGCACTTGCAACTTTGTTCGTGTCATATCTACATTTATAATTCCCGCCCAATGCCTTATTTTAACAGCAAGCGTCGTTAACAAGAACCAGGGTTAAATTGACAAATATTCAATTATTTTTAAATTAATTTTTATCTTACCAAATTAATTTGGTTTAATGTTCTGTATAAAAGTTTATCCTAACAATCTTGAATCTTTTTTCTTTTAAAATATTTCTTAAACGATTTAATTTTGACCAAGTAGGACATTCCAAATAATTATATTTATTTAAAGTATGATCTATTTTTATAGCTGATATTTTTATACATATTATATATTATTATATTCTGTCTAATTTAAAAAAAAAATTCATTTCCTCGACATTTTGTTTTAAGTTTCATTTATTTTTATAGCTGATATCTACTGTAATATATTTATAAACGTTCTGCTTGGCTACGCCACTCTGCCTTTGTGTTCCTCTCGGAAATCGGTGCATGCAGAATCAGATCTGCATTAAAGATGCGTTTTAAATGTTAATCAAGTGGGGCTTAAAAAACTGTTTACTCTGAGTTTATTTTTTTTGGGCCTGCGTTTTTGTATTTATTTCAGTATATTTTTCGAGTTTCTGCAGTGCGGTGATCGCTCAAACGTGTCAGACATTAATGAGCCAACCGCCAAAGCCGAGCGTAACTGTGCTTTGTCTCATTTTGGGGGCGGGGTGGGGAGGGGCGAAGGGGGGCAGCGGTCGAGAGGGGGTGGGCTGGGCGGTATGGGCAGGTGGTTACAGGTGCAGCCATTGACTGGCGAAGCGCTCTCCTTTTGTTGCCGCCCGCTTGCGGTTCGTTCTCTCTGTCCCGCCCGTACAGTCTGCCCTCTCTGTCGCGCACTGCAACGCTTCACTTGTGCCTGTGGTTGTTATTTTTGTTGCAGTTCAGTGAGTTGCAACTTGTGCGCCGCTGCTCGTAAGCTTCATTAACAGACGGCAGAGGCAGACAACAAAGCTCCCGAAAAATGTTTGCCAGTATTTTTGCCTCGCCTCGGTCTTTCCCGATGCTATTCACATTTTTCGTTGCTGGAAAAATCTGTAGCTGCGGTTATTTACATCCTATTGTTTATTTCCTCAAAATATGTAAAGTCTTTTTTTATGCATTTCTTGTACACAGTAAATTGTAAAATTATATCTACACTTTTTGTTCTAATATTACAATACTCTAAAAGATATTAATACCTGTAGCTTCGAAAAGTGACTGCCTGAATTTTTCCTTACTCAGCTTTTCTCGAAGCTATCTTCGATTTTTCATGGTTTATTTGTATTCCTAATATGTCTAAAATGTACAAGTTACAAAAAAAATACATACATGAAAGCTTTAAAATGCCCAATAATTGTTAAGCATATGCATTTACAAGCATTAAGCATTTTGGATACATGTTTAACAAGAAAAAATGTTGTTAATCTCTTTTCAGACCATAAAACTGCTCACCTAATTTAATTTCCATATAGTTGTAATATCCATAGTGAACCTTTTTATAACCTACAACCAATACTTTTATTATTCAATTAAATTGGGAATCAATCTGCATTTTAAATATCTTCTATAGATATTTCTCATGCTTTCTTTTTAATGATCAGATCGTTTGACACTTTCCACTGGTTTAGTGCGCTTTCTAGCGTGGGTTTTTCGAAAAGTGCCCAGTGGGTGTGGCACAAACGTATGTGATATGCCCCATTCGATATGATAGGAATGCTTGTGGGCGATATTTATAAGACACAGTGGATCATACTATTTTTTGAGACCTGTCAATAAATTCTCTTCGATAAGAAAGTACTATTTCTATAAAAACTAGAACATTCTTGATAATTAAAAGATATTTTGGATGATTAATTAAATGCTTTAACAATCTCTTTCATTTTATGTACTCGACTAAAGTACAATGACCTTTTGTTTTGTCCACTTAAATATTTAATTTTAAGGTTTCAAGGGGAAGCAAAAGGTGTAAATAATGCTTTAAATATCCATTTATTTTTCGGAACCACCTAGACCACTGTCGGTCATGAACTGGAAGTTTCAGCCTCTGTTGTTATAATACAATTACGCTGCATTGCTGTTAGATCAGCCCCTTTTTTGCCTGCCCTCCATGCCGGGTGTTGTTTACATTTTCAAATTTAAATCAATTTTGTTTCTGATTGCGGTTTAAGTGGCAGGTTCCAGTCCCCAGTTTTCAGTTTTGAGCCCCATCTCTTGTCTTGCTTTATGTTTATTGCTGCCATATGTGCTCGGTATCTGGATCTGTGTCGGTCTGTGTGGCATTCTCGAGTTGTCAAACAGCGCGCATATGGATACTGTATCTGTATCTGGATAAATGTATATTTTATTACCCATATATTGTGGGACAGTTGTTTTGGGTGCAGCGCAAACAATTGTCGAGGCGATCTCTCATCTCCCTCGCCCTTTATTTTCATTTCAATTTCTGTAGAAATATGTTTTTGATTGGACTGGCCCCAGAGACCTCCTCGATTCCCACAACTTTTTCCTAGCCACAGTTTACATTTCACTTACAATCAATATTGTGCCCTCCTTTAAATTGCCTTACATATTTTATTTATTGGGAACAAATACATTTGTTTAAAGCGATTGATTTGCTATTTATTGAAAAAGTTTGGTTTTTGCAAGGCGTTTGTTGATTGCGTGCTGTTCGTATTCATAAAATTTCCGTTTAAATCTCATTTGAATTACTAATAACGGCTAATTTGGTTATCTTATAAATGCATAAGCGATAAGATAAAATAAAACAAATATTTGCACATAACCATATTTTAGATGTAAAAATAGATTTTATGGTTACTTAATAGGTTTAATACTTATAAGTACCTCCCACGAAAATACCTAAATGATAAGGCATCCTAAACTCATCTAAACATGATTTTAAACCTAGTGATTTGCAGTTCCATCAAGATTAGATTAGACCTCTAAAATATTCCATGGAACTGTAAACATCCGACAAGTACAATCTATGAAGTACGAGCCCCCTAAAACTATTCCACGTATCTCCTGGTATCTGTTTGGCCAATTAAGTAGTAATATCTCGCTGGAGGGTACGTCAGTAGATGTTAATGACAAAACCATTGAAATTCCAATTTAATCGAAACCGTTTGCCCTACAAAAACAAGACCAAGGGCATAGCTTTGCTATATATCAATTTCACAACAATCCATTGATTTTGTGAAGTGGTTCTTACTTATCTCGCTTGAAACCAGAGGATTGTTTCACATACCCCAAGGGAAAATAAGATTTGTTATTGATTTCTATTATACACATTGCTTTTACACATTTATTTTGTAATTTCTTTGAATATTTTTATTGGTAATTCCAAGAATATTATTCAAGTACTGTAAGGTTTTTAAGATTATTTGGTAGGGAAAAGCCTCACCGAAAGTACAATTTTATATAAAAATCCATAAGTACCCTACCCACAACTCAAATTCGTATTATTTCAGTAACAAGTAAACACTTGCCCATTTAATTAAATGCTATTATACAAGTACTCTATAATCTAGATCTTTAGACTGACGCCGGCATAGCCCTTGGCATTGAGACCGGTGACCTGGTAGGTGGTGCCAGCTGGTTTTGGCTGGTCGAACTTGTTGGCGGTTGTCACATACAGAATGTCCAGGTTGGGACCTCCAAAGGCCACCGAGGTGATTTGAGTGGTGGGAATTTTGATCTCCAGCAGGATCTTGCCGGTGCTATATAGAAAAAATAGTTATTAAATATCAGGACTCGGAAGAAAAACTACAAACTCACCTTGGGTTAACCTTGAAGACGGTTCCACCGTTGAAGGTGGCCACATAGATATTGCCCTCCGTGTCCACGGTCATGCCATCGGGGAATAATGGACCCTCTGGGCGGATTTTCCTCAGATCGAAGATTACCTTTGGGTTGCTAATGGCACCGGTGCTTTGATTATAGTCATAGGCCAACACCTCATGGTTGTTGGTGTCGATGAAGTAGAACTTCTTGGCCTTGACATCCCAGGCCAAACCATTGGAGATGCCCACCTCGCTCCTAATGACCTTGGGCTGTCCGCCGGCCTGCCAGCTGTAGAGTTCACCCTTCCATTGGGTAAAGATGTCGCCACTAACGGCCATGGTGCCACCATAGAAGCGACCATTGGGATCGGTTTTGGCATCATTGATGCGGTTGTCCTGGACATCCGGCTGCACTTCAAAGAGGGTGCGAACCACCTTGGCCACCGCCGAGACTCCATCCCATTGGACGATGACGGTGCGTCGGGTGCAGCCCACAGCAAACTCCTGGGGTTTGTTCTCGATGGGCAGAATAAAGGAGGCAAAGACCTCACCCTCGATTTTAGCCTTGTACACCTTGTTCTGCTTGAAGTCGTAGCGATTAATGCCCGCGGATTCGAGGTCCACGTAATACAGACTCTGGCGGGCCACATCCCAGTGGGGTCCCTCGCCCAGGGCGGCATAGGAATCGGGAAGAGCTTCAACCTTGTACGACATCTAGAAACAGAAATAAAACAATCAAGGTTTTAATTTTTCATTATTTTTTGCACACTCAAAAAGTGATAATTAAATAGACAATGACAGAAACGTATTATATACAGTTATTAAATTGCTATATATAGTATATAATAAACATCTAGCGTTTCTGTATTTAATGACACTCTCTCTTTTTTTCTCACCTTTGAGATTAATTATTTATTTACTGCTGGAAAACCGTTGAACACTTCTCGGTCAGCTAACGTTAGCAAAACTGAATTGAATCGGGTTAGTTGAAATGCTTTTATAGAGGTTCCCACACCCATACAAGCCCAATTGATAAGCATTAATTCAAGTTGTTATATAGCTGTTATCAACTTATTGCCACCAACACACAAAAACACCCGGCTAAATTAATTATTGAGGTAGAATACCATAATATGATGGTGAAATTATTTGCAACACTCGAATAAACTTAATAAGTTAATAATATAGTTATTTAGATTATATAGTTAGTCTGCCGTAATATAAAATAAATAGATATTGCGTTTCAGATTATTCATTAAAGTACAAATTATCCAAGTTGTATTAAATTTTTGCTGAACGAACTTGGTTAGGAGGTTTCACTGTTATTACCTATAGAGATATTTCATTTGTCATATCATGTTCCAAAAAAGAGAAATGATTCCATCATAATCTCTTCACACATTTTATAGTCCTCATGAATTTATCAAACGCACCATGCATATCTATTATCTGTGTTCATAAACAGATACATGTGTGTAGATATAATTAAGAATAGCATTGCTTAGATATTTCATATTGGTAGCCATGGCGAGGCACTTAAAAAGTGTATGGAAATGAAAGGCCGTAAAACCCATGGTATATGCGTACGTTGTCTTATCAATTTCCATAAATAACCAACTCAATCTGAAGTTGTTTTCCTTTAGAGAGCTCGAGCGGGTCATCGATTAAACCTTTTGCGCTGGTTCCATGGCAACTTGGTGGTTGTGTGTTGTGTCCTTCATATGCCCCACTAGCAACCCCAAAGAATTGGAGTGTAGTGTCTTCCCCGTACTATATAGTATGATATTAGTTTCTGTCTCAACTCCTTGGCATGTAATTAAGCAGCCAGAGGGAGAGAGGTAGCGATGGATAGATAAGAAAGGCCGTCCACTTGGACAGTGGGTCACTCGAGCGTTGGCTCCCCTCTTTGGTCTTTTACTGTACTTGTCCATGGCGGTTTTTCCTCTCCTTCATATGGCTCTGCAACATCAACACCAATGGCAGCAACCATAATAAAAACTAATGAGTTGCTCGGTTGTCATACCCGGGGATTACATAGTTAGTGGGGTATACTAGATTTGTCTAGAGTTATGTAACTAGAAAAAATGTTCATGATAAAAACTCATAAAACTCGTAGATATATAGAAGCCTAGAAAGAAATAATATCTTTCTTTAATACAAGTAGTTTTTAAGATATTTTATAATATAATAATATCAAAATCTATTATGATCTATATTTCGAAACAAAACAAAGTATTTTATAGCTAGTCATATAACTAATAAATCATTGCTGCGATAAACTAAGTAGCAAGTATCTTAAAGTCGGAATCTTTGATATCGGTTCTAACTTGTTGTTGCTGTCCGATGTTGCTGATGTCTGCTATGTGTCTTTGGCCCAGTGCATTACCCTTTGCCACACTTTACACGCTTGCATTCTTCTGATTTCTCTGCTTCTTTTGTGCTCCTCGTGGAGTTCTGTCTTAATTATCTGTAATTGATTACATCTAAGCGGGCGCCCTAAGTGGCGATTGTTTACCTAGAAATTAAACGCACCGAACAGAGTGTGTAAACAAATAAAAACAAGCGTGTGTCTAGAAGAAAAAAAATAACCTTTGCGATGATAGGATCCTCAAAAATAAAGAAGCCGAAGGTGATGCAGCAGATGCAGGTTGTGTATTGATACGTGATAATGCTCTTAAGTGTTTGAGAGCACTCTTTTATTGAGTGACTCTGACTTTTGGTGCTCTTTATTCAGCTGGCTGAAAGAAAAATACTCACTCGAAATTATAATTAACAGGAAAAGGTGTTGGTTTTTCAAGGAATACTAAAGTAAAGTTATTTGTTTTAATTAAAAAGGGTAAAACTAGAAAAATAAAGTTAATATTAAAAATTATATAAAAACTGGGATAAAAGACCAAGTAAACCTATTTTCTTTTGTTTTTTTCACTCAGCGCTCACATGACTCATGGCAATCGAGAGCTAGCAGCTGCCAGGGCTAGCAGTTAGCCGCTAGAGAGTCTCACTCGACTTCCGCTCTTGCTCAGCGCCACTCTCACCCTCTTTTTCTCTCTCTGTAAGTGTATCTTATTCAGCGAAACTGAGCTAACGACTCGCAGCTGTTGGTCTCTCGCTGGCTTTATTTTCCTTTAGTTGTCAAACAATTGCAGAGCCGCGTACAACGCGATAACGCTTTGTTGGTTTTTATTTTTTTCGTATCGTATCTAGTACTGAAACAGTATCTGCGAGATACACGTATATTCTTCTGTCTAGCACACGTGCTTCAATATTTTGTAAGCAAATATATACACAAAGATTTAAAAAAAAAACGAGTGTTTCAAGGGCCCCAAAAACAAAGAGACGATTCTGCGTCATCTGATCTCGGGGAGCTGAATCACTTCACAACCTTTATTCTCATCGCGAAAGCTTCTTCAGTGTCGGTGAATTGTATTTGTGTGCTGCGAAGACGCGCTTCGATCGCGTTCTACATTTTCGGTTCGAAATAATTTAAGTCGCTCACACGCACACATAAAATATAAACCAAGAGATCGCTCTCTTTTTGCATACTAAATAAATCAATAAAAGATATCTAGTTTTTACGTCCAGCCAGGTATTACGAAACCCCGGCACTAAAAGTGAAATTTTTAACGCAACAACCCGAAAGTCCCCCATAGCAAAATCGAAAAATATTTATCTCCGTGTGTTGGCAAAAAAAATAGGAAAAGAAAATGAAAAGTGACTTGTGACCATATCAGAGAAATCAAATGATTCCAAAGTCGAAAATATCAGTAAATTAAAACCGAAATAAACCCACTTAGACATCGCACCGCATTCATTTGGATTAATCAATTTTCATTTTCGGACAACCGACCAACAGGCATGCTGTACAGCGATTTCCACATTCTAGCCGAGACCCGTTTTAAATGAGATTTAACTAGATAAATGGTACGTATCTTAAGGCCTATCTAGTTCGTATAACCCAATTCGCTTTGATAAATCGAGTTCCTTCCACGTCAGTTTTCTCAAACTGCTAGCGGAAGTGGGAATCTTTTTAAATCCGATTTAATAACCGATCATTTTGAAGTTGCGATTTGACTTCGGAGAGCTCTATAAGAGGCTTTTTATAACAAATTGTGTTGGTAGTTTTTTGGAATGGGAAATAGAAACTCAGAACTTAAATGGACAAAAAACACACATACTTTGTTTTTAACTCTTTAGGCCTACAGAAATAATAATGATAGTGCGTCAGAAATTTTGACAAATAATTCTTATGAGGAAAAAATTACAGCTCTGGTATTATTCACAAAACTTTATCGTATCATTATTTTACAATTTACAAACCACGCATACTTGTGGTTTAATAAGTGCCAATCTGATAATTGAAAAAAATATATTAACTATTTATTTATTTTGTATTTAAAATTATTAAAATCATAGTTCTCATTAGAGGTTATACACATAACAAAAAAAAAATCCAAAATGTATTAAATATTTATTAATTAAGGAAGTGAATATGTTTGTATATGACTAACCAATAAATATTACGCTTTGCTTTGTATTCATTTCTGTTTAATACTAGTAAATAATAGTTTTCGTACTGAAGGTTCGAGTTCTGAGTTCAACCACCTCTGATACACCCGCATTCCCATAATAACCTTGCCCAACACGAGTAACATACTGATCCCATACCACCCTGCCGATTCCTGCCTGCATTTTTTGCGCTGCAATTTTCCTACCCACCCCATTATTCCCACCCCCTGGTAACCTTCTGCATTTACTTAGCTAATTACATAGACAAGGTTTAAAATGACCAAGACAGCGGTGCTGCCTCTCTTTCCCTCCACACTATGTTTATCTTGTTAATTAAGAAGATAACTAACTACTGGTTAATTTTTAATTGTTACAAGACGGTAATTTGTATGCAAGCCATGCTGCTGGGACTTCGTTTAGAGATCTTAAGAGACTGTTATTATACTAGAGTCGAGTTCTAGTCGACTCACTTGTGTCATTCATTTCGGATTGATTATGCACGGTCTTGACTCGGTTGAAAGCACACCCCTCTGGAAATTATTCAACTTCTGGCATTTCCATGCGGGTTTTTCGGTTTAACTTCCCCGGTTAAGGCGGTTCGCTATATAGCAATTATTATTGTATTCCACTCGCTTTATAACTCTGAAACTTTGTATGTAGACTGGGTTTGTGTATGTGTCTCTGCCTTCTTTGTTTGACTTTTGCACTGCTCTGTTGGCATTTTTAATTGTTTTGGCTGCGTTTTGTACGCTTTTTTTGTGTTATTGTTTGATTCAGCTTTTCCCCTCTTTTTTTTTTGTTGGGTGAAATTTGTCGCCAAAGCTTTGTTTATTTCATATTTCCAGCTAAATTAAAAAACAAAACACAGAACTCAACTTGTTTCAACCATACGTTAGCTAATTAAGTTCTCAACCCAATTGGTTGCCTTTCTTTTTCACTACTTTATTATTTTTTTCCAGTTCTGTTTTGACTTTTGTTTTCCTTTCGTTGCTAATTGCTTTATCTGGAAATATAAAAAGAGCAGAAAAAAATTGGAGAGTAAAACTAATTGAAAACGTTTTCTTATTGCGAAAGCTTTCGAGATTTCCTACCACACTCTACTGAACTCTATGATTACATTTATAGCATTTAATACCTAATGAGTTTCTAAAATTGAACTAAATGAATTTTCAAAACTAAGCTTTGGTTAAAGCCCTTCACTTTGTTATACCCAATGATTTATGCTTTGAACACGCCTTTATAAACTGCTGATAAATCAATAGAGAACGTTCTTCCGGCGATAATTCTATCCTTGGCATAAAAAACAATTGTATCTTCATACTTGCAGCATACACCTACACACCTTTTCATTCTGTTCAGTATTTTCCTTTGTTTCGCACGGTTGCTTGCAGTTTTCGAGTCTTATAATCTTGCAACTTTCGAGTTTCAATGGTTTGCAGGTTTCGGGTTTTCCTGTCTTGCAATTTTCGAGTTTTACTTCCCAGGACATATCAGAATCTTCACTCAGCTTCTTTTCTGCTTCTGCTTGTCTTTCCGTACAGTCGTCTTCTGGGGATTCTTTCTTCTGACAGGCACTTAGTTTATCTATGGGTATGGTACATATTTTGAGAAGCTTGCATTTTTCCGCCTCGCGTTTCCTCCGGCATTCTATCAACTCGCGTTTTCTCCGGCAATCTTCCGATATTTTAGATTCTTTTCTCGGCTTCTTCTCAGCTAGTGCTTGCGCTTGTCTTTCTTTTATCAACTTATCGTCCTTCTTCAAACATTCTTTTTTCTCCTCGGATTTCTTACACAATTCGGCCAGCTTTCTCCGACAATCTTCCGCCTTTTGAAATTCTTCCCTCCGTTTCTGCTCAGCTTCTGCTTGCGCTTGCCTTTCTTTTTTAAGCCGAGAGCATTTCAAGGCCTCATCGTCCTGCTTAGAACACTCTTTCTTCGGACAGACACTTGGTTTTTCCTCGGATTTCATACACGTTTCAGCCGACTTGCACTTCCCCGCTTCCTGCTTTCTTCGGTATTCTTCCGCCTGCTTGAGTTTTTGGCAGGACTCCTCTTGAGCCATCTCCTTGCACCGCTGCTGAAGGCTTAATTTCCGGCAGAGCTCTTCCTGATCTCTCTCTGCTGTGGTAGGCTGACGAATGGTTAACAATCGGAAAGTGATCTTGTCCGCCGACAAGGCATTGACCACCACCACAGTACCCTTTTGACCAGACTCTATGATGTCCATCTTGGCCATTAGCTTAAGGCCCGACTGCATGATGCGATGGAAGTTCAAGCTACCGATGACCATATCCTCCACGAGGAGTGGGTGAATTCCTCGGAAGAGTGAGGATTGAGCCGCCTTGGCTTGGCAACCGGTGAGCATCACAATGGGACAGGGTGGCCTTTGGTGACTGATCATCTGGGATACCACGGGGCACGGACTGGCCACCACAATGGCCTGGGCTTGAACAATAGTAGCCGCATCTGTGATCGCCGTAGTCACCGCCGAAATGTGATCGCCGGAACTCATTCGAATTTTCCTCTTAAGGCTGTTCTGTACACTCTCATACCATAAAACCGACTCGACTTTGGCACATATCTTGGCCATGCACTGTACACTTTCCACTGGATACCTTCCCTTGGCCGTTTCACTGGACAACATTAGAGCATCACAACCGTCGAAGATCGCATTGGCCACATCCGAGGCTTCGGCGCGGGATGGTCGCGGCTTGCATATCATCGAATCCATCATCTGGGTGGCACAGATCACCGGCTTTCCCACTTGGTTGCACTTGGCCGCAATTAATTTCTGGGCCAACGGCACATCCTCCGTGGGTATTTCCAAGCCCAAATTACCACGGGCCACCAAGATGCCATCAGATTCGCGGATAATCTCGTTTATGTTCGACAGTCCCTGTTGGTTCTCGATCTTGGAGATGATCTTTATGTGTTCACCCGACGGTCCCAGTGCCTTCCGAATTTCGCTAACAGCCTTGGCATCGCGGGTGAACGACGCGAAGATCATGTCCACCCTCTGATCTGTCCCGAACTTAAGATCCAGCTTATCCTGTTCGGTTATGGCGGGAAGATCAACTGAAATACCCGGCAGATTGATTCCTTTGTGGGATCCAAGCTTGCCACCTTTCTCCACCTGACAGATCACTTCCTCTGCCGTGGATTTCTTTACCACTAAGGATATTAATCCATCGTCGATGAAGATACGATTTCCGGGCTGAACGTTATTAGGTAATTGCTGATGGTCTACGTAGATCTTTTCCTTTGAGCAAGTCTCCTCCAGCTTCTTGTTGGTGCTCAGGGTGATTTTGTCACCGGGATTGAGTTCGATTTTGGAGGAAAGCTTTCCCGTTCTAATCTGTGGACCTCTGGTGTCCAGAGCTATGGCCAAGGTCCTTGGCAGTCCCGTTTGCTCCACGTACGTAGAGATGGCTTTACGGGCCGCCTGGATCGTCTGGCAATGGCAATCGTGGTTGTCGTTAGACATGTTTATACTCACCACCCTCATCCCAGCTCGAATGAGCTCCAGGAGAACTTCAGGTCGGTTGGATGAGGGTCCAATGGTGCATATAATAGCGCTGAGTGGTAACCTTAAAGCAGGTGTTTGGAACTGCAGACGGGACTGGTAGTCCAGCTGGGAAAGAAAAGGTCCTCGGTCTAGTTGGAACTTTGGTTTTGGTTTTGGTTCCTGACGGATAGTGCCTTGGTTAGTAAATTTATTGATTTAAGAAAACCTAAAGAATTCACCATCTTCTTTTTGCAATCCCGTGCATAGCAGCGAAATCTGAGGATCGATGGGGTAGTCGGAAATGGAGACACATCGCAGAGGACCGTCCTCCGGCAAAGGTTTCCAGCGTACTTCCTAATTTTGAAGAAATTTTGAGAAATCGAAATGAAATTACTTAAAATTTAGACCAAAACTGAATTGTAAAGCTAAACCATATTGACCAAAGGGGAAAGACCCGTTTTAAATTTATTTTGATTGTACATCAGATATCTTACCTAAACACACCTTGAAAAGCCTTATCACAACCTACATCCGAAACCAATTTCGTTCATATATAGAGTTGGTCTATTGTTTGTTTTGCCGAGTATCCATATATCAGCCCATGAAATTTCCATTCTGTTTTGACACTCGCTCAAAGGCTGATTCATTCATTTGCACTCATCGCAGTTAATGTTTTGTTTGCTTAGAACGCGAATGCATTTGCCACAGCTGTCTGAATAATAGAGTGCAATAAAGATATAGTAGGCCAGGTTTAACCTTGAGATCCTGAAAAAGCTAAGTAAAAATACTGTTATTTGCACGTTGGATGGTTGTTTAACATTCGACTCTTAGACGGTCTTAGTCTTTGTATTTCTGACTTGTGATATTTCGCACATTTAACAGTTCACACACATATAGCCCCCATCACCCCCGCCCCTGGGAAATGGCACAATAGCGATAATACATGTCTATATATACTTCAATTTATTTTTTATTTATTCGCCAAATAAGTCGTATAATAATATTATAATAACTTGGTTTGCAATTGTCATGTGATTTTTCGCAAAAAATTAAGCTTAAGGGTGTGTGGGGATTTTTAATTCGACTGATGAGTACCGAGTAAAAATGTTTTTGGGAATGTTGAATTAAATCTTTACATAACAAGCCTTTGAAAACCTTAAAATTTTCAATTTTTTTATAAGAAAGTTTTTACATTTCTTTGAGTTATTTAATTTTAATGTATTTTTTCTATCGTAAAATTGCGAATAGGTTACGCCCTGATTTACGAGATACTGGGTAATCATTTAACTTTTGGTTGATTGTTGTTCATTTTCAGTTTTCATTTTCGGCTTGGCTTTTGTGCCCGTGTGTTTTTGTCATTGCCATTGTTCGCTTGGCTTTTCTCACTCTCGTGCCCTGTTCTACTTTCTATGGCGCTGATCCATGGGTGGATTGAAAAGTTTCACGGATATCGCTCGGACACACGTAGACACACAGATGGATGGATGGATGTCGGGAGTCAGAGTGTATAAATCATCATAATTTCGTAACAATTGAATTTAGAGCGTAATTGCCGTAAATAAGACGAAATTGCAATGACTGAGAAATAATAATCAAGAGTCGAGTCGAGTTGAATCGAGTCGGGCCAAACTAAATGGAGTTGAGTTGACTGGAGTTGAGGTGCAGAGCACGAGCCGCTGTTTCTTTCGATGGGAGCATTGAGCCAACTCGGCTGGGGCATAAATTGCGCTAATAAAGCGCACAATTAAATTCACCATCGTCGTCGTTGAGCAAATTGGCAACACTTTCCAATCGAAACGAGTTGCAGATTCGCTGGAACCAAACTTCTTTTAGCCGCTCCACTGCTGATTTGGCCAATTTAAAAAAATCATATAATAATAATAAAAAATGAATGGTGTCGAATTTGGGTTAGATGAGCGAGTTACCCTGAAAGTTGAATATCTCAATGGTGCAGCGAATTTTTGTCAAATATGTTTGCCCGGTTGCCTGAGGCGAGGAATGCGGAAATATTGTTTCTTTTTTTCCCTCTTTTCAGCTGCTTTTGCCTATCTCTGTTTACGTGCACTTTCCTCGGCTTTTCCGCCCGCTTTTCGCCGCATCTGCATCTGTTTGTTTTGAGATATTTTCGCGCTTCGCGCTGCCGTTTTATTTTATTTCTTCTGTATGTTTTTCCCCCTGATTTTCCTCAACAAGCCGATGATTTCGTGTGTTATATAGTATGTGTTGCCATGTGGTGGCCACGCAAATGCATTTTCCACACATTTTCCTTCGTGCATGACATTAAAGTTTTAAATTTAACAACCAGCCAAATGCCGGTCTGTTGATTCTTCGTCTCGTAGATGGTTCCCTTGCCTTTTTTTTTATACTCTTTGCCGATTTGACGACACTTAACTTTTGCGAACACTTGTGAACTTTGCCAAGTGCGTCAAAAGTCGCGCCCCACTTTCCAAACTCTAAAGTTTAAAAGTCAATGTTTATCTCCGCTTGCTAATAGTTTATCGATTGAAGTTTGAGATTAATCGAGAGTTAAATAAATATAACGATTTTTTTAATTGCTCCTAAAACATTATTTCTTTCAGTTATTTTTTATACAAAAGGTTTCATTCATTTTTGTATTATAAAAGTATCTGGAACATATGATTATAGCTTCATAAATACGTCCAAATTTAATATACCTTAATAATTTATATCCCTTCTTTTTGATACTAGAATCATTATTTTTAAATTTATCAAAACTTCAAACTGAAAGTTGCGAAAAAAACTTTGCTGTAAAATATCATATTTCCTTATAACTATGTTAGTTAAGGTTTTAAAAATTGTTTAAGTAATAACTCACTCGATTTCACCGCAGCTACGTAAATTAAATTCAGCTCGCTTGTCACCAGGCATTGCGCATACGCCGCATTGTACAACCAAACAAGAAGAACTGCATTTCATTTGGCTTTTGCTTGCGTGCCCAGTGAATGGCAGTCGCTGTCTTAATTCTCATTCCCGATTCATTTATTTTGGGAACTCTTTTCTGCAGACAAGCAAGTCGTGCAAATGTCAAAAGTGTGACAAACATTTTGTGGAAATTCGGTTCATTATTCGACCAAAGTGACCCCATTCAGAAAAAAGAAAAAAAACTGATTACAGCGATGATTACCATCCCCAGACAGTCTGCCCTCAGCACGCTTCTAATTTCTTTGAGCCCGGCTTTCTTGGAGCTTGGACTCTTAACAGTATCTTCATCTCCGTTGCCGGCCAGGCACGATTTACTGCCACATTTAGATTTAAACTTGAAAATTTGTTGCTGCAACTGGCATGGCTATTTTTACCAATTTTTCCATTTTTAACCAGCACGTTCTACAAGTTTTTGCGGCTACCTGCCGCGCAACGTGGGAAGTTGGAATAAAAATGGGAATGGCAATGGTTTGTGGAAGGAAAATGGTTTGCTGCACAATGTTTGTCCAAACTGGACGCATTGTTTGTGGTTGCTGGCCAAAAGGAAACGTTTTCCTTGGCTGCCTTGAAGCGCAACCAAGTTGTTGACTCGACGGCCGGGTTTGTTGACTTGTCTCTCGATTTATCTGCGTGTTAATTTGAGCAATTAACATGGTAAATTAAGGAAGCACCACCAATTCGCCGTAGATATTTTCAACATAAATACACACCTAAGGCTGCTCGGGTTGCTTGTTAACCTGCCAACTACAACATGATCAACATCTTATTGTCTGTTATTTTTTTTCTCCTCCACCGTTTTTCGGTTAACTCTTGGCAAGCCAAACAGTTAACGTTAGAAATGTGGTCTAAAGTTGACCAGCGAATGAGGAAATGTAAACGATATTTCTGACAATAAAACAATTAATTTGTTTTAAAAAAAAAAATAACCAGAAAAGTATAACAATTAATCATTCGCATTGATGTGGCAGTAACCTAAAATTAAGTAATTAAATCAAAATAATTAATTTTATTTGAGGGGTTTTGCAGGAAGTATTGTTAGATATGTGTAGCAGTTTCCTAAAATAAACGTATTAGCAACTGGGAAGCCATTAAAATTAAGTAATAGTAAGTACTACTTACTTGGCTTGCCCCTTTTTGGCTTCAAATGGCTATAAAATTTATTATAATATTTATTGACCAGCTCGCGAATATGGCACAAACTGCCTCATTGAAATCCGATTAGTCACTTATGCTGTATACATAAATACCAAATCGTATCTTTGGTAGTTGTTGGCTTTCCTCTGGCATTGCCGACTTGCACACAAGTTTTTTTTTAATGCTTTTTTAACAGAGTATAAAAACCACCTTGCGCCCAGTTAGTCATTCGGCACACACAAACATGTTCGTATGTATATAAATATAGCCACAAGCCCCGATATGGCCGGTATACAGTTAACCAATTGTTAACCCAAATGTGCTGCCAACTGATACGAAAACGAAAAGAGAAGGGGCGCGGCGCGGCACGGGCCGGGGGGATCCCATGTCCATCGAGGTGCGCCTGCGCACAGCACATTGCCAACTGATTTGCTGCGCATTGATTGAAGGGTAAATTACACCTTGCCACATGCGATTCAATGCGATTCGATGCGATTCAATCCGTTGACGGACACTTGAACGGCGGACCGGGTTTACTTGTCCAGGTCTTAGGAAAACAATGTTTTTTTCGGAACAAAGAAAAAAATATCTATATAAACTAGCGCTTTTGTAATTTAGAACTAAGATTAAATATTAAAATTATATAAATAAAATGGTTTTAAGATTAACAATGGAATATATTTTATGGTGTCATAATCATATGTATTATATTATAAAATAAATCTTAAATTTATAATAACAGATCAGTCGGAATTATGTAAAATTGTTTTTCGGATTAACAATGGAATATATAGTTTAAAGTCTCATAATCATATCCATCATATTATCCTATTAATCTTGCATTTATAACACCAGATCAGCCAGATAATATTCCATCGCCATTCTAAACTTCAGCTTAGGATTATCATAATATTGAGTTAAGATAATCCCCTTTTTTCTCCGTGTACTTGCTTTCCTCTTTGCTCAACAAATATGTATTCAAAAGATACTGTTAGCTACTGCCACCGGGCGACTGTTATTTGTATTTGTAGAATTTTGTGTGCAAATACAAATTTTTCGCTCGCAACTATTTGTAAATTGCGTCACCTCCGAAACTTGGTTTTTGGTTATGGTTCGCTAAAGTGTCCATGTTTGGATGTTTGGAGCGCCCTCTCTATTTCTCCGACTATCTGACTATCTGACTGTCTGACTATCCGACAATCGGTGGATGTATCTGTGTATCTCTCAGGGTGCGAGTATCTGTGTCAATCGCTTACACTTGTGTCCGTGCTGCGGCCATAAGTGCATACATATTTAATAGGATTTCAATGTTGTTCCATTCCATGTGCGCTGTCACGTAATTAAAGTCACATAAACATTTGAATAGGTTTTTCTTGAATGGTTTTACTTTTGAATTTTTTGAATGTTATTTTTTTGGCACATTTATAAGCGTACGCGTAGGCATTTCGGCTAGACTGATATATATAAAGTCCGAAACAAAAATAGACCTTCTTATAGAGTTGTCTGCGTCACTTGTTATGAATATGAAATTGGCATGGGTTTCCGTGTCAATTGATTTGAATAAGTGTATTGCGGTTTTTTATTATTCTGCTTAAATTAGGTTTTTTGAAAAACCGCACAGAGAGTTCATTGAGATTTTGATTGTTGTCCTACTTCAAAAAGAATAGAATTAGTGTAGAATAACTATTTAAATTTTTAATTATTATACGGTGTTACAATTCTAAAATATTATTAACATATTATATTTAAAGAACAAAAAAGAATCAACCATTCCTTGCAATTAGATACCATACCTTCCCCAACAAAAACATTTCTTAGATCCTAAAGCTAATTACTTAAATATTTATTTAATCATTTTAATAGTGACTTGCAGTGTCTATTTGATTGTCGTTAAAAAAGGAAACACCTTTATTACTCAATTTTTAACGACTGGCCAGCGGCAGCATTTCCCTTTTAATTAATAATACCTCACCGGCGTTTTGTGGCGTGTTGCCAGCGGGGCCTTTTGGGCCAATGCCACAGAATGGCAAAAACTTTATGACACTGAGACCTGGGTATACCTTGGTATACCTCATCATCAGACATAAGCAAACGCAAATTGACAGCCGTTACGGATATGATGATGACCTCATTTCCAGAGCAAAAAACAAATCTTAATTAAGTCTGACTTTTTTTTTTTGGTTCTGATTGTTAGCAAAACTTCATTTTCGCTCCTCACTGATTGAGAATGATGTGTTTTTAATAATACTTTTTTTTTAACACATTTAAGGAGCTGCTACATTTCATACCACACGATTTTTTAATGCTGACCAATTTTGGTTTGTGATTTTTGTTTTATTTTTAAATAATTGTCGCAATCAAATGTAATTACAAATGCATTGAAGTTGTCCGTTTGTGTTTCCTTTTTGCATGGCAATTACAAAACAAGACAAAGAGCAAAAGCAAGCCAAGCGCTCAATTATTGTTGCAACTTGCAACAGGCAGCAGCAACACTAGCAACAGCTACAACTGCCGACTGTTGTCGATGCGGTAACATGGCTCAATTTTGGCTGCTGAACATTATTATTATTTCGCATTTGCGAACAATATTCGCTTATTGTTCGAAAGATCGACCCACAGCAACAGCAGCAACAACAACTGCAACCATTGTGGCAGCAGCAACAACCACACCAAATACAACAACTGCAGCAGCAGAAAAAGCGATGGCAACAATTGATCATATTTTGGTCAGACAAAAGAAACCAAAAAAGCTGATAGATGATTACTTTGCCACAGAAAATGTTGGACAAATCTTTAAAATAGCAATACCCTTACTTGATTTTAATATGTATATGTTGGTAAATATCAAAGAAATAATTTTAAAAATGTCTTTAAGAATTTACATCTTGGAAAACCAAAATATGTCTTGCTAAACAATCTAAGTTCATATCAATTTTTTTTTCCGAAATATAACAAACCAGACCCTTAACATGCCATTGAGAAATCCCTCCTAAAAATAGTTCTTTACTTAAGAATAATTAATTCTGAATATTAGTCGTGTAATTAACTTATTATAAAAAAGTTACCAAACTCCCTTTAAATTGTCTAGTTTTCAATTAAATTTAAACTAATTTAATTTAAATTAATTTACCAAAAACCATAATTGACAGAGCCAAATGGGAGTTCAAAGGTTTTCAAATTGCTTTTAAATTGCCCAATGTATGATCTATGCGATGGCTGTTAAAAGGCAGCGACAACCTTTTTTGGAAAGGGCATGACAAACAGACAGGCAGTCCAGACAGATAGACAGACAGATGAAAAAAAAGAAAACCAGAGACCGAAAATAAGGCAGTTGGGCCCTGCAATCGGGCCAAGATGCATCTCGGCTAACTGTAATGTCGTCAGCGATCTTGGCCTGACGACGCCATTATGAAATTGCACGGGTATGGGTATGGGTCTGGGTACAAATACGGGCACCAGCCGCCATTCAACAGATCCGAGGTTTGTTTTCTTTGTCGGCCACTTTTCACCTGCTCTCCCACTCTGTTGTCTATTGTATGCCAGGCCATGCAAATATTGCCCCAGCCACTGCCGCACGCCCCAAAAAACCAGAAAAAAATGGAAACAAACGCGACTCTGCAATCCGCTGATGGTTGCGCCTGTCCGCGAGGCAATCGTCGTCCAGCTGGTGCCACCAGTGTTGAATGTTTGCACTTTCAGATCGCTCACTGAGTCAGTCAGTCAGCCAGGTTGGGCACACTGAGAGAAAAGGAGTCAGTCTGACACTTGCTTCAGTGTTGATGAACTGACTGGATTCATTAAAAAGTATTGTCAACCTCGAGAATGGTAGGTCTACAGCCTATCAACACTAACGATTTCCTATATTATATTATGATTATGTGGTCATGAGTTTTTAAAATAAATCCAATCAATCAAAAAGTGTCATAGGGTTATTTTAAATTATTTTTTGATCTCCAGAAAAATATTTTGTTATTTAACACCTATTAAATAACCTAAACAAATTCTTAACAAAGCCCGTAGATGTATGTAAACTTCTTTGAAAAATACAACTCATTAACATTATCCCATTAACAATAATAAAATTAAATTGTTTATATTGTTAAAAATTTTCAGTTGTTTTATAAATTAATTTTAAATTTACATATAACGAACTTTTTCTTTAAGTTTATCAAGTTAATTTAAATATAGCTCGTTCGTGAATTTTTTCCTGTGCAGACAGGAGGGCCCGTCTCTTAAATTGGTTACCATTAACCAACGAGCATTCTCTGGGGCTTTTCAATTTCATTTGCGCAATTATTGTGAAATTAAGATGTTTGTTCAGACAACGTTGGTCTTACCTCCTGCTGCTGCTGCTATCTTGCAGATACATTGGGAACTTTCTACGGGCCCGCAGATTCATTTGATTTGAGCCAGCTCATGTGAACTATTCGCCACGATAAGATATGCGAGTGAGCTAATTATGTCAAGGAAACTGCTCAGACCCAACTGACATACAAAAAGGCAAAGAAAAATCTGTAACAAATAACAAAAACAGCATCTTAAGATCTCATAGAACACAACTTTCACCCGAAAAAATCGGATACAAGCAACTACAACAATGACAGCGAGCAACGGGCCAACTGCTGCAACAGTTTTATGGCTCAAAATTCACACTCTTAATTGCCAGGCAGTGTGTGGTGTGTGTATCTTTTAGATACTCAAGCGCAACGCATCTCTACGCATGTGTGACCGACCGACCGACCATCAGAATGATTGTAATTACACATAAGACTGGCCCAGAGCAGAACAATGAAAGAGAAAATTGATAGTTAATGCAACTGCAATTGGAGCTGTGCAGGTTAATTGAGCGCATTAGCGGTTCATAACCGAGATTTCTCCAGATTTTTCTTTGGTTAGGGGGTACTTACCTATAGGAACGTACTGTAGATCCGGCTTCTTTCATACTGTGAAGCAATATCTACTTTAGATGCCTTTACTTCAGTTTGAATTAAAATATGTTTACTATTTTTAGTATATTTAGTATATAATATTAAATGGTAGCATTATATTTAGTTAGGTTATACTTATTTAATGGTTATTTGTACTAGAAACCATAATGAAACTCGTCTTTACTAATTTTTTAGTCCCTTAACCCTCGATAAAATATTATTATTATATAAATAGCCTCCTCTTTCATCTTCTTTATTTCAAGACCTATCTATAAACATCATGAAAATTATATAATAGTATTACATCCGCGTTATTTGATATAGCTTTCGTGGGCTTTCCAGAATCGACTTCATCTAGACGGAATTACTTTGAATTGAATGTGTTCATCGTATAATAGTATTTAATAATATATTTTCCAGCTGGGAAGTGCGTACGTGAGCTCGTTTTGGGTTTCGCGGTCGGTGGCATTTGTGTATTTGTGCGATAATTCGCAATTGGAGCTGCAATAAACACACACCCACTTGCGGTTGTCATCTCCACGAACACACAGATACTCACTTGAACCCGCAGATAATTTTCCAGCTTTTACGCTTAAGTAGGAAAAGCGTTCGTGAGTGTAAATTGTGTTAAGTTCTTTTTGGCTTTCTCGCCGCGACGGCTTTCTATTTTTCCCCGATGTCGTTGGTGCCACTGCGGCCATATATCTGTTATATCTGCGGCTGCTGCCTCCATTCTGACTAATGACAACCGTTTGTGGGAGTAGGAAGTACCTCCTCCTTCCTCTTACCATATATCTTTTGTTTTAGATATTTTTTTGGCTGCAGGTTTTCTCTTGGCGAGATTCTGGAGCGTCATAGTTGGTTCTTCCCTAGGTCTTTAAAATTTCCTACTAATGATAATTAGAGGCATTATTTTCCCATTATTCTTCGGAAAGTTGTTTCCCGTAAGCAGCATTTCTGTTGGTTTTTATTGCAATTAAAGCGTCATTTAACTGGGCGTGGGAGCTGCCGATCCAGGAAAGATTTGACCCCACCCATCCGCCCCACCCAACTCAAGTGGTAATATAGACATGACACATGAGAAATGATCGGGACGTCTTTTCTTATACATTTTTTAATTAAAACCGCAAAAGTTCACTAATGTTTTTGCATTGTTTTCGATTTTGTTAGGCTCTTTTTGTTTTGCTTTCTTTTTTTTTCAATTTCAATTAAAAATAATGGTCATGCACATTTTATAAATGAGTTTCGGTTCAACGGAGCTTTTGATTATGCAAAAAACTGCAAAAAAAAACTGCAATAGTCCGGCCAATAGCCACATGTGTGTGTGCTCCACTTTGTGGCCAAGATTAACTTTGGCTGCTGTTTGCGCTTTGTTTGCCAACAGATTCAGATTGGGATTCAGCAGCAGCAACATCATCATCTCCATCATCATCGGGTCTTCAGTTTGCCGCTTCTTCAGCTTTTCAGCTGTTTTGTGCCTTGAGCTTCCGACTTTCTCCAAACACACACCGCCTTGTATATATAGCGTATGTGTCTGTTTGTATTCACTCTTGGTTAGCTCGGCGTTATAACAAATCCAGAGTGTGTGCTCAGTTGCTCTGCCTGGCCAGCTGCCTAATGATCCGTCTATGTTATAACTTATATGCAAACCGGCTGCCAAATTGAAATGTGCACGGACCTGGTAGAGTGTTCCCCTAAAATCTCTCCATATCTCCCTTTTGGCCTTTTGCCAAAAATATGTTTTGTCTACCACAGCATTTGATGTTGATGTATCTGCCGCCAACTGTTGTAAACAATTTGGCATCATAAATGTCTAGAAATTACGACATTTGTCTATTGTCTGGTATGGAAAACAATACGTCATGGATGTATACGTTGTTTACCTCCAAGGGTTCAGGGAAATTCATTCTTTAAAAGCAAACATCACAATTTAATTGTTTCCTTACAAACTTGGAATCATATTTGTTGAATTTTTACCCTAAAGCTGACTTTATGGTATTTAATCAGTTATTAAATCGAACGATCAATATAAAAGCATACTTATAAAAAAGAGTTTTATTATTTATCTTGGATTTAAAGCTCATAATTAATTTTTAAAGGAACCTAAAATAATTATTCTTTAATCGGAAGTTGTTTTTATCGTTCAAAATCTAATCAAGCGATGTGTAGAAAAGTTTATTTATTTACGAATTTGTGTACCTAAAGAATTTTATCGTGCATTTTATTATTTATCTTGAATCAACTGAATATTTAATCATATCTCTCTTCTTTTTTTGCAGGTGAGTTCACAATGCAACGTGAGTAAACAACAATTTACTGTCTTGTGTCATAGTGGCCAGAATTAAAAGGCCATGATTCATAATGGTAAGAGAAGAACTTTCGCAATGCCAATTATTCAAATACCCTAGCTAAATCAAAAATAGGAAACCCCTTTTTGGGTGTAATTAAAACTCAAAACTTGTTTACAGCCTGACTTGTTTAATTACTCGTTGCTTTAAAAGATCATTGATTAAGTCAGGTGATCAACATTTTTCAGATTGGTTCACACCTAATGGGAAACTGAAATTGGATGTTTATAAGGAGTAATAAAAATTGCTATCAAAAGCAAGTGTTTTGGGAGCTTTTGAAATTCTTTAAAAACTTTGAGTAATTGGAATTTAGGTTGGCAAATTTACAACAGAGATAAACCATCAACACAAAAATATTAAAATATTTTTCTGCTCTCTGCTGCTTTGTAGTTTATTATACCCTTTTGTAAGCCAGGGTATAAGTTTTCAGAAGACTTACACATTTTATTGGGCAACCAAGCGGGGCCTGACCAAGGAGTTTTGCTGTCGTTTTATGTTTCATGCGAATCGCAGCAAATGAACATATATGTATATGTGCAATTATAATAAATTATATTCGCGTGGATTAACGAGTTAATGACGGTCGGTCGCTCCGGTGGAAGCCGAAAAGAGCGCGTGTTTTTAATTGTTAAATTGCTGGCAAGAAAACAAGGCAGCGCCAGACAACTGAGCTTCAGCCAGGCCACATTAAAGTGGATGTTTGCCAAATTTGTGTCATGCCCCAAATAGGATAAATCCGCAAAACTGGCCGAAAGCCGCAACTTCCCCGCGAAACGGAAACGGATGAAAGTGTATTTTTTGTTATTTTGAAAATTGATCAAATAAATGCTGCACACGGAGACGAGGAGGATGATGATAGCGATGCGATGCGATGCGATGTAGTTGCCTGATGTTTGGCCAGGAAATCCAAGCAGAAACATGGCCAACGCTTGTCTATGTCTATATTTAGCCAGCCGGCCAGCCAGTCAGACAGCCAGGTTATTGGCAAAGTCTGCCGTTTTGGGGAAAAGCCGATGTAAACAAGTCCGCTGCTGTTGCAACGACCTAAATTTACCGTAAAATTCATGAGAAAAAAAACAGATATCTCCTTCAGGGAGGAGGAGTACAGCTCAGCTCAGAATTGGAGAACTTAAGATCTCAAATTCTGGAAAAAAGAAAAATGAAATACTAGCTCTTTTTAGAAGTTGGCTATATAATATTAAGATATTTAGATTTAAATACGTTTTTGTTATGATCTTAAGTTTAATTATAGTATATCTTTCTTGTACCCTAAGGAAATCCCCCTTTTTATAGGTAGGTATAATTAATCGTGCTTAAAGATCATTATTTTGATATCACATTTTTTTTATTCGTCATCATATTATTTGCGTTTGACTAATACCATAGTCTCCTTCAGAAATCGAGTTCTTGGAGCTATATTTTTGGCCGCACCTGTGTGATTCGATGCTGAGGGAGGCAGCGGGTGCAGGTTCTCTATGTCTCAGGTGTCTTGCGATGGCCAGCTGTCGCAGCATTGCAACAAGTTGCCAGCGAAGTTGTTGCCGTCGCCAAGGTCATCGTCGTTAAAAGTGGCCAGCATCCTCGGCTGTTGTTGATTTTAAAGGTTTTTTTTTCTATATGCCTTGCATTTTTCTTTTTTTTCTTATTTTTTTTTGGTAGCTTGGCCATTTTTACCAGTTTGACAAGTTTTTTGCAGTCACTTGTCTGTGGTCGCTGACTACTTGGGCTTCTACTCACAACATCTTCTTGTCCGCTTCTCAGATTCTTCGATGTTCTTGCGCTCGTATTTCAATTTTGGCTTTTTCTGTACACTTTTTTGGTTTGGATTTTTTGTTTTTGGTGTTTTACTTTGCCCATATGGCGCCGCTTAAGGTGTCCCCTTGGCATGGGAGCTCAGCTAAAGCGGAAAATTTATGACCTCCACAAAGAAAGCTTCCACGTACTATACAATTTCATTATGAATTATGCACAGCCATGGCCTTTTCAATAAGTCAACGAACCCGCAGCGTTGAAGTACATAATAATCATGAGAGTGGGTTATATCTATGTGACAAGTGGTTATATTTATATTGGACACATGCCTGATGTAATATATAGTAAGAATCATTGGGATAATTGTTTTTTATACCCGTTACTCGTAGAGTAAAAGGGTATACTAGATTCGTCGGAAAGTATGTAACAGGCAGAAGGAAGCGTTTCCGACCCCATAAAGTATATATATTCTTGATCAGGATCACTAGCCGAGTCGATCTAGCCATGTCCGTCTGTCCGTCTGTCCGTCTGTCCGTCTGTCCGTCTGTCCGTCTGTCTGTCCGTCCGGATGAACGCTGAGATCTTGGAAACTATAAGAGCTAGGCTATTGAGATTAGGCGTGCAGATTCCTGAGCTTCTTACGCAGCGCAAGTTTGTTTCAGTAGAGTGCCACGCCCACTCTAACGCCCACAAACCGCCCAAATCTGTGGCTTCTACAGTTTTGATGCTAGAGTAAAAATTTAAACTGAAATGTATTGTTCTCATCAATACCTATCGATTGACCCAAAAAAAAGTTTGCCACGCCCACTTTAACGCCCACAAACCGCCCACAAACTTCAAAAAATCGTAAATATGAACGCGGATATCTCGGAAACTATCAAAGATAGAGTATTGGGATTTCAGATTTAAATTCCGTAGCCTTGTACGCAGCGCAAGTTTGTTATGCGAATATGCCACGCCCACTCTAACGCCCACAAACCGCCCAAGCCTGTGGCGCCCACAATTTTTATGCTAGATTAAAAATTTTAACTGAAATGTATTGGTCTCGTCAATGCCTATCGATTGATCCAAAAAAAAATTTGCCACGCCTACCCTAACGCCCACAATGCTTAAATCTATCTTCCGCCGGTAGGTGGCGCATTTAAATCTCGCTTTGCTGCTTGCATATCTCCATTTCCCTTTGGTCCCTTTAGCTGAGTAACGGGTATCTGATAGTCGAGGTACTCGACTATAGCGTTCTTCCTTGTTTTTAGATAGCATCTTCATAATAGGAATTCCTGAATTATATTATTCATTGTAAACCATAAAAACCTCCCCAAATATTCTATCCCTAAAACATCAACCCCTGAGTCATCGAAAGGATCCCTAAAGTATTATAAGAATGATTAACATAATTGGTTTTTGTTTAAACAACATCTTTCTTCATATTAGGAATCCAAAAATGATATTGTTTATTGTAAACCACAAAAACCTCCCCAAGTATTCCATCCTTAAAACTAGAATGCCTGAGTCATCAAAAGGATATTACCACTGGGGGAAAGCTAAGAGTCAGGGATATGTGAAGTAGAGAATAGAAAAGCTTGGAAAACTTAGAGACTCCAGACCGCAGACCCCAAACCCCAAACCCCAAGCCGGGCAATCCCCTAACTAGCCCATCGGAAAACATTGTTAAGCAGTTATAGAGACTGCGCCCAGCTATTAACGGGGGCCCAACAAGTCCGACATCCATATCCACACCCCAAATACCCAGTGAACCGCAAATGTGTCGCTGCTTTGCCGCCGCTGTCAGCGCGTCGTATACTTGATGTGTATTTCCAGTTATTGGCGGCCGCATTTATCGATCGGCATGGATATTAGTCGACGTCCTCATTTAAAGCCAACCACTGAATCGCCGTCTCTGTCTCTAATAGCCTTTCGAATAGTTTTTCCCCTCTCCCCCCTTTTTTTTTAATATTATTTTCGCCAGGTAAATAGCAAAACCGAGTCTAGAGGCTGGCCAGCATGCAAACAAGTCTTTTATGGCGCTTTTCCAGTGACAGTGCATCACATGGCCATGTTTGGGGCTATCTGTTAACTGTTTTTGTAAGCCAAGTTTGTCTGTGTTGTTTTTATCAATGAGGCAAAGAAACTGGTTGCTAGAGACTATCATGCACTAGACTAATTAGTTGCTGGCATTTGTTGGGTTTTTTTTTTTAATTTTGAAAATTAATAAATTGTTTATTAAAGTAATAGCTACTCCTACTGTTTAACTGGTTGTTTTGCATTTGCCCTATTGTGACAAAGCTCTATAAATCATTTGTGGTGTTGTATTGGCCAACAAAGTCGTGACCAAGAATATGATGTTCTTCTCTATCTTTAATTTTTTTCGTTTCCTCTTTTTGCTTAAATCTGCAAGTTTAAAGCGACGCTAAAAAGGTGAGCTATAGTTTTTCTTAAAAAGTTTATGGCTTCTGTACTTAAAAGTTGGTCTCTTGCAAAGTTCCTAATTGCTGATACTCATTTGATAATGGGTTGCAGATAAAACAGGCCAAAAGTTAGCTAACTGCATTTAAAAGAAAATTGTATTTTGATGTGTTAAAAAAATAAGTGGCTCTTTAGATAATCTACGAATCTTTGGCCTTTTGAAGGCAAGGCTGGGCTGTAACTAGCTAATCAGTTGCTTCGTATCTCTTACAATTTGATGCCAGCCACAGTAAGTGAACCCATCTAATTGAATTGTTAAACCAAAGCCGCTGTTCTTCATCGGTAGCCTTATTTTGTGTTTTATTTTTTCTTCCTCTAAATTATTTGCCTCTGTCAGCAGATCTAAGTAAGCACGTAAAGCCGGGGCTCGCTGTTCAATTGCGGCGATTAAAGTCGCATTCGGCCACGGCCATGATGCAAATGCCACAGCGCCTCTCTAATAGGCTTGGGCTTACTTGGATTTGGATTTGTATTTGGTTTTGTGTTTGGAATTGGGCTTGGTCGTCGACGGCATCATCAGTTCACTAAAACATAGAAAACAGCAAGGTCGGTCTTCGGCTGACGTTCTCCAGCCATTACATTACATTACATTAAACGAAGGTAAGCGCTGAATGTGCCTGTGTTACGTAAAAGCTAATGAAAATGCTGGGAATTCCAAAAGGCTGTTGCTGTGCCTCATTAGCCGGGTGCTTATGAACACAATCGCCGGCTAACTCGGCTCTCGAATGGCCCGAATAAGTGCAATTCATGCGGCAAGTGCGTTCCTCGAGTGCACCTGAAGTCTGCAATCCCCAGTCTACACTCTACAGGTCTTTAGTCCTCGGAGATCGCAGATGAAGTGGCCAAATAGCCAAATGGCCAAGTGGCCAAGCGTCTAATTATGCTCACCCTTGGGCGCTAGTAGCCATTCGCCCAGAGGCCAGTAAACAAAATAAAAAACCAATTTGTTAGCGCCGTCTAGGAACTCCCAAAAGCACAGTGGCACAACGATTTGTAAAAAGATGTATTATACAAATGGGAAGGGGTTAGGCATTATAATAGGGAAATAATACAGATGGGTATTAAAACATATTATTACCAAGTAAGTAAGTGTTATAAAAGGAAGTTAAGAGATCAAATAATAATAACATTTATGAAGATTTATTTTAAAATGTATCTGTTGTTTCCTTGTCAGTTAAGGAAAGTAACGGAATGTTGTAATTTATTAGTACTCATCTTCATTCTAATTCCGAATTTTGGATTTTTGTTTTAGACTTCTAAGTTAACCCGTTTTTGCTGCCAATTGGTCTTCTCGTTTTTAAGGCTGCTCTTTTATATACTTGTACATTTTTTTTAGCTTGATTTTAACCCACTGTGTTAAAGATTAGAAATGAAAACTGAGTAGGCACTATAATGTAAAATTCTTAGAACTATAACGATGATCTTTTAGAGCAATTCCTTAGCTTCGGATTATCCTGAAAGATCAGTTTACAAAATGTTTGGTGAGTGCTGCCATTAAACGGTTACTTAAGTTTCTAAAAATTTACTGCTTATTGAGTAACAGTGTGCCGTCTCTTTAATTAGTGAACGCGACTTGACTTCTTTCGGCTTAGTCTTAGCCATGACTTTCTAAACGCAAATTCTTTCGGCCAGTTATTCTTGGCCCGGCTAAGCGGAGTGTGATTTATGGCTGCCATGGCTGCTTAGATGCTCGTACACTTTTCAAATTAGCAGCTAGAATAATTGCCCCCGGCGATCTTGGCTTATGACTTGGCCATAAAACCAAAGACAACTCAAAAATGCTTCTACGAAATATACTTAAAAAGAAGCGCAACCAGTTTTTGAGAGAAATAAAATAAAATAAAATAAAGTAAAGTAAAACAAAATTAGACAAAAGGTGGAGAAGATTTTCAATCGGCCGTCTTTGGTGTTGCTCTTAAATTGGCTTAATTTCCGTGCCAAAAAAACAAAAGGCGGAATCGATCAATGGAAAAAGCACAAGCAACAAGCTCAAGAAACTGGAAATGAGTTTCCCTTTACTTACGAATTGGCTATGCTTTCAATGCCAAAAAGGGTCGCAGTGGGAGCTCCAACAACTTAATGAACCCAAAGCACTGACCCCCCCGCACCGAAAAACCCCCTCTATTTAGCCAAAGCAATTTAATAAAGCCATGAACCTTGAGCCAAGTACATAGAAAGTTTTTTTCCGTTTGTCTTAACATATAGTCGCTGTTATTATTATTTTCGGGTCTGCTCTGAAAGCAAATTTACCCAGCCAAGTCCCCAAAAACAACTGACAACTGTCAAGAGACTTTTTTGCGGGGGCAACGTCAGACGAATAGACAATGGCCAAAAGAGTGTCAAGTTTAAATATTTTTATATGAGTGCCAAAAAGTGTCGCAGTTTTTCTCACTCTTTGTGTTTCGAGGACAATTGGCTTCGTCTACTTGGCTCTGGAGTTTTGTTACACGGCTGAGCCGGTAAGTCGTATTGATTGAGTCAGACAGAGCCTAAACAGTGCTGGCCATTTAGATTTAGTTATAGCCAAATTTCCCATTTGCTATCAGGGAACTAAATATAAAATGTGCGCTTACTGGTAAATTTATAAGGGCTATAGATAGGTAGTCTATTTATAAAGATTAAATCACAAGTGTTAAGGTAGATTAGTTGTGATCGATTGATAGATATCAGTCGGTGTACATTTGTTTACTGGATGTACTTGTGGGAATTGGTTTTTGGAGCTTGACAGATAAGTAGATTAGAAAAATGATAGATACTATCTATTAAATGCAACAGAGCTTCCAATCCTTTTCTTAAATAATCAGTTGGACTTTTCAATCATATTGGTGCAGATTTATATTGATAAAGCTATACTCTGAGATACTGTATTTGGTTTATTATGACTTTAGGTAGTGATAGATAGTATCTAGTTCTTTTCATAAAAAATAGTAAAACCATTTAAAGATTGTTGGATACATAATGAAGCATCTTTAAACATCTTTTTTGTAATTTCTATTTTATATATTTTATTATTTTCTTATAAAATAGCAATTTACCTGGCCTGTCACCTCTATTGCCTAGGTGAAAATTGTACTTTGGCTTTTTATGACTTTGCCTGTTGACAGTCTGGTGAAATATATTCGCCAATGAAAATGGACACAGACATTGAACCGGCACAAATCTAGTTGGCTGTTGGCCGGCTTTTTGTGTGGGTTGCTTTAGGATCGGGCGATATGCGATATGTGGGGCCGTAAGTCATCGTCCATTTGGATGTGGCAAATGCAAATATATTCGATCGACTCTGGCCGAATGCAAATAAGTCGAATAACCAAGTGCAGTTAGCAGACGAAAAAGCCCAAGGGGGCATGTCAAGCCAATTAGAAGTGCTGGAAATGAGCTGTGAGGGCGGACAAAAGCGCACGCGCCCCTAAAAATTGGTTAGGGTTGGGCCCCAAAAAAAAACTTTTCCATTGCGTTAAAGTCGTCCTTCTGCGCAATCCCTAGTGCACAGAAGCCCCCTCCTAAGGGCAATTATAACTTTTGCTTTTGGGGAGGCGCTAGAAAAATAGATTTCTTCTACTGCTGCTGCGCCATTTGTACAATTGCCTTGGCAATGCAATTTAAGTTTTAATGTGCGATTGTATCTGGCAGATACTACTTATAGCGGCAACAATGCCGACTTTCGCGCTCTAAGTGCTGTGCAATTTCAGTTTCAATTTTACCAATTTTACCATGACCTTTTTTCTGGTCTGGTCTGCGCTCTCTGGCCAAGCCAATTGTTTTTTTTTTTTGGTGCCAGCTATTGGCGCATAAACGCCGTCCCATTAGCCAAGTGAAAAGCAAATAGAAATTGGTGCTAAATTATGCCGGAACTAAGCCGGGGCCATATAAGTAAGCCTAAGCCGAACATCGATTTCCCTGGTCATGCGAGCGGGCTTTTACCTCTTCGGTCTTCGATTTTCGGTGTTTGATTTTCGGGTACTTGCGTCAGCAGTCGATTGTGTAACAAAGATCAAAGTTAATACGAACTTATTTGTTTTCCGTTTGTTCAGCTGGGATTTTTTTTTTGTTATCTTCCATCGAAAACCGGAGGCAAGGTGAACGCACCAATTTTTGAGATCGTTAACCCATTCGAAACACGTGATTGGATTTAAAGGAAATTATTGGCGAGCTGTAAAGAATTATCTAAGACGTGAGCAATTATGATTTAATAATAAACTTGCAGGGTACCGCACTTGTAAATATAAATAAAATTGAAAACGGAAATACTTTAGTTGAAAGCAAAATACATATGGAAGTGCAGCTGATAATAGTGCATATTTTAAAGCTTAATTGTTTAGTCAAATACATGTGTCGAACGCGCTTTGAGTTACAGGGAAATTTGCCCAGACATCTGGAAAATGCGCCAGACATTCCCATCCGTCAGATCCCCCATTATCCTTTCCTTTCGCGGCTGTCGGAGAGCTTTCCGCACTTTCATTCACTCACAAAGAGATAAAAAGGAGGCTGGTAATTAAAACATAAATCCCCGTCCGGCCGTCACAATAATGTCAGCATTGTCAGGCCCCGCTTACCCCTTTTTTGATAGGTGGATGGGCTTATCGCCGCTCACAAATCCGTCTGACTGACAATCTGAAAGTCTGAAAAGTCTGCTAATGAAAATATTAAATTTAATGAAATGAATATTTCTGCCTTTGACTTTGGCCTTACGTTGGCACGTGAAATCTCTATAGAAATGCCGGGCCAAAAGAAATGCCAGCGAAAGTGTTGGCTGTTAATTTTTCCCCAACGCATTTGGCCAACTCCTCGACTGACTGGCCAACTGGCCACGGCGTCAATCAAACGTTGTCGCAGCTGTCTGCGAATAGCCAGTTCATATTCATTCACTCACTCACTCACTCACTCGTTGGCTCAGTGGTGTGTGTACTTTCGAAAGCAATTTAGTATTTGTTAATGAAACTTAAATAATGCTCCAAATAAGCAAATGGCAATCAAAAGTCATTATGTGCATATAAAGAGTGCTCTTAACAACTGTCTCTGCTCCGTCAGCAGGCTGCACTTTCAGCTTCTTTGGATCAGCTGTTCCATAAGCTCTTGTATTTATGATTTCACACGTGTAAAATGACATTGAAAATATAGTTAGGTCTATAAGCATAATATTTCCTTTTCGTTTTGATTATATCTTTATTATTCGAACTCAACTGGAAAGGTTTAAGGTTAAGAAGATTAATTATTTGGATATCGATTAATTATACCCCTTACTTGTAGAGTAAAAGGGTATATTGTATTCGTCGGAAAGTATGTAACAGGTAGAATAGAGAATATATGTTCTTGATAAGGATTTCAATCCGAGTCGATGACCGTCCTTCCCTATGAACGTATACCTCGGAACGCTAGAAAGTTGAGAAAAAGCATGCAGATTCTTGAGATTCTTGCGCAGCGCAAGTTTATTTCAGTAGGGTGCAAAGCCCAATGTAACGTTGCACACGTTTTATATGTAAACTAAACTGATTTTAACTAAGTTTAGGGTAATTATATTATTTCCTGTGTACAATATGTATAATTTTTTTTGTATGTGGCCACAAAAAAGCCTCGGGCGGCTGCAAATTTTGCTCTGGCGCCCTTCGCTGGAGGTTGCCCTGCCCGGCCAACTGACAGCTCTCTTTGGTTTGGATTGGAGCAGTTGGCGGCGGTTGTTGTTCATTCGCCCGTTTATAATGTAACCGCAACTCATTTTTTTGTGCCCCCTTCAGCCATATAATTTTTTGCAGCTTTGCCTCTTGGTATAGTATTACCTTTGATACACTATAGTTAAAAAGGCGTTGTGTCCGTGATTATTATACATCACTTCATCTAAGTAAGAATTGTGATAAGTTTGATAGGCAAAAACCATAAAAGTGGGTGTAATGAGTTTGCAACAGGAAACCATGGGTGGTTATTTAAAATAAATGTTATTTAACAAAGCCTTATCTAAGCAGGAATTTTGTTATTTAATTTCGATTTTTTTATGGATTATTACAAAATCATAAACGTTTGTTTTATTCATGTCATAAAAATGTTACCATAATAATTATAAAATTCCAACAAAAATTTGTATGTTTCAAAGGGTGTTAAAGAATTACAATTTTTAACTATGAAAGATTTGTTTAATTAGCATTTCGGTTGTTAAATTCGTTTATAGTTTGTCTGTCATAAATAAGCAATTTTAACATTTTGAATGATTACTTCATAAATGTTTTCAACCTATGGAAATAAAAAGTATTCAAGTATTGGAGTTACATATTTTATGGTAATGATTTTAAATGTTACATCTGAAAGCGGAAACATGTAAAAGTTCCAGGTGTCTTGACCACAATCGCCTCCGGGCCCTACTGACTATCTCTCGTGGCCGCTGGACAGCTTTGTTGTGGTCGGGAGTCCTCCTTCCATCTCTCCAGCCATCTGAAGCCTTCGGGCTCTTCCCGTTTCACGGGTTGTGCGACACGTTGTCCAGTCCAAGGAAAGTGCTGTGGTCAAAACAAACACCAACGCAGAGCTTGCCCTTTTGGAAAAAAAAGGGGAAAATTAAAGAAAAAAGATATATCTGTATATAAATGGAGAGAATTACAATTTGAATGCATTGTCTTTTGTGCTGCGGCTATCAGCAGAGTGCAATTGCCGGCCCTTCCGTTAAAAGCAACTTTCATGGTGGCTGGCGGGCATAACCAAAGCCAAAGTTAAAGCCAAAACCGAAACCGTTCGATGCCGCACCGATAATAAATTTCCCTCATTGTTACCTGCCCACGGTGTTGGTGTTGTTATTATTATTATTGTTGCTGCTGCTGCCTTTATGCACACAACATCATCATAATAAATTTCGCCTGATGTACGACGGCTGTTGTACTTTAATAAGCAAAGTGCTTGGGCTGGCCGCTTGGCTGGTTAGCCTAGCCATCCACTTGCCACTCTTCCCATTCCCATTCCCATTGCCATTGCCCATTGGCCACTGGCCACAATCCACAATCCACTGGCCACCAATGGCCACTACTGGCCACCGTTTGTCCACTTGGCCATGCAACCTGCAACCTGCAACACCAAGTTTGTTGAACCTCAATCAGGCAGGCACTGCAGGGTTCGTAAATAAATTAAATACCTTGGAGTGTTAGTTACTGGCCATTTAAACAGATGCGGTCACGAAAATAGGAACAATTGGGGAAGGTAATACTATTGTTTAGGAACAGATTGTTTAATTGTTTAAGAAAGTAGTTATATAACAATCGGAATGTTAGGCTACGACATCATATGATAAATTATTTAAAATAAAGACGAATAAGGGTCGATTTCTCAATGTCATGTTAAGGTTCTAGTTTGTAATCCGTCTAAGAAAGTTAACATTTGGTTAAATTTTTCGGAAATGGTTAGTTTTCTTAATGAGCTGTTAATTTTACGAACTATAACTTTTTACAGAGTATGTTATCATATAATTCTAAGGAATATTTCGGTCTGACTAACCGGATAATTAACATGACATTGAGATATCGGTCCCTAGTAAGTTGCATTTCCTTACCATTAATTTAATCTGCAATTAACAGCAAAAATAACTTTTGGTTTTGGAATATCCCCATACCGCATAGAAAATACCAATATATTTAGCGCGTGTGTGCCTAACTATATTTTAACTTAATCTTATTTATTAACCCTGTTGCATTGCTGGTGGCTTCCGTTGGTTAATTTGCATGCGTCAACGCTGCCATCTCTTCTGACTTGGCTGCTGACTAAGCGCCGCACATTTCCGCCTTCGTATTAACTGGCAGAGATACGTGGTTGTCACTTGCACGTTGGCCATATCATTAATTAAATGGCTATATATATATATATATATACCCATATATATAATACATAGCCGTGTGTGTTTGTGGCCCGAAAGGTGTTAATTATCAACGCTGTTGCATGGCTAATAACTGGGCTATACCCACAGACCGAGAGTAGTTGGCGTAGTAGACAATGGCCCAAGAGAAATCTTCACTTTTTGGCAATGTGTGGGCCATAACCGTAATGGCATCTCATTAGCATTGCATTAACGACACAATCATAATTTTTAATGATGGAAAACGTGCCAGCTTCGGGTCACAAAATAAAAAACGCAATCATAAAATATATTAATCAAAATATAAAAGAGAATAAAGATGGCCGGCAGACACTTTCTCGTTGACAGATCGCAAATGTGATTAAAGAATCTCTGATTATGTTTTTAGTACAAGCATTTCCGAAATTCCCGTTCGTGCTTTTTATTTACATCGCTGGAGTTTTCACTTTCCACGGGCAAAAGTTCACTGCTCTTTTATGTTGCTTATTAGCCACTCGCATTTCTTTCCCATTTTTTTTTTTTTTTTTTTATAATTTGTACTTTGTTGTTTTGTGATTTTTTTTTTGTTTTTCTGTCTTGTTTCTGCTGCGTTTGGCATGCAAATTACCAAGTCTACACAATAACCAAGCTGCAACTGCACCGCAAAATTGTTGAAATATTTTCACTCGCTGCTGTTGTTTTGTTTTTCCAACGGGCACAGAGCACAGAGCTCATTCGAAATAATAACTTTATTTCACATGCCCTTGCCAGTTTGCGGGTGCTATTACATTTGTTGCATTTAGTGGGAGATTGATCAGTAAAAGTTCGTGTAAAAAGTGTACACAATCCGTATTGAACATGTGCATCGTTAGGCAAATTAGATGTCATTGAATGAGGTGTGTAATAGCCTTCAATATTCGTGTGATCTTATCAACTAGGTGTAATAATAGTACGCTACTTTGCTTTAAATCAGCGAACGGCAGCCTTCCATTAAGCGGGCCTAGGGAATCGCTTTGCTCAATCTCTGCCGCAACACTTACAGCACACATTAATGAACTGCCTGGTGCAAGGTAATCATACACATGATAGGCAAATTATCATTGTATTCCGTGCTTTAAATTCATTTCAATTATAAAATGCAATTTATTCAATACTTAGATTTAATATAGCATCAAGTGTTAAGCTTATATTGTTTTTTTTTTATGTTTCATTGGGATAAAATATTTTTTTCTTTATTAAAAATGGCACAAAAATTAGTTAGATGGATGGATCTAGAAAGAGTGATACCTCTTCGATTTTTGTATACTGAAGATGGCTTTCATTTTTTGCCGTTTTCCTTTGCCAGCTGCCTTTTCGTGCTACTTTGCAGCTGTTTATTATGCCAGGCCTTTGTTTTTTCTGCAGCCGCTGCTTCTGTGCATTGTTGCTCATACGCCCCGTTGCCGCTGCAGCTGATTTGCACTCATTTCATTTCAATGCACTTCCCATGCAGGCAAAACAGAAAACAGAAAACACAAAACGCAACTGCAGCAGTAGCAGCAACAAAGAGTGGCAACATTAAGAGACGTGTTTAGAATCAGGTCTATAAATAAGCTGGGAGCAGGCAACATAAATAGCATTGACTCGATGCTAGAAAATGTCAGAACCCCAGCTAATCAACGTCCAGGCATCGCATTCGCACTCACATTCGCCGGTAATCATTATTAATAGACGGGCAATTACAACACCCGGCGATAGATGCTCCCAAGGCTACTATCGATAAAGCTGCAGACAACAAACAAATGGCAACAATGGGAACCTGTACACAGAAAACAAGTATTAATATATTTTATAAGCAACCAAAACATGTAATTCAGTTTTATAGTTATTTTGTCAGTATAATTTCCAATGGGAGATTAAAAAGTATATGTTAATTTAATCTGTATTAAGATATAAAATCCATAAAATCTGAAATATATAAAATCTTAAGATAAGTATTATTTCATGGTATTTTCATAAGTCATATACTTATGACTGTTGACTATGTGTATCTTACTTCAATGTTATTTATTCTACGTTTCTTACTTATTTATTATTTATTCAATTAAAATAAATAAATAATAATAGAGTAAAAGAAAAATTCCCATATAATCAGGACTTAAATAATATACAAATTAGTTTCTGTGTAAAAACGAGATTGCATGGCTAGCTAGTCAAACAAGATAAAGGAGCCAAACAACAAAGCCAAACAGCGAATACAAAAGCTTATAAAATAAAATATGCGACTACTGTAATAAATAAATGCGGCAGCTCCAAAGTCGCCAGCTCAATTAATTCGCTCGCTTTTTGTGTTGTTTTGCATGGCAGAAATTAATGTTGAAATTAGACAGACAAATATTTGCCACTGCAAATCACGACTCTCGGGTAGATCATGCAAACGAACTGCTAAAACAAATTGCGAAAAATGCATTTCAAATTGAATATACACTTGAGATTTATATGTATCTACGTAGTGCAAGTCACTATCCATATAAAAATATATAGATATATATATATATAAAGACTCCAGTTGAGTGAGCACTGAAGCGGCATGTTAAAAGGTCATTGTCTGCCAATCGAACAGCAGCAGTAACCGCAAAAGCCGAGCGCAATATCTGATTATTAAACACAATCGAAACTGAGCAGCCAAAAAAAAAAAAACAGTAATGGATGGCAAAAAGAGACCTGGGCAACAGCTGGGCGGACTTTTGTGGCTTTTGGCTTTGAATAAAATTTATAATTAATTTTTTCAGCTTATGCTTTTTGCTTGGCCAGTTCTTTAATATTTTTTTTTTTTTTTGGGAAAGGTTCTCTGGCTTCAGCAGCGACTGCGGACTTCCCTCAAAAGCAGCTGCCTCATGGACAGCCTTCAATTCACTTTAGATGCTGGCCAAGATTTTAATAGCTGGTAATTATGAAACGTACAGCTGTCGTTGTCCGTTGGTCCCGGCTTTAACTGCATTTAGTCACAGTTTAGTCAGCCTCACAGCCCAGGCGATGGCAGCTTTATGTCTCATTCGCGGTTTTGAGTCGCTGCAAGGCCTTGGGAAATCTCTGACTGAACAATGGCACATTAAAAGAGATCCGACTGGAGGAACGAAGAAAAAACCCCAAAACCGAGGCGTTGCCGGCAAATTCCTAAAAGCGGTTTATAACAGTTGTCTGCTCAGAGCCAAGTCGAGTTGATTCGAGCCACGTTGGTCTTATCAGAGACCCGCCCTCTCGGTCATACACACACACATATCTTTCTCTTTCTATTTGTGTAATGCCATTTTCTCTTTGCTGTGCGCTTCATTAGCACATTGGAATTTCACTTTCACACATGTCAGCCGCATTGATTGATTTTTTAGTATTGCAGAAATTACGTTTTTCACTTTCAATTTACTACGATCAGAAGTTCTACTAGAAGTTATTGACTAATTCCCAGCCTTTCAAAAAGACTAATTTAAAGTTTCGTGTTTAAGAGCCTTATCGATCGATTTATTTTAATTGGAATTTTTAATTGCAAATAACCATTAGGTACACAAGCATTAAACTCTTTTGCTGGCCAATCTGTGATATTTAACTGCACACAAATTTGCCTGCCAAAAAGAATTCCACTTTCACGCCTGTCCAATTTGATGAATGAAAGCTCGAATCGAATTTTAAAACCGATTTGGCTTAAACCTACAGGCAGCTTTAATCGCGGCCATTAATTTGGTTTTTAACTACTCAATTTGTTTCGGCAATTTTTATTTTTTTTACTTTGTAGCGCTGGCTTTGCAAATAAAACTATCCTTGAGGCTCACTTTACCATTGACGTCAAAATTGTTTGGTCGATACGGAAAATCATTCCTCTCTTGACTTTGAGTGACATTTTCCGCTGTGCGAAAAAGTGAAAAGTTGTTATTAATATTTGCACGATGAAAACTCTGTTCAAGGTGTCAGTTGCATTTTGCAAAAGTTGATAGTTGATGGCTACACCTGCTGCCAGGCTAAAAATATACATAAATGGCTATAAGTGTGAACAATTATTTTTTTTTTTTGTACTAACCAATTTATGCAAATTATGATTTTTTCCGTCTTTTGTTTTACCTTCACAGTTGTTAAAATAATTAATTAGTTGTATTTTTTTTTTGCAACTATAATTAACTAAGACTGGATTGCCGGAAGCTGTTGACAGGTGTCGGAGGCAAAAGTTTATGCAATTAATATCTAATGGTTGAATGGCGACTAATAATGAAAAGTCTTACGACTTTTCCCATAATTAAATTAAACCGTTTGCCATTAATAATTGTCAGGGAAGACAGCACACACTCGTAGCTTCCTCGGCCCATATATGTCGGTCCAAATGTCAGAGCCATAAATTGATCACAAACATAATAATCCATTTGACAATCGGGGGCCTGTGGAAAAATTAACCATCAGGCCATTTATGAAACACAAAATGTCAAAGAAGCCGTATACGATTCAATTGAATTCGCATTGAATGTGAATTGAATTGGGTCTGTGTACAAACGAGGCTATTGCCAAATGTGGACGAGCCACCCTAGACATAAACACAAGTACACACGAGCCCCGTCAATCCCACAAAATTATGTAAATTTGTTTGAGACTAAAAAGAGAAGAAAAACAGCAGCATGAAATTTGAACCGAAGCCGATCAAAGCGGCAAATTGAAAATCCCCAGACAGTTAAATTGATTATACTATACACATAAATATATGTAGTTTACATAAATACTTAGTTTTTTCTTTATGTTTTTGGCTCGTCTGGCTTTGTGGCCAACTTGTCATTTTGCCCATATTTGGCAACTGGCTCGTTGCTGTTTCATTTTGTGTCTCGTATTTGTTGCACTCAAGGCGCCTAAACATTTGCCGTAATCAAATAATTGGCTTAATAAATTTGCTTAAATTCACCTTAAGTGCCAGCGATTTGCACTCAAGTCCTGTCTAAAAATAAATCATCTACGTGGGCCTCACCTGTCGCGTGTTTTCTGTCATTTTGGAGGCGTCCACTTTGGGTTGTCTATTTGTGGGCCGATCGGTGGGATAAAATAGATGATGTGGTCACCACCGCTGGGATGAGTGAGGAGGTGAGATTTATTCGGGAAGTGGTTCTAAGATATCAAAAATTCAGGTTGGCAATTGATGTTATTAAAATTACATTGGGTTGGGTGTGAACTCGCGTGAACTCTGCCAGAAGACTTCTCAGATAGTTTAACACGAAAACAGTTTTCATTATCCACTTTAAGAAATGACTAAATTTGTCTAAAGAAGTTAATTAAAAAAATAATTGGCTTAAAATAAATTGAAAAAAATTAGTATTGAATAAAGTACTTAAAAAATATTTAAATTACCTAAGCATTGCTTGAAAACTATATAGATTGGGCTAAAAAATTTTTCACAACCAACTTTATTCGAAGAAGATTTATAAAAGCCGTCAAGAAAGTTACTTAACAATAAAATTTATTGCCTATTAGATCATCAAAAGCAAAGCGCGGTTGCTTGATCTAATGTCTTCTTCTGAGGAAACACTTTTTTCTTGTCTAATGATCAATAGATAACTTTGTAATTTTTCACAGCAAAAGACACAAAGCTGGCATTTAGACTCGGGCATAAAGCCCACTCAGTATCGACCATCTTTGGCGACATCTCACGCATCTTTTCGTGCCAATTGCCAACGGTTCAAATGGCTGTTGGCAACACCAACCAACTCAGTCTTTTTGTTTTACCCCTTTTTTCGGCTCTGGCAGGCAAATCCAGTTGAGAGCCGTAAAGCCATTTTGATTATTTTCACATTGGCGAAGCAGATTTCTTCTGTGCCCTGGCTTTCCTGGTCAAAACACTATGGACAATACAGAAATTCAAAGGCCGGACAATGAAAAAATCAGTTTTAATGGCTGGAGACCATAAAAGCGTCATGGCTCATAATTCATTTGGGGGGCGAACTTTGGATTTCGGTCGTGGAACCATCCGTGATTGCGCTATCTCCTACCGGCTTGTCACTCTCTCTATCTCCGGCCCCCCTTTTCTCCAAGTGTAGTATGTATCTCCAGGGGTTCCGACCATGCCATTTCACACTATCGCCGGTTTATCGGCAATTTGATTTGGCTCACTCGCCAGCCGTCAATCGGCCCAGAGTCGTAATTGTCATGGTTTCATGGCTGAGAAGTGCCAAGTCCAGCTGGCAGTCTCCCCGTTTTGCGTCATACAATTCGCTGCAGTTCATCTTACACAGAAAATGATTTCGGTACTTTAGTAAAAATCATTTTTTAAGAATTTTATTATGGTAAACGGAAATTTTTTTAAAGATTATGTTGATTACAAGTGATAGTGGTAGTGGATGTATGATGGTGATCGCAGAAATTAGTATTACATAGCATTCCATAGTTAAGAATAAAATATATTATAATTCTTCTTTAATATTATCAATTGCAAAAAGGACAATTTATAGGCACTAAACTAAAAAATGCTTTATATTTTCTGTGTACATCCCCAGCATTTTTTCTTTACCCCCTTTTCTCTCACTTTTGTCATTGCCCCATGGCTGGATCGTAAAATTTTCTAAGCTCATTATTTGCTCATATTTTTACTATTGGCCGGCAGGGCTTTGTTGCAGCGGTAGAAAAAAAAGTGAAAAAAATGTTTAACGCTATTTCTGTTGCTCTCTGATGACAAAGTGAAAGTTTTTTTTTTTGTCTTTGTGCCGGCAAAACGTAACAACTAAACAAAGCTGCGGGCCATATAGCCAAGACTATGTACACATATATAGTTTAGGTTTATATACACCCAGGTACGCCAGGTCTGTTGTGGCTGCGCTTGTTTTCGGGATGTCAAAGATCACGAGCCCCGGGAAAAGAAGACACACACTCTCTGGGGTCCCCCATGCCAAGTCTGTGAGTCTTCGGGCCTGTGTTGACAGCTCTTTTCTGCGGTTACGTACGAGTATGCGATAAAAATTTGTCACATCTTGTTAGCTGCAGAAGTGTAGCTTTATTACTCGGTTTTCACACCCCTGAAATGGTCAGGGTATGTTGTCTTACTTTGCCCTAGGGAACGCAATTTCGCCAGGTGTGGAAAATACAGCGAGAAAATAAGTGTACATATATGGGAAAAAGTCAGAGCTAAGGGTGGGCTAAAATAAAACCAAAAGCTTACATTTTTAAAAGGATAAAAGATTTAGATCTCTCATATTATTATTAATATTAAACCAAAATAATCGTGATCCTATCCTAATTATATCCTAAATTATGAGTTCTAAGTAAGTTTTAAATGTTCCAATAATGCTAAATATTATAAAAAACGTATAAAGATTAAAGTTAATTGATCTCTGATATTATATTTATTATAGTTATTATTATAATAATCTTGAGTCTACGTATCCTATCCTGCTTCACCTATTTCACATATTTAAATTCATATGAGTTCCAAGTTAGTTGTAAATTTTCCAACAATACCAAAAGATATAAAACACATATACAGATTAAAGAAATGTGATCTCTGATATTATAAATAATATAGAACCAAAATAATAAATATCTTATTTCACCTTTAACTATTAAATGAATATGAGTCATTAGTTAATTTAAATATTTCCAATACCACTTAGAGCACTTTAACTTATAGGAAAGCTATTTTTTCTCCCCACTTTCATTTCGCATTTACTTAGCAGTCGGACCTTGTTTGGGATCTGTGTCACGTTGCGTATGAGTAATCGCCGGGCAAAATCTTATCAAATGACAGCCAGTGAAATGCAAACAATTACCAACTGGCCAAGTTAAATGGAAAACATTTAGGCAGGCAAGCGCTCGGTTATCAGCCAACAACTCTCGATAAGCCATACAAAGCCAAAAGGCAATTCAGCAATGCGCTTTTAAATTGCGTCGCCATTTTTGGCCTATCAACTATCGACTAAACGTATTTTGCATATATTTCTTATACAGAGTGGCACACAGGTGGGCGCAGTTCCAAAGAGAAAAAATAAAATAAAATAAAATAAAAATCCCAAGCTGGTTCGACGAGGTGCTGACAAACTGCACATAATAAATATAATATGTATTTCGTATAAAATAAATCAGAGCCACGAAAGTGAAACGTTTACCGGATGTTGGCAGATTGACAAAACGGAGCGCGAAACTATCGATTGCTGGGGTGGCTGACTCTGTCCCTCCTCTATACATCTATATATATTGTATATTGTATATACTACGTATATCCATCCATCCAAGTGTCTCTGGTTGGATGCATTGACAGATTGCCGTGTGTATTCGCACAATCGTGCAGTCATTGGCACATTAAAAGCAAAAAAATAGGAAAACCGTCTATTTCTGATGTTGCCTTTTGTAAAAGTGCATTGAACAGCGAAATTAATGCAAGTCAAGTAATGCGGAAAAGGGCGTGCCGTGTCGGCTATTTGGGGCGTACGGTTTATAGAATAAACAAAAAAAAAATCGATATACAAACAAGTGGAAATCGAAGACGACGCCGTCTGGCGATAAACAAAGAAAAGCTGAAAATCGTGCAAATTGTGTACAAATTGCTCAACTTCCGGCGGTCAACGCGGCATTATCGCGTGACCAGCCAGGGGATCAGATTCGGATTTGGAACCCATAGACCAAATTATAGACCATGCTAATGAACAGAATGGCTGGACAAAAGTGTGAAAATTGTGTGAAAGTTCCGGAAAGTTTGTTTGGGGTTGCAAACAATGGGGATATTGATGAAAAAACGAAATGGAAAATGCAACAACAGCTATTGTTTGCCGGAAAATCGATTAGAAATCGCTGGCAAATGACAGCAGAAGAGGTGTGCCCGTTGGCCAAAAGCCGACACGGGAAGTGGCAGCTTCAGATGGCCAGCTACAGATACTGTATGTATATGTAATACCGAGTTTAAACTCCCCCAGGAGTCGAATTCCCCCCAGGATATACCATACCATATTGACAGGCGCCCGGGGGAGGAGCGCTTTATGAACGCTTATCGCCGTCATCATCATCCATGATCATCATCATCATTACCATTATCATTATCATTGGCGGTCAGGCCGATCCGAAAGACAGGCGAAAGTTAAGCCCCCGAAATGCTCGGGTAATAGATGAGAGCTTGTGCCAAAGGTGCAATTAAAATTTAAAGCAGTTAATTAATTTAATGCAAAGTGCCGCCTAACGGTGGGTTTCGGTCTACAAAGCACAAGCGGCGCCAATCAACTATCCAAAAAAAAAAACCATTGCACAGTGGGGCATTTACCTTGGACTTTGCATGCTTAATTAAAGACAATCTCTTGGATAACATAAATAATCCATTACGAACTTGTTCTGAAGAGATCAAGAGGAAAATTATTACATGTTGTATATTAAAAATATTATATCTTTAAAAATTAAACTAAATTAATCGCTATCTTAATAGCATGCACTTTTCTTGTCTTACACTTAAATACTCACTGCATTTTATTGGCCTATTCCACGGTAGTCCGCTGATAGTGGTCTTTTGATGTGTTAACCAAGTTTTTATTAAGTTTGTCCAGTTTTGCTCTGCGTCTTGTGCATAATTTATGTGTTTAATTAATTTTTTTTCTTAGTTCATTTTTTCCGTAACTGCATAATATCAGCAAGCTGACTGGACATTATTAATAGTTATGTCTTTTGGGACTTTTTTTTTGCTATAGCAACCATGAGCAGTAGATGTTGGGCGGCGTTTGAAATTTGCGCAGTTTTTGTAAAAGTTGGGAAACTATAAAGAGAGCCAAAGTCGTTCTGATTTATCTCTTAAATGGCTGTGTAAAAATATAAAACTCAAAAAAAATTTTTTTTTAAATAATTACACTTCCTTACTAGTTTACAAATATCCATGCAGTTTATCATTCTGACCTTCCACTCACAGCTATTTGTCTGCAATAAACATTAGCGGCTAAAATGTAATTTTAAAAATTGTACACCAACTTAATGAAGAAAAACCAACAAATAATTGTGATAATTACAAAAAAATGGCCCATTCAACAGGGGAAAAATAAAAAAGTAAAATACTAAGGCGCCAAAAAAAAAACAAAAGCCAAACACGTGAAGAGGAAATTTGACAGGCGACGATTTGCGTTGCAACAGATGTTGTAAATGTGGCAGTTACTGTTGTTGCAACTCCTTTACAACTCGAGTGTACTTTTTTTTTTTGGCAGCTTTTGTGAAGCCCCTCCAAAAAACAACCGAAAAATGTTTAATTTAATTACAACACTTGCGTTCCGTTGACTGCTGCGACGATTACCAAAGCCGCCAAGTACCGAACACATTAGACAATTATTTTCCGTTGCCACATATGGAGGGAAATGTGTTGCAAACACCCAAGTCCAACAATTTGTTGTTAAAAATTAAAAAAATAAAACATAAGTGCAACCCACAAAAATTGTAAAGAGGCGAACTAATGACGGCTAATGGGAAATGGCTTATGGCGGCGGTGGGTTTAATTTTTTATAAAATGTTTGGCGTGGCACTACAGATGCTTAGATATCAGACAAGGCAATTGCAATTGTCTTTTAATTTTTAAACCAACCAAGCTGTCAGAGCTGCAAAACTGCAAACGCCAAACTCCAAACGCACAATGGCCCAAGACCCCAAAGACCCCGTTGTTGTCTATAGTTCCAAGTTGCGTCAGATACTGGCGGCCAAACCCAGACGCCAACATGTAACTGCATTGAAATTGAATAGGAATTGGAATTGAAAATATATAAATTGGCGTAGTCAATGTGCCGGGCGATGACTGTTAAAAACGCCATAAGTCATGTTCGGGGAGTGGGTCGGATAATTAATAAGCGCTCCCAATCCGTAATATACCGTTGAGTAGCAGTCCCGCCAGTTTCGCCTCGCCAGGCAGGGCCTTACATGCATAATTATATGGGAGCACTACGAGTCTGGTACATCCCCATAGAGGCGCACATATTCGACTGTTATGCAAACCCATCACTATTTGTTATGCAGAAGCGGGTCCGAAGAAGGTTGCACTTCAAAAATAGCTGCCGTTGCATGGCAAACATCAATTAAAACCATCGAACAATATACATTTCTTCGGACAAAATCAAATTAATACACAAATAATAATAAATAACTACGTTTGGATCTAGTACTCTATGCATTTCAATAACAGACCCCAAATGTTTATGATAGAAATAATATCATTTTTTTGCCATCCCAATATGTGATACCCAAACAAACAAGAGGTCATAAAAATAAGCTTTGTGCAGTCTTTGATTTTTATTGGTATTTTTGTTTGCTTATTCCTTTTGTTTTTGGCGAATTTTTGACTTCAAACGCGTGTTTTATGTGCAGTAAAAAATATTACAAAAAAGCATTTGATACTTTATGTTCTTTATGACCAGCTAACCCAGAGCTTAAATTATTTTTAACTTTTCTATGGCTGTGCATATGAATAGAAATCAATTTAGAACCCAGTGAAACCACTAAGCAAAGTACCGAGAAAACACTTTTTAGCTGAAGCTTAGCAATTGCAGGGAAATGTTACGTATACGTATACGGAAGTGATTGTGCAAAAGAACAGTGCAAAAATCGATCAAACAAGTGCTAACCACTCGAGAAACTAAAGAAAATAGTAGGAACAAAAGCTGAAAATAACTATTATTCGCTGAACAAACGTTTAGGCATTTGTCATTGTTTGCCTGATTAATTTCCGCCTTAAATCAAACTATGATTTTTCACAAATAGCAAACGTTCTTTGATTTATGAAACAGTTGCTACCTGGATTTATGGCAAATGCGCCTGATAATTGCTTTGGTGTCTGGCACCCTGAAGAACTGCCAACTGTTTGTGTTCCCTAGCCAAGTGGTAGGAAGATCTCCTGCTGTTTGGGGGGAAGCTACATGGGCGCTGTGTGCTGTGTGTGTTGGCTGTCTCTAATCACTCGACAAGCCCCAAAACCCTGCTGGCTAGTGTACTAACAGCCGACTCGAGTGGTGGGCAGCCTAATTGAGCGGCTCTGTCGCCCAGGCCAAGTGCGTTTTTCCGTTTGTCATGGCGCACAACGATGCTGAGTTTGAGGCTCAGATGATGATGATGATGATGATCAACCCAATTGCCATGGCGAGTAATAAAACTTGAGGAATCAGCAATGCGTGGCAGCTGTGCGGAGATGGTAGTTTTCGCCCACGACGACGATTCAGCGATCCCAGCGATGATGATGTGGAGTTGATTGGGACGACCCAAGACAGTGGTCAAAGTTGCAGAAAAAAGTGGATAAAAGATTGTAGAAATTCAAATCATTTCCAATTCTTGCAATTCAAGATGAGCCGAATTTTTTGGTGTTCAGTGTATTTTATTTACATCCATTTTTCTTTTTGCACTGAAATCATTTTAAAAACAAGGAAGAACGCTATAGTCGAGGTACTCGACTATCAGATACCCGTTACTCAGCTAAAGGGACCAAAGGTAAATGGAGATATGAAGCAGCAAAGCGAGATTTAAATGCGCCACCTACCGGCGGAAGACAGATTTAAGCATTGTAGGCGTTAGGGTAGGCGTGGCAAATTTTTTTTTGGATCAATCGATAGGTATTGACGAGACCAATACATTTCAGTTAAAATTTTTTATCTAGCATAAAAATTTTGAGCGCCACAGGCTTGGGCGGTTTGTGGGCGGTAGAGTGGGCGTGGCATATTCGCATAACAAACCTGCGCTGCGTACAAAGCTACGGAATCTAAATCTGAAATCCCAATACTCTATCTTTGATAGTTTCCGAGATATCCGCGTTCATACTTACGATTTTTTGAAGTTTGTGGGCGGTTTGTGGGCGTCCAAGTGGGCGTGGCAAACTTTTTTTTGGGTCAATCGATAGGTATTGCTAAGAACAATTTATTTCAGTTTAAATTTTTACTCTAGCATCAAAACTGTAGAAGCCACAGTTTTGGGCGGTTTGTGGGCGTTAGAGTGGGCGTGGCACTCTACTGAAACAAACTTGCGCTGCGTAAGAAGCTCAGGTATCTGCTCGCCAAATCTCAATAGCCTAGCTCTCATAGTTTCCAAGATCTCAGCGTTCATCCGGACAGACAGACGGACAGACGGACAGACGGACAGACGGACAGACGGACAGACGGACATGGCTAGATCGACTCGGCTAGTGATCCTGATCAAGAATATATATACTTTATGGGGTCGGAAACGCTTCCTTCTGCCTGTTACATACTTTCCGACGAATCTAGTATACCCTTTTACTCTACGAGTAACGGGTATAATAAAGACATTTTTAAAATAATTTTAACACCATGAATTCATTTTGTTTCAAAAAGATTTAGATTTTTTGTTTTTTTGTGTTGCTATAATTGAAACAAAAAAAATGTAGACTTTAATCCACTGTTCCACGCCTTCTGAAAAGCAATCCGTATCAGCCACTAGGCGCAGCTTGAGAAGATACAACTTGAAAACAGTGACAGACGCCTCGTTCGAGTGACAAGGAAGCACTTGTGTCTATATGGTCTATAGGTGGATGCGAGTGAGTTGTGATTTGCATATGTGTCTCCGAAATACAGTGCACAGTGTATATATGCCGCATAGGAAAACTCTTTTATTGTTCGCCGTAGATTTGTCTGACTATTTTTCAGGCCGTGGGCCAAAAGGCCAGATCCACGAGTTAATTGAGCAATGAAACTCAGAAATCATAAAGCCAATCGCGATGCTCGAATGGATGACAGTACCCCGACATTGAGCTTACTTTTTATCCATTTTTTGTTGTTTTTTCTTTGCCTTTGAGTGACAGTCAGTCGGCTGAATTGTTGAATTGTTCGGTTTCAATTTCGTGGTTGACAATGGATTTTGCTATATAATTACACGATCTTCAATGTGACTTCTCCACCACTTCCCATGCTTTGATGTTCGCCACGCTCCACAGGCAAGTCGGCCAAAATACAAAGTAAAAACCCCAAATGAAAAAAAAAAATAAATAAAAATGGGGAGGAAAAGTGCATGGCGATTATGCAAGCCACGGAATTATGAGCTGTGCTTCCTGGGCCCCTCTCGGTTAATTAGCTATTAAATAATGGAATGGCCCAGCCATGTCATGTGAATGTGGGCCAATTTTCATGCTTCATTTGCAATGATTTTGCCATTAGTATCTGACCAACATTTCCGACTGTCGACAAAACTCCATCGGTAGTCAGTAGTCTGCATGCAATCAGCAGAGTTTTTGTTTTTTTTTCTACTTTTTCTTAGCTCACCTCTCTTACTTTTTCTTGGCGGCCAAGAACAACAGAAAACAGACAACCCAGTTGCCTGGTTTTGGCCCCACTATTGCCACATATATTCCATGGCACTCGCCGACGTTTGTTTGATCAATAGCTATAGGTAAAGCTGAAGCTGAAGCTAAAGCCGGCTTACCATCGGCTGCCAGCAAATTTATGTTTATTGCATGTGAAAGTATTTTGCCAATCAATTGAGCTGCCGCCGCTCGAGAAACATTCTCGTCCAGTGAAAGCTCTCCACCCGGTTGACAAACAAATCTGCCAACAATGGTGCACTTAGAGAAAATGTATTAAATAATACTAGATGTTACCAAATAGGATTAGAAAATGTTTCAATTTTTATAGGTTCTGAAACCATATTCGATTGACCTTTAGGTTTTTCACATATAAATGGGCCTTACTTTTAAAACCGTACTGCAAATTGCAACTAAATAGCATTTTTTGTTGCTATCGAAAATATCGATATTTAAACAAAATTTTCGATATATCAAACTTCGATACATTCGATATTTTTGTCGATAGGTCTTTTTCTCTCAATATTGCCCAAATTTTATTGATTTACCCCATAAATTTGTTGTGTAGTTCCCGTTTCTTTTCCAGAGCAGATGCTGGAGAGTAGGAAAATAGAAAAAAATATACAAAATGCAGAGAAAAACTACTTTTACTTGGCCCGGCCATCTGTGGCCTGTTCTAGTTTGCAGTCGGTTCAGTCAGTCGTTGACTTGGCCTGCGTTGAATAGTCATGGCCTGGGCCAAACACACAGCATGATTGTCACAAATTGCTGCATCGATTGGTGTTGCAACTACATATGTTGCTGGTTTGCTGGTTGCTAGTTGCATGTTGGTGGCGTGCATGCAGCGGCTGCATTAAGCTGCACTTTTGCTACAGTTTTCTCCACGGGTCGCCGGCCAGCGGGCGATCGCTCTCCCGAGCTCTGCAATTCATCAATCATAATTTGTATGTCATTCACTAATCGTTCGCACTGCTCCCGAACTTCCGAACACCCGAGCTCCTTGTCCAGCGATTGCCCCACCATGATGATCAATTCAATTTACTTAAAGTAATGCAATGTGGTGTTTTCTCTCCAGTAATTAACGATCGGTCCCATTGGGGCCCTTGCGTAAATCCCCTTGATAATGACTTGTGGCAATGTAAGCCGATCTTGGGGCTAAAAGTACAGCCCATCACACTTGACCATCGAAAGCCGAACCAACAATGATTCATGGGTTTTTCCCATCTGCGTGCGTGATCGACGAGTACTGTTGGGAAAAGTTTTATGTTAATTAATGAGCCATAGAATATTTCGCCATGTCTAAATGTTTTTTTAAATTTTATAAAAGCTTTTTACATTATATTAGTTATATTTACTACTTAAATTTGTAAATGGATAAAGTCAAGCTGTAGATTTATACAAATTGGTTGGGAAACTTGAGCTTACAATGGGAGGCCACAAAAGATGACTGGTAGGCCCTGAACGTTTGTTAATGGAAAACTAAATTCATTGTATGTTTTCAAGTCTAAGAAGATTTCCAATGAACTGTGTTATATTTAAAACGAAAACCCAAGCTTTAAGTAGATTATTTTAAACAGTCTTTATAATCCTCATGTTCTTCTAATATTGTGTAACATACACATTAAGCTTTGGAAAGAATGCCAAAACGGCTGGGGTATTCAAATTATTGTTTTTCTTACCTTTTAAGGGTTTTATATTTAGTAAGCCACCCTGCTGAATATTAAATTAATAAATGCATATTCTCCCTATCCTTACAGAATGAAGGCTTCGAACCTGCAACGCATGGCATCAGCAAAACGGACGGAAGCTGCATCAGCCACCACAGTCAGAGCAACGGGAACGGAATCGGAGGCGTCAACGGGAGCGGAAGCGGAAACGTCGGCCACCACCTCGGTGGAGTCCTGCGCACCACTGACCTGGCCAGCGGGGCCATGGAGTGCCTGCCGATGAGCAGCGCCGCCCACCACCCACATTTGATGGCGGGTGCCACGGCGGTCGGAGCTGTTTCCTCCTCCTCGCCCACGGCCACCGTGGTGGTGGGGGCCACGTACCCGCACCACCTGCACCACCACCACCTGAGCCACCACACGCCCTACAGCAACAGCTACGGGAGCCATCACATCCACAGCGAGCAGACCAAGTCGCTGCAGGAGCTGCAGCACGAGGTGGGTGCTCTGTTGGAGTTCCGGGATCTGGTCATCGAAACGTTTCCGGACCTTAAGCACAAGATGGCCTCCATGTCCGCCACGCCCTCGACGCCCACATCTTCGGTGGGTGCCATCGGAGGCAGTCATTCGGTGGGTGGCGGCAGCTCCTCGTTAGCCACCAGGTGGGTCTAGGTTTCCATAAATCCGATATAAATATTAAAATGACAGAATAACTAAATCCCTTGGCTTACCTTTACAGCAGGCGCGAATGGGAGCCGGGTATACGCATGAAGCGGAAGTTGTCGCACAAGGAACCGTCCACGTCGTCAGCGTCGGCAGCTGCTCCTTCCTCCGGGGCGGAGGCGTCGTCCTCGTCGCTGACACGCAGCCGCAGCAACTCGCACAGCGGCAAGAAAGAGCCAAAGAGCGGAGAGAACAACAACGGCAGCGTTGTGCAAGACTCCGGCTTCTCAACGGAGACTAGTTCCTCCAAGGAGGGCCACAGTGCCTCCTCCACCAACGGTGCTATGACGGTGAGTCACGGAATTGCAACCTATAAATAATAAAATCCTAATCCGTCTATCTCCTTCTACAAACAGGTGGCCATAGCTGCAAATCGCCTGAGCTGTGCGGAATCGGACGATGAGCTGCTCAACCTGCTGGACGTCATCCACCGCAAGTCCAATCGCTTACGCGAAGAGGTGGAACAGTTGCAGAGCTACGAGCGCCAGCAGGGGAACTCCCAAACAGCAGAGGGAGAGGGCAAGGGTGTCAGCAAGGATGCGATGACGCCGCAGCAATTCCGGGAGCAGGTGGAGCGACTGAATCGCGAGGACATTAAACAGCTGCGCAAGGAGCGTGATCGTCTGCTGGACAAGCTGGCCGAAATGGAGGCGGAAACGTTGACCGGAAGGATTAAGGCGGCCAAGATGAGCGACCAGGTGGAGGAGCTGGTTGGGGTGAAAAAGGATCTCGAGGAGCAGTTGAAACTGGCGATGGCCCAGAAGCTTGAGCTGAGCTCGCGGGTGCAACAGTTGCAGCAGCAACAGCAGCAAAGCAAGAGCTCTTCCAGGTGAGAAGATGGATATACTAAGGAGATATTGCTTTAGAGAAACTTCCTCAAGTATCCTCTTAACATCTTTTAAATATAAAATTAAACATTTTTTCTTTTTTCAGCGCCAGCCAGTCGGATTACTCCAGTCAACGCAACTTTCTATCCTCAGCCACCACGGTGCTCTCCAATGGCAGTCGTCCCAGCAGCAACATCATCAGCAACAACACATTCCAGCCGGTCGTCCTCGATCAGCCAGCGCAGGAAGCATTCCATCAAAGCTCAGGCAGTGATATAACATTGAGGAAACAGCAACAGCAATCCTTGGGACGTCTCGATGGCATCGTGAGCACGCCCGGAACGCGCAACTCCAAGTGCCGTTTGACCGACTCCAAGCGATTCGCGGCCATTCTCCTAGAGACGAATGTTCTAGAGCTGCAGCGCCACTTGCTCACCCTCACCGTGCAGAACCAGGTGCTGGCCCAGAAGCTGGACTCGTCCAGCAAGTCCAAGACGCTGCTGGCCAAGCGGCTGGACAAGAGCAGCGAGGAGTTCGAGCATCTGCGCTACCAGCTGGAGGAGAAGAGCATCGAACTGGAGGGCACCAAGGCGCAGTTGCGACTGGTGGAGTCCCGCCTGCAGGCGAGCAACAGCACCACCAACTCGTATCTGCACTCCTCGCAGCATGACTACGAGACCAATCGCTCCTCGGCTTCCACCACGCTGATGCTGAGTCGTCGTGGAGTCTCCGACTCTGTGGACTCCGCCTCGACGGCCATGCCCGCCCCGCCAGTCACGCAGATCAGTACGCCCAGCATGAAAGCAATGGTGCCGCTGGCCATGGACGAGCTGCAGCAGCACAGCAGCAGCACGGAGTCGGCGCACGAGCACGAGAATCAAGCGCTCCGGACGCCGACCAGCACCAACTCCCCGCTGAGCAAGACGTTGATTAATGCGAGTCCGTGTCCCGTAGGCAGCAGTACGCCCAGTAACATAGCCGCCCGTGTCATGAGCATCAGTGTGGGCGGGGTGAGTCCGTTTGAGTCCGGCATAACTCCGCCGCCGCGACAGAATGCGTTCCGCAAGTTCGGAAGTGCCAGCAAGCCCAGCAAGATTCCACTGCCGGGCAGCAAGGCGGCGGCCTATTTCTCCGGTAAACCACCAACGGGAAGACCCTCGACGGCGGGACGCTCTCCGCCATCGGCGCACAATTCTAGCAGCACCTCGTACGGCAGTAAATCCTCGCTAAGCAGGAGTACTGGCAATCTGCAGAGCTTGAGGAGAGCGGACACGTCCGCCTCCAACCATTCGCTGAGTACGAACACGAGCCGCAGTTCGACCTCTTCCTCGATACCGCTGGCCACCACACCTTACTCATCCGGCTCGACTGGCAATCGCAGCCAGCCGACAGCCGCAACGACTCCGTCCCCGCGTGTGCTCCAGAATTCGCCGCTGCCCAAGCTGAAGCGGGATACGATCAGCTCGAGGGTGCGTCATCTGGACTCCCTGTCACGTGCCCAGCAGTCGCCGGAGGGCGTAAGGGGCACCACCACCACCACCACCTCCATTGCCGCCCAGCTGAGCTCGACGTTGCGCAAGGATCTCCAGCTGAGTGGAAGTGGGACGGGGGCTCCCTATCATCAGAACCACCAGAACCACAGGCGCAGTGGCCACTCGCCGGCGTCCAATTCTTCTGGAAGCGGCGTGTCCAGGCGGTACAGTAGTGCCTCGACAGGGGGTTCCGGTGGTCGAGCCATCGGCCGGGATCAGGGCGAGAACATCACGCCCACATCCAGCTATGGCGGCGACAGTGACAGTGGCAAGGTACGCACTCTCAAATCAACATTATTGGGTTGGTTCAAGTGAATTATTATAATACTACTGATAATACCGATACATACATTTATATATATGAATATCTACTGATTACCGTTTAATATGCCTTCGATAACGTTTACGAAACAACAACAAAGAACCACAAGAATCATCATCCTCGTTACAGTTAATGAAATCAAATCAAAACGAATCAAAACCAGAATAGAAATCAGCAGCATACGAATTCGATATTAACTGTCTTCGTTGATATACATAGTAACGTGCATATATATTTATTTAAACATACAATTAACCCACGGCATATATACTCTACATACATATATATACTTCAGTTACATGCATATATATTCGAAATTTATAAAAAATCGATCACGTAAGCGTCCCGTGCCTAAGCAAGGAAATTGTTCTCTGCCCTCGTTGTTTGTCCTTTAATTTGTCAGCTGAATATCGCGAACAGAAAATTCAACAATTTTCAAGAGCAAGTAGATAATTCAACAATGATTGTTTCCCCAACAGGGAAAGTATTTGTATCACCAACGGAAACAGTGTATTTAACGAACAATTGCTTTCTTGTAGCATATGTCTACAATTCACTAAACAATTGCTCGTTAACTCATGTTGTTGAGTATTTTTTGATAAGTCCAATTTGTTTTCAAAACCTATTACAACTTCATTAACTTGTATCAAGATTTCGTTGTACTTTTTATTTTGTTATTGTTTATTTTTTTCCAAAAGAGTTTCAAGCCACTTCTTGCCATAACCAAAGTCAGCTTTATGAAGATGATACAAGAAAATCCAAACGTTTGACAACTCAAATCTCCAGTTCAAGAATGGTCAACACACCTCTCACAAACAGTATGTTCAATATTACGCACCCTAGAATACCTTTTCAAGACCCTGCAGCTTTTGCTTGGGTTTGGGTCGTTGACTTAACACTTGGCTAGTGAAAGGTGCCGCCTATCAAACTCTCACTGCCTATCGATGCCTTAGGTGCTCAGTAGCCGGCTTTAATTAATCAGCAATTTCACATGCAACTACAGCAACACCAGCAGCGGCGGCAGCAACAACAACTGCAATGTTTCCTCTATATAGTTATGTATATAAAAAGTAAAACAAAAGTCAAATGCCTGTACAATATCATTTCATTTACTCATATATATTATGCAAATCACGATTACTGCGGCTCAGTATATTTTCCTCAAGTATGCATGCCTCATTGTTGGATCAGCCAGAGTTTCTCATTGTGTTCGAAAGCGAGTTTAAGCATAATTATTAGTTTGCGTGTGTATTTAAAATTTATTATTATTATTATTATTGCTTTCTTTGTAATTATTATAAGCTATACTTAAACTACTTACTGGGCTTAATTTAAAGGCTAATTTATTGATTTGTGTATGAAGCAGATGGGCTTATACCAACCTATGCGTATACGCTATTACATAAAAATATAAAACCGATTAGAGTATAACAGACTTTTCGATTTATTTGTTAAACCTATGAAGAAGGAAATAAATTTCGTGTATTAAAATAACAAAAAAAGACTTACCCTAAGTTAGTTAACTGCTTGCCAGTAAACATATCATTATAAGAGCCTGCAAGGATCTTGGTTTTATCACGTGGTCGATAGCTCATCCGAAGGTCCAACTAACCAAACACTCACTCTCATCCACATTCACACCAGGACAATACACCATCGACAGCATCGAGTGCTTTATTTTGGCTTTGTTTGTGCATTGTGCAAGCCACCCAAGAAAAATTCCAATTAGATGATCACACTTGAAATAATTTGTATCTAATGCTGTAATTTCTTTTTACTTTTACTTTTTCTTTCTGCGCCTTTCTACCCTGTTTGTATGTCTACTCCAAAAACAAAACAAAAAATTTATACTGTCTGTTGTTGTCATAACTCACATATATACTCGTATTTTGTATATCCGAAAATCTGACCGAACCAAAAAATATCCCCGCAAAAAAACGTATAAATATAAATGTACATAAAAAAATATGTCCAACAAACCAAACAAACCAACCAACAAAAAAACCAACCAACCCAAATCCCAAAAAACCACCAACAGCCCAAAATGTAACTAAAACCATTGTGAAAACAAGCCACTTTTCCTAACAAACGCCAGGCTACACAGAGAAAATAATCATCGGAGTTGGTATGGATAGCAGAAGTTACCCATGTTTGTGGACCTAAGGTGGTGTATACTGATTGACTGATTGATTGACGTGTTGGTGGTGAATACACAAAAGTTTCGACTGCATGCCAAAAAAAAGAAAGAATATAACCCGAAAAAAAAGAAATGCGACTGGAGTTTTTGGTGTCGGACAGCCACAGAAAATTGCGATGGCCAAACGAAACAGGAGCAACGCCCTCGCCCAGTACATCCTCCTCAGCTCAGATCAGCTCAGCCCCAAAATCAGCTCCGATCTCTGTCTCGAGCCCTCTGTTGTATATCGTTTGTCTGTTTTGTTTTTGGCCCAGAAGCAAAGACAATGAAGTAGACACTTTGCCGCCATTCGTTATACGCGTAAGTCTCTTTTGTTGTATCTCACCTAGTAGGTTAAGCTCTACCATTTCTCCAAAACCAATCCAAACCAATCCAATCCACAAATTCCCCGCACCGCCAACCCCACGGCTTTCTTTTTGCTTACCCCCCACTGAGTTTACACCAACAATGGTTTTTATTTCGATGTAGTTCGTAGTAGATCTAGCCTACCCAGTCTATCTAGACCTAGACCCTCACCCTTTCTACAATAGCAAACGGGCAGTGCACACAAAAAAACACAAATTTTCGATTCAACTTTTAAATTGCCAAGTAAGGTAAACGAAATGAGTGACTTACACGCTGTACATATACTGATTGGTTGATTGATTGATCGCTCTGTGCTAACAAAAAAATGATAAACCTATATATATTGTGCCCAAGGTTGAGGGATCTAACCGCTGTTCAAGAGAACAATTCTCCCGCTACATGCTAACCCCAAACAACTTTTGTGTTTTCCTAACGATCTATTACCATTCTTTTCGTTAATGTGCCTAAACATCCGTCTAAAACCCTTTCTTGTTTCTATTTTCGTTCTAATTCTGATTGCTTGATTGCACATTGAACCAAAGATTTGATATACTATTCTGTTTTTCTTTGCTCTCCCCCGAATCCCCCGAAAACGATGCTTAGAATTTGGCCAACACCGTTGAAAAGCCAAATTTCCGTCTCAATAACCACAATTGGCAACTATGGCAAACGAACAGCAGCAGCCAGGGAAAGGTTCAAATGGAACGATATCTGCCCCATGAGCTGCACGATGTGTCCGAGGAGACGGCCTACGATTCGTACTACACTGAGTACACCACGCCCGATTCCATGGACTGTGGCAGTGTCAATCTCCTGGTCACCTTCGACTATGGCTACAGTGACTCCATCGAGGCCAGAGCTGATCCTGCTGCCCGGGAAGATGATCGGGGCGAAGGTGCTGATCCTGAAGGTGATGGGTATGCGGATGTGGAGGATGCCATTTGGTTCGGCACTCCGCCGAAGGAGAGGAAGGACGCCAAACTGTTTGAGGTGCATCATGTGCAGCACAAGCTGCTGGATGAGAGCCTGCAGTCCCTGATCTCCTACGACGTTGATGATTTCGAGGAGGAGGAGCTATCGGAGCCAGAGGCAGATGAAGAGATCTTCTATGATAGCATAGAGTGCGTTTAGGATTCCATAGGCAGGTGGCAGTGGTGTTTGTTTAACTTAACCAACTATCATATCTAAACTAGTCCTTATTTTCAAACCCTCTTTCACACAAGGTTTTGTAATTTTCAAAAGAAAAAGGTTAAATATGTGTATGTAGCTGTAGTATAGTGTTATGTGACGTGTATAATGTTGATTTTAATGTATTCGGCTTAACTATCCAAGGGCCCTGCAATGGACGATTGTAATTGAAACGAATTGTGACTGAATTGGATTGATCGTAATGTTTGTTTTCCCCCCGTTAACCATTCAGGGCTTTAGTCTGTACGCTTGATGGTTTCTTCGACTATTTATTAGTAACCCCTACTTTGTATGTATTATTTAGAGTGTGCATCTGTGTAAGAGTCTTAAGTTAGTTATCCTGCACCATTGCCTATTTACTCAAAACTACATTTAATTTACTCGTACTAGCCGGCTAAGTAGCTTAGTTGTTAATCAAATTTAGTTAACACATCGCATCTAATGTATGTATGTACAGTTTGATATACTACCTAATTATGTATGTATTCTATTTAAGTCGGATGGCAAATGTAATGGGGTCTATCTATCATGTTATCACGAAACTGCGTTTACTACATTTATAAATCCAACAGACATAGAAGTGAGGGAAACCAACAATTATGATTCATATTAAAGCTAATAATAATATATATTCAAAAAAAAAGGCAGCAAATTTAGACATGTATCCATTTAAACAGCAAATGTAATTGATAAACACATATAAATGAAGAAAAAACAAAAATAAAAAATATAAAAAATACATACGATGACTGTTTTCATTCAATGTTTTGGATTGTTTGGGTAAGTTTTATGAATATTCTAATAGCAACAGCCAAATATATATTTCTGTTTAAATATATTCAAATCAAAAAATCAGATACATAAACCGACTTTTTTTATCAATCAATCAAAGTTAACGCCTAGCTTGTTGGACGGGTTTTCAATGGTCGCCAAGTGGCAGAAATTGAAGTTAATTGAAATTCAAATTTTGTAAATGTAGTGCGAATTTTCAAACCGCTTTCCTCTCTCAAATGCGTGCAAAAATAGCCATTTTTCGAATCCGACATAATTGAATAAGAGCGTGAAAGAGCTCTCATGTCAGCACCGCTCTCTTATTGGAGAACTCACCCATGGAGCACTCGGTGCTCGAGACTGGGTCTCAGGCTCAACCAGTTGGCTATGTGCGCTCCGTGCCAGCAGAACATTTCCGGAACGGGTTTCGGCTGCGTTCAATAAACCCAGCCCCTCGAAAGGCATTCGGTTCGGGACTAATAAACCGATTTTAAGAACCAGCTGGCGATTAACCGACTCACCGTTAGCTCCATAAATGCCAGAACCCGCAGATATGTGCTTATCACAACCCTGCGAACGCCGGTAAAATTGGGGGCCGTGAAAATCTGATATCAGCAACATGGACTTCGAGGAGATTCTGGCCAAGTGCGGCCACAGCAGTCGTTATCAGTTCGTATTGCTGGCTCTATATGGCTACCTCATGATCGTCGTATCGATGCACTATTTCTCGCAAAACGTCATCAGTTTTGTGCCCGACCATTGGTGCTATCACGAACACCTGGCGAATCGCAGCTTCGCCGAAATCGAGGCGATATATTCCCAATTCGAGAGGCCCTCTTGCACGCGACTTGAAGAGATCGATGAGGATGGGCAGAATCACACGCTGAGCACGAAGCGATGCAATAGGTGGATCTACAAATACGATTTTGGATATAAAAGTATGAATACGGAGGTGAGTTTATTGGGTTTTTTGAGGGGCGATACATTTTGAACTACAATAATAACTGCTTTAGTAAGATGGACTTTTAAAAAAAAAGGTATAGCTTTTTATGGTTTAGTATCTGTAGATGTTATACTAGAAAAAAATATAATATTATATTGTACTAGAAAATACTATAATATACTAAGTAATATAGTATATTTATAAACACCTTTTAGGGCATAGGAAAGGTTATAAGTAATGCTTTTATCTCCAAATTCGCATGCTTTTAAAAAGTTTTTGATAGAGGGGTATTTTAAATTTTATTTATTTGTTAATTAAATCTAGACTTGAAATCCCAAAAGTGTTATAAAACATTTGTGTAAAAAAGATTATGGGGTGGTAACAATGAAACTATACATATTATATTACGTGTAACTATAATTTTTCAGCTAAACTGGGTGTGCGATGAGGCTTATAAGCCCCGTGTGGGTCAGTCACTGTTCTTTGTGGGCTCGGTTTGCGGAACTCTAGTCTTTGGCCTGCTTGGAGATCGGATAGGACGCATTAAGGCCTTGATTTTGGCGAACTGGTGTGGTTTCCTTGGCGATTTCTCAACCATATTCGCCAACAGTCTTGTTTCGTTCTCGATCAGCCGTTTTGTATCTGGATTGGCGGCCGATGCCAACTCTTATCTCATGTATATACTGAGTAAGTAAAAGCTGGGATATGTTTTTAAGGACTAATTATAATGCTAATTTTGGTTAGTTCTCGAATATGTCTCGCCCTCGTTGAGAAACGTGGGACTTAATACAGTTTTGGGAAGTTTCTACTGCCTTGGCCTGATCGGAGCCTCTTGGCTGGCCGTTTGGGTGGGTCACTGGCGCATTTTCCTGGCCTGTTCCTCGGTGCCCCTCCTGCTGGTTACCCTTTTCTACTTTCTTGTCCAGGAGAGCGCCCAGTGGCTGGTCACACGCAACGATATTGATGGAGCCATCAGGAGACTCCAGCGCGTGGCCAAAATTAATCGTCGCCAGGTGGCTGATGATGATTTTAGGACTTTTCGTAACTATTGTGAGCAGCACTACCGCAAGGATGTCAAGGAGGAGAAAAGTGAGGATAAACTGCTGGACATGCTGAAAACGCCGCGCATGCGCAGCACCGGATTTAAACTGCTGCTTATTTTGTAAGTAATTGAAAGGACTTTTATTTGCCTATTATATTCATAAATAATTGATTTATGGTTGGAAACAAAAAGTATTTTATAAATAGTATTTATCTTTATTTAAATTGATCGTTAGGCAGAAAATCGGCAGAGCATCGATAGAAAAAATTGTTCACCATGGGCAAATAGTTTTTGCTTTCTATCATAAATCAGTGGAATCAAATAGTATATTTACTTATTCCATGTAGTGATTAAGGTGATAGTGATTTTTAATTATTACATCTGCAGCATTATTATTACGCCCTGCTACAACACGATCGCTCGGAACGTGGAGGGTCTGGGCATATCGCCCTTCATCATGTTCTCCCTGAACGCCCTGACCCTGCCGCCCTCGGGATACCTACAGGGTCTGCTGCAAGATCGGATTGGACGCAAGGCCACCGCGGTCAGTTGGATGACCATAACTGGATTATTTGCCGCTGCCGCTGGTCTGGTGATATCGCAAGGTAGCAATAGGAATATACTGCTACTAGTTGGTCTAACTTTGGCGGCCAGATTTGGGGTCTCCATCGCCGATGGTGCCAGTTCGCAGTTCTCCGCCGAGCTAATCCCCACCAGCGTGCGGGGAAGGGGCGTGGCCGTGGTGCATGTGGCTGGATTTGCCGCCTCCTTCCTCTCGCCCTACATTCTCCATTTGGGCACTTACTTTAAGCCAGCTCCGTCGATTATCTTGGGGCTTCTTTTCCTATCCGGAGCTTATGTGTGTCTGCTGCTGCCTGAGACTCGTAATAAGAAACTTCCCATGTCGTTGGCCGAAGGAGAGGAGTTCGGTCGGGGAGAGGGCAAATTTGACTTTCTTACAAATATGCTAGGAAGGAAAACCAAAGACTCTGAAGTGGAAATGAGTTGCAAGGAAGTGGAGGAGGACACTCTGATGACTAAGCCTGTGCAGCAGTAGAAACAATCTAAATCCTACTGGTTGTTATGTTTCTTTTTTAAATTAGAGCAGGAGATTAATAAACAAATTGTTTTGTAGTAAAAATATGTTATTATATTTTAACTGATTTAATAGCTGATACTTAAAGCTTGATCCTGACTTAAAATTCGTATATCTAAAAGCTACGAAAAGCTCTATACTTAGCATAACCCGATATGCAGCTTGTACAGTATCTTTATTCGTCTTGAATAGTCACACCACTTTGTAAGCATCCACGAAATCGTCTGTATAAATTGGCAGTAACATAGTTGTATATTTTGAATAGTAGATTGGCGATTACAGCAATGATATGGGGGACAACCAAGTCGCTTATCAACCATAATAATAAAATCAGAACGAATAAGTTATGTATTGGCCAGCTAAGGCCGAGACTTATCAGCGGGCGGAGAGGCCCAAGAGTCGTTTCAACTATTCAACTCCAATATCAGTTTACCGCACAGCCGCTTTCACAAAACAAAACGCTCTTAACTATTGATGATAGAGGCGGCGGCAGAGCGGACCGATTGCGGGAGCGGACTGCCAGTGGACTGGTACTGGTACTGGTAGTATGTGCGTGGCAGCGGAAGAGAGCGGACCGCCTAAGTCAGATACTTTTTTTTGGGGTGTCGTGCCGTCGAAGTGCATCTCCATCTTCGGCCATGGCCATGGACTTTGAGGAGATACTGGGCAAGTGCGGGGATGGCCATCGCTACCAGTACATGCTGTTGGCCCTCTACGGGCTGCTCATGTTCATCGTTTCCCGCCAGTACTTCGCCCAGAGCGTCATCAGCTTTGTGCCCGATCACTGGTGCTATCACGAACATCTGGAGAATCGAAGCTATGCCGATATGGCTGCAATATACGCCCCATTCCAGAGACCTTCGTGCACGCGACTCGCTTGGATCAACGAGGATGGGAGTAATGCCACTGCCAGCAATGAGCCCTGTAATCGATGGATCTATAAATATGATTATGGTTTCCGAAGCATGAATGCCGATGTGAGTCCCTGTTCGGGCACCACTTAAGAGTGTTTGATTTAAGAGTGTTTTTCCCGATCCCCCAGCTGAATTGGGTTTGCGATGAGGCATACAAGGCGCGAGTGGGTCAGTCTCTGTTCTTTGTGGGCTCCATGTGTGGCACTTTGCTTTTTGGTCTACTTGGCGACAGGATTGGAAGGATCAGGGCTGTGGTCCTGGCCAACTGGTGCGGCTTCCTGGGCGATTCGGCCACCATTTTCACCCAGAGCCTGGTCACGTTCTCAGCCAGCCGGTTCGTATCTGGCCTGGCTGCTGAGGCCAACGCCTACCTGATGTATATTCTGGGTATGTTATCATTATACAGGTCTTACCATCATCTGATTTTAATTCTCCTCCAATTCAACAGTGCTGGAGTACGTCTCACCGACGATGAGAAGTGTGGGCCTCAACCTGACGATGTGTGTGTGGTACTGTCTGGGCATGATTAGTGCGTCTTGGCAGGCCGTCTGGCTGGGCGAATGGCGCTCCTTCATGGCCTGGTCAGCCATGCCTCAGCTGCTGGTCACCGGCTTCTATTTTGTGGTCCAGGAGAGCGCCCAGTGGCTGGTCACGCGCCACGACATCGGGGGCGCCGAGTTGCGCCTGCGCCGGGTGGCCAAGTTCAATCGGCGCGAGGTCAGCGAGGCGGACTTCGAGCTGTTCCGGCAGCACTGCAAGACCAAGGAGTCGAAGGCCAGCAGCCAGTTCTCCATGCAGAAGCAGGCACGTCTCATCGACGCCCTCAAGCTGCCACGCCTGCGCCTCAGACTAATCTACGTGCTGGTTGTCTTGTGAGTAAATTAAGTTCTTAAGTACGTGAGAATATGTTCTAAACCAGTGGTGCACGAGGAGCAGCGCGGGTAGTCCATGGGGTACAAATTCGTTCTGCCGCCGCTCTGCCGCCACACTGCCAACGCACACAGTACATGTTTCTATAAGCAAATCACACACACAAATCGAACTCTAACCTGTCATTGAATCATCTGCATTCTACCGACGATCTCTATTCTAAAAATGTTCACTAATGGATGATACTTTATTATAACTTCAACTGTATTAAAAACTTTAAATTTAGTTATTTTACCTTCTCGAAATATGAGTTTTCAGAAATGACGTCCCAAACCTTCTCTCCATTTCCCATAATTAAATAATCCCTTGGAGTTTCCACTTTTATAGTTCGATTTGTAATATTAGTGATATAACCCCTTAAAAAGAAGGCTTATTTATAACATGTTTATCTGCTTTCCAGCTCGATAGTGACGCTCTGCTACAATACGATGTCTCGCAATGTGGAAGGCCTGACCATATCGCCATTTGTGATGTTCACTCTTTTCGCCCTGACTTTGCCACCTTCGGGCATCTTCCAGACCCATGTCCAGAAGAACTTCGGACGCAAGTTTACCTCGGTGACCAGTATGACAGCCACTGGAGTGATGACAGCGGCCACAGGGATATTGCTAACCTTCTGGACACAACCGAATGAGACGGTGATGGTGTGCCTCCTGCTGGTGTCCCGATTCGGGATCTCTGTGATCACGGGGTCCACCATGCAGATATCCGCCGAGCTTATGCCCACCTGCGTGCGATCCAGTGGCCTGGCGGTGATCCACGTCACGGGAGCAGCCTTCTCCTTCCTCTCGCCCTACATACTCCACCTGGACACCTATTTTCGAGCAGCATCCTCCATTATTCTCTGTATGCTCCTCCTGCTGTGTGCCTGGATTTGCCTGCTCCTGCCGGAGACGAGAAACAAAAAGCTGCCCATGTCCCTGGCGGAGGGCGAGGAGTTCGGCAAGGGTGAGCGGATGTTCGACTTTCTGAGGAACCTAGAAAAGGAAGATCATCAGGATCTCAGCGCTGGCACCAATGAGAAACTTATGGCGGAATAAATGTACTTACTAAGTAGGTGTTGCCTTTGGAGCTTATCAGATATGCTACGTTTTGAAGTACAGCTCCGAACTATGTTTTTGAAAAATGCATTTACTTACATTTGTTAAAATCTTTTTTAAGTAAAGTTTTGAGCTGAACATGCCTGTAAAAGCTTAAAATATTATTAAGAATTTATTATTTTTGTTAGCACTTACTTTAAAAATCTTAAAACTAATGGTTAGAAAAAACTTAAGACTTAAATATGTGCACTGAACAGTTAAGATCTTCTCTATCTAAAGGGCTCTATGAGCCTATATAATAAAAGAAAAACTGTAGACTGTTTATAACAAAATGATGGGCCTAAAGAAGTGGAATGTATAAAGTACAAGATAATAATACTTATAGCTGACAATAAGAATGGCAAGAAAGACTGTGGTTATAACTATTAATGTTGAAGGTTTTGATAAGAAAGATTCCAGGCATAATTTTATGTGCTATGTTATAAATCTATAAAAATAATAAAAACAAATAAATATGGAAAACTTGTACTAAGCAACTGTTTTATCTTGATTGTGCCATAAATTTCCAAATCTGATTTATATCCCATTATGTACGTAGACAAAATCATACTCTCTACATTAGCAAATCCCCTAGAGAGTATTTGAATGTTCATGCTAGCGAATATGGGCTGTCATTCCTACTATTAACTAAGCGCACTCTTGACCTTATGTATATTACACTTGAGGATGGGCGGCGCTTTGTTGTTTTGGTTTTATTAAGAGTCCATTCAACTTATTGTTTGATTCACATTTCAGAGGTCACGCCGCGCGTTTATCTATTCCAGGGAAGGCTTTCCTCCCCGTGAGACGCCGGCGTTTGTTTAGATTAGAGTGAATGAGTGAATTCACTTAAATAATAAAGCGTCCGCGTTTGAGCAACCCGCCTGGCCAGCCATATAGACGATAAGGCAGCCGCCCCAAAACAATCTTATCGGGGATGTACGGAGACTCGACGTGCGAATCCGGCCACCTTGCACTCTTTTTAGCCTCGGATAGAATCGGAACGGTCTCGGTTCGGATCGGTTGGGTTTAGTCTTAATAGAATCTCAACGAGAGCACGTCATGGATTTCGACCAGATCTTGGAGAAGTGCGGCAGTGCGGGTCGCTATCAGTATCTAATGATACTGCTGCTCGGCTACATAGCGTTCACGACCACCGTGCACTACTACTCGCAGAACATAATTGGGTTTGTGCCCCAGCACTGGTGTCATCATGAGGCTCTGGCGAATCGTAGTTTCGAGGAGATTGCCGCTATATATGCCCCATTTGGCAAGGATGCCTCCTGCACCCGGCTGGATAAGATCGAGGGGGACCAGGTCACGGTGAGTAATGAGACCTGCCAGCGTTGGATATACAACTATGACTTTGGATTCAGGAGCATGAATGCGGAGGTGAGTTAAATATGATGTGGAAAATTCCTGGTATGCTAAAGCACCTCCCTCATTTCCCAGCTGAACTGGGTGTGTAATGATGCCTATAAAGCGAGGATCGGTCAATCACTGTTCTTCCTGGGCTCCCTGATGGGCACCTTCACCTTCGGCATGTTGGGCGACAAGATCGGCCGGGTCAGAGCCGTCATCCTGGCCAATCAGTGTGGATTTGTCGGCGACTTTCTCACCACATACGCCTCAAACTTGGTGCAGTTCGCCATTTTTCGGTGCATTTCTGGGCTCGCCGCCACGGCAAATTACTATCTCATGTTTATTCTGGGTAAGCACTGCGATATCTGTGGCACTCTGGCAAGAACGGGTGTAGATCTGGGGAAAGCTTTGACATACATATGTACAGTTTAGAGTCAACAACAGTGTCTACTCTTAGTAATTGCCAAGACTTCCCATGTTACGCATCTGTTTAGATTAACCAGATGACATTGGGTTATACATGCCCACTTTTGAGTGCCGGGACCATATGATAACAGGCATTACCTCTTTGTGAACTCATCTGTTGGTTCAACCAACTGAGTTAACCTGAAGTAATGACCGCTTTTTATATATACCGTATTTCCTTAAGATTCCTAAATAATATTTTTTTTATTTATTTATTAACATACATTTTAATTGCCATTTTAAATGCTTATTTTAGTTCTGGAATACCTGGCGCCCAAACTGAGGAACATGGCCATAAGTGGAACGCTGGGCATATGCTTCTGCCTGGGAGCTCTGGTGGCTCCCTGGCTTTCTGTTCTGGCCGGCAACTGGCGGATTTACCTGACCTGCTCTGCGCTTCTCCAACTTGTGGTGGCCCTATTTTATTTTGTGGTCCAGGAGAGCGCACAGTGGCTTATTACACGGACAAATGTGGAGGGGGCCATTGCGAGGCTGAAGCATATCGCCCACTTCAATGGAAAGGAGGTGAAGGCAGCCGACTTTGAGGCCTTCAGGCGGAGCTGCATTGTTAAGAGGAAGCTCTCGAACCAACCGGAACAAACGGCCGGAATTATCGATCTACTGCGGACCCCAAATCTACGAAGGACTTCATTGCTGATGCTAATTACTTTGTAAGTGTGACAGTCGAAAAATGCATGGCAAAATAGTTGTTGGTAAATAGCAGTTGGTAAAATATCAGATATGTTAAAATTTTTCATTTTGAAAGTGCTTTAGGTTTAAAAATGTCGCCACTAGCAAATTTCTAAAGTTCAAAGCGGATGTAATTAAAATTCGACTAATCATTTTATTAGCTAATTCAATTAGCTTCTTAAATGTTTAATTTTGTATAGATTAAGTGGCTGATACAGATAGTCCTTAAAGAGTATTTCTGAGTTATTTTACTTATATAATATTTGGTTTCTCTTCCTTTCATACGCAGCATGCTGACTTCACTGAGCTTTAATACCATCTCTCGAAATGTGGAGGGCCTCGGCCTTTCGCCCTTTGTGGTCTTCTCCCTGTTCGCCGTGGTCGTCCCGCCATCTGGATTCATTCAGGGACTCCTGCAGAGTCGAGTGGGCCGCAAGGCCACGGCCTTTTTGGCCATGCTCTGCACCGGATTGCTGTCCTGCGCCCTGGGCGTGGCCCTCTCCACAGAGGGCGCCCAGAGCAATGTGACCTTACTGTTGGCCTTCGCCCTGCCCATGAGGCTGGGTATCTCCATGTGCTACACGGTCACCTCGCAGTTCGCCTCCGAGCTACTGCCCACCTGTGTGCGTTCGCGGGGAATTGCTGCAGTGCACCTGGCTGCTGCGGGGGCGTCCTTTGTGTCACCCTACCTCATTCATCTGGGCACTAAGCTGGCGGCAGCTCCGTCCCTCATCTTGGCCCTGCTCCTGCTTTCTGCGGCCTTTTGCACGCTCCTGCTGCCGGAAACAAACAACAGGTCAGAAATCTGTACTTCTTGAACAGATTTAAAATAAGTTTAAAGAGTCTATGGGTCTTGAAAATATTATAATAATATTATAACCAATGAAATGAATGAATTCACTTTTAAATTTCATTTTTAGGTGTCTTAAAGTATGCAACAAAATATTTTTAACTCAGTAACTCATTCAGAAAGACGTCTATACTTTATTCACTGTATACTTTTAGACACCTAAATTTAGACCATTCTTGAAAGTGATATAAAATTTGCATTTTAATTTGAAATTTAAATTCAAAAGGTTTTACTAAAACTAATATACCTTTCTATTATCGTCAGACAACTTCCCATCACATTGGCGGATGGCGAGGCCTTTGGCCAGGGGGAATCCATGCTGTCCTTCGATTGTTGGCGCCGGCACGATGACGATGTGTCCAAGGAAGCCGTCGAGGAAGTCAAGCTGCATCAACTCAACGGTCAGCAAACGGAAGCGGAAGTGTAGATAAAACCCAATCAAAGCATTTCCCCACAGACCTCTATACCAAAGAGCCCAAAGGCTCTTAGGCAAAAAAAAAACTAGACACGGTTGTTGCGAAAGTTGTCAATAGATGTGAAGTTTGCTTTATTTTATTGATTCACTGCTGTTCACAATTTATAACACAATTTTAACTTAGCAACTTGTATTGAGCCAATTTCTTGAGTTCATCAGCTTTTTGGGAATCGTGTGTCGTCTGTATTGTTTGCTTTTGTATTAAGTACTTACTTGTAAGTAAAAGGGTCATAAGTATCTTGTATCTTGTAAATGGTTATGTAAACTCTTGTAATTATGTAACGCTTAAATGCCATAAACATAACGGCTACAATTTGATCGCTTCATCCTGCCATTCAATTGCCATAGAAAGTCTTACAAACTCTAGCGTACAATTGCTCGGAATCTCAACTGGGACTTCCGTTGACCATTGCGAAACTGACCAAAGGTCGGTTCTCTTAAATCTAAGTGTAAAGTCTAGCGCAGACATGGCGAGAAGTGATTTAGGGCCCCCGTCGCTGGTTGCCAGATGATAACATTTGAAACTCGAAAGACTCTCGACCAACTTAATCAGTTATTCAGCGAAGGGTCTAACTTAAGAAGTAGTTCAATGTAAAATTATATAAAAGGGATCAAAAGATTGTTCTCAGGGCAGTACAGGGGATACACAATCAGTGTGTCAGCTGTGAAACAACTTAGATTAATGCTTATAGGAAGGCAACCGCAGCGTTTTTCAGATCATCATCTAGTACTATGTATATTTGTGTAACTTATGTGTGTACTCGCTAAAAAAGTTTTCTACATTAACGCAACATGTGTACTTTTGGGGGAGGGGGCATGGCTCTTGGGCCTATATGCCCAAATGCCTAATCAAAAATATTATCCTTGGGGCTCTATATTCTATGAGCAATTCTGGCGAATGCTAACAAATACAATGGGTACCTAAATATTTCTGATATCAATATCTGTAACATTAATCTGTGTAATTGCCTGGCATCCAAGGGGACACCTAGGAAACGTCAAAAACGTTCTATAGAAATCACCTATCGATAGGGGTTCTCAATCTGTGAGAACTGGGCCTAATAACAAATATTCTCGTCGAAACGCTTAATTCTACGGAATGCGAACGGAGTGCCCACCGCTTGTAAAGGGGTTATAAGTAATGTATCTCAGTAGATGTAAGTGTATAAAGTAGGTAGGTGTGAAGTCTGTATCGCATCCATAAACATGTATAATCAACACTAGTTCACAATAGTTCAGTTGAATCCGAAATGCACGTACACAGTAAAAAGGTAAAAAGATCTCTCATAGTTCTCTCGCGACCTGAGACTGAGTACGGATGGTACTCGAGTATCCTATATACGACTATATAGCACCATCTCAGTGAGTAAGTGGATAAGTAAAGACCGAGTGGCGATTGTTAAAACACAACCCCAACCACCCCTCCTGCGATCCTAAGGTAAGTGATATACTTGATTTAGGTGGTAAGTACATAGTAAGTAGTAGAAAAATATACATGTAGTAAACATTGAAACTTTGGAGACTTTAGAGGGAATAAACTATGGCTACGGGTGTGTATATATATATATATATAAGTATATTAGGTGTGGGTGCGATTGGGCTCCCAACAAAATTTATGGCTAGATTAGAGAGCCAACCAACAGCAAACGCTTCAACCTTAGATTATGAACTATTTGTGGGTCGAACTAGTATCTGTGTGTATATTGTGGTTTCCTACTTGCGCTTTTTATGCTACTAAATACCAATTACTTTTGCAATATTTGCTGCTTATTGTTTGACATTTATCATATGTTGATTTAGAGAAAGTATTCTATGACCACATCCAACTCTGGCTTAATATTCATCAATATCAACATAGTAATCAACTTCGTTTGTAGTGAGCCATTCTACCAAAGTTTGTAAATGTATGTACTATATCATGATCATCACCGGATTTCAGGCGAGTGCAATATCTGTGTGTGTTTCGAAAACATCGAGTATAAAAGACAAGCGGTATTTAGGCAACGAGTGATTCAGCAATTTTCTTTTATAAAAAACATCTTCTATAAATTTTTGTCAAGTATCATTCAACGTTAAATATTACTTTGTATTATCGGTATCTACCACTTACACCAAAAGCATTCATAAGACTCGTTTTTGTATTCTTAAAAGTGATTTCTCTGAAACAATTCATCTTATAGAGCTGCCCTACGACCTAAGGGCTATCCATACATATGCCTATGTATATAAAGTTCACAGTAATCAGATTTTGGAGGGAGGTGACATCTTTGGCTGCTATGGGAATTGATTGATTCATTGATTGCTGTGGTGGGTCTCTACCCTTACAGGTGGTAAGTGGCATGAAGCTTAGCTGGATTTGCACAATGTTCACGATATGTATGATGTCAGAATAGAGATATATGCAGTTTGCTTAGAGTCTAGGGAACAAAAGAGCGGAAAATAAACCAAAAATGTTGAATTTACAAAAATGTTATTTGTATTTTTCGGATATTATGGGTAGTTATACATAGTAAGCTTATGCCTCGATTTAACTAGGTTTTAACTTTACGTTTATATGTAGGTTTATCGTAGTTTAGCGCATATAGTATGCCAATTGCGAATGCCTCTCAGAGGGGAGAGGGGGAAAAAAAACACACACATACAAATTGTCTTAATATCTAGGCAGCCCAACCTTGGGGCCTCATCGTTTGTTTTGCTTTACATTTTTGTTTTTAGTTTTTATCTGCATCGAATAGCTGAGAATTGCGCTTACAATTAGTGCCATAAACTTGATAAGGTTTGTTTTTTTTTTTGCTTAGTTTCTCATGTCTGCCTTGATTACTTTGTTTTTTATTTTTTCGTATCTGCAGTACTTGCAGCGTCATCGCCATATTCGAGTATTCAGAAATCATCATTCCACACTCTTAACACTAACTTGTGAATGTTACAATCGTTCCTTTTCTTATACCGCTAGTAATGCTTCTCAGAGTCGACGTGATCGTTAATTGATAATTATCGCATAATTAATACAATACAATACAATACAATGCAGTGGGCCCTTTGGCCATTCTAACTGCGATTTTGTGGTTTGTCTCGGTTCTAAACAATAAGTTACTATATGTTGGCCTATGGCAAATTGGCTCGAATGCCATCCAAACTGGAGCGGAGCACCAAGCTGCCCTCCACCCAGAAGTTGGGCCGATCCAGCATGTTCTGCCACAGGGAGAGCTCCTTGCCAGTGGCATCCATCCATTCCACCTGTCTTCCATAACTGCGACCTGTTAGAACTAGGATGTTAGTAAGGTTTCAAATGGGAATAGGTAGCCTGAACTTACCCGTTCCCAAAGAGAATCGTATGCCGCCAACAAACTCATTGCTGGCCAGACGATCATGATCCCAGACGGTGAGCTCCAGGGCGCGTTCAGACAATTCCTCCAGGGAAACATCCTCATAAACGAAAGTATAATTCCAGCTGGGATGCAAAGTGCGCTTCACAACCGGTGTCTTTTGCTTGGAGCTACGCGTGCGATCAGGCAATAAATAACTGGAAATTAAATAATAAATTTAGATAAATATATAGTTTTTGTAATAACAGTTTAGAACCCACCTCTTGCAGAAGGCATCGCAGGTTCCATTTGCCTTGATGGGACTCAGGTGCTTGGCCTCCTTGACCAGCACATGCAGCTGGCCGCCCTTGGAAGTCCGGTCCGATTTGGAGGTCACCGACTTGATGCTGCCTCCAAACTTGCGTAGATTTGAAGAGCTACCTGTGATGGAGGAGCCGCGCGAGAAGAACGAGGATTTGATGTTCTCCGGGGGAATGTATTTCAGGCCCACCACAATATCACCCCTATAGGTGGCCACTTCGTCGAAGGGTTCGCTCTGAAAGATCATGGAAATTATTATAAAGCCTCAGTCTAAAAAGGGATTTACAAACTTACGCGTTCTTGGAGTAGATACCACTGCGACTGGGGATTGTCAAAGAGGCGACCCTGCAAATTGACACTGACCTCGCCCAGGAAGTCGTTCCGTCCAAACATATCCGAGTGCCAGACGGTGAGCCACAGAGTTCTCGACTCCAGACTGGAAATGGGTGTGTGGAAGCGCATCGTCTCGTCGAAGATGGGATTCAGTGTGTGCTTCTTGACTTTGGTTTTGCGCTTGCCGGCCTTCGATTTGTCGGGCAGAAGATATACCTAATCGGAAGTAATACCAGTAATTAGTTGGTCTGTCATTAACAAATAGGAGTAAGAGAACCCACCTTCACATAGGGATCGCTGCGGTTGCGTTTGGCATCCACGGCAGCCAGGTCTTTGCAGCGCACCACATGGACTTCCAAAGCACTCAACTTGTAGTTGTACTGCATGGCGAACTCCACTTGACCCTTGACCACCACGGTGCCATAGCGACCCTCACCGGCTCCCGAATAAACACTGGCCATGGATTCCGAACGCACCTATGATAAGAAAATAGTTGAGTTAGTTAGTTTTTTATGGGATCTTCTCCAGCTTTTAGGTACTTACCCCCAGCGAGCTGAGACTGCTGCGGTTCTGGTGCATGGCCACCAGCCGATCGATGTCCTCATCCGACTGGGTGGGCCACGTTTCGCTGGAGGCACGCGACTGAATGGGACTGCCGGTGCCATCTGTCTGCCTTTGGCCAATCACCGGCGATCGAGTTAGTTCCTCGGCGGCCACTTTAGCCTCCTCTGCAAAGAGAAAAGAAAATGTATCATCAATTAGCACTCGAGTTTTCCACAATTAAGACTAATGATCTATGCGAGCTGATGATTAACGATCGCAATCGATAGAAAATGTTTCTCAGTATTTTTAGCTGATGTCTCCCCTTTACACTTGTCTGCCGACAGTACTATATATTTATATAACTCAAATATATTTCTTAGACGGTCAACATAAACGGTTCTAGACAATTATTATAAGGTTAAGATAGGAATGCAATAAGGTCATAATGTGCACAATTTAAAAGGTCACAGCGAGGCTAAGTTAAGTGAAATTGAGATGTTTCATGTCTTCTTGTTTTAGGTTCACAGTTAACTCAATAAGTATTCGACCTGAACTTGCAAAATGTTATGTCAAAGGCGATTTTAGATTTTGTAACAATATTTTCATTAATTAATAAGCAGTAAAAACTTTTGGAATTTATAGAGAAAATCGCAATTCACTCAGAATTTATAAGATTCAAGGCAATTACTTTATTTGAGAGTAGTATACTTTTATAAGAATTACATTTTGATGTGGGCTTTACTGAGTACATTAATTATAATTGTAACACAGTTCAAAGAAGATCAATTCTATTCCATATTTGAAAGTGCTTGTTCATGGTAGGTTAAAAGAAACCATTTCAAGTGCAATAGGAGTGGAGATCTGTGGAGGAGAGCAGCTTGGGGCGTCGGTGCAAGGAGCATGCAGTTGGTGGCAGGCAGACGAAGCCCACCTACCTACCTTGCACCGCCACCCGATCCTGCTCTGGATGCTCCTCCTCCTCGCCTTCCACGAAGGTCACATGCAGGGGAGTGCGACGGTGCAGGATTAGCGATGTCCTGCCCCCAGGAGCAGCTGCCGGCAGGTCCTCTTCGAGGGTCTCCAGAAACCGATCCGAGTTGGACCTCAAACTGTCGTCCCAGGTCCAAGCTCTTCTGTTAACCACAGATGGGGATCGCATTTGCGGGTGCACTAGCTTCGGTTGCTCCTGGGGAAGGGGATTGGGGTTGGGGGTCTCTTCGACTAGATTCTCACTTTGCCCATTGGCCACCACCTCGCGTTGTTTCATTTCGAGTATATAAGAAGCCACCTTGGCATCGATATCATCATCCTCCTCCTCGGAATCATAGTCGTATCTATTGGTTCTTCTTTTGCAGCAATAGCAGAAAAAGAGGCTTTTTCTTGGGTTGCCACCCGAACTGCTCCAATAATCCTGATAGTTCCTTGGGCGACGCCTCTTTCTCCACCAACATTGGCCAAAAAGTCGTCGCCATTTGGATTTCCTCTGCAGTTTCTTGTCTCCCTTCTCAAATCTCTTTTTTCTCATGCGATTCAGAGCCGCATATTGAATTTTTCCAGCCGAACTGGAGGGCAGTGAGGAGGAGCCAGCCGGCTGGGACTTGACTCTGCCATAGTTGTGCACTCGAGCCAGTGGAGCAGGTGCAGCCGAAGCTGGCGGGGATTTCTTGGAGCCGGTGGTGGAGGAGGAGGCAAAGGCATTATAGCTGGCGGCTTCTTTTGGCGCCGCGTTTGCCGTTCGCCGTGGGCCAATTAAACGAGTCACTTGCTTCATTTTCTCGATTTCTCATTTCACAATTGCGCGTTTTGGTGGCAAGATTAATTGGTGACCGCTTTTTTTGGTGTCATCCGCAGTCGACTGCAAATGTTTAATATCACTTTTGGCTCTGCCGTTTCGCCAACCAGTTGACAGTTGTCATCTGATGGGTTTCTCAATTGCCTACACTGCGCAACACTTTGAGTCAATTAGAAAGGTATAAGCTTTTGGGGTTTATATTGGAGGCATTGGTGTAAGCTAACATTTAATTATTTTGTGAGAATAAATTGGCAAAAAGCGCTATAATGCTAAGCTAAGGTATGATCAGAAGCATTTTTAAGGCAAGAATTTTTATTTTAATTTTACTGTCTAAATCTTATCTTCGGTAAATGCTTTTATCTTTTATTTTCAAGAATTCAAACACTGATATTTTATTTCCGATGAAAAAGTGGAAAGCAGTCCGATAAAGTTATTCACTTGCTATCTCTGAGATATGTCTAACAATAGTAGCTTTATAGATGTGTGTTATTTTTTTCCAAGAAAAGTTGTTATTAGAAGTGATAGAAAAATGCATAAAATAATAATGGAAAGTTTTGTCAAGTTTATTATTTATTATCATTTGCCACAATTCCACGACTCAATCAAGATAGATACCAAATGTTTGCCTGCTTTATTGGTTCTGGTATTTCACTTCCACCTATTATCTCCAAGATATATTACAACAGAAACGGCTGATTGTGAATTATTTTTGAGCAATGTGACATAGATTGGAGGCCCTTTGATAAGATCCCTGGCGACACGCAATCTTTGGTTATTCGCACACGTAATTGGAGCACTTGATCGCCGCTTAAGGGCCGCTTATCTTAGATAGAGGTGCCCAGCCATAAAAAACATTTGCATGGCCCACCGTCAGCAGTCAATAAAATTAAATTAAGTCGAAATAGCGGCCCTGAACTTGCCACAGCCTTCGGTTTTTGATGACCAAAGCGAAGGTGTGAAATCGAAGGGGATGGCCTGCTCGGCAGTAAACCCATAAAAGTGGGTCAGATTACACCCAGAGCTTTGAGCGATCCAAGTATGCAGTTAAACACAGAGAGAATATCCATTAAAATGGCTTAAATGTTTGCCCTCTGTGTTGGAAATTTGAATTTCTTTTATGCAGTCACGATTTGTTGACAAATATCTCATTTCGTTTTCGCTTTTTAATGGCACTTCTATAATTTCCGCTTTGTTAGCACAGGGTCCAATAAACGTGAGCGGGAATGCCAAACCCCAAACAAAACATCCAGCTACTACCAAAAAACCAAAGCGAAAACCCGGCAAACTAAAAGTCAAAGTGAGCGAAACACTTCACTTTCACTGCGAAGCGATCGGATCGCTGGAGTTAAGATCGGAATGCGCGGGGCCTTATAGAGCACATCGTTGCGGCGGAGCTCCAGTCCCGTTACGCGGTTCGAGGCAACTGATCCGGAGACCGGAGTCAGTGCCAGAACCCCAGAACAGAACATGATGGTCAGGGCGAGAGCAAATCTAAGTTTTATTCAATTATTCAAATATTGAACTGTGGGTCGCGAGGGGCGCCTAGCCAATGAAATTGCAATTAACAAGAGCAAGGGAAAAACAATCTCCAAGAGAGGGTTGCTCTTGGAGAATTGGTGAAGACGAATTTTGGTCGAAAAAATAGTTTTACAAAAACGAAATGGAATTACTTGTACTCCATTTATTTATGAAATATAATGATACAAAGCTGTGCCTTGTTTCTTAGTTTTTAGTGGATTGCTTTATTTTTATGGATAAATAAACTACTTTGACAAAAATGTTTGTCACTATATAATTTTTTAACTTTTGTTGAAATATTTTCGTAAGATGGTAGACATGTACTGATAATAAATAGGTATTTAAAAACAAGTTTTTAAGTCTTCATGAAATATAGAAATAGACTTCTTTAACTAACCTTTTAAAAAACTATGTCTTCCTGATCACATAAATAACAAACTTTTGTTTGTACTTTCATAAAATGATAAATTCATACTGACGATAGATTAGCACTACAAAAAAATCTTTTAAGTTTTCCTAAAACTATGTTTTTCTGATCATGTAAATGATTAACATTTGTGGGATTGCTTTCTTAAGACAGAAAAGTGCTACTGATGATAGATAAGTGGCTGTATATATAGGTTTAACATGATGGGCTACTTCAGAGACTTGAGAACTGTATGTTTAAGATGTATCTTATGGTAAATTCCAGCTAAACTCTTGCCCCAAGAACCACAGATCTCTCCTCGCCAACCCATCGAGATTTGCAGTTGTAGAGAGTGAAAAGTATATAAAGACATTCCGTCTCGCATTTCTGGTTATTCTGTCTCGGCTGTCGCGGGCAGAAAGGTTAATTTAATTAGGGGCCAAAACCAAACTCAGATCTTTGGTAGCCGGGTAATGGGTGTCGCTTACAGGGTGATCTTCCGCTTAAAGACCGACTGCCAGTCGAAGCTTCCGTCATGCGGCTGCGATAATTGCAAGTCGGTTCGATTTGCATAATTGTGGAAATCACTTGCAGTGCAATATTATTGTTGCATGCAGCGGCCCCCGCTGGCAACTTGGGTTTTGTTTTGGTGCAAAACACTTAAACGGCTGCCGGATGGGCACGGACATCGTGGAAAATGGACGTGGACGTGGAGCATGGAGCTCGGAGCACGGACCACTTCCGCACTCCGGCGGTGCAGCGATGCGATGCACGAAACTAGATGGGGAAAATGTACAATTCCCCAGGCAATGTCAACTCTTTTGTGGGCTGGAAAACATTAATTGTTGTATGCAAAATGAAATAAATGAAATAAATACAGGAAATAAGCTGGCAAAGCTCTTTATCAACGTCAAGAGCTTAAATAACGAATGGGCGTAAAAACGTACAGAAGTTCAATACTTTGAAAAGAGTTTTGGGAGCAGCGGGGGCACCCATTTAATTGTGTTTTGGCCAAGACAAACGAGTTGGTTGAACTGGAAATAGAAACTGTGTAAACACAACTGTTTTAGAGATGGCAACGTGAAAAAGTTGACAGGCAACCTTGGTGGTCCATTGACCAAAATTCAATTCGAATCATGATGAGTTCATCTACGAGTATTTCTTTAAACATTTTCTGTGTTTAAAAGCTTTATGCTTGAGCAATGAAAGATTTAGTAAAATTTAATTCGAATTTTCCATGGTTTATCTGGGGGCCTATGAAAGCGTAATGGCTTATCGGTTTAATGTGCCGGAACGCTATAAAGTAACTGAATTATCAAAAGAAAATATAAAAGGCATTACGCCGAAATGCATTTTAATACGATTTCTCTTTTTATGATTAATATTTTTTATCGATAAAAGAAAATGAATGATTACATTTCCATTTTTGATTAGTTCCTATTAACTGTGCTCGAGATTTCTTTTAATAATTGTTATAGATACTATCGTTCGTATTTTAACAGCCTAAAAATATTACGAAATATTTGAATATAATATACATACATATGTGGTTTCCATATTTATTTCATATGTTACAATGCATCTGGAATATTTTCTTCGTCTATAAATATTTTTGAAATGCTATCTATATTTTTGATGTACTTCATTTTTAACCACACTAAGGAGTGCCCTTTTTTTTAGATTGGTTACCAGTTTTAGCCTATTCCAACCACCCCTCATTACCATCCCACATCTCTAGGTGACACAGCAAAGTTCAAAGCCCGCCTGCACCCAGGCTTTCGAGTATGGAGTTTGAGTTCCATTGACCAAGCGGTATATAATTGTTGGTCGCAAAAGCGAAAACGGCTTTTGGGCCAACAAAAATAGATGGAGAACAGCCAAAACTACCGCATACGCCCCCGCCAAGCGGAACAGAGCCACATCCACATCCATGTCATATTCCACACATCCAAAACTACACACTTCTACAGCCAGATACATTTGGAGCCACATTAACACACTAACTGAGACAACTGTGCGAAATCGCTTTAGACGCTAACTGGAAACCCAGTCGCAGTTGGCTATGACTGGAGCGCTCAATATGGATACAGTTAATTGACCTTGATTGAGTTTATTTCGGGGGAAGCAGCTGTCTGCGGAACCGAATGTCTCCATCTGAATTGGTGTGAGTGTGTATCTATGAGTGGGCTTCCCAGCAACATCAACATCATCATTACCTTGGTAGGCTGAGTTGGGGGGAAGTGGCACATTCCCGGGATTTCTGCCCCAGCCTAATCAGCATAAAATAGTTCAGGGTGCGGCGCCTCCTATCTGCCAACTTTGGATACCCATTAGGGGGTACTTATGCAGAATTCATTCTGGTAAGTGGGTGTTTCAACAGGTTATGCTTTTCGAATATGGAAAATGTAAATATAAGAATTTGCGATATAGTTTATTGAAAACGAGGTGTTCTTCTTCTTTTAAGGATTGTAATTTCTTGATCTATGGCAATATCAATAGACACCTATAAAATGAAATCTAAATCTACTTCGCAGATATGCATTTTCCTATCAAAAGTTGATTTCAAATTATGTTTCTTCTGCATTACAAACCACTTTTCAACTATATATTTGTGTAAAGTTTATTTCGCCGTGTAGACCTCGCCTTGAGCCATCTGTCTCCCACTCGTCTAAGGATCAGATTCGCCAGGGCTTTTTTGTCGTCGAGTGCTTAACTCCTGCCACTTGGCGTGAGGAATTTTTCATTAGGAAGGAAGCAATTTCATGGCCAGTTATTTGAGCCTGCCGGCTGACGCCAATGTGCGTGTCCCGGGAACTGGGAACGCACCACCCATTCCATCTGATACCAACCCAAGGTGTGGCCACCATCCCCTAGCCAGTATGCAAAAGGTAAACAAAAGGGAAAACTCACCCGCTGACATGTTGAGACGTTTGCGCGCATCGCGTTTGGAGTACAGGAACTGGAAGCCCGCGCCCAGTTTCTTGGAGCCCGTGGAACCACTATTGGCCCCCACTCCACTGCCAGAAGCTCCTCCCGCTCCACTGACAGCAGCCGCTCGAGCCGCCAATCCTGGCGAGCGGTATCTCGCACTCTTGGCACTGCCAGTGGCCGAAACGGTGGACAAGTTGGAGGGTGTGTGATTCAAAGCGCTCTGTGACTTTGTCTTGGGCGTGCTGGTGATGGGTGCACCACCCACTCCGGTGGTGGGCAGCCTGGGCAGCGAGTTCGTGCTGGCCACCACCTGGCCGGAGTTGAGACTCCGCGGCAAAGTGGATCTGGCACCGCCAAACTGATTTGAGGCAGCCTCATCGCTGGAATCCGTCTCGTAGATGGCATCCGGCACACTGGAACGCCGCACATCCTTGGTGGAATCGCCACCCAGTGAGGAGCCCGCCGAGGAGAGCCACGGCTTGGCCGGCGACGCCTCCAACTGATGGTGGTGGGCATCACCGCCGCCGATGCTGCCGCAGGAGCGGACGCGGTCCAACTGCTCGCGGCTGAGGCTCACCTGGTGCTGGCTGAAGAGGAGGTCGCCTGCCGATCGGCGCTTTGCCACAGCCAAAGCGGACGCAGACGACGAGTTATCCCTGTCCAGTTGGCTCAGCTGGCTGAGCCTCGTTCTGCTGTCGCCATTAGCCAGTAATGCCGACTCAAAACTGCCGCGCCACGAGAACCGCTCGTAGTCACTGGCCACTCCGCACTCCTCGCTGGCGGTTTCCGAGTGTCCGGGTATGCCGGTGGATCCTCCTCCAGATCCTGTTCCTCCCACTCCCGTTGCTCCACTAATCCCTGGATGATGCACGGTAGCTTGGTGCAGGTGCATGTGCGAATGGGGTGTGCTTCCATCCAGCAGAAGATCATGGGATCTGCTGCGCAGCTTGAGCTGCTTGATGGGCATGGCCCTCAGCTGCTCCTCCACTTCGTCCTCATCCTCCGTCGTGGTGGCCGAGATCTTGGCCTGCAGTCTTCGATGGTGCCGCTGTCCCTGCGGCGATGGTGTGGGCGTCTCGTTGCCGCTGCTTACCTCGTGCATCAGGGCCACCAGCCGGGTGCCGATGTGCTGCATCACCTTGGCAAACAGTTGCGGGGATCTCTCCGTTGAGGGCTCCGCCTCCTCCTCCACCTCCACCTCCTGGGCAGCTTCTATTTCGGGTTCTCCACCCGCGGCCACCTTGCTAAAGGAAGCCACCAGCTTCTGGTACACCAAGGCCTCCATGGGCACACTTTGGCTCTCGTCCAGGAGGCCACCATCTCCGCGATCGCCCTCCTCGTCGATCTCAAATTTGTTGATAATCTGCTGACAGCTGGCCGAGATCTGGGCCTTCAGTTGACCCTTTCTTTCGCCACCCTCCAGATCAGAGCTCGTGTAGTCCGAGGAGTCGTAGGAATCGGACCACGTGTCCTCGCTGCTCAGGTACTCCACTATTTCGCGCACCTGCTCATCATTTATGCCCGGCACTGTCTTCATCAGTCGGGTCAGCTCGTTCTCGAAGTAGGCCAATTGAGCTGGCCGGGATTTGGCCAATCTGCGCTGGGAACTGGGCGTGGTGCTTTGGACCTGACCCTGATTGGGAGTGGTGGGCTTACTCTGTTGTGCATTGGCAGTGGCCACAATCAAAGTCTTGAAGAACTGCCTCATCTTGCTCATCATGAGGTTGGTCTCCTCATCGGAACTCCAGTTGTTGAAGCTATCTTTTCTTACCAGGTTGGGCAGGGTTAGGTTCCTTAATTGGCTGGTTAGAGGAGTGGAAGCCGCAGCAGCTGCCGAAGTGCTGGGAAGATCCATCTTGGCCAGACTGATCTGGCTGTGAGCCGGTTCCCGATCCTCGCTGATCTGCTCCAGAGCAGGCGTTGGACTCTTAGGTGGCTCACAATCCGGAGCCGCCTTCAGCAGATCATCGTTGCTGCCCACGAAGCCACTATCCCGGCTGTGGTGGTGTTGTTGTTGTTGCTTCTTGGCCTGGGATTGCATCTGCACCTGGTTACCACCACCACCGCCACCCGGAGTGGGTGTCCGACACTCAGAGGGCTCCAGATCGTGCAGCTTCTTCTCGTCCAGGGAGTCGTGGCGCTTGCGCAGCTGCTTCTTTCGCTTTATGGTGTCCGAGGAGGAGCCATCCGAGGCTCCGGCATTGGCCAGATGGATCACAGTATCGTCACAGCCCGCCTCCGATTCGGATGTGTCCTCCACAGTCGCGGCGGCTGATCCTCCCGCTGATGTTACAGTGGCATCCAGGGTATCCGTTTCCGGCAGCAGGAGATTGTCCAGGGATGAGTTGTGACTCCTGGGAGTTCCCCTGGCTCTCACCAGTCGTTTCCTTCGCTGGCTGGGACTCGGGTGACCCTCACTATCGCTGCCCACACTGCCTCCACTCTCATCGCTTTCCGCCTGCTTGTCGGAGCTATTAAAGCCCATGAAGCCGGAGAGAAAGTACTTTTCCAACCGGGAAGAGGCCAGATCGGAGGCTCCACTGGTGTCCAGCAGCTGATCCTCGTGCGGCAGGGAGTCCAGACTCTCGGAGCACTCGGAACTCACCTCGGAGGCGGTGTCATCTCCGCGGGTATCGATGGAACTCATCACCCGGCCATCGCCCAGTCCAAAGAAGAAGTACTTCTCCAGTTCGGAGGCACTCAGGCGGTGGTGATGCTGCAGGGTGCGCTGCCTCCTTCGCTCGGCCAGATCCTCATCCTCCATCTCGGCATCTTCGTTGTCCGCCCTCATGGAGGCCACCTCGCTCTCCTCGCAGCTCTCCTCCACTATTGTGTGCAGGGTGAAGTCAATGGCGGATCTGTTGTAGCCCCTCAGCTCCTCCTCCCTGTCCAGATAGCCATGTCGCCTGGCTCCTCCCTCAATCTCGCCATCCGCATCCTCGGAATCCGTCGCCGTGGGCGTGGTGGTGGCATTGCTCAGCTCCTCATCCTCATCTTCACCTCGCTGGCTAAGTTCCTCCACCCAGGAGTCATCATCCGCCAGGCCATCCTCCACACTGATCTCAGGCACAGCGGGCGCATCGTTTAGCGAGTCCACACTGTACGATTCGCGATCACTGCTCACGAGTTCCAAGGCGCGAAATGAGTCACCCGCAAAGTTCTGGCCAAAAGAGTTGCTGCTGGAGGGGCCTTTGTTGCTGGTGTTGCTGTGGTGTATGTTGCTGCTGTTGCTGCTGTTGCTGCTGCTGTTTGCCATTTCGTAATCGCCAGCTGCACTTTCATTGTCTTTGGTGATCATGACCAAACTGCGATACTTGGCGGAAAGTGAATTTTTGGGCGAAGCCAGTTCGCTGGGCAATGTTGCAGGTGTGTCAGGTGTTGCTGCTGCTGCTGATGCTGCTGCTGCTCCAACTGATGATGCTGTTGCACTTGGGGTATTTTGCTGATGGCTACCGAATATCTTGTCGTAGTCACACTCGTTTTCACCACTCACATTTGAATTCACACTCACTACGTCACTCGAACCGCTATTCCACGTCTTTTTTTGTGCTGCGAAAGCGTCATTATTATTATGGCCAAGTTCGCTGTTGTTGTTGTTACTAGTGTTTTCTTTATAGCTATTATCGTTGTTGTTCGTGGTATTGTTGTTGCCGCTTAGGAGCGCCGAGCGTGGAGCAACCGCAACGTTTAACATTTCATTTTCGACTGGCGACTCCAGAGACTCCGGTTTCGCTTCAAACCGATGATATTGCCGCTGCTCGCGAGCGACTTTTGCAGGTAGCAATTCCAGAATGCTCTCTTCTACCTGCTCAGGTGGGCAGCCCAAACTCGCCGGAGTTGCCGAGAGTGAATCCAGCGAGTAGTCACTGTTGTTGTCGTTTATTTTGCATGCTTGACTGCATGTGCCGACCCTCTGTTCGGTGTGCTCGGTTTGCTCAGCTGTTCTGCCACTCTGCTCATCGCTATTTGCCTTTGCCTTTGCCTCTGCTTTTTCGTTTACCTGCTCTGGCCAGCAGGTGAGACCCAGCTCATTAGAGGGGCTTTTCCGAGAAGGGCTGCACTCGTCGGGTTTCCCTGGACTACCTGAGTGGGTGGCAGCCACATGAGTGCCATTTCCACCAGCACTGCTATCACCCTTGGACAGCTGCAGATCCTCATTGATTTCGGCCACTCCCTGGCGCAAACGCTGCAGCTTCATCTCCAGCTGGGAATTCTGCTTGTGCAGCTCCAGCAGTCGGTTGACATCGTTCGAGATGCTGTGCAGCTCATCGCAGGCGGCCAGGGCATCGCTAGATTCCATCACCTGGCTGTGGCATCGCTCTAATTGCTGATCATCCCCCTCGTCTGGCAGCGATCGCATGTGCTGCAGCACCACGCCGGCGGAGGCGTCATCCGTCTGCCCGCCCACCACCACAATGCAGTTGGCCAGCTCATCGCTTGAGTTGGCAACACGGCGTTCACTTTCATCATCATCCTCCTCCTCTTCGTCACTCGATTGGCAATCACGTGCAGCCGGCGCATCCACCTCCTCCTCCGCCTTCTTGGCCTCCTCCTCTAGCGGTTTCACATAGTTCAATACAATCCCACAATCCGTGCGCTCGGTGTCCGTATCATTGTCGGATGAGTCTTCTAAATTGGCCTCGGAGGAGGACAGTGAATCACCCTCGGTGGAGGAACTGCGTCTCACCCGGGCGCCAGGCTGTCGATTCACTATGAACACCTTGTTGAATCTCCTCCTCTTGGGCCGGCGATCGCGCACTGTGCCCGTATCATCCGAGTCACAGGATTCTGAGCTGGAACTGGAGTTGGAGCTGGAGCTACTGGAGCTGGAATCGCTGGTGGTGCTGTGGTGGCGCTGCTCCTCGGGAAGAACCACTGGATCTTGCTGCTCCTCCATCATTTCCGCCACATTGTAGCTCCTCTGGGTGGTCTTACGTGGTTTAGGTTGCTCCTGCTCTCGCTCCGGATCAAGATTCTCCTCCCGATCCCCCTCCTCCTGACTGCTGTTGCTGCTGGCCTCATCTGGACTGCTGGCCGCATAGCTCTCGCTCTGCAGATGGGCAGAAACCGAAACCGAAGGCGATGCCGATGCCTCATCGGACATCTTGATGTGCTCTATAAGTCGATTGGAGGACAAATTCTTGGCAATCTCCGCTGCCGCCGCCAACCGCTGATCTATGTGCTCGGGGTGCTGGGCTCTGGGTCTGGGATTGGTATTGGGATTGGGACAGCCACTTTTAGCCACATTTCCAACAGCATTTTCGACTGCAAGTCCGCCGAAACGAGTTATTACCGCAGGAGCCGCAGCTCTAGTTGCTGTTTGTGTTTGTGTTGCTGTTGTTGTTGCTGCCGCTGCTGCTGCTGCTGTTGGTACTTGATTTTTATGTATATTCGTTTCCACTTCTTCGTGGCTGTTTTTACTGGCCAGGTAGGTTTGTGTTGTTGCCCCTGGCTGGGTTTCGCATAGATTTCGGCTCTGGTATTTGCTGGCCACTCTCAGAGCGCTTCCCTTTGTGGATGTCGCTGGTGTTGCTGTTGATATTGCTGCTGCTGCCGCTGCCGCTGCTGCTGCTGGGCTCTTATCTATACTGGCAACATGTGCCTGAACGGCGGGCACTGGCAATGTGCCGGTTTTATCATAAACATTACACAATCTACCCGTTGTGGGCGTTGCGTTGTTGTTGTTGTTGCTGTTGTTAATCTTGGTGTTGCTGCTGCTCTTGGTGTTGCTGTCGTCGCTCTCGCTGTTGTTGCTGCTGCTGCTGCTGCCGCGACGCGCGTTGCTCGTTTCTGGTTGCTCACCCGTCGGCGAACGCGACGCTACTAAACTTGTTGGCTTTGGCTTGAAAGCATTGCTGGCCATTTGTTGCTGCTGCTGCTGCTGTTGTTGGTATTGCTGTTGCTGTTGCTGCTGTTGTTGCTGCATCGAGTTGGCAGCTCGCTTGGGACTGGCCAGCGTTTCCAGACTCCGTCCCGCAGTGCCATAGCCCGAAGTGCTGGACGAGGAGGAGGAGGATATGGTCGAGCAGAGGGACTGCGTCATCAGCGATCCCAGCGAGGCACTCAGCTCTGGGGCCGAGGACTTAAATCCACCCAGGCCCAATCCTCTCAAGCGTTGCGGCATCATAGGCGGCGGAGTGGTGGGCAGTTGTTGGTAACTCTTGCTGGTCACCGGCGGCGTTGCATCAAACATGTTGCTGCTGGCAGCCGCAAATTGCTGCGAGTAGGCTGCAACTATGGCGGCAAATTGCTGCTGGTGGCCGGCTGCCTTCCACAGCTGCTGCAGACTGGCGGCCAGCTGCTCGTCCTGTTCCAGGAGAGGATTACCGGCTGCATCGGGCCAATTGGGATAGGCGGCCATGGGCACGGGAATGGGCACGGGCACAGGGATGGGCACATACTGCGGTTGCTGCTGCTGTTGCTGGTTGGGATTGCAGCTGCATCGGTTGTGGCTGTGGTGGTGGTGATTCTTCAGGAATCGCGTCTTAATTCGGGTCTTCATGCTCAGTGGATGGGGAGGAGGTGGCACGGGTGGTGGTGTCTGATCGGAGCTGGTCTGGGAACTGCTCTCGGTGTTCAGGACAAACTCCTCATCGGTGCCCGTGTCACTCTCCCTGATCCTGGGGCAATAGGTGCTCCTCAGTGGCTGGGTGCGTCTCTGGACCAACGGAGAATCACTATCGCTGGACTGACGCCTCACACGCGGCGGCGGAGTGGGCGTGGCACGGGCTGTGCTATAAGCAATCATCGTTGTTGTTGTCGTTGTGGTGGTGGAGATCATGGAGGGCTCAAAGTAGTCCCAATCGCAATCCTCCACATTGCTCACAATGCTGTGACAGTGGTGCGTGGAGCAGGATGAATCCGTGTCATCCTCCTCCTCCTCCTCCTCTTCCTCTTCTTCGCCGTGACAGGAGGACGATGAATCCGAGTTGAGGAAGACTAACTTGAACTCGTCGGCTTCAACGCTATACTGCGACTGCTGCTGCTGGCGTCCGTGTTGAGTGGAACACCTGAAGTCCAGCTCCGATGACGATGACGTTTCCATGGCATCGCCCCCTCCTAATCCACCGGTATCACCGGAAACCACCGACAGCTGCTGCTGCTGCACGCCTGTGAAGTAGCCGGGGATGAAGTTTCGGGCAAATAAGTTCGGAGACAACCACTTTGACGTTGACCAACACCACGAAAAGGTACGCAAATACCGGTTATTAAAAAACACACACAGGTGAAATACTGGTTAGCCGGAGGAGGGTGAGTTTTTCCGCACCAAAGTTATGGGTTGCAGATGGGTTAGTTTGGGTGGTTGTTTAACAAAAACTTATAGCTAGCATGGGTTAAGCTTCGTTACACCGAAAAACCGCAGATATTAATAGATACCAAAGGTTATACACACACAAAAGCAGGCAGTTCGAAGGAGTGTTAGTCATTTTATCTAGCCCAATTTATAGATTGTTATCTAGGCTGTGAATGGGGATCTACACACCTTGCACTGAAATCGAATGTGATTTCACTAATATAATCAATTTAATTGATATCCCAGTACTAGGCAGGTACATTCCCCATGCAATATAGTATTAATTACTGTTTATAAGTAACTATTGGTTTATCAAAAGAAGTTTTAATCTACTAGTAAACATATCATTTTTCGTATTATGTCTGAAATTCTATTGCCTATTGAATCCTATAAACAAATGTATTTTATTTGTTTCACTGACTAATACAATACCAACACAATATTGCCATGCAATAAGCCTTTTCTTTTCTGGGAACAGGAAATCTAATAGCATATCATGTCAACATTATGGGGAAATTCAAACCAAGATCAAAACAGCACAGCCAGAAGCAAAAAAAGAACGTAAGTGGTTTCCAAAAAAGAACAGCCACTACCTCGAGGATATGAAAGCATACTATACTTTAGAGCTACTCACTTCATCCTGACCAAAATTAAACATTCCCAAAATCATTTCCCCTGCCGTTTAAGTACCCATCTTGACAGGAAGCAGTTCAAAGACTCTTGATTGATTATGATTGTTTGCCACAAGCTTTTCTTGCCAGGACGAGGACTAGCGAAAATTTGCCAAAAAGCTTTTAAAGTTGCCAGCATCGTCATATCCCACTCCTTCTCCGCCCCCTCCCCATGGAGTATGTCAAACCCCGCCCCCGCCCCTTTCGCTTGGATGGGTGCACAAACAAAAACTGCAATAGCGGATGCACATAGCGTCAATCCCTGGCAGCCAGAAAGTAAACATTTGATCGGGGCCCTCCCTGCACCAGGCACCGAACACACTTCCTTTTTATCCGTTTTCAACACTGAGAGAAATTCATAACTCAATCTGCTTTATACTGTTTGTTCTTTGTAGACTTATGATATTACCAATAGAAACGTTTAGGTTGATTTCTTGATATACAATATTTTTGTAATTCATGGTATTTTTATATTAAATGAATATATTCATGTGTAGAGTGGGCCATTAAGGCCGATTTCTCAATGTCATGTTAAAGTTCTAGTTTGTTAACTATCGCAGAATAATAAATGAGGTTAAATTGTTCGGACAGACAGGTGAGTGTTAATTTACGAATGACAATTATTTTCCAAACCTGAAAAAGAAATACTTTTTGTTGTCAGATTCGTTTTATTGACCAACAAATTTAACCAGAACTTAACCTCTACTTAAAAGTTTGATTCCCATAAACCCTAACTTTAAATTGAGAAATTAAATTCATCCGAAACACAAATTTAACTAAAAGACAATAGTTATTGTGACTTTAAGAAATAAGGCCTTAGGGGAAAAATCAGAAACCATAATATAGATCATTAATATAGAAACTCAAGTGATTTAAACATTTTCTTTTATGTACTCAAAAGTCGATCCCTAGCAGCGAACAGCGAACATTTCTGGGCATTCACCGAGCAGTACCCACATCCACATCGCAGCACAAAAGGTGCAGGAGATAAGATTAACGCAACAGTTTTGGCAGTCCAAAAATTCCAGTGGGTGGCGCCGGGGCTTTGGTTTGTCCGTGGCACCCGGATTGTGGAATCCTTCGAGGCGACAGCCCACCGCAACTCGAATCCGCACATAGACACACGCTGCGTTGGTGGTCACAGAACCAGACGCCCACAAAAATCGCCAAATTGAAACATAACAAAAGCCGGAAAAGGCGTTCGTGTCCCTTCTGCCGCCCGGGAAAATCCTCTGAAAACTCTTGATGCCCGGGAAAAAAAAATGCGTGTGGGCGGGAAATCGATTTATGAGTTGCCAAAAAATTATCCCGCCAGCCCACGGCACGGTTTTTGTATTTTGTTTCGGTCCCATTCCCGAAAATCTTTTGAACCGCGCCAACTTTGCTCTTAAATTCGGTTCGTCGGTCGTTTGTGGTCATGTCGCCAACAGCTTCGGGGGAAATTTAATTCAAATAGAAGAAAGGCAAGTCTGCTGTGAAAAAGGCGAAAATTGATGGAATACTTTTAGGAACTCGCCAAAGAAGTGAGCGAGAAAAAGTGTTGCATTCTTTTGGGATTCGCTTTCGAAAAGCCAATGACCAAAGAATGTGTGGGGGGAAGATTTCCCAAAAGACACTGCAGACCAATAAGCAAACTGCTCTAATTGCCAAGTTCTTTGACTTTATTATTTTTTTATGTTTGCTTTTTATAATAAAAGTTGAGAGTAAACTTTAAGTGTTGAATAAACTACTCTTAAACACCTTTCTGGGCTATGACATATGTACTCAAAAGATTTGTTGTGTTGTTTTAAACGAATTTATAGTTGTATGCTTCAAAGAACCAAATTTAAGATTTGAAGATATATATTTATATTAAAATTTTGATCTGCTTCATTTAGAAATTTTAATTTTGTCGTATCTGTAGTTTTTTATAAATCTTGCTTTAGCGAAACTATAATATCTATAACCGGAATCTTGATAAATTCTATAATTGGTTAAAAGTTTACATTCTTAAAGGAAGGGAGACTTCTGGTTAAACAGGCGTTTCTTGACAGTGACAAGCAAAGGAGCGCCCACCTTAAGTCCCAGAAGGAGCTTAATTAATTGAGCGAAATTAGGCGGAAGACGGAGAAGCCCTTCACAAAGAGTTTGTTAGTCGCCCAGGCCATCCCCACCCACCAACTATCATCAGCATCAGAAGTAGCATCAGTACGGGCATTAGCATTACCATCACCAAGTTAATTACGCTCCCAAACATACACTTAGCTACCCAGATACAACTACAGAGTGTGCACTGAGACAAAGCCACGAAACTAAATTCAAGAATAAAATGTTGGAGTCATATTTTAAATCAATTGATTTTCTCGAACATATAAATAGTAGTAATGGTAATTTCCAATTAATTATGCAATCTGTCACAGAACGCGTATGGGCGTTATCGCACTTTTTCGAATGAAATAAGGCCCATGTGACTTGTTTCTCTGGGCGTATCGCATGTACCCGGTAATAAAATCTTAATTTTCTTTTTCTTGGACTTCTTCTTCTTTTGTTAAGGACTTTAATTGATTGATTGAAGAGTTTTCCATTATTTATTTTTGACTTTTTCATAGATTTTTCTCTCAGTGCATTAGATGGGGACAGCTATTAGCACTAACCTTCTTCGGCGGCCTTCTCCTTCTCCTTGCGACGCTGCAGCACGACCTTCTTGAAGACAACCGCCGCGGCCTCCACTGCATTCTGCAGCTCCTGTTCGCCCAAAGTGCTGGTGTGGGTGGCCTCCTAATGGGAAAATAAAAAAGTTTTACCCTTTAAGCCTACTTGTCTCCGGGCCTTTTATGTTCAACTCACCGCCGAGATGTTTGGGTCGCCCTGTTGCTGTTGCTGTTGCTGCTCCTTGTTGGCCGAGGACTCGAGGGATTTGCCGTTGACCGGCTGCTCCGCTCCAGATCCTTGGCCCTGGGAATCCCCCTGGGGATTCGGCGGATTCTGATTCTCCTCTTGGCCGGCGGCTGATGCTACTGAGGCGACAGGAATTTCTGTTTTTTTCAGGCGCATGGCTAAATCAGAGTTTCTATGCATAAGCTGTTGATGGAAGGAGTAAATGTGCTGGGGCGTGCTACCTGTGGGGGCGGTTAACGGGAAGGGGTGCAAAGCGTTCATCAATCGGGTGCCGGAACAAGCGCAGCTACTCAAGGTTCTACCAGGGACCGCAAGAATTCATTAATCAATTAATTATCTAATTGGCCGTAAATACAGAGTTACTTATGCGCAGGCAGACACTACTTTGGGCAGCTAAGGATGGGGCAACTATTTCTTTAAAGATATGTTTTTTAGGATTACTATTTTGCATTAAAATTTGACTGTCAGTTTACTAATGATTGAAGCCTGTTATCATTATTTTATTGTAAATGGTTTGATGTAGCATGATAACGATAAATAGCTTTTCTATAGTCATGATTATACAGCGATTTTTTAAAAGAGTATATTATTTATATCTTAGACTTCATTATATTTCACCTATTTAAACGTAATAATTTGTATAGTCATTTTCTATAGAAATATAAAAAATACAGAACTAAAAGCAATATATTTAGCAATGAAAATAAAATATAATAACTATATCAAGTCGAAGCTAGTTTTAAGTTATTTTTAGTTGTGGTAAAGTAAAGCAAGGGAGTTTCTTGATAATTTTTTGTTTTTGCTAGCAATACGTGTGCAATTAATATTTACTACATAATATATACTAACTACATTTGTTTTATTTTAATTTGTTTGTAATGTATAAATATTAAATATGTTTTTCTAGACAATGATCGTGTATGTTATGAATCAAAACTGGTGAAGATTGGTGAAGATAAATGATGGGTGCTTGATAACAAACTGGTAATAATTGCGGTCCCTGGGTTCTACGGATGCGTGGACGCAGAATGCAACCATAGCTACTATCAAAACTGAAGTATCTTCGGAACTTACCCTCCTCAGCCTCCCCAATTCCAGTGCGACTGTTGCGGCGTCTCGCCTGGGGAATCTTGGAGGTGCCCCTCGTTTTGTCCAGGATATCAGCCAAGGGTCGTGGGCTGGGTATCTTAGATATCTCCGTTTTCTTCGTGGGCTGTTTAAAAGTGTTATATTCATTAATAATATATATGCTTTATGGTATTACGATTTATTTTGCAAGTCCTAGGAGCCAACCCACCTGCGTGTCTTTTTCGGGATGCGAAAAGGATCGTCGTGTGACCGGTTTGGGAGTGGTCTTGGCACCCGAATCCTCTGAAACGGAGCGCATCTGCTCGGGCTTTCTTCTCTCGGCGGCGTGACTATCGGAGGCACCTCCACTACTGGAGGCACCTTCGTTGCCGGAACCCTTGCCACTGGCATCCGAGACCTGCGAGAGCTGGGCCAGTTCCTCCTGCTGCATCTGCAGCTCCCTGGACTGCCGCCGCCTGAGGCGATTGTGCATCAGGGGAGTGCGAGGCAGTGCGGCTCCTCCATAGAAGCCCTGTGGAGTGCCCATATCGGGATAGTAGGTGGGCACACCACCTGAACCGCCACTGGCACCCAGACCCACGCCGGCACCTCCTCCATAACCCGAATCGGCCAGGACATTCTCGGCACTATAGATGGGTCTCTGGGAAGAGTTCTGGTAGCTACCATCATCCGATCCATTGTTGTAGATAATGCGCGGCTCACTGCTGAATCCGGCATTGTAATTTCGCTCGTACTGCACTTCATCGGACTCCAAGAAGCTAGTGGCACTATCACCAAAGTAATCCACGTACTCCGGACGATTGTCCAGCTCCTCGGTGACATCGGGAAACTGATGAAACTGCTGCTTGGCCTCCCCGAAAGTCCGCTCCTCTTTGAGGCAATCCTGTCGCACCAGGCGACTGGGTGATCGACCACCTGGTCGCTGCACAGTTGTGGGAATCTCCGGCAGCAATCTTCTGTTCTCCGGATGTGCCTTGGTATTCGAGTATTCCTCGTTGCTGTGGCTTCGCACCTTTATCATCTTGGCATGCGGATCCCGGGAGTGATGGATGTTCACACTCTGGCTGCTCGAGTACTGCTCACCACCACTGGGACCTCCGGTGCTGGCCACACTGCCTCCACTGCCCAGATCAGTGCCTCCCACGGCGGGCACATGGGGCTGGGAGAGAAATTGCCGGGGATTCGGTACGCTGGGGAAGAGGAAATTCTGCTTGGCCCTGGGCGAGATGGGCATGAATTTGGCCGGCGGCGTAGAGTGCACTGTGAGGGTGTTTCCACTGCTAAAAGCCTCCGGATTGGGCAGCGTCTGCTGACGCATAAACTCCGGAGAACGTCGAAACTGCGGGGAAGTCTGTCGCTTTGGCGGCGATGTGGGCAGTAGCTTCACATGCTGCTCGGGATTAGGGAGCGTGGCCTGCCGCGTCATTCTGGGCTTGGGCATGGGTCCCACATCCTGGTCATCGCTGGCCATACTGGAGGCCTGTGATTCGTAGTTCAGAGGTGGAGGTGCTGCCGCCGCTGATGAAGGTGCTCCCGTGCTGGGCAGCAGCTTGGTGCGGTGATAGGTGCTCGGCGGCTCCGGGAACGAGGTCTGCCGCATAAAGGGCGGATAGCGCTGCTGCTCCCCCGGCGATCTTTCCGGGGAGCGACTGTACAGGCGGTTCGGGGAGGTGGACATGTAGATGGCCGGAGTGGGCTGAGCTGGCAGCGTGGATTGGCGGCGCACCTGCAGCCGATGGTGCGTGGGCGTGACCTCCAGTTGGGGCTGCTGCTGCTGTTGCTGCTGCTGTGCGTAGTTGTCACAGTCACCTACTGTAACACCCACGCCCATTCCCATGCCCGGCATGGTGTTCATGTGGATGACGTCGTCGCTGTTGTAGGCGCTCGGATAGAGCGGACTCTTCTGCAGCTGATGCGGCGATGTGGGCGCCGTTAGGTTGACGGAGTTGTAGTTGGCCAGGTTGCCACCACTGCCACTGAGAGCCGGGTCGTTGTTCAGGCTGCTGGGGAGCGTCGACTGACGCAGGACCCTGCGGCCCAGCTGCCACTTGCTGCTGGTGGTGGGCGTGGCAGTGCCACTGCCGTAGCCGATGCCGTGCGTGGGCCGGGGCTGCGGGGGCAGGTGGTGCTGCGGGTGGTGCTGGTGCAGGGTGGGGTAGCTGCCCGCCGACTGGGCCTCAATCAGATGCTGCTGCTGCGGATACAGGTTGTCCGCCACCGGCTGCTGCGAGTTCGGGTTGTTCGGATCGTCCTCGGGATCTGTCGGGGCGAAGGTTTTTTTTAGTATTCCGTAGAAAAGAAGAATATATACATAATCTAATTTTGGAACCCAATTTTTATATTTACATTAAACACATCTATCTTTTGCTGGGAAGATATTTTCCTATTCGTGTCTGTTAATATTAAAAATGGTTGACTTTTTGATTTCCATTCATTGAGGTTCTGAATAAATTTAAGTACGGAAATATTAAATTTAAGAATTCTTAACATGATTACAATTGAGAAATTCTTTTCTTCGACGACAAGTACACTTATATCATCTTTAATTTTTTTTTCTCTATAAAAAAATTTTCATATTCAATTAAAAATATTTCGCTGATTCTTAGATTTGAGTGGATACCTTCATATAGTTATATATATTTAACATGATTTTTTTAATTTAATCTGAAGATATTAATTTTCTATTTCTCTTTTTCCAATGTAGTTATATAGTTAAAGTTCCTGGAGTGTGCATTCTAAAAATGTAATTATCTAATTTTTCTTAATTGTATTTCAGTCAATCATTAACTTTTAAACCTTTTCTAATACAGATTAATTTGTTAATTTACTATTGTCCATAATTTTTCACATTTCAGTAAATCGAAAACAGTAAATTGTAATGAAAGTAAAATTCAAAGTTCTATCTATATCTGTACTCACTCGATATGGTCCAAGAACGCCGGATGCTCTTTCTCAAGACGTCGCTGGTGGTCAGATGGTCGACGGCACTGCAGGATCCCAGGGTATAGGCGTCCTTCAACCACTCGCCGCTGGCCGACTGTAACTCCCTGCAAGAGCAACAACATTGCCACTTTAGAAACCAGAAGATCTCGCCGAACATTTCCCCAACGAAAGTTGGAGTCGTCAAACAGTCAACAAGTAAATCGGCGTCTCAGCGGAATCAACGTCTGTCTGTGTTAGCGACAATTGGCAGACTGACTGGCTGACTTATTCAAAAATACAAAAATACACCGAATGCCGGATTTACTGTGGCACAGCAGCAACCTGAGACACCAACACTCTGCGACTTTGAGCCGAGGTGTGAGCCATCGGAAGAGTTGAAGCCACCGGCACAGGCACACTGCCTTGGGTTCGCACAAACAAACACAAATATATTTTCGGGGAAAACTTTGCCAGCAAAACCACAACGGAAAAGTTTTTTTTGGCTCAAACACGAGAGAAATAATTACATATTAAATGAATAAGTCAAACATCAACCGGAAGTTGGTCCTGGTTATCTTCGACTTGAAACCCACATTTGTGTTTTAAATAAAATTAAAAGTTTCGATATAAATATATTGGCTTTGCCATTCCCAGAAAGTTGTAGAAATTTAATAACTGCAGAAGGAGAAACTTAAAATGTATATTTTCAAATGTATATGCAACTTCATCAAAGGCATTCGTTAGAACGGTTTAGCTGCCTTCATAAAATTAGAATTAAAATTAAAATTCATCTTAACCTAAGCAGCGCTTTAAGAACTTTTAGTTGTCCTTTATCTTAACCTTAGCAATACTTTAAGAGCTCTTAAGTGGATTTTAATACAAAAACATAATAACTAAGCAAATATAACTATAGAATTAAAGACTACAATAAATAATAAATTGAATGAAAATATAAATGTGAAATGCATTATTACAGAGAAACCAACTCTTTGCTACTTATTAAATTCGTTTAAATGGCTAAAATGTCATTTCCATCGTTAGTAACGTCACATTTTAGTTCAATCCTTTTAAAATTAGTAGGAATTCTCGTAAATAGGTTCACCAAGCCCAGAGCTTTTGTTAAGAAAAGCAATTTGTGACCATGTGCGGATTTAATACATGAAACTAATTAATTATTAATTACGATACAATGATTGATACGGGTTGAATAGAAATGTAATGTCTGCCCAGAGATTCGTGGAATCATTGTATTTCTTCGGTCAGACACTGTGCCTTTTCTTCTGTGACTGACTTTTGTGAGGGCGCAGTCGAGCAATTGAATAAATTCCAGCTGAGAGGCAGACGCATATGCAGACGCCTTCCATCTACAAATCGAGTGTATAGAGGGGCTGGGCCCAGAGCCATCGTAATCGTCATCGCAGCCATAATTATAATCAGCCAACTGCTGCAACAGACGCGGCCAAATTGGGAGTGCGTCATGCGTGTTGACAGGCGAGAAATCGCTGGCACCTGTAGGCGACCTGCTGGATTCTTGGTTCCAAAGATCTACATGTATCTACATAAGTATCTATTTGCTCTGCAGCTGCCGTTGAGTTGGCCAAGATTTAATTACTCAAATTTCTGTGTCTGGCCTTGCGAACTCAATACGGGCTTTTCTCTGTTGGGAAGTTGTATATATTTTTTGGGCCCCTGGCTCGCCCATTAACACTGAACCTTTCGGGTGTGTGGGTCGCCAGTCTCATCAGAGGCAATTGTTGTGTTGCCAAATGTTGGCTAAAACCGAGTGAGCTGATGCTGTGGTGACACAGGGCGTATGTGCAATGTGTGGGGTGGCTCATGTTTATGCTGGCAAAATGGCCAAATGGCAAAATGGGGCCAGAACACATAGTGCAGCTCATTAAACGGCCCGAACACTTGTTGACAGTTTGCCGTTGGTTGAATGAACACGTTTGGCCATCCATCCCATTTTGCAATCCTTCGAGTTGCCTAATTGCCAAGTTATATTATACATCATGGAAATCCCTTTTTGGGCACACCAACTTTTCCTTAATTACAAAATTATGTGTGCTGGTCACACAAAAAGGGCTTTAGAACAGGGATTCATAAACTGGGGGACACACATGCAAATTGAATTTTTAAACGAACTTGCTGTTTGCAAACACGACTGTGCATTTAAGCCGCTTCGCATACGAAAATGGCCAATCAAAAGTGCAGAACAAACACAACTAGCTGGAAAACAAACCGTTTGAAATATTCAAAACTGCAAGGGCAACCGAAAAATGAACGAAAAATCTGCCGCATCAGTTATGCGGAGTCTCAGTTTGCAGTCTGTGACACCTGATGACCACGGGCACAGGTGGGCTAAAATGGAAAATAAACAAAGAAACCATTTCTATCACCTTTCAATGCGCATAAACCTATGGCTGGAATTATTTTGGGCATACGCAAGCAAGAGATTTTGTCTCTGCCCATGTGCAAATCCATACTTTGTTTTCCATCTGCTGATGCTTTGGAGGCTTTGGGTGACAATTTCGGCGACACAAAGCAAGCAAAAGGGCATGCAAAATTAGATTGCAATGTTCAAAATGGCAGCGTAAGCGATACAAAGTCTAACGCACCAAAAGATATGGCAAAACAATGTTCAGGGCACAAAATTAGAATGCAGGTTTTGGGATTGGGCTTAAAATACCCTAAACAAGGAAATATATTCTAGTAAACGGAAGGAAAATTATTGGTCTATATTGGAGTTATGATACAGTTAAACCAAGGTTTAAGGTATACATTATGGCTATTTATACAAAATTTTACTACTATATTACTATGAATGAACTATTTTTTCCAAGTTACTAATTGACTTTATATTTTTTCGAAATTTTTCAATATGTGGTCCACAAAAATCTCTTTAAAATCTCTTAAAAATGTGTGTATGCTAAGTAAAGTCGGAGGTTTTTCAAATTAAATATTTTGTAGCATACTTTTAGACACCTATTAAATCGTTTTACGGCTCAACCGATGTTTAATAGCTTTATGAAATTAAATATACATTTAAATATTTAGAGTATTCTTTTATGGTTAGGTTGCCTATCAAATTCTTAGAAATGAATATAGAAATGAATATAGAAAAAATTAGGCTAAAACCAATGTTTTGAGTAATGTATATTTTATGAGGTCCTTTAAAGGGTATTCCATCACCTCAAGAACAATCATGCTGAACGACGAGCAGAAGGACACAAAGTAGTGTTTTGTTGTTTAGCTTAGTTTTCGTGTGCGTGGGTTGAATGGTTTGGTCGCATTCACAGAGTTTTGCGAGTTTTTGGTTGGCATTGCAAGTTGGGCAGACATATAGACAGAGAGGTATATTTTTAGAGAGATAGAGAGAGACAGACAGAGGAAGTGACAGAGAGAGAAACAGAAACAGAGGACACACTTACATTTGCTTGTGGCACACCACGCACACCCAGTCCGTGGTGCGCGATGTGAACTCGCGACAGGCTTTGCACACGCGCAGCTTGCAGACGCGACAGGGGGCGCCCCGGTTGGTGATGCGCCCCAATTCGGTGGTGCAGCGGGCGCAGTGGCGACTCGGGTCGCTTGTGTGTGCGTTGTGGTTATTGTGTTGTTCGAGCTGTTGTTGTTGTTGATTGGGCTGCATGGTTGTCTGTGGTTGTTGTTGTGTGGCATCGAGTGGCTGCACTCCACCAACGACCTTGGCCGCACCCTTACGCCTCAAAGCATACAATTCGGCGCGCAAGAGCCTGTTGTTGTTGAAATTGTTGGAGTCATTGTTGATGTGTGGTGTTATGTTGTTGAAAGTTAATTGAAAATGTTGCAGATGTGGTTGTTATTACAGTGGTTTAGGAGGTGTTTTCGTTTCGTGATTGTTGAAATTGTTATAGGGTTGTTGTTGAAATGGTTGGAGTCATTGTTGTTGTGTGGTGTTATGTTGTTGAAAGTTTATTGAATATGTTGCAGTTGTGGTTGTAATAACAGTGAGGTGGATTTAGTTTCGTGATTGTTGAAATCGATATGGTGTTGTTGTTGAAATGGTTGGAGTCATTGTTGTTAAATTTGTTGGAGTTGTTGGAGTTATTGGAGTTATTGGAGTTGTGGTTGCAATTACAGTGATTGAGAAGGTTATCGGTTCGTGATTGTTGAAATTAATTATTGTTGAAATTTATTAAGGTTTGTTTTTGTAAGTGAAATAGAGTTTTTGTAGGCGTTGTGGTATTTATCAGAGTGGTTTACAGGTTCAGTAGTTGCGTGATACATTGTGGTTTTTGACATTTTTGTTGTAGTTGATTAAATTGCAGTGGTTTTTGTAGTGGGTCGGTTTGGGAGGTTTTGGATTTGGTTTCGGATTGGTAACATAATTACACGACAGACGCATAGACATTTTAGTTAGATTGGTGTTAAGGAACGAAAACACGTTACAAAAGTTAACATGACATTGGCGACAGTTGAACAGAGTTAGAGGGCGAGAGATAGAGAAAGCGGCAAGCATGTTTGTTGGGTATTTTGGTGTGAGTGTGTGTGAGTGCGTGATGTATGTGTTATTGAATGGAAAGAGACAAAGAATAAAAAGAGCACACAAAAAGTTGTCATTAGTTGATTTAGTAGCAATTTAATCGATTTTCGAATTGAATTTTGGTTAATTTAGGTTAGATTGATTGGTTAAGGCAACATTTTTCACGTGCGCAACACAGTTGTAAGTGAATTAAAGTGATAATCCATGAGGCAATAAATAAATCAAATTTGTTGCAGCAGGATGTGCCCCAAATTTAAAGCTCAAAGCAAATTAAAAATATGAATGCAGACTTGTTGGTTGTTCGACATATGGATTTTGAGTTTGTCTTGGCATGGGGAGAAAAGCGTTCGGAATTGTTAGATAAATGTATCCCCTTGTTGAAACTTTCAAACTGTATTCAAAAGTTTATTACTCAATTCAGATCTGCAAAATGAGCCCTAATGGTGATTTTACAACTGTTCAGTAAGAGTTCCATGGTCACATATTTGACCCCAGCGTCACTTATTTGATTAATTTCGAACTGGACAATGCTGCCTAATTAAATGTCCCTTTCGTCGTCACCAAATTATGCAAATGACGCACATGTTGGTGAAAGTTGGCAATCCAATTAAATCGGCAATCAAACGTAAGTCGATGCCCGGTTTGCAAATTAAGTTTGAGGTTCCTCCATAGGGGGGAAATCCGTTCCCTCGGGATTTTCGGGTTTTTGGAGGCCCCACGGCTTTTCCTTAAGCCGGTTGGTTAATATTAACGTGCAGCTGGCAGGCGAGAGCTATAAAACATGGCCAAGAGCTGGTGACACATAAAACAAACACATGGGTGCGTACAGCAGCGGTAAAAAGAATGACAATAAACACCCCATCACAAAATGCATATATCTTTAATGTCTTCTGTACAATAAAAGTTATATGTTAGTTAAATTAAATATAAAAACAAGCAAAGAACCGTTAAAAGCTTATAAATGCGATATTTCATTATATATTTCCTGTATATTTCATGTTTTTGAACTTTTCGAATAGCAATAAATTATACAACCCTATTATTTTGACCTCACTTGTAGGCAAGTGTGATGATGTGATGGGCCGTTAAAGGAGTCACGCAGAGCACATAAAAATCCAAACAGGACTTTGGTTTCTGGGTAAATTATGCTGCCAGCAGCCGTAGTAACAACAATTTTTAATTATAATTTTATCTGCAGTCAAGCATCGGCGTAGGAGTGCTTGCGCGCTTTATTAGCGCCACAAAGTCAGCCAACGACAAACGGCAGCCGCAGAGCCTAGTGAAGCGGCCATCAAAACGGCAGGAAGCGGAAACGAAACCCAAAACCTAGGGCAAGCCAAAACTGTTGCATACTCCCAGGAGCACAAACACAGCCAAAGGAGCACAAGAATGGCGAACTAACCGCGGACCGCAGCCCCGCAGCCGGGGACATGTTTTATTGCCCTGGTTAACGCATTGAGTATGCTCCCACCGACAAACAGCAAAGGCACGCTGGTTTTTGGACGCCCAACCCATTCCTGTGCACTCTAAAAAATCATTTGATGTTAAACACAATATTTTAGACCCTTTAAAGGCGTACAGCTACCAAAAACCGATGTTAAACTTGTGACAGATTGAACTCACACTTAAAATAACTGCTGTTAGCAAAGTGAATAGAACACTCGTACAATATCTAACTTTGTTCTTACTTTACGGTGGAAATATTAAGATTTCCTAGGATTTGTTTATATTTATCTATTTTCATAAGGACAATACTAACATTTTGAACCATTAATTGAAATTATGAAGGACTTTAATAACGAGTTGAAAAAGGTAAGACATTTCATTCTTTTTGAATATTTCTACCTATCTTACTTGATAGTACCTCCACAGGAGGGTCCTCTTAAATAAAATATGTTGTCGTATATTTTTTTACATTTGTAAATTGGAAAGTTAAGTCAAAAATAAAATTGTCCCACTTCAAAGGTAAAACGATTGGGAATTTTTTTCTAGTTTAATGAGGTATAAGACTCCATATTTCAAACAATATTTTTAAAAACACCATCTTATTGAGTAGAGACTAACCTTTTTACCTTTATTAATTTTAAATTGTTTTTCCCAAAGAAACTGATTTTTTTTGCCGTGTATCCGTGCTCATGTTTAATGTGCCATCTGTTGGCATGTCAGGATCGCATATACATCGGGTGTGCGCTGTGGATGTGAGTCGAGATGTGGCAATGGCAGTGTTCGCCGTCGCATGTTCAAGTGCCCAAGTGCTGGTGTAGTAATAGTTGTAGCTACACGACCAGCACGACAGCGTTATGAATTAATAATCATAATAAGCCATTAGGGCGGGAGCCACAGCAGGAGCAGCAGGTGCAGCAAAAGTGCTAACTCTAATGGCCATAAATTCACAGTGACCATGAAAGCGGCGCAAAGACCCTGGATTAGCAGCCTTTGTTGTGTGGCGGAACAGTTTTTGGTTAGAATATGATTAAAAACCCTAACACGGCCTAAACAAATAGCGTTACGCATGTTTCCGAATGTCCCGAACCGAACGGAATTCTTGGCTCTGCTGGCTTATGCAAATAAGCAACTAATTAAACTGATGTAAATCAGCTGCGTCCTTATTCCAGGATCCCAAGGGTGGGGTCGTCGTTTTGGGTCATTTTGCCCGGTTGGACGGGCGTGTGACCTTTTGGGTCGGTGTGGGATCGAACACCTGCACCAACGGCAAAACGGCACAAACACCGCAAAAGCGATGGCTTATTAGATATCAAAGGAGAGATAACATTTTCAGAGTCCTGCTTTGATGTTGCCATGGGGCAACAGACAACAGGCAAATAATTCGCTGCTCTCAGAGCTTACAGCTAATGCAATTGGTCTGTGTCTCGGTCTGACTTCAAATGCCAGGGATTTAATTTGGCAAACGAAGGTCTGATTTAATATTTGCACCAAACAAGGACGAAAATCGATGGCTTAAGAAGCTTAAGCTTAGTGGGATTCATTAGTATCTTCCAGCTAATTCTTTGCAAAATATAATCTTTCAATAAACTTTTTTTTTTAAATATCACAAGCAGCTTATTGAAACTAATGTGCTTAAAAAAATGTACTGTTTATAGGTGGAATTGTAAATTTAAATAGATTTTTCCTGGAAGTCATACTGCTTTCCTAAATTGGTGTGTAAAATATTTATCAATTGATTAAGGTCATGTTTTTTACTCTGTTATTCTGTTTACTCTGAATAAAATCAACCGAATATTTCAACATTTTGTTTTTTTTTCCAAGAAAACCATTATATTTTTCCATTTAGTTTTGCACCGTATAAATACATTTTTTAAAGAGGAATAAAGACAATCAACCGATTTAGCCAACATTTACTGAATTGTCTTTGAAACTGAATTTTATTACATTTTTACTTAAATGTCTAATACATTTTGAAGAGTTTCTGCCTAGTGCTTGATGGGTTGAATTGTGGAGGACATTTTGAGGACACTTGAAGTCTTAAATTTTGTCACCACCCCTTAGTATTAAGTAAGCATTTTTAAGTTGGTCAGGTATTTCAAGCTACGCTGCTGGTGATAAATACACTAGAGAAATGATTACCCGCCCTGTCGCCCTGCTCGGTTTTCCCCCAGGATTTTCCACTGAAATATGCCATAATTCAAACCATTCACGACCACAGTCAACGGCTCACTACCAATGGTCGTTGGCAGCACCGGCTTGTCCATTAGATTTACGATTTTAATGACGCCCAGCAGTGGCGCTGATGTGCCAGAGAATGCGAATATAAATAATTACCAGGCTAAATATGATTTGTCGGGGCGTCTGGAGTGGACTGCTGGATGTTGGGCGATGGATTTCGGAGGCTGGGCCAAGGACAATGGCCAGTGGCTAAGGCAATGGCCAGCCGGCCGTGGATCTCGCGTTTCCGTTTCAAATTAAAACTTTTTGACAGCGTTGCGAAGAGATAAAAGTAAAGTTAAATAAAATAGAATAAAAAACTAAACTTGAGATAGCCGGGAGGCGTGGCTTTTTAAATGTATCGCAGGTGCTTCAAATTAAAGCGGATATGAACGGTCGAGCACCGGAAATGGCCTGCCATTTGTGCGCCTTTTAATTATGCAGTGCACGACAAAATGGCGTCACCCCATAGCCCGTGTGCATGTGTGTTGAGGTAAGTGCTTAAAAATGTTATTAGTTTTAATTAATTTTAAATGTGAGGACTAAAACGCGGTGGTCGTCTGGAACACGCAACCATCTAAAAAAAAATGAAGGTATTTACATATCCCTTCGTGTTTTACTTTTGCACTTATGCAGTTTGTAAATTATCCTGTTTGTCGGATGAATTTGTGTTCTTGACAAAACAGCGCTTAAACACAAATATGCTGGGCAAATCAAATTAAATGCGAATTTTGTTGAATTTAAAGCACTTGGCGCACACGTGTCGTATGCTTAATGGGTCAGGTCCGTAAAAAATAAACATGCACGCGTATGTGCTCAGTTGGCCAAAAGTTTGCATGACACATTATATCAAACGGTTCATAACACCGAAAAGGTTGGAACTAAAATGTTTTGTTTTCTTTTAGGCAAATATTTAAAAATGGTGAAGTTGTAAAACCAGCTGGAAAAGAAAATAACTATACTTAAAATCCTGTTGAATAGAGACACCCCGAAAAGGTTGGTACTAAAGTACTTTACGTTCTTAAAAAGTTTAAAGAGAAAACCAGTCGAAAAAGGGCAAATAACTATACTTAAAATCCTGTTAAAAAAGGACACTTTTACAGAGTATTCAAGTTTTGGTGGCCCCAACCGTTAGTCCTTTCCAGTTGTTAAACTTCGATTTGACACTGATAACCGGGCAAGGGACAAAGACATGGGTTCCTACGGCCCTCAGCTGGGATCCAGCATTTGCATAATTACATATCGGGCGGGGGCGGAGGTCTGGAGTTTCCAGGGGAGAAGGACGAGGTGTCAACCGAGTACATTGACATCAAAAACGGGGGACAGACAATGGAGCACATGCAGGACTTTATTTCTGGGCTGGCCATGTCTTGAAATTAATGGTCCTCTCCCTTTTCAGCGGTTGGCCCCCCGAGCCCCCTTGGGTTTACATTAGCTTATGGCCCATAAGGCGTTGTCCTCAGCCGGGTTTAAGTGGCCATCTGCAGATGAATGATAGTGGCCAGGACCACAGGCCACAGGCAAGGCAGCCCGGCAACCCTTTTCCTGGTAATTAAGCTAATAAGGAACTAATCATAGTTTCCTGGTGTAAATTGGCGATAAACTTATCGGGTAGTCTTGGCAATATAAATAAATATTTTAGATAACAAATTAGGTTGGGAAAACGATAAATTGAATTCTAAAAGATATATGGTTTTTTCGTACTTCAGAGAATGACTGCAATATTCATGAGCTGCAATACGCATACGCCAGGTGTTCAGCAAGTCAAAGTTAATGTCAACATGCATATTAAAGTCGTCGCAGGACTCGGCATTCCTCTCAATTTCTGCATAATTCAGTAAATAAAGCGCTTAAAGAGCGATGCCAGGGAAACAACGAGACATAAATTTTGTGCCATTACAAATTTTGATTGCCGCGCATTTCGCACGCCGTTGCCGCCACACAAAAAGACAATAAAAACGCGAGCTGTGAGATAAAACCATCTGCTATTTGCTGCAAAAAATAGCTCACGGCCACGTAGACCATATAGAATACAGAGAATACACAAATAGACCGCCGAGATGAAAAAGAGCTGGGCTTCAGATTTTGCTTTCTTGCCCGCTGGGCTGCGATTTGTCACATCTCTCTGACATTTTTCAAAAGCAAACTAGAGAACTGTGTCACTTTTCTCTTTCGATCAGCTGTTGGAAAAAAGAAAAACCTGTACGATTTATGGCCCAGTTTTCGCTGGGAAATCCACTTTGGTAATGGCACTGGAATTGCCAAACATTTATTACTTAATAAACGGAGCCAGAACAACTCTGCGAATGGCCAAATGAAATTGAAAAAGCCCCGAGATGGAAGAGAATGAAAAAGTTTTGCGTTAAGGGCTTAGGAGGGTCTTTCTTCGGCCAACAGAAAATGATGTTCGAGTTGTTTTCGCAGCAGTTAGCTGTTGGCTCTCCTCTTTTTGCAGCGCTTAACAGAGCCATTCGTGCGTTAAATTATAGCCAAAAGTCTTTTGGGGGCCTTTGGTACGTACGCTTTTTTTAGCTGCCAGTTGCCTGTTGCCTGATTTTTTGCTGTTTTCCGAGATTTGCTCCAGTGCCAAATCAAACAAATTGTCAATTTGTACTTTCATTTACTTTCCTGCCCGCTCAACGTTGAACGGGGAAAACAAGTGAAATGGGCGAGGGGGAATTTTTCCAGGGGGAGCAATGGCGCACCGGAAATCGCACGGCTGCCATTTTAAGCACCGGCTAAATAACAGTTAATCGACGCATCGCCTGTCAGGGCTGTCATCGTAGCCATGATTGTTGCCTTTGCCGCCTTTGTTGCCCACTGTTTGCTGTTATTCTTGGCCCCCACTCACTGTTGACCATTGTCTGTCATTCCGTTTTGGCCCGCTTGTTTGTTTATTTGCCTTGGCTCTTCAGCCAGCGCGCCCTTTTCGCGAAATCGGGGAAAAAGGGGGAGAAAATGCTTTTTTAATTGACATTTGGGGTGCCTAATTGGCCGGACCTTTGCCGTTGTCCTCATTGGCCGGGTCAAGCGCATAATTTAGCTTTAAATTATGATTAAATGATCCCTAGATGGACCAGTACTAAATGACGAAAAATTATGGAGGGTAATGAAAATCTTTAAGGTCTACAAGGTGCTTGAAAATATGGAAACAGTTAAAGACTGTCACCTTCCAAAGATAATTTAAACTGGTAATTATAATTAAAAGAACCGTATATGGCGCTGTATTAAATACTGCAAAATTGTTGAAGGTAATGGAGGACTTTAAGGTCTACAAGGAACTTGAAAATATAAAAACAGTCGGAAACTATTGCCTTCTAAAAATTGTTTCAGCTTTAAATTATGAATAAATGTTCAATAGGTTGCGTTGCATTAAATATTGGAACATTTTTGAAAATAAAATCTTACCTCCCTTTTTTCTTTAGCTTACATACTTATAAAATTGTTCTTTCCTTTCCTCTGTTTTTTATTACAAAGCTATCGACATAGGGCTATATCAACTAAAAATATTTCAAAATCTATTTAAGTATTAAAAAGGTGTTCTTTTGAAGACCCTCTCTGATTTAAATGAGGGTCTATGCCCTGAGAAACCCGATACTTTTGGTCAATCTCAATCAAAGGTGACCCAAATCCTGCTGGTAACTGATATTTTTACAATCTGCTGTCGCTCGATTTTAGTGTCCATTGTCTCCGCTCATTATCCTAATGAAATGCAGCCATCAATCATGGAGGCTCGGACAGGATAGGAATCGTCCCCGAAAAGCGAAATGGCCCATATGTGACCGGCATGGGGAATTCACTACCAATCTAATGAAACACGATTTCTGTTTCTGTTTCTTTTCAATAAGCAATCAAGTGAGCCGCACATGGCCGAATCGCGCTCTGGAGATTAAATATATATAATACATATATCCGTGTGTCCATTGGTGTTATATCTCTCTGTAGAAACCCCATATATGTATACTAAGGTATATAAAAAATGCCATGCATGTCGCATGTCCTGAATACCGGATAATGCTCTATGACAGCCGCGTGTTCAACGAATTTCAATATTTTCATTTATGTCCTCCGCCTCTGTTGCTTGGGGTGTTGACTTGTTCTTTATTTTTTTTTTTACTTTTTTTTTGGCGCATGTGCGAAAACAACAACATAAAAGCTGGAAAACTGAAAGCCTGCATTGTTGGCCATATTTCGTGATTAATATTTGATAAGTCCCATATGTGAACTAAACAAAATCAATAGCAGGTAACTGACTCGGTGCGTGGAGAGAGAGCAAATAAAACCAGGACAATAGTCAGCTTTGTAGCTGGACAGCAAACATTGAAATACAGCTGGCTTTGGCCAGCTTGGGGCAAGTGGAGAATATTGCATTCAACCCACTCGAAATGTTAATATTCAAATCGGTACCATTGAAAGGATGTCGAAAGGCCATTGGCATGGGAGTCACGTAACCTGACTTAAGTTTCGAGTTTGTTTCTAAGAATTCGACTTATTGACAGACGCGCCGAAAGTTATGAAAACATTAAAGGGAATGGCCTAAACTGCTTGGGTTGCTTGGGTTTTCCTTGTAGAAAAAAAGAAGGCTAAAATTATGGTACACAGCAAAAGGCAGGGGGAAATGGGAAATGCGAAAACGAAACAAAATTGCTAAACACTTAGTCAAATGAAGCTGCGACTGCGACCCAGGCGCATTTTCCGGACGAGAGCCTCGAAAAATTTGCTTCTCCTCGTACAAAATTATAAATTTATGGCTGGCGTCTGCACAAAAAGTAAATATAAATAAAAAGAGTAACGATGCTGGGTGGGCCAGGGTAAAGAAATGCCCGAACTGGCCAGCTGGAAACGCTTGACTGACTGCCGGGCTGGGAAAAAAATAAAACAAAGAAAAGACCATAAAATGCCGCCAAAATAGTTGACTTTACACTCTCTGCTTTTCACCTGAATGCGTGCTAAAATGCTTTTTGTTGCGAATCCAAGTTTAAGCTGAGCTGAAAAAGGGCGATGCTGTGGATTATATTACTGACGTGTTTTGTTAATGTTCAAAAAGAACTTCCTCTTCGTAGAAGTAAACTTTTTGTTTAACAAAAACGGGATGAGTAGATTATAATAAGTTTTAATGTAGTTTTTATGATCACATTTGATAACATTTTGTATAACATATCTCACAACTTTTTGTTGAGTTTTTTAAAAGGGAAATCAGTGCTCCAGAATAATTTAATTAATTAATTAATTAATTTCCAGAAAATCCATATAATTTTCATAACTACTCAAAATAAAACATTATTAAACACAATATTTTGAAGAATTGTTTGTGCTCGCAATTTTTTTAAAAGTTGTATAATGATTTATTTTAATTTCAATAATTATTTTGCTTAAAAGAGGATGCGGTTCTCAACAGTTTAATATAGAGAAATTCCCTAATTCAAATTTTTATAAATAGTTCAGAATTCGGGCTCTTAAACTTGCCCCAAAAACTTTTTAGATAGAGATACTTTTAATAGGAAGTGCTTTTCGGTAAGTCATCCGAGCAATCTAAATAAATCCACATATTTAAGTTGTAAGTGCGAATTAACCTTCTCAAGATGTCTATCTTTCGACACATCGGTCCCTGCACAAACTCCGTCACGCCGCGTGACCTTTGCAACCCAGAATGCCCCACCGTTATAGCCACCCACCGTTCCCAATCCGCTGCCATTGGAACCCACTTCAGCTTCAGACGGAGTCAACGGCTAACCGTAAATAAAGTCGACTCGACTTTGGCGTCGAGAACTACGTGCCGCCGACGACAAATTGTACGTGCGTAAATTGGCCGCCTGCCAAAAAGGTTGTTGACTTATGGCCAAAAGCCCGATTGCCGGCTCACAAATTTGGCCAACCAAGTGCCGTTGCCGGGCGTTACTCGTACTCGTCGTTACTCGACGTCTTCCGTTTCGGCCAACTTTACGCCCCTCTTCACTTCACCTCGTCCATGGACCATTTCCTCTGGGCAAGCGTGACAATGTTCAATTCATTGCCGGCCATTCAGAATTTTAAGTAATTGAAGGCAACGTACACGCTAACTAGCCAACAATTCCGTTTAATTATGTAATGTCCAGACGATTTATGACCCAGTCTCGCAGGGAACGAGGGAAAATGGATTTGCATTTTCACGCTTTGCATCAAATTAGTGGGCCAAACAATCAAGCTGAAAGTTTGGCAGCAGAACTTTGAAGGGATTTTCGGAAATAACTATTACATTTGTTGATGTGAAAATACTAAATAAATATTGTTTTACAGGGAAAATAAATTCTTAAATTCTTAATAACTTAGAGAAAAACCAAAGATAATATAAGGTCTTTGGAAAAACTAATAAAGCAGCACACCACATAGCCGAAAAGTGCTTTGGTACTTCCAAAATATCAATATTGTTTTAAAAAGGAAAGTAAATTCCAAGATTCCCAATAACTTAGAGAAAACCTAATGAACTATAATTCAACTTTAACCGACATTTCTACATAATTGAGCTAACATCACTTAGCCGAAAAGTGCTTAGGTACCTCCATAATAAAGTGCACACTTGGAAATTTATTTGTTTCCCTCCGAAAATTCGAATAAAAGCACACTCATAAATTTCAATTTGTGTTGTTAGTTCAAGCGAAGCCCCAACCTTTTTCACGTGTTTTTATATATTTTTTAATCTTGCCCAGGCTCTAAATCTGGCGAACTCGATTGGTGGCTCAGTGGTTTTGGCTGGGTTTTGGCTGGGTTTTGGCTTGGCTTTTGGGTGGGCGGTGTACCTGATTTTTATTTAGGTATTTATGCGAACATATATCCCATACATATATATAAACACATATCGCACGAGTAGTTGGCTGTTAATACCGCACATGCGGCGCACAAAGCGCTTTTTTCATTTTTGGCTTATGTCTCCACTTTGGCTGGCTATAAAATTTATGACAACCAACTTAATTCAATTTCAGCCATGTGTCAATCAACAGCTGCATTTAAGTGGAAAGTTATGTGCAGCCAATCGATGGTCGGAAAATCTATGACATTTTATTTTGACATATTTTTATGGTCAACATATATTTACGATACGATACCTTTGTGGAAATGCCGCCTGCAGATGAAATTGATTTTTAATATTTAACTAGAAAATTAAATTGACCCGAGACTTTGACACAAATGAGTTTTACTCTTTCATAAGCTCAATGGGCAATCAAGAAACACAATCGTTTGCAGAGGCTTCATTTGATTTAACCTTTTCACATTTGCCATGTGAATTATTGGTTTTGAGCCTGGTGGTTAGAAAATTGATATGTCAGTTCTACATTTTCAATCGAGTGGCATTTAATTAAAGGCAATGTCAATCCACACAGCCGAGCAGTAAATTATCTCAACTCCCTGTCAGGCATAATTGAGCTCTGAGCTGCACCTGTTGAGGCCAATTTTCGATTTTCAATCTGGCAACAGTTTGTGGGCCCACAGCCCGGCAAAAACCCATCGGAAGCGACCTGACCCGTTTGCGTCAAAGGCTTCTCGGAACACTCAGACACCGGAGCATGTGATTCCTCCGCTCCGGTGCCAAAGGCCACTCGGTGCAACAGGCAAATCATGTTTCCGCACCGTGCCCCATGTGGCCATGTGGCATGTGGCATGGGGCATGGAGCTCGAGGAACGTGCTCGGGTTCGTGATCTCGGGCAGCTGAATGCTGGGCATTAAAAATTGATTGTGATGGAAATGACAAAGGCAACAATCGGCCCACCACATCCACATGGAGAAATATAGCATTCACACATGATTCGGTTCAGGGAATTTAAACTAATTCGATTGGAATTTAGAGCAGTATTATTGAAAGTTACTGGTGCGCAAGAAATATAAAACATTGAAAAGATTTTAAAGGATTTTTTGTTTAAAATATTTCTATGCTAATAAATATCAATCACACTGTTAAAGTCCGATTTATCAATGTCAGGTTAAGGTTCCAGTCAGTGTTCTGTTAGAGAAAGCATGCAGTTCTTTTGTCTTTTGTGTCAGTTTCGTTTCGGCAACTGGAAATTTAACGAAACCATGCCTCTAGATAAGAGTTTTCAACCATATAAAACCTAACATTAAGTTGAGATTCTAAATTTTAACTCAATGACAATAGTTAACAAGACATTGAGAAATCGGGCCTAAGGTAGTCAGAGATTAAAAACATTATAGATATTCATAAACTAATTTTAAAGATTTTAAAGTGTTTAAAATAGTTATAAACAAATAAATAAATAACAGCATCACTATTAAGTTTCCATTTTTCAATGTCATGTTAGGGTTATGTTGTTGTGTTGTGTTCTGTTAGAGAAAGTTAACATGAACTTAACTTTAGGATATCTCTTTTTTGTCAGATTCGAAAAATATAACTAAGTCATGACTCTAGTTAACCATTTTAGGCAAGTAAAGCCTAATATTATACTGAGCTACTAAACTCAAAGACAAAAGTTAACCGTACATTGAGAAATCGTGCCTAAGGTAATTTAAAAACTCAAATAACATACGAAACAGATGACGAATTTCTATTTAACTTTTTCCCTGTGCACTCGAATCCACAACCCACACACGCGACCACAAATGAAAGTGTATCAATTTTATTTGCCATTCGGAAATGCCAAAATGTGGCTGTTGGGCTCGATGAAGCGACATCGACATCGGCATCAACATAACATCAACTCGGGGGAACAAAGAAAGCGAGCAATTTGGCAAAAGCCACAAGGAAACAAAAACCCTGGTATTGCCCCCATCGATTTGCATTTTGCGGAGTGAAAGGTGGATGACGACTGTGCGTGCGATTGGCATCGCATTTGCCGTTTCCACTGCCATTACCCATACGCAGTGTGGTCCTAAAATACTGGGGAAAAGCAAAGTGGCAGGGCGACCGGTAATTGGAAAATCATCCATTACAACCGGCTAATGGAAACTCAGTGAAATTGTCGCTAAATTCGATTAAGTGTGTAAGCATCGAGACTTTGATATCGATGAAATGCTGCTCCTACCCATCTACCCCTCACTTCTACACCAAATCCTAATGTTTGTATCGCTGTTTTGGGTTTGACTGATTGCCTCGTTTCGTCTTTTTCCGCCCCACTCTGGTTTTTGTTTCTGGTTTAGGCCACCGCCACAGCCAGTCCACGCATAATTATGTAACTCAATTTGGTGGTTGGCCCGGGCAAAAGGCCATTATTTATAAACACAATTTAATTAGAATTCATTCTGTGTCCTGAACCAGAAACACGCACAGAAGCATAACGCTAGCATGAAAAGCTCACAAAATAAAGTACCTTTTTCTGACTTAAGAGGCGCTTAAATTTTCCAATACACAAGGATTCCTTGGAATATCTGCTTACCTACTTTGAAAGTGCATTTTCTTTTTAGCAAAGACGTAGTTTTTTTCCTTTCATACTCGCATATCTTGCACCTTTTTTATTCTTTCTATGTTTTCTTCTGTCTCAGTTAGTTGACGAATAGTATTCAAGAGCACTGTGAGGAATTTATATTATTTTTAATTCTCCATATCGTCTCCAAATAGGATTAAATAAACCAAATTTATATTTTCCCTTCAGTGATATATTTATTTTCGATAATATACCATTCGGAGCTAAGAAATGGAAATACTTTGCTAAAAAAAATTTAATTTCTAAACTGTATAAAATATAAACAAATTCCCTTTCAGCATTGATTGAAGTATCAATAAATCTGTAAGCTTTGAAACCTCTTTGTAAAATGTCATTATGTGTATCTTGAAAAGCAAATTGATATTTTCATTTTCAATAAAATATAAACCCAACTGAGGTCGTGCCCCCCGGTGACCGGTGTATTTGTTTGCATGAAAATTGCACTTGAAACTTTGTCTTGAGCTGGCTGCCACTTGCAGTTGAAAGTTTTTCCATATTGCCTCCGTCGTTCTGCACCTTTTTTTTTTGTCCCAGCCAACGGCAGCATTTCTCAAATTATTGATTGCCCCGTCTAAAGTTACGGTGAAGTTTCAATTTTAAATGGAATCAAAGTCAAAGTATATAAATAAAATAGAATCAACTGCACAAATCCCGCACTCAAGGGCCGCAGGGGACAAGGGGTCAAGTTTCTTTTATGCGGTTGCCCAGTGGAATACGAGAAACCCTATATTACAACTATATATGTATGTAGATATGTGATATGTAGGATGCATGGAAATGCAAGCGCTTTTCTATTGTGTACATTCCTTAGTTGTCGGACATTCCGGGTCAACAAGTAGGGAAAGGCTTGCCCTTTCTTGAAAGGAGTTCCTCGAATCTGTTCATGGCAAAGAAAGCAAAGAGTACCCGATTGGGAACTCTATCTGGGTAGTAATTCTCGGTACTCAGGTGGTACTATGCGCAAAAGCTTAAGCTCGTTACAATACACTTAGAAAAAACGTTCTCGAAATTATAACATCGACCTCAAAAGTGTTCCAAGTTTGATTTAAAGAGAAGTTTTCTAAATTGAAAAGAAGTGTTCTGATTTCGAAAGACCATATTCGTCCGGAAAAACAAAATAGAGTCTGCTTTTATCTGTATTTCAAGATCGCCTCATCTTGAAAAACAAATTCAAGAATACTTTGTTCTTGATTTTAAGAAGTTAGTTTTTTTTTTTCGTTCTTTATTTCTTAGTGTGTATAAACAATTATTCGTAATTTTAACACTGATATAAAACAGCTCCTTACACTTACAACTTTAAAGGTTAAAAACCGAAAGAAATCCACCTGTTAGTTTGTTGACCCAAACAAAGACAGTTTCTCCCCGAAGATGGCTTGATTAATTGACGATGACCCAGCTAAAGGCTTAATGCCGAACTTCCGTGCGAGTGGCAGATATACTTATTAAATCAATTAAGGTAAGCAACAATGCTTTCTATTGTCCAGCCAGACCAGCCAGTCAGCCATTTGTGCTGTCTCATAGGGACGGAGACATACCACCACTTTCCATCATCCGTTCAACTTAATGTGCAATAATGAGTGTCATGTAATGCCAGACGCGTTCGATTCGAATTACCAACAAACAACAAACAAACCTCAACAGCAGCTGCAGTGGTTATAGAAAAAATAGGAAAATAAGCGAATGCAACATTAGCAACGAACACAAATTAACATTTTTCAAAACTTTAAAGCCCGACATGCGTTGACACTTTTGGGAAAATTGCGTACAATTTCAAATGCAGGCACACAACTTTACGCGTAATTACGACACTGGGGAAAATAAGAAAAATATATAGATAAATAAAAAGGGGGAATGGGACAAAAAAATATAAAACAAACCGCTGGCAAATCGCATTCGCTGCGCGGTTGACAGTTGTAAAATGGAAAGGTTATCCGGACTCTGGCCGGCAAAAAGCATGGACAAGCTACAAATGCGTGGAGGAAAGTGCCTTCGGAAGCGGCAGCTGCTACTGGAGCTACTCATGCCTCTAACCCATCCACCACCTCCTCCTCCTCCTCCTCCGCCAGAGACTCATCCAAAGTGCTGCTGTCGTGGACAGTGACTGATGGTCTGGGAGCTCCGCTGTTTTCTGCCTCCGATGATTACGATGACGATGATGAAGACGGCGATGACAGGGCAGCATTTAACCAGCGCTCAGCAGTTAGATAACTATATATAAATTATGGAGGTTGGACCATAAAGATGGTCGACAGATCGCTGGAGAACTTCTAGTTCAGCACTCGCAGAAGCCCCTTTCAGTTTACACCAACCACTTTTAAAGTTCCAAAACAAGACTAAATATTTTTTGATGAGGTTTGCTTTTCTCGAATTCTTTATCATTGGTTATATCGGAAAATTGTATATAAAGGATGTTCTGATTTTATTTGATGTTCTATTTAATTTTTGTTGAAATATTAATTTTCCTATCATCTTACTCAAATTTCCCTTAACCCAATAACTTTTAAAAGCGCATGGAATATAGTAATTTAATAAAATGAATCCTTAATCCTTTTCATAAACGCTATTCTGATTGTAGTAAAGTATGTTAACTATTTAAGCTTTTAAAAATATTAATTTGCATATGCACTTATTCCAATTCCTATCAAACTCAAATACTATTTGAAATGCAGGAAAAATATTATTTTTATTGAGTGCAAGGCATCCAAGCTTAGAAACTCAATCGTTTAGCTGGGATGGGATTGCCATACAAATTTGTATGTAAATTCATAGCAACATACAACCAATAGACAGGGCTCCGAGGTCCCCTCGCCAGGGAAAGCACTTGAGCTTTACTTTGATGCACTCGTATCCCCATTAAGTTGGCCCCCCCCGTCGAGCGTGTGGTCCCCCATGTGGCCATGCATAGAGATCTCCTGTCCTCATGGCACAGAACCCACTCAAATATGCTAATCCACTGGAAGTCCACAAAACCTCCGGCGGCCCACATTTGAGTGCATGTTTCTGAGCTTCAGGGAAAGTAGTTGCATAAAGCTGCAATGCCTTCCCAGAATTGAGAAGAGAAAGTAATTTAATATTACCGGAACAGAGATTCTCAGGAAAAACTATAGTTTATTGAACAAATAAATATTCTATTTGTAGGGAAAATGTTATGGTTCTTTAAAATTTAAATATTATTGATCTGGCGTTTTTTTCCAATTCATAAAACAATCATTACAAATTTATAATATTTATTTTATTCTTTAACAATGCCCACTAATAGAGCCTTTACTTTTCCAAAGCCCAAGGATATACGGAGTATTTTAGTCTGATTTATCCATCACAAAAATTTCATTTTGTAATATCTGTCAATTTTTCTGTTAGTTAGTTATCCACAGGTTATTAACACACAGAAAAGACATTCATTGAAGTTATAATCGAGAAAAATCCAAGAATACTCTTTAACTACTCCATTCCTGGTTATTTCTTTATGTAAGTACAGATTTTATTTATCTGGAGGAGGTAAGTTTCTGTGAATCACGATGCATGGCCACCACTCGGAGTCGGATCGCCCTGCCCATGGCGTCTGGGACAATCCTGGAGTCGCGATCTTCGCCACCACAGCCCAGGAGCCCATTCCCAACATGCTGACCCACTTTAAGCCAATGCCGAATGGCGATGAATGTGTCTCTGATAAGGATGCCTGCCGCATTCTTTCCCAGACCTCAGTGGCGGAAAACACTCTTTACCGACAGGTCAAGTACCAGGTGGAGGAAGTGGCCTCCCAGCGCAACACCCACATGCATCCGCGCCAGGGTCAAGAGCAAAAGGATGTGGATATAACCCTTGGATTGGCGGCAGAATTAGCGCGCCAGCAGGTGGAGGCCAGTAGATGCCGCCAACTGCACAGGAATGTGGATAATCTGAGAGATCTTGAGATGGAGGTGGCCCGAGCCCACACTGCGTTGTCCGTAAAAAACAAGATCCTCAATAATATCAAGCAGACGGTGGAGGATAAGCAGCGGGAACGGGCTGAGGCTCTGGAGAAGCAGCGGGCTATCGAACAGGAGGAGCTGGAGGAGAAGAGGCGGAGGATCCAGAAGGCTGCAGCCTTTCGCAATGACCTTATGACCCAGATCTCGGAGGCTCGCAAGAAGCGGCTAAAGGATCAACGGGAGGCCATCGAGGAGGGACGTCTAGAGCTAAAGGAGTGCAAGGAAAAAGTGGAGCAGGACAACCTACGAGATGCCATCAATAAGGTGGAGCAGCGCAGGGTGCTCCTGGAGTCCCTGGACCAATCGGCCGTCATGCTGAGGCAAACCCGGGAGGCCTACGCTCAGGCCCAGAAGAACAAGCCGGAGAGAGGTGTCCTCGACGCCCTGGGTCCCGTGACGGCGGCCTATGTCTCCAGGACCCAGAAAAGACACCGGGAGGAGATTGAGGCCCGGGACATAAATGCCGCTCGACTGGGCTTCCAGCTCAGCCAGATCAAGCACGATCTGGAGTCCCGTGACCAGTTGATCACCAGTCTCCTCATCCGCGAGTTTAAGGCCAAGGAGAACGCGAAGGCCTTGGAACAGGCCAGGAACAAGATGGCCAGAAAGCAGGAGATCCGCGAGCAGCTGCTCAGCCAGCGAGAGGAGCAGAAGTTCTTCCGCGAGAAGGCCGTGCAGGATGCCCTGATCATGCCCAAGGATCCCATGTGCTTCGGCGAGCGGCAGTACCGGATGCAGGTGGCCCAGAAGGAGAACACCCGGCGATTGGATGTCCAGTGCTATCGGGACATGGCCAATATGGTTGTGGAGGCCAAGAAGCGTCGGCTGGCCGACGCCCAGGAGGTGGAGGACATCCTCCAGGAACTACGAAATGTGCAGGAGCGCCAGGATGCCTTTGTGGCCTCGGAGCGCATGAAGCTGCTCGCCCAGCAGCCAAACGAAGTTCTCTCCGCGCTTAAAAAGTCCATCCTAACCGAAGAGGAGCTCAATACCTTCAACCTCAAGAAGTGATGAAGAAGTGACCAAGAAGTGATTCAGAAGTGATCAAGAAGTTATTCAGAAGTGATCAAGAAGTTATTCAGAAGTGATTATACATTTTAATTGTTGAGGCTATATTTTTTTCGGCCTTTTATTATTATAATCCAAATTATCTAAGCTGTTAAAAAAATACACAATCAAATAATTTCCTTAAACATTATTTTCTAAGCTTCAGATTCAGTTTCCCAAAAAAAATTAGTCTCTCATTATTTCAACTCTCCAAACAGAAATGTATCGTGTATCGTGTGTATTATTATAAGTCCACCTGTTTATTTCCTTTTAAGACTTCAACTCCCCAAACTTAAAACTATGTTTTCTATGCTGCGGCTTTCATAAAAATCTATTAAAAGGTTTACTTATATCCATCCTACCTCTTTTTAAAGACGTCTAGTGGTCTATTTGGTATCAAGTGTATTATTATTAGTCTCGATGAGTGCTTCAGCCCACTGGACAGGATGTGCTTAATTTTTCCATTTTGCTGTCATGTACTCCGAAATGGACTTTGCCTGGGCTGCTGGCAAGGCAAATGAAATTCACTTTCTTACCCATTCTTTGGCCAGGCTTTTGCAGCAGGTCAGGTTTCGTACCCGAACAACCGGTTTACCGACATTGCAGCTGGAAAATTTGTTTACATCAATACGGTTCGAACGTAAGTGGAAGTGCACTTTATGTAGTGGGTTTTCATACATGCGTGCGGAACTTTTACTTTCCATTATTGGACTTATTAGCCGGCTCTCGGAGGAAGGCTTGAATTTCATAACGGCAGCCAAAGAAGGCTCAAGAATGTTGCCAAAGTCACTTTTTGGCAACTATTTCGGTACGGCCTCTTGGCCTCTTGACGGCCTGCTCAAACTTTCTCTGAAAATAACTTTGCCTCAAAGAAACAACTTCAGTGTGCACAGAAAAGATATATTTACCTTTAGGTGCACAGAAAATTAATACTGGTAGGAAGAATATGTTGATACTCTCTCTTGTGATGTTTTAAAAATCATATTTATTAAAATCCGCAAAGCTTTATCAAAATTGTCTCAAACTTAGCTCTTGATTTTTCATTTAGCTAAGACTAATCTAATTTATAATTATTTTTCAGTGTAACTTTACAGAAGCAACCAGCACAACCACAACTCAGTTTCTGTTTCAAGTTAAGGCTGCCGATGGTGTGAGGTTGTTTTGTCTTTTCGACTCTGGTCACAGGAGGTTGGCTGGTTGGCCAACTTTTTGTGCCAAAAACTTTATTTGGGCCAGATCTTCAACTTGGCCAAGATGCGATGTTGTGTGCCCGAGCATGTCTGCACCTTTTCCACCTGGAAGAGCCTTACTGTCTCTAATGAGAGCCGTCGTGTGGCTGCAAATGTGTTTGCATTGCAATGAAATTGGAAACGAGATCTGCAAAAGTTGAGTAATTGAGCTGATTCTGCTCCGTTGGTCACTCGAATCGAAGAACCTTTTCTCCCCGGGATTCGTGCCACAACAATTTGAGGCCAGCATAGAAAGGGGCACATTGAAAGAAAATATATGGGGCAGACTAATTATAAAGAATTAAATATAAATATTATATATTCAATAATTATTTCTATTTATAAAAAAGGTAAGGTAAGGTAGAATATTTTAAAATATTATATATATTTTCTATTGATATTTTTTATTATTCTTTTTCCTATCTGCAGAGACAGAGACCGAGACTCGTTGCAGACCAAAAAAGGGAACAATGAAAGACAGGCTCAGAGACATTGAATGCCAGCCAGAGAACAAAGCAATAAAAGGCCCGAGAAGTGGGTTGTTGTTAGCTGTTTGCTTGCCATGCTGGGAATGGGAATGGAAAATGGAAATGCTCAGGAAAATGAAGGAAATGCAGCGACGCGTCGTTAACATGGCTTATAGGTTGGCTGGCTGCGGCGGGTGGAAATCAGGCAGTACGCATATGCTTGACACGGAAAATGCAGTGGCATTGCATACTAATGTCGCTGTGCCGAAAGACAAACGTAGGAAATAGATGCTCATAAAAATTACTTTGGTTCGGTGGCTTTAAAATGCCATCAGCCAAGCCAATCCATTCCAATCCATCTACATCCACCCAATTCATGAGCGGAAGCCCACGCAAAATGCAGCCCACAGATATCGGTCGAAGTAGTAGCTGGTGTATATCTTTCGATTTTCACGTGGGCGACCAGCGAAAATTGCGTGCAATTATCTAAAGATGATATCAGCATATATAATTGTATACGCTCCATTATAGCCCTTGGGCTGCGATTTGTTTGTGTGCTTTTCCACACTTTAAACGCTGCGATTCGAACTGGTTTTCGCAGCCAATCGACTGCTATAAATAAACAATTATTTTTAATGCAAAGCCAGCGAATGCGACTGCCGCAGACACTGCCCATGGTATGTCGCCATAAACAATAATAAGGTCAATAATATGATTGTAAAATAGCAGACTCCCCTGGGATTAAGACCATTAAGTAGCAACAAAAGGTTTAATTGAGGCAATATAATAATACCTTATTTGTAGCACATTTAAATGCAATTTATGCTTAAAACTTTAATAATGGAGTAACTTTTCGAGAGGTAAAAGGGGAATACCATATTTGTATAAATTTTTTTGTTCCATTTATGTTTAAGTTTTCAATAATTAAGTAATTTTTCAGTTCAACTTTAAGTAATAAAGTTCATTTCTAGGGGACATATAAATTTATAAAAATAAACTAAACTCACATAAAAGTTTACTTAGTTTCATTATTTTACGTAAGTCAGGTAACCCGTGACCTTCCTGTTGTTCTGAACTTTTACCTTTAGTAGATACCTAAATAGGTAATGTATCCGTTGGGTGAGCAAATCAATAATTAAATGGTTAAGTGCAGCTCAAGCTTATTCATCTGTGGCTGGCTGCCTTCGGTGAGATACACTCACGTACGCCAGATAGAGACAATTCAATTTTAGCCAGCTTATGGCTATTGTTATGGCCATTATATCTGCCTTACATTTCAGGCGCTGACCGTTGGCGTTGGCGAAACAAAACGAAATAAACCGCTCCACACTTGACTTGACTTTGCTTCACTTGGGCTGGCGTTCAATAAGAATTTCAATCGCCTCGGCGACACATTGCAGCCACTTTGCGGCAGCTGATGCCACGAGAAATATATTGAAAAAATACAAAAGCAACCACAATAACGATTGTAACAACAACTGCGAATAACAATAACAACTCATACTCTGGTCCACTTTTGAGATACTGCCCCCCAAAAACTGTTACGATTTCTGTGACAAAAACAAAAACGAGGGAAGGAAATTCCGACTAAAGCTGGACCATAAATTATACAAACTTTTTACTTTATTAACTAAACCGATTTCAAAGATTCTGAGTCATTTTTTCTCAGAGTTCATTGAAACTCTCAAAGTTTCCAATTGCATTTCCGTTGACCGCCTTCTGATTCATCTATGTGGGAATTCTTTTTTAAATGCCAACACGAACAGTTGAGGTAAAAAGAAAATATCACTATGACTTCAAAAGTTCTCTTTTTAAATAAGAAATCAGAAAGTGTTGGAAAATCGAATGTATATTATATAACTTCGATAAAATAACTTTTAATTAGACTTTGGATTGTATTGAAAACAGTTTTCTAAACATTTAAACCAAAGCTAAATTCTGTCAGATACAATTCTTTTTTAAAAGCCTTAATTGGTTTCGAATAAAATTTAATAATGAATTTAAGAAAACATATTAGTTTAATTAAACATAAATAAAATTAATCAATTAGAAGGATATCAGATACCCCTTAACTAACATTTTTCTACAAAGTTTATATTACAAACGTATCTATGGCTGTTTAAATCAGCCCCATTCTGACGCTTGTTTACAGATTTTTCCGCCACATTCACAAAAATGTTTCACAGCCATTTTGGCCATTGAATTTGTCAGGCACAAAAACACGCGAAAACAAAACAAAGTCGCCGGCAACCATTGACAGACTTGTTTGGGCCAGATTTTTGTTTCAGCCTTTGTTTTTTTGTTTTTATTTTCTGACTTTCGGTCGGCTCAATTGCGCTGCTTAATGTGATTTGACCAATTTGGGTTCTGTGACCAAAGGCAGAGCGTTAATTTGCCTATAATTATTCTGGCATGTCTATAAGATAATTGCGCTATCGGATCTGACGGATTATAATGATTGAATCGTGGCGAATTTCGCTTTGAAATTAAAGAATTGTCAGTAAGTAGCTACTGGCTAGTCAAGGGTATTCTATTATGGGGCAAACCTTTCACCCGTTTTGCACACCCTTACTTTCATCGTTTCATCTGGCGAACCGTCATCACTTAAGTTCACTTTTTTGATGACACTCGTTAAAGCACAGTTAACCCGATTTGCATTTGGCTTGATTACAGTTTTCGCGACCAGTTTATTCTGATGTGGGTTTATCACTGGCCAGACATCTAACTGGCCAAAAGCCCAACCCAAACGCAAACTCAAGCCCAGAAATGCTATCTTTCCCCAGTTGTGGCAGCTGTTTTCATTTCGATAAAAATGCAAATATACGAGAGCGAAAAGAAAGAAAACAAGAAAGAACGCTATAGTCGAGTGCCTCGACTATCAGATACCCGTTACTCAGCTAAAGGGACCAAAGGGAAATGGAAATAAGCAAGCAGCAAAGCAAGACTGAAATGCGCCACCTACCGGCGGTAGACAGATTTAAGCGTTATGGGCGTTAGGGTGGGAGTGGAAAACTTTTTTTTTGGTCAATCGATAGGTATTGACGAGACCGATACAGTTCAGTTAAAATTTTATATCTAGCATGAAAATTGTGGGCGCCACAGGCTTGGGCGGTTTGTGGGCGTTAGAGTGGGCGTGGCATACTCGCGTATCAAAATTGCGCTGCGTACAAAGGTTCGGAATCTAAATCTGAAATCCTGATTCTATATCTTTGATAGTTTCCGAGATATCCACGTTCATATTTACGATTTTTTGAAGTTTGGGGGCGGTTTGTGGGCGATAAAGTGGGCGTGGCAAACTTTTTTTTAAGTCAATCGATAGGTATTGATGAGAACAATACATTTCAGTTAAAATTTTTATTCTAGCATCAAAACTGTAGGAGCAACAGTTTTGGGCGGTTTGTGGGCGTAAAAGTGGGCGTGGCACTCTACTGAAACAAACTTGCGCTGCGTAAGAAGCTCAGGAATCTGCACGCCAAATCTCAATAGCCTAGCTCTCATAGTTTCCAAGATCTCAGCGTTCATCCGGACAGACAGACGGACAGACGGACAGACGGACAGACGGACAGACGGACAGACGGACAGACGGACAGACGGACAGACGGACATGGCTAGATCGACTCGGCTAGTGATCCTGATCAAGAATATATATACTTTATGGGGTCGGAAACGCTTCCTTCTGCCTGTTACATACTTTCCGACGAATCTAGTATACCCTTTTACTCTACGAGTAACGGGTATAAATATCGTTATTAAACTCAATAACTGTCAACGTTTTTTGCATAAATTATAATAAGTTTCTGCGGCAGGAAAAATATTCAAACAACTTCTGAAAGATATTTCATGTTTGCAGCGGAAATAGAAAAAGGCCGACAAGCAAACAAGATGGAAAATTGAGGAAGCTGGCGAAATGATAATGATAAATGTTCGGGGTCGAGGAAAGGGGGCGTGGCGCTGGAATGAATATGTATGAATGATTAATGAGAGGAAAGGCCGTAGCCCTGGAGAAGGTGGCCCAAAGAGACAGAGTTGAAGGAAAATCTCCAATTACCTCGAGCGAACCCTGGTCAATGCACCCCAGACTTATCTCGAAAACTGACATGCTTTGGGTACCCCAATACTCATGATACTCATGTCATAATGCCCAAATATTTGGATCTTGGGCACATAAATAAGTTCAGCAAGTGTGCTTTATTTTTACGGCACATCTGATAAGCGCCCGCAACTTAGCTCATTCCAACCTTATCGCCCCACACGAAAGACAAAAGCAAACGAATGTGTACATAGTCTATCCGAAACTAGCATATAAAAAAGCCATTACCATTCTGAAAAATCAGTGTCAAGTCGAAAGTCAAGAATTTTTTTTAGATTTATTATGGCCATGCAGCAAAGTGCTAATTAAACTCATCTGGCTGCCGACAGACAGAGAGATACGAGATACGTCTTACTTCGGGAGAGAGAAACTTTTCTACACAGGTGACACAAGTTCTTGTTGAACGTGTCTGTTGGAAACTGTCAGCAAATGTGATTCGAGTGTGGGTGGAATACCAAATGCAACCACATATCTTTAAGATTAAGTGCCACAGCATTTTAACGAGTCTATATTTGTGCTATTAAGTGTTTGAAATGGGTATTAAACACCTTTTGGTTATATACATTGTGTATTTAAATAAAATGGCATAAACATTTAATAAAAGTTATCTGAGTTATGATTATTAATAGTATAATCTGTTTATCAGCTCGCTCAACATAATCTTAAATAGGTTTAACACACCCTTTTCACACCTTCGATAAACTTTACTAGAAGATGGTTTATCTTCTTTAGTGGTTAAATATTTAACAATCTTTTTGGAATACACACAATGTTTACATAAAAACATATCTTTATTTTGTCTATCACAAATGTTTATAATGAGTAAGATAGCTTATTTTATGAAGTTGAACAAATTACACATGCACCACGAGAAAAATGATTAATGCCTGCTTTTGTCTGATTTTTAAAGGGAGTGTTGTACGAGTAGTCACTATATTATTGACAACATTGATGACTATTGTTCGAGAACGCCCTCAGATCTCTTCACACTCTTATATCTCTTATATATTTTAAAGATGTGTATCTTTAAAATTGAGGGTCATGGGTTTTTGACAAGTCTTTAAAATAATGATAAATAACTTTATAGTATTCTAAGCCACTTCCGACCCACCTTACGGCATTATCAATAGATATATATTGAAAGCTTGGGAATCAAAGCTCTGAATGAACCAGATTTATACAGTTTTTTGTGTGATTTTCAGAGGGGGGTGTTATGTAGTCTCTTTTTCCATTGACAACATTGACGACTATTGTTCGAGAACGCCCTCAAATCTCTTCACACCTACAAGATACACTGCTGTATCCAACAGATACCTGTGCTATTTGTCATTGTTGCTGCGGCGAATTAGTCATGCCGAGCCCGAGTTGCCAACGAATGTTATTGCTCCTCAAACTCGTAATTTCCCAATCGCCATGGTCGCGTTGCGAATCGAGTTCCAGTTCTAAATGTGTCTGTCTTGAACTTGGTAATGGTAATGGTAATGGTCGGGAACCGGGAATCTTCGGCGATGTCACGGCGGCGGCAATGCAAACATCAAAAAGTCTGGGACGTGCATAAGAATTAAGCTGAGCTTTGCAACAGGGAAAGGTAAACAACAAGACGCGGCCGGGATGGGAAAAATAAAGGCAAGAGAAAAGTATCTGCCAGATACAAGTTCTCCTGGCGGAGTGGGTGCATCATCCCATCCACACACACGCGTGAGCTGTGTCTTCAAAATATGCCCCACGAGAGACACAGATACAAAAACAGACGAAATGTCAGGGGAAAAATCAAGGAGGCAGCTAAGTATCTTTTACCTGCTTGTGGTGACGCTGCTTCTTTGTTCTTTGAGTCCGCAGCTTAATTAAATTTATAAACCGTTAAAATAATCAGAGCCCGGCTGCGGATTCCTCCTGTGCAAGCTTCTTCTTTAAGTTGCAGAGAAGCAATTACAATCGCTTGTACGATTAAAGAGAGAGCGTGTGCCCATGCAGAGAAAGAAATTTACATTGATCTTGGAGATCCAGAAAAAACGAACTCTAAATATGGTAATCCTAACACTGCTATCTACTAATCACAACAGAACTTAAATTAAATCTGTAAATTCATGACCTGTAAAGTACCCATATAAGGTTATTTTTCCAATCAGTTTTCTTCAAAGTCCCGAATTTTAATCTTTAATCAAAAATAAGTATTTCCAATTTCGATCTCATGATCGTATTATCTCCGGTTGGAAAAACTTTTTAAAATCTATTTTTTAAAACAACCATATCCTAGATTCATTAACTTTCTTAAAACAAGAATAGGTACATTTCTACTTTGATTACTTGATTCATTACCTTTCAGGTTGCGAGTTACTTTCGTATGTGGCGCAGTGCTTAACCGCTTGTCGTTCGTAGAAATTGCTGGGGCCAAATGTTTTTGGCGATTCGCCAAATTCAAATGTTGTTTGGCAAAGAAATTATCCAATTCGTTTTCGGAGTTCGCTGGGTTCGTTGCTTTCGTTGCTGCTACTTTGCATACACCGCCGTTCGATGGGGATTATATTACAGGCGCGCTGCGTGCGGTATCTTCGAGATACGTTTTGTATTGGTGTGTATAATTCTGATATCAGACCGAATGAAAGACACACGAAGAAGAGCACTTCTGGGGAGGAGGCACAGGTAGAAAAACACAAATCTTAAACCGGCAATCTCATCGCACACACAGATACACACACGCACACACAGTCGTTGCCGAGAGGTGTATCTTTTTGCTGTATATATAAGTATATAGTACCAGCGGAACGGAACGACGTTCGCTCGGTTCGAGACGCGTTCGTTGACTAAAGTCGATCGGCGGGATTTGAGATTGAAGCGCGGTTGAAGCCAGCGGTTGAAAGCAACAGGTTGAAAGGGGCTCGCTCTCTCTTGGTCTGAAAGTGAGATACTGAGATACTGAGACACTCAGATACTCGGCTACTCAGATACTGCTACCTGAGGCGCCCTTCTCGCATTATTATTAGCAGGAATGCTCGGCGGCGACGTCTCCCGCTATCAGTTTAATTACATATGTATGAGAAAGTCATGAGGAAAAGCGCATTGTTCTCGTTCTCACTCTATATCTTCCTCGGTTTTGGACTCGGTTCGCGTGAATTGCGAATATTTCCCAAACTGGATGCATTTAGGTGCATATTTATACACTGCCCGTCGGCAATTTGATCCGGGTGATCTGAGGGTATATGCGCTAGAAGGTTGATTTAAGAAGCCAGGGGAAAGTGAATTATGATTTATGTTTCTATTTAAAATTGGCAACGAACTCTTAAAGACGTTGAAGAAAAACCGTGTTCTCTGAGCCCTTAAGCTTTAAACCTTGACTTACATATTTTATTTATTTGCTAATCAGTTGCAACTTGCCAGTAAATCTAAGCAGTCTTAAGGATAAATCAGATAAGTAAATAATTCCTTTGATTATTGCATCCCACTTAGCTAGCCATAAATGTAAGCAAATGCATTCGCTTCAATGATTTGCTCTTGATAACTTTATTATTTTGCAAAACATGCCAAGCGGACCCACAAGCAAATCCAGTTAAAACTTCTTGCTTGTGTGCATAATTGAGTTTATAATTTTAATAAACATAAATATCCCGATAAAACTAACCATGATAGCAAAAATATTTGCATTTCATTTGTTATTTAATTAAATTACTCCGATACAAGTTATCAGAAATAAATACCACTGCGTAATACCCTTAAACTATGGAGAATTATAAGCCTATTGGCATGCGGTAAACTCTCCGAAAAAATGCAAACTCATAAAATGGCTATATTCTTCATTTGAATGGGAAATAAATTGGAAATATAACAAATTTTTTTAGGCAACCTCAACAATTTAAGCCACGTCTGATTCGAAAAAAAAGTTATGCTGTGTATTTCAGCCACAGAGTGTCCAATATCCGCTAACATATCATAACAATTCCACTCTTTTTGCCGCCCACTAACGTGTGAATTCGTGCAGAAAACATTTTCACATGCCCCCGAGTGCTGTGGAATTTCGAGTGCAGTTACAACAATGAGGAGTATTAGTTGTCATGCGGCACTGACAAATATCATAAGTGTTGGATAGCATTTTAAAAGTGTATTTAATTATGGCTGGCCATGCGGTTGGTCTCCCTGGGAATATTTGCCACTGGCCCGCAGCCATTGTTCAATGTTTGTTAAAATTCCCGGCCAAAACATCTGGCGTATGTGGCGTTAATTACAAGTAGAACTGCCGCGGGACCCTCGTGCTCTAATTTACATGAAACTTGCAGATGCTCGAGGATACAAATATAGGAGCATCATGATATCAGGTGATGTGAAATCAAAGAAGGGACCGCAGGGTCAGAGTTTTAGGTCGGTCAACAGACTCGGTGTCACCTAATGAGCCGATCCCCAGCGATGAGTGGGCGTAAAGCGACCAATTAAGTTAGCTGATGACAAAACTCATAAAGCCCAGGTGTAATAAAAGTGTACAGCCATGGCGACCGAGGGCCTTGGCATTCACAGGCCTTTTAAGCTGACTAAGCCAAAGTTTTCAGCTCATTTTTGATGGCCATCACCATCTCGGGAAAGTGGAAGATGAGCAGCTATTCGCTTGCGTAGCCTAGCAGCGAAATTATAATTAAAAGTAATCAACGACATTATCAAGGCAAATGCTACGGCCAGAATCCAGAATACAGAATACAGAGCACAAAGCTGCAAGGCAAAGGCAAAGATTCAGAAATTCTGCGGCGCAACAAGTCAAAGTAGTTTGCCCCACGGCTTCGAGACTCTCTACACATAGAAATAAGAAGATATTTTTTATTTTAAGTAAAATATAGAAATTAAATATAATATTATAACATGGATAGTTTTTTAACTCATAGCATTAATCACCAACCTCTTAAGTTAAAGCTCTGTGAGGACTACGCATTATAAAAGTCATATTATAAAACCTCAACACTTTTTATTTGCTGACTTTCCTTCCTTTTTTTAGGTTTATTCAGAGTGATTAAATTTTGTCACAAACGGCATATCAGGATTAGTTTAATCACAGTTTTTTTTTTTGCATTATAAGCCTAGTGACTCATAAAAAACAATTCTTGCTTATTGAAAAGCTTTGACATACATTTTCAACAATATATATTTTTCAAGTAAATCTATAATTTTTTTTTAAAATAAATTAATGAAATATTGCACCAACAAAGGAATATTTTCTAGTTTTTCTGTGTAGTTTTCGAGGGCCTTCGAATGCGTCTAGCATTTGTTGGGAAAACATTTAATTAAGTTCTTTTTGCCGGCGAATGATGAACGAGCGCTCCATTAGATTTAATTTACTCAACAAGTATTACCAACATTATCAGTGTTATTAGCTAGATGAATGTGTATTCCCCATCCCCCCATCATCATCACCATCATCATCATTCTGCTCCTGCGCTCGTTTCTGTATTTGCTCGAATTTGTGCAAGTGTGTTTGTTAGCGGAAATGAGGAAAGTGTGTTCTTGTTGCTACCAACCCAGCATGTCCAATGGCTGAGAACATTTAAATTTCACAATAAATTTAATATTAAAGGGGATTTTTTAAGATGGACTGTTTATAGTTGCTAATTTTAAAAACAAATGTTTTATAAACAGATTGCATATTTTTTTTAACTCATCTTGAGATTATGTTTTTTTTTATAATTTATAGTTCAAGTTTGTTTAAAAATATAATTTTAAGTGCGCCATTAACTGAGAATAAAGAAACATCTTTTGAAGAGTGAAAGACTTTCCCTGTTTTCACATCTCATTATGCGGCTCAGCCAAGAGAAACTGCACTCGAAGGATATCAGGACTTTTGCAGGCAAAAAGGAAATGAAATCGTCTAAGCCGTAAAAAATGAGGAGGCTAGATAGACGGGAATATATAGAGCAGGATATCAGAGCTCAATAGCACACATTTGCCACTCAGAAGCCAAGTGAATCACAGATTATGAGTCAGAGAATCATCGTTAGCAAAGATAAAGATGCAGGATCCCCACACAGGATTAGTATCTTAAACTACTGATGAGCAAATGCCAATTAAAGCGGTTTGAATATCAGTTTAAGATATTTAAGTTATCACTTTCTGATGCAAATTTCTTTAATGCACAATCTTAATAAGATACTATTCTTGCTAAAGCTTATTTAGTATTATGCATACATATAAATCTTATGAGAGTGGCATAAATTTTCGCATCATTGGGCAGCTTTGCATAATCTAAACATTAGCAAAGGGTATGGTTAAACCCCCATACCGATGGCATTTTACATTTCTATAGATCGGTAGACTTAGCTGGCTTAATGGCAATGCTTTCATCAATTGTGGACCCAGCTGGATTGATGTCGTCCACCCACGGGTAAAAATAAAATACATAAAGGACATCGCAGAACCTGCCACATGTGACCTGCTGGACGACAGGGGCACTTCCTTTGGCCTTTCACCAGTCGCCCATCGCCTGTTGCCAATCTCCAATGGCGCTTTTCAATTTAGCTATTTCCGCCCCAACAGTGGCCGACATGATTAAGCAATCAGAGGCGACTGAAAGGCGCAACACCCGCCAAATGAGCCCAGCCAACGCAAGGAATCGAATGGGGACCCAACTTTGTTGCCGGCGGAAGGGATTTATGTGTTTAGATTACTTGAGCTGGCAAGGCCAGTGGAATCGTTTATATGTTTATATGTTGGCCGCAAAAAACGGTCATTAAAGCGCACTAAGTTGGGGCTAGGACAAGTACACTCTCATACAATATAAGTCGTCGAGGAACGACAAGTCATTAATGGCCCTCATAAATTTTTAGTGCCTTGGCTTTGATTGCCTTGCGTAATGCATCATAAAATTAATTAATTATGCAACTCATTCCGATTCTCCCAGGAAGGACATTTTAATTTAAAGAATTATGTCATGAGATATATCATCTCCTCTTTCAATTGTTTATTGAAATCAAATTTGTATGCCCAAGAGAATATATTGTTTTTCCTTTTGTTTTTAATAAATCATCAGCAATATTTCAATGCCCGAAGGGAAATGCTCTTTTTGAAATACGGCAGGGAAATTGAGCAATTCCAATGCTTTAAGGCTTGGAGTGTCGTCATGGCAAAGCGAACGCATTGTATCGATTCCGTAGGCCTTAAAAATAATTGTCTAAAAGCGAAAACGTGTACGAGTACTGTCAACGAATGTCGCACAAGAGAAATGGAGGACAATAAAATTGCTTTCCATTTTGTGGCAGCGACGGCGTGACAATGAAAACACTTTCCAGTTATTTGAATGCCAATGCAGCATAAAACTCGGATCCGTCCACCTTGCCCCACCCGATCCCCCGTTTTTCCCTCGGCTAACGAGGCATTAAGAGCGGGTGGAAAAGCCCTGGAACTACATAGAACAACAAACAATACAGCCAGGGTCACGAAAAACACTCGCTCGAGTGTATGCCCGAAGAAATTGAAATGCAGAAGGGGGAATACCACTGAATGGTGAAATTCCTACCATCCCACGCCAAAATCGGGGCGTTTAGTACAGTAAATGCTCCCTCGTCGAACGGAACCCTCGAGCAGGTTCTATACCTTTTGTCTTTCAGATAAAAAGGACTTTTCTTTAAATCTTTTCCTTAAACTAAAAATCTATTAAAAGTCGGTTATATTTTTAGATATCAGCAACTTCTAAGAGCCTCAACATAGTTTATAGACGGATTTAGGTACCAGCAACTTCAAGGTGAGGTTTCATCGTTTATAGATATATTTAGACACCAGAAACTTCTAAGTGCCGCTTCATCGTTTATAGATAGATTTAGATACCAGCAACTTCTAAGTAACATCAATATCATATCTTTATAACCGCTTTTCAAAGGCCCATTAATATAAATTCAATGCAGACTCTTCTAATCGTAATTCCACTGTAAATTCGTGTAACAAAAAGACGCCTTCCCCCAAAAATGAGAATAATTTTCCGCGCATATCAATTTGGAACACCCGGCTGGCTGGAACCTGGAGGGACTAGCAGACTGGGTAAATGGGTAACTGGATGACTGGATGAACGCCAGTGGCAGCCGCGCGTGATTTGTCGCCCGAGTGCCTCTAGGTAAGCCCGGCATACCATACGTGCACACGGGTTGTATCCCAATCCGAAGAGAGGAGGACTACGGATTCAGGACTTCGAAGTCCGGAGCCGTGCCACCGCAAAATGTCGAGCCATAAATTGCGGTCGCCAAATGTGCGATACGTGCGTTTCCTGGGGGAAAAGCCACTCGGCAAGGCCATTGTTTTTTTTTTCCAGTCAATAAAAAGCTTGTTCCAAGTGCATTAGCATCTGCAATTTGAGTGGCAAAAGCAAGTGCATTGTCTGCCAAAAAAAAACTTGGGTCTTCTTGGCACATTTAATTAAGAAAGCAGGGAAAAAACGGAGGAAAGGTTAAGCAGAAGGAAATACCTGACATAGTTAGTTGCAGAAGTGCAGTGAGACAGCTCGGTTTTCGGACGAGTTTCGATTTAACTTACAAAATTAGAAAAGACAGGAGAGAAATTCAAAGGGCAGAGTCCTTCGGTTGGGGAAAGGCGACATTTTCGGCGCTGACAGAGCAAAAAGGAAAGCTAATCAGTGGAAAGTGTTGGTTAGCATTTTGGGGTACGATATTGGCTACATTGTCACAAAACTATTTGAATACCCAATAAAGATCTGAATCGTAAAATGAAAGATGAACTCCAAGATTCGTTAGGGGAAGTGTCAAAGTATGCTAACTGAGCAGTAAAGAAAGTAAACTGGTTACTATTTTGACTGAAAAAGGGAGAAATATCTGTGGTACTTTCTTGGTATGCACTTAAAACAGGCGTAATAAAAATTGAAATGGATAGATTGTAACAAGGACGAATACATATTTTCGTATGCCGATCCTAAGTGTTTGATTTTGTTATTAAGAAAACAGTGCTTTGCAGTCCTTTTAAAAGGTAGTTTTCTAAAACCTAATTTTATTGTAAAATAGGTCCTTAAGACAACTCTTTGCATTCTTAATAATTTTTGAATGTAAACTTTCTGTCAGCATACCCAAACCATTATCTCTATATCCACTAACCGAAGGACTCTTTTCAATAAATATATAATTTTGTATAAATTATTTTATATTATCACTTACATCATTCTGGTGGCATCCCTTTGTCGCACCGACTCGTCTCGATTGAGGACCTCGATGATCATTTTGCGCTCGTTCTCGGAGAGGTTTTCCAGGACCTGTGAGGTGGCCACCGCCAGTTCGGGGCCCAGTGCATCGATGGTGTCCACCGGGATGCGTTCCACACTCGACTCGCAACTGCTGCCCATGGTGGAGGCGTGGAGGCTGTAGGGGGCCATGCCCCCTCCGCCGCCGCCGCCCATGACCATGCCCATGCCACCGACCATGCCCATGCCCATATTCATGCCGCCTCCCATGCTGCCCATGCCCACGCCCCCGCCCCCAACCACGCCCATTCCCATGCCAGAGGACGAAGATGCCGTTGTTGCTGTGGTCGGCACTTGGACATTGCTGCCGCCGTACTGCAACATGCTGTTGCTGTTGGGCTCTCCACTTGCAACAGATGCTGCTGCTGCTGCTGCTGCTGCTGCTGCTGCCGCTGCTGCTGCCGCCCTGTGCTTGTTGTTGGCGGTCTGGGTGGGCGTGGCGGGGAGGCGGGCGCTGCGTCCACTTGACATGCTACACCGATTCGCCAAAGGGACGACTCTGCAATTCCAGATTCGGTTTGTATCCTACGGATCCTGGGCGCGTGTATATATGCAAATAAAGGAAAATGGCCGCCGGTTCGAAATTCGTAGGACCGTAAATGACTTTTTAATTCCGGACTTTATACGACTGCCCCTTGGCGCCCTTTTGGCCTAAAATTTGATTTTAATTTTGTGCTGCTTTGTGGCCGAAATGCGCATCATCCTGCCGTTTGGCCAATCGATACCTGGAAAGTAATGAAAAAGGAAATGTATTTCTCTGTGAATATTCCGTAAATAAATGCTTGTGCAATTTGAAATTCTACACCCAAAACGCAGTGCAGAAATTGCGCATAAATCCCAGTAGGTACTATCTTAGCTATTGGCCTTTACATATTTTCCCTGCTCTCGAACTACCAATTAAAATGTTCAATTGCCGAGAGTCGGTGGTCGAAATTCGTTGCATACTTCAGTGGGTGTATGATTCTCGAATTTAATGGTTCACATTTTCGGTTTATTAAGGTATAGCGGCTTTGATAATAAAATTTAATTTATCAAATAATAAAATATTGAAATATAACTAACTTTGAGTAAGTAAAAGTACTAATATTCATAATTATATCCAAAAAGCAGAGAGGTTTAAAAGAAGAGCATATAAAGATTATATTAAACGACAAAGAAACCAGCATACAATTTGGCTACCAAGCAAGTATCAATATTTCAGCATTTCAATTATGTCACTACATATTATTAAATCGGTTTCTATCAGCTCCTGGCCAGGATCACGAACCATCCGTGTGCTGACCCAGTTTTTCATCCGCAACATGCTGCATAAGCCATAAATACACGAGTTGATTAATTGAATATTGAACACATCGGCATGTCACACCGACCCGCACATTTTGAGGGGGAATCCCCCTTTAAGCCATACAAATATCGATACGCTCGTTTATGTATATGCTTATATATGAGGATTGCGGTGGCAACAAACGCAGAAATACACGCTCCGCACTTAGTTTAGATTCGAGATATAAGTACAACTTTGGTGCATGGGTAAACGTGTGTGTACCTACGATTTTCGTTTGATAAGGTGGCAATGTTTGTGTTACCATTAAATTCGAATCACTTTCGCAAACTGCCATGAAAATCCATTAGGGTGAAAGCTTCAATAAACTAAAGCCCCGAGCAAACTCATTTGCACTACCGATTTAATGAGAACTCGGTGAAAACCATACTGACATCCAAATAATCGTTATAAAATTAAACAACTGGCTAATTAAGGTGCCAATAAATCAATTAAACTTTTACGAAACATGGCTAATTAAATTATTAGCAATCAATTACAATTTATGCTTTGAAGACATGTTTAAAATGTAACCATTAAATTATTGTAACCATTTAATCACATGCTTATCAAATACATTTAAAATGTGATATGTTAAGAATATCCATTAAATCCAATAAGTTTGATTACTGAATGGTAGAATAAATATTATTTCGTTTCCTTTTCATTTCTTGTCGTTTTACTTTATATTTTGGATTTTTATATTTCGCTTAACTTTTGTTATGATAACGAACTGTATAAAATCGTATGGATATAAAAAGTTCAGAGCATTTTATAACAGACCGCTGAACTTTTGTAATGATAACTAACTATATAAAAACATATAGTTATAAAATGTGCAGAGCACCCATATAAATTTTTCATTTTTTCCAAATAACGAACCAACTGTTTTTTTACACACCCTTATAAAGTTTAAAAAAAAATACCTTTCACTTTTTCATTTTTACATCAATCTCTTCCTTGTTGCTTGGCAAACAACAGAATTTCATTATGGTTGCAGTGATGGGTAGTTTTTGTGGGGGTAATGAAATAAATATTTGTTATAAATATGTGCATATGTTTTAAAATTCGGTTTACCTGACTTCCTCTCTAAGGGCTTTTCATGTAATTTTATTTTAATCGTATTATTTGGTTTTTCGGGATACCAAGATTGGCTTTTTTAACGGATAGCAACCTTTCCCATCGCTAGATTTTGGACTCTTGTCATCGGCAGGACCCACCTGTTACTGGCATTCATATTCAGATGGGTTTCAGGTGCAGTCGAGTGGGGTTAGTGGCGGTTTTTAAACAAAAGGCAAAGTCCTCTGTGTTTAATTTAATTTCTCTGAATAGCCCTGTTATTGTGCGGGTGTGGGAGTGTGTGTTTGCGTGGGCAGGTGAACATGTGAGCAACAGCAACAGTCAAAAGACATTTAAATGACAATGACAGTTTTACTGTGGCAGCCCAGAAAAGGACAAAGGGGATGCCTGATTGGCAAGGGGGCTGAGGGGGCGGACCAGGTTGGCATGCAAAGTCCAACAGTTTTATCGACTTCTCATGAACGCCGCACAAATGCACACACACTCGCTAAGACGCCTTCCGGCATTGCTGACAAAGGCGCTCATTTCAGCCAGTGTAGGTGCAAATGGCAAAACAAGAAGGGAAAATTGAAAATGTCATAAAGTTACGCCAGGAAAATGACAAGCACAGGCACAGGAAAAATATTCTGCAAAATATGTGGGATTTAAACTTAAAAAAACAAATCTAAAGATAGTCAACCCCTTACCCTTTCATTTACTGTGCTTATGCTATGCCTATTTCATGAAATCAATTCATGAAATGAGCTAATTCGTGTGTGCATAAACACCATTTCATGAATTCGATAACACACGAAAGTTGACTATAAATTCAGTCCCAATGCATGAAAAGTTGAGGCACAGCCTACTTCACAGCCTACTACTCTATAGAGCTCTATATCAAATTCAAAAAATTTGACAGCTTTACTAATTTCATGAATTTTTCTGTGTTGTATAAACAGGGGCTATTATAATTTCATGTATTGGAGAATGCATGAAATTCATAGCATAAACATAGTAATTTATAACAAAAGTGCAGAGACCATGGGTTTTATCATCTTAAACTCTTTTCAGCTCCTTAAGATACATATATAGAATATTTTTATTTTTATATTCGTCTTTTAATGGCTAATCCTGTTTTTCCCGCTGTGCGTGCGTGTATTTGCAAACGCGCTAACCGGCTGACTGACAGGCAGGACGAAGGACATGCGATAACCATGGCAGCACAGCACAGCATCCATTGCGCTCCGCTTAGAAGACGAGAAGGAAGAATCCTTCGCATGCCGCCCTCGAATATCCTGCGTCCCGGTGATGGATGCATCGCATGTGCAAAACTGACGCCCGACTGCGTGCGGTGAAAATGTAATTAAGCATTTGATGCTGCCACCTGGCTCAGCGTCTCAAATTCTTGCAGCACAGTGTAGACCCATTGATTGGAAGCCGTCATCAATAGAGTAATATTTTTTAGATATTTAGAGCCCTTAAAATTGAATAGAAGGAATACTTTTGACAAGACCTGAAATCTTATACATTTTCAAACCATATCTGTTTAATTTTGTTATTATGCATTATTTTTTTAGCCTTTAAAATGTAAAATAACGAGCCTTTTTGTCAGAAACCTAAAACCTAAGGAAGACAAAACATATATATTTTACTTAATTTAACAAAACACAATTGTTTATAAATGTAAAAAGATTTTCATCTTATATTAGTGATTATTTTAATATAGGGTGCACAAAAGGTTTTAGGCTTGTTATATTATACCTTAGAGGCACGTTGTCTTATTGAAAATAACAGAGACCTAACGTGAAGAAAAAGAGATGCACCTACGTGCAGGACGGCGACGTCTTGTATGGCTCTTTTTAATTTACACTTGCTGAATTTTTAATGATGCATGAGCCGGCGTTGCGTATACGCAATGTGCCAAGGCCCTGGCTATGTATTATCCGCCCGTACACAAGACGTACACCCACAACGGCAAGGGGCTAAGGATAAGAGTCCTTTCTGGGGAAACAGGTCCAAATACCAAATACCGAATGCCTCCGGATGCCAGGCAACCAGTATTGGCTATTTTTAGAAGGGAAAATCCATTGAGACCGGCAGACAAAAGCGGGGAGTTTCCGGAATACGCAGCTCGATCCTGGTAATTGAATTTGACTTGGCCCAACGACAATCAATATTGAGACAAGTATGCCACAGGACGACCGTGACGTTTCATCCGGCTAATGGTTGAGTGCCGTTCTCGTTCTCGTTCTCGACTCGTTTTGTCCAGTTAGAAGAGAGATTAAAATGCATATTGCACATACGTCATGTTGGCCGAGCGTAAAACGGTCCAAATGCAAAGCAGAGCAACATGTCATGAATAAACCAACAGGACAAACAGTACGAAACAAACAAACCGAAGCACAGTATCTGCCTTTCAATATTTCACTGTCTTTATCAAACATCTCGGTGAGATGGTCACAATCTGTGCAAACAGTAGACACTCGACAGTCCAGGGTCAAAGTCAACTTCCCGAAAGCATAAAGCATGGATGGGAAGCCAGGACATGTCGAAGGATACTAGACTGGCTGTCACATCAAAGATAAATATGCAACAGTCTGCCAGCGCGAAGGGCAAAGAAAGAATCGAGATTCTAGGACTTGGAGCTGACACACTTTAAGGACTTCCGCTGTCAGAGAATGTGGGACAAAAAGAAGTGTATTAAAATAAAATCAAAATCCTCTTTTGAATTATTGTTATTTAATGTTTAAATATAAGACGAATATTTTTCAAGCTATTTCATATTATGTAAAATTCCATAAAATACACTTTTATAAATTGGTAGTTCAACGGTTTTTTATTATATATATCTTACTTTTACCAAACAAAAAGCAGAAGATGTGCAGCACTATTTATTGTTAATCAATGTTTGAATGTACGACAAATTTAATTTTTTATCTATAACATTTTATGTAAAATTCAAAACTTAATTTCAATAAATTGTTTATTTGACGGATTGCTTTTAAGGTCTTATTTTTAAGAAATAGAAAGAAAAATAGTTTAAAAAGGTGGGATTGTATGAATCACTGTTTGGGAATGTAAGATAACAAATATTTCTGCACAAAACGAAATAAATCCAATTTCGCTAAATTCATGACAATTTTTATTTATTTTTTGGCAAGACTTTCAGCTTTAACCATTTTATAAAGCTGACTAAGTGGCTCATTGGCCGGGTCGACACACAAATCGCGCACACACAGCGCAATCAATGTCAAAGTGTCGCTTAAGCGAGTACACAAAAAGTCCATGGAATAAGGATAGATATGAGCCCCCGGGATGGAGTGAGTAGTAAAGCCGTGAGTGTGCGTATTCCTAGCCCCGTGCTTCAAGACCGCCTCAAGACCTGCTCGGTGGGGGCATATATTACTATAAAATGAGCGTTAGGCATAACGGCAAGGGGGTGGGAAAACGGAGGACGGGGGAAATGGGAAATGGGAGAAAGCCTTGTTATACGCTCGGTACGTATGTAATACATACTACGTATAAACATTAAGCGTCTAACTTGCTGGTGTCAAGTGCTTGTCGACAAGGTTGTCCTCTGGTTCACAATATTGACTACTTGCTGAGACCAAAGGCAACTGTTAACAGGGTTTCCGGGGGTAGCCCCTAGGAAACTGTGTGACAAGTGAGAAGTCGTTTGTTTTTCGGCAACGGATTCAAGTCCAAGGATTATTACTGGCACTTAAGCTTCTTATTCTTGTAAAAGTAAAGCTGTGGTCAAAACAATACTACCTAGTGATGGCGAAATTCACCTAAAGGTGTATTAAAATACCTTTAGTAAATAACAGCTTCCTTCTACTTTAAGTGACATCTATATGTTTATAAATAACTGTACTTCAACAATGTTTTATAAACGACTTTATTTAAATCCTTATGCTGAGTATCTGTTTTTTTTTTTTGACCCAATAACTCTTGTTCTATGGAAAAAAAGATTTACAATGGTTAAAATTCTTAAAATTAAAAATAAAATCTATTAAGTAGTTCTTAGTAACAACTTCTTACAGCAAAGATATAATATATTATAATATACCTAAAGTCAGTAAAATATTAGTTAACTTCCTTAAAATGTAAAACAATTTGCAATTTTCTTAGAACCCACAAAATGGCTAGTTTGTTCTTCTAATAGCTTACCAACCAAATTCAAGCCATCAGCCAACAGGCTAGAAACCTTTGATTATAGAAAACCGCTTATAAATTATTCCCTTGCTAAATACTAAATAATTTACTTTCGTCGGGCGACTTTTTGGGACTTCCAAGTTCAGAACAAGTTCAAATTTAGAACATCGATTTTGTGTCAATGAACCGTTCAGCCAAAAAAGTAGACCGCAACCAATTTCGATGACGAAACTGTGAGCTGAAGAGGACAGTAGTTTGTGGCAGCCACTTGCGTGACTGGGTATGCACCAATCCCAAGGCCCACATGCACTGATTAATTATTTAGCCACATAAAGACGGTCTTAAGCAGGCCCCAAAAACATCTCCAAGGAAATCCACAGCGACAACAAATCGAAGGCAATTCACATACGAATTACGGGCATAAATATTTAAAAGTGCAACTGGTTCCGGCCACATTTCGATTGGGGCTGCGGTTTGGTTTGAATCAATGTTGAGACACACGGTAACACTTTCCTTACTTTAAATCCCCTTAAATATATATATAATTTTTCCAAAAGATCTTCTATAATATTATAAAGTTCTAAAAAAAGATTAATTCATGATAATATAATTAGCAAATAATGTTTAATTTTCAATACTACATATTTTTGCTTAAAAAATCAGTTTTCTACACTTGTACAAAAAAATATTACTATTTAAGTTGAATGTGAAAAATACAGCCTCCCTCACACAAGTGTTTAAATTTCCTTTCTCAAAGGCAAACCAGAACCACTTAGCATATATGAAATTCATCAGAAGTAAGTAGAAAAAACCCGTGTATATATAAATCCAGGAACAGGAGACTGCACATGGTCAGAAGGATGCGCTGTGCATGGTGAAGGGGAGCTTAAACCCCTCAAACCCCCTGGCCATTTCTTATGGGGTGTGCGTATGTGCAGCAGAGTGTGTCACTGTGTTTGTGCAGCGGTTTTTGCGGCACACACGTCGTATGATTTATTTAAAATAAAAAGGACATGCCCAACACCGCTGAAAGTAAAACAGGCTAAAACAATGGCATCAAAAGAAGTAGGTCAAATGAGCAGATGCGCCGGATGAATAAGCGATGTGAGGGGTTAAGGCAAAAGTGCACAAGGGGTTAAGTCGCCGACAATTACTCTTATTGTTGCAACACTCGACCGCAAAAGGGAAGGGGTCAAATTCCAATGCGACTCCAAGGAATGCTCGGAATTAGCTGCTTAATTAAGCAACCAATGTAATTTGATCAATAAATAAGTTCCAACTAAATTGAAAAAGGAACTATGCAGGTTTATTTCGCTGTAAATCAACAAATAGTAATCAAATTAAGAGCAAAGGAATTGCAAACTACTAGTTATTTAATTACAATAGTAAAACAAGTTTTTGTTTTAATGAAACATGAATTCGAGATGGATACAAATGCCATTGTAATGGACAACAATAAAAAGCAACATACAAATTTTAATTACAATTTAATGTTGCAAGCAATTTATGTATTTGTTTGAAAGGGACAACATTTAAATTTAAGTCCTTCGAAAAAAATGTCCCATAAAATTAAACGTGGGCAACAATGGAAAAGGGCTTTACGATGACTGCCATTTTCCGGGAAATGTTTATGCATTAGGTTGGCGGAAAAGGCAGCCAGCCAACCAGTTAATGGTCCAGCCAACAACAAAAGCCAGACGGGCTGCATCTCTTGATCCTCCTCCGCCGCGTCCTGTTCCATTCCCTTCCGTTCCGTTCCGCAGGACATGTTGCGGGCCAATCGATGGAACATAACCAAATCGCATTAATTACGCTCCAACAATTGTTGCGCCACAAAGCTTAAACGGCGATTAAGGGCAACTCGTTCAGTGGGATGGACGGACAGCAAGGACTTTTCTAGGGGGGTTTCACTTTAATAGGGGTTAACTTTACCCGTCCAGGGATGAGATTCAACCCCCCCGTCTGTTGTTTGGTACGCCTCTGCTGGCGCTTAAACAATTTCCGGCATTGAAACCATTTGTTGCTACATGCAGCGTTTAATTAAATGAAGAGCCATCTGTGTGTGCCTTTACGTGTTCAATAGTCTAGCCTCACATCCCAGGATCTTATTGACCACACAAGTGCACTGGGAAACTAAGGACTTTACCAAAATCAAGACTTAAAATGTAAAACAGATTTTTGCTGCCTTACATACCCCTGGTATTCATCAGTGAAAGAGTCAATAAACGGCTAAAATAACTTTTTTTAAATCCAAAGTTGCCTCTCTAAAATTCTCTCAGTGTACCACATCCAAGACAGAGGCAACTTGGACTGCAACCACCATTGATTTGTGTCTATATTTGCTCATTTCAGCTGCCGACCATGCTACATTAGCATAATTATGACGGTGCCGGGGGAAGTTTTCCATCAGCCTCAAAGAAATTACGCGTCCGTCCTGTTTATTGGAGCGAGATATCGAGCGTGGGAGCAGCATTCCGCAGATTCACGCTATAATTTGTATCAAATTGAATGGGGTCAATGTTATGCAAAATTCACCTAGTGCCATCCAGTGGCGTAGCCTCGATTTTTAGCAGGGGAGGCGGCAGAATGTTTATCATGGGGGGGCAAGGCAAAATTACAAAATGTATTTTGTTAATCAAGAAAAATACATGGAGTTCCTAAAAACTAATCAAGAATCAACTTAAATAAATACTAATGTGTTTAAAAAAAATTGTTTATTAAAGAGAACAGGTAAATACAATTGTTTCTGCACAACCTGTACATTTTAGCAACTTAATCTCTGTGTTTTCTCGGCTAACCAGCTGCCTCTCTTATTGAGGCTACTGTGGCTTTCAATTTACACACTTAGCACATTTGTTGTACATACTAAGGAAATTATATTGGCCATCACTTCAGTTACGAATACATACATTGGATTTTCAGCTGGGAAGGGGCAGGATTTTCATCAAGGTGGAAATAAAAATCAATAAACTATTGGCTTTAATAAAAATAAATCGTACCAAAAATAGCATAGATGGTTGTGAACTAAATTTAGAATATTAGATAAAAGTTAATTAAGGTATTTTCTGTAAAATTGGATGATTTTATCAAGGCATTTTTCAGCAAACTTGGCTCACCAAATGTCTGTTTTATTGTGACTGCTGTGGCTTTCAGTTTACACAATAAAATGAATTTATTTTACAGCTTATAGAAGCCCTGAGATTAGTATAAGACAATTATTTAAGATCTAATCACAAAGGACTATTTATAATGTAAATAAATGACTTCAGAGAATCGAAAAACAACACTACTCCATGCTGAAGAACCCAAATTCGGCTTTTATAGAGATTTATACTAAGTAGTCTAGCTTAGACCCTGAATTTCTTTAAGTGCACCAACACCGTAGCGAGTCATTAACGTGTGCAAATATTTGTATATGCAGGGATGTGTGGGCGTGTTTCACTTGGCTGGCCAGATTGGTGTGAAACTGGCGAAGCGTGGCCAGCTGCCATTTTTGGGCCCACTTCCAGTTGGCCAGAAGGTCAAAGGCAACTGCCTGCTCAGCACTCCTGCCTTTATGATTTACCGCCTCCTTAGGACCAAGATGAATGTGTTTTAGGTAGTAGGTACTACACTATGCTCTGCCAAAATTATTTGCTCTGCTTTTGACGAGCAAATATTGAATTGAAGGAAGCCACAAATGCACACGTCCTCAACTTGTTTGAATTTCACCGGGCTGAAACGATGACAGATGGCACGAGTTGAGTTCGGCTTAGTTGGGCATCTACTCAAAGAGCCCCATGTTATTTCTGATGAGGTTGGCATTAAATATGGGTCTTGTAACAATAACCACTGTTAACATAAACAGCTGGTTGTTGGCACATTGCAAATATTGTTAGAGAAAATACAGTATAAAAGTCCACTTGTAAATTTATTTACGTTTATAAATAAGGGATATTAGATGCCTGACACGGAGAAAAAAGATTAATCATCTTACACTTGATATATGTTTCCACTGAGGACAAGTGTTTGATTACCTATTTAAAGAAATAAAAAAAATGTATGGAAGAAAAACACACATATTTCTTTTACTGGAAGAATAAATAAACATGTGTTTAATAAATTGTAATCGTCTTATCAATTAATTCTTAGTTGCACTCTTTCCTGAGAATGCCAGAGGCAACTGACATTTATTTGCAATTCTTCAAAATTCTAATATATCGAATAGTATACTTTCCCATACCAGCTAAACATCAATCATCTCCCCCGCCGATTTATCATCCAATAACGCTTAAAGTTATAATAACTGGAATGGCCACAGGCAACTGAACATTTCTGAGTAGAGCCACCTCCCCCAGGACTCATTAGCAGACCCCTGGCATTTTGTCCTCTCGACTGCATCAATTTATTTCAGGGCAGCAATTTTAGATGCTATCCACAGTGGAATGTGTTTTTATGTGGATACAGGCATGCAAAGTTTTAGGCCTGCCAGCGTTGTCATTACCAGAAGGACTTGCCACAATACAATGAGTTTTCTTTTCTCCCTACATATTTTTTGTAGCTTTCCTGTTGTTTGCGGCCCAAAAAGTTTTTTGTAAAATTTCAATTTTGGTCTGTCGGTGTGTCAGCAGCACCCCTCGTCCTGCGAACTCATAAATCAAAATGTCTGCGCAAACAAAAGCCCCGAAAATGCCCTTAAAAAGAATCTGTTGGAAATCCGGCCAAAATGTCAGATTGTCAGTCCAAATGTGAGTGGCCACCATATGGGTTGGCTATAGTATATCCATCAGATCCATCAGGGAACAATCAATTAAATTCGCAGGATCCCAGGCAACCAGTTGCATGCCAGGATATCCAGGCGATTAGACAAACATAAAAAGAAATCCCTGAAAATCGACCACAAAATGCATGCAAACCCTTTTAAAATATATTTCACCGGAGATGAGAAGATGTAAAAATTCGTTGACTTGTTGGCTGGCTAAACAAATATGCACACAATTTAGGAGATTACTTGGGGATGCGGGTGGCATCAATCTTTGAATGTCACTGAGCACGATGGGGGGGGGAAATACTTCCCATTCTCCCCTCCCAAAAAGCGGCCCATTTGAGGGGATTTTTTCCTAACGAGGGAAGCAGAGAGACTGAGTCGTCATAAATCCATGTCAGCTTAAAAAACACACACGCCAACCGTCGACAGCTCTTTAAAAAGTCGTTTAGCCCGCAAATAAATTTGCCAAACTGCAAATTTGATGAATGCTAGCGGTTCGAGGAAAAAACCAAAGCAAAAACTCGCGAAAACAACAAGTTAGGGATGTGCAAGTGAAAACAAAGTCAATACGAACGCATTCACAGAAGAATTTAATACATACAGTTTGCAAATAACATTTTGGATAGTATTTAAAAGTATACTTTCTGACCAAAAATAGTTAAATTGGCACAGGGACGACCGAATAAATTCCCTTATTTTTCGAAATGGGCTACGTGTTATATGCTATTTGCATACGGGCATGGCCAACTGAATGTTTTATTATATTTGGTGATATTTAATATCAATTAGTAGGCAAACACGAAGCAGTCATTCGATGGCAAATTGGCAACCATCATTACGGCCAAATGTGGGAATGAATTTATTTGTGCCGAACTAACATAATCACGTTTGCGGAAGCGAAAAGGACCGCAGTTATTGTGGCGGCAGAGGGAGTCCCTCGTCCTTGGTCCTTCGTCCATCTGGGACTACCGATGACTCTCAGTCTGAGAGTCTGGCTTTGTCATCTGCCCATCACGAGTGTGTGGGCCTGGTGCAATAAAAATGGAAATTCATTTCGCCGCCTCGGCAGAATGCTCACTTGAGTGGCGCGATGCCGCCAGCCACTAATGATTAAATCGATATCTATATCTATATCTGGCTCTGTTCATCTGGGCCGACGCACAGCTGTCAGATCCTTTTGGCCCTGTCATCCCTAAGGACCCCAGATGCGTGCTCGATTGATTGGGGCACTTCGGTATTCTTGCATTGCAACTGGAACAATAGCTCGGTCAAACGATCATAAATCATTGTGTATTCGAATTCGCCTGACAACATTATCAACTTCTCGAAATCGAAAATCTACCACACTTGATAGAGATCGTAAAATACAAAGGATAATTAACTAAACGAATTCTGAAAGCCACACTTGTTTTGTGCCAAACTAAAGAAACTATACATTTTATAATTCAAAAAGAGACCAATTGTTTGTGATGACAATACTATTTAAGGTCTTCGCAATCAATTTCTTTAATCCTCAAAACTTAGCATTTTTGGGTCAAAATCAGTTCTAAGCACAAGCCTACACAACAGTAAGAAAATGTAGAAAAAGCATAAATGCTTTACTTTAATTATTTTGGATCCTACTTTGATTCTTCAAATTTTAGCAAGAGTTTTGTATATATAAAATACATTTTTAAACAATTTCACAGAAAAAATATATTAGTGGTAGTAAGAAATTGAAGCAATGGAAATGGCACTGAATAATAAATACCGAACGCAAAATTCAATCAAACAAAAAATTCACCCAAAAAAAATATTACAAAATACCACAAAAAAATGTTTGCCAACGAATCAAGAATGTAAAATGCAAACATTTTTTAAAATTTTAATGCAACCCACAAAGTGTTTAGCAGAACCCATTTTGCATTCCGAAATGTGAAAAATGTCACGTCAGCCGAGCGACATTGTGACAATTTGATTATTTCATGTCAAAGCGAACACACATTTTTTCCTTTTTTGCATATTATATTACACAAACAAGGCCAACAGTGAAGAGCAGCCACAACAAACAGAAGCAAACAAACAAACAAACAGTTGACTTGGCTGGCTTTAAAAATTGTTTGCTTTGCGGCCAGAATCTCGATGAAAGCGTCGTTACATTTGCATGGCAGGCATCATCTCGCCACGCGGCGTATGCGCAATTTTTGCCTGCTTAATGCATGACGAAGTCTAGAATAATGCTGCCTGGCATAAATTTAAACACTCTGGCAGGCATTCTTTTGATTTCGGCTTCTTCCTCTCGCAAACATATACATATTCTAGAGGCGGAAATTAGAAGAGATACGCCTTAAAAATACAAATACAGAAGTTTCGAGGTGTACATCCCATAATAAAGTTAACATCATTTCAAACACAAGTTATATAGAGTAAGAGTTAAGAGTTTTATAATTACAACAAGCCCGAGCTTGTACTTTAATCTAATTTAATGCTCTTTTTATTCACACCCCAAAACACCCAGCCATAAACCCATGCGGTAGTTTATTTTTAAACTTTTAGTTTTACTCTGGCCAGGCCATAAAAGTTTCGCCTTTGCAGTATATTTTGCACGTGTAATTAACACTAAAATAGATTTGCAAATGGAGTCTGGGCAGGGGGAATATTTTTTCACTTTATGGTTGACTATCAAATGGTTCGCCAGAGTCTGTCAACTTATTGCGCCCCCCTTGGCGGGGGTTTCCTCCTCCTTTCGGGTGAAAATGCGGTTTGGTCCTGGCATCCAGTGGCTTCGTTCTGAGCGAAAACAGGAGCCACAGCGCGTCCCTTCCCCAGGTGGGAATTAATAAAAGCGAGTTCCTTTGCCATGAAATGTGTTTTCAGCTTCGCAGCTGGGAATGCGGTGGCAACAGGAACAGAACCAGGTCCTGAACCAGGACCTCAACCAGAAACAGAACCTGGGAAATTCATTTGTCTAGTGCGACTTCGTTTATAGGACCGCAGTTGATTCTCTGTGCTACAGTAATTAGGGCTTAATTAATGTGAAAATCGATTGCGTTGCAAATGAACTCTGCTCTACATACTTTTGGGTGAACATTTTTGGGCTTGGCCCGGGCTATTTTGCATGGGCGCGTCGAGGCTAACAGATTAATCATTAGTAAGTGCAAATTGTAATTAAAATAAATCAGCCATTCAAGCCCAAATGCTAACATTGGAAGCCTGATCTCTTCAATTTCAATTTGCTGGAGGCGCTTGCTGTGTAGCTTTCCGTCCGGAAATGTATTCTTAATTGGCAAACTTGCAATGATATTGGATAATTCCGTTCCCAATTTTCAATTAACCCAATGCAGCAGAAATAATACCTTTGTCAGTCAATTACTCATGGTGTTTGTTGAAATTCTCCGAATCTGTGTGGTTGTGTGCTCGTTCTTACGGAGAAATGCATTGTTTTTAATTTGTCAATTAAACCATGTGAATATAATTTTTTTTAACCCATAAGTATTATTTGTATACAAAATAATTTCAGAGAATTTTTGCGTTTTTTTATATACACGCTATTTAATAAAATTGACGCCACTTAAAAATTTCAATACAATCTTCCAAGAACTCTACAGTTTTATGTAAAAAATATGTAAAAACAACAAATTATATTCCAACGGAAACTGTGACAATTAACATTTTAAAAAGTATCCTTTGGCTAGTTTAGCAAATAAAAAAAATAATTAATTATGGTTTTTGTAAGTTAAAAAGAATTATTCAAGTGAATTTTACAAATATACTTATCAAAGGTATTTAATTTCTAATTGAAACTCAAATGAATTTTTTAGTTGTATGTAACAAATATATAAAAACGGAATGTAACAAAACCCAACAGTCACAATCGAATTTCTAAGAATTATCCTTTGCTGCGTTTAGCAGTAAGTAGTTATTTAATAAACGAAGGAATGCTAAAGGGATTTCCAAAAGAGCATTAGGCAAAAGTGCCCAGCCTAGGACAATGAAGAAATCAAATCGGCTGAATAATTCATGGAACACATGGACAAGGAAATTTAAAAGGCTCCCAACGCCGGCTAATAAAAACTGCCTTAACAGCTGATGACTTTCCCAAGTCACAGGAATTCCAAGAAATCCCACAGAGATTTCCAACTACAAGGATTGCACATTTCCCTTGATCCTTCTTTTTTGGGTTGAACAAGAAAAATGTCCTTTCCTAACTTGCCTTAACTTAAGAAGGGGAATTAGGACGGCCTCCATGAAGAACTCATTTAAAAGGAAATGATTAAAGCAAACTTTAAAATTCAAAACTTTTTGCTCGAACTTTTCAGCCTTCTCCGAAGGGAACTGCAGTTCCTCGAAAGTAAATAATGCAAATATCCGGAAACGAAGAGTAATATAAATAAAACCAACACAATGGGAACCATTTGCCGCAAGACTGAGTCGGGAAAAAATAACATGAGGCAGACAGCATCTGAAACTCATCAGGCGATTTTAATCAGAACAGACAAACTCACAGCAAAAAAAGTAAAAATGGTTATGCAGTGGAAAAAATTACACAAATTCATATAATATTTACCATCTTGGTAAATTGATATTCTTAATATTCAATTACTCATTCAGCACATTCACTTTAGAAATTATTATTGAGAACTTTGAAGTATCTAATGGCTCTTATTATTTTTATAAGTCACTGACTCATTCTCTGACACATTCACTTTTTCTAAGGAAAATGGTCAAATATCCATTAAATCAATAATATATGGCCAAAGTAATAGAGCATATATTTTTTCCGTATTTCTGTATAAAAAGGGATCCCGGCGTAGCACAAATGCAAATGGCAGGGACAAAAGGCAAGAAATGATTATGATTATGGTCGTAAATTCATACACCCTGAGCCACATGAATATTAAGTGCGTGAAGGCAACAAACTTTTCCAATGAAAATGTGCAGACAATTAAAACTTTTCACTTGCCTCCTCCTACTGGCGCGCCCAGTCTATAAGGTTTTTCGCGTCGGGGGGGGGCTTGAAACTAGCGCGCTAATTGTTTCCTAAGTGATGCCAAAGAACGGAATTAACATATCAGCCGTGCGTGCGTATTAAACGGCCAGGGGAAGCGAAAAGGAGCAGGTCCTTTGAGCGATTTTGGAGCGACTTTTGGCTTGGCGACTTGAGAATGAAACTGAAATTGAAATGCCGGCGCGTCTACAAAACCGAACCGAGGGAATTTCGAGAGCCGAGCGCGTTGCGAGCGAACCGAGCACGGCAAAGGACATCTGCGATATGAGCGGACTTTCAGGCCAGGACTTTCAGGAATGCCAACCTCGGCCATTCGGCCAACTTCGGCTAACACACACACAAACAATGGGAAATGCCGAGCTGGTGTGCGTGTGTTTGAGCACGGCAACTGTTGCTCTTTTTTCAAGTTTATTGGCTCACAAGTGTCAAGGGAAGTACGTATTAATGGCAACGTGTTGCAAGGAGCAGTGGCAGCAACAGCTAGCGAAAAGCGTAGTAGATTCCGCAGTTAGCAGTGCGTGAAATAGTAGTAGCCATAGCGCTAATAAAGCAGTGGCATAAAGTCGGGCAAGAAAGCAGTGAAATACTAGATCTATTAACAAGAACCATTTAAATATAAAACATTTAATAACTTAACAAGAACATCACTTTTAATTTTAGTTTAGAATGCACAGATGTCTATTTTATTTTAAAGATTTTCTTAACAGAGTTCCTTTTATAATCTATCTAAACATTTAATATATTTTCTTAACAGAATTTCTTCTCTAATCGAATAAAATATTTAAAATTAATTTTTATTGTAAATAAAAAGTATTTATATTTATATTTATGTATTCCCTCACTTAGAAAACCAATTTCAGAGAAATCCTCAGTCTTCCTTACATCAGCCCATCGAAAACACACTTATTTTTTAGGACAGTGTTCTATCTCAATGCCAAGGGGAGCTATGTAACTGTCATCATCATAAGAATTTGAAGTATAAAAAAAGTCCACCATAACCTTTATAATCCGCCCAGGTATTCCATTAAATATTCCATTTTTGGTACCGACCCCCCACCGAATCGTAAATCGATGAGCTAAGGCCATTACCTCAAATATAATGTTTAGCGGGCCGAAATTACTTGTGAAATAGCACGGCGCAACGATCAACAAGTCTGGCAACGCCACAGGTCCATATTGGAGCTATCCTTGCAATGAACGAAGACCAAGGACCTCACTCGCACACTCGCCAACACCCACAAACCCGCATCCAAATTCATGCATGCACGTGCTGGCGCCCACGACTGCGGCTTTTCGTTCTACTACAACTGTCTGCTGTCTGTTGACCCACTGTGATTGGCCCTGGTAAGAGCGGGGGGTGGTGGGAGGTGGTTTCAGGGGTGGCTAGGTGGTGGTGAGCCGCGGGTGGCTCGTAAAATGCGAACAGATGAATTAAAGTAGCGCTCGGCCATGGGCCACAGATAGGTGCAGATGCTTTTTCGCACAGAGAATGCAAATGGGAGAAAAACACGGAGGAAAATTTTAAGTTATTTTAAGACTTGGACTTGGAAAGATGTGCTTTCCAATCATAAACTGAGGAAAAAAGGACTATATTACTTTAATGCTTTGTAATCTGTTTAGTTTTAACAAGAAGTTTTCTAACTTCGGACCTTGGGAATGGTAAATTTGTGACCGCAAACTATAAAATACTTCTTTATAAGGTTATCTACACAGAGAAAACTATCCAAGAACATAGTTCTTGAATTGAGAACATTGTTCTTGAATTGAGAACATTCGTTCTTAAAAACCGTGTAAGTACATTTTGGTATCAATATTAGAACGATATGCTGAGAAGAGAAAAGTGAAATTGAGTTTACTTAACAACTTTTTGATAAGTATACACTAAGGACTGATCTATTAGTTTATGTACCTAATACCGCCAATTCAACTTGATTCGAGCAAAATAAAAACATTTTCATCTTAAAAATGTCGTTATATTTTTAAGAAGATTTTCAACTCAGATGAGAACGTCAGAGTTTTCTTTGTGTAGCTTTAATAATTTTGAAAGTATTTAAAAAATAGAACTGTATTTAAAATAAAAATATTTTATACAAAAAAAAAAAAATTTCGAAAGAATTATTATACATTTTTTTTAAACTAGCCGTTTTTCAAGGCAGAAATACAATATAAAGAAAAGCAAAAATACTAGAAGTATACGTCTTAAGGTGCTTCAAACTAGAAATTTCAAAATGTATTAAAATGTTTTACATTTCTGTTATTTTTATAAGCAGTAGAGTGGGTAATACTTAGATTCCCCCACATGTTTCTCAGTGTCCGATTGTCCATCCCCCATTTGGAAGCTGACAAAAAACGTAGCATACTCCCGGGGGCACGGTGAGTCTGCTCGGGTTAACGACTGTGTGCCTGCTTATTTTTGCGGGCTGCCTTCTCCAGTGTGCGGTTTGATGCTCACCGCGCTTTGCAACTCAATAAGTTGTAATTTTCTCGGTGTTTTATAGGCAAAGACAGCGGCAAACACAACAATGCCAGCGACTGACAGCGAGTACGCGCGAATGCGCAACGGAAATTGAAGATGAAAGCCAGGCAGATAGCAGACACAAAACACTAAACATTGAACACCTTGAAGGATACGTGAAAGGACCGCGACCCCCTTGAATCCTTCGATTGCAGATTGCTCGTTTGCTTGGAAAATCGAAAAATTGTGCAAGCCAGGAGTAATTGAAATGCGATCTAGAGTGGCTGCCAATCAAAAGACCCTGGCTGGATGGCAAAAACTGTCCAGACAATTAGTCAGCTTTATGCGGCTTATATGCTCAAACATACCAGTTAGCAGCTTAATGGCAGCCATAAAAGATGCATTGCCAGCTCGGCGAAATCTCGTTTATTTGCATTCCGAGACACTGGTAACGACCGCTCGTGGATGGCCAAAAAAAACACCAACTATCAACTACCAACTAGCACACGAGGGTCACAAAGGGAACGCTTTAGTCAGTTCAGTCACATAAAAAAACGCTCGAACCGAAAACGTGGGAAAATCGCGCTCCAGACGCGTTGTGAACGCGCCAACAACAATCCAGGCACTGGCTAAAAACGGCAGCAGCAGCAACAGCTCCAAAGGCAGTAAAAGCACCAGAAGGTCCTGGGAGGCCCAAATCGGGCTCACTCACACACTCTCACTCAGCAACAGGGCTGCACTGCTTGGGTACACTGGAAAAAAGGCTCGTAAAGTAACGGATGAAATGAAGGTTAAATGAGTTGGTTGTTTCTTTAGATTATTCGAATTTAAATATTGAATTATCAGATAATCAAGAGTAGGAAAGGAAATCTAAAAACAAAGGACAATGTATATAAATAAATTACAAATGGCTTTTAAAATTGCGTATACGACTTGGTGGACAGTCCTAACTCCACCACACGTAAATTTAAACTTGGTTTTTTTTTTACTTCATAAAACACATTGATTTTAAATTTAGTTCTAAGCTCATTGGTAATACAATAAAACATGTAAAAGAAAAAGTTTAGCCCTAGAGATTAGGCAAATCAAATTCGACTAGTTGGACAATCAAACGAATTAAAAATAGCTTAGCAATATTTATAATTTTAAGGCTTTTAAATGTTAGGATAAAGAAAAACTAAACGAATATGCAGATAATACTCTCTGAGTATTTTTAGAAAATTTCCCCGCAATTTGTAATAGATAAAAAGTGGTTTTGCTTAATTATAACAATTCCCTAATAAAATCTTGTAGTATTTTTGCAAAGTGTAGTCTCGCTCCATTGACTCCAATTCCCCAACAACAACAGCTTTCAGGTGAAGCTCTCGCAGTAGCAGCCGAAGCAACAACAACTTTGTCCGGGGACTGCGAAGGGTGAGAGAGGAACCATAACTGTTGCTCCGCCGCGAGAAAGAGAGAGCCCTCGCTCTTTTCCAAAATAGAATGCCCAGTGTTGCCGTGCTGCACTTTCCCCCGCTCTTTCTCTCGCAAAACTGTTGCTCCTGAGCTTTACGCACCAAGCTTTTTCGTGGCATAGTTTTTCGGGCTGAAAGGAGCGCGAAGCTTTTACGTGGGCGTTTGTTTATATTTTCCTCCTGGCCGAGCATGTGTTTTGGCTCACACACATAACCCTCACACACACACACACACACACAATGACTAGACCCAACACTCTGACACATTAAATTCTCCGTGTGGCGGCACTTGAAGCCGAGTTACTTTCCTTTTTTTTTCGTCCTTATTTCACTTTTTTTTGTTTGGCCGTCTGAAAAATGACGTTGCTTGACCTTATGGACGTCTATTTACGGCTGCGTGTGTGAGTGTGTGGTGAGCGAGTGTCTTTTGTTATTCTGGGCCACAACGAATGAGTTAATTTCACGTTGGACCCCAAAATTGTTGCCCATTTTTCATGTCTTTTTGTTGCAGCAACGGAAGGCAGAAAAAAATCCTAACAAAAATTATTCTTCTTCCAAGTGCCTTACAACATTAAAAATTTGTCTCACAAAATCTCCACAGATTTGCTTTCAGACCAAAACAAAGATTTCCTTGGAGACGACTTTTTCTTTTGAAAATGTTAACCTACTTAGGTCGAACAATGTTTAGTAACTACCATTTTAATTTATTTCATTATGACAAGAAATTTGAGTAGTAACTTCAAAGTGTATACGTTGATTCTTAGCTTTATATATATAAATTTAAAACAATACACATACTTTAAAAATTGGTCCCAAAGATAAGGAAAAATCTTGTGTGCGCCCATAATTCATAGGCCTATTCATTAAGCATTACCATAAGCCCAAATTAGCATATTTTTGGCAGCCAAGCAAACAAACACAAAGTCGCAGAACCAAAAAAAAACCGCGTAATATAAAAGCGAATAAAAATAAGGAGGGACAACAAAAAACAATTAATTAGGTGGATTCGCGTTGTATTGTGTAACAAAATTCAATTAAAATTACCGCAAACATATTCAATTGAAGAGGCAGTCAGATTTATTAGACGCGAACCGTCTGGCAAACAAATGTTGAAATTTAAATGAGGCCCTCGGGAGTTCGGAGGACACTTTGTCATTGTCCTGAAAATATTTCCTACTTCGCTGTTAAAGCAAAATGACAAACAAATTAAATTGTAATTAATCATTAGGTCGAACCACCCCTCCGCTTTTGCCCAGCACTTGCTGAGCGACCTATGACAACATTCCACGGCAGTGAAATGTCTGCCAATTAATTACAAAACGCATGAGAGGCCAGATAAGAGCGGCGGCCATTAAGGAAAATGCCATCCAGAGGCGACAGACAAAAACAGCTCCCATAAACAGGAATTGGGGCACATGGGCAATTAGCACGACGCGGTGTATGTAACTTCACCATCTGCCATCTGGGATGGTGTATGAATTAATTGATTTTTTCGCAGCCTCTTGTATGCCCCGGGATAAAAAAAAAAGTTGAATGTGAAAAGGGCAATAAAAATTTTAATTATGTTGGAGCAGATTTCGTGTTAATTTTATGATTGTCAAGGGTGCTTGAGGGATTGAGCACAGGAAAAGAGTTGAAATAAATTAAATTTTGTAACGGAAATGCAATTCTTCATTTAATTAATTAATTATTAATTATATTTAAGTTGAATAGTTTTTTCTTATAGCTACCGTTCTGTATATAAAAATAAAAGATTCCTATCTTATCGATTCTCGTTAAATTCGTAACTTTTTCGTCCAAATAAACTCCCTTTTTCTGGTTACTACTTTGAAAGCTCATTACTTGCACACCCAACAAGGGGAATCCCCTTCTTAGAATAGAAATTGATTCCTTCCAGTTATCCGTCAGCTTTGGGCAGTTGACTTCTGTTTCTTTGTAATTGTCATTGCTCGTTAGCGACATTTGACCCAGTTACTAAATACTGTACTTCCTTTGCTTTCCACAATTTGCGCCCTAATTGAATTGTTTAGTTTTGTTTATGTCCCTTTTTCACTTGGCTGAGCCGGTGGATTGGGAGTGGATGGCTAATTGATATTAATTGGTAATGCACGGATATTAATGGGCTTTTATACTCAACAGAAAGGGTTATATTTTTTGGAATTTAAATATCATCTTATAAAAATAGAGCTTAAGACTGTGAAATATGATTTCAATCACAACCATAAATATATTCAAAGATTTACATTTCGAAATAACCTTCAGTCTGACGCCTTAAATGGCTTCAGCGTATGCATTTCGGCAGGTTCATTTATGATTAACTTTGGCAACACAAACGAGACTCTGAAATTGGCTTACTTCAATATGTGTAACGCACCCCACGCGAAACGACAAACAAACAAACCCACGAGCAAACCCTCAAAACAATGAAAGCAAAAGCGAGCAGAATATTTTCTGGCACTTTCGTACTCACTATATGCACTGCAAATAACTAACTTAAGATTCAAGTCAATCTTACAAAATAAACATCAGTTTTATAAATTTTAGTGGTAGGCTTAAGGACAAACTTTTACATACAGTAAAATTTTATGTTAAATATTTTTTTTTATATTGTATTATGTTAATACTTAAAAAATAATACATTTTTTTTCAAAGTAGTATTTACTAAATTCATTCTGCAAGTGAATATGTCTGTGGGCTAAATTTAACTGTAATCGTAATGTGTCGACACTGAGGGTGTTACTTACTGGGCGCCAACCGCCTTTGAATTTCCCAGACCAAGAACAAATGTGCCAGCGGATGCTATCGGCATTTGAATTTTCGGGGGGCGGAAAATGCGGAGGAAAATTGGGTGTTTTTGGGTAGAAAAAAAAAGGGTGCTGGGTGAGGAAGCTGGGGGATACACGTTCATGCGTTTTGTTGCTTGTTGTACATTCCCAACACCATTATTTCTTTCATTTACTCGATTTTCGTGCTTTTCATCCTTTATTGTTATTTGCTCGAGTGCCGTTATCATTTGTCGGTTTCTCTTGCGCCATATGTGGCCGGGGACTTTCTCCTCTCCTCGACTCGACTTTTCTCCTTTCTTCCGGACCCAGAGTGGGCGCAGTTTATGCGCTCTGCTCCTGCGGGAATCCCAAAGCAAGGTGAACCCTCCCGAACCTATCCCCAGTGATGGAAAAAAATAACTATGCTAAATACACTCTTAAAAAAACGGATAACAAATATTATAAATGGAAATAAATTATTTCTTTTCCATGAGAAATAAAAACCTATTTAGAATTTAAGATGTGATGTGTTAGGATTTTGATTGTGGAATTGTTACAAAATAATTTTTGTGATTTTTGAATATGCGGTTCTTATAGTAATACATAAAAAATTTAGCAGAAACTGCAAACAAAATATGAGATATTCAAAAATTTTTTAAATTTGTTACGTATGAATTACATTATATTTAACATTTAGGGTTATAATTTGAAACTAAAACATTCTTGCAGTGTATACGCATGGGCTCATCTGTGCAATTTGCCAGTGTGGGTGTTTATGATTACTTAAGTATGTGAAAGCACTTTCTCCCCATTCCCTACAACTTCATGCCTTGACCTTTTGCTGGAGTTTATTTTTTGAATAACTTTCGCCCACCCATAAAGATTTCTTTTCAGATATAAACTAATTCCCACTATAACATTTTTTGAAACAAAATTTGGCGGGTAATGCGGGCGTTGCCAGATTGCCGGTGGCACGTTTTGACCAGGGCTGCAGCTGTTTGCCGTCAGCTGTTTTTTGTTTACTTCGCGTTCCACTTTTTGTTGTGATTTTCCTGCACCGGTGAAAAGTGCACGTTTTTCCCATTTTCACCGACATAAACAAAAGCTATTTATACCCGATCGGCCAAACAAGAGAGGCGAACTAAGTGCGGCGGCAGAATTCTTTGTTTTAATCAGTGCCGCAGAGGTTTCCCGTTTTTGAATGCGTGCAGTTCGGCCCGTGGATGTGGCTATATGTATTATGTTGGCCAAAAACAAGGCGGCGGCCAATTAAAACAGCAGCAGCAGAAGAGGAAGCACACGATTTATTGGGCAATTGTGGCCAAGAATCCGAAAGAGGTCACTTTGCGCTTGTAAACAATCGGGTGAGTTTGTACAGAGCACTATTTCTGAAAGGAAGAGGACATGTCTCATATCTTATATCTACATCTTTCAGATGGTTAACCAGGATCGGATGTGATATGTGGGTTACAGAAACTTATGTATCTTTAGTCATACAAACTAGTTCTACTTATTTATGTAGAAAGTAATACTCAGAGCAGAGTCCCTTTCAACTATCAAGAAGTTTTCCCACCATTTTTCAGAAGTGGATATACTATGCCAATTAGATGATAAGATAAGCCCCGAACCCGGAAACATTGAGACGCCTATACCACTTGCCAAGAATTCGGGGGTAATTGGGGTCATCGCCTGTAAACAACCGGATCTGATTAACTTGTTGCAGTAGGTGAGCTAAATTAATTAGAACCCGGAACAGGACTCTTTTTCTTTCTGCACTCTGCCGACAATTTAATTAATGTATACACTCTTTCAGATGCGGCCACAATTAATTTACAAAACAATGGACTGATGCGAACAGTTGTTAGCCGATGTCTGCCAAAAAAAAGAGGAAAAAAACAGCAAAAGGAAGGGCGACATCAGCAGAAACACTACAACAATTGCCAGAGCAGCAGCAACAATTGCAAGAAGTGCAGCACATATTGCCAGTACAACAGCAGCAACAACGGCAGCAAGTGCCACAAGAACAGCAACAACAGCAGCATGCCACTGCGGCAGCCCGGCCATATCAACATTTCGGCTAGAATTGAGCAATTTGCCAGTGCTGCTGCCGCTGCGTATACGTAATATTATAAATAGGCCATCGCCCAGGCTGCAGGATGAACAAGCGCACCGTCGTGATCGTGGGCATCGTGGCCAGTCTCCTGGGCCTGGCGCTGGGTGCCAACTTCTACTTCATGTACTACCTGAGCGCCGAGGAGGGCCACCTGGCCAGCGTCCGGGCGCTGGAGAACATGATCCGGCACAAGATGCGCCACCTGAAGCCCAACTACCTCAATCGCAATCCGCGCTTCTTCATGTTCCGCAACAAGCTGCTCAAAAACTACAAGGCGGCGCCGTACGAGAACGCCAGTGTCCTCTGGGACATTGCCAACTGGGTGAGTCAGTGGGTTCAGAGGTCCCGCACGCAAAATCCTATTACGTACATTGTTGAGATGTGTGAATATATATACATTTTGTATTGCGTACGATTTGTTTATTCGGCCTATTATTCTTTTTTTTGTATCCAAACGGATCAATCAACACTCAATCTAATAACACACCTACACATTCCTTCCAGTGGCCCCACGAAAATGAGGTCTATCCACTGTACGACTCCTCGATGGGCCAGCTTTTGGAAACAATGCGCCGCGAACCGATTACCAGAGTGAGCAATCTGGCACGCGGCACCCAACTGAAGCTGCTGATGCGCCTCTCGCAACAACAGAAGGTGATATTCAAGCCGCAATGGTATCCCAGGGATGAGGTCATCGAGGGCATGGTGTACAGCGGCAAGGATCGGCACACTGCGGAGGTATATGCCTTCTATCTGGGCGCCGTGCTCGACTTTCGATGGACGCCCATCGTGGTGGGTCGAGTGGTTAACTTAAAAAAGGAGATATACGCCAATGGAGATCAGGAACTGCAGCAAACCATCAACATCGAAACGAACGAGGACGGCAATGAGACATACTGCCTGTTTGGGAAGTGTCACTACTGCAACGAGGAGGAGACTGTCTGCGGCGATGAGAAGCACAATATCGAAGGTGTGCTTATATATATTGTTCCGGGAACGATGGCCAAGCGGCGGTCACCGTGGCAGCGAACCTATAAAGAGGACAAAAGGGCGCCCTGGGAGGACGACATGACCTACTGCAAGTGAGTTGCACGTTACTTTTACAAAGTTTGAACTAAAAAATGCCCTTTTAGGTCGTTAAAAAATAAAATGGAGACAATTCGCCTGCTGGACCTCATAGATGCGGCAATTTTCGACTATCTTATTCAGAACGGGGATCGACACCACTATGAGACACGGGAAGAGCGCGTGGTGCTCATCGACAATGGCAAGGCCTTTGGCAATCCGAACAAGGATCACCTGGATATCCTGGCGCCACTATACCAATGCTGCCTGTAAGACTTTAATCTACTGAAATACCTATAAATATTCACATGTTTACCTTACCAGCCTGCGAAAGTCGACGTGGGACCGCCTGCAGGTCTTCTCCGGCGGCGTGCTGACGGAAATCATCGATCGGCTGTCCAAACAGGATGCCCTCTATCCCCTCATAACGGATAAGCATAAAAAAGGGGTGGAGCGACGACTGCTGGTGGTCTATGCGGTTGTGGAACACTGCATGGACATCGAGGGCGACAAAATGTTCAAAACTCTGTAGTTCAAGCTTGACATTAAGGCAGATTGAGCCAGCACTAGAGCTTCAGGAACTCACTTTCCACGTCCTACTTAAGAACTTAGCTAATGCTAGCTAGAATTTTATCTTGTAATTTTAGTCAATGTTTCGTCGGTTGTCAATATTTCCCCAAAAACCATAAAACATCCTTCAGTTAGCGACCCTCGTAACAAAAACTGTCTAGCGCAGGAATAGTATTACCTTCTCAATGTTTTCCAAATAAGTAACCATCCCTAAGCAAATAATTAATGGAGCAATTATGTCAAAAAGTTCGATAAACCGCGACGCCAGCCATTTAGAAATTTTAATATCGGACTTTATCAAATAGAATGCAAAGTGCAGCATTTTTAAATTGAAAACTCGGATAAAATCCATTAACATGACAATTTCCACGACAATCTGTTTATGACTTTTAATATTTTTCCATTTTATCACTCTAAACCGAACCTTAAAAACATATCCGATAGTCTAGTTTAATAAATAGTTACGGTTGTTATTTAATAGGTAATATTTTAAGAAATTGCGAAATAAAAATTATAGTTTTATAACTTACAAAAATAAACAATTGTCTACATCGATTATGGTGGTTTTTAAATTTTTTCTGTTAAGTCCACATCATAAATATATATATTTTTCCATTATATATATTTAACAGACTTTCGTCACAATTGCTTATTATTTTTTGCCATCTTTCATTACATTACTAAATGTAAAAAGCTTGTTGAACTGCTTATTGTTGCGGTTGTTGGGTCGGTTCTAAAAAAAATTCAGGGATAAATGATTAGTATCGCTGAGTTCACTGGATTTGTATAGTTTCAAGGATTACAGAAGCAAAATCAATATTCAAAGTAATATCCAAGTGATAGAAATACAAATTTGGTTAAGACTAAATATGTTTACACTCACCTTGCCGCGAATATTCTGCTTGATTTCTGTTCCGCGGGCTCTTTGCGCTCCTCCCTTGAATTGCCGGAAGTCCACGTTCTTGTAGTCAAAGTTACCTTCGGCTTTGGGCTGGGCAACCTGCTGGCTGGAGCTCTGCGGATGATTTCCTCGATTCTTGGCCTTAAAACCGCGCTGAAACTGGTTTCGCTTCTGCTGCTTCTTGCTCTGTGCTGGCGGAGGTTTCGGTGGCTCTGTGGATTGCCTTTGTATGGGAACTTCCACGACCTCATCATCGCTTTCGCCTGGAACCTCATGAACTACTACTGCGGGTTCGGCTTTTACTGGCCCTTCTGGCTTATCTATAGGCTTAGTGTTTTCATCCTTGCGAGATCTCTTACTGGTGGTCGGCTGCTGATCCGCATCCGCTTTGCCGTTTGTTTGGTGCTTGCGTTTCAGTTGCTCCCTTAGCGGCACGGAGTACATGGCATCGTCCTCTTGCTTGATGACATGTGGTTCCAGCTTGATGTTCTGCTCCGGAGCTGGTGCCGCTGGACACAAACGCCTTTTAAGCAGCTCACTGCGCTCCCTGGCTACCTGATCCGCCTTCAGTTGCTCCATCAGCGGCAGAATGGCAAGATAGCGTTTGTAGGGCATGCGCAGGGTCTGGCTCTCCTTGCGAAGATGGGCCCATTGCTGCTCCTCTTCTGGGGTGCGTTTGGCTGGCTTGTCAAACAGAGCCATTGCTGGTGCCACAATAGGTAGATCTTCTTTGGAAATTTCCTCTTCTCTGGGCAGCTCGAGTTTCCCTGAAGCAGTACTGCGTTTTAACAGCGTGGGCAGATCGTCGCGGGTCTCGTCCTGATGCGAAAAGTCGTGCGGACAGTAGAGTTTGCTGCTGAAATCTTTGGTCGAGGGCGGCAGTGCTGCCTGTGTGCTGCTGCGGGCTTCCAAAATGGGCTGCAATAGTAAGTATAGTAGATTTATAAGCCAAAAAGCTCTGAAAAACCCTAAAGCTACCAGGCATTCAGCCCAAATCATGCACAACTAAATAATACTGTGAAAATCATTGGAGAAAATAGACAAAGTATCAAAGACATAAGTCTCTTTGTGAGTTGAACGCAATTTTTAGACACCGCCTGGTCTCAAGCTAACTTAAATTCAGTCTTCTGGATAATATTAGATTCATAAAATGAACTAGACTAAGTGGTGAAGTCGAGATATACTCTTCATTTCAACGTTAGTTACAATCAATAGATAATGAAAACATTTCGGAATAGGCACCGACGTTCAGCGAGTTGCAGGCGCTGCTTGAAAGCGCTGGGTAACTCACTTTGACCAGCGGCTGATCGCGCGCCTTCAGGACAATCTGGTGGAGCGTGTGCAGCTGTTGGCGCACCAGCGGCGGAATGGGATTGCAGCAGGCCAGGATGCCCTGCATCTCCCTTGGTAGACTCTCGGCGATTTGGAGCATCATGTGGTTGGGCAGCACGTAGCCATAACTCTCATCTTCTGACCGCGCAGTCGCATCGCGCCACTCGAAGATTCCGCGAAGGGCGTACAGCTGGCGGTTGTCGAATGAACGCTTCGTTTTCCGCACCAAGTCCATATGGGATTCCGCCCCGATGTGAGGCTTGTTATAGCGCTTCTTGCACACTTCCGTGCTCATTTGATAGACGCTGTTTAGCAGTCCTGGTTCCTTCTGCTGCAGCAGCAGATCGTTTGTCATCCTTTCATATACGTATATCAAAAAGTGTGTATCCTGACGCGCATAGTCTATTAGCTGCTGAGGAAGTGGCCTCATCCGCCAATCGGCCAGTTGCAGGCTCTTGTCCACATCCAAGTCGAGATAGTTCTTGAGCAAGAAGGCCAGAGATAATCTGGCCATGTTCAAAGCTTTAGCTGCCCGATGCGTGTCGAACATGTTGACAATATACAACGACAAGTCCCGCTGCAGCCACTCAATGTCCAAATCGGCGCCGTGCAAGATCTTTAGCTTCTTGGGGTCCGTGAGAACCAGATTCAGTATGTGCATGTCATCGCGCAGGATTAGGGTATCAAAAATATAATCTTTGTTGCGAGTAGACATCTGCACCAGGCAAGTGATGCCCATGAAGGTGCGATACGAATGGTGCTCCACATCGATGGCGATCTGGGGCGCTTGTCTTAATTCCTCCAAGGCCTGCTGCAGCTTTTCAGTCGTGTTCACCACCATTAGCTCGGTGTCTGCCATCAGAGCTGGAAGCACTGGCTTCTGTTTTTGGAGCTGCTCTGCCGGAGGCTGGAACTTAAGCAGCTCGAACTCGTAGGGATGCAAATAGGATTGGATATTGCCTGCATCATCGTATTCGGGCAGTAGTGCCAGCGGTTTCAGAGAATTGGGCTTTTCCTTCAGCCTGGGAACAAAGGGATTCTGGGCACTGTTGTCCACTGGCTCCTTGAATTGCGTCTGCGGGCGAACAATGTTTTTGGCCGTAAAAAGACGAGCGGAGACCATGCTTCGTTGCGGTGTTCCTGTTGTCCTGTTCCAGCTGCCCGCCTTCGGAGTCTCCTGGGTTTGTGGAGAAGCCACCGCTGGCTCTGCGGAAGTGGAGCCACTCATTACGTTCACCTGGGCCTCCAGCACCTGCTGTGGATTCCGGCGCAGACCGCTTTTGATGTCCAGGTTGGTGGTGATGCGCTCGAACAGTATGTCGTTGCACTCCTGCACCATCTCAAACTGTTCTTCCAGTTGGCGTCTATGTGGAGAAGGCATTTAGAGTATTATTAGCATTTTTTTTAAATATTTGTTGGATATTTTAGAGACCTTGGATATGTATCCTTATACGGATGCCTATACCTGACTGCCTTGACTTAAGGGGCTGAGATTAAGGGATCATTTATAGAAAACTTGTTTAACAAGAGGTGGCATTCCATCCTATACTTATTGTCCCAATAAATACTATCAAAATGTATAGAAATATACTAATTACCATCGTTGGAACCTTACTTTTTAATGTCGCCCTTGATCTCCTTGGCCTGGAACACGTTTCCGATGAGCCCCACCACCCGTTGGGACAGGTCGTCCATGACACGTGCGTAGCCCGGGTAGCTCAAATAGAGGGCGCGGGCGTTTCCCTGGGGAAAGGCGTTGGCCGCCCTTGTGGCGCCCACTACGTTCTTGAACGCTTGCTGGAAAATCAGTTCCGAAGATATATATTTAAAACCATAATCCATTTAGAATTTCTACCCACGTTTGTGAATGCCTCGACGTCTTCTGGAGGGGATTCCTCCTGCTGCTGATCTACCTGGGCCTGCTCCTTGTTGGCCTCCACGTGAGCTCTTTTCGGGGGTCGCGGCATGTCTGTATCTTTTGTGTCTTGTGTTCTTTTCGTATAAATTTTTATTTCTTTTTACAGATTGTATAAAATGTGCGTGTTCTTCTCTTCTTCTTTTTTGAGAATAACAACAGCTAGAATTTGGAGTTTGTCAACACTACCGGCGGCGAAATTTGAACACTATACAGCACTACACGGTGCTGACCGAATTCGATCGAATCGAATCGATATTAGGAGGTACGTATTCTAAAATTTAGTCGAATTTGGAATACAGATTTCGTAATGTTCAAATACTGACAGAAGCTGCTTCGATCCTAAATTTAAATTGAATTAAGTCTTTGAATTTACCTTCCCTTTCATATTGAAAATAAATTATAAATAATTTAGCTATTTTCTAGCTGAAACTCTTTCTGTCGATGAAGAAGAATAGTTTAATTTAAAATTTGAACGAATAAGTTTAATTACTATATATTTAATGCTATAATCATTATCTTAATTATGGTATACATAGTTTGATTAAATTTTAATAGCCACCAAAAATATATCTTTGTTTACCAGCTGATTGCCAGTGTGTACACACCTCCTTGCCACCGGCAGAAAGCGAAGAGCGGGAAGAAGAAGCAGCTACTCCATCGGAAGCAACGGAGTTACGTGCTAAAAAAGTAATTATTGAGCCTAAGTTAAGTCCGTTTTAGAGATACACCCACCCCCAAGATGATGGACCTGTACAGGCGCACGGTGGCGCGGTTTCCGCTGGGCAGCGTGAGCTATATGTTCGCCTACGGATCCGGCGTTAAGCAGCAGGAGGGCTATGAAAAACTGGGCAATGGAAATGGCTATCGTCCGGCGCCGGGAAGCGTTGTAGATCTGGTATTTTGCGTGAGGGATGCTCAGGGATTCCATGCCGAGAACCTGCACCGCCATCCTGATCACTATTCCGCTCTGAGGCTCTTGGGAGCGGGCTTTGTGGCCAAGTACCAGGAGCGCTTGGGTGCCGGCGTCTATTGCAACACTCTGGTGCCTCTGGCGGATGTGGGTCTTACCATTAAGTATGGAGTGGTGTCACAGGAACAGCTGCTGGAGGATCTGCTGGACTGGCGGCATCTCTATCTGGCTGGCAGGCTGCACAAACCCGTGACGAATCTGGTGAATCCCTCGGATAATCCGCCCCTGAAGGCTGCACTGGACAGGAATCTTTTGTCCGCCCTGCAAGTGGCTCTGCTACTATTACCCGAGAAGTTCACCGCCTACGGACTTTTCCACACGATTGCTGGATTGAGTTACAAAGGGGACTTCCGCATGATCTTCGGGGAAAACAAGCAGAAGGTGCACAACATCGTTAATCCGCAAATCAACGACTTCTTTGCCTTGTACCAACCGTCTTTGGGTCAACTCACCCAGTATGTGGCTGTTAATATGAAGGGCCACGAGCCGGGAAGCCGGAATCCAACCATACTCTTCGAGCAGGACAAATCCTCGTCGGCCACATCCTATCACCTGCGACAGTTGCCCTCGGAGCTCAAGAATCGGCTGGAGCGGAATGCCGCATGTAAGGGCGACTACGCCGAGGTGGTGAACCACCTGTCCGTGGCCTCCCAGCTGCCCGAGGTACTCCAGGCGTCCGTCAACGACATTGTGTGGCGCAGCAGTGTCACGCAATCGATCAAAAACATTGCCAGCGCAGGCGTTCTCAAATCCCTGGTCTACAGCTACCGCAAGGCCCAGAAAACATTCGCTGTTTAGCTTTCTTTTTGGGTTAATCCCCTGGCTGCCAATCTACCGACTAAGTTGCCCCTTCCAGCTACATTTCGTTACATAATTTTAAGCTTTAAAGTTGTTAACTGCAATATATGTTTAGCCCAAGCCAAAGAACTGAGTTTTCTTGGGGATCTCAGAACGAATCTAGAAAGGCAGTTGATGGGACTGGAGCATGTCGCTAGCAGAGGAACACCGTAGTGGTTCTGCAATGAAATTTCATCATTCCCTTTAATTTTGCCATTATAAATAGCCTTTTTGTTAAAAGCTTGTTTTAATTTATAAATGTTTCTTTACAGATCATGTCCAGCGATGATAGTTGTAGTGACAGCAGTTCCTCCAGCGATGAAAAACACCGGAAACGGAAGCACAAGAAGCATAGCAAAGAAGTAGACAAGTCCAAAAAGAAGAAGTCAAAAAAGCACAAGAAGGAAAAGCGTCGCCACAAGGAGAAAAAGCGCAGCAAGCATGAAGAGGAGCAGCCAGTGACTTATCCGCAACCTCCAGCTTTGTTGAATGTACCTTCTCCAGATGTGGCTTCAAATAGCGAAGATGCCTTCGGTCCTGCCCTGCCACCGCACTTGAGAAAACCAAATCAATCGGAAGTTGAAGTGGAGATCCAACCGAAACCACAAGCGCAGGCCATGATTGGACCCATTCTGCCCAGCAGTTTGGCTCAGGAAAAGTCGTCTGTTAAAGATGCCGAACCAGAGTATGATGATGATCTAGCTGGCACCTTTGGCCCTCTACCAAACGCCAGCCAAGTGGCCCTAGAGGAGCGTGCTCTGGCCCTTAAACTGGCAGCTCTGGAGGGCGGAGGATTGGGTACTTCCACAGACCAAGAAGTGCGCGAAGAGTGGATGCTGGAACTGCCGGATGTGGGATTAAAAAGCGGTCTTGCCGCCCTCAGCAATATGAAGCGCACTTTCCACCAGGGAAAGGAGCGACCTGACTTCAGCGATCGATCCTCCTGGACAAAGACGCCCCAGAGTGAAGCGGCTGCGGCTGCAGCTGGTCCAAAATCCCTCAGCTCCAAGGAACTTGAGGAGATGGCCCAGTTAAAATACGAGCAGCAGCGCGATGATGAACAGGAGAGCATGGCCAAGAAACACAAAAAGAAGCACAAACGTGAGGAGTCTCTGGTGGAGCTGCACCAGAAAAAGCTAAGAAAGGAGCAGAGGGAAAAGGTTGGAAAGAAATTTATTCTTAGTGTGTTTTTTATTGATTTTAAATATATTATTTTTAAGGAAAAGGAACTGGCTGCCTCGGGTTCTAAGCCAGAGCGAAGACCCTTCAGCAGGGATGTGGACCTGAAGCTCAACAAGATCGACAAGAATCAAACCAAGCAAATTGTGGACAAGGCCAAGATACTCAACACCAAGTTTTCTAGGGGTCAGGCGAAGTATTTGTAAAATCGATGGACGAGATTAAATACAATATACACAATTTTTAAGAAATTAGCTAGGTTGTATATTTAAAATAAGTAATATAGATACAATTATTTTCAAACGCTCTAAATGAGTATTTTCAACTAAATATAAATGGAACTTTTTATAATCTGTAAAATATTTATAATAGCGCATGAAAGGAAAAAACGTAAAATCAGAAAGTTTTTCAATGAAAAAATTTGAGTTTTATATTTCTAGAGATTAAGTTGCTTAGTCACATAGCTTAAACCTTGGTTTAATCGACATAAATAAGATGACATACACATAATTGGACAATACAAGCTAGTGGAGTAGAAAAATATGAGGCATTTTTAGCGCTGTGGCGGTGGTTTCGGCTTTGGAATCTTTGAGAGCAGCATCTGGATCTCGTCCTTCTCCTTCCAGTCCTTCCACAGCTCGTACAGATTGACAATGGCGCGCACGATCTCCTGGACCTTGTCCAGGTCCACATTTAGCTCAGCGAACCACTGCTTCGTGGCGTCCTTTTGCAGGATGACGCAGGCGATCTGCAGGCAGGCAATGGCGATCTGAAGAGAAGGGCTTTGTGAGATGCGAGGGCTAGCTATAGATCTGGATCACCTACCTGATAGGGAGGATACAGCAGACAGACATCTGTGCGCAGGGAATCGTTGACGATGCGCCAGCTGAGGGTAAGTAGCTGGTCCTCCTGGCCCATGTCCTGGACCAACTGCAGCAGCGGTCTGTACGGCTGGTAGACGATCAGGCAGCAATCCAGGTTCTCCAGCAGGTAAAACTCGCACTCCAGGATGTGATTGGTGCGGTAGGGGAACTCTTGAGCATACGCATAGCTGAACTTGGTCTTTATGGCCGACTGGCAGATGGAAATTAGTCGGGAATTCGAGATGACACCGAACTCCTCCACCTTGGAGGCCAGCAGGATGCAGGTGGGCGCCAGCAGCAGAGGATCAATGTTTTTGAGCGAGTTTCTCGCGTAGAAACGCTTGAAGTACACCGTGGCCGTGGCGATGACCTGCTGGCGCAGCTTTAGCTGCTCTCCCAGCACCTGGATTACGTTGGCGAAGAAGATAAACACCTTTTGGTACTCATCTTCGTTTAGGGCCAACAAATCGTGCTGACGCTCCCGTAGCAAATCGGGTTTGTCCAGAATCCACTGCTGTGAGTGTGAGCTTTGCCAAAAGTTTCCCGCCATTTCGGTGAGCAGTAGGCCAAGCAACCTAAGCCGGCCGAGAGTTTTTCGTTAGCTATCCAAATTAAAGGTATATTTCAAAAGAAAGCCAGAAAGCCGGAAAAACCGAGCAATTTGTGTTGCTTTAACAGACAGTGTGTGCACACCTGTGGTATTTTCCTCAAACAGCTGATTGGCCGAAGACTCGATAAAAATCGATTCCCGATAGGCGTGTGTTTGTGTGTGTGAGTTTTTCAGCCGCGGCCACAGACGAAAAAGTCTAAAATATTTTTTAGTTAATAGGCTATTTAAACGAATTAACTGAACGATGGCGTTGCGAGTTCTTGGAGTGACGCAGAACATGCGCTCCTTCATCCGGGGCGTTGACATGGTCAAGGTGAGTAGATCCAGCCACCCAATGATTACGCTCCACAGGATTTAAATTACGTAATTGTCAATAGTTGTGTTTCTGCTGTGTTTTTGGTGGAAACTATTAATAATAGGGATAAACAGTCTCCTTTTGGTGTGTTCTTAAGAGCTCCGAAGTATTTCTAACGAAAAGTTGGAAAATTCTTACAGGGAAACCTCTCACAATCACTTTGAGGTTATGTTCGTGTTTTACTTAACTTGGGTCTAAAGTTTTCCCCATTTTCCCAAACTTACAGCGCTACAAGTCGGCTGCCACGCTGCAGAAGACCCTGCTGAACATACCCGCCACCCAGGTGACCAAGCTGGACAACGGTCTCCGCGTGGCCAGCGAGGATTCCGGCGCCTCCACCGCCACCGTGGGTCTTTGGATCGATGCGGGCTCGAGGTCCGAGAACGAGAAGAACAACGGAGTGGCCCACTTCCTGGAGCACATGGCCTTCAAGGTGGGTCCATCTAGCTAAGTCCTTAAACAACCTAGTAATCAATTTTTTCCTCCCCCTTTTAGGGCACTGCCAAGCGCTCGCAGACCGATCTCGAGCTGGAGGTGGAGAACCTGGGCGCCCATTTGAACGCCTACACCTCCCGGGAGCAGACCGTCTTCTACGCCAAGTGCTTGTCCAAGGATGTGCCCAAGGCCGTCGAGATCCTGGCCGACATCATCCAGAACTCCAAGCTGGGCGAGGCTGAGATCGCCCGCGAGCGCTCGGTGATCCTGCGCGAGATGCAGGAGGTGGAGAGCAACCTGCAGGAGGTGGTCTTCGATCACCTGCACGCCACCGCCTACCAGGGCACTCCTCTGGGCCAGACCATCCTGGGACCCACCAAGAACATTCAGTGCGTATTTCTATCGATCTTTAGAAATATTCAACCTTGCTAATTCTTTGGATTTCCTTAGGTCCATTGGCAAATCCGACCTGACCGACTACATCTCTACTCACTACAAGGCTTCGCGCATCGTTCTGGCCGCCGCCGGCGGCGTCAAGCACGATGACCTGGTCAAGCTGGCCTGCGGCAGCCTGGGTGGCCTGGAGGCCAGTGTGCTGCCCGCTGAGGTGACTCCCTGCCGCTTCACCGGCTCCGAGGTGCGCGTGCGCGACGACTCCCTGCCCCTGGCCCATGTGGCCATCGCCGTCGAGGGCTGCGGCTGGACCGACCAGGACAACATCCCCCTGATGGTGGCCAACACCCTGGTGGGTGCCTGGGATCGTTCTCAGGGCGGTGGTGCCAACAACGCCTCCAACCTGGCCCGTGCCAGCGCTGAGGACAGTGAGTAATCCTTAAAGATTACGAGGAAATCCTTATTAAGTATTATTTTTCCTTCACAGACCTCTGCCACAGCTTCCAGTCGTTTAACACATGCTACAAGGACACCGGTCTCTGGGGCATTTACTTCGTCTGCGACCCTCTGCAGTGTGAGGTGAGTTACAAGTTTAAAAGGATAGTCATTAGGCTTGAGTAACATTAATGAATGGCTACCAATTAAAAAAAGCATAGTATCTAAATAAATATAATGTAATGTCTTCTCTAACGCTTTTGTCTCTTCTCCCCAGGACATGCTCTTCAACGTGCAGACCGAGTGGATGCGCCTGTGCACCATGGTCACCGAGGCCGAGGTCGAGCGCGCCAAGAACCTGCTGAAGACCAACATGCTGCTGCAACTGGACGGCACCACGCCCATCTGTGAGGACATTGGTCGCCAGATCCTGTGCTACAACCGCCGCATCCCGCTGCACGAGCTGGAGCAGCGCATCGATGCCGTGAGTGTGGGCAATGTCCGCGACGTGGCCATGAAGTACATCTACGACCGGTGCCCGGCCGTTGCTGCCGTGGGTCCCGTTGAGAACCTGCCCGACTACAACAGAATCCGCTCCTCCATGTACTGGCTGAGGGTGTAAGAGGTTCCGCCGCTCTTGTTGGACATTGTAGTTTAATTCAAAAGAAAATTTCGCCCGCAGAGGATCAGTAAACCGATAATACTAACAGTTATACAAACAGTGCTAGCCCTTTATTGATGAGTGTAGTTAATGGGAATGCCGCTAAGTCCCTGCTGCAGCTGGGCGGGCTCTGTCTGGCCCAAGGCAGGGTCCAATCCCTGCCAGGTGCGATCCTCAAAGGAGAGCCCTGTGTCCGTGGTCATCAAGGCCATTTTGGCCTGTGTGGCCAGCGCCAGCGAAGCGGGATCTCCTGCCGTTTCCAGGGAATCGTTGACCGCTCCCCTTAGTCTTCCACTGACCAAACTCACATCGTTTTCTGGTATGTCAGCCGCATTAAAGGGCAGGAAGCTGCGTCCCTCCGGCAGAAGTTGGTTGAAGTCTGTTACATAGGCTTCGGGATATCTCATGTGCCAAGCGGGATTCAGGGCCATCTCGGCCTCGAAGACGGAAACAATGGGCTTGTAGTACTCCTTGGAGTCGTACATGTTGTTGAAAGGGCAGCCGATCAGGACAAAGCAATCGATCTCCAGGAAGTTGGCCAGTTTGGCGGGATTTATCCTGCCTACGGATATGAGCTGTGTCTTGATGCCTCTGCCCTTGGCCATCGTTTGCAGACGAGCCACCACATCTAGATAGCCCTCAGCCGAGAGAGTGGCCACAATCAGGCCCAAAGTCTGTGCATCCTTACATTTTTCGATGTGGAAATAGCGACGCCGGATGAACTGAGCCGTGAGGGGATTCTTGGAGCTCAGACTGCCACTGGCACCATCGTAGATGTGCCACTGAACGGCAGCTAAAGCGGTCAGGGAGAGATTGGCGAACCGCTGATTATCGGCGCCAATGAAAATGCAAATCCGCTCGAGGTCCGATGGCTCCTTGGAGGCTGTTGAATCCGGCTCAATGGGTGGAAATAGCTCCAGCAGGAGATTCTTGGGCTCCATGGCCTCTGTTAGCCGCTTCTTAAGCTGTTCATCGTGAATATGCTGGTAGCCAATGTCGAGGTAGACGCACACCTGCCTTTCCTTGCTCTCCTCACGCAGACTTTGAAGCTTTTCCAGGAGAAGACCCACGTCCAGGGGCAACTCTGGATAGAGGTAAAGCACCGGCAAGCGAGATGCCCTGCTGCGACAGGCATTCCCGAAGTGAATCACACTGTCGGCATCCACATGGGCAGCCGCAATCTCGTCCACGCAGCAGCTTCCGTATGTGGTGTCGGCCAAGATGAAGACCTTCACCTCCTCCGGCGAAAGTAGCTCCTTGAGGGCCACACTAATGGCATTGCTGTGGGGCAGATAGTCGTCCGGGAATTGCAAACAAACCTGGAGGAGGAAAACTTAGTTATGGCTCCTTAAATATAACCCATATACACACCCTTTTGTAGCTATTTTCTCGTATCCAATCGACGCTCTTTTTCCTGTGGTTTTCGTTCCAAATCTGTTCGAAGGTCACTGGGTGCTCCGTTTCCGTCTGGCGCTCCAAGGCGGCCGTGTCCGAGCTGGAGAAAGCCGATGCAGATGTTTCGGAGGAGCTCATTTCCAGTCGATTTTCAAAAAATTTCCTTTGTCTTGTCCAGTAAAATGATCAAATGCAAATAATAAACAATAGAGGTGGTAAAACATTGATGATTTTTAAATATCGGTAATATCGATGTTTGCCAAAGCTTTATCGTTGATTTTTATCATTTAGTTTATTGTAATTATTAATATTATTCTTTTCAAACTATATATAATGCAGGATCCATAACGCAAGTAATACCTATGAGTATAACAATTTCATCCTTTTCTTGATCACGTTGTTCTAGTGAACGCACCCACAATCTTAGCTAAGACTGAAACCTACTTTATTGTGTGACCACATGAATTTGTTTTCTCATTTGAATAATTTTCTGTTGAAGCACATGCAATTTAAAAATTCTTATAAGTTTTAATTAGTTTCGCAACGTTTCCACAGTAGACTTATGTACAAGAAATCTCACGGATAGAACTAAAACTTGGCTATAACATTTCATGGTCAACTTCCAGGAGCTGATCTTGACCCGATTTTACCTTTTGGAACGCCTACCAACACTTGTTGCTTTCTCCATTTCCCCAACTAAATTTCACCTAACAAGAACGGTTCCCGAAAAATATGAAAAACCGAAATCTTCGCTGTATTGTGACCAATTGTTATGATAGTGGTCAGCAGGACAGAAGCTCTATGTTCAAGCTACCCATGAATCCGGTTATCAGGCAAAAGTGGATGGAGAACATTGGGGTCTTCAAAGACATAAACTTGTTTAATAGCAGGGTGTGTAGGCGTCACTTTGAGACCCAGTGTCTTGGCAAGACCAAAGTGTTTTCCTGGGCAATTCCCACGCTGTTTTTGGGTAAGATTCACTTCCAAATCTCCAAAAGAAGCTACCTAGACATTTTCTCTTCATCGTTCCAGGTGGAAACGAGGTTTTGCACCATAGTAGTAAACCAGAGAAGAATCCCATTATACGCAAATGTAGCGTCAGGGGCTGCCCATCAAGATCTTCAACAGAAAGACTGCACTTCTTTCCCACGGATCCCGAGCTGCGCAAGAAGTGGATGGATATATGTCACCTAACAGTGGACAACAAGTGGCTTTTCATTTGCGGCAGACACTTCCGCCGCAACTACCTGCCCAATAATAAAGGCAACCTTAAAAAGGACGCTATTCCAGAGTTCAATCTGGGAATAGAAAGCGATGATCCCCTGGGAATGGGCCACAAGGGTAGGAAATCATTTCCAAAGAGAAGAAAACCCTGTTCCAAGAGCGACGACTCTGGCATCGATGAGGAAAACTCCAAGGAGAGTAGGTCCCAGGAATCCTGCTCTAGCTCCAAGGAGAGTAGGTCCCAGGAATCCTGCTCCAACTGCCTTGACCTTAAACAACAATTGGCAGCTGCCCTCCTTAAAATTCAGCAGCTTGAGGAGGGACAACAGGCTGCAACAGATAGCGACGAGGAAGAAGAGCTCATTTTCATGCTAATGAAGTAGCCTTAAAGTACCTTTATTCTAGTGCATCACCAGCTCCAGTTGAATCAGTCGCCTGTTGGTGTCGTAGGGCAGGCGATACGGCATGGTGGCTGCCATGTTGGACAGGGCTTTGGCCCGCTGCCGGAGCTGCTGCATCTGACTCTGTTCCAGAGAGCCGGCCATTCCAGTCTTGAGCTGCTTGTACTGCCGCTGGGCGATGTCCATGGCGGCCACAATGACGTCGGGCAGCACCTTGATCACCTCGCCGCTCAGACGTTTCACATTGGCCAGACACACCTCCACATCGTTTGTCGTGTTGGGCATCAGCTGGGTCTGGCGGAGCTGCTCCAGAGCCGCATTAAGCTTGCCCTCGTGATAGAAGTTGAAGAAAATCAGCAGATCCTGCAGCAGCACAAAGCTGCTCTTCATTTTGGGCTCCACCTCAATGCTGTCGCTGGCCAGCAGCTGGCTGAATCTCTGGGCCTCCTGACCAAGGCGCTCTCTCAGCGATCCGCCCTGCGTGGGCAGATGCACCACTTGGGCCAGCAAAATGCAGGTGTGCTTGAAGGCCAAGTTATACTTGCCGGCCATTTCGTAGAGTCGCGCCGAAATCTCAAAGTTGCCCAGCGAAGCCAGCTCGTCGGCCACCAGAGCAGCCATGGTGCGAGTGTCGAACTCGGGGCAGTCAAACTGGCGGAAGAGGCCACTGAAAGCAAGAGAGACATAAACTTAAGACTGATTAAAACGCAAATAAAACTGCCAGCTCACCTGTTAACCTCTTCTTGTTCACTGGCCTGCCGCTGGCCAAATATCAGATCGAATATGGTGGTATCAAAAACTCCACTGTCCACCACCACATCGCACACGCATGCCAGGAACATGTTCCGCCCCTTGGGATCCCTCAGGCAGCGAAGGGTGTAGTAGTAGTGCAAAGCCTCCGTGGTGTCCGTGCGTTCAAATCGCTGCACATACTGCCGAATCAGGCGGGTTAGGTTGAGGCGTCTAAGGGGCTGCGGATCCATGATATCAATCGAGAGCAGGGGCTGCGACACACTGCGCGCCCCTCCCAGAAGACCCAACTCGTGCAGAGCTATGGCCATGTGAACTGCATGGACGCAGGTGTCATCCCGGCGGGCCAGGAACTCGATGGCGGCCTCAAATTGCCCAGTGAGCGCCAGGGTCTCAAAGTACAGATGCGGCTGCTGGCTGGCGTTAAAATACTTCTCGCCGTACTTCTCCAGGATCAGCGACTGCAGTTTGCCATAGCTGGCGGCGTCACCGGGCTGAAGCATGGCCAGTCGGATCCACAGGAAGTCGTCTATGGTCTTGGCCACCTCGCCATGCACCTCGTTGACATCGCAGCCCAAGAGGATGCAGTAAACGGCCTTCTTGTAGGCATCGGTGGAGTTGCGTATCTTGTTAGCGTACTGCAGGCGCAGTTGGTTTTCTATCCTGGAATTGGTTTCGCCCGCGTTCCGATCAGCCACCAGCTGGGCGAACTCTTCGTGGCTGCTGCCCGCTTCGCGCAGAAACTCAACCGCAGTGTCTGCTGATCCACAGCGCAGTCCGTAGTAGACCAGTGGCCACAAGGGTCGGTCGCCCACGGTGTCCACCAGTCCGATAGTCTGCTGGGCACTGAACCGGTGGCTAACATAGGCCAAAACCAACTGATAGTGGTTGCTGGCATAGGAGCCGCCCACTTGGGAGCACATGAACACTCGGTAGCGACGTTCCAGGTAGGATTTGGCGTGGTTAACGAACTCCGGCCTTTGCTGCCGGCTCTTGATGGGATCGCTGTGCAGGGGCTCGCTTATCTGGGTGACACAAGCCAGCAGGGTCCACATGTCCGTCAGCCGGGAGTCGCCAAAGCTCTGGGACAGCTGGGCGAACTTCTGGATGAGATTGGGCCGGGGGCTGCCCTTCAGCAGCAATTCGTTGTAGTGACGCAACTCTTGGGCGTACACCAGTTCCAGCGGATCGAGGCAGGATCGTGGCTGGCAGTGTGGATTCAGGAGGGTGGGATCGGGCAGGCGCTGCAGGTCGATGAAGTTCTGCGAGGGCGCGATCAGGGCGTCCAGCAGGCGAGTCTTCTCCTCGTTCCAGGCGCTGTTCATGCTGGCCCACTTCTGCTTGCTCACAGAGTCGCTGATCTGGGGATGGGATTGGAGGTGTCAGTGATGATTTGGGGATGCGGTTGTTTACCCACATTCTTGTTGGTGTCCTCAATCACCGATAGGATGGCGTTCTCGCGCTCGTTCTTCAGGAAGGTGCGCACATCCGTGTCCGCCTTTACGTCTAGGGGCTCGAAGGTTTTCCGGGCACTCAGCGCCTCCAGCTTCTGGTTTAGCTTGGGCAGGTCCACGCCCTTGGAGCCAAGGAGAATGTGCCTGGAATGTAAAATAGATCTTGAGCTCTGGATTCTGTTCCATTGCATATTGTATACTCACGCCTGGATCTCCTTGCCGCCGGTTTGGGTGACGCGCGAGTGCAGCTCCGTGGTGGCCTGGAGGACCTGCTGGAGCGTCCGCTCCACGGCGGGCAGCTCGCACTCCGCCTTCGCCTCATTGGTCAGGTTCTGGGCCCGCTGCAGCAGAGTGTTCAGGTCCATCTTCGCAAATAAATATTTTCACTAAATTCCGCCGCTTCGCGCCACCACAAGATTGGAGATGGCACTATCGATGTATTGACTATCGAACTTGGTCCAGTTCGGAGACAACCGATAAGTGATTAAATTAATAATTTATAAATTAATAATTATATATAAAATTAAATTTAAAGTTAGGCAAAAGAATTAAATAAAGTACATTCCATGTTCATAGCACAAAAAAACTTTAAAATATTTTGAATTTTAAGAAATATATTTTTTAGTAACTTATATTTAATTACACATTACAAAAAATTATTTTTAGCTTAACCTTCACTAGTTAGTATCGATAGTTTTTCCGATAGTGCAACCTGATAAGCTCAACACTCCCATCCCTAAAAACGTGAAACACGCTCGTTTTGTTTTTATAGTTGGATCCACTTGTTGGCTGCATAAAATGGCCCTTTTGACTGAGAAGCGTGTTAAGAAGACTCCTGCTCCTGCAGCCGACAGTTCCGCGGGGGAATCCGACTCCGAGGGCGCTCAGAGTTCCGGCAACGAGGCGGAGGGCAACGCCGGCTGGGCGGACTCCATCCTGAAAGTGCTGAAGACCACCAAGCCGGAGACCCAGAACAAAACAGTGCTGGCCAGGGCCAAAAACAGCCAGGCGGCTGTGCGATTCCAGAAAGCCGCGGCCTCCAAGAAGCCGGGATTCGACTTTGAGATCGAGAAAACAGAGGTGAAGGACGAGGACGAGGATGAGAAGCCGGAGGTGTCGGCTTTGGATGCCACGCTAACCAAACAGCAGCGCAAGAATGTGCCCCTCCAGCTGCGGGTGAAGCCCAGTTTCCGGGACATGGAGCGCGAGCGAACGCTGCGCAAAGTGGCCACCCGCGGAGTGGTGCAGTTCTTCAACGCCGTGCGCATCCAGCAGAAGGATCTGCAGCAGCAGCTAGAGGAAGCGGGCCCGCTGGACAGCCGGCAGGATGCCGTGCTCAACAACATTAACAAGCGCAAGTTCCTGGATGTCCTGATGAGTGGCAAGCGCGCCAAATCCACAGCCGTAGACAACGCGGTAAAAAAAGAGGAACAAGAAACGGATGACGACGACGAGGATGAGGGTTCCAGCGGTAAAAAGAAGTCCGAATGGAACGTGCTGCGCGAAGACTTCATGACGAACAAGAAGATCAAGCACTGGGACGAGGAAGACGACGACGAGGAGGGCAACAATGATGAGGCCGACGACAGCGACGACGATGATGAGGGGGATGATTAGCTTTAGTTACCAAATAAATGTTAGCTTTTCAATTAAACTTGTATTTAATGGTTTATGTAATCATTTCTGCCTTTGAGGTCATGTAGATGGCCACGATCAGGCCAAAAAGGCCGATGGCCGAGCCAAAGATCTCCACGATGAGGATCTTGACGAACAGCGCCGAGTTGGCCGCATCCGCCAGGGCAGCGCCGGAGCCCACGACGCCCACCGCAATGCCGCAAGTCACGTTCACGAGTCCCGTGCACAGACCGGCTCCAAACACAGCGAATCCTGTGAACATGTTGATCGACATCACTTCCTTGTTGGTGATCAGCCGCACGCTGCTGAACTGCACGAGACTACCGGAGAGCAGGATGGCCGTGATCAGGCCGTAGATGGCCACCGCCTCGCAGAAGATGACCGAGATCAGGTTCTTGGTCTTGATGCGGGGCGATCGCACCCCGCCACCGGCTACGCTGCTTCCGATCATGTAAATCCCACTGGCAGCGCCCAGAACGGAGAGGGCGCAGGCGAGGAAGATCCCCAGGCCGGACCACAAGAAGGGATTTGAGGTGTACAGGAACCAGCCAAGGCCAATGCGCTCGCCCGTTCCGGTCATCACGTTCGCCAGGATCAGGCCAACCATAGCCAAGGTGGCGGATCCAAGAACAAACAGCACGAAAAACATTCCAAACTTCATTGTGCAGCTTTGGACAGTCGCTTTAGGATTTAAGATTTCTATGCTTGACGAAACTGACAGGCAAATAAAAGCCGGGAAATAACATTATCAAGCTACTTTTTCAAAAGAATAAAACAAAACAAGAGCTATAAAATACATTCCTGTATTTAGTTAGAAGATGAAATGATTACATAACAACGTATGTACGTTTGCATCAGTTCGTGAAAAAGAGAAAAAAATCGCAGCTTAACGATTCGACTTGGCCACGCGCTCCAACTCGTCCTTCTTCTTGATGGCATACGAATTGGAAGATCCCTTGGCAGCGTTTATAAGCTCATCGGCCAGGCATTCGGCCACGGTTTTGATGTTACGGAAAGCAGCCTCACGTGCTCCAGTGCAAATAAGCCAAATCGCCTGTAAACACAGATCATTGTAACAATGTTATTGAATATTTGGGGGTTTGAAAATTATTACTTATAAGCAAAGTCAAATCTTAATTAATTGTTCAGGATTAAAAAAGGTTTACTTTATGCGTTTTTTAAATTTTGTATTATTAAAATAGTACTAACACCATTAAAATAAGCGTAATGTCGCCAAGGATTTGTGGTATCAATCGTGCTACATCTCACGCAGATTGAAAAATTGAGAATTCTAAAAATGAGCTAACTAATCACGAAATCCAAATTAATTGGTACTAAAAAACAAATCAAATAAGTAGTAAAATGAATTATTATGTTGTAATAGATCCTATAAAACCTATTTATGAATAAAATTGACAATTCATTTAAATGTTGTTTACAATTTTCTTTTTATAAAGGTTGGAAACTTTTCTGACTTTTAAGAAATTCCTTGTTTTTTTACTGGGTAATAGGAAGAAACTGACTTTCAGTATTTTCTTATCTTTAAGAGGCATAGTAAATATGCAAAAACAGATTTATGATAATGCTGTTCATCTAAATCAAACTACAACTAATAACTATTTAACCATAGTTTTCCTATATATTTCGAAATAGGTCATTATTTGAATTTATGCGAACAAATTATTTATAGACCATATATACCAAACTAATTCTTTTTCAAAGGAGTTCCAAGGTTGTGTTAACTTTGAGTTGGGTTATAAGAAATGTTTGTAGCTACTGGAAGGTTCTGTATAACAGGTGGTGGCCAAAAAAAGCTGCGCAGGCGGATCGCGGGATCAGCAATACTTCTGCCGCACTTCTGCTGATCTTGTGTCATCGCATGTGATGTGATGTCTGTCTCTGTTGGCAACCAAAGGTGTAAATCTATACCTATTTTTTCTTAAAAGTACATATATTTACATATATCAGCAGTCGGCACACAATCCAATGACATTTTTCGTTTGCACTGGTCAGATCATCGATGTGCCGACCGCCGACCGCTGTTGTACACTGTATGTGTTGCGGCAGAGACAGCCGATTTATATTTACCTGGTTGACACGCCTCAATGGCGACACATCGACGGCCTGGCGGCGCACAGTGCCGGCGCGTCCGATGCGCGTGGAGTCCTCGCGGGGACCGGAGTTGACGATGGCGTTGACCGTCACCTGGAGCGGATTCTCCGAGGTCAGCAGGTGGATGATCTCGAAGGCGTGCTTGACGATGCGACAGGCGAGGAGCTTCTTGCCGTTGCTGCGGCCCTTCATCATCAGGCCGCTGGTGAGGCGCTCCACGATGGGGCACTGGGCCTTGCGGAACCGCTTGGCCGCATAGCGTCCGGCGGAGTGCGGCAGGTAGCGGGCGAACTTCTCCTTGACGGCGATGTAGTCCTGCAGCGAGATGTCGCTGATCGAGATGTCGTCGCAGGCCCAGCGGCCGAAGAGCTTGATTTCCGGCCACTCGGTGGCCTGCTGGGCGACCATTGTGGTGTCGCCCTCCTCCTCCCAGACCTCCTCGTCCTGTGGCTGCGGCGGCAGGAGGCCCGCATCCTGGTTGGTCGACTCCACCACTTCCTCGGACATTTTGGGGGGCAGTTAAGGTTGAATCCCACGGAAGAAACTCGAAAAGCGTGCGACTTGGAAAGCGTTTTCCGCCGAAAGAAGGAGGATGCAAAGGGAAACGGTAATAGAAGCTGTCACTTTCAAAATGGCCGCCAAATGCAACACTGCCCCGCGGGGCTGCCAACTTCGAGCGCCTTTTGAGCGGGAATTCAAATTAAGCGATAGCTTTTCTTACTTGCATACCCATTACTGGTGGGGTATATCGTTTCCTTGGTAATAATATAATTGGCCAAATATCCAACTTTATAACAGGGTAACGAATATCAAATAGTCGTAAACTAGCTCAAATATTTATTTTGCACTGCTGTTATTATTTAGTTGAAAATATGTACTTTTTGTTGTTGTTTTTTAATTTGTAATGAATTATATTAAATTTTGACACACACAGCACACACACTTTCGTTATTTTGTAACACCTGGAAACAAGCCCAAAATAAGATAACGAATAAATTCGGAATCGCAAGCCATTAATTTATTTATTCGTTAGGCATGAACTTGCTTCACAACAAAAGATATAATCGCGAATGAAACCTATCTTGCGAAGTTTAAAGTGATATAAGTCAAGTCATCAAAAAATTCTTTTCTGCTGACACAACATAAATTTTCATGCCGTAAACATTGATGTAAACTCAAAATTTTAAAATTTGTTTTGTTGTTTCTAAAAATGCACTGAGAAAAAATTGGAATAGTATAAGTAAATATCTGCATATTGAATTCAAAATTTCGTAATAAATATTGAGGTAAATGCAAAAATTGCATTTGCAAATATTATAATCAAGTTAGAAAATAGTAGATATGATGTTAGTCATAATTACTTTAAATATTTTACGCCATTAAAATAATATAATATTAAAATCTTTAAGTTGCCTATTATTTTTTAATTCAAAAGTTTCAATATTAGTGTAAATAAAAACAGCAATAAATGAATAACATAGTTAGAAGTATTTGAATTGAATATGAAATCCTTGGACTTACTATTTTATTATCAGTGTATGGTTGCCTTTTTATACTCTTGCAGAGGGTATTTTGATTTCAGTCAGAAGTTTGCAACGCAGTGAAGGAGACGTTTCCGACCCTATAAAGTATATATATTCTTGATCAGCATCACTAGACGAGTCGATCTAGCCATGTCCGTCTGTCCGTCCGTTTCTACGCAAACTAGTCTCGCAGTTTTAATGCTATCGGGTTGAAACTTTCCCAAAAGTCTTCTTTCTTTTGCAGGTAGTATATAAGTCGAAACCAGTCGGATCGGACAACTATATCTTATAGCTCCCATAGCAATATTCGGAAACAAACATTTTAAAAAATTATATCTTTGGTGTTTTTTTAACATATTACCTCCTACGCTTGGAATTTCTGAATTTCGAATTTAATTTTATCAATATCGGACGACTATATCATATAGCTGCCATAGGAACGATCGGAAAATTGGTGGGGAAATAATATGAAACAAATTATAGCTACGGTGTTTTTTTGACATATTATCTTATACTATTGGGAATATAATTTTTTTAATTTTTAAGAATTTTGAATTAAATTTAATAATTATACCTGCAAGGGTATACAAACTTTGGCTTGCCGAACTTAACATCTTTCTTGTAAGATTCAATAATTTAAATAAATAAAACATGAATATTTTGGATTTCCCCATTTTGACATAAAGATGTTATTTGCTAAAATTTTTGGGGTTCTCAATTAGTATGTTTCCATAATTGGGCAAAGAATGAAGTGTTCTGTGATTTTTATTGTTTATTTGGGATCGATGCTTTGCCATGAGGGATCAGCAATGCTTCTAGATGTTAATTGTATGCCTAGTAAGAACTTCCGAGGAAAAATAACGTATGGCATTAAAACTGAACTGGAAAGCACTCCATGGATGGCTCTCATTCGCAATTCTTCCAAAGGTTTTATTTGCGGCGGTTCACTTATTCACAGAAGTAAATATAAATTACTTTGGACATTATCAAATTCGTAATTTTTCTGTTTTTAGAGTTTGTCATGACAGCCGCGCACTGCATTGAAAACGAATTGTAAGTGCCTATCTGATAATGTATATTTAAAGTTTTTAATTTTGGAATCTTATTGGCTTAGATATGTTCATTTAGGAGTTTACGATCAGTACTGTCCCCCATCAAAATGCAAATTAGTTGAAGAATATAAAGTAATCGAGAACTTTACTTACAATATAAATGGAATTCAAAGTGATATTGGTCTGCTGAGACTGGACAGACAAGTGGACTACAAGGGTGAGAAACTACACTGATAAAATACCTATATGAATTTATACTCGCTTTACTTTAATATTTATGAAAATAATATATTTGATCAGGCTCAACAGTGCGTATGAGTAATAAAAATTGAAACCAATTTGCAGACCTTAAAACGAGTAGGAGATACGAAATATATATTTTTTCTTATCAACAGACCACATTCGTCCGATCTGCATAATTTTGGATAGCCGCGTAAACCCGTTCTCCATCCGCAAGTTTTCAGCATATGGTTGGGGGAAAATGGAGAATGGAAAAGTTAGCCGTTTTTTGAGGACGATCACTCTGTACCGCCGTTACGCAGAGGAATGCGATCCGTATCTTGGAGAGATGCCCAAAGGGATGTTCTGCGCTGGAGCGAAAAATGGGGACACCTGTAGGGGCGACTCCGGTGGTCCCTTAAACGCCCACGTTAAACATAAGCGAAAATGGATCTACGCGCAGTTTGGAATAGTAAGCTATGGCTCTACTTCCTGCAATTTTAATGCCTATTACATTGAAGTAATGAGATACAAAATGTGGATAATGGAAATGGTGACGTTTGGAAAACGCGACTATTTGTGGAACGTAATAAAGGTATGCCATTGCTAGGATCTATTATAAATTTTTAATGAAACAATTTTAATTACACTACAGAACTCCGCCAACCCTTAGAAGGACAAATCAAAACCATCTTAAATCTGAAATGTAAGTTATTTAGTTAGACAACTTTATAGACGTCTTAACTGTCTTCCCTTTGCAGGTTTCCAAATAGTGGATCATAAGAGGCACAGACTGGGTTCTCAAACGTTTTAAACTGCTTTTAAAATTAGCTATAAACCAAATTTGTTAATCCCACCGTTAATTTAAAATAACCTTGCAGAAAAATAATAAAATAGCTTCAAACGCACTAACCAAAAACTCAAACTTTTGATAAACCACATGGATGCCACATATATACGAGGGATGTATGTAATACACTCATAACCATTTAGCGCGTGCTTCTGATAAGCCATCGACGTAGTCATTCGTTCGCACTAATTGATAAACAAAACGTATATATTTTATTATTTGTTTTAATATGGAATACTTGCTATAATAATAATAATAATGCGACTGTGCATCTTTCTACAACTTCTGCCTTGAACAGTAGCCTGAAATATACAAGTTTATCGTTTTGTGGTAGTTAATATAATACATTCTGATTTAGCCTGTAAGGAGCCAGTGTAGAAACAAACATAACAAACTACTTAAAATCAAAAACGGACACACACACATGTCTTTCGTTTGGCGACAAAAATGATATAAACAAAATCGCAGTCGTCTTCACACCGGGCACACTTCGCAGTCGATTGAATGATGCTGGTGACTGCCAGTGTGCGGGGCGTGAAAGCCAACTGCCAACTTAACCAACTATCAACTTAATAAGTAACTAAAGTCCCAGTTTAAAGCGTTTCGGCTGATCGGATGTCGGTTCGTGGGGAGGCGCCTGCAAGCTGTAACTACATGTAACGAGTTGTAATTTCCAAAAAATAGGCAAACACTGATATTGTGCGTGTCTGCTGGGGATGGGGGAATGCCTTGGTGACTGATGGTTGTTGTTGTTCTTCGTAGTGATGATGCGGTGGCGAAGGCTGCGGGAGAAAAGCGTTGATTAATTTGGTGATTCAAATTTGGCAGAGGTCGAAACTAATAACACTGGCGGCACTATTGAACAATATTATCCTGATTTGATCTTAAAAAATCCTTCAAGAGAAGCACTTTTCAACACTGTCTTACTTAGCTTCTTAAGGTTTTTTTTAGGAACTGTTTAAAGACAAATCATAGTGGCCATGACCAACGAATTCTAGGATATGCCCAAGTTTAATTGCAAGTCAAGTCAGTCGAGTCCCAGTCTTGCTCCTGGCCGGACATTAAAACTCAACTTTTTTTTAAAGAAAACTAAAATTTCAAAGAAAAATAAACTAAACTAATGCTCTAAAAATCCAAATTAAAAAAAAAAAAACTTTTGATAGAATTTAACTAAAACTGCTCTATATTGTAAGAAACCTAACTTTTTTTAATGAAAAACTTTTTAAACCGGTGAACCAGAAACCTCTCTATTTTGTTAAAAGTAAGTACAAACTCGAATCAGAAAACGGGAAGTTAGAATGTGCAACCCATGTAGATAGGACCAGAGCCCGTGCTATTACGTTGACCTCTGCTGTTTCGCCATGATTCACACACTCACACTGGAAGGCTGGCGACGGCGCCTACTCCTTGTCGCCCATCTTGGACTTGGAGGTCATGTAGATGCCCACGATGAGGCCGAACAGACCAATGGCCGAGCCGAAGATCTCCACAATGAGAATCTTGACGAACAGGGCGGCGTTGGCGGCGTCGGAGAGGGCGGCTCCCGATCCGACAATGCCCACGGCAATGCCGCAGAACAGATTGACCAAACCGACGGCCAGGCCGGCGCCGAAGATGAGGTAGCCGGAGAACCAGTTGGTGTTCTGGATGGCGGCCTGTGACAGGGCCGTCTCCATCGAGAACTGCTCCAGCTGGCCGGAGAGCACGATGGCGGTGATCAGACCATAGATGGCCACCGCCTCGCAGAAGATGACCGAGATCAGATTCTTGGTCTTGATGCGGGGCGCCTTCACACCGCCGCCCACGATGCTGGTGCCCGTCGTGTGGATGCCAAGGGCGGCGCCCACCACGGACAGCGAGACGGACAGCCCGATGCCCAGGCAGGCCCACATGTACGGGTTCGATGAGGCCAGGAACCAGCCCACGCTCACCCGCTCGCCCTTGCCCGTCATCACGAAGTACAGGGTCAGGATGGTGGCCACGGCGAGGAAGAGCCACAGGAACGTTTGGGACACCACGGTGCGTATTTGGGCCGCCATCTTGCTATTTCTTCACTGTCTGCGGATGGGGGAGAGTTAGCGCTGCCCGATTTCCAACTTTTCCAGCTGGGACTCACCGGAATTGCAGGCGTAATTGTATTTTCTCGGCCGACAGGTGACTACTCCGTTCGAAAAATTCAATCACATGACGTACATTTTCTCTATCACAGGCTATCGAATAATCACGCCATTCGATAAGTGCGATAACACAACAGTGCGCAGCGATGTCCAGCCAGCTATTATATAGCCAAAACTGGCTTTATAGCCTGGCGGTAAATGGGTACTATAAAGATAAAAAGGTTTGTAAACGGAAACGATGAAATTATTATTCTTGAAGCTGCGGAGCGCTCCTGCTGCCACCGACATTGCAACTCCGTCTGGGAATCCCCCAGATAAAAATTGGTGATTGTCTGAAAAATAAATTTGTATTGTTAATATAATTAATAAGTAAAATGAAAAATAAACTTACGCATTTTATCATCGAAATTTGGCGTGCCATCTTTTATGAACTTCCCGCAAAAAGTAACGGGGATTGTTTTCGGCAGTATGGCAACTCCACATTAGCAAGTAGGGAATTTTTATATTTTTCTAAAATCAATAAAATGTTAAATTCTACCAAACCACTGGCTCGATTTCGATGAATTATACATTAAAATAATCAGGAAATAAATACCAATTAGGGGGTGCATACATATCACAATGAAGATTTGATACAAAAAATATATATTTTTGAATATTTGGAGGCCAAAATTAATTGTAGGTCGTAGCCTGACACTTGGCGATATATCAATAAGTACCTTTTTGTGGTAAATGTCTTGGCTGAATTCGCTTTCTCGCTGGTCTGGACAGATGACCGCGCGGCAAAAGCCATAATTGAAAATACTTGAATTTCTCGAAAACTGTGGGTTTGAATTGCCTGTAATTTATTCAGAAATTAGCTATAATGATGCCCCTTCGAATGCGATACCGTGCAAGTTGGCACAACCTCTGTGAGAGTTGTATAAAGTTATAGAAAGTTAGCGTCGAATGATTGTCATGGCTAAGCTATTTACATTGTGGTTCATGTCTTAGTATCCAATGGTTCCGTTTCTGGATTAAACGGCCTTTTATTAACCTTTTAAACACCACCAACTGTAAAGCAATTTTCTCAAAATCGGTGGGTTTGATTTTGATAAAATTTTCACAGAACACTCCTTAGATTATCCCCTATCTACCCATATACCGTGCATGTTGGCACAACCTCGTGGAGTGGAGTCGTAGGTAATTTCATTTTTGCCCCCCTTTTTTGTATGGGGAAAATCCGAAGTAGCGTCACTGTTAGGCTATTTTCTCGAAAACTGTGGGTTTGATTATGATGAAACTTTCAGACAAGGAGCTTGAATTAACGCTCAATAGCTTCGCTTATCGTCCATATTGGCACAACCTCTGTGAGGGGAGCAGTTAACAAAATTGTGGGGACACGATTTTTCAAATGCATTTTTAAAACATTAATAGGCCTCGGATGTGTCCCAAACCTACCTAGATCGATATATCTTTTCTTTCTTAACAATCTAGCATTTTAGATTTTTCGATTTGGTTCCCAAATAGCGAGAAAATTTAAAAATAAAAAGAGCTCCCATGTTCAAAATTCGTTGCTAACAGGCCGACGCTAATTTGATGGACATAAAAATATAACGGTTATTTCTTTGGTATATTTATTTCAAATCCTATGGTATATTGCCTCACCGCATGCCACAGTCACACCGATCCGATCGTTTACTTACAGCTGTTCTTATCTATCAGCTGTTATCAGCGGCACTTGTCAAGTGCACTTTACAAGGCGTCGTGTGTTAGGATTTGGACAAGCCGCAAACCGTTTTCTGGACTGCATCTGAAGAGCCCTTGAGAAGCAACCAAGTTTGTTGCCATACTCCAAAATCCCTCTCCGATCCCGCTTACGTAATGCTGGCCAATCTGGGCCGACTTTTGGGTTTCCGTTCGCCCATCCTCAGGCGATTGGTGCACACGGAGCGGAAAGTACGGGTTAATGGCACCGATTTGCACATTGTGGAGAGCGGCAATGGTGAGAGGAGTCTGCTCCTGATGCCCGGAGCCCTGGGCTCCGCCTGGACCGACTTTAAACCCCAGATAGAGCAGCTGCCGAAGCTCCTGCCGGGACACACGATCATCGCATGGGATCCGCCGGGCTATGGCAAATCAGTGCCACCGCAACGGAAGTTCGGTCTGGAGTTCTTCCGGGAGGATGCCCAGGCTGCCGTAGACTTGATGCGCGCCCTGGACAGGCCTCGCTTCTCGATTCTAGGATGGAGCGATGGTGGAATCACTGCCCTCATCGTAGCTGGTCGCCATGCAGAGGCTGTAGATCGTCTGGCCATCTGGGGAGCAGGTGCCTACCTCAACGCCGATGAAGTCAAGGCCCTCAAGAATATCCGGGATGTGGCCAAGTGGTCGCCGCGGATGCGGGAGCCCATGGAGAAGGTGTACGGCGTGGAGAGATTCTCCCAATTATGGGCCGAATGGGTGGACGCCGCCTGCGCCTTCTATGACCAAAGAGATGGAGACTTCTGTCGCTCTGAGGTTGAGCAAATAAAGGCTCCTACTTTTATACTCCACGGAAAAAAGGATCCCATGATAGCGGCGGAACACATTCCCTGGCTAAGGGAGCGGTTGCCCCAGGCAAAGTACCACGAGTTCCCCGAGGGCAAGCATAATATCCATCTGCGTTATGCGGAGGAGTTCAACAAACTAGTGGCTGATTTCTTCAACAAAAAGGATTAGATTAGCAAAATGTTTAGACTTATTTCTCACTCAACTGCAATCAAACTTCTGTAACTTGAAATCTTTAAAAGCCAAGTCACTTTTTCAAAGGAATTGATAAGAAATATTCGATGGAACAAGTGCTTTAAGAAGTCGACTTATAGAACTTCGAATGTAAGTGGAAAAAATTATCTAAAATGACAAGGCAGCTGTCCAAAGGTCCAACTTATTCAAAGAAGAAACTGATAGTCTTGATGAATCAAATTCATATCTAAGCAAAGCAAAATTGTTTATCAATTTAATGAATCATGTCCAAATTAATTGAGAAATAGCCATATCACTTAACTTCACAGAAGGTAAATAAATGAAAGTGACATTTGAATACATTTTAAATCAAGGTCAATAAATTTTAAGGAATATTCCATATCGCTATGGTATACTGTATATTCCAAAAGAATTACTGAACAAAGAGATATCAGTCTAAAGTTCGCAAAAACATTCATTCACTTTGAAGCAAAATTTAAATCTCGGGCAAGGCCAAATTAATTCCGGAACATTATCTAATAAAAATTCTTATGAAAGAGACTTGAGCTGTTTATATTCAACGGAAGTTGTATACTATACCAGGAGTTCACCCTCCAACGCAAAATGAGGCTAATTTTGTATGATTACTAGAACATATTTAAAATTTATTATTTCACAGAATGCTGATCAGTTGGTGGCCAGATTACTGGACCGTCTCGATGAGGGTCTTGACGTAGTCATCGTACTGGGCCTGGAAGAAGTTTCCGGCCACGGGACCGCCGAAGCTGTACTTCTGGATGTAGTCGCGGGCCTTGACGTTGATGCGGCCAGTGCGGCTGGTCTTGGACACGAACTTCTCGGTGGTGATCTTCTCGTTCTGCTTGAACACCAGGAAGACGTAGCGGTGCAGGCCGGTTCCCTCGCGGGGTCCAGCTCCGATGTACTCGGCGACTGTCTGGCCCTCGGACACCTTGTTGCCGGGAATGTTGATCACCAGCCAGTGGAGCAGCTCACGGAACTTGGGATCCTCGCGGCTGGGTGCGTCGGGGTCCACCAACAGGATGGTGTACAGGGAGCCGGCGTCGGCATCGAAGACGACTGTGGGCTGGTCCTTCACCTGAGTGGGAGTCAGCTCCTTGCCCAGCTCAACCTGAACGCCGGAAGGATAGGTGATGGTGGCCTTGGCGGCGGGCTTGACGTCGATGATGTCGGGAATGATGCCGGCGGTGTCCATGTTAGCTGGTAGTTCTGCTGCTTCTGCTCGGTGTGGCGTTAGCGAGGTGACTCTGGCCCGGATTCCCGATGGCTGGCCTTTTATCGCCGGACGGGGACCGTCGCCTAATCAGTTCCGTGCACTTTTTACCTAACACCCCGACGCATAGATAGATAGATAAGCGATTTGTTAGACTTTATTGACTGGGAATAGAAAACCCGGCGTGATATATGCAGAAATCTAGTCGGTGAACGTTTTATTTCGGATTAACACATAGCCATCGTACTGGGCCTGGTAATAATTGGCGGCGATGGGTTCCCCCAATCCGTGCTTGGCGGCAAAGTCCCTGGCGCTGAAGTTAAAACGACCTGCCCGAGTACTGTAACTTAAAAGGGTCTGGTTAGTATTACTTGTTAATGATAAGGATTGACTACTATAGCATACGTGTTGGAAATAGTGGGCGTTTCCTCAATTTTATTCTGCTGGTGGTAGACCAGGAAAATGTAGCGATGCAGGCCAGTTCCCTCTGGGGGACCCGAGCCAATGTAGGATGCCAAGGGATAGCCCGCGGATGGATCGATATTGCTTCCTGGAATGTTGACCACAGCCCAGTGCAGGATCTCACGGTACTTGGGATCCTGACGAGTGGGAGCATCGGGGTCCACCATTAGCAGGGTGATCAGGTTGGACTTTCCCTCCAGCCCCGACCACTCGACAGTCGGTTGATCCTTAACCTGGGTGGGGGTCAGCTCGTTGCCCTGGTCCACCTGAAGGCCATCGTTATAGGTGACCTTTACGGTGCCAGCGGGAACCGCATCCACAACATCGGGCACTATGTCATCCATGTTACGTGTCAGCTGAGGAAAATGACGGTACTGTTTTTCTCTTATCACTGATGACCAAGCCGGCTGGATGATAACAAAGCGAAAGCTTCTTACTGATACAGCGGATGTCTTTCGGTTTTATTAAAATTTCCAGTCCAATTAATTAATATCTGGATGTAGAAACCTCTCAAGGTTATCCGTCGCTGGCAACAGCAAACACCAAGAAATAACAGTTTTGTAGACAGAGCGAAATAAACTTTATCGCGGTTGGTAAACAGATTGTGTGGTCAGTATTCCTACATTGATTTGTCGACAATGGAAAATTGTGAAAAGCCCTCACACGATAGCAAAGCTTTTATGCGAACTGGCATTATTTAGGCATTTTTACTACAAACGCAAAGATCACTTAAATTAACAACATTATAGTTGGCAAGATGAGTCACAACTTGGAACTTGTTTTTACTTCTTTGGGGATGACACTATCCAAAACCCATAAATAACGACTTGAATCTTTTAAAATTGAGCTGACTTTGAACCAATGTGCACACCTGATAGCAAAGACAGCACTTGTGGGGGATCATAAAGTCATATATTGTACATTTATGAGGTTGAAATTGTACCTTTTTGTTTTATTATAGGCCAGCAATATATCAGTTCGATATTATGGAAAGAAATATAGTTCGATTTTAGATCCAAAATTGAGTAGAAATCACCTTTTCGTTTAGTATATATATCATGCTAATTTATTAAACAATTCGAATATTATTAACACTTGAATATCATATTGATAGCGCTGACAGAGAGTTTTGGTCTATTAAATACGCTTAGTTGCAATTATCGCCTTTGTTCTTTGCACAATGAAAATAATGATTAATATATATATTTATAATACGATAATACAAATAATAATTAGAGTTGTGAAAACGTGAGCGTGAGATTTGAGAGGCGTCCCGCGACGCATATAAAAACAACATAGTTTACAATTACATAGTAGGGTAAATCATAGTACCTAGTGGTATGTCTATAGGGAACACGCCCCGCCCGCATAACCAGTGCTTGCGGAGGCAGTGTGTGCGGTATACGGCAAAAGGTGTCCGGGGAGGATCCGCTATTCGGGCGTCCTCCGGACTTGCTGGAACTAATCTTGGAATACATTAACTGCTGGTTCAATTTGATTGAGGAAATACCAATAGATGCGGTAACACCTTCTCCATTCTTTTCGTTAAATTCAACTGTGATACTCTTGCTCCGTGATGGCGATGGTTGGCCGCTCTAGCAGCGCGTCTCATAGAGTCCGCTGCGTCCGATGTAGCGCACCCATTTGACCACGTCGTGGTCGGAGTAGTTAAGCTTGGGCTCGAACACCTTGAGGTAGCGCACCTTGAATCCGGATGGCGCAAACGGCACCTCGAAATTCATGGAGATGGGCGGCCGGGTCCACTTCTTCTTGGTGTCCGTCTCCAGCAGCTCGATCTCAGCAGACAGCTGGGTCTCCTTCATGCCCGCCATGCGCTTGATCTTCCACACGATGGCGTTCTCCGAGGCCTTGTACTTCGCCTTGCCCTTCAGGCAGATGAGCTGCACTCCCGAGGTGTTCAGTGGCGTGGGAATCTTCACCTCGATCTTCTGACCCAGCAGCGAGGGCTTAAAGTTGGACTTCAACACCACCTTGACCTCCATCTTGGTGCGACCCACCTCGCGCACCAGCGGAATGACACGGAAGGGCAACGAAATGTCTTTGGTGGTGCGGTAGCGCATCAGCTCGAACTCTCCGTCCGGCGGGATGAAGCTGATCGAGTGCTCCGTCTCGAATTTGCTTAACTTGACGCACTGATGGAACTGACAGTCATCGATGACCACAACGGGTTTGCCGGAGCGGGAGGTTTCCGCCTCTGAGTTGCCGGAGAGGCCGCGTCCCTTGGACTCCATCACGATCTTGTCGTTGATGCCGAACTTGCACTCGGGCATGCCTGGGAAAGGGAGATTGTTAATTTTGAATAGTTCATGATAGTTTATCTTGACTCACCGGACAGATACGACTTCATCACCACCTTGCCGGCCACATGGGCGGACAAAACCTGACCCTGCGGACTCATCAGCAGGTTAACGTACTCCAGGACGTCGAGGAAGAGCTCGTTGCGCCTGTATTTGATGCCCTCGCGACGCCAGCCGATCTGGCCGGTGACCTGCGAGGTGATCTGCATCTGCTCCTCCTTGGTGGCCGACTTGATGCCCTGCTGCGTGATGAAGGTCTTCAGGGTGCCGGAGTCCGTGTTCTGCGGGTAGCCAAAGTCCAGGATCTCGTCCAGCAGCTCGTAGATGAGCACAAAGTTGTTCTTGATGTTCTCCTCGGAGATCTTGCCGAAGTACGACTGCATCACCTCGATGATCTTCAGCAGGAACTCAAAAACCATGGCGGCGTTCACATTCTGCTTGGTCACAGCCGCCAGCCAAATGTTTGCTCGCTGTGGAAGGAGATGGGAGGATGAGTGGGCGGGGAAGTGGGATGGGGATCTAGAGCACCCACCTTGATGTGGAAGAAGCTGGTCCGCGCAATGTTGGTCACTGGCGAGCGTACTTGCTGGCGGGCGTGGATGACGTTGACCCGAAAGGCGTCCACGGCATTGCGACCGATGTCGTCGCGATAAACCCGCGAGATGAGCACCTCGCCCTTGTGGTTGTAGACGAACAGGCCGCCGATCATCTTGTGCGCTAGCTGATGGTTAGTCCAAGTCGGTAATTATATCTTTATATATATTGGAATATAAGATATATATGGGGTCCGATGCTGGAGCTTCAAGCGAAAATTTTTATCAGAAAATCAATTTCACTCCCCTTTAGTGTGGCCGTTCGTGGTTCAATATATACCGAAATTGCGATGGTCATTCATTTATAGCACCATGACACTAGATTTGCTGTATTTATGGAGCCATCAATGCTCGCTATAATTGGACTGGTACTTGTATATCACTTTCGAAAATATATAATCAATTTACAAAATTCTAATCATAGCTCCTTTATTCGGATTTCTTATTTTACTCATTGTACGGATTTTGAATTTAGACCATTTAATTAGTTGTTAATATTTAACTAGGGTGTATATTTTAATTTTTAGTTTGAAAATTGCAAAGTTGTTAGAAAACTAAGTATGAACAGTTAAGGATCATTCCATCTACTGCTGAAAGGTCTGTTGAATTTTTAATAATTGAGTAATTTAACCGAATTGGAAAAATGTAGTTGTCGCGTTTTTTATTTTAGTAGGTACTAGCCAAATTTCTGGGTTAAGACTCCGTTTACACATAATTACTTAACTTTGTAATCAAAATAAGTCATAGAATTTAAATTTTCGCCGAATTCCAAAAATTTTAAGTTCAAAATACCGTTAGTGTAAAGACATTCAGCTTTTGAAAGGCTGCAAGTAAGCAAGGTATAAAAGGTATATTTATGAAAGCCGGGGAATATTTAATCGACAGTTTGCCTTGGTCACACTGTGCATGACTCTCAAAAATAACAAAATCATCATTTTGTTGAAAAAATTAACTATTTCTCTGTGCTAAACAAAGCGAAGTCAACAAATCGACCACAATGCCTGCCGAAAACCTGGAGGAGCAGGGCCTGGAGAAGAACCCAAACCTGGAGCTGGCCCAGACGAAGTTCCTGCTCACTTTGGCGGAGTACAAGCAGGATGCGGCACTGAAGGCGAAGCTCCTGGAGACGATTCGCACGGAGAACATGGCCCCGTGGTACGAGCACATCTGCACGGAACTCGGCTGGGCCGTGGACAAGGATCTGTTGGCCCGCATGAAGGAGAACAACCGCGTGGAGGTGGAGCAGCTGGACGCAGCCATCGAGGATGCGGAAAAGAATCTGGGCGAGATGGAGGTGCGCGAGGCGAACCTGAAGAAGTCCGAGTACTTGTGTCGCATCGGCGACAAGGCTGCAGCGGAGACTGCCTTCCGCAAGACCTACGAGAAGACCGTGTCGCTCGGCCACCGCCTGGACATCGTGTTCCACCTGATCCGCTTGGGACTGTTCTACCTGGACCACGATCTCATCACGCGCAACATCGACAAGGCCAAGTATCTGATAGAGGAGGGCGGCGACTGGGACCGACGCAACCGGCTCAAGGTCTACCAGGGCGTCTACTCGGTGGCGGTGCGCGACTTTAAGGCGGCGGCCACCTTCTTTCTGGACACCGTGAGCACCTTCACCTCATACGAGCTGATGGACTACCCCACCTTTGTGCGCTACACCGTGTACGTGGCCATGATCGCCCTGCCCCGCAATGAGCTGCGCGACAAGGTGATCAAGGGCTCCGAGATCCAGGAGGTGCTCCACGGCCTGCCCGACGTCAAGCAGTTTCTCTTCGCCCTGTACAACTGCCAGTACGAGAACTTCTATGTGCACCTGGCCGGCGTAGAGAAGCAGCTGCGCTCGGACTACCTCATCCATCCCCACTACCGCTACTACGTGCGCGAGATGCGTATTCTGGGCTACACCCAGTTGCTGGAGTCATACCGCTCCCTCACCCTGCAGTATATGGCCGAGTCCTTCGGCGTCACCGTGGACTACATTGACCAGGAGCTGGCTCGCTTCATCGCCGCCGGACGGCTGCACGCCAAGGTGGATCGCGTGGGCGGCATCGTGGAGACCAATCGACCCGACAACAAGAACTGGCAGTACCAGGCCACCATCAAGCAGGGCGATCTGCTGCTCAACCGCATTCAGAAGCTGAGCCGCGTGATTAACATCTAATGTAGTTCATATAAAAAAGGTTTATTCAAATTCAACATTTATTACAGTGTAAAGCTAACGCAACGTACAATAATAAAAACGATAAAAAACTCATGGAAATGCTCTAGTGGATTGTACGCTTGCTTATGTATTAACTAAATTCTTTGGAATTGTTTTGGTTACGCCGTCTTTAGTGTATTTGAGTATTATTGCAATCATTCCATTTTTGTACTTAACTGTCGATTGACCTGCTATGTGAATGTAAGCCTAAGAGTCGCCCTCGCTCTTTTCCTTCCACGACGGTTCCTCTTTGGTATCGTGGGCATGGCTATGGCCGGCTTCGCTGCCCGGGAAGGTGACGGTCGGCTTGTTGTTGGCCATGAAGTTGCGCGTCATTTCTTTGAGCGCCGTCGAAGATCGCAATCCGCAGTCTAGCGGCTCCTCCATATCCTGCCCCCACTGCTGCTGGTGTTGTTGCTGCCCTGCCGTTGCCTTGACCGCCATGTCGTGCAGATTCTGGACCATTTCGTGGATGGGCGAGCTCTGGGCCAGGACCTCCGGCACCATGGGCAGGCCACCAAGACCGACCATATTGTGTTGCCGCAGGCGGTTTGTGCTTATGTTGATCAGGGCGTTCATCATCACCTTGTTGCGCTGGTAGTCCTTGCGCAAGTGCTGGCGTATCTCCGTGTGGCAGTGCTCGTTGTTGGTCACGATGATGTCGCGGGTGTCCGTGGTGGTCACGCGCGCCTTGCAGTTGAACTTGCGCGACAGGTTGCACTGCCAGTACTTCTTGTCCTTGCGCACGTACTGAATGCCGAAGGTGTGTCCGTCGTGGACCAGCAGCGGCTTGCCCCGCTGGCTCAGCATGAACTCCAGCTTGCCCTCGAACCAGTGCTCGCCGGGTGCGACTACAAGACAGGACGAGAAGGCTAGTGAGGATCGGTTCGGGTCTGAGGCTGCTGATGGGTATGCTTGGAGTGGTACGCTCCGCTCCCTCGGTTTGTTATGTTTGTTTTTGGATGCCAGGACGTACACGAATGAGCCCAATTATGTGTGTTTATGTGATTCATGCAATTTACTTACCTGCTAAGGAGTTACAGGAATTTAATAACCCTTCGGATCTGATATTATAAATATAATATCTTATAACATCACATCCAAAATGCAATTATTCTATCTTATAAACGAATGCCTATTGCTAATTAGTTAGTTAGTGGCTGACCATCGGAATACCCATTGATATACGCACAGGGCCACGAAACATATCCAAAATTACTCTGGTTAGCTTAATCTGGGATTCATTTCACAGCGCCCATTAGTACTTTTTGGTTTATCGTTTCGCATTAGTTTATCAAATACATTATGCACATCGGTACGGGTATTTACATTGGTTACTATCTCTCATTTTCGAATCAAATTCAATTTTCTACTACAAACTCTAGCTAGGCAAAAATAAATTACTCCTCCTCCTCCGCTTTTGGGGCAGTGTGGCGACTGTGGGGGAATCCCCGGCGACAGCCTTACATGTTCTCCATCTTGAAGGTGTGCCTGCTGTTGGGGGATATGGTAATGGAGTTGATCACGTGAGCTGCGCTGGGATCCGTGGCCCCCTCCGCGGTGGCTCCATCCTGTTGCTGCTGCTGCTGCTGGAGTGTCTGCTGTTCCTCCACTGGCTGAGGCGGTGGACTCTGCGCCTGGAGGGAGTGGCTGCTGCGGTTGGATTGCGGACTCTGCTGCAGGTGCGCCGGCGAGAGGAGCACTGCTCCCGAACCGGAGCCACCTCCCAGATCCAGATTGTGCTGCTGTGGTGGTGGTGGATTGTGCGGCGAGTGCTGCTGGTGGTGTTGCTGTTGGTGGTGCGTCTGTGTCTGCAGGTGCATCAGGTTAGGATTGTGCATGAGGTTCGCCGAGCCGCCGTGCTGGTCCATGTGCGGCGGCGCCGGGTGGTGCTGCACCAGGAGATTCGGCAGCGGTTGTCCCAGGTGATGATGATGATGCGGGTGGTGCGGCCCTGATGCCATTGGGAGTGGCGGAGGCGGCGGTGGCGGTGGAGGCGTTTGATTGGCAAACATATTGCTCACTCGGTTGCCGTGCTGCAAGTCCGAGCCCAGGTGGCCACCACCATCCGTCAGAGAGTAGCCCGCCTGACTGGAGATCGGCACAGAGGCTGAAGGATTCCCAGAGACTGAGGCCGACGAAGCTGCCGACGATCCCTGACCACCGCGCATGTGCGGCGTATGGTTGTGGACGCCCGTGGCGGAGATGATCCTGCCCAGATGGGTGATGCACCGCGCCCGGCACATGCTGATCCGGTAGGACTTGCACAGCCAGTAGGTCTTCATGCCCTGCTGCGTGGCCACCGTGTTGTTGCGGTTGAACACGCAGTTACCGTGGAGCAGCGAGGTGGTGGACAGCATCACCATGTTGCTGTCGCCTGCTCCGGACAATGGTGGATCATTAGTTGTCTGTTCTACGCTGGAGCGCTCAAAGGGGGTTATTTACAGAGGAAGGGGGCGGGGCAAGCTGTTGGATAGTAGGGGAGGAGTCTTAATCCTCCTCCTTTTGGAATATGCGATTGAGTGTGCGTGTTCTCGATACTGTGCGGTTTGTTAGGCGTTAAAAGAATTAAATTTACCACGTTAAGAAATCAAAACCATAAGCAATTTTATATTGATGTATACATAGTAAAAGCACTACTCTATGTGTGTCTAAAATGAAGGTAAAAATGGTATATTCCTATGGCCTTTGAACCTGATTATAAGGGTTATTTTACATTGATCAATTTTACATTATCAGAAACTAGTAAATTTTAATAAAATTCTTTTAAGTGTTTTCTAATAAGATAAAATTTTTTTAATATTTTGATTTATCTAAGAGATTTTACGATTTAAAGTTTTTAGATATAGATATTTCCACCAAAGAATGTGATTTTCAGCTATAACTAACAAACTATTAGGAATGTTTCCTCGGGGTTCTTTTAAAACATGATGCACTGTATGATTTAAAAAAAAAACACTTTATAAAACTAATTTTGTTTTTCTGTAGTAATTCAAAAGTTTCCATGTGCTTTGAGGCCTGCCAGTCTGCCAAGTCGGTTGAACTGGGATCTCGGGGGCAGTCAGAGCTATCTCTTGTTTATCTAACTATACCTTCAGTTCGAGTACTTTTGCTTAATACTTTTACCCCAGTTAAATCAGCAAATATCCCTCTACAATCAATCGAGGCTTTGTTAGGTTTCCATTTGGTTCCATTCCTGGTTAGTGGGCTAGCGGGTTCGTGGGATGAATGCTGTTGTTATGTAAGCCAAATGATGAATGAAAAACAAAAACCCAATCTTATAAAGAATAAAATAATAAATTAAAATGAGTGCCAAGCTACATGCAACAGAAAAGTGATCAAAAGAGTGCAACAGGCACAAATCTGGAGGTCACCTACCTTTGGGAATTTCCATGTGGTTGGCAAAGTTCTTGGAGTAATCGTTGGGCATGTACAGTTCGTTGGGGTACTCGGTGCCGGAGCCAAGGCTCACGGGTCCATTGTTGTTGATGCCTCCGGGACCAACCGAGTTATTGGACCCACTGTTATTGCTGCTCTTGTAGAAGTTGTAGTTGTCCAGACTGAAGGTCGGGGCAAAGGGATTGCGGATTGGTGCTGACGGGGAGGCCGAAGAGGTGAGGCTGCCCACGCTGTTCGAGCTTCCACCGCCTCCACCGCTCGACGATGGACCATGATGGTGGCCATCGGACTCGCGTTTCAAGGCTCCGAGATCGTATCGCTGTTCTCCCAAGGTAATGTGTGGAATGGGGGGCAAGAAGAACTCTTCTGAATTCAGGCTGTTCTCCAATCCAGCTGCACTATCCGCATTCTCGCCACCGCCGCCATCGCTTCCCCCGGACCCATGATCCTTGAGGGAGCGCCTCAGCTGCTTGCCGGAATAGATGGACAGGGAATCGCTGCCAAAATCCGACGGCATTGGACGTTTGCCGGACGTATACAGGTGGCTGGCTTCGTTGGAGGCTCTGCTGGCAGAACCTGGCGAAGTAGTCCTCGAATTGCTCTGTCCCTTGGATTCATTGTGATCCGCTTCTGTTTTGCTATTGTGATTGCTATTAGAGTTGGAATTCTGATGGTTGGTGCTGTTTGACTCTTCCGCTGGGGGCTGACTAGAGGACTTCTCGGAGACACTCGATCCGGGGGAGGAGTTAGAATTGGTGGCCAGACCCTTGATCTGCAGAAGCTGTCCAATCTTCATGAAAGACTGCAGCTCAGTGTGCTTAACGTTCACCACGCCTTGGTACATGAACTCCAGCAGCTCCATCATAATGTTAAAGCTTACATCTTTGAGAATGACTGGAAAAGATAAAGAAAATGGAAGAAAGTTATTGAAGAGTTTGTCAACAATTTGGAAAAAATATTTTGAGAGCATGTGTAATTTAACTTTGGATTTATTATAATTATTTTAATTAATCGACTTCTTGGATTTCCATAAATTTGGGAAAAAACCCAAAACATTTTTGTCAACAACTTGGGGAATGGGAATATTTAAAATGCGTTTTAAATTTAAGGGGAATTTTAAATATTTCCAAAGAGATTACAGACAGTTTTTTTGGTTTCCCCTTCTCCCGAAAATTATTCAACGTAATTGCCTGTTTACATAAAGACTAGAAGCGACAATAACATCAGTAGGAAAGGAGGTCATTCGTAGTGGAGATGTTATCATCGAAACGCTCAAATACTAAATCAATACATAAAAACAGCTATGATAAGAAATCTGAAAACTTAAATATAAACTCAACAACAGCAACGCAATAGCACAGCCATAATTATAAAATAAGTAGCATGGCATATCATCCGCGTGCTCTCGAAACGGCCTAAGAGGCTGTGAAACAGTCCGGACTCGAAACCGATCCACAGTGGTGCGGATCTGTTATCTGTTACCCCTGGGCCCGAGATCATCCCACATAAGTTTTAATTTTTAATAGTTCACAGCAAGTAATAAAATTGGTTCATTTGTTTCTAAGCGTTTTAAAAAGATGTTGAAATTTGTTCTTCCTGTTGGCCTCCCAAATTGTAGGATCTAAATATAAATTGTAGAGACAATTATTACCTCTTCTTCGATTATTAATGTGGTTTATCTACTTGTATTAGTCCGTAAATTAATAATAAAGTAACTATAAATCAGCAAAATACGAATTAAGAAAGGAAACAGAGAGATTTCTAAATTAAGTGTTTAAATCCCATTCGGGGGTTTCAAGTTGGAACTTTTTTCCCAGAGATTATTTAAAATTTGCTGATCTGAAACTGATCCTTATCAGCACTTTCCCATCGCCCCCTGCACACTGTGCCCGTCCCTCGCAGCATCAACATCTAGTTAAAAACAATATTATCACTTGTTCTCAATAACAATTTTATTACACAAACAGGCGTACATACATCGACTATGTACGGCTGTATGTAAATACAATATTAAATCGCCGATCAGCAACAGACAAACTCGGTTGCTTAATCTGGCCGTGCGACGACATCAATGTGCCCTATCATTTGCCGTAGTCGTCATTACGGATCATTTTGTCTCGCCTATCTATCTATCTGCGCCTTGGCATGTCCGTATTCGACCGAGTGATCGCATGGCGAAGATCAAAATCCGGGCAATATATTGCTCTAGTACAGGGTACAGTACACACATCGCCTGCTGATGCCAGATAGATACGGGATTACATATAGGGGAGCAGTCAATGCTTGACTGCTTGATCATCCCACTATCACTATCGATTGCCTTACTTCTCCGTGCTCAGAAGCACAGATATGTACATCGCGTCAATCGCCGGAGATAAAGACCGGCCGTGGATCAAGACAAAGAGATCCATACACAGAATTCCCTCGAATCAATAAACCAATTATGGACCCCGCCTATAGATAAACTCTGTCTAAAGTTCACGGAGAACGTGATAAATCCGTGCATGCTGCTGATAAGAGAGATCGACAGTACCCAAAACGCAGATCATCCCGTCTCGAGCGTTGTTTGCTTAAATGTATGCCATATATGGTGACCAGGGGGATTTAATGGGCGCCTGACCCGCGGTGATCTCTGCTGATATCAGAGCGGCCCGAAAGTAGATCGAGGGTGTTCGGACTCAGATTGGGGGCTGGCTGGGTTGGGGAACTGCAGCGATATCTTCCTTAGCTCGTTTTTGATTTGTTTCGGGCCCAACAACCTCACTCCCAAGATCACGCCCACTTAGAACGCTTCCACCAATCGGATCGCAGGCGATCGATTTCGAAAACAGTTTTATTTTATGATTATGATAAATGTTTATCGAATCAGAACGCCAATAGGTTCTGTTGTTGTTCTGCTCGTCGAACCGTAGAGCCGAAGGGCGTGTATTGGAGTGGGCTGCCTCATTTTGACAATGTCGTCGCACAAACATTCATAAATATTTGTTATCTCCAAACGCCATAATAGTCGAGTAGTCGAATCGAATTGTCGTGCTGGTGGTAGTACAACCTGATAAAAAACCAAGAAGCCCAGCGACAGGCCCAGCCAACCCAACGTCAAAAAGGGTGGTCGTAGATTCCCATTGCGATTCCGATTCCATCCATTGCCAATGTCTAAGGAACCCAGGTTGCCCAGGGATTAGTCCAGCTTAACCGATTGCCAAGTCGATTTGCGACTTCAACTACTGGCTACTGGCTTCTAGCGGGCCCATAAATTACGAATTGTCAACACAAAAGGCCAATAAAAGCATTTATGAAATTTCATATGCTCAAAGTCAAAGTTTGATATAATATGAAGAGACCATAAAGTTCTGCTATACGTAAGCAGCTATTAATGTGATCGATTGGGTAACCCAGAAGCGGAAACTGTAGAAGGGTTTAACAAATTCGACAATACAACTACGTTCGCATCTTAAGTGTTATTTAGCTTGTTTTAGTTGTTTGTTTTCTTTTTAAATATAAATAATATATTTCTAAATTATTATTAATTTGATAAAAAAATTTAGGGATTTTTCTTGGTTTTCGAAATTTAGCTAGCATTAAATTTAGTCAAAATATGAATTATTCTAAAACAGAAAAACAAAATATAAATCATTTTTATATATGATATAAAAGATCATTATTTTAATAACAACTAGAAATGTGACATTATACACCAATGTGCTAAATAAATATTATTTATTCCGGATATTCTTGGCGTTATTATTTGTATGCTAAATATTCAAACTTCTAATCCTAGTACATTAAATAGATACTTCTTACGAGTTAAGCAAATGAATCACAGATTTCAATCCAAATGTCCATTTATGACACAATCCACTCAGATCTTTCCTAGTTTTTTGGCAATTAAAGCACTTTTGATAATCTTGGCAAGCTTATAACTTCGAAATGAACGAATTATAGATTACGTGTTTCCGACGCACGAAAACTCAAAGTTCAACGTTGTCAAAAATGAACAAATTTGGTGAAAAATAGTGAACCCCTTCATAAAAAAATGTTTACCCCCACCGGAGCACATCCAAAAAAAACCCAACCTCTTTGCTTTAGTCACGGTTAGGCAATATATTATTAACACTGGGTATTTAATATTTACGACAAGTCCAGCGATCGATATTATATTATCTTTCCGAACCCGAACGTTTATGGCTGGTAAGCAACTGCGGCTATATTCGATCGCCGTGGCTACTTCAAATCGGGAGTGGGAATGGGAATGGGAAAGTCAGGTGGCGAGGGGGATGTGGACCTGGTTCTTGGAGAGGCCCAATATCACACATGGCACATGCTGCGGTTGTCTGAGTGCGTTATCTAACGAGCAATAAGTTCAAAATCTTATTTTACGATCAAGAGTGATACCCAAAGTAAAGTGGTTGGCACTAAACGCTGGGCTGATAAACCGCTGCCCCCAGACGATGTCCGTCTTGTTTATGCCAATAATAAATAGATAATTTTCGAGGATTAACATTGTATTGGGGGACTGCGGCTGCGGCTGGGACTGTTGGGCAGATATAATGGGCCAAGTGGCCCGGACGGAGTGGATTGATTTACACGGCCGCGGCAGTGGAAACACGTATATATATCAACCATGCGAAGCTCTCTAATCAATATCTCGGAAACTAAAGTCTTCGAGTGGTTGACGCGGACCCAGTTGCTCAGTTGGGCAATAAATGATTGTTAAACGCGATAAAAAGATAAAAATATTTAGACTATTGTTGTTCCTGCGTGTTACACACCACACACTACATACTTCATACCACATAAAGCAACATCGAGGCGAGGCAAAGCCATTTGGCTTGTTAGCACCTCGATGACTGTTGTTGGTTGGCTTGTTTGTTGGTTGGTCTATTTTTAATAACTTGCCCCCGCTCGCGTTGGGCGTTATTTATAGGGTATATTAATATTCTTTATCTTTGGAAATACCTCTTGTAGCAGCGCTCGTTGGTAGGTAGCACCTTTCTGCTGCTACTTGAAAAGATAAAACCTTATTTTTTATGACCGCCTGATCAGATAAAGCCACCGTGCAGCAGGCAGCCGTGTTCAACACGACCGCGAACGAAATCGGAATCGGACCGGCCGGGAGGGGCTCCGGCGATATCATATCCATATACCATATATATATGTATGGTACAACACCGTTCTAGAGTCCATTTGAAGTACATTTGATGAGGTCAGCAACGCACCCAATCTCCCCGATCCGATCGAAGTGGGCTCCCACTCTCGCCATGGACCTTATCACGATGGATACTCCCGTGCGTGGCGAGGGTAAACAATCCGAATCCGAGTGTGGCTCTGGAGGCGGAGGACCTCTGCAGCTACCACATGGGCATAGACAACGTGGCGGCACCCGGCTCGCTCTAGGATTATCACCAGACCTCGATTCTTTGTGGGTTGCTGCTGTTTGTCTTTGGATTTACGACCAGCAAAATGATTCTACGGTCGACCTACAATAACTGGAACACTAGCTGCCAATCAGGAACTTAAGGTTCGGTTGGTTATACTTCTAAATTAAAGTTAGGTAAAGTTTTTTTAATTGAAATATTTTTTTATTCTTAGGGACGTGACCTTAATCCTTGGATCTTTGAGTTTAGCATATTAAATTGTATTCAGGTCGGAAGCTTCAAGATATTATTATTATTAAATAACTGATAGTGATTTATTACTGATATCTTTTCTGAAATTACACATATATGTGGTTTACGCTTGACAAGCATTTTGGATTTTCTGACATATCTAATGGATAATATCAAATAAATAATAGAAATTTATTGAATATTGATCAGCGACCAATCGATCATATTATTAAGATCCCATTATTTCTAATTGATTGCTGTTAAAATAAAAATGAATCTTAAGAAACTTATGAATGAGAGTGGTAACGATTAAATGGTATTAAATCCAGTCTTTAAAAACGTTGGGTCTATGAAATTGATACTGTATCGCCCTGGAGCAGACCCTTCACGTGCTGCCGTGGTTGGTACTCCGACCGGAGCTCGAAATCAACCTGGAGGTGGAGCTGGGCTGATAACCAGCGAATGTGTCATGGAATTTAACACTAAGGTTGATTTATATCTAAGCATTTGACAAGAGTGACGAACAGACAGGCTGACGGGCGGGCTCCTCGATAAACTGACACCGCTGTCCCAGTGATAAACTGACCGATTTCTGGAGGTACGGAAATCAGCGCTGGCCCACTGAATGGTTTTAAAAACGATATTACAATGTAACTACTGGACACCTCGCCCTGACATTACCTGACCAATTGGTGGAGGAATATACAACTTAGGGGGGAAGTCATTATATGGATTATACATATGTATGGTATGGTAAAAGCCAAAAGCCAAGGCTAAGACAATGTAACAATTTGTGGAGGCCTAGGTGGCTTTACATTGATCTTGCATACATACTTATGACATGGCCTAATGAAAACGAAGACTACACACCCCTCCTCCTGAAATAATCCAACCAATTATCGTATCAAAAATAATCAAAAAGCTGGAACAAAGTATTCATATTAGAAATCTTGAAATAAGCAGTCCGATAGACAATAGATTACTCATTCAGGAACCCAAAGCCGGCGACTACGTACAAAATCTGGTCAAGTGCTGGAGAATTTTATCCATATGTATGGTGCAGACAATGTAAGACCCGCCGTATAACTTAGCATTTAAAGGTGGCGAGGCAGTCTATAGATTGGATCACGAGATGACCGGAAGGTACTCACTGATGGGATGCTTGCAGGGATTGGTGGTGAATATCTCCTGGAAGTAGGGGCTGCAGATGGCCAGGACTATCTTGTGGGCATGGAGGAGCTTTCCGTCGCAGGCGAGGGTCACGTCCACCAGGTCGCCGCGGTCGTAAAGGTTCTGGAAGCCGCTGGCGATGTTGTCCTGGAAGTTTTTCCAGCACAGCTTGAACTCGTCGTCCATGGCGGATGCTCGCCGATTTCCAGGGGGGACGGGGACTTGTCTTTTCCAAACTCAGTTCCAATTACAATTCCAATTCCGGAATGTAATTTACTCGCACAGACTTCTTCGATTCTCGTGCGAATCTGTTTTTTATGGCTTTTGTTTATCCGCTTTGCTCGTGATTCGTTCACGGGCCAAAAATCACAAATCACGCCTTCTCACGCACTCTGCTACTCGTCGCTCTCTTGTTTTTATTTGTTTTCCGTCAAAGTTGCTACTTAATCCGCGTTCACGCGCACACGATCTCGAGTCGTTCGCGTCCACAGGCGCATTGATTTTGATTTGGGCTCTAATTAACACAGTGTGATTTAAACATTTTTATCGGAAAGCGTGAAAAGCAGCGACGCTGTTTACGTTCCGGCTGATAATGAACGCACCGCCCCGCGCCCCCTTGCCCACCCATGGGAGCTGTGAAAATGTGGATTTTTGGGGGAAACCACGAATGGTCACTCTGGGCAGTAAACAAAAGTAAATAAAAATATTTGGTTTTCTTAAATCCTGTTGTATCATTTATCAACAGTAGTAAAATATAAAGTACCTAATAAAATTAGATTATTGGTCTATACTGTTGCTCTAAGTGTAAAAAATATTTTATGTAACCAACCTTAGCCTTACCTACCCCTAATTGTGGGTAATTTACAATATTTACAATACATATTGTTTATTATCTTAAAAGATAATTTTAATAAAAGTCCTGACTCATTTTACTTACAAAATATAAAAGAATATATGATATTTTATGGATACTTTGAACCGTTTTTCAAACTGGGCGCTCTAGAGCGGAGCGCTTAAATCGATACTTCGATAAGCGACCCTTAACAATTGAACTTTAAGCGCCAAACGACAGAGCATTGAAAACGGTTTGCCCTGATAAGCGCTTATCTTAATTGGTTTGTTGGTCTCCGCGTTCCGGTTATATCCGAAAGGCAGTGTGCGCTTTGCTCATAGTTCTGGGCTCTCTTCCACCTGGTTCATGCAGCCCGTTGGGAACTACAACTTGATAGCGGACCTGCCCATGGTGTCATAAATAACCCACTTTACATTTTAAACAAAAAGAGAATAAAAGTAACGGCGCTGCTTATCAATAAGCCATGATTCGTTTGCACGCCACAGGTGCACACATACGCATTCCTCGTCAATTGGCCACCAAATTGATTTGCCTGATTTAGTGCTCAAAGAACTTTCAGCAAATTGGCCCACTCGCGAGGAGAATCAGTCAAGAGTATACCATAATGGGTTGTTGTTTTAGTAAGTGATCTTCAGATATCTGCATAAACAAAAGCGACTAATAAGCGGTGTGTTTACAGGCACAGGCAAATCGGTAGACCTTCCTCCGGTTCCTCCTGCTCCGGGAAAACAGCGCTCCACTTTGCCGGAATTTCCTGTCGCCGGATCGGTGACCACCACAGCTCCTGGAGGATCTGGACCCGGAGGCGCTACCAATGCGGCCCTAGAGGATGACTAGACCGGGTTTAAATCAACCGAAAAACGATTACGTCGAGGGAAAAGTGTAAATTGCCAAATGGCAGATTGGATCATGAGTCACGATCCCATGGCTGTGGGATTTTCCAGTTACGCATACCCTGTAGTTATTATTTTTAGTAAATATACATTCTGTATTACTTGACAGTTAATCTTATTGCTAAATTAAATAAAAACTTTAATAAAATTGGATAAGTATCTGTTTTTGTGCTAGTCAACAATTTAACTGCGCGCCACAAGTGGCATTTTCCAACACTGCCGAAGAATGGTATTTTTCAGTATATTCAAAACGGCCTTACCATTCTCCGCCAGCACGTGTGTGCGGTTGTTTTTGTGGTTTAACTATTATTTTTAACGATTTTATACGTTAAATAGGGGAATATAATATAAAGTATAAAATCAGAATGGCCATTCAACCCAACCGGCGGAAAAGGAAGCACCAGGAGGCAGATGGGGAGCAGCAGGAGGAAGGCGAAGTGGAGGTACCCAAGAAACTGGCCAAGGAATCCGACACGCCAAAGAAATCGAAAAAAAAGAATAAACCTGAGGGAATATTAGATGAAACCACGCCGGAAACAAATGGAACCGAGTCTGCAGACACCACTCCCTCGAAAAAAAAGGTAAAAAAGCCGAAAACCACCCAAGAAAATGAGGAGCAACAGGTGGAAGTGGAGCAGACCGAATCTCCCTCCAAGAAGCACAAGAAACGGAAGGATGTACAGCAGGATGAGGATGAAATAAGTCCAGACTCCGGCATTGAGCCGGAAGAGACTAGCATTCGTTTTCCCAACGACTTCAAGATGATGCATTTTCGCACCAAGCTGCGCAGTAATAATTTTATTACAGGTGGGTAAAGGCATTCAAAAATCATATAACCCCTAATCCTTTGATTATAAATTCCAGAGCTGCGACACTTCCTGCATATGTGCGCCACCACCCGACCAAAACTGCCGGCCAAGTACATAGAAAAGCGCGGCAAACCCTTGGAACTGGCCGAGGCCTTCGAAAGAATCGACAAGAGCAACCTTTTGCACGTGGACTACCTCACAGAGGCACTGCAGCGGGTTGTGATGGAAATACTCACCAACCAGAAGAACCACATGGAATCTGCGATTCATGGCTGTCGCTACTTCCTCAAGGTTCACGGCGGAGTGCTCGGGAATCTGCTGCAATCCTCTCGGCCAAGTCACCGGCGCAACGCCCTCAAACTGCTCACGGCCATCGTGTGCGTGGAGCCCCAGTTGGGACGCCAGGTTCTTAACTCCTACGACGTGCTCTCCAACGTGACTGTGATGCAGCAAATGCTGTCACATGCCAAGAACGATTACCAAAACGAGGACACAGTGCGCAAGGCGTACATACATTTTATTCTGGCCTTCCTTGTCGATAGCAATACGCTGCTTATCCGGAACATCCTGGACCGGGGCCAACTGATCGGCGTGCTGGCCAAAGGATTGGTCTACGATGACCATGTAACCGTCTGCGTGGTGGTAAACGCTCTAAGGCAATATGTGCTGGAGAACCCCGAGATACAAAAGACCAAGAAGGTGCTCGTGTTCGACTTGGAGTGCTGCAAAAGCCTGCGTCGCCTCTACGACTGGGAGGGACCCAATGGCCTCCCCCTGCTGTTTGATAAAAGTAAAAAGCAGGTGATGCAGCCCCCAAACCCAAAGGAAGCTGAAGCCGTTTCGGCTGCAGTTCACGAACTGCTACTGGTCCTCTTGACCTCACGCAAGCACGGAGTCTGCTTCGATGCCATGACCCACTATCGCCAGAAACAGAACAAACTGCAGGGCAGGGTCCTCGGTTCTCTATACAAGCCCTACGATAATCCCCGCAAAACCGATTTGGTCATTCAAACACTGACTGCTTGTCCGGACTTAGGTCGCCACACCGTAAGAAATTACTCATGCCTGCTCAGTCCGGCCAGGACCAGGATGGAGGATATGCCAAAGGCTGCGATTTTCCTGTCACAAGTCATTGATGCAGTTCCTCCGAGTGCTCTGTCAACAGCTTTTGATAAGATGACTTTAACCGATTTCGGATTTTGGATCAAGGAGCTGTGTCTTCCCATCGAAGCTTTGTTACACATCACCGGTAAGAGGTACCTCAACGATTCTGACTTTCGTGCGCGAATGGCTGTGCAGCGCCTGCTTCTTTCCATGATGAAACAGTACAGCAACTATGTGAACGCCATTGCAGTCCGGGAGCAGTCGAAAAAGGCCGGCAACTCACTGCGTAAATTCAAGTTCGATTTACTGAATCACCTACTGGTCCACTTTCCCACGATTGAGTCCATTCTATACTCTCTGTTTATGTCCATCAAACAGCAGACAGCAGAAGGAGTGGACGTGCTGGAGTGCTTATCGGTCACTTTGGATCTGGTGTTGCTCATGTGCAAGGAGAATCGAGCTTTTGTGAACAAGACAAGTCAAATTCTGAATTATTTGGAAGTATTGCGACCTCTTTATCAGACCGATTTTGATGAACTGAATAGACCGGAAGAATTGTTCAAGATTCAACTAGAGTTGAAGTCGATTAAAACCATCCTTCTGCTCTTTCCGCGGTCTTTGAACCCTCAAGAAAATCTTTTTGGCAAGGTATTTCAATCGTTCATAAAAGCCTACATGCTGAAGGATGTATCCATCAAGTCAGAGGCTGGAAACATATTAAGCCGTCTGTTCCACAACACAGGATTGTTTGATTCCTGCAGCCATGAGATCAACATTTGGCTTGAGGCCCTCATCGGATTCGATGCGGAAACTGTGACCAATGTGGTGGAAATCCTTCTGACGGTACTCAGCTTGGAGTGGAGGAACATAGAGCTTCCGAAACTAAGTATTGCGGACACTGCCGTAAACACCAAGAACCTAAGCAAAATCTTTGCTCAAATCGAGCAAGGTCAAACGGTACAAGCCTATGTGGAAACTCTGACCCTGAGTAATACGATGCCACTTCTGCTGAAGGGTGTGGAATTAGAGGAACCCTACGACGCCTATGTGGAGGTAGTATTTATTTTGCTTTTCCACTATCACAGCAAGCCTGAGCAAGTGCTGCAACTTTACGAGAATCACCTAGACAAGCACAGTGATTATATGAAGAGCTGGCTGCCTGTCACCGGAAAGGAAAAACCGAAAAAACTACCAACCATCTTAGCCGACAAGTGGCCACTGCTGAAGCAGATGCGGAAGGTTATTACCGACGGGGATTCCCAGCCTTTCGAACAGCTATTTAAAGTTGAGGGGACCGACGAGAACTTCGAGCTGCAGCTGGGAGAGGGTCAGAGTATGTTGTTGCACTTCAGCCTCAGCAATCCTCGTCGCAACATGATCTACGTTCAGGATCTGCTTTTCGTTTTCAGCCATCTTTTCACCACTCAGCGATTGACTAAACTTCAAGCCGAACTCACTGCAGATTATCTGATCAAGTTCCTACAAATTGCCAATCAGGTTGACGATGGCAAGGAAAAGGTTCTCGAGGAGGATGACCAGCAGCAGGACGAAACGCACACTCAGAGTCTGCTGCACTACATATTCAACATTCGATTGTGGGCGTTGCACCCCACTGAAATGCTAAGCGAGACGAGCGAATCTCGCTTGAACTATGTTATTTTCCTTAGAAAATTGACGGAGCATTGTCGTACATTGGCCCGATTCGAAAGTCATGCTGCCAACTACCGAATTCACTTGATCAAGACCTTGGATATTGCTTTGGATACATCAGTGGCTCAACTGGAGCATCAACAGCAACTCGTCGAGTTCGTGGCACTTGTTGATTCCTTTGAACTGAACTCTAGTGAATGCGTTCAGATGCTGGACTTACTTACAACCAAAGTGCAAGCAAGGGACTTCATTCCGAATGGTAGACCCAATCATTACTTTGACCTACTGTTGCGTCTTCTCGGTCGACTTACCACGCTAAAGGAGCCCATCGACTGCAAGCATTCATTCAAGGTTCTCCTGACCTTCTACAAGGATTTCTGCGAGCTTAGTGAACAACAACTGGAACCTTTGGAGGCAGCCATTTTGCAGCTATTGAATAATTACCATCATCACCTGGAAGAGTGCGACAGCGACTTCTTTGCCTGTTTCTTCACAACCTCTCGAAAGCTAAGCAAATCCGCCATCCGTTTGGCTAGTTTGCTACTCGACCGTCAGCCCAGATTGGCCGAAAAATTCGCAGAGCTACTGCCCAGCAACTTGGACCAGAAGGAGCTGGTGTATCCCCTCCTCGATATTGCTTTGACCAATAACTACCAATTACCTCAAGCAGTGCTTCAACGTTGCTATCAGACTTACAAGAATGGATTCATGAAGAGCATCGAGAAGCCCCAGAAGGCTGCTTTAATCTACCGGGAGCACGCAGAGGCTAGTGCCCTGCTTATTGCCCTTTGCATGCCCAAGTCCGAGTGCTTGGATTACTGCCAGAAACAGCTTAAACTCGACTCCGTGGAGCTCTTCCAGGTGCGTGTTCTACGCGAGATATACTGGCAGGCATTTGCTGCAGCCAAAGATGAGAAGCAGAAAGCCACCGTCTTTGTAAACTACATAAACCTCAATGTCCAGCTGTTGGCGCTGGATTTGAAGAAACAGGCTTTGGATCTGGCCAAGCTGGAGCAAATCTCCTGGAACTGTTACGAGTGGTGGAAAGGAAATCAGAACAAGGATCTACCTCTGGACTGGAGCCGTATGCTGAAGAACCCGCAGTGGCTTAACTTTTGCAAGAGCTGTTTGAAGCTGGCCCTGCATCTCGGTCCAGAACGACAGCCTCTTCAGGATGAAACCAATGGGCTTGTGCTTAAACTGATGGCCTTTTTGGTTGATGGAATGTATGAGGATTATAACGAGGAAGTGCAGCAGGAGGAGGATCCCACCCCAGCACTTCTGTACGAAATGATTTGCACGCATTCCTGCTGCTTTGACCATCTATTGGGCACCCAGAGTGAAACCAAAACACATATTTTACAGCTCATGGAGGCGTTGGCCAGGAAGGCACCCAGTGCTCTGCAATCCGGCCACGTGCCCGTAATCCTGGGCTCCTATCACGCGAAACTGTCTCCTGCGGATCGTTATGGATTAGCTCTGCTGGAGCATTACGAACACTTCGACGTGGGATTGGATAAGTTCAGACCATTTATTTGGGGCGAAAGCGCTGTGGCCCACTATGCTTTGAGAGCTGCGGACGAGGATGAGCGAGCACGGTTGCAGCAGCAGGAGACCAACGTGGCCCAAGTGCTGGCCTTGATTGTTCGGGAGACCAGCGAGTACACCATTGAGAACTTCCCGATTTGGAGGAACCTGCATGCCAGCCAACAACTGCCCTCCGTGGAGTTTCAAAATCCTGCAAAGAAATACCAAAGTTTCGGCGACAATCTTCTGGAGCAAATGGTGGAGCAGGGCCAGAAAGATTTCCCACAGGAGCTGCGGCGCATCTGCCCGAAGCGCGAGAAAGTATACGAGACCTGCTACGATCCCGCTTTCCTGCTGCCTTTGATGATGCATTGCTTCGCACCGGAGTCTGTGGTCTGGGCCCGCTGGCCGGTGCAGAATGGTTTGCTAGCTATCACCTTTTGTGGTCTATCCTCGCTGGACAAGGACATGAGACTGGCGGCGGCCAGTTGCCAGCAACGCTATCGTGCCCACTTTGAGCTCTCGAAATTCTACGAGCGACCGCTGTGGACGCAGGCTTACGAAAATATTCAGGCTGGTTTGAGTGAGCTGAGGAACTCTTGGCTGGCGCAGCGAAGAACGCATGGAGGAACGCCTAGGGTTCCCCTGATCCCTGCTCTGTTTATCGCCCACAGCTTTAATCTAAGCACAGAGCCAACGCATCTGCTGTATAAACGGCTCATGATGTATCTGCGGCTGAAGCAGAGCTTTAATTTCCAGACGATACCCGACTTCAATGTGTTCTTCTACTCCCAGGAACCGGAGCACCAGCAGTACCGCGAGTTTATTGTGGAGCTGCTAAGGTGTGGCATCAAGTGCAGCGCCGATCTCTTCCTGCTGGTATCCACCAATACGTTTAAGGTGCTGCTTGGATTCTACGGCTCAAGTTTGGCTACTCTGGAAACGAATCTGCTGTTGCTATCGGTGCTTTCTACTTGCGTGAAGATTCCCGGAGCTGTGAAGATCATGCTAGAGCACGTAGGCATTCTGTCCTGGCTGGTAGGCGTCATTCGCGACACGGAGTTCCATCAATTCGACATCATCGAGGGCGTCATCAGCATCATCAACAATCTGTGGTATTCCCTGGCCGCCTCTCGCTCGGAATTGCCGGACTACGACCACGTTCAGCTGCGAGTGCATCGCCTTGTGCTGCAGTTGCTGCCACTGCTCTCGCCACGCATTTCTATTCCCGGCTTGGGTCGCCTGCTCAACGTTCTGTGGAAGAGTGGATCGGCCAGTGGCCAGCATCGTGCCTTGTCCGCCGCACAATTGGATGTCCTGTTCGAGTGCATCTCTCGGTATTGGCCGGAGCAGCTGGCGGGAGTGCGATACGTGAGAAGCTTTGGCGGCTCTGGCGCCTGCTCGCGTTCCGAGTACTGCGACTGGCTGGCCAAGGATCAACAGCTGGAGGCTCCTGCCGTACTCGCATTGTCCAGTTTGCGGGAGTACGTCATAGAGTGGGCACAAGCCCACAAGACAGAGAGTGGAGAGGAGTCCAAGCTGCTGGCGGAATCAACAGAGTAGGAAATATAAATTTTTTGCTGTAGATTAAGCTATTGAAATGTGTTTACCGTATAGGCATCAAGAGTCTTCGATTTATTAAATTTTATTCAATGAAATTTTGACCTTATTCGAATCTTTCAGTTATACCACCATAATATGATATGTATTTATACTAGTTACAGAGTGAGATGATTGATTGATTATTCCTTTTAGCTTGACATATTACCGCCGTAACTCACAGTGTATCAATATTTGTGGGAGTCACTCGAGACTGCCCCTCAAAGCAAATCACTCACAGATGTGTTGAAAATGAACTGTCATGTCTGCGACTGCTCCATAAGCCCCGTCAACCTTCATTAGTCGGCTCGCAGCGTATGACAAATTATGAGCAATCAGCATAACAAAAGATCGGTTAAGCCCAAAAAGAAGAAAATCCGAAGACAAAGTATTGGACCATGGCAAAACCCTTTGGTGTTTGTTAATTTGGCCAATCCATTTTCACACGCAGCACATGTGGGCGCTCACCCTCCATCTGTGTCATCTGCAAGGCAGGTTTGCATCTTCCGCGACCCCAGGCACCACCTACAATTTGTTGGGTCAACAAAATGTTAATCACCCGAAAGAGCTTAAGCCCAAAAAAACTAATTTTTGGTCTCCGAATTTCTAATATTTAAAGCAAAGTGCACAAAGTTGACGCAATCGACGAACGAAAACATTCACAAGATTTATGATTTTACTAGATGTCTCGAAATCTAAGCCACTTTGTTACATAAAACTCGGGGCTGGGTCTGTCGAGCTCTAGAGTGGCAGATGCGACTGGATCCGAAATAATTGATTGATATTGCCGGGAATTTTGTTGTTTATGAGGCGAGCGTCATCCCAAAACGTATCAAATGTATCTTTTGCCCTGAAAAATATAGTGGATCGCATAAATGTATAAATTTGATTGGCCCGGGGCATAAACAACATGGGAGTAAGCAAATAAAGAAAGCAAATGATCTCGGAAATCATCTCATATTATCTCATTTGATGGATTATATTAATATTGGATGGCTAACTAGTTATAATCATTAAGCCCTAAAAAATGGGTCGTAAATCGAGGTGGCATTAATTGGCCACATCTTCATAAGGGAAACAAGTTTTGATTGGCTTGATTGAAAGATGAAACCCATCATCAGCCAGGCATTGTTTAAAAATAAAAATATGAGCCTTGCCCTATATTTGTTTAAAGTAATTAAAAGAGAAGACTGTTTTTTGTGCCATTTTTACACTTACTTTTACTTTTTTAATTAGTTCCGAAAAATAGTTAATTAATACATCTATCAAAGCATTAACCCACTTAATTAGTTGCTTTGATATTATTTTTTTAAGTATTTGTTTATTGTCTTAAATATAGTGTCGTAACGCAACAAATTTTTGTTATTCTTGTATACTTACATGAACGTAATAAGATTTCTCTTTATAAAGGCATGTGAAATTTCACTTACTTCACGCATCAATCAAAATCCGTCAATTTCCAAGTTTCACTGACATTTAAGATCCCAAACATATTTCAAACATGATGAAAAATAGCCAAAGAAAATCCGACTGCCATGGCATTGAACTATCCACAATGAGCCAAAAAAAAATTGGGGTTCAAGAGTTCAGACGGTAGCTGTCCGAAAACCAGAAGACAATCCCATAGCCTCTTTGTGGGTGTGACCACCGATCGATGGGCAATTAAGCTGCTGTCAAATGATTGATTTAGCTTACTTAAAAAGCAATTTTGTCTAATCCGGAACTGACAAGGCCCCGAATGTAAAATGAACCCAAAGACGCCTAATATTTAAAACGAGAGTGGATGCATATGATTATCCAAAATGCGTTGGCAAATCTTTTCTCGGGTTTCAGATAGTCGCCCTCCCATGGGGTCCGGAGATTAGAGCTGCTTCTGCTGCGTTCATATTTCACACCTTAAACGACAGTCTACGATTGCCTTTTTCGTCTATTTGCATTTTAAATTATTAACGCGGCCTCATTGACACGTTTATTTCATGGAGCACAAAGGCCTTTGTCTTATGTCAAACGTTTGCAATTTATACAAATTTATTTATAAATAAATTTCTCGATTGTCCGTTTGTGCCATTTATTGAACTCGTTGCTCTTTTTGCTATTTATGATTTCATTTGCCCCTGCCAATCATAAATGCCTGCGATTGCCGGCTCCTGGGGATCGAAGGGTACGGGAGAGGTCTTCAATCAAGTGTCACAATAAAGCTGAGCCACAGGCGCCTAGATATCGATGATCGCTTGCCCAGATAGATGACTTTATTATACGCTCCATGGGAGATTTGTAAACGGTAGTGGGCAAAGGGCGTGGCGAATTGAGTCAAGTGGCTAAGGTCACCGGTGGGTTGCTAAATGGTGCTCTATGGGGGGTTCAAAATTGCGGTTGACGCGATTTATGGCAGCTGAGATCACCTCTGATCGGATGCCAATCCGTAACCGCAAAACTTCATTAGGAATCCAGTTCAGCTTTAAAAACATGCAACAAGCATTTTCCATTTGCCTTGCACTGAGAAAAAATGGCACTAGAAATATCCCAGAAAATGGGTTACATGTCAAGTATTATATCTATAAACAGGGATATTCCATTTAAGTCAGTTATAAAAACATAGCTTATGATTGTTTCAATGTTTCTATCCCTATCATAAAGTATAATTAGTAATATATATATTTTGAAAGCCCGCAACTTGCCTAACAAATCACTGAATTAAATCCACAAAAGGAGAATTAACAAGGAAGAACGCTACAGTCGAGTACCTCGACTATCAGATACCCGTTACTCAGCTTCAGGGACCAAAGGGAAATGGAGATATGCAAGCAGCAAGGCGAGATTTAAATACGCCACCTACCGGCGGTAGACAGATTTAAGCATTGTGGGCGTTAGGGTAGGCGTGGCAAATTTTTTTTTGGATCAATCGATAGGCATTGACGAGACCAATACATTTCAGTTAAAATTTTTAATCTAGCATAAAAATTGTGGGCGCCACAGGCTTGGGCGGCTTGTGGGCGTTAGAGTGGGCGTGGCATATTCGCATAACAAACTTGCGCTGCGTACAAGGCTACGGAATCTAAATCTGAAATCCCAATACTCTATCTTTGATAGTTTCCGAGATATCCGCGTTCATATTTACGATTTTTTGAAGTTTGTGGGCGGTTTGTGGGCGTTAAAGTGGGCGTGGCAAACTTTTTTTTGGGCCAATCGATAGGTATTGATGAGAACAATACATTTCAGTTTAAATTTTTACTCTAGCATCAAAATACAGTTTTGAAGCCACAGTTTTGGGCGGTTTGTGGGCGTTAGAGTGGGCGTGGCACTCTACTGAAACAAACTTGCGCTGCGTAAGAAGCTCAGGAATCGGCTCGCCAAATCTCAATAGCCTAGCTCTCATAGTTTCCAAGATCTCAGCGTTCATCCGGACAGACGGACAGACGGACAGACGGACATGGCTAGATCGACTCGGGTAGTGATTCTGATCAAGAATATATATACTTTATGGGGTCGGAAACGCTTCCTTCTGCCTGTTACATACTTTCCGACGAATCTAGTATACCCTTTTACTATACGAGTAACGGGTATAAAAAGAGAGACCAAAATAAAAAAGTTCAAGAAAATACCCGAAAATTAGTTCCATTTCAAAAATTAAATTTATTAAAATTAGATTTCCATATACATAAGGCAATTGTAGAAACGTTGCAATATCAAACTCTATTTTGTATATAAAGCATGAACTATTTACGGGTCTTAAATTGAAAAATTATTATTATAAATTCCGAATAATGCCTAATAAATCCCAAAATAAATCTACAAAATCAGAATAGGGCCTCAGAATATCTGAGTGTATAAAAGCGTTGCTTTATAGACAATCCCCCATCCCAAATGGCCCGCGGATCATCACGTTCAGCCTCCAGAGGGGCGAATGTGGGGCCACCGTTGTGTCCTGGCCGCAATCAAAATTTGTTCAGCATACAGAGCAGCAAACGACTTGGATTCGAAAAAGTCAAATTGAAAATTGGCAGGCGGGGGAAAACGCATGGAACAGTTGGAAAAGGGTGCAAACGGGTTCAAAAGCGGCGTCGAGGCGTCTCGGCATCATTTCAAATATCAAAAGTCACGACGAAGAAAGCTGGTTTGCCATGCCATGCTCAACGTGTTCGATGTTTGCTTTTTGGCTCGCTTTTGTGGCTTTCTGTTGGTCTTTACCAAGCATTTGCCAAATAATCTGCCGCTAAGAGATGCGACTCCGAGACTCTCCTCCCAGTGGCATGTGGAAATGGAAACTAGTCGGGTGGCGGAAAGTGCTTTTCACTGCCTGCCGATTCCCCATTGACAGAGGATGGGTTTCGGTTTGGGTTTGTGTCAGGGGTTCCACTCCCCCGCCGACTGGTGATTTCCCAGGCAGGTTACGGTTAGCCAAAAGGTGTTATGGCAGCTACCAACGACGATTTGGTAATACCCAAAAGATGTTATTAAATGCAATGGTGCATTACCTATTTACTTTATAAAGAAAACCTATTTGGTTCAAAAACGAAGCATTAAATTGAAAGATTTTGTATTGGTTATTTTTCTTCCTTTGTAATTTTTGGTTTTTAAGATGTTGTTTTGAAGTATATATTTTTTTTATCAATTAACACATTAGTTTCATAGCAAAAAAAAAAATTTTATTTTTGATTTTCATAAAAATAGATGTAAAATGAAACAATAATAGTACATTTAAGGACTTTAAACTTTGAGTTCTATATAAAATTCTTTTTCATTACAATTTTGAAAGGCTTAAAGTAAATATAACTAACTACTCATATAACATCTACCTTGACTCAAAATAAATTACTCAATTAATATATTTAATATTATAAGGTATAATATTTGGTATATTATGTTTTTTATTAAATTAAATATTTACATATTTATTTTACTATTCCATTTTAATTGGAAAACCTTTCATAGAATTACTAGTAATTTATTTATTTAGTTTTCTTTAAAACTTTCTGTTTTTTCCGCATTTTTACCATAGATGGTCAGGTGATGCTTCCAGGTTTGGCCTGTTTGGCACTCAGTGGCTCATCAAAGCCTCATCGAAGAAATAATTGCAAGTGGCAAAGTTTAGAGGAAGTGCGAAAAGGCAGGCGGAAATCGAATATTGAAACATGCGTCTTCAGAAATGAGTTAATTTACATGCTGAATTGGCGCTAATTCGAGAGAAATTCGCGCCGCGAAGTGGCCCAAAAAAATTGGCCAGCAAATCCAATCCAGGAGGAAGTGCCAGCGAGTCCGAGTCCAAGCGCCAACTTTGATCTGCGGCACGTGTGTGAGTTGGCCCAAACTGGCTTGGAGCGCTCATTAGGCTGTGGGCAAGGATTTTGCTCGAAAGCGAAACCCGAGATGTTGGGTAATGCCGCGAAACTGAGAAAGTCTGCCAGCGAGACACGCAGCATAAAATCCCAAATATAAATAAATGTAAATGAATATAACTTAATTAACCTCCAGGCAATGCAGTTCCACTAGAATTCCGTTGCGTCATGATGGCCATTAAAGGTGTAGTAAGCTTGCAGTTCGCTGCCAGCCAAGTTCAAGCTTGAAACAACAACGAAAGATGGCCATAATGAGCTGGAGTTGCTGGCTTTCATTCATGCCAAGCACGCCAGCAACATGTTGCCGCCCGGCAGCAACATCTGCAGCATCTTCAGGCCTTTGGTTTTGGTTTTGGCTGTGGCTGTGGCTTTATGCTTTTGTCTTCGGCCAGGAAACCTCGAATCGTTCGCGCCTCAGTCTGCATCGAGCGTTCAGACGGTTTGGTTTGGTTTGGTTTAGTTTTCCTCTGCCAGCGGTTAGCCGCCCCAAAAAGAAAAGCAACAACCTTTAAGCAGAAAAATCACAAAATCTTTCTAACTCTGAGCCGCGAAAATTATCGGCCGGTGTGAACTATTGTCCGCTAATTCGAAAATAACGATTCGAAATTTGGCAATTAAACGAAAATAAAGTGCAACTAGCATCGACCGACTGCCAGCGGCATATTGGCATTATACAAATCAAATGAATATAATCCAAATACAATAAAGGAAACGTTAGCAGCTAATTCGCATTTGATTAGTTTATGTTTCTGTCTTGATTCGAAAATTGAGATTTGATTGCGTGCATCATCTGGAAACGAAGCAGAAAGTGCGGTGGAGTGGTCGTCAAACCATCGGATTACAGCTCTATCAAATTGGATATATCCCACTGAGATACATAATCAAAATGCTGGTGGTAAGTTCCAGAAAAAAATAATAAAATATAAAGTGGTCAAGTACTTAAGCTGTAATTTTACAATTTCTTGAAGTAGTCCTTACCTTAACCACTATAATTTCGGGATTCTATTAATATGTGATATATTTTATACATTTTTAAAAACAAATCTAAAACTGTTTGATTTTTAAAACTACTTAAAATTGCGAAGCCTTAATAATTTTTTTGAATCCCCTAATAAGTACTAACATCTCTATAGTATAGTTTTGCATAACCTTTTAATATTATTTTATTAAGTAATAATACTAAAAAAGGTCTTTTTGAAAGAACTAGTGAATTTAATCAATTTCTCAAGCTAAGAAAGGAGCCTGTTAATTTATAATCATTATATATTGGAAAATGTTGATTGATAGTATCTTTAACAAATATTCACTAATAGTTTTGGATCTAAATAATAATACAATCTTTTGCTACGTTTCGTTCTAAAAAGGTTAATGAAAGTGATAACTAACTTCTTTTCCACGAGAGAGATCACTTAGCATTATTTTAATTGATGATCCAAGGAACCCACTAGCTCTTACTTTTCTTGATCAGAAAGTATGACAAGCAATCTTCACCTCAATAGAAATTTCACCCAGATTGCTAATTAAAAAACGTCAATTAGTAAGACGTACATATAAACCCGCCCATTTCTGGCACTTCGAAAGCCCGGGCGTGGGAGTTACTGGCTTTTAAAGCTGTCAGACTGCGATCGACGCCAATCGATCAGATAGCCCAATCATGAATATATGCATGGGATTTCTTCGTTTTTGGCAAGACCAAATTATTGAAAGTCATTTGCCAACTCATTTGTGTAATGGGTTTTTAATGCCGTTTAATGATTCCATTTCGGAGCCAATAAAACAATTTAATTAGCGAGATATGAGACGCATTTAATCCGTATGCCAGCTACCGATCAAGTTGTTTTACGACCGTTAATCACTCAAAAGTCCATTTGGTAACTATGCCTGATTAAGACCGTCAAAAGCGACATATAAAGCTGTGACTTTGAGGTCGAAATGCGAATGGATGATGGTTATAATAGGCGTTTTAAACACAGGTGCTGGTCGGCTGGTCGGTCGTTTAACCCAATTTGATTGGCCAAGTATACACAAGGATTTATGTGCCTTCTGACCCGCATGTAAGCCAATTCAAAGCCCACACCCCAGGCATATCCGATTTCCAGATTGCGCAATCGACAGTTTATGGCCAAATTCAAATGGCCAGTGCGACCTGTTCGCCAGCCAAAGTTGAGAGTTGGCAGCAGCCTTCGACTGGACCTGAGCAACCGGATCGACTCCCAGTCCCAGTCCCAGTCCCAAAAATAAAAAATAAATAACCAATCCCAGCCCATCCACCATGTCATCTGCGAAGACGTCCCAAAACGCAAGATGTGTGTAGATGTCTGCCGTTGTTGACATGCAATAAAATTTCACTTTTCACCGTTGCATAATTGCAGTTTGACAATGCTTAAAATTGATTATACTGCGTTTTTTTCGCTTTTCTGTTTAAGTTGGCAAAAAAAAGTGGCGGCTTCCTTGCCGGCCGCTGATTTCACCGGCCCAAAATTAGCCATCGGGTCATAAATCATCCAGAGGCAGTCAGTGTCAAGGGATGTGCTGTGGGGTTTTCCCTATTTGCTAAGGAAATTAAATAGTTTTAAGGAAGTATAAAAGGTATACATATAAAAAATAATATATATATATATAAATAAAATATAAAAAAAAATAAACTTAAGGTCATGTATATCATGGTGAGAAAACTTTAATTTGGAAATTGGAAGAGGAGAAAACAAATACCTTTTCTGTGATGGATGTATTTTGTATTATACCTCGAGACCTTCTATATAATTTCCCCTAATCAACGCCTTAACAATATCAACAAATAGTGTATTAATTTTATTTTTTAAGTCATGCCCCAACTTATCTCTGTTAACCCTTTGAATTAGTTTTTTTTATAAACTAAACAAAAAATACTAATTACCCTTTTGTTAAATCATGTATAGAAAGTACGCAATACTTACCAAATAAAAGTCTTTGTAGTAATTTCTTATCCACATCAACAATTCAAAAAACATGAACAACAATCATTAATGAAAGCCAGCCCAAGCACATGTTAAAAAATACAATTGGTTTAATGATGACCCCCCAGTCACTGGCTATCGTTTCCCCAAAAAATCCGTAATATAACACAAATAATACATTACAATGGATCTTATCACCCGTGAGTTTCACTCGGTCATTTCAATTAACGTTTTCAAGTGCCGCGGGCTTCCGATTTTCACAGTCATTGAACAGATCTGGGGAATGCTACTTTGATTATGATTTTGATTATCGGAACTGTTGACCCGCCGCCATTGTGGGGTAACAAAAGTAAAAGTGCCACACACTCACTCACGATCGGCGCTTCATTCACAAGATATCCAATTCATGGATTCAACAAGAAATAAATAACAAGAAAAAACCGCCCGCACACCGAGCGGCAAACACATATATCGTGCGGGGAGATCTGTATCTAAGACCAGACTCTGCACGAAATTGTGCAATTGTCAAAATAGCAATTTACAATTTACCATATGATAGATGATGGGCAACGGAAATGGTGGGGAGGGGGGGGGAATAAATCATCGCCTCTCGTAATATAAGTATGACTTTAGCCGCTGAGCAAGTGCAGTGGAAATGGATGGGATGGCGGTCATGCAACGCTTTTAGGGGGAGTTTAGTGCCGAGTTCGTTGCCTAAGTCTTTTGTTTTGTAAACCCATCGACGCATCTGGCCGCCGAAAGGTCAACAGCAGCATTTCGAACTGGCAATTGTGGTTGGCTGGTACCCCTCAAGTGGTAACTGGCACACGACGCCGCACACACAATGTAAGCGATTTACATAATAATATGTAACTATATAGACAGGCCAAACAAAAGCTGGGCATAAAAACATTTACCATTTACCACTTCCAATGGCCACCACCGCCGATGATCTCTTCCCCCAGCAGCAGCAGCATCTTCATCTTGGCTCTTCCTCAACAGTCGGATCTTTGGAGACCCAGACCGAGGAGACCAGATGCCCGGGCATCGATAAAAGTGAAACCGAAATTGCCGAGTACACAGTACACGGCCCAATGATGCCATTGACATTGCATTTTTGTCTCAACGCGCCATTAGATGTAAAGAGCAAAACAAAAAGCGGAGAAAAAAAAAACAAATGGTAAAAGAAAATACAGAGATTTCCCTCTTCAACCCCTCCTCAAAATCCGAACCCCGAACAATGGGCAGACATTACGCGAACCAAATGCAAACAGAAAATCTCTATTGGATGGAAAAACCTTAGCGCCATGACTGCGACTGTATGGGCTGCGGAAATTTATCGTTATATGCGCACATCGGTAATTTTGTCTTATTTTTATTATGAAATGCTGTGTGGCTAAATAAAAGCCGGGGAGATGGCCAAAAGTATTGGTCAATAAGCTCACTCTGCGGATTTTCACTCAGCCAGCGAGAGTTTGGCGTGGCAAAAAAAAAACCATATTCATAGGCATGGTGGAAACCTGTTGTAACAGACAGCATAATATTATTATCATCTGCCTGGCAAATTGAATTTGATGGGCAGACTTGAACTTCAGCTGGTTATCGGGGGTCCATCAATAAACTTGACCTCTGGCCAATCAGCCGAAAATAACCTTATGTCTTTGGGTTTGTTGAGATCCGATCTGCCATATAACCCATCATAGCCCAAAAGCAAAACGAAAACCAAAACCCAATTAAATGCACATAAATATGCAAATAACTGTCTGCAAAATGGGCCCTAATCGAAATGTAAACAGCCATGAATTCGATTTCCGAAGAGATCCCCTCGCATATCGCGATATCGCGTTATTGGTCAATATCCAGCGATCCAATCAATGCCAATCAAGAGTCAAAAGCTCGCTTCCATGTCAAAACAGCCTATGCCCAGAGATCATATTGATATCGTATCGGTTCGAAACAAAGCCACACATCTGAGATCGAGGCGCGTCAGCCTCGAAATGTGAGTGTGAAATTATGCAAATGGGATAGTCGGGACTTGCTATCTGGCATCGAACTGGACGGGATGGTATGGTATGGTATGGTATGGCTTCCATTGAGAGAAGATGCTGCCGAGGCCCACACACGCAATTACGGAGGTTTTTTATGGGTCCGTGGACAACGAAGCTTGGTAGCCACAAAGGCAGTTAAAAGCCCATAAAATACTGTAACACATTTATTGGGCAACCGAACACAAGAAAGACCATCATTGATAAAGGCTACCAAATGGTAGCAGATATATCGATTCGTGCATGCTCTTACAGTGATGGAATCGGTCTATAGAAATAGTATATATTATAACGATTGTTACATATATCTGCAGAATTAAATAAATACTTTTAAAAAATCTTTTAAAAATACAATACATATACTTTTATAAAGAGTATATACGATCCAAATTTTTTTTTTATAAATGGAAACATCTTTGTAAGGAAGTCAAAGAGAATGTAAAGTAACAGAAATCTTTTAAATGACATCTATATTTGGCCTATTGATGTATTTTAACCACATAAGATTTGCCTTTAATAAATCCTTTTGTTTTTATAATCTGGCAAAATTTGGTTATGAATACCGTCCAATTTGTATATCATAGTAATGGGCCATTTATACCAACTTTGTCGAAAGATGAATATACCCGTAAAGGTTTACCCTTCAGCCCATCAATCTTTTATTTGGGCGTGAACTTGTCTTGAACAAGCTTTTAATAAAATAAATCTGTATTAAATGCGGTTGTATTTTACGACTTCGGCGGCTTACAACATAATTTTTACAACATTAATATGTATGCTGGCCCACAGAAACCATAAACACCAATTTGCACTGGCTAGCCAATTGGCGAGGGGATGGGCTTTGGGATTTTGGATTTGGGATTGGAGCTCAGATTGCGTTATATGGCGAACTGTTACATCCAGAGCCAGATAAACAACTTTCGGCCGGGTCTCGAAATTCGGGGTTTATCATCTTGCCAGCCAGCCAGCTGCTTAATAATGCGTGGAGTCTTGTGGATGTGGATGCAACCACCGCAGGTTTGAGCAATGCTAAATGCAAAATGCAAAATGCATCTGCAGAATGCGAAATATCTGAGGTGCAGCGGCGCTCGGCAGGCGTGAAATTAATCACATTAAAAAAAAAGGAAAAAAAAAACAGGGGAATCCAAAAACATAAGCTTCCCCCCGCCCAACTGACAGCTCGAATTACTGGCATACGCGAATATGATGTACCATTTTTTCATTGTTGGCCAGTGGAACTGGGTTACCCAGACCAGTCCGCACGTCGAAAGTGAAGTTTCGGTTTTGGTCAGTTTTCGAATTATGCAATTGCCGCTTCTTTTGGCCCGAGGAGATACCAGATACCCGAGGAGGGGGAAAAAACAATGAAGAAAACACTTTCAACCCACACACAAGAGATAAATAAATTATATAGACAGCTCTGGGCCATTATCCATTGAGGTATTGCTAATTTATTGGCGATGTCCGATTGTTGTTAAATCACTTTTTACACTTTGCCGCATGTTTGTGGTTAAGTTAAGACTTCGGGCCTTTGCGGAACTCAGCGGCCACCGATGGTAATTATGGTTAATTAAAGGAATTTCATTGAGCTGCCTTATGGTGTTTTACGCGCCTCTTAATTTCGTACATTTACAATGTGAATATATTCATCCAATTAAAACGGAAATTTGCGGCGCCTTTTGATTTGGCTTTTAGTTGGGAACTAGCGCGAATTTTAAGCAGAGAAATTTTCAAATTGCTGCTAGGCTTATTAACCTTTAGCCATATGGAAATTAAAAAAACAATACCATATAATTAAAAAAGGCCTTTAAACATGCATAAAATATTTACTGAAATCAGAGAGTTACTTACAGAAATAAACTTTAATTGATCACCGCTAAGAAAAACTTAGTTACATAAGACATTTCAAGTGTTTAAAAATATTTAATGACTTATTTTACATGCAGACTCTTCTTAAGTATAATAATAAACATTTAAAAACAATATTTAACTATTGGGTAATATATGTTTTGCATTAAAATCATTATATTCGTGGTGGAGACACCACTAATTACAATATTTAAATTTATTCATATTTGTTTATGGCAGCATAATCGGTAATCCTCTCGAATCCCCCAAATATTTACTATTAAGCACTTCCGCAAAGGTTGCTTGGAATTTACGTGTTTTAAAGTGGCAAACATAGCAGGGAAATGGCCCGAGATGAAATAAATGGAAATGCCCACATGCAATCGAGCCCCCTGCCTTTTAATATTGCTGCTGAGATTCCCAACTGACCATTACGATTTATGATGATTGCAATTTCTTTTTGCCGTGCTGTGGGCCTGTGAATCCTCCCTGCCCATACCATTTCTTTTGTACCTTTTTCCCAGCCCGATCCGCGAAATCAAAGCCGGTAAACTTGATTAGCTTAGCGCCAACTTGACGCGACTGACGGACTGTCCGACTATTTGGCTGACTGACTTGATGTTCACGATGATTTCCATAGTGAAATTGACGCAAATGAGCAGCGAGGCAGCAAAGCAGACAGCACCATCGATTTTGTTGGCCAAAAAGCGAAATGCCAGACGAAAAGTCAATAGCAAACAAGTTGTGGGGAGAAATGCCTGCACACTCAGTTTATTTCCCATCAAATATGGTTGCTTTTGCCTCCTGGTCGATGGCGTGGTCCATAATGTTTTGCCCTTTAGCAGAACTTGAACTCTGGCCTTGGCTCGGGCGGATGCCAGGTAAATTGTGAAAAATTATACTTATTTTACCCGCCTATTTAAAGGTGAAAAAACTCGAGTCATGTTCGATTTTATAGCATTCGACATCAAAGGAGACGACTTCGGTTATTGGAAGGCGGACAAGTAGAAAGTTTGGGGGACGAGCCCCAGTCAAAGGTGTTGAGCAGAGTCGTAAGATTTAATCAATGGACAAGATTGATGATCTACAGGGCCTGAAAACTAAAAAATTGACTTTGCAATTTTTGCACTTAACCCAGTCCACGCTGAAAAAAACTATTAATCTTCCTAAATATTTTATTTAGCTGTTAAATCAAAAAGTCTTTCACAAGTCTTTAATCTTTTCAGCTCTTAAATATTATTTTTGCAATATTATAGTAAGCCATTGAGTCAACAAGTATTTCAACTTCAAACTCTTTATTTTATTAAGTTATTAAATCAACAAGCATATTTTAATCTTCAAGCTTTTTAGTATCTCGATTTTTAAATTTTATCAAATTATTGTGAATTTTTTGAACATGCCTTTTTTACATTATTTTTTTTAACTATAAATTATCTCATAGATCATCTTAAAGTATTAAAAAATTATTCCCCGTGCAAAGCGAAGATTTATGCAACATTGGCATTGCAAATCGCTGGAATCCTTGCTGCGAATCAAATGGGCTTTTCATTTCATCTGCTGCTGCTGATGCCGATTAAATAATTTCCAGTCAGGCAACGACTGGGCCACGATTGTTCAAATTTGGCCAACAATGCGGAGTAATGCCAAGTGCCAAGTGGCAACAACGTGACTGCCACACAAATATCCTGGGCACCGGCACCCAGAGTGAACCCCCAAAGAGCCAGAAAACCCAGACCAAAACCAAAAACCCAAAATAAAACCAAATCAAAGCGAGAAACCCACGTAGCTCCGGCGACAGGTGGTCAGATGGTTTGGCTTTCCAGCCAGCCAAATTCCCCAGCCGTTGATGCAACAATTAGCCTAAGCACTTGGCCACAGAAAAACAAGCCTCGCAAGTTGCTGGCCAATTTGCAAACGGTCTCGCCGAACCACATGAAAAACCACCAGGAATCAATCGTCAAGCTGTTGAAAATGGGAAATTGTGCAAGGCAAAGGCAAAGATTCCCCCCAAAAAAAAATGGAAAGAAAACCGAATGCCATGAGTGGGCAGCCTGACCAGCAAAAACTATATATAATGCGTTATGATTTTCCATCTGCGCATGCGCAAATGCCGGAAAGATTTCCACGCCGCGATTAGCAGGTTTCGGCTGGAAAAACTGAAGGGGTCACAAACTGCAGACCGCGCGGCCGCATTTTCCACCAGCTTGCAAAAGTTTTCCCGCAATTGGGCTTGGTTTCTAATTTGGCGAATGAAATGCACTCAAAATTCCAAAGAGTTCACTTCATAGAGTCTCCCATCAAAAACCAGGAAATTTCTTATGCAAGATAATAAAGAAAAAATCGTAATCTATGACACTCTTTAATTCGCTTAGCAAATTTGACTAGCTTAAAATTTCAATTTATTTAATTTTGTTATTGACGTAAAATAATATTGAAATATTTTTAAGCAGCTTTGAAAAGTTATACGTAGTTGGACTTGGCTTAGAAAAAAAAAACAAAAAAGGCACTCGAAATCTTAAAAGAGTACTGTAAAAAATATTTTTTAAGATTATGGCGAAATGAGTACACTTTCTTACAGTACAGTAAAATTGGAAGGTATAATACAAAATAACACTAATGTGTGCTATAAATAAATGACACGCTTAAATTCGCTAAACAGATGTAACTAGATAATTTAAAAATTCGCTGAGGTGCAATTTTATGAATTTTTGAATTAGTTTTTACTTAGGTTATATTTCATCGAATTATTGTCGGAGCAATTACCAAACTTAAATTTACTTAATAGAGCAGAAAAATGGCATAAATTTCAACAATCCATTTTGGAAAAAAAACCGCTTTTCCTAATGACATATGAAATTGGTTAGGTGTCACAGACAATTAGCCCAAGTGCCCCAGTGCTCAAGGTGTCTCCAACTAGCCGAGCATCAAGGGCCATTAAGGCAAATGAGGCCTGAAACTAAGACCACATCATGAGAAGGCTGCTGAACTTATTAAGTTATTAAGTTTTAAGCGTATCCATTAATGTTTCCACTTTCTTGGTTTCGTTTCTTTATCCGTAAATAGAGACATTTCAACAGTCTGCCTTGGGCTTTGCTGGCGATTCTCTTGCTGGCTGCCCTGAAGCTCCATGTGGCCAATGCGGAATCGAGTAGTGAGCAGAAGGAGGAGGAGGTGGATAGTTCCAGCACGGAGAGCAACGAGATCATTCCCCGGGAGGCCATTCAAAAGTTGGACTACTCCGTGAGGCAGGCTCTACTTCGGGCCATTGATAAACTGGAGCAGGAGGAGGCGGCTGCCACGGAAAGTGGCGAGGAGAATCTGAGTAGCAGTGGATCCCGGTCTCTCCTCCAAATAGAGACTTCCACCCTGCCTTCCCACCGCGAAAAGGATGAGATTCTGGAGGAGAGCACCCGGGGAAACGAGCCGGAGCCAGTGGTGCCCACTGTCCAGTTCTACACGGCCACCTTCGACGAGAAGAATGCCCAGGAGCAGTTGCTTTCCTCCTTCATCGATCGTTCCAAGCTGTGGAAAAAGACCACGATACGGAAACAGAACTCACCCGCCGCCACTGCAGTTTCCCTGCCACTCGAACCGAAATCCGTGGAGCCCGCAGGTCCGGAGAATCGCCAGCTCACCCGGAGTGTGGATTCCTCCAGTTCCGGATCCGTGAGCAGCAATGAGATCTCTCACGATAGCGGCAGTCACGAGATCAAGTTTGAGATCAGCAATGTGCGAAGGGCGACCACTCCCACAACCACCACATCCTCGAGCACCACCACAACCACCACGCCAAGACCCCGAACCACGAGACGTCGCACCACCACCACGACGACGACAACCACCACGACCACGCCCAGACCCACCCACAACGAGGATGGGGAGAACATAGAGCTGGTGGACAAGCAGGACATTCGCATCCAGGAAGCCCCGCTGGTGACCGCCTTCACGGTGGATCTGGACGAACGGGGCACTGCCCAAAAGTTCCGCCCACTGCTGGCGGGCAATCAGCGGAGCAGCAACTTCGCAGCCCCACCGCAACAGCAGCAGCAACAGCTGCCCCACATCGGACCCACCATCACCAAGCTGAATGTTTTGGAATCGGAGCCACCGGCCATTGCGCTGCCCACACAATTTCCACCCACCAGCAGCAGCACCACCACCACCCAGGTCAGCACGAGCACCACTGCCGGCGGCGGTTTCTCCACCACTCCCGCTTTCCTGGCCAGCTCCACCAGCAACTATGTAAAGGTATGCTACTAGAAACATTACAATCTATCTAAAATGTTGGCGAATTTTAAATACCTTTTGTTTGGTATTGAAATATTATTATACTTTAGAATAATGTTAATACACTCTGTTCTTAACACCCATCTCTTGATCTCAAAAGTGAGCCAAGACCGGTTCAAGCCCGAATTCTCAAATTCAAGATGGTCTGATTATGAAACTAATTTCTTCTTGAAAAACAAATTCGAGACTACTATAATCTCTATTTAAAAACGAGAATATTTTTATTTTCTTTTAATATTGGGACTACTTGTATCACTGTTTCAAAATCGCTTTATCTTTAAAAACAAATTCAAGGCCAGTTTTGTCTTTCTTCTTAAATAAGTGAGATGACAAATTCTCGAATTGAGATCGGTTGATCTAGGCTCTTTTCCCTTATCAATTTATATAAGATAACTACAAATTAAATGACTATTTCAGCAGGAACCCCTAAACAATCTGGCTGAGCCTCCCAGTGTAAATAATTACCTGATCGAACGGCAGCGATCTCTGGAGCAGCAGATCTACCAGCTGAAGGTTCAGGCGCAGCAGCAACAGGCTCTGATCCTGCGCCAACTCAAGCTGCTGGAGGAGCAGACCCAGAGCCGTTTCCAGGGCACTCCAATTGCCCAACCCAGCACGTTGCAGCCACAGCAGCAACAGCAACACCAGCAACCTCACCTCCAGCAGCAACAGCAACTGCCGCAGGTCCAGCAGCAACATGGTTCGCTGGAGGCCATTCAGACGGGCCTGCAACCGCCCTCTTTGGGCGGCGGTTACTCCATAAGACCTTCGGTGGAATTTATACCCAGCACACATACCAAGACTGTTATTTATCCCACATATCCAATTGAGCAGCAATTGCCGCTGCGCGATGCCGTTGCGGGTCATAAATTCGCCCTGCACAATGGCAACATAAACGCGAATAACTACCAGAAGCCGCCGGCGAATGCAGTGCAGCAGATTTACCAAAATTTGCAGCAATCTCTGCAGAAATCGAACGAAAGCCCCCAGGTCCAGCCCTCCAATCAGTTCAACTTTGCACCGGCCGAGGCTTCGCAACTTCAGGCCTTGCCCCATAACAATTACAAGCCATTTCAACAGCAGCAGCAGCCACAACAGCAACATGTGCAGCAGCAACAGTTGCTGGTGCCCAACTACGTCAGCAATGCGGTTTTCCAGCAGCAACAAAGGGCTCGGCAATTCCGCCAGGAGACGGGAGTGGGCAACTTTGGCCTGAACACCAATGTGGAGATCCAGCCCAGCAACTCCTTTGCCACCACAATTGTTAGCCAGCAATCTGGCCTAAATACCAATCCCAGTCTGGAGAATCAGAACTTCTACAGGCAGCATTTGACGCCCCAGTTGAGCAATCAGTTGCAGCAGAACGCCCAGCAATATCTGCAGCAGCAACAGCAACAGCAGCAGCAGCAACCAAAAGCCAGCGGCGACATTAGTCCAGGTAATGCACACTTTAAGGGCAGACCGAGTGGCCCCAGTGGCAATCATCTTAGTCAATTTAGCAGCTTAAGAAATTTTGACGAATTGAAAGTAATCAGTAAAGTTTTAGCTCTCAACCATGGGATACCGCAGTTCGCCTCACAAAACCTGCACTTCAACGGGGCCTTCTGAGCACTTGCACCACCAAAAAGCACCACCACCACCAGCACCACCATCCCGCACCACCAAACACCTCCTGCTCCTGAGTCCTTATTACCCAGAAAACCAATATCTACCACCCTAAACGTTGACTTAGGTTTTACGTAAAACATCTTTGTAAATATACATTTTATTTTAAAACATAAGCGTCGGTCTAAGAGAAGTATATAAAAGAGAGCAGAATGAGCTATCCGGAGGATATGTGGAGGAATTGATGGTGAGGTAATTGGAAGAGCAAAGTGTTGAAATGTAACCATTATTTATTTTCTATGTGAATAAAGTTTATCTTAAAGTACAACTAGATGTGGTTTTCAGTTATTTTTTTTAGAAAAAATTATATATTTATATTTGATTTCTTTTTCTAGCTTGTAAACTACCAAAACGTGAATAAAATGCGTAAAATAAGCTTGATCAATTGACTTTATTCATTCATTTATGTAAGGTAAAATTCTTTGGGGAACAGAATAGGGAGGAGAAAGACCAAAGTGCGCTGCTGTCGGTTATCATCTGGCTCAGGAAGAACAAATGGTCGAGCTAAACCAGAACGGGAAACTAAAAAACAAAGACATTACCTATTGCTGCAGTTTATAGAGTAAGTACACTCACCATCAAAGGCTTCGACTTCATCCCCAGGAAGAGGTTGTGCATATGCCACAGCGAATAGGGCCAAGCAAACCAAAAGCACACGAGAAAACATGATGAAAATGCTGAAACGCAACTGTAGAACAATCGGAATATGCTGGGCTTATATACCTAAAGTAGGTGTCATACCTGGCATGCAAATTAACCCAGCCTTTTAAGTTTTCCTCTTCAGCTCATCAATCATCTTGTGTTATCTAAAAGCCTTGGTCTACCTGCAAATGAATAGGTACATAATTGTATGGTGTCGACCTAGGGTTTTATCCCTATTAGTTTTGCTTGAAAATATTAAATGTATATTTTTAAATAAGTACAAATTCTACACAAAGTACTTGTTTGTTTATAAAACAACTATAAACAAGATTATAAAAATCGTTGAACATCCCTAAAGGCCTTCCAAAAAACATTCTTAAATCAATAAAACAAAACCTTTTCCTTAACAGTCAAAATGTCTTTATTTAATATAAATATATTGATGTAAAAATATTTCTGTATCATACTATTAATGGATATAATTATTGCAATACAAAATACTGTTTATGCTGCGAAGAAATATTATATATTATATATAAGAGTACTTTCTAGTTTTTAAAGTTTTTCGAAGCTGTTAAATATTAAGATCGCGAAACCGTTACAAAGTTGAAGCTAACAGCAGGTTAGCAGAAAATGTAATCTTATTCAAAGTGCCCACCTCTAACGAACGTTTTTCCGGTCCTATCGAAATCGGTAAGCTCAAAATACAAGACAACAAAGTCAGCGCTTTTCGCCAATCGATTCGAATTAAATTAATCCAATTGCGCCAAAACGCAACAATTAAGATTGCAATGGTTCAGCAAATATGTATTTTTAGAATCCGCGGGTGTGAAATGCTGACGAAACGAACGATTAAAAAAAACCGCTGAGAAGGCGTGAAAGCTTGAAAAGCTTATTTTGACTGGCGAGTGCATGTCGCAATTTGTTTATAAACAATTCTTTTAGTTAGCTGACAGTCGTCGTCCCCAAAAGAGCGCCATGTGGTCGCGCAGCAGCAGTTGCAAGAGACAAGTGGCCACCAACGATGGTGACCCCGAAAGGGTTTTGGCGCAGGTGCAGGAGCTCAGCGACTGGCTCCTGGACAACCCACAGATAAACGGTTGCAACACCTTCGAGAACCTGCACTTCTTTCTCAGAACCTCAAAGTTCGATGTGGAGCGCACCAAGAAGAAGCTAAAAAACTTCTACCAAATGCGAGCGGAGCGCACCGAATGGTTCGATAATCGCGATCCCAAGTTGCCCGAAATCCAGGAGCTACTTAATCTGGGGGTATTTTTACCGATCGGTCCGGATGCGGAACAAAGGATGGTGGTGGTCATCCGAACAGCGGCACACGATCCCAAACTTCATACCCAGAACAATGTCTTTAAGGTGAGTCAGGGAAATACATGCCTATACAGTTTGCATAACTGAAAACAAGTATTATAATAATATTATTTTCATTTGTGATATATTTCTGACCTTTGTCTCGCAGACCAGCAAAATGATATTGGATTTGCTGCTTAAGCTCGAACCCGAGACTTGTACCCGCGGAATGGTGGCAATCCTTGACATGCAGGGCGTCCAGCTGGGCCATGCCCTCCAAATGAATCCCAAGCTTATCAAGCGGTCCGTGGAAAGCTGGACTGCCTATCCATGTCAGCCCAAGCTACTGGAGTTCACCAACGCCCCACGCCATGTTAACTTCTTTTTGAATACCTTTAGGTGGGTGATGTATTATATCTAAACTAAAATAACTATAATATAATACCCTTTTAGAATATTTATGACGCCCAAGATAAAGTCCAGACTTTTCGTACGACGGGAGGGAACCTCTGTGATCTGCGATCATTTGCCCAAAGATCTGGGTGGACAAGGACTCAGCTATAAGGAACTTGGTCTCAAGTGGAAACAGCTGGTGGAGGAGAATGCCGATTTTTATGTCGAGCAAGACAAATACAAAAGCAAGCTCAAGTGATTGGGGTTAGTGTGGCGACAGTGATAAGAGGGCGATTAGCCGAATGCTAAAGATTAATCGCTAAACATTTACAATGCGCAAATGCACAGAGGCGCATATCAGTAGTCATATTTTATGGAAGGGTGCTAGAAGTACTCCCGAATTCCCCACTAAACTGCAATTATATTATAAGGCATTGCGTTATACCTCTTTAAAAGGTGTATTTTCATCATGGTAATAAATGTAGTTGTTTTTTTTTTGGTTGCAAATAAAGTGTCAATGCACGATAAACCTAAAAGAGAGCTGACTTTATTCATAATATTCTCTTTATTAGTATAAAACGTATCAAAAATGTTTATCAAGTCTACAATTATTATCAGTTATTGGGTGCTGTCGACCGTCGCCTCACATTGCTGGGGTTCGCATTACAAAATCGCTTGATCCGCTGGACGACTCCGAGCTAAATAGCGATAGTTTAATAGTAATAAATACATACAATACATACAGAAAGAAAAACGATAAACAAGGAAACACGCAAAGTTTGTGAACGTAATATTGGATGTTTCTCGAAAGCGGGATGTGTTAGTGGTAGAAGGCGTGCTGTTGCTGCTGATGCTTTTTGTTTTCTCCTTTACATATACATAAATATGATTTATACTCCTTAAAGTTTACGATTCACATATAAAAATATAGTTGTTGCTCTGGATCAGCAATTAGTCCGCTATAGTTTGGCGCACTTTTTTTGTTTTGTTTTAGTGGGAGGCACCCCAAGAAGCAATGAACGAAACTTTAAAGGATTGGCGGTAACTAACTAAAGCGTAATACACAAGTCTGCCAGAGCGCTCCCATCACAAGTCCAACTGCAAGCCCAGGCCAACGCCACCACCGCCGGAATCCCTGGAATTCCCGGCTGCCTGCAGTGATTCCTATATTTGCCGCTCGTCCTTTGCCGTCAGCTTGTCGATGAGCTCCTGCAGCGGGGCCAGCTCGCGCCGCTCGATCAGATTGAACTCCTGCACGAAGAAAATGAAGTGCTTGAAGGACGTGTTCAGATGGGCCTCCTCGCCCAGCGTCACCACCTCTGTGAAGTGCTGGTGATAAATGTGCGCATACACGCGGAACAGACGCTTCAGTATGGTCTTGGCGGAGGAGTGAAAGTTCTTTGGAAACGGCACGCCGATCTTGGAGGGAAACAGGGTCTCGTCGTCCAGCTGGTCCTGCACCCAGGTCATTAGATAGTCAATGTACTTGGGGGCGCTGCATTTGATGGGCTTCTTCACGGTCAAACCGTCGGCCCAGTGGTATTCGTATTTCGGGCCAGCCGACATGATGCCACAGGTATCCTCGGTGCAAAACTCGGTGATGGTGCCGTACAACATGTTGATCTGGTTAAAGAAGTCCACGGCTGCGGGGGATTGAGCATTTAGATTGGATCTTTGGAAAGCTATTCAATACTATACTCACTGTTAACCGCCACCCACTCGTTGAGATCCTCGCCATCCGGCAGGGCCACTGCATTGCGCAGGTTTCCCGATCCCAGTGTGGCTGCCGCATGCTTCATGAGATCATACTGGTGGGTGCCCTCCGGGATGTTCTTCTTGGGCTTGAAGGTCTTGCTGGAACGGGAACCGCTGTGGAAAGAGAGGGGCAATAAGTCGCGACACCAGCAACCCTAAACAGTAGTACAGTAGAACTTCTATAACCTGAACACAGAGTTGGTTTTAAGCTGGAACTAAAGCTTTCGATGAAATTAAATCTAATTTCTTTAAACGGCCAAAGCAACATTACAAAGTTTAGGATGGGTAAGTTATTGAAAAAATATCTTAGAAATTTTAGAGGTGGGCTGGATTTTGGATGAAAATAATTTAAGTTACACCTCCATAACTTAAAATAAATTATCTGTTTTCCTGATTTTTAAGCTTATATACGGTTTTTAAAATCTATTAGGAATGGATTAGGATTCTGGGAAAATGAGAAGTGATTTTGGTTGAAATCAAGAATACCCCCGATTGAGTTAGGGAAGTTGCACTGTGCAGGAGTTGGGGATATCACCCCGAAAAGGGGAAACAAAGCCGGAAGGTCGGAAATGGGGGTGGGGTTATCCGAGCTTTCTTTGTGCTCCCAGGGACCGTAGTTGACGCACTCTGTTGCTCCTTTTTCCCCCGAGAACTTACAACAAGAAGTCCATGGCATGCAGTTGATTTGCTCTGCCTTTCACTGGGCCTCCTATGGAATTTTCCTATGCGCTGACTTTTCCGGCGAGTGTCACACCGCTTTCCCGGCTCTCCTGTGACGTGTCTGCAGCTTTATTCGGCCGATTTCCACACACTTATCGTCGAATAATGATCAACAAAAGTGGCTGGAATCCGCAGCAGGTTTCTTTCTCTGGACGACTGGGAAATGGAGGTGGAAACGATGGTATCTGGCCCCCAGTTTGTCGGTCTGGTCTGTAAGCTGTGTAATGCCGGAGCCCAACAGCTGATGCGAGCGGTTCCAGGAAGAGTGTAGAGCCCACTTTGGGTTTCTGTTGTTTATAAACGCAAAAATTGTTATAAATAAAAATAAAATTGCTTTCACACACAGAGACAGTGGCTGAAGGTGCGAGAGGGACAACGCGACAGGTTATCAACGTGGCCAGCCTGTTGAAATAATTGCGTACGGTACTCTGGTATTTTTTCTGGTATGCGTTTGACATTCCCCAACAGCCGTGCTATGGTCACACTTTGAAGTTAGCACGTGGAAAAAACAACTGTGGAAGCATCGTGGGTGGATAAAACTGCGTAATTCTATATAAAAACGGCACTTATTCGGCATCAATATGGTAAATATTTAATCTCCACACACATATCTTTAATTGCTCCTTGTAATGCCGGTGGGGAATAAATGTTTTCCGACGAAAACTAACCTAAACTGGCGGAGCACCCCAAACACATGTGCTTGCCACCGCACCAAACTGATCAATTTTCATTTCCCCCACTCCAGTCGAAACTGTATGTGCTGTACGAGCACGCGGCGGGCTTCTCGCTCTTCTCCGTGAAGGAGTTCGAGGAGGTGTCCATGTTCCTGCCCCAAGTGGAGTCCTCGGTGACGGACCTAGCCAAGTTCAACTCCATTGTGAAGCTGGCTGGATTTGCACCCTTCAAGACGGCCATTGCCGCTCTGGAGAACATCAATGCCATTTCCGAGGGCATCGTGCCGCAGGATCTGCTCACCTTCCTGGACGACTTCTTCGCCAAGCTTAAGAAGAAGCAGTGCACCCTGGGCATTGCAGATGCCAAGCTGGGAGCAGCCATCACCGAAGCCGTTGGCGTGCAGTGCAGTCACTTCGGAGTGGTTCCCGAGATCCTGCGCGGCGTGCGATTCCATTTCGCCAAGCTTGTCAAGGGTAAGATGGTTTTTCTGCCGGCAAAAGCATCTATCTAATCACAAACTCCTTGTTCTCTCTAGGATTCACCGACAAGTCAGCGGGCGTTGCTCAGCTTGGTCTGGGCCACAGCTACTCGCGTGCCAAGGTCAAGTTCAATGTCCATCGTTCCGACAACATGATCATCCAGTCGATTGCCCTGCTGGATCAGCTGGATAAGGACGTGAACACCTTCTCTATGCGGATACGCGAGTGGTACTCGTACCACTTCCCAGAACTGGTCAAGATCGTTCCCGACAACTACATGTTCGCCAAGTCGGCCAAGTTCATCAAGGATCGCAAGAACCTCACGCAAGATCAGCTGGAGGATCTTGAGAAGATCGTTATGGACTCTGCCAAGGCTCAGGCCATCATCGATGCCGCTAAGATGTCCATGGGCATGGACATCTCCATTGTGGATCTGATGAACATTGAGCTGTTCGCCGAGCGCGTTGTGAAGCTATCCGAGTACCGGAAGAAGCTGTCTACCTACTTGCACAACAAGATGAACCTGGTGGCGCCCAATCTGCAGTCTTTGATTGGCGACCAGGTCGGTGCCCGCCTGATTTCGCATGCCGGCAGCTTGACCAATCTGGCCAAGTACCCCGCATCGACAGTACAAATCCTGGGAGCCGAGAAGGCGCTCTTCCGGGCTCTGAAGACCCGATCTAATACGCCTAAATATGGTCTTATCTATCACTCCTCGTTCATCGGCCGTGCTGGCCTGAAGAACAAAGGTCGCATTTCCCGCTTTCTGGCCAACAAGTGTTCCATTGCGTCGCGTATCGATTGCTTCCTGGAGCAGCCGACTAGCGTGTTTGGCGACACTCTAAAGCAGCAGGTCGAAGATCGCCTTAAGTTCTACGAGTCTGGCGATGTGCCGCGCAAGAACATCGAGGTGATGAAGGAGGCCATCGAGGCAGCCGGCCAGGAGGCGGCAGCCACTCCTCAGTCTGAGAAAAAGAAGAACAAGAAGAAGAAGCGCTCAGCGGAGGATGAGGGCGAAGCCAATGGCGCCAGCAACGGAAACGGAGCAGCAGCCGAGGCAGAGAATGGCAATGGAAACGATGATGGAGAGCCCAAGAAGAAGAAGAAAAAGAAGAACAAAAATAAGGAAGCCGTGGTGGCGTAATAGTCTCCATTACATTCAGCTTAGTGTTAGTTCGAACCATAACCTTTTACTTTACTTGCTTCTTTTGTATTTTCTTTGACCCTAATGGATCCCAATTCAATTTTAATAAACATACATATACTTTGGAGGGTATCCCCCTGAACTTGGTTTGCTTTTTGTTTGTGTATACATTATTATTAAACATTTAATTGAGTAAATCAATCATTAACTGGCTTTTCTGATTTAAAAAAACACTTTCCAAATTATTGGTTTCATTTTTTTTATATTTCGTATTTGTTTTACATTCAATTTATATACAGACACATCGTAACGTTAACTATTGCTAAAATTGTTTGATTTCATTATTTGTAGTATTTTGTTTAACAATTTCAATGATGGATCGCTCAGCCGTCCGTCCGCGCGTTGTGCTAACAAATCCGTTCAGTACAACCATTATTCAACTACTCTGTATTGCATTTGATGACGACATTCAAATTCCGAGTGGACAATCAGGACGGATGTGGAATTCATGGGTGTGATCCGAAAACTGCATCGGGGGAAACTTGTTTAACAATAAATTTAGCAACAAATTGCACGCTTCGCAAACTTTGTACAGCAAGGGGGAAGGAAAACGTAAATAATATATAGAACTGACAAGGTAAGCGACCGTGGAAATGTGAATGTGAGAGTGGAAATTTTCGGGGAGTAGTTCAAGGCTGGGGTGGGTTGAATTAGTCTAAACAATATCATTGAAACAAGTCGAATGCCGACGAGCCGTTATTGTTATTATTGCTGTGATTCTGCTGCTGCTGGAACGCTCCAAAGTTGGCAAATGCTGATTGGTTTTGTGGAATGCTCTGCTGAGGCGCCGGAGCCCCAAATATATTGGGGCTGGTCATGGGCGACAGTCCGGAAAAGCCGCCACCCGTCTGCACATTCAGTGGGGCCTTGGCCGGACTGTGGGTCTTCAGGGCGTTCATCGAGGGAGCAGGGGCACTCGACTTGCCCGACTTGCTCATCAGCAGGTTGTCCAGGTCGATGTTCATCTTGCCGCCCTTCAGGTCGCCCGACCAGGTGGCACCCACATTGGTGGGCTGGACACTTGAAGTGGCGATGAGTGCGCCGCCGTTGGTATTATTGTTATTATTGGTCACCGACATGGGCTGGAGCAGATTATTGCCCGAGACGGCGGCGATGGGAGGCAGCATATTGTCTGAAAAACAAAAACAAAAACAGTAATAATGTTATTCGGATTTCCACTTTCGGTTTTGTTTTCACAAAAAGCTGTTTTCAATGTGTGGCTTCGATAGAATTGCAAATGCGGCTACTTGGTGATCGGCTAATGAGGTGGTCACTACTCGGAAGCGTTTGCGCAGCAAATCAAGTGCAATTACATAGTCAAAGAATAGATTGGTATCTGTTATATGGCTTTTGCGCTTATGGCTGTTTTATTGGGGTTGGTTTACCTAATGAGTCCGCGGCTGCGGTGGCCGCACAATGCCCGGAATATTGAGAAATGCTTTTCAATTCACCATAATTAAGTACATATATATTTGAGAAATAAAATTGGATCCGATGTGAGTGTGGTTTGCAATACAAATATGCAGTAAGAGAAAACAAATAAACAAAAGAAAGTAGTTTAAATGAAGTTAATCCGTATAGGTATACCTGCAATACAATGGCTTGGATAGCGAGAAATAAATAAACAATAATTTCTCAAACTATAATCTTATTTCTAGCAATTACATCTCCCTTTGGAGTCTATCATATAAAAATGGTTTTATAATATTGATGAAATATTTAAGGACACAGTGTTCAATGTTGGTGTGTTGGGGATGGGTTACAAATTGTCTTAGATTATTTTAATGGATTTATGTATAAAGTATAAAAATTAAAGAGGTGTTCTTATATTCCTTAACTTCAGTTAAGCTGTTAGTGTATGCAAGTACTTCAATCTGTAAACGTTTAAGATTAATAATCTAAATATTTGACAATATTTATTTAATAACGGATAAGGATTATGTATTTGGCATACCCTTTCTAAAGTAACGATATTCTAGGAATCTATAAGTTTTCAATAGTTTAATAAAAAGTATTATTAAAAGGCTAAGCTAGGCAGCCTGTTCCATGGCGGCTGAATCGAAGAGCTTGTAGCAGGTGTCCAGAATGCTTTGGGCCAGATCCCGACACTCCTCTGACGTCTCCCCGCCTACGAGGGGCGATCTTATAAAGTCCTCCAGCCAGCGCTGCAGCTCGTTTAGTGACTCGGCAAAGTGCTGGGCCAGCACATGGCTGGGTGTGGTGACTAGGGCGATCCCAATCAGCTGCAGAGTGGCCGCTCGGACACGAGCCTCGGCATTAAAACGCACAAAGGCGCATAAATCGAAGATCTCGCGTGTCATCGCCGGCAAAAGTGGACAGTTCTGGGAGCACATGACCAGCACCGAGAGGGTGTGAAGCAGGTTCACAAGCAATTGGGTGTCGATGTCGTGTGATATGTTCTCGTACTTGACGAAAAGCATCTGCCGAGTCCTCTGACCTCTAACCAAACTGAAGAAAAAGGTACCGGCCACCGGGTGGAAGGGGTTGGCTCTTTCCATTCGATCCCCAGACTTTGGCTTGCTGAAATACCGCTTGGTCTTGGCCCTTAGCCGTTCGCGAATAATCCTTTGGGCAGCGGCTAAACGCGCGGCAGGATTCTCCTCCTCCTGCTGGAGCTCAAACTTTCGCGGCAGCTTGGCTGCTGGTGGCACAATATCCAGGATTTCATTCTCTTCTTGTTTGCTCTCATCGCCAGAAAGCTCTTTGGCAGCTGCTGCCAGCACCTGAAGGATCAAAATACGCACGCTGGCCGCATAGGAAGTGTTATCCGTGTGAAACTGGCGGCACAAGTACTCGGCACACGGACCAGGGTGAGCCACGCAAATGGCCACACAACACTTAAATTGTGTTCGCTCAAAGTGCTCGTAATAGAACTGCATTTCCATGACAAGGAAAACCTGGAGCAGATCCAAAGCCAACTGGGTATCATGCCTGGCCAGCTGGCCACGGATGAGCTGCTCCGCTGTGCCCATGGCCCCTTCAAACACCTGATAATTCTCCACTTTAGTTCGGAGCAAGTGCAATAGGTCCATTACGAATTTTGGGCGCTCCTCAATGGTGCTTGTTGTATCATTGGACATGTCATAGGGCTTCAAATCATCGTCGTCTTCATCCAGTGGCTCATCGTCATCCGAGTCCAACTGCATCTTAACATTCTCCGATCTTGCAGCTGGCTTCGCTTTGGTTTCGATATTCTGGTGATTATTCTGCTCCTGCTCCTCAGAACTACCCATAAAATCCTTGAGATGTGACTCCAATTGTTTCAGCTGATCCTCACTAGGCTTCTCATCTAGCTTGGACTTGCTCGGGCATTCAAACTGTGCCAAGTCATCAAACTCCTCAAGGATGTGCCATTGCAATGTATCCATTAATGTCTCGTAATCAAAGCGTAGACGATCTTCCTCCTTAGTATCGGGCAAAGCCATAAAATTGAAGATAAGCTCCACTGTCTTCATACCCACATGGCGCTGCAGTGAATCTGGGGACTGCAAATGGTTACTGAGGCCATCGTGCAGCTGACGCTTGGTGTCCAAATCCATTTCTAGACTCCGGAAAAGGCATTTTCCTGCTAGCACAAGCAATTTGGATATAGCCAAGTGCTCCTGGCTGCTCAGCTTATGCAAAGAGATGCGCTTGGACCAGATTCCCAGCAACTGATTAAAAAGCACCTGCAGATGTGCAGGAGACACGACATTAAGATACGTCGCCAATGCTTTAAGCTGTTTGTTCTCCACGGGCGTCCTTTGGAGTGGCAACTTCTGCAGCAGGCAATGCTTCCAGTGCGGAGCTTCCAAGGCAGCAGGACCAATAAGAACGTACAGATTCAGTTCAGCAGAAAGTGCCGATTGAGCTGTCTTCAGGCAAGCAGCGGGATCCAGTTCCCACATTATGGTGCGCACAACTTTTCTTCCTTTGGGAGCCACCGCGTAGTCCTTGAGCACTCGAAGGAAACCCTCCAAAGTTGGACCATCGTAAATTAGGTTAACAAGCTGTGACAGAAGCCAGGAGTATGGTTCCAAATCAAAGTATTCGATCCCATTTTCACACTGTAGTACAAAGTACAAGGACTTCAGCCACTGGCGCAGTAGGAGCTGCTGATAAGAAACGGGGGCAAACATTTCCGGCAGCTTACGACCTAGACGGTTGGCCACCTGGGCTGGCAGGGCGATAAGCAGTTGAAAGAACGCCTTTACTTGGGCATCAAGCTCCTCCACGCGCCTTTCCGGCATTACTTTGATAGTCCGGGCATACCGCTGCATCAAGGACCCTCTTTGGCGGGAAATCTGTAGTAGAGTGATGGAAACCAGGCCCTCATCCTTTAACATGTCTTCCAGTAGAGCCGTAATTGTTCCGGGAAACTGATCCAATCTTCCTTGAAGCGTCTCAAAGGCAACCCGTACATAATCAAAGCTGTGGTCGAGTTTAAAAAGGTTTAGGACATCCACATCCCGCGAGGGTTCCGGCCAATCCTGACTGAATAGCTCTACCAATTGGCTAAGCAAAGCGGCGTACTCTCCATTGACCAGCGAACTCCAGTCGCAGGACTGTCGATCAAGACCCACCAACTGCTCTGGGGTGGCAAAGCCGGGCAGTGCGTTTGAGTTGTGCAACTCCCTCAGAACGGCTGCCACTTGGGCGACAGCTGAAGCGCTCTGGACTTTCTTCAGGTCACGTAGCTGTTTCTGCGCCCTGGCCAAAGCCAGATGCACTGCCTCTGGCGGCGGCGGCGGAGAAGGCGACGACATCGAATCATTACCGGATGCCAACTGCTCTTCGACAGCTGCGAGAGAGAATAAGAAGAGAACGAGTGCATCCGATTGGAATATGTTGCCGTTTATGTGTGGGAGGATGTGAAAGTGTATCTTTGTGTGGGGCTGGGGAGCTCGAGGTAGAGATAATGGCTCTAGTCAAGCTCGGGGGTCGCGCCTTCATGCAGCAATTCCTAAATACGTCATGAAGTGACTAAAGCCAAGACAATTACTCTAATCCTAATCCTAATTCAAAGTTAAGACTAAGTTAGACTACGAGAACTGAGTTGCAACTCACCCATGGGCATGCTTTGGTGAATGGACAGATCGCCCAGGCCCGCCAGGAGATCTGTGGCCGTTGTGGCCTCTGCCGACGACGCGGGAGCAGCACTAAACAGGTCAAAAGAATCGTTCGCCGGGGTGGCCGTCTTCAGCAGATTCCCGTCCAGGGCAGAGGTCGACGTCGTCGATCCTTGGAATGCAGCAAAGTCCGCGAACTCATCGTTGGCAGCCGGAATCAGGCCCGTTGAAGGTGGCTCGCTAATTGCCGATCCTTCTGAGGGGCCACCGAAAGCAGCAGCAAAGTCGCCGAATTCCTGTTGGCTAGCATCGCTGGCCCGCGGGTTAAAGTCATCATCATCGTCCACGATCACGGCGGCACTGTTCAGCGTCTTCTCCTGCGCTGGAGGTGGCGAGCAGGTCTTGAACAGATCGTCCAGCAGATCGTTGTTATTGCTTTGCGTATTATTGTTAGCCTTGGAGGTGGACGGTGACGGCGAGCCGCCGCCCATTAGATCCACACTGGTGGGAGTGTCGCGGTGAGTGGGCGAGTGAATGCCAGCAGCACCGCCAGGTGCTGGCTTCCCAAAGTTGGCCGCCGCACCTAGGTCGATTTTCTTCTGGGATAGCGCCGGCTTGGCGGATACCGTTGAAGTGGGCTGCTTGGAAACCGGAGAACTGACTGTCTTCGAGCGAATGTTCATGTTCAGGCTGGAGGGCTTGGCCTCGCTAGCCACCTCGGCGGGACTTGCGCGGTCATTGTAGCGATAGTTACGTCTGTGGAACCAATAAAACTTTAATTAGAAAGTCTGGGTAACAGATAGCAAGCACTAACCTTGGACTGGGTGAGTCGCTGTCGGATCCCTCGCGTTCTCCATCGTAGTGAGTATCATCATCCTCATACCGATCCTTATCGGCGTTCTTGTCGGAGTCTGCATTGATTAACATAATTTATTTGTTTTAAAAAGTTATCATAGGTAAAGAAAACTTGAACAGCGGAGTAGCTAGCTTACACCAATTGTCTCCACGACTAGAGCGGTAGTCACTATCATTGTAGCCACCGCCGCCTCCTCCAGATCCACCACTGTATCCGCTGTAGCCACCGCTCCGCATGCCCATGGCATCGCTGCTCATGCCGATGTACTTGTCCTTATTCTTCTTCGCCTTTTTGCGCTCCTCCCGCAACCGATCGTCGTCTTGAATAAAGTCTATAAGCTCTCGTACCTTATGCCTAACGTTAATACCCTGATCCTTGCCGCCCTCGTCGGTGAACGTGTAGTTCTCCAGCGAGCGCAAATCGTAGATGTGCTCCCGGGAGGAGGTCACTACTCGCTCGGAGCCATTTCGCACCAAGTAGTTCAGCAGCAGGAGGCTCTGTAAGTCGGGAAAGTATGTTATCTCTGTATTAATTACTTTATTTTAAATGCCTTACCTTGTAGGTGCGTCGCCAATTGGTTTTGTTGTCTTGCAACATGCGCTTCCACAGCATGGACATCACCTCCGGAAAGGTTTCGTAGGAGAAGGTGGCGTAGGCCAACTCCTGCATGAGGGGTCCTGTGGGCCCCCAGGGATCATCGTTGGTGGCCTCCCGTACCTTGCCCTCCGTCTCCGTGTAGTTCATCACGACATTGGTGCTGCAAGAGGATTTGGAGAAGGTTAAAATTAAAATTAATTCGTAAATTATGGTTATATTATAATAGCCTCGATTTCTGAATAACAGTTCCTTCTTTGTGGTATTTCTAATTAAGTAATATATGTATATTCATACAGTGACCAAATATAGATCCATGATGAAATTTGTAAGTCAGAAACATTTAACACTTAAAGAAGTGTAACAAGAAATAAATTAAGATTATTTCTCTATTTTTTAAAAGGTTTACTGATATTTAACTAACTATTATAAGAAACAATGCCGATTGATTTAATAACATTTAGATATGTAGACTCCCCCTAACCATTACTATTATATTAGGCTTTTTGTAGTAAAATTAAACAAGGCTTATTGACTAGGCACATTGATAAAGTCAATGGAGGTACCCAATGATAATCAAACTGATATAGCGTCAGGTAATCAGAACTCGTATCTTAAAATAAACGGTGTGTGACAATGCGGCTTTACAATGCCCCCAGATAGAGATAAATAAGTAATACGACTTGGCTGCGACGTTGATAGACGTTCGAAACGTGATGGAAGAGGGCTAATTGTCGCAACTGGGCCAGCTAGTAGTTTTTTTCTTATCAGTTCGAGATAAGCCCTAGGAACACTTCCCGTGTTTCCAATAGGAACTGCACTTAAACAAATGATTTGCCATTGGAACTCCATTGGCTTCGAATAAGTGAAACAAAAGCCAATTGTTTTAGTTGCCACCACCCCATATAAGGGGCAGGTGAAAGGGGGCACTGGTAATTAATAATTCGATGGCGAAACAGAAACACCCATTTCACTGGAAAGCCTGGAAGTGGGAAGTGTTAACACAGGTGGAAACATTTTGTTATATTTGGGCAGTCGAAAGCAAACAAATTGTTTCTTGATAAAGCCCCACGCACACATGCACACATGGATATCCATATCGGAATGCGATGGTGGTGTTGGTAAAGCTCGTTTGGAATTGCGAACAACCTTGAGAACAGGTAAAAAATGAACCTAATCCAGAGCCCCGATGCAGTGCATCCATTAATAGGATATTCCCATGAATAATTGCGCATTTCAGCAGGATTTACAACGGCGAAAACCTATGAGGAGTGGGGGGCGTGGCGGGAAATCAGGGATTTTTGGAAGTTGGGGCGTGGGTGTCTCTACATTCACTTTGACTTGATGGGAATGTTATACACACATCTTATTATGTATGAATACCCGTAGAGGATTATTCCTAATCACTTACACCTTGTCCGCCAATTCGCGCACTTTCCACATGCTGATGAACTTATCCACCATTTTGGAGCTATTGAATGCTTCGGAATTTTTCACACAATCTCGTCGCAAAGTGGCTGGAAAATCCAACTACAACAAGACGTCGAACTCGTTTTCGCTTGGCGTGCCGTTTTTTGCCTGCTTGGTAGCTGCCGTTTTGCACTTTTGCATGGAAACTGCGCACTGTTCTCGCACCCGCGCTATCCGCCGCAAACAAAAATGTAAAAATTTAAACGAAAATTGTAAAACAAAATCACAGCAGAGCAGCTAGTTTTTGGTGAGCTGTCGTGTCCAGTGTTGCAAACAGTGCTGCCAACTCGCGCTCTGGAAATGTAGCTAAATCGGAGGTTGCCATACTAGCTCTCAGATATGCCTTTTGGCTTGAAAAATAGAAACATTGCTAATATATTAAATAAAAGTTTTATAGATATATTTCGATGCAGTGCTCTTATTAAATTTATTAACGTGCAGTACGTTCAAAATATTGTGGTGGGATCTGCGAAATCATAGCAGACAAAGTTACATGATTAGAAATAGCCAAGTAAGCACCGACTGGCGAGTTCTAGCTATAAAAAGCTGCGCTGCAACACTGTAAGCAAGGCAGTGTTGTAAAAGTTTGGTCAGGCGGTCTGTTATTAGTGTTGGCTAAAAACAGCTGAAAGCTGCCGTCATCTGTGGTTTCTCAACGTTCAATTAGGAAAGTTTACTTAAATTAAGGAAATTACTAAATGAAACAGATATGATTTTGAGGGAAATAAGCCTTAGCAATTCATGAATATAAGGCTGTAACCCTGTCATGCTTGATAGAGCCCATTTCCGGCCGCTTAAAATGTAAACAAAAAGGTTATGTAAACTTCTGTGGTCTCTTGCAGCGTGTAGATTGACTGAAAATGTTGGGACTGCAACGTTTTGCCGGCAGTTTTGCCGCCCAGTTGTACCGCCGTGCCGCCTACAGCAGCAATGTGCGGGCGGCAGGCGTTCCACTGAACCCCACTGGAGGACAATCCGATGCAGTGGAGCCGGAGACACGCACGCCGGCTGCAGAGGCGCAGGCTAGGAAGCCCAGGGGTAAGTAGGTGCTCCAACCGCCAATATACTTACTAACTGGTTGCTACTCCCTCTCTTATTTCCAGGCCAAATGGTAGCCGCCGCTTTCGAGTCCCTGAAAAACGACAATCCCAATGATGATGGCAAGAACCTGGCCTCCAGCAAGATAGATGAGCGCATCATCAATGCCAAGACAGTCAATGGACTGCTGGGCATCACAGAGAACAACAACGCCTTCTCGAGGAAGCATGCCCTCAGAATAGTCTCCATCCTGGCCGAGTGGAGCACCATGGATCGGGTGAAGATCTCAGAGTTCGAGAACGACACCAGGTTCCTGCGCATCTGCCGGATGTTGGGCAGGACGGTGCCGAAAAGTAATGGCGTTGTTAACGGCAAGGTTATAGGCGAGAGCAATGGCACCAGCAAGCGGATTTCCGGCTTCCGGACGGATGATCTAAACACGGTGCTGGGTGTAGCTGGTGACGATGAAGCGGCCAAGCTGATAGCCAGCATCAGTCTGCCCCAGATGGTCAAGGTGATGAGCACGCTGGCCCAGCGAAAGAGGCGTAGTACTCCCCTCCTGCGCTCCCTGGCCTTCAACATTAGCAGCGCCTCGGAGGCACTGGATCTGAAACAGTCGGCTGATGTGTTGTACGCCATGTCCACGCTGAATTTCCAGGACTCTGTGCTGGGCGCTAAGGTGTGTGCGGATGTGCAAACGGCGCTGCCCAAGAATGTGGAAAAATCCGCCGTAGTGGGATCCATCATCACCAGTCTGGGCATTTTGCGCTACCGTGATCTGGGTTAGTTTGCTCAACAAACTTTCAATTCATATTTCAAACTAATAAAACTTATTTTCCCCTAGATATTTTGGAATCGCTGACGCAGTGGCTCTTAAAAAACAGTGAAATCTGCAGACCTCAAGATCTCAGCGCCTATTTCCTCACCTCGGCCCTGCTCAACTTCAAGAGCGCCCAGCTGGAAGAAGTGGGCAGCAAGCTGATGAAATCCATTGTCCGCGAGGATTTTACGAAGCAATCCGAGTGGCTGAGCTTTGTGTGGTCACTCACAATGCTGGGTCTGGTAGAACACAGCCACTTGGCTTCTGTTTTAAGGTATGTTCTAAGCTATTAATCTTTTGAATCCTTCACGAATCTTATATTAAAATCTTGCAGTGCGGACTTCTTAGAGACATTGCAAAAGGACAAGGCTGGGGTCACAGCAACTTCCAAAATGAGGCTACTCAACCTGAACAGCTATGCCCAATTATTAGCCACAAATTACAAGGGTCCACTGCTGGCCGTCGACAGTCCTGTCTACCAGGTGCCCATGGCGCACCCTAAAGGAAAACAAGTGCTTGTAAATGGCATGCTGGATGCACTCAAAAGCCTGCTGCCGGCCAGCAATCATTTCCAGAGCGCGGTGGACAGTAAAATGGGCTTTCTGATAGGTAAGAAAGTCATTATAACAGTGTAATATACTCTAATTGGTTTTAATTTTAGATGCTTTGTGCCACTTTGATGCTAACAAAAACCCCCTGCCTTTGGATAAGGAAAGCCCCAACGCTATTAGGTGATTTGACCACTTTCCACTTTATTTTTAATATTAAAAAATACGGATTTTAGGGTGGCTCTAATGGTAATCGATTTCCATGACATTTGCCACGGAACGCATCGTTGCGGCAATGGCGTCACGAATCTGACATTTGACCTGCTGGAAAAGAGTGGTTACCATGTTATTCCTGTGCCCTACAACGAGTTCAGCACCAGTGACAAACTACTGAAGCGCGTTCAGTATTTGGAGTCGAAGTTCAAGGCGATTGCAAGTAGCAAATAATTGCAGTTGTAGCTTATTTAATTTTCCTTGTCATGATTGATCAATATTTGAATTGTTTAAATTTTGTAAATGTTAAATTAGGCGCTGAATTACAAGCTAAACCCAAATTCTGTTATGTTACCGTGAGTCTAGTAGCATTTAGTATAGGCAATACGTTTAAGTATAGTTTAGACAGCATCTAGTTTACTGGAACGTTGCTTGTTCATGCCCACTTTCCACCACTGACCCGTCTCCTGGAACTCGGTGGCCACGGCAGCCAGGGTGTGGAACAGGCTGCGTGCCAGCATATGAAGATTGCCGATGTGCAAAATGAATTTGGGGTCGTAGACCTTCTCGATATCATCAATCTTGTAGTGATCTCGCGTCTCCCGTTCGGTCAGGCAAATACAGTTCCAAGGTGTCCAGTCATCGCTCTTGTTCCAGCGCGGCAATCTAAAGTATACGAATTTGTAGTTCAATTTATAATAAGTGAGTAGAAAGATTACCTCAGTTCACTTAGATTCTCCGTCTTGCTGAGAGCAGAGTGTCCATGCCATATTTTATCTATGATGTGGCGCACATCATCTGGCTGTATTACGAAGGCAAAGGATGTGGTGCACTTGCGTTTGCGCTCATCCCGATGGATGCACCGTAGGATGGACTGGTAGACCGTGTTCTCTGTAGCCGTAAGCTGTTAATATATTTAGATATAATAGCTATAATAGTTTAATACTGATAGTACTTACCTTAAGATAGTAGCAGTGTTTGCAGGTATCCACATGGCTCTGCCGAGTCCTAATGGCAAACTCGGCATAGGTCTTGACCTTCTTGCACACGATGCACATGCGCGATGGAGTTCCTGGAGTCTCACATTTCAAAAGTAATTCAAGGGATTTTTAAAATCAATACTCACTTTGCTTGGGCTCGCCCTTTTGGAACTTAATCAGTTCGAAAAAGAGATGAGTCTGCCGTTTACGCAAAATTTCCACATCGAAGGATTTAGCATAGAGCAACAGATTCTTTTCGCGTTCGAAGAGATCGAAGAGCTCGGGAAAGCTTGGAAAGCAAGTCTCCTCGGTCAGCACTACCATGACTTGACGGATAAAGTCTAAACGTTCCTCCTTGCTACGCGGCTTTCGTAGATCCTTGTAAATCTCGGTGAGGAAGCGCACACGCTGGGTGCTCAACAGATCCATATGGATCTTGGAATCCTTGTAGCCAATCCACTCGATCGGTTTGCCCATCTCCTTCAACAGCTGATCATTGCGGAAGTCCTCCATGGCCTTAAAGACGAGGTTACGCTGCCGCTCCACGCCGTTTAAAAGTTGGATCTCCTTGTCCAGCAGAATGTTCACCTCGGCAATGCGAGCAGGCCCCTCGTAGTTGGCCGTGATTCTCTTGAGCTCCGCCTTCTTCCAGCGACCCACCTCCGCATAGAGTAGGTCGAAGTCGTCCTTGTTGCGGGGGAACTGCTTAACCACTCGATGCCTCTCCACGCGCTGCTCCACGCACTTCTCATATCGCTCATCCTCCTGCTCGCGATTCTGAACCAAGCGACTGTAAGGGATTATTCAAACTCAAAGTGAATAAACCCAACTTATAAGCACCACTCACCGATATTCCTTGGCTCGCATGTGAATATACTTCCACAAAATCCAGCGCCTCCAGTTCCGCTGGATGAGCAAGATCTTCTCGAGCTTACGCTCAGCCCGTTCCCTCTGGGCAAAAGTCTGGTACTTGCCAGGAACTATGGTGAAATCATTGGCTGCGGAAACATACAGGATATTGATGCCATCCAGATGGCATTGCACCGACTGCTCATGGGCTGTGTTCTGAAGGGGATTTTAGGGTAATCGATTGCAATATCTAAACTATTATTCTTGTAACAAACCAAAATCTTTTCCTTATGTTCCCAGGTTTGCGTGTCCCTCGACTTGTACTTCCTGTACTTCATCTTATCGAAGTACGGTCCAGTTTGGGTGAAGGCGTCCAGGTACTCCTTGCCAGTGTTCTTGTCCCGGTAGCCGCAAAGGAAAGGCTTGACTATGGCTGCATTTTTAATCTCCACCACTATGGTTTTGGACTGACCATCCTGAGTATCCTCACCGGAGATGTGGACAGTAATGAAGTCCGCCAGACGGTGTTTGCTGATGAGAAGGAATGTGTTTAATGTGTTAAAAAAGACACCATTTCCTATACCCACTCGTAGTAGACATCCAGGTCCAGCTTGGAGGTCAGATCCTCAGTACCGTCTTTATAAAGCTGCAGCTGGAACTCGTGGATGCCAAACTCATCCAGGGCAGTGGAGTTTAGGGGCACAGAGTCGCAGAGGATGCGACCATCCTGCTGGAGAACAAGCCAACCCGGTTCCACCTCGAATTTTCGAGCAACGTCTTGCTTCACCTCGCCCAGGGTCATGCAGTTTGGATAAACTTGAGCCAGGATGTCGGATTCTGAGAGCCTGAACTTAACCGTCACATTCTCCAGCTCTACACAGCATTCTTCAGAGTGTTGCGGTTCCGATTCGGTACTCCGGGAATCCAAAGGCGGTGGACACCCCGGTGGTAGCCTGGGCCGTTCACTGGGTTCCACATGCAGCTGCACATTGCACACATACTCCGGGCCACGCTCCTCCACGCTCATCTTGCCACACAAAATATACTTATCGATGGGAGGAGAATAATAGTTTGTAGCTGAGGTAATTCCAAATTAGGCCTGAAAACTGCCTGCTGAGATATTATAAAAGAGGATAACCATGGGTGGGAGCTCGAATTTGTTCAATAACATTTTAGCCGCTGCTAGGCGCCCTGTTGTGGCAACGGGTCGTAGGCCAAAAAGCCGTTTAAGCCCTAATTTCGTGGGGCTCGAGCACAGTGAAGCTACTCAGGCCATTAGCAGACATTTAATTTTACTTATGTACATAGTTGTGTAATATACAATCCTGATAGATGACTTATATATATCTAGGAATTAAATAAGCTTTGTACTTCCATATATTTCAAAACCATTTGGTTAAAAAATGGTTTAATCCGTTTAAGCCCTCATTTCGTGGGGCTTGAGCACAAAAAAGCTACTCAGGCCATTAGCAGACATTTAAATTTACTTATGTACATAGTTTTGTATGTATGTAATGTACAATCCTGATAGATGACTTATATATATCTAGGTATTAAATAAGCTCTCTACTTCCATACACTTCAAAACCATTTGGTTAAAAAATGGTTGCACCCAATAACTCTTTGCTGATTAAAATATTATATTTATAAAGAAGTGTATAATAATTATAGATTAATTGGTAAATATAGATTTTAATCCAAATGTTCACCAAATTATTATTTCCACTTATAGAATTTTAACTGTATTTAGGTTTTCTCACGCATTCGCAGTGAATTTTCACGAGTGAAAGCACCCAATCATCTAATGGGCTCCTCAAACTCCACTGGGCATTTACAAATTTGCATACCAATAAATATTTTCTAATTGGCCCATTTTCGGCGTCTTCTCAGATCGATCTGCCACATTTCAGCGGCTTATTATTTATTATTATTTATTGCACAACTCGAAGCATTTGCCATGCGCAAAGGCAACGGTGACAGTAATTACTTTTACTAAATGGATTGAAGAGATGGTCGGACCACACGTGAAGATGATTTTAAGCCACCAAGGGGTCTACCGATGCGGAAGCCGTCTTAATAATGATGGTTAAATATTATATCATGATCCAAACAGATATCATCAAATTTAATGGCCCCCCAGCTTTTAGCGATTTCTTTTGACCCAATTCGGGGGATTTTGTCAATGCGGCTCATAGGAAACGCGATCCAGTTGAAAGGTTTTGCCATTTCCCCTTTGAGGCGGGTTCCATTCAAAAGCCGCTTAACAAATTCGCTTACCGAACCCAAAAAAAAAAACAAAGCAATTGTTGGTTGTTTCTTTATAATTTTATTATTTGCTAACTAAGAGTGTACTAATAAATAATGTTTTTGTTATAGTAAAAGTTGGACTTTAGGTTGAGGGCCGTCAGTGCGGACTTTTTATCGGCATGGGCCACCTGCAGTCGATGTGGGCGACCGTTGAAGTAGTAATCCTTCTGGTGCTGCACTCGGAGCACTTTACTGGGTCCCCGATGGTCCAGATTGGGCCTGGACGTCGTCGTCGAAGGACGAACCGTTGGGCTCTTCGTCGTCTTCTCCGCCTCCTGGAGGATGGGATTGATTTTCATCGGCTGATAGTCCAGACCGATGCCGGGTATGTGACGGAAGGGCAGTGGGGGTACGGGTATGTAATATATTTTCGAATCCTTTTTCGTTTTTTTCGTCTTACTGCCGTTTTTGTTGTACTTGCGCAGATTCAGCGGCTTCGACGTGACCACGTAGTCCATGTACAAGTTGTCCAGCGACGGCGACTGCACCACAATCCGGTTGGCTAGTCTCGTGGGCGGCGACGCATCTGCCCTTGGGCCATAGGAATAGGGTCGAGCTGCCACCAAATTGGCCAAAATGAGGAGAGATGCCCATGGAAGCAGCGGCGACATTCTGAAAATGGTTACAAAGGTGGGTTGTTAGAGCTTGACAAGTAAATATTGGGCAACAATTATTTTAATTGGCTACAACTATTGTACTTTTTTTTTGTGGGTGCTCGTTTTTTTTTTTCCTTTTCTGAAGTTAAGATGTTTAAAATGTCTAAAATAAATAAGCCATTTATGGTTTTTTTTAGAACCTTATATATAAAATGGTGTTAAGGTAACTGAACAACATTAAAAAGGTTTTTACAACTTTACTTAAACCTAATTAATATATATAATATATATAAGATCCAAATATTGGGCAATGAATAGGATTTGTAAAAGCCAGTGGCTGCGCAAATATTTATGAAAGGTGAGAGAATGTCAAGGCGTCGGGCAATGAAAGTGCTGAGTGCCACCCACGCCCCTTTTGACGGGTTGTCCGATTGTTCAGGATTTTGATCGATGGGGTGGCAACCGAAGTGGCAAACTCGACTGCTCGCCTTCATAATAATAATAATAATGGCCAATGCGATTTTCTGCAAGTCACATGCCAAAGCCGAATAATTTAATAACAAATAAATTGTCTGTGCGCATCAAAGCGCAAAATGTTTCGCCTTAACATTGTAAAGTTTCTCACGTTCCCCACATACAGTGTACACAACTACATATGGAAACCAAGGCACTTACAGACCAGAGATAATTTTCGTTTCGATTTGATTTAAATGAAAGCATTTAATGCACGCTAATCAAAGCGACGCCGGCAGAGCAATTACGCTAATGAGCGAGTCGAGCGCCATCCGCGGCGCAGATTTCAACGCTTCAGTGATTAATGAGCCAGTGGAAAATAAATTGATCGCCGCAACAGCCGAAAAACCTGGGATCGATGTGGATAACACGATTTTTGGGGCTAACTAGGGGCGTTTGCGGTTCGCCCATCGTTTCAACAGGTTGCGGGCTATGCAAATAACTTTGAGTATATGTTTTCCGATAAAGACATTTGTCTAGTTCTTAGGTCTGGCAGAGTTCCCAAAAAAAACCGTGTAAGTGATAAATTGCAGAAAGTTGGGAATTTGTTATGTTAGCTGATCACAAGCCCCGCATGATATATGATATCGGGGTGGTCAGGGATCGCAGCGATAATAGAACAAAGAGAAATAATGCGAATTTCGAGAGACCACACACATAAACGTCTAGGCTCATTACAATTTAATTGTTCGAAACCCTAATGACTCCCAGTTCGCACAGTTCAGGAACCAGAAACTGGAAAACTAAATTTAATTTGTCCACTCACTGACTTCAATTATCTAAGGCTGTTTTATTTTGCGCCTATATCAACAGCATTGCCAAGGTCATTTTCGTGATGCTGGCCATGATTAATCATATCACGCTCCTCTCTGTGGTGAAAGACGAAAGACTCAGGCAACGAACTCGAAACGAGGCAAACGAAAGACTCTGGCAGCGAACTCGCTGCAAACGAAAGACTTAGGCAGCGAACTCGATGCGGACGGGCGGCAATTATAAACTTATTAATGAACCGCCTGCCAGCCGTCAAATGCAAATGATTTAACGTTCTATGGGCATACGACTATATTCTAATCGCACTCACTTTAAATGGCTGTAACTGCAGCTGCCGGTTGGCTAAGTTGATTACGGATTTTCCTTAATTATATTTGCCGATTGTAGAATTTATTGCCCGAGTGTCCTTCAAGTGAAGATGTTTACTTGATTGTGGAAAATAATTTATGCGTAATGAAGCGAGCACGTTCTATCACGTTTATGGTTGGTTATTTATAAATTTTACTTGGCATATCGTATCTAAAATGCACTTTATTCGCGTTAGTTTTTCGCGCTTTCCTCGCACTGCTTTGCCGACGCTTCGGTTTTTTTGTGTTTTAGCTTGAGCGCGCAGCTTTTGAACGTTGTGAACGGCTCGGAGTGCCGCAAATAAATGAGATCTGCGGACTGTTTGTAATTTGTTTTTTTCTCTTTTTCTTCTTAAATCAAAAATCAGTCGGCCGCTCTGCCGGCGTCGCTGCCTCTCTGCTTCTCTGTCGTCATCAGCGGCAACTGGATTTATTATTGTGTGGGGTCTGATCCCATCCCATTCCATCCCATCGCCTCCCATCCCATCGCAGCCGATGAAGACTGGGGAGCCAACTGGTTCGCCGGATGGCAGATGATCTTCGGATGATGAGCGGCCATAAATTAGCCAGTTTATTGTTTGTCCACTTACTGTTACACTTGGCAACTGCACTTGCCGGGATTTGCCAGCTCCGCATTTGCCATTTGCTTAACAAATTCATCAGCTTTGCATTTCTCGGCTCCCCGACCAGAACTGGGCAGGAAATCCAACACCACTTGACCAGTCGGTCTGCTCTCGATTGGATTTCAGCTTGGTAGCTTCTTTAACCCTCTGGATTAATGCAAGGCCAGGTGACAGGTTCTTAACCCTTGTTTTTATCCCTTATTCTAATTCTAATATACACTGGTTTAGAATTCCCATAAGCCAAATTATAATTATGTTTAGCACTCCATAAAAACTCAAAAATTATTATTCCTTTATCTTCAAGTTTAGTATTCTTTTGCGCCCTAAGATCATTATTAAATCTTTACCTAATTGGTACAAATTTCTTCACAACAGATACAAAACTGTATGTATTTACATAAATTTGAATATTTTCTCAGCTTGTTTTGATAACACGAGTTGAATAATGCTTACACATTAATTTGTGAGTTCTTGATGTTTATTTATATGTGTTATTTTTGCCATTTTTTTTTGGTTTTTAGATAGTTCTTTGCAAATACCTAATTATGCTTTTAACTAGAAACATTTTTAGTTTAACAATAAAGCTCCATTAAATATGATAACCATAGGTTTTGGTTTTAATAAAGGCTACCGATGGCAATGTTAACAGATGAGCGATAAACTATTATTTCTTTTATTATTCATGAGAAAGAGGGTTAAGAACTTGTGCCTGACTCCACCAGGGGATCGGAATCGGGGAATCGGGGTCTAGTCTGGCTGGCAGCTCCTTTGTCTTTCCGATACTCTGCACAAATTAGTTACAAATGAACCTACGACAACAAAAGCCGTTGGCGGTAACACGAAGCCTTCGTTGAGGTAGGGCTAGGGTCTCGGTCCGGTCTGCTCTTCTCTTCTCCAAGTGGTTTTATTTGTGCTTTTTCGGTTTGGCTTATTGACAGGCCACCAGGCAGCTCCAGCTCCAACTCCATCACCATCTCCGACTCGAAAACACCATATGCGTGTGGCGCTTCAAGGGATCTGTGCGTTTTTGCCCTCATCATAATTTAATTGGAATGGCAAATGGTGTTCGGGGCATTTTTCTAAACACTTCTGCGTGAGCTGCTGACGTTGATTGGGAGTGTTGGGATGATTGAAAGGGGAATTTCTCGACCTTGCAGCCGGTGGATGTGGAAGCTGTGACCCAATGAGCCAGAAGTACCCCAGGTAAATCATAGAAAATGCTCATAATTCATGGCGAAATTTGGGCAAACGTGCCTCAATTAAATCACTTCCCCTCGAGGCACCGTTTTATGAGCCGCTAATTACAACAAGTAAAAGCAACTAACACAATTGCTGCGATGAGTGATTATATAAAGGCATTTCCAACTTTCCCAGGGCCCAGACATCTTTCACCAGCTCGCTTAACCACAAATTTGGGGAACTGAATAAAATACAAATGACATAACCGCAAACATTGGAAGGGTACAACTTCCCAACTTCTGTCTCCGTTGGTAAGACACTTAAAATATTAATTAGCCGTGGCAGCAGAACTGCCGGCAATTAGGCCTCCGGTTTAAAGTGTGTGTTGAAGTGCGTAAGCTCTCGCATGTGCCGAATGGCCAATGGTATCGAAATCTATATATATCTCCATGTGGCATATACCCGTTCTCACAGCCAACTGCACGCACCACCTGCCACAAGAACGGGCAGTCAGAGGCCTAATTGTAATTGTTAGCGATTAGACAACACAAATCACGAACAAGCTGCAAACGCCTGTTTCTGCTCTCTGTGCATCTGTAACGTCTTCGTGCCTCTGATTCTGATACTGATACTCATACTCTTACTGATTCCGATTCAGTTCCATTTCAAGCGCCTTGTGTGAACCCAGTTTTAGGCATTATTAAGAGTAATATGTTTAATGCTGACGGAAGCAATACGAATAGATGGCACGGGCACGAAGAAGAAGTGCACTTTGCAAAAAAAAAATGGAATCTTTAAAAATTTGAATGTAAATTTTCTATTTCACCTATTTTTCAAAAGATTTTGATGCTCTATCTAGTTTAAAAATATGTCAAAAAAGTACAAGATTTTTAGAATTCAATAAAAGGAAATCGGAATTTTTATTACGTGTACTATTTCTCTAGATTTGTCCAAAGTAAGGATTTTAAATTAACATACCAGTGTCATTTTGGCAAAGAAAAAACATTTTTTCACTAAGGAAGTCTAAAGCCAGAAAGATTTGTAAAGTTGGCAGCCTAGGCCAAACAATATTATATGCCAAACTTGAAATCTTTAAATTTTTCCAACATTTTCCAAACGTCTTTATTTATATCAGGTTATATTTTCTAGACCATAATGACAAAATATATATGATAATTAAGTTATTTTAATAATTAACAACTTAAGTACATCATTTGGTTTGCGATAAGAAACATACACAGATTGTTATATTTTTTCCCGTGCAGAAGACCCACCCCGTGTTTATCATCCTCGCCAAAGTCATCAGCAGACTCGGTCTGAAGATCTGGCTGGAAGCCAGTCTTTCGGTCTTGGCCGGTGTCTTTGGGTCTGAATGACAGACACACTCTTGGCTCTTAACTCCTAACTCTTGGCTCTGGTAACTCGTCTCTGGCCTGCTGGCGCTTGCGTGTTTGGCTACTGAATTTTTAAGCATTTGCAAGCACGCCGTGAAGTCGCAGAAGTTGATTTAGGGGAGAGCGGGGCTCTAAGGCTTCATTTACATTGGCAACGTTTTAATTAGCCGCTTATAAAGACACACAGAGAGCCGAGATCCATTTAGATGAATGGTCGGAACACCCACCGACAGTGCTACGTCACAGTAAAGCCGACTAATCAGCCGGCTTAAATCGCAACGATTATATATGGGCCAATTATAGCGAATCTTTTATTGTCGATAAATTCGCAGGTTCGTTAAACCCGCAGAGCCCATAAACTGACTCACATGTGGAGTTCGAGCACTTTGGGCCGGTGCTTTGTCTCCGTATTTGTGTTTGCTTTTGACATTCGGGGTGCTTGGCATGTGGACACCACATTGGATATCCACATTGGATATCCATCGAGTGCATTCGGAATGAAGTTGTAGACTGGACTTACGCAACCACATGCGCTATGTCGACCATCCCGATTCGGCCGTGCACTTGGCATTTCTGAGAGTTTAGCCCCTGGTTATCGGGGTCATAACTGCCAACACGTCGGCGGCAGCTCAGCGACTTTCATCGAAAGTCAAATATTTGTGGAGCACGCAAAAAGAAAAGTGTAACGAAAGGAAAAGACCTGCCAGCCGGCCATCGATTGTCAGCCGCAAGATTCAATATTTGCTCATCCGTTCCAAAACGTTTAGCGAATTCTTCGCGGGATTTGTGAAAGTCCCCGGGGGCAGGGAGCAGGTTAAAATGGGCGTTGCGATTTCCAGCGGAGCTTGGCCTCCACCGACACCAAATGGGGGCGATTGGCTGGCTTTGGATTGGATTGGATTGCCAGTCGGGCATCGGCAGTCAAGATCCATTGAGTCTGGCTCTATTGAGTCATAACCAGGGGCTCAAGTGGTTCGGGGAAAGAGCTCTTTAGCTCTACAAGCTGTCCAGCGAAGAAAGAAAGAGTGAGTACCCAAGAGAGCAGGCGCAAGTTGAGGGGAATCCCCGGGTTCTTGCCGAGTTCTAATTGCAGCAGTCAGTTTTACGAGCTAATATGGTAGGCGTTTAAAAACAAATTTTGAGTTTCAAAATATTTTTAATTTTAATATTTCTTGATTTGTCCCTGCTAATTCCAATGTTTGGATATTATAGTAGGCTATCTGTAAAAAATAATAGGTACTTATTGAAATATGTCAAGGTAAAGGGCAAGTAATTATTATTTTGCGTGCTTGCAACTCAAGATAAAAATCATGAGCAATAAATTCGACCTTCAGCTGTCAGAGGAGTTGGTTTGTGTATAAAGATGAGTATCTCGACATGGATGACATGGCGGGCAAATCCTTAGCCATATAGAGCTTGACCAGTGCTTTCAAAGACATCTTCATCATCTCCCACACCGAATTAAGACCTCTGTTTTCCCCGATATATATCTTTTGGAGCCGTTGATTTATACCCACCATAAAGCCGACCTGCGAAACTTTCCAAGCGGCCAACAATCAGAGCAAACGATAGACAGATATATGGATAGATCGTTAATGATGGCTTTATGGCCTTTTTCAGTGGCTGGGAGATTTTAACACGTCGCCCGTCGAATGGCGCAAAAATTCTTTGGCTTTTCCATTAATGACCGAGAAGTTAGTTTTAGATAATTGAAAACCAGTTGGCCAGTAAAAAGGAAAAGCAGACGAAACATCAACCGAACGGAAAATATAATGTACCCCGATGTTTGTATTGTAATTGCGTTAAATGCATTAATTATTTGCCAGCCAGCGGACGAGAAAGAAATCATTGGAAACGACGTTAATTACCCGGCGGCTTATATTGTTTCGGCTGCCCGCCAGAGGCAGCAAAAGCGAACTATTATTTCAATTGGAATTTAATTTCGTGAGTGGGCATTGTTTTGTATTTGCCATCTTTGAAGCTGGCCTAAATGCGAGCTAGCAAAAAAAAGATTCGCCCCATGGACGAACCCATCTGTCGACCTTGAGAGCCCAACGAGTCATTAATGGTCTCCGAAGTCACACTTCTTTGTGGCTATATCCCCTTCCACGGTGTCAATAAACCCCGTTTCTGGAGAATCCATCCAGTTGGCGACGGTCGCCCCAGCATCCACATTCTCCACACACATCTCATCTTATCGCCGGACAAAAAGATCATCAAATGCCACCATCAGCGACACTTAAGCTGTTATCAATGTATCTATTTTCATTGCTTTTAAACTGCTCGGCTGGCTATTATTGTCTCCCTTTTGAAGACGAGGCAGTAAAACTTTAAGTTCAATTGAAACACGATTAGCATCTGCATTTCAGAGCATTGTCTGCGGTTTAACGACTCCCTTTTTATAAATAAACTTTATTTTTAGTTTACGGTAGCGCAAAAAAAACGTTATTCAACCAAAATGGGAGTCTAAAAAAGGCAAAATAGAACACGACGAGGATGGGATTCGAACCCACGCGTGCAGAGCACATTGGATTAGCAGTCCAACGCCTTAACCTCTCGGCCACCTCGTCACATGCGACCTTGGCAGCCAAATGCTTATTTCGTGCACCGCTTGCTCTGGCGGCAAGCAGTGTTAGTTCTTACCGGTGAAAGGTCCCCCAAACAAACACTAAATGCGGTTAAGAAACAACAATCTGACTAAAATAAAATAACACATGCATAAACTTTTAATTTTTCTATTTAAAAACCGTTACCAATAATGTCTAAAGGTGAACAAACCATCCCAAACAATGTTCTAGTGCTGACGACACTGCTTGCTATCGATAACAATGTGCCATAGCAGTTCGCTCAGAACTAATGCCCTGTTGGACCTACCCGAGTCACTGGACGAGGTGGCCGAGTGGTTAAGGCGTTGGACTGCTAATCCAATGTGCTCTGCACGCGTGGGTTCGAATCCCATCCTCGTCGACAAACTTTTTGTTTTTTTATTGTTTTTATGATTCTAACAGAAGTTTTCAATTTAAAAATGTTAAGAATAAATAATTAGAATATACGTTTATGTCGTTATGGAGCAATTGTAACGAATTGTATAGGTGGAGAGAGGAAGTCTTGTTTAAGATTAACTAATAATTGAGTGAAAAAAATCCAATAAACTAAATGCATTAATATTTATAGTTTATAGAAGCATCTACGTAATTAGCCACATGTAAAGGTAATCAAAAACATGTTATACGTGTGAAATAACACAAAGTCCAGATTGTGAAACTCTGTTGTTAAAAGCTTTCAAAGAATGAAAAAATTTAAGGTATTATATTTAGTTTAAGGACATTTAAGTTAAGGACATTTATCGCATTGTTCATTAATTTAGCGAAATATTTGCAAGCCTTATTTCAAAAAACGATCTAAAACGTCTATTTCCAAGTTGACGAGGTGGCCGAGAGGTTAAGGCGTTGGACTGCTAATCCAATGTGCTCTGCACGCGTGGGTTCGAATCCCATCCTCGTCGAATCCATTTTTTTGGTATTTTTATGTTATTAAATCCTTTTTTTAATACCTAAGTTTTTGAAGTTTTTTAAACCAAAAATTTTTTCTCTAGATGATAAATGAACCTACTGGTTTTGGATGTAAGCCATAAACGAATGGCAATAAAAAACTATAAAGTTTAATTTAATAAACATAAAAAAAGGATCATTCGACGAGGATGGGATTCGAACCCACGCGTGCAGAGCACATTGGATTAGCAGTCCAACGCCTTAACCTCTCGGCCACCTCGTCTTCGGAAAAGCCTTCTGTGAAAAACCCTATTTACCGTGAAGCAGAACCAACTTCTTATCAAAGAACCCAAGAACACTGGAACCAATTGAACCCTATCGAGTGAGATAATAAGTGAATTAAACTGATTCGAATCACAGCCACGTTATCCGGAAGTGTTTGCTCAATTTCATTAGCAAACTCTCAATTGTTTATTTAAAAATTGTGTCAATGGCATTGGCAAAAATTATTGCAAGCACCACAATTAAGCTTTCAAAGATGTGTTTGCCTTGGTTGTTTATTTGTTTGCAGTTAAAGAAAGTAGCTGAGTATGGCTCGTGTGGGGGCGATACCTTAAGTGCAGCTTAAGGTTTCAAAAGGGGTATTTAAGACTTAGGAATCCTTTTGGATTTTGAAAACATATAAGTTCAAATGTAGGTTTCCCTCTATGGAAGGTTTCAGTGTGCACAATATAGGGTATTTGGGGTTTAGGTCTGCTAAATATTAATACTCGCCGAGTAATTTGTTTACCCAGCCCGTCTGGAGGGCGTCTTCCTGAGGGGTTTTCAATAATTCAGATTCTCGGCCGGCGGTCGTGCCGCTTCTGACCCAGTTCTCTGCCGATCTGCTGTCTTGGCTTCGATTTCTTTTTATATCTCCCTCTTTTGGTGTAAAAAACAAAAGTGGTTTACTTTAGATGGGCCATGCTCAAGCGAGTGTGTCGGTAGCGAAGCGATGATGGGGCTGATGATTTAATACGAGAGCTTCTGCCTTTTAAATGGCAATAGCCATCAGCAGTGGCCCCAACAACCACGGGGTTTTGTTTGGGCCATGTTTGTGTCCAGGCTGTCAGTTGGAGTTGGTGTTAATGAACCCTTGTAGCCTGATAGCTGTTAGTTGTTTACGTTCCGAATGCCGATACCGCGATAGCACCGCCGATCCTACACTGAAGAAAGCTATGTTGAAGAAGAACATTGGTCAAGTGTAGGCAGTTAGCAAGCTAGGTTAACATATTTCTTAGCTAGGATACGTTGATCTTTATAGACAAAAAAGATTTAAATATAATCAATCCTTATCTTGAGATCTATTAAATTGATGTAAAAAAACATTAAGGAATTTACCAAGCTAGGTTATCAGACTTCTAAGCTAGGACATGATCTTTAGAATTTGGAACGAGGTTGAATTTAATTAATATCAAAAGAAATCAAAAGTATGTTTAAATGTATGGTTACCCAATAAACAATTCCATTACAATTACTATCTATTACAATTACTATGCTTAAAAAGCACATATCCTTGATATGAGAAATTGTAAATTGTTAATATCTTAAAAGTCCCCCTATTTCTAATTTTACTTATAAAATATATTCCCAACATCATTGATGTAAGAGAGATTTTATTACCGAACCTTAAGAATTTATCCTGTAATCCCAAGTCCTAACGATTTTTCGCAGTGCATCGACGACATTGTCACCTAACGTGGCTTCGTTAGGAAAGTGGCCAAGTTTGATGATCCGTAGGCACGCGCGTTTTATATTTAGCCCCACACCAGGGCGACTGGGATCCTCAGGCCCGAAGAACTGGGGAGCGGGGCTAGTCACGTGCACAAGGACATTCCAAGGCTAATTACGTGTGGCATGGGGCTTGGCCAAGTTGGGTTCCTTGGGCTTGGGCTTGGGCTTGGTTTTGGTTGGAGTTTTGGTTCTTAAGCCTGGCTTCTTCGTACTGGGTACTGGGCACTACGTTGGGTAATAGTAATACACACATAGAACACGAACCGTTCATTATTGTCGTCGCTTGTTGTGGCAGCCGCCGCAATCTGCGGCATGTATCTGTATCTTTTGCATCTGCGTGGATGTTGCTGCTGCTGCTGCAACCGCCGCTTAATTAGCTGCGTAATTTATTATTGCTCTAATCTCAACGCCGGCGCCAGTGCCGCTGGCTTTGACAAATAAACAAATTATTCATATTAGAATATTAATAGTGCCTGTAGGGTTTATCTGCTCCGGAGTATCTGTGGTATCTGCCATAATTATGACCTGTTTGACAGACGTTTTCCATATTTTCCTCCTATTTTTTTGTGCTCCCAGCCTGGGAGACTTTGACTGGCAGCACTGACTGGCTCTTACTTGGTAATGGTTAGGCGGACAATAAAGATGCACACTAACTAAATATGTAGGCACGCCGATGCAATCGCACAATTATGCCCAATTATGCAACTGGGAAGAGATCTTTAGATCAGCAGGAGCAGGTGCTTTAGCCAGGTTGCTGGTTTCTATGGTGCTAGGTGCTGGGCTAGGTGCCATGTGGAATGCCAGGCGGATATCATTGACTAATGAGCCCATCTCCGGCTCAGGCCCAACGTCTTCTTTTGCCCTGTCATAAAAATTAAAATGCATAATCGCGGGCGTTGCTCGGAGGGCTCTTGTTACCCTAGTCGGGGACCTTTTGTCGGTGGTAATTAACATTGCTCGCGATTCCTCATCGCAATACCTTTGGCTTTAGATAGCAAAATGCAGCAATTGCATGTGGATATGGTTATTTGCAGCTGGGCAGGGTTATTCACAGTCGGGGCTAATTAAGCCGGCGTTTAAGCCGCTGGCAATTAGCCGATTTATCACTTGCCACAGAACCTCAAAATCATGGCCCGAGATCGCTGAGAAAAGCTCGGGCAAATGCAAACAAACTTATGGCCCAAACACTCGGCGCACTTAACTTCTTCACTTCACTTTACCTCTTTTTCAATTCTGCGCATGCGCAGCGACGTCGACGCTGACTGAGCCTTAGCCACTGGGAATGTGGGGATTCTGGCCGAGCCAGGCCCCCACTATATAAAGCGCCGATTCTGGCCGCGATCACACTCATTTCCAGTTGAACGCTCCTGCCGACCAGTGACCAAATTGAATCGTTGGCATCCCGATCAGGACTCATCGATCTCCGCTTTATCAATCACGTGAGTTTTGACCAAATGAAAAGGTGAAAGGGTCCTTGAAGGAAAGGTGTGAAGATGTGTGATTCAAATGAAATGTTATTTTTTTTGGGGAACTCAAGTTCTTAAAGTACTAGATAAATCATAGAATTTCTCTCGTAAGTCTTTTCTATTCCACCTTAATATATTTCGTAAGCCAATAATATAAATATTAAAAAGAATATATATTCCAATTTTCATAGGTTATTAAACTTTGCTCATCAGAAATATTTTAATCTCAACAAAAGCTTAAGAATGGGATTACACATATATTATGCAACACACAATTTAACAAATCCAGCGGCTTAACTTCAAAGTACAATAAAATAATAGCTACATATTACTCAAGTTAAGGTACTTCATTTAATAAGGAGTTATTATAGGCCTGGGGATTCTCCCCACTTTGTTAGCCCCGATCTTAACCAGCCGTGCTGGCCACATTTTTTCCGTTGTTAACTTGTGCTGGCCAGGGGAAAATCCGCTGGTTGCGCAATTGGAGTGTGAGAAACTAGCTCGAGGCATGCAAATCAGCTCGAATGGTTTGGGGTCAGTTGGAGATCATCAGAAGTTTTACACATGATCCAATTACAGCTACCACCTGAGATGGGCAACCACATGTGGAGCATCATCGTGGTTCTGCTGGTGCTGGAGCAGCTGGTGGCCGAATCCGTGGCGGCCAATCTTGCCCAGCTAGTGAAGAAGCAGAGTCAGCAGAAGCAGGCGCAATCCTCGCAGGCGGGACAGCAGCCAGGACAACAACTGCCACAGGGACAGCAGATCCATGCCCAGCAGTATGTCCAGGATAACCTGGCCGAGCAGCAAGATCTCAAGTCTGAGGACGAGGAGGACCACGATCCCTACCAGCTGCTGCAGGAGTCGAAACAGGAGTCCCGTCTGCCCAACTCTGCCAACTATCCCTGGAGTCCCTATGCCGCGCCCCAGGGGAATCCCTACGAGGCCATGCCTAAGATGCTGCCCTTCATCGGCTATGCCCAGCCAGTTCTCATCCCCTTTCCCCTCTACCTTGCTCCGGATATGTTCTATCCCGCCTTCTCCGGAGCCCCGAACAATGACCTCGAGGATGTGGTGATGTCCAGAGCAGCCGGCGGACGTCGTCCTGGGGCGAATCATCCTTCACCTGCTCGCAATTCACCTATTTACTATGTGAGATTACCGCCCACACCTTATATGTTTTTGCCCAACATGCCGACATCTCCATTTGGCGGAGGATTCTCACCGCTGCTCACCTATCAGCCGATGCCCTCCTTCTCCGCCTACGGATCCGTCTTCAATCTGCCCGTGAACTTTTTGGCTAATGGAAAGCCCACTGGAGTGTACCAGGTGAATGGATCTCCGGGAGATGGACTGGGAGCCCTAACACCTGGCCTGGGTGGCGGGGGATTTGGTATGCGGCCTCCCACGCCCAGTAATCCCTATAGACCCATGGCGACGCCTTCGATGGGGGGTTACGGCGGCCCCCAGCAGAGCTTCGGCCTGGCCTCCATGCCAGTTCCTCAGCAGGACTCCAAGCTTACCTCCCTGAAGCGTCCCTTCGTGTTCAACGGTCGTCCCGAGGACATCTACATCCTGCCCAACAACCTGAGTCCGCTCTACAACGAGCAGAGCTACTACTAAAAGCTCCTTTCGCAAATGGCTGTGGCACCAACTGAAAGTATTACGCAACGCATTTACTAGATCCGTATTTGGATCTTAATGAAGCCTAAAAAGTAATTTAATAAAATATATATTGTCCGTAACTTCAAATGCCTTTCATTGGAAAATTCGTTGAATATACAAATAATAAAAAAAACCATATTTATGTTTTGTATAAATTGTATATTTTTGGCCGAAAATATCAGACGGGTTAGACAAATAAATAAATGTTATAATATCCTAAACAGCCGAGCTCCTCAGACTTCAAGCAGCGAAGGCAAAAAAACTTCTCCAAAGGGCTCAAGTATGTAAATTCCACAAAAGTCGAGGGGTTTTCCTCAATCAGTCACCAATGGCTGCCACCTGGGCGGTTTTCCGCCTGATATACTCCTGATCTCCCAGGTTAATGGCGCCGCCCACCAAGCCTCCCGTGGTTAAATCGAACTCGTAGACCCGTGGCACGCAGTTAGGAATGTTGACCTTTTCGATGGCCTCGTTGGAGATTCCTGTGGAATGTGGGTTACATAATTAAGATTAAGATTAAAAATAATATTCTATTAGTTCATGAAATGAAACAAAATAATACTAGAACTATTATATAAATTATGATGTGGAATTTCCATAGAATTTGTAGAGGTCTATTACTTGGAAAGATTAAGATTATTTTTTGTCTATCTATTGCTTTTTTGTCTATTTTCGCAAATTGTAAGACCAAATTGAAGCAAATGTTTTGACCTTATATGGCCTCTTTATTTATAGATGACTCACCCTCGATGTGCTGAACTAGGGCTCGTGCCACAGTGCCATGGACGCACATCAGCACTCGGGAGCCCTTGAGCACCTCCCGCTTGACCTCCTTCCAGACTGGTTTCACCCGGTCGACGCACATGTGCAGGGACTCGGAGAGCGGGAACTCGCCGGGTGGGACGTCATCGAAGATGGGATTACTGCAGATGGTGTAGTAGTAGCGGTTGCTCTCCTCGATGGGCGGCGGAACACAGTCGTATCCTCGTCGCCAGGCCTGAACCTGCTCCTCCCCGTAGCGATCGGCCACTTTCCGTTTCCGGTAACCCGTCAGATCTCCGTAGTGCCGTTCGCATAGCCGCCAATCCTCTTTGATGGGCACATAGGCACAGTTCAACTTGCACAGAATCAATTCGGCAGTTTGACGCGATCTACTTAGTACGGATGAATAGACCACATCGAATTCCAGCTGAGATTGGGCCAACGCAGGAATCGCCACGGTTAAAGCCTCCTGGATACCTAATTATTAATAATTAATGGTTTATTATTAACCAGATATTTCTGGATTATTTAAGATTTGAATCTCACCGAACTCGCTCAAGGGCGCATCGTGCCAACCGCAAAATTTGTTCTCTATGTTGAAATCGCTTTCGCCATGCCTCAAAACCACCAAGCGATTCGTCTTCGTCATAAATTGGGAGCTGAATGAGAGGAAGTGGTATTATGGTTAGTTCAAAATCCAAGAAATAACTAGTGCATTAGGTAAATATGTACTTGAACTTTTGTAACTCGAACTTCTTCTATTCGAAGTCCTTATAAATATGAGATTATAAAAGTTCACAAAAGGTTTATTAGTTTTATGGTGCTTCGAGTTTAGGAAGCTCGACTATATATGATATTTTCTCTAACATTATAATTTGCCACCTTAACGATCATGACAAATTAAGTTATACGAAACATAGTGACTTTGTAATGTTGTTTATATTTCCGAGGGTCTTAAAACTTTAGAAAAAGCAATCAAAGGTAAACACTTTTGTTAATGCAATTAGATCACGGTTTCGGTACTGCCGGTACGTGTTGTTGACATTAGGTGGGTCACAGGTTTTCTGCGTATTCGAATGCAGTGGCACTCGGTGCTTAGCTCTGGCTTTATCTGGCCTCGCTTGTTTGGTTTATTTGGTTTATCCACCATAAAGTTTAGTGCGGGGCTTAACCGCCCGATTAGCTGGGGGTGAACTGCAATCTGTAGAGGAACATATACCTCATGGCTGCCGGCGGATGTCGTTTCGCGGATGATAAGGGTGAAGGTATAGATATACTCGTGCGCATATGTACAACTGCCGAGCGCCGGAGACTGGAGACTGGAGAATTCGAACGTGTGCTCACCTCGACACCGTCCGGATGCGATTGAAGCGCGGTCCAGCGGCGGACTCCCCGCGAAGCCCCGACAAAAAAAAATAAAATAAAAATAAAAACAGAATAGAAGAAAAATCCGACATACGACGAAAGCACCGCGCATTCCGCACATATTTTCGGCTAGTGTATCTGATAGATACAAAGCGCGGCAAAAAAGCGCGCGGCTCGGCCAACATGACGAGACAAAAACAAAATATAATTCGCATTATCTGATTCTGATGTCCAGACGGCAGCATAATCACACGAACACACCCCCACGAAACTGGCCCATTCATTCACACAGATACTATTTTCTGGCTTGGCGTCGTTTTGGGCTTTTGTGTTTTGCTCGCCTCATTCTCGCTTCGAATCTCAATCCCAATCCCAATCTCTGCTCTGTCTGTCTGGCTGTGGTTCTCACTCTGTGATTCTCCGCCAGATTCCCCACCTATGTCGGCCAGGTACCTTCGGTACCCTCTACCTTGGAGATGGAGATACCAGATACTTCCTAGACGTAAACAACGCCCCCACACCATCGCATACTTACGCCTGGATTTCGCGCATTGTTATTCCCTTTGGTGTTGTATCTTTTTCGTATCTTTTTTTTGTATCTTTTTTGTATTTTTCGATATTCGCGTATGTTTACGTTGATCTGGTGTGCTTTTATATATACGTTACAGTTTGCTCTTTAAGAACTTGAAGAAAACCATGGTCTTCCTGGTGCAGCTGCAGCCACCACGTTCCTGTATCTTTCGGATGCCAATTCGCACTAAGCCCGATTCTTATTGGCAAACAATTTTATCGCGTCGCAGTTGTTTTTCTCTTTTTTTTTTTGTTTTTTTTTGCGGCTGCGGCGGATATTTAATTGTTTTGTTTTCCTCTCGTTGCCGCCAAACAGCTGATTCGCTGGGTTTTACGCTCAATTTCGAATCGACTGGGGAAAATCAATAATAATAACAACATTAACTGAAATTTTTGTACTTGTTTTTGTTGTCTGAGTTAAAACGATCTGTTTACATTCCGGTCAACTGGGCTGTTAAACAGCAAACGAATCCACATTAAACGTTTTTTCTAGCAGTATTTTTGTCTCAGGCTTACCCAAACTTCCTATAATTACTTGTTGCTTTTGGTAGAAAAAACTATGGTGATTCTGGCACATCAAAGAAACTTTTTTGTCAACAATAAGATTTTATCTGTAGCATCTCCACTTTGTTGTTGTCACCTAGAAATAAAGTAAGTATTAGCTTGTTAGAACAGACAGTAAAGTTAGGAGGTTAATAAGCTAAAACTTATCATAATCTAACTCAAATTAAGGTTCAAAATTTACTTAGCCATTAAAAGACACAATCAAATGCAAGTCAAAAAGTATTTCAATACTGTTTTTAACTGCATTAAGCCCAAAATATCTGCCACGCGCGATAAGAAACTTCGTATTTAATTTTAGCTGATTTGTTAAACAAACTCACCTGAAAGCTGTTCCAAGTTCGTATTGTAAAAGTAAAAAGTATAAATGCCATGTTCTATATTTCGATTGTGTGATACATCTGGGAAATAATGAAAACTCTTTGCATTCCGCAGCTGCAAAAGACATTCAACTGAAAACTGGATCTCAAGAGTCTGCAGTCGGGTTGCCTTTCTAAGCTAAACTCAAAAATTAACATATAACTCAAGGACCAACCAAGAAGCCCAAAAAACTGACTTGTGTATGTATGTGACAAGAGGATGTCATGAGCAGAGATCAAAATAAACATGATTTATGTACGATTTGAAATAAGACATGTTAACTATGTTGCAAAAAGATCAAGTATATACATAGATGTGGCAGGGTATGGTATATCATTAAATATTCAATTATAATCAACATTTAATACAACTTTAATGGATAAGCTTAAAATTAAATAATAACTTAACAAGTACATATCTTAAAAATTTTAGCGTTGACAGATCTGGGGTAAATCTAAAATCTTAAAATTACGACCTCCAATAGGAATGTAGTTTTCAATAACCTAACTAATTTTTCTTGTCAAATACATCAGCAGCAAGGAATAAGCTTTTTATTTTTAACGAAATGTTTGAGTGGTTCATTTGTTTGTATATATTTTGTATATTTAGACGTACTTTTTATAAATGGGATGATATATTGGTACAGGAAGTAGCAAAACCTAGATAATATACGACTAACTGCATAAGTTATGTCAAAGAATTTCAATTTGTGCAATCTTTTTTGTCCCTATCGAACCCCCTTTTTTCCAATTATAACTTGCAATCTTGGGGTAATGGCGCCCGAACTCCAGTACCGGGTATGACAACTTCGAGTCGAGATTACCATCTATTGCTGCTCCGTCGAGCGTTTGACAATGCGGCTCTCCCAGTGACGGAAACTAAGACCCAACAGACTAGGGCCCTTTGGTATAAAGGTTTTGGTCTAAGCCGATCGTGGCTCAGTCTGCAGAGAAACGTGCGTGCATAGCTTTGGTCTTTGGTCAGGGGTTACGGTGTGGTTCGAATTTGGACTAGATTTATAGCGGGTGATCAGGTGGAAAATGCATTTTCCGGCTTTCGATGACTTCTATCAGCGAATTCTGCTTCTTTTGCCGTTCGCCGCAAGTGAGTACCAAAATGCAAACCAGTGAGCTGTGTCGTATCCAAAGAATACGATACGTTAGTGGATCTCCTTGATATTGAGACACCAGACATCAATCAATGGATCGATAAGGCCTAGTCTGCAGACCCAGTACCCCAGATTTTAAGACAATTTTAAGAGACATGTACCACCGCTGCCTGTTACGTAGGCCTCATATCCATTGGAGAATTTATGAGCCATCTCCCCCAACCAAAACCCCGTATGTCACACTCGACGCCCATAAAACTGTCTCATCGCGGTTCATTTAATGGATAGCAAACAACCCGGTGGCTTGTAAATAATAACAATAATTAAATTTGCATCCACAAATGCCCCATGAAAGCCAATGAGCGCGTCAATTTCGGGGGCGGAGTAGATGTCGAAGTACCATCCATTGTTATAAGACCGGCGTGTGCGATCCATCGTTTGGAACAATGTAAACAAAAGGAGGTTTCCATGGTCCGGGCCCGAAATCAAGCAATTATGCTACGCTTAGACATAACCGTAGGCTCTGCGAGATTGCTGAAATTGCGGAGACGATTTTGGAAATTGGCAAGTGCAGAAATCGCTTCAACGGCCTTCCTAATGGTTTGCAAAGTGACCACGCCTCTGTATGGAAGAAAATGTTGAGATATGGGATCTGAAGATTGCCCAAGAAGTGAATTAAAGTAAATGTGAAATAGATATATTTGTTTTTAATTTAAATAGGTGTTGTATCCCAAAACACAAGACCTAGTCATAATTCACATGCTTCTAACATTGTATTCTATTGTTCTTTTAATATTTTTCAGATTTTAGGTCTGATGATTTTGATTACAAATCGCCAGCGAGATGGCAGGATAACTTCCCCCATTGTGGAGGTTCAGATCAGTCGCCAATTGCGATTAGCAGACGCAAAGTAATACCTCTCAGCTTGCCCCCGCTAGTATTCGAGGTATACGATGAGTATTTCGATGACCTAGTGACCGTGACAAATAATGGACATACAGGTATTTATAAGGACCGCTTTTCACCGAAATTGCAAACTTATCCATGCTGTTTATAGTTGAATTTAAAGTTCCGGCGACTATCTATGGCGTAAGACCCTATGTTACAGGAGGTCTGTTGCAAGACTGCTACGAGGCTGAGGCTGTGCACTTCCATTGGGGATCCCCGGAGAGCAAGGGATCGGAACATGTGCTCAACGGCCGTCGATTTGATCTGGAAATGCACATTGTCCATCGGAACACCAAATATCTGACTCTTGAAGAAGCAGTAAATAATAGCGACGGAGTGACCGTACTGGCGGTGCTTTTTAAGGTTGTGCGGGTAAGTAAAGATAAAACATCTCTTATGATCTCAAATTTGTTTAATTTATACAGAGTCTTAGCATTAACTTAAGTATAAATTAAAGATTTCTTACAACTCAAAAAGTGAATGTAGTGAATGTATCTAGATATTCCTTTAATAGTATAGCCTAGTTCTGATCGACCTATTTGATTTTCAGGCGGGTCCTACATTCTACCAGCCCGGACTTCATGAAATCTTCAGTTCACTGCTCCATTTGGGAAACTTTAACAGCAGCCACACGGTGCAGGAACGGATCACTCTGGGGTCGTTGCTGGGAAACCTGGACAGAGGAAATTTCTTTACGTACAAGGGTTCCCTGACGACGCCACCATGCTCACCGGTGGTCCAGTGGCATGTGTTCAGCGAAGTGCTTCCCATCTCGCACCAGGAACTGCCCAAGTTCTGGCAAATTCGCGACAACCTGGGTCGTCCGCTGCAAAAGAACTTCCGGCCACTACAGTCGCAGGAAAACAGGCTCATCTTCCATCGACAACCTTTCGTGCCGCTGCAGCCGGAGCAGCTGCCAGAACTGATCTGGTTATAGCCATAAGATAAGACGTAACACCCTTTATTTGTATAAAAATTAAAGTATTCTATATTCATTAGAGCTGCTAGTGCTTGCATCAGGGGAATCGAAACGCCGAGCTAGAGTTGGTTAAATCTTTGGATCTTTAGCTGCTTATCCAGTGACTAGTCCCTTTTTCGCTGAGCCAGGTAGGTGGCCAGCAGTCCCAGCTGCAGGGCGCAAATGATCTTTGTGAACGTGGGCGTGCGGGGCACTCCCGAGGGAATCTTCAGCCAGGGTCGCGGGATGGACTGCCCCTGGCTGGGCAGGGCGCCAAACTGTTTCACCTGAATGGTGGCCACCAAGGAGGTGCGATTCGACCTCAGATTTGTAGGCATGGGCGGCCACTTCCCCGCCGAAACAAGGTGTTCCCCCACCGGTCTAATGCTCATTGTATGGAACTCATGATCCCGTCCATCAAAAGGTGGCCGTGGCACTCGCATTCGAGGATTGATAGGAGGATGGAAGGGTGGCGTCACCACCACCTTGCGCCGCTGATGGCCCAGACCTTGGGACTCCCTCGCTCTATCCTTTTCGTGGCTGGTGTCCATCGGCGGCCTTGACTCTAGATCCGGCTGCCCTCTGAAGGGGTTTTCTCCCCTGTAGCTGACCCGACGGTCTTGACCCTTCCGCATAACGCTGATCTTCTTACCCATTCTTTCCAGCTGGGCCTTCTGGTTTTCTATATTTTGCCGTTGCTTTTCGGTTGTTCCCGTGGTCTTACGTTGTTCTGTAGGTGTGGCATCACCAGGTGGTTTACTGGAGTCACTTTGCTGGCTTCTTTTGATTTCCGCCCTGCTCTGCTTAGGTGTAGTTTCCTCTTTTAGTTTCGGTGACTCTAGCGTAGAGACATTCTTTGCCACCTGCTCAGTTAACGGCTCAATTTTGGACACCTTCCTAGCATCCTGGACCTTCTGATCCGAATCTGACATCTTCGTGACCTCCTGATCCGCAACTGACATCTCCGGCTGAATGACTTCATCCATGTGCTGGAATTTCATGGGGGCAGTCGTGGGATGGGGCTGCTGTTCCTTGGGCGAGGGCGGTTTGGTTTGAGGCGAAGGTGGAGGAACAGATCGGGGCGGATTTTGGAACTGGGGAGTGCCCTCACGGATGTGCGACTGTTTGTTGGGTAGTGGCATCGGCAAAGGCACTGCAGGAATTTGAGTGGGAGTGGGTTGCTCCGTAATTTTCTTTGCAGCTTCGGGATCTAAATCCTCGGACAGGGCTTCATTGGACTCATCACCCCGACTAGCTGACAGCACCTCCAAATCATGCTGCAAAGCTCCATTAAGTTGATGTGTAAGATTCTCCAGCTTATCCTGGTCAGATTTGCTGAGTGTTTCATCTATTTCGTTGGTGGAAAATTCCGTCATAATCTCGTCGGTATCTAACTTTTCATTGTTCTTTAGCCAATCCCACTCATAGTGACCAGTTTCAGTACCCTTGTTTTCGCTGTAGTAGCGGAAGTTGGCATCGTCCACCTTGTTCAACAGCTTCTCATCCTCTGCTCCGCTGACCTCCTTTTTCTCAGCCCGTACTTGAATGAGTTCTGCCTCCTGGTTGCTAGTCATATCCTGAAGTCTATCTTCATGCTCGATTGGGAGTCTGGAGTTGTCTTCCCAGGCTGTGGGATCTTCCAGTTCTGCTGTGGAGTAAAACTCTTTCTCTCGTCGCATTAGTTTTTGCCACTCGAGCAGCTCCTCGAGCTCCATGTTCTCTTTAGTGTAAGTACGGTTTTTTTTTGCTATGGCTGGCTCCTCGTCCAAATCGAAATCGTGTTCGTCTTGTAGCTTCATTTCAACAAGCTTTTCGCTCTCCAAAGGCTCTTCGGATTCGTTAAACATAAGCGCTTTAAGGCTTTCAGTATTTGATTTTAATTTGTACTGATGTTTGTCTGTTGGTTCTTCAAGAAATTGCTCTTCCTCAGCGTTGTGTCCAACCAATTCGGATTTATCTGCCAGGTTTTTAAGTCGAGATGTTTCCTCCTCCATTTGGCTTTTCAGTTCTGAAGTTTCCTCCTCCATTTGGTTTTTGGGTTCAAGGGCTTCCTCTTCCATTTGGCTATTCAGTTGAGAAGGTTCCTCCTCCATTTGATTCTCTATGCGAGCAGTTTCCCCCTCCATTTGGCTTGTCATATGAGAAGATTCCTCCTCCATTTGGCTTTTTAGTTGGGAAGTTTCCTCAACCATTTTTGTTTCTGGTTCAGAGGTTTCCTCATCCATTTGGCTTCTCAGTTGAGAAGATTCCTCCTCTTCTTGGCTTTTCATTTGCAAAGCATCCTCCTTCATTTGACTGTTAGCGATTAGACTTTCCATTTTTTCTTTATCACCCAGGGCCTGAATAGTTTGCCTAATTGATTTTATTAGATTTTCCTGAGCTTTAAAATTGGCAGCTTCTTGTTCGTCGATTTTTAATTTCAGACTTGCCATCTCTGAAAGTTTGGAAGGATTTGGCTTCACATCATCCAGTGGCTCAGATTCGGAACTTATGTCCAGAACATCAGGCGTATCTGGGCCTCTGTTGGCCATGTGCTCAGAGGAAGAGTTTATAAAGTTTCCCCGACCCCTGCTGTCATTATTACTCTCTTGGCCTGCAACCAATCTGGGTGATATTGCAGACCCTGTTCTGTTAGCATCTCGGTCCTCCTCCAGTAAGAGCCGCACATGCCGGTCGCCTTCATCAATGTCCATCTTAAAGGCCACCTGCACATTCCCGTCCAGGATGTCATTATGGAGCCGGGCGGCTTGGACACTCAGTTTATTGGGGATTTCTTCGATCTCATCCTGTGGAGCCACTTGTCGCCGATCCGACTCTTCAACGTCGTAGTCGTTGACTTCCGTCCAGTCTTCCGTCACCTTAAGGTGCTTAAAACTCTCGTTTCCGGCCTCGATCAATACCTTATCTAAGGCGGTCCTCAGTTTGGGCAGGGTGTCAGCTACTTGATCTAGCACTAGGTCCATATTTGGCTCGCCCTTCTCATGGTTTAGTAATTGCGATATCGACGAATTGCTGTTTAAAAAATAAGGATTGCTTAAGATTATCTTGGAAAAGGCACTCACTTTACCTCAAATCTGGGTGATTTCTTAGTGCTTCCAGCATAAGGTCCGGCGGAGCTTCACTCTGGCAAATAAGATGAATGGCCGTAAAAAGCGGAAATCTGTATGTTTAAATGGGACTTTAAGCACATATATGTTTAAACTTTCCGCTGCTGTTCCGCTTACTCGTGTTGCATTAGCTCCCTCTGTAACAATACATTAACATCACTGGCCACCTTTGGTCCTAATACCCTGCGGCTCTTGTGGAGGTAGGCTTCTATTTCCTCAATCGTTTTTCCCGAGGTAACTAAACTCTTGGCAAAGGTGGCGTTTTTATCGACTGTAGAGGATGGCATTTAACATTTACAACGAATAAATGACAGTTCCTAGCATTATACGCACCATAGCTCGAGGCCACTGAGTTCGCCACGCCGCAGCTCTCGTAGAACGTGGACATTTTGGCGGACGGAAAGAACGCCTTGATAAACCGCATCATCTCCTTGATGCCCAGGTGGACGGCGGCCACGCGAGCGTTCTCGCCCAGACGCAGCCCATCGGCAAATCCTGCTCCCAGGGCAATGACGTCCGTGAGCGTTCCACAGAGCTCCACACCATCAACGTCATTTACAGAATTAACCCGGCAGTTATTGGTCTGCAGGACGGTGGTCAGCAGCTTGGCATGAGCATCATCGTTGCAACCGATGGTAACCTCGCACAACTTTCCCTGAGCCATTTTCATTGCACTATGGGTGGACATCATCGAGTAGCACGGGATACCCAGTCGCTCGCTGATGGTGTGCGACACGAGCCCAATCTCCTCGTCCCGCACGCGCATCAAGCCTTTGGTCATGGACACGGCAAAGGCAGACTCCTTCAGATTTCCAGACAGTATGTTGCAGTAGGATTTGACGAACTCGTGGGGCGTGGAAAATATCAAGATATCTGCATTCTGGGCAGCTTCCAATAGATCATTAACAGCGATCTGAAAAGTATGTTTCAATTATGTTTCATATTGCAGTAACAAAAGATGGTGGCCTCACCAGGTTTGTGGGCAGCTTGATCCCAGGCAGATACTTGATATTCTCATGACGACTGTTTATGACCTCCGATAGGACGCTGTTCCGAATCATCTCATCGTAGACATAGATATGGACCCGGCTGTCGAAGTCACCCTTCAAGACATTATTGCTCACGGCGGCTGCAATGGCCGAGCCCCTGGAAAATGCAATCACGGAGGATATAGATGGGTCTATAGCTTGGCAATTGAAAAACCTACCAGCCCTCGGCGCCAATGATGCATACTTTCAGCTTTCCGTCCATCGATCCACCTTTAAATCAACGTGTATAAATAATTTAGGGCCGAAACACGACCAAATGACCGCCTGTGTGTTTACTAAATGTAGAACGCTTTAAATTTTATTGTGAATTTTGATAGTCCAGAGTAAGATGACGTCCAAATGTGAAGTGAGTGTGTTAGATGTGTTAAGGCAAACACCCAACCTACTTTACGAGCAGGGACGAAACTCGTAGACAATCCCCGTCGCATTATCCACCCTGGGTTGCGCCTGCATTTGGCGCTCCTGCTGGGCTTCCATTTCGGAGATGGCGCGGATCTCGAACTCAGTGATGATCTGGGAGATGCGGCTCTTGGCTTCCGCGGCCAATTTGGGCGGCAAGCCTTTGACACTGATGCAGGCGCTCTCGAAGAACAGGTCGTAGCTGTTTCTCTGAAGAGCAGGAGGATTAGGTGATGCTAAGTCCGACGACGTGACTTCCCCTCGCTGCGAGGTCAGTCTTTGGAAGTAGGCCCCCAGGACCTCTCGATCACGTCCGATGCTCTCGAGTAGTTCCTGGCGGTTCTGGGGGATTGGCCTCGAGTAAGGTGGCTGACTTCGCCTTGATGCCATATAGATGCTATTGATGAACAGCGAACTTGACCTTCCGTACTGCAAATGCATGATTTGTTTTTAATCCTTGTAAATTATGGGGGAATTTTCTAACCTTACCTTCATATGATCCTCCTCCTTGCCGTATACAGTCTCCTCCTGCTCGTTTTCCTCGTTTTGTTTGGGTGCCTTCTCATACATTTTCGCTCTGTTCCACATGCTTGGTTTTAATATTTATTCAACTCTTTAGGGCTATAAATTGCTCTATCTAGTCAAATTTAATAATATTTGCTAACATTCTTGCTGATTGCCTATCGAAGCTATCGATAATTGGAAAGGTACGATTACCAGCTTCCTTTTCAAAAAAAAAAAACTATTTTAGATTTCTTTAAATTCTTTTATTTAAAATACAGATTAGCTTAATCTAAAGGTCTCGCTTGAAGTAGGACTTAGTTTTTCACAGAAAATACACCTTGATATTTAAATATATTATTTAAATAAATAAAAAATCAGGCATAGACCTTTGTCGCTCAGCTGGTCCTGCTAAAACCAGGCTGTGGGTTTGGATTCATCGCCTCGTTAGGACTGTTCTCCCTGAGGCCGCGCAGCTCCAGTTCGCAGATCAGCTGGGATACCCGCATCTTGGCCTCGGCCACCAACTTTGGGGACAAAGCCTTCACGCTGGAGCTGACGCTCTCGAAGAATAGGTCGACATGGTTCTTCTCCTTGGGCGGCGGTGTGTGATTTAGTGTTCTTTGGCTACCCATAAGCTCGCGAAAGGAGTCCATCAGCTCGTTCTTGTCCTGGTGGATCTGCATGAGCAGCTTGAGACCCTCCTGATTGGAGGCGACGGAGGAGGACTCACTGGGTCTTGGCAGGCTGAGTGAGGGTTTTGTGTTAGCCTCCGTCTCTGATAGGAGTTCTTGCTTGGTAACAGTTATTTGCTCGATGGCCGAAGAGGGGGACTTAGGATCTGGATAGACCACTATAGGCACGGGATCTTCAAGAGGCGGCTTCAAGCCCGGGCTTTCCAACCGTGGCTCCTCCTCCATTGCTTCCTCTTGCCGCATGGCCGACTTCCGCTGATGATAGTACTTGCTGCGTTGCCGGCGTATACGTAACTCTTGGATCGCCGCCCCCTCGCCGTTGGTGAGCAGGGCCTCCAGGTTGCGCTTGTGCTTGGTGGTCCGCTCGTGGCGCACCAGGTGGCAGCGATTGCAGTCCATGGTGCACTGGCAGGCGCGACAGAAGGGCTTGCTGGGATCCTCGGGCGCCCGGCGCAGCCACGGCTCGAAGATCTTGAGCCACTTCTCGCAGAACTTCTGGTTGTACTTGGGCTTCAAGGTCCTGAACGTGGGCGACCTCTGCTCCTTGCATCTTTTGGAGGATTGTTTGATGGTCCTTTGTACTTTCACCCTGGCCGCCTGCCTAAAACGTTGATTTCGGTAAGAGTTGGTGTTTTCTCTATGATTGGGAGCTTACCATTCCGAATCGGAGGTGTTTTCCGAGAAGCTCATGGCTGTTTATTGAAATTGTTATTTTGGGTTCTATTTTAAATATTAATTTTTTGGTTTTTAAATCATCTCATGGATATTTGGGTTGTTGGTCGAAATAACACTGCCGCATTGTGGTGGTTTATTTATATACCCCTTACTCGTGGAGTATATTAGATTCGTCGAAAAGTATGTAGCGGTTAGAAGGAAACATTTCCGAATCTATAGAGTATATAAATTCTTGATCGGGGTCACTAGCCGAGTCGATCTAGCCATGTCCGTCTGTCCGTCCGGATGAACGCTGAGATCTCGAAATCTATATTTGGGCATATCCGCTAAATGGTCAACCAGGACCGAAACAATAAAATCTTCATAATCATCGTATTTTTGGGTATTTTCATAAATAAACGGCAATATTATCATAATACAGTGGAATCATAGCATGTTTTATTTGTTTTGTTGAAGAAATTTCCCAGAAAACTGAAAAAAGTACTTTTTTTCATTTTTAGCTACTTTTAAAGGCATTTTTATATTTAATTATTTCCCAAGGAAAACATATGATTTGTTTGCACTTTTTCTACCAAATCTCTTTATTGAAATGTAATAAGATACAAATCCAAAGAGGGCGAAGAAATGTTCAATTAACTGTTAATAAAACAACATTGAAAAATCGTACGTTCGCGACCGGTACTTAATTCAATAAAAAAAAACAAATGAAGTTATTTCCTTGGGAACAGACTCGAATGAAAGCTACATGAATCCATTTTAAAAGAAAAGTTATTGCTTTAGAATATTCCGTCCCATTTCGCAGATTTTAGCATTTTACTAGATTAAGCCAAACCGCATGTTTTTTGCCAATATTATGAAAATGATAGCTCATTAAACCCCATCGTTTACCAAGCAAAGAGCTAATAACGTACGTTCGCGATCCCTGGAAATGCCCATATATATACTTGCTGCCTGTATATCTTTCTCGCAATCCCCTTAGCTGAGTAAGGGGTATCTAATAGTCGAGGCTATCGACCATAGCGTTCTCTCTTGCTCTAATTCAGATCAGCTGTTCAAGTATCGAAAAGTAATCGTGTCACTTGATTAATTTATCGATAACAAGCCGCTTATTTTCAAGTTTAAAAAATGTATTTTGTTTTTTATCAATGTACTTGTTGGATACTCTAGATGATAGTACGCAAATACACATAGGTCGTTATGCTTTAGTTTATTTTATTAAAATGTGTTAGGCATTTGTTATTTTATACTGTCTTATTTATACAGTAAAGAACATATGTACAATCTTTAGTTTCCTAAGGCAATTGTGAGCAATCGGGGTCCAAAAAATGGGACTACTCATTCGTTAAATGCTGCTTGCAATACTCCCAAATAAAAAGTGATCCAGTCACATGTACATTTAAGGAGCGCACTAAACCAAACTGGGGGATTTCAACGGCATAGTCCAAGAATCCAATCAGGTCCGCTGGTATTCCGTGCTTTTCGTGCCTGGGAGATAGAAAATTATGAATTTCGAAATAGTAAGCCAAGTGAACTAGTTACCCCAACAATAGAATGCTCTTCTTGGGAAATTTAAAGTCGGAAAAGTTTGTGCTGTGTGCAGTTTGCTCGGCTCCAACGATTTTGTAGCCCTCCATTTGTCTATCTAGCAGATATTCAGCTAGAGTTTCCGGTTTAACCTCTATTATGTTTAGAGTTTTCTCCGCAGTCATGCTAAATGATTTAGTTTTAATGCGAAAGGTTATATAATTCGATTGACATGTATACATACCTCAAGTTCGTAAAATCGCTTTTCTCTGCCTGTGATTTCAGACCCAATATCAGGGTCTTAACCCCCAGCACTTCACAAGTGCGCGCCAGTCCACCCAAATTTGGCAATTTGTCTATAAGAGAAGCCACCACAATGAGCTCGTGGTTATTGGGAGCTTTGCCCGTATCGACAAAGTCACTCTCCGGATATATATCTCCAACCGGATTCATTTTTCTCTGCACATTTCCGTTAGATGCCCCCAAAGGCGACGACAGCTCCGGTGTTAGTCCTGTCTTTTTCGCTTTAAATGCCTCGCGAGCGCGATCAAGTTTTTCTCGAAAGGCATATCGACAGGGAACAAAATTAATGTTTTCATCAAAGGGTGCATTTGTCATCCTGAGAATCGCACCAGACTCGGATGTCGGACACTGTAAGCATAACTCCGGTAACAAAAGTCTAGCTTCGCCTTGAAACTCATTCAATTTGTCGCCCAAAGTGGCCTCGATGGACTTCTTTAATGCACCAGCGAATGGAATTAGAATGCTGAAAATAAATTCATATCATTAGAAACTTTTCATATATAAACATGTATATCATGTATAAACAGGACATACCTGCTTACTTCACACTGACTACAAATACGATGCAAAACCAACTGGGCCAGCAGACGTGTCTGAAAATTTGCTCCCATTGTTAGAGGCAAGAGGACGTCAAAGATTTCGGATAGTTGCTCTAGTTTTAGAGTTTCCCAGCGCGACAAGAAGTATATGTGTACTACAGAGACAAGCGACATTTGTTGACTGGGCTTAAGAGTTGCCAGCAGCTTCAGTTGTTCCAACAAAGGCTCGATGCTAGGCAACATTTTGGAGACAAGGTACTCGTACATAAAACTTATGTTAGGCTGATCGCTGGGGCACAAGACGGCCTCCCACAAAGCTTCCGACCACTTCCATCTGTTGCTTAGGTCAAGCAGAGCTGTTGCAATTCTCATTTTCGTTCTGTGCTCCTTGCAGTTGGCAAAGTAGCGAGGTTTCTTTCTGGACAATTCGTTGTTCATTCTCAGCAAATCGTCACAGATACAGTTAACATCCAAGCCATTACTGTTTTTTACATAATGAATAAATTGCCCTCGAGACATGGCTTCTGGATCCGGACGTTGGCCAAACGTAAGCTCAAAAGCGCGTTCTATGCTGTGGAATTATTATTAACGTTGTATAGAGTGGTTTGCTTAACAAGTAAAATTAATATTAATTCCTTTACCGAGCATCGCCAGTAGTGGTTTCCCCTTCCAGCAATCTTTTTAGAACAAACGATGCCGGTGCTTTTATATATTCTTCGCAGTCCATGGTAGCCAAAAAGAATGTAGTTTTTTGCAAAATATCTACTACGCATTCCTCATACTCTGCTGCAGTAAGATTGTCTACCGCATATTTCAGGATGTCTTGCCTACAAAATATATAAAATATAAGAAATGTAACAACTTTGTTCTTGCTTAAAACTTACGCTTCCCTACACTTAAGCTTCCCAACCCGCGAAGTCAAAGCGGGTAACACGTTCTTATCTTCTAAAGGCTGGTTATGCGATGACAAGATATTTGTTAGGGTGGAAAATGTAGATTCAGTGCCCTGATCCAAAAGTTCCAAGGGTTTAAGGTTCAACTCTTCCAACTTGCTCCATGTTGGAAGGTTTATCTTAACAAAGAGATCAACGCAGTGCTCGCGCACAAAGGACTTCTCCTCTCTGGTCTTGCAATCCAAGCGATCTAGAAGATGCCGCTGCATCTGCTCCAGACTTACACCTCTCTCAAGCAAAGATGTATCTATGCAATAGACAGAGCGGTAGAAATCCAAATATTTTTCGGGCCTATCCAGGTCCAGGTGAAGAAATATGGGTAAAAGACGCCACCAACCATGTTTGGCTTTTGGCACTATCCGTAATCTTTCCAAAAACGCAACAAAAACATCGTGTTTATAGTCCATTTGAGAGACAAGTTCGCAGCAACGACTGCTAAAATGAGCAATATGTTCCTCAAAATCACTGCAATTTTTTATTTTGTCTATTAGTCGATAATGCTCTTCAAATCGGTCGATTGTGTTGTACAAAGCCTCGATGAACACCATGTAGTCGCTCAAGGACAAACTGTCTATTGTAGGCTGGGAAAAGCAAAAAATCTTTAAGTGATTAAAATAATATTGCATCTTAACTTACACCTAACGAAGAGACAACACAGTTAATAGCAGTACCACGCAGAACAGTATTTTGAAGAACGCGAATACGGGCGCCTAACTGAAATAACAGATCCTTGGAAACCACAGGCAACTGCGTTAGTCCCCAGCCCTTCAGCCAATGGAGCAGGGGTACACAATGCCACGGAACTCGAACGAGGGCCTCCAGCAAAAGTTCCGACGGGTATTCCGCCATGAAATCACTTATTTGTTGCTCTGTGAGGCAATCGCCCACCTCCGGATTGTAAAGCTGCGTTCGATTAGTGGCGGCCAGGAATTCGGTGAGCAGACTAAAGCGGGATAGCTGAGCCAAGCTGAAATGCGAAAGGAAGTACTTGAGTGTCCAACGCAGGACAAGAATGTTGTTGTCGCCCAAGAGGCGTATGCACAGAATCCTTAGCCAGCCCAGCCAATCCTCACTCAAGTCGTTAGACATCAATCCAACGCGCGGCAGCAGCGTGCTCAAAGTGGGCAGCACCAGGTGCGACTGCTGCTCCTCCAGGTTCTCCATAATGCCCACATAGGCGCTCCACTGAAGTTCGCTACACTGAAGGGCGGCCAACACTTCCTTGATCTCCTGCAACTTATGCATGAGGAAATAGGCCGAACGGCGATCCTCACGCACCTCTGACTGCAGAAGATTCTGGGTCACTCCCAGCAGCTCCTGGGCGCAATCCTTTCCCAGGTTGTTGATAAAATCATCGAAAAGGTGGACTAAAATCTGGGCTGCATGTGGCTGGTGCTCATTGCTCTGGCTGAGCGACCAGAGCTGTTGCAGTACGAACTTGGCTTCGATGCGTGGGAATTTCCTCACATGGAGCTGCACGCAGACCAGCAAATTGGCCACAAGTTGCCGCCGACTCACTGAATCCTCCCGGCTGTCCGCGATCACCACGGAGACCAGTTTGTGGAACACCTTCGGGCCGAACCGCACGTTCCACTTGCTGTTCGTCTGCAACAGGTTGTGGATGCACTGCAGCACCCGCTTCAGGGCCAACTCGTTGTCCTTGTGCATGACGACCAGGTCGTAAAGCATGTCGTCCAGTTCGGCGATCTCGCCCAGCAAATTTTGGTTCTGAATGTAGGTTTCCACGGCCTGGACAACCGCGTGGGTTGCCGTCGCCGTGGTAGCTTTGGTCGTGGGTAATGACATGGTAATAGCTCCTCCCGATGAAAACTGAATTATAATTTATTTCGCATTAATGTTTCACAATTTGAGGAAATTCAAAGTGATTGTTTTACGTGGTGCAATTCGATAGACGGGCTGTCGATAGGCCAACGACAAGTCCCGGTTCGCCCTAGAACTATCGATAGCTCATTTTGAATATATGGCGGTTAAATTTCCGATTGAGTTTTGGCGAGGGAAATATGAAATTTTCGGTTAAGTCATTATTTAATCTAGTAAATATTTTAAATAATTGTTATTTGTTTTATTATATTTACAGAATTTTATTGCTCGGTGTAGTTTTAATGAGAATATTAGATTTTGAACCTATTTTTTGCCCTTGCTGGATTTGTCAGGATCCGTGAGAGATTCCTTCAGCTTTTTGCACACGGATTTCAAAACCTTTTCCTCCGCCATTTTCTTGCAAAGCTCAGCCTCTCTTTTCTGCTTTCTCTTGGCCGCAACCTGTTTCCATTTCTTCTCCATTTCCGCCAATTTTTTTTCATGCTCCTGCTTTTTGCATTTTTCAGCCTGTTTTTTCTTTTCTTTTTGCTCGCATATTTTCTTACAGTTTATAAGTTCCGCTTCCCTTTTCTCGTCCTTGGCCTTCTCAGCAGCTTCTAATTTGACCATTTCCGCCTCAATCATCTTGCGCTTTTCCTCTTCTTTCTTCTTGTAATTCTCAGCCTCCTCTTTGTTTTTCTTGCAGATTTGGTCAAATTCTTCCCCGCTTTTTTTCTCGTCTGCTAGCTTGCATTTCTCAGCTTCCTGTTTCCTTTTCTGTTCTTGAGCTAATTTGCAACACTTTTCAGATTCTTCTTTTCGTTTTCGCTCTATCTCCATCTGAATGCATTTCGCAATCTCATCGTCTTTCTTGGGACATTCTTTTTTCGGGCACACGGATGGCTTTTCTTCGGATTTCTTACATTTTTCGGCCAGTTGCTTCTTCTTGCACTCCTCCGCCTCGCGCATTTTCCGGCATTCTTCCGCCAGCTTCTGCTTTTTACAGGCCTCCTTTTCAGCCCTCTCATTGCAGCGCTGTTCCAAGGCCAATTTTCGGCATCGCTCCTCCTGATCCCGCTCCTCTTTGGTCTGCTGACGGATGGTGAAGAGACGGAAAGTGATCTTCTCCGCAGACATGGCATTAACCAACACTACCGATCCCTTTTGGCCCGGCTCAAGAATGTCCATCTTGCCCATCAGCTTTAGGCCCGACTGCATGATGCGTCGAAAGTTCAGGCTCCCAATGACCATCTCCTCGACAAGCAGTGGGTAAATGCCCCGAAAGAGCAGGGATTGGGCCGCCTCGGACTGGCATCCTGTGAGCATAACTATGGGACACGGCGGCCTCATGTGACTGACCATCTGGGCCACCATGGCGCACGGACTGGCCACCACGATTGCCCTGGCCTGACCCACCGTGGCCGCCTCCGCGATGGCTGTGGTCACCGCCGAAATGTGGTCGGCGGCACTCGTCCGAATTTCCCTCTTAAGGCTGTTTTGCAGGTTCTCGTACCATAAGACCGCCTCGACCTTGGCACAGATCCTGGCCATGGTCAGGACGCACTCCACCGGATACTTGCCCTTGGCGGTCTCACCCGATAACATAACAGCATCACATCCATCGAAGATCGCATTGGCCACATCCGAGGCTTCGGCACGTGTGGGTCGTGGCTTCGCCGTCATCGACTCCATCATCTGGGTGGCGCAGATCACGGGCTTGCCGACCTTGTTGCACTTGGCCACGATGCATTTCTGGGCCAGCGGAACATCCTCTGTGGGAATTTCAATGCCCATATCACCTCGGGCCACCATTATGCCATCGGATTCTCGGATAATTTCATCTATGTTAATAAGGCCTTGATGGTTTTCGATCTTGGAGATGACCTTAATGTTATCACCCGCCGGTCCAAGGGCCTGACGAATTTCTTTCAGGGCCTTTCCGTCGCGAATGAATGACGCGAAGATCATGTCCACCTTCTGCTCCGCCCCGAACTTGAGATCCTGCTTATCCTTCTCGGTTACTCCGGGCAGATCCACCGCAATGCCTGGCAAATTGATTCCCTTGTGAGAGCCCAGCTTACCACCGTTCTCCACTTGGCAGACAACCTCATCCCCTTTGGATTCCTTAACCAAAAGGGCGATCAGTCCGTCGTCCACAAAGATCCGGTTTCCGGGTTTCACAAGCTCTGGTAATCGCTGATAGTCCACGTAGATGGTCTCCTTGGTGGACTTATCTGCCAGTTCCTTCTTGGTGCTTAAAGTGACCTTGTCCCCGGGCTTCAGCTCGACCTCGGCGGTGTCACTGCCACCGGCCAGCTTGCCCGTCCGAATCTCTGGACCCTTGGTATCCAGAGCAATGGCCACCGTCCTGGGCAGACCCGTTTGCTCCACGTACATGGCAATGGCCTTTCGAGCCGCCTGAATCGTCTGGCAGTGGTACTCATGGGTGCCGTGAGAGAAGTTCATACGCACCACCCGCATCCCCGCCCGGATGAGCTCCAGGAGCACTTCCGGACAGTTGGATGAGGGCCCAATGGTGCATATGATGCCGCTGAGGGGAACACTCAGTGCAGGTGCCTGGTACTGCAGCCGCGACTGGTAATCCAACTGGGAGGCAAAGGGTCCGCGGTCTAGCCGGAACTTCAGCGGTTCCTAGCGGGGATTGGTTAGTAGATGCCCTAAGACCCAGCCGCCACCCACTTACCTTCTTCTTTTTGCAATTGCTCGCATAGCAGCGATATCTTAGGCTCGATAGGGAACATACAGGCGGTCTTGCCCTCAGGCAAGCAATTCCTGCGTACGGATGAATTTTGAAAAATTTTTGAGAAACCGAAACCAAAAGAATCTAAAATGTTCTGTCAAAGCGTAAAAAGTCATACATTTCTAATAACTGAACGATTAAACTTCAAACTTATGACTCAAGATGAGTAAGTTCTTAACTTCCAACACAGTTCTTTAAATAATATGTATATAAGATTATCTGAATATCCTTGTAAATAAAATTCCACTTAAGTTTCCATACATACATAAATACAGTGATGACTTTATTATACTTTTCGAAGAAATCTGTATTATTCAACAATGGTATATTATATTTGTGTGTCTGTTTGAGGCCCGGGCAGGCCTTCGGCGCTTTTGACAGCGGGTCTAGCAGCCTCCTGCAGTTTCCAATATTCCGAATATTGTGTAATTAATAAATTAACTTGGTTATTAACAGTAATCAACGCGACGCCCGCGGCAGCTGCGACGCATCCAGGTACTTCCTGAGCGATACAATTTATTCGACGGTGCTGGGTAGAAAAAAACAATATACTGGATTAGTATGAGGTTTCTTACAAATCTTACACAAAAGTAAAACCATTAAGCTGTATAATAATGTCAATAATTCTTTGATCCTTAGCCCCTCAAAATTTATAAGCCATAATCCCAAGACCACCTTCTTAGGTTCATAGTAAAATAGAAACTTACACAATGCGGATGGTGTTGGTGAAGCCGGAGCCCTGCTTCCAGCCGGTAACCACAACGACGGAATCGCCGGTCTTGATGAAGCCGTTCTTCTTGCCCACCTGCAGGCCGAACTGGACGCGCACATCGACATCCTTCAGCCAGTCATTAAGAGCGGGTTCTGTGAGCACAAGATGGTTGGAATAGAATGTTTGCATCTGAATGAATGATGGGAAACTCACCCTTGTAGATCAGTGGCACCAGGCCACGGTAGAGATGGGCCTGACGGGCGGTCTGGGGGAAACGGGTGACCGCGATGATGGGGCAGCGTGGGCGGTACTTGCTCACCTGGAAGGCCGACTTGCCGCTGGTGGTGATCACCACGATGGCGGCGGCCTTGGCCTTGGTGGCGGCCTCAACGGCAGCGATGGCAGTTGCGTGGGCAGCATCGATGGTGGCGGTGCCACGAACCAGGTCGTTGAAGAGGTTCTGGTGCCAGAGGGCGGCCTCAGCCTCCTTGCAGGTCTTGGCCATGGTCAGGACGCACTCCAGCGGGTACTCGCCCTTGGCGGTCTCACCCGACAACATGACGCAATCGGCGCCATCGAGCACGGCGTTGGCCACATCGGAGATCTCAGCGCGAGTGGGACGTGGCTTCTTCACCATGGACTCCAACATTTGGGTGGCGCAGATCACTGGCTTGCCGGCCTTGTTGCAACGGGCGATCATGGCCTTCTGGGCAAGGAACACCTTCTCGGCGGGGATCTCAATACCCAAATCTCCACGAGCCACCATGATACCGTCACCGGCCTCGATAATCTCGTCCAGGTTGTGCATACCCTGCTGGTTCTCGATCTTGGAAATGATCTTGATGTTCTTGCCCTTCTCGCCAAGAACCTTGCGGATTTCGGTCAGAGCAGCGGCGTTACGGATGAACGAAGCAAAGATCATGTCCACCTCCTGCTCCACGCCGAACAGCAGATCGCTCTTATCCTTCTCAGAGACGGCGGGCAGATCGACGGGTACGCCGGGCAGGTTCACACCCTTGCGGGATCCCAGGGAGCCACCGTTCTCCACCTCGCAGGTGATGGTGTCCTTGGACACCTCACGCACAATCAGGGAGATCAGACCGTCATCGACGAACACTCGGTTGCCGGGCTTCACCACGTTGACAATGTTCTCGTAGTCCACGTACACCACCTCCAGGGAGCCCTTCTCCAGGAACTCCTTGTTGGTGGACAGCTTGATTTTCTCGCCCTTCTTCAGCTCGATTTCGGCGGTGCCGCTGCCTCCGATCAGACCAGTACGGATCTCGGGTCCCTTGGTGTCCAGGGCAATGGCCACGGGGTGCTCGTAGCCCAGCTTCGCCGAGTAGTTCTTCACGGCCTGACGCACATTGGCCACGGTGGCGGCGTGGTACTCGTGCGATCCATGAGAGAAGTTCATGCGAGCGATGTTCATGCCGGTGGCCATCATCTTCTCCAGCATCTCCACGCTGCTGGAGGCCGGACCGATGGTGCACACGATTCCAGACAGACGGACATGGGGCACTGGCGAGTCAAACTGCAGACGGCACATGTGCTCTAGTTGGGTATCAGCTCCTGCGGCCATGTTTTGCGGTACTTCGTTGGGCTGGAAGAATGGAAAAGGGATACCATATTTATACGCGAACTGGACACCTTATATGTTTGCTTCAAGATCGTGTTATAGAGCAAATGGTTTACACATTTTTGGAAATTTAATGTGGAAATTGTCCAGACTTAGTCAATTTTAACCTAAATACCTTATACAATTGTTTATTTACTATTTATAGTTTGATGAACCGGTTACAAATTGGCACTTAAGCATTTCTTACTGATCCGATTTCAATTGGTAAAAACTTTTGAAAGTTTATTTAATTAAGACAATGTCGTCTGCCTTTGTCTTTAGATATCGGCACAAGTGACTAAGTGACTATTTACACAAGTTATCAACAGTCCTTTCATAGCAACTAAAACTTTTCTATTTCACAATTTAGGTTCTGCCAAATTAACGAGTTCTATGAAATCGAAATCAACCCCCATGAGGAATATTAAACCGAAATTCTGAAGCACAACTGGAACCCCTGCATAAACGAACCGAAAACATGGAAGGCTCGTGATTACCCTTAGTTATTTTTACGAACAGACGTCGATACCGTTTTTATCGACCAAATTTAGTTTTACTACCAGCTTATAAATAGAAGCGACTAAGCCTCACAGCTACAAAAGACTTTCCCAAATGCTGGCCCTATCAATCGATTTTTTCTAAACGCTACCTAAAATAGTTCGTATTTGACAAACAATATAATCAATGTCATATAAATTAATATAAATTCGAAATAATATGATAACGCTTGGCCTTGATATTTCATAATGATTTTGTTAGATTGCGTGTAAATAAGCCCCTGATAAAATCATAGATACAACAAAATTTTATTTATGTAAATTTAACTTATTACACATTACAGTTTAACTATCGCAACTCGAAATCCCTTAGTCGAAGTCTAATAAGTCGATCATTTAGATATGGAAGTTCGACTGTATCAATATAACAATAGGTAATTTTTAAGCAGACTGATATGATATGATATGATATTCTTTCACTGTCTATGGTATATTTTTCCTATAACCGGAATCTGTCGTTGCAGAATTTACTGATGTAAACAAAGTGTGGGTACTTGAAGTGCTTGAGTGGGTGGATGTGGGTGGACCACAAGAGAGGGCCGGAGAAAGGCAGAGCAGGAGAGAGAGAGTGACAGAGAGAAAGCAGCATGCGGAAGAAAAGTGTGCAGCGACGTCGTCGTCGGCATCGCTGCGCCGCCGAAGGTCAGTTCTGCCGACCGCGACCGACAGAATTTTCGCTGTTGCAGTTGCATAATTTCTTATTTTCCCCCAATGACTCTGATATCGGGCAAACCCGCCTGCCAACTGATTATGTATATCTTTATGGACCAGATCAGGTAAGTTACAGACCCGTGACATTGGCGTACCTTCAGCTGCGGGGCCTCATCGTAGATGGTTACGTTCACCATTTTGTTGCCTACCAAGCGGGCAGTACCGAACCAACGGGAATCGCTCTTGTAATCGAGATCGGTCTTGGGATATAGACGCCTATACCTTCCAGCTGCACTCGCAACACCACGCACAACACTCACAAAGCCGCGGCTAGCCGAGTTAAATATTTTGACAATTTGTCTTCCAAGTTTAAGCCGAAAATCCGGATATATCAGAAATCGGACGCGGCGAGGACGAGGCAAAAAGTTCGACTGCCGCAAAGATTTTTTTGGCAAGCGGAAAATTTCCCGAGCCGCAGCAAAAGCGCTCAGAATGTCGGTAGCCCGAAAAGAAGAGAGCAGAAAGGCAGAAACCCCGAGAGCCACGAGAGAGTTTGGGGCCCAAAGAGGCGGGAGACGGACGCAACAGGCCACCCCTAAAGAGCCAACTTTCGCGAGAAGCGTTATAATGCGAACAGGAAGGGTATGTCCAAGGGTATAAGCGACCAAGGAATCCTAGGTACTCAGTTGATTTAAGCCTACTTTGGCAATAGCTTTAAAAAGCAAATTCCAATCTAAGTGAATTCTGAGTATTAGGTCAATGGTTTCTTTGTTAAAATTTATTTTTAAAATTTTGTTTGCCAAATTTGCTAAAATTGTATCTGGGAAAGGAAAACATATGTAAATGGTAAAAAAAAAATCAACAATTAAAAAAAACTAAGGAATTCTAACATTTTTAATCATCCGAGAAATTATAATATTGCTCAAAAAATAGAGATAACAAATTTGGTGAAACATTTCGATAAAATCAGGATACCCCATAATCCCAACATACCCTAACTCCTTTAGTACATTCCTTTCTAACATTTTTAATAATCCGAGAAATTATAATATTGCTCATAAAACAGAGAAAAATGTTGGTGAAACATTTCGATAAAATCAGGATACCCCATAATCCCAACATACCCTAACTCCTTTTGAAAAGGGGATGCAAAAGTTTATCCAAAGAGCGCGAAGCTTCGGAGTTAACTGGCGCAAAGCTCCGTTGCTAGGCCAGCCGGCAATCGCAAAAGAGGGTTCAACGAATCGTGAAGTATTTATTAATTTTTAATATATGTACATACATATGTGCAGCCGTGTGACCACGTGATGTCGACATGTGTGTGCGAGGGTAAACAAAAAACCGATCATCAGCTGTGAGACGTCTCTTATCAGCTGTCAAAAAACGAAAAACGTGACAGAGCCCACTGTCCCATTTCCACCTCCATTTCCACTGTGCGCTGACCTTGACAAGTAAATCTCCTCCACGAACAACAGCTCCATCTCGCTCGCACTGCCATTATGCAAGTGCGTGAGCATTTCAATAGCTTTTCTTTTATCTGTCTCTCTTTTTCGCCTCTCGTAAGTAACATGCGCAAAAAGCGTGCCGCAAAAGCTTACGCAGCTTTCATCGCCGGGAAAACGCACGAGAGAAAAGTTCTGAAAGTGAAAGTGCTTTTCCAGAGCTCACCGTTAAGTGAATATGTAATATGTATTATGTATGTAGGGAATTTAACCTTGAACTTGTACTGGAAAGGACGTTAGCATCGTTACTTTTTTTAAGCTCGGCCCTACAACAACAAATGCTTATCACCGAGACACCGAAAAAGCAACAACAAAAATTTAGACAACCCGGCACAGACGAAATTTATGCGAAATTACTCATCAAATGCCGTCGTCACAGCGCAATTAAACAATTGCGATAGTGGAAGTTTACAGCAGTTCGAGATTATTATTGCTGCATTGTTCCCGATGGCGTGTTTTATAGGGTGTGATTGCGATGGTATGGGTTTTTCAACTTGGAGCGCGCTCCGTATGGAATGACTTCTATTTCACCTTTACACATTCCGCTAACGAGACACTGTTGAGATTGTATGGGTGTGCGAATTCAATTCGCCGGTGGTTGTATGAGTGGGTTTCTGAGGCGGCAAACTCAATTCTACATAATGTGGAGAAATTGCTTGCATCATCAACAACAACAAAAGTCTTCACCGCTGATTTCACAGCGCTTAAATGGGATGATGGTTCGATTGAGGTCACCCCAAGATGATCTGATAATTACCTGGTTTTTGAAGAATAAAGGTGAACTCGCGGAGAGATGTATTTGCTCTTCCTGTTTTGGAATTAGTTAATTCAATTTAAATGCACAGGCAGCGAACACTCCAATCAGAAACAGTGCGTCCGGCAAGCGATCTGTTCGGCGATTGAAAACAGTCGACTCGGCTTTCGCTGATGAGCGCGTGAGCACTTTCAAATTTCCGTTTGTGGTATTTTAAATACTTTTCGGTATATTTTCAATCATGAGCAGGAAATATCAGGGGTATACCTTTATATTCTTATCAGAGAGACGGTCTTACTAGTCAACTGTAAACTAGTCAAAAAATGCTTACATATTGTTTAATTAAGACCGGCTTACAATCAAATATTGTCGCAGAATTCATATTAAATATTATTAATATTTCCTTAAACGATATAAGCCAACGATTTATGCTACATCTTTGAATAAAAATTAAATAATAAATGTTATTTGTAGAAGTTTTAGTTGTTACTTCGATGTGAGTTCTAGGCTCTTTCGAGTTAATATATGAATTTGATTTCTTGAAGTTTAAATAGTTTTTATTTTTGATTGATATTTTTAATCGGCGCGGTCACACTGCACTGCTTGCCATTCTCCCGGAACCGTTTGTTTTGATTCTGTTATTTACGGTAAGCGTGTTGCTCTCTTTAAAAATTTTTAGTTTTAAATAAAAAACTACACCAGAAATCGGGAGCATGGCTGCGGAGGTTTCCCAACTTTTGCTGGCTGTGGTTCAGGGCATTCCGGCCGGCGCCACCAACGATGACCTGACCAAGGCGCTGCCCGATGTCCCAGCGGCCACGCGGGTGGAGGCCCTGAATATACTGCTCCAGCAGGGCGGGATCGAGATCCTGAAGAAGGGCGAGAAGCTGGTGTACCGCGCCAAGGACCCAGAGAAGAAGAGCGCCCTGCCCAAGGACGCGGACAACGAGGAGAAGGTGGTCTACGGCATCGTGGAGGAGGGCGGCAACAAGGGCATCTGGATAAGGGACATACGCATGAAGTCCAACCTGAACATGATACAGCTCAACAAGATCCTCAAGAATCTGGAGACTAAGAAGCTCATCAAGGCGGTGAAGTCGGTGAATGTAGGTTATGCGATGTGACATCCGCTATACCCAATATCTAATACCAAATAATTCACTTACAGGCCAGCAAGAAGAAGGTTTACATGCTTTACAACCTGGAGCCGGATCTTTCCATCACGGGAGGCGCTTGGTACCAGGATCAGGACTTTGAGGTGGAATTCGTGGATGTGCTGAACCAGCAGTGTCTGCGCTTCCTGCAAATGAAACGCGACAATGCGGAGAAGAAGCGCGAGGGTCCTCTGGCCTTCAAGCAAATGTCCTGCTGCACGGTCAACGAGGTCCAGAAGTTCATCTCGGACCTGGGCATCAGCAAGGTCAAACTGGCGGAGGCCGATCTGGAGACCATCCTCAAAACTGTGGTGTACGACGGCAATGCGGAACGTGTGCGTCAACAGGATGGATCCCACGTGTACCGGGCGGTCAACTCCCCACTGCCACCCACGGGATTGGTGCAAATGCCCTGCGGCATTTGTCCCGTCATCAAAAACTGCTCCAACTGTGGCGATGTAACAGCTATAACCTGTGAATATATGCGAGATTGGTTGGACTGAGTAGTTATCTGAAAAGTTGTTTCTGATTTCTTTGAAGTTTAACATATATTCTGGACTTTTTTCGTCAATATTTAGAAAATTTAAACCGAAACGGTCTTTTCAAATCCACAAACACCCAATTATCGTAAGTTTTCATTCACCTGTACGATATTCACTGCCGCATTCGTCAGCTGGTTGCCATTCGCCCGAAACACAGGAACATATACGTGGCTGTCGGATCTGTGAATGCCAACTCGAAAAATCCTACCAAAAGCAGCGAAAAGAAGCAAAACTTAATTAAATTGGGAATTACTATGCGATAGCTTTCCGAATCAACTCTGTAAATATGGGTCTGTGCAAGTGTCCCAAGCGACTGGTGACCAACCAATTTTGTTTTGAGCATCGTGTTAATGTGTGTGAACATTGCATGGTGCAGTCACACCCGAAGGTAGAAATCTCTAATCCTAGCTTAACTATATCTCTAGACTACATTGCTTTGTACACCCTTTCAGTGCATTGTGCAGTCGTATTTGCAGTGGCTGCGGGACAGCGACTACATCTCCAACTGCACCCTGTGCGGCACCACACTGGAGCAGGGCGATTGTGTGCGCCTCGTCTGCTACCGTAAGGATCTCCCACCCACCTCCAGCTAATCCAGACACTAAACACTAGCCCAATTCCAGATGTTTTTCACTGGGATTGCCTGAACGCCCGCCAAGCCGCCTTGCCTGCCAACACAGCGCCGCGGGGTCACCAGTGCCCTGCCTGCAACGTGGAGATCTTCCCCAACTCCAACTTGGTCTCCCCGGTGGCTGATGCCCTGAAGAATTTCCTGGCGCAGGTCAACTGGGGCCGAAATGGCCTGGGTCTGGCCCTGGTAGGCTTACAAGGATTTCACTCTTTTTTCTTTTGACTTCATCGCGAAATCTCTTACAGCTTTCCGAGGATCAGAGCAGCAGCCTCAAGGTCATCAAGCCAGCCAAGGTGTCCAGCCAAGCGGCCGTCAGCAACATGACCAAAGTGCACCACATCCATTCCGGGGGCGAGCGGGAGCGAACGAAGCCCAATGGCCACGACGCCGTCAGTCCACATTCCGTGCTCCTTATGGATGCATTTAATCCTCCCAGCACGGGCGACTATGGTGCGGTACCTTTAAGTGCTCTTTTATTAGAGTACCTTCCTTTCATTTTTTATAACTCCTGATCCCCCAACAGCAAGCAGCCGAAGACCGTTGCTGCCACGTCAGTCGCCCATTGGAGGAACGGATCGCGACGACAACAAGTACCAGCGCCGCACTCCTGCGGAACTTTTCTCTCGCTGGACACGCCGTTTCTATGCGCCCTCCTCCCGGCCGCCGTGGCGTCGCACCTGGTTCCTGGTGACCGCCGGCATCTTTGCCTTTGTCTTGTTCGTCTACCTGATGGCCTGGCTGGGACGTGGTCGATCCGACGTCGAGGACGAGGGCTGGAACAACCCCAATCCACAGCCGAACCACTACGAATAGGCTTTGCTGGGGCTCATAATCGAAACAAGCATACGTAGCATATAATCGATATCCAAATCCCTGATCCCGAAAGAATAAAACTTTTACAGCTATTTATATAACCTAACATTGCAACGCGAAATAATACAAGGATGTGTGTATGTGTGTACTAAAAGAACGATTTGAAGTCCTTAATTATCTAGTCAGCATGGGGTTTCAGTGTCTGGACCTGGCTTCCCTCGGCGGGCGGTTGGGCGACCACCTTGCGCTTCACCGGCGTCGATGGCTGCGGTTTGCGTTTCGGTGCATCCAGAACCTCATCGTATTCGTGCAGCTTCTTGGCCAGGAAGTACATCTCGGCCAGAGCAATGATGAGCGCCACAATCACGCCGAGCAGAATGCGAAAGCCGAAGGGCAGCGGGCCAACCATTAAGTTGACTCCAAAGAAACCGAAAGTAAAGCCAGCGGCCACGGAAAAGATGAACTGCACCACGGCAATGATCTGCTTGTTGAGGCTCTTGACTAGAAGATAGAAAAACCCTTTAGTAAGTTATTAACTGGTTAAAGCAAGACAGCACTTACTCTGATAGGAAATTGTATCCTCTGGGTAATGCTTAAGGCCGGCGTCCACGTTCTTGGTCATCTTCAGGTAATCCCGATTGTGCTGTTCCGCGCGAAGACGCTGACAGCGGGCTTCCAACTCGGGATTGCGCGGCTTCATTTCGTTTTCGGGCAGAATGAGTTCGCAGGACTCGATCAGCTGATGGAGAAAGACCTGGCAATGGTCCCGACTGCGCAGCTCAACCAGCGTCGAAGAGAGCCAATGCAGGTCACTCAAATACAGAACATTCTTTGCCTGCTCTGTTGTTTCTTCACTTGCTTTATCATCCTTCTCCTCTGAGGAATCCCGCTTATCATTGACGGGCTTTTTAGGTGTGTTGTCTATATTTTCAGTAATTTTCTTCAGCAGAGCCTGGTCGATCTTTGGACGTTTGGTGACCACCTCGTTGTCCTTGATAATCTTCGTACTGAGGGGCAGTATGAGGCCCATTTGCTTCATAACCTTGGCCACATTTTCGGTCACCTGCTGGAAGTGCTCCTTCTGGGCGTCCAGGAAGTCCAGCAGCTTTTTCGATGGCACCAGGCGCACCCGAGCGTCCACGATCGTCGACTTCAGCATGATGTCTACTTGGCAATGTTCAGTTTCAGTTGCAGATCCGAGTAGAGCTCGGCGATTTCCTCCTCCTTCTCCTCGAACGAGTTCTCGATGCGGCGATAACCGTGCTCCAAATTGGTCAGGAACTCCGCCCGGCGTTGCTCACGTGCCTGTCGCGCCTCTTGCAATTGGGTGCTGGCCTGGAAACCGGGAAGAAGGGCAATTAATCAATGATAAAGGGCTGAGATTACGGCGGTGGCCCACTAACAGTTCGCTCCACTTTCGCCTTCGCTAGCAGTGCGTTGACCCCGTCCAGCAGTTGGTTGACCTGCGTGTCCAGTTGGGTGAGATTCTGCGTTCCGGATGCAATGCACCGGTCGGAGAGATCGTACTTTAGAGATCCCACAGTCTCGGTGACCTGGAAAAGTTTCTCCACTTCGCTGTCGTTGCGGCGCACCTCGAAATTCTCCAGAAAGGTTTCGATTTCGCCGTTTACAAATACGCGGTGGTCTAAAATGCGATGCGGCACCTTGGAGAGCTCTGGGAAAAATGGAAAAATGCCGGTTATCAATGATTTTCCTTCTTATTTTCTTGAAAAACTACACCTTGTCCGACTTGGCTTATCATTATTTTTCTCTGCCCACCAGCTGTCACATGAGAAATCCCATCAAAACCAGGGCTGCACTGACACCCGAATTTTTAACGGGAATCTGTGGATTTTTGTTTTCTTACTTTGTATAAGCTTTTAACTTACTTAACTAGATAATATCACTGTTGGGTAGGGTCCAAAAATAATAATTATTTGTAATTTTTATTTTTTTTAAATCTTTTGTTATATTTAATTTGTAATACAAAAAGTAAGGCTCATTATTCTTGTCCACAAAAGATGTACAAATTATCCTAATTGTATTAAAATGTGGTGCACTTTAAAAAATCAAAAAATGATAGGTAAATTGATCGTATAGCGAATATTATCTTTAACTTTAACATTAATATTTAAAAAAACCAAAAGTATTACTCTGGTCACGCTGAAGATTGGCAGCCCTGGCACTAAATGATAATATATGTTCCATCACGAGTTTTCAAAACAAATTGATCACGAAATGTGTGATACTGTAATAACCCATGCCCACTTCTATCCCCAAATGTCCCGTTACCGGAAAGGCATGGAAAAAGCAATGCAGAAGCCCTACTTCGACGACCAGCTGAGTGACCAGGTGTGGCCCCAACTCGCGGTAGCAGCGTATTCGGGCTTGCGTCGCCTGGTCACACTGCCCTCACGTTGTAATTTCATTTCCAGGAGCCGTTGAAAATTGGCCAATTTTACCAAGATGAGCGAGGAATTCAAGCTGCCTAAGCGTTCCCGCAAGCGCACCCGCGAGGTGAAGCGCAAGGCTCGTCCAGAGCTGGACGGGGAGAACGCCTGGTCGGCCATGCGGTACTGCGAGAAGTTCGAGCCCTTCTGGGACTTCACGGATAACCTAGAGCGGATTGTGGAGTCGGAGGTGCCGGAGGCGGAGTTCATCGAGCGCTTCGAACGGCCCTACAAGCCGGTGGTCATCCGGGGATGCACCGAGGGCTGGCTGGCGCTGGAGAAGTGGACACTGGCACGCCTGTCCAAGAAGTACCGCAACCAGAAGTTCAAGTGCGGCGAGGACAACGAGGGCTACAGCGTCAAGATGAAGATGAAGTACTATGTGGAGTACATGCAGGGCACGCGCGACGACAGCCCGCTGTACATCTTCGACAGCAGCTTCGGCGAACATCACCGGCGGCGCAAACTGCTGGATGACTATGTGGTGCCCCGGTACTTCCGCGACGACCTCTTCCAATACTGCGGCGAGAATCGCCGACCGCCGTACCGCTGGTTTGTCATGGGACCGGCTCGCTCCGGCACCGGCATCCACATCGATCCGCTGGGCACCAGTGCCTGGAACACGCTCATCCGCGGCCACAAGCGCTGGTGCCTGTTCCCCACCCAAACGCCCAAGGAGCTGCTGAAGGTTACCAGCGCCATGGGCGGCAAGCAGCGCGACGAGGCCATCACTTGGTTCAGTACTATATATCCGCGCACCCAGCTACCCAGTTGGCCGGAGCAGTATCGCCCCATCGAGGTGCTCCAGGGAGAGGGCGAGACTGTATTCGTGCCCGGCGGTTGGTGGCACGTGGTGCTCAACCTGGACGACACCATTGCCATTACCCAGAACTTCAGTTCGCAGACGAACTTCCCCTGCGTCTGGCACAAGACTGTTCGCGGACGCCCCAAGTTGTCCCGAAAGTGGCTGCGCGTGCTGCGAGAGCAGCGGCCGGAGCTGGCCCAGATCGCCGATAGTATTAACCTGAACGAGAGCACCGGCTTCGCCTCGGACAGCTCTAGCAACTCGAGCTCCTCCTCCTCGAGCAGTTCCTCTTCGTCGTCGGAGAGCGAGGATGGCGGCGACTCCAACACTGACAGTGGCCAGGAAAGTCTCACGGCCAAAAAGAAGAAGAAGCGACGCATGGCGGGCGGAGGATCCGGATCCGGTTCCATGGGCGGATCCTCGCGTTCCTGATGCAGGGAGCGGGCCAAGCGCAAAGGCTTGCTCATGCGCCTCTTTCAACGGCAGCTGATGCTGCTGCGACGGCTGCCCCGCTGCCATCGTAGCTAGCATTAAGGTCACCATCATCATCCGCAGTCTGGCCGTTCCAGAGTTTTGTAATATTTTTCTACCAAGACAAGCATGTTGCGGCTCTTTGATTCCGTGCTCGCCCCCATCGAAAGCCTGCTCCCTGATTTCAATAGATGCTCCAACGTGACTCATTAGCATAAACCTTAACTGCAAAAATAAATAAATTCAATATATTTGTATATCGCCAATGTGTTTCAATCAAGCTAAAGCCATCTCAACTTTTTAAGGATATCCTTGGAGTTAAAAAATAACATGTTCCTCAAAAATTATAGCCCAATCCAAAACGCAATCTACAATATTATTTTACAAAATTTCTTTTCTCCGTTTTATTTAGAATTATTTTTGCAAACAAAATGCGATTTTTATAATTGTTTTCCCTTTCGTATTGTATAAAAAGAAACAAAGTACATCGATGACATGCAACTTAAAAATTTTAGCTAAAATATAATATACCATTATAAGATGGGTAAACGGGCGATGGAAGGTCTTGGGGTGTATATAATATTTTTCAGCCAAACTAAACTATAAAGGAAATCAGTGGTGACATTTACAATTCATATTTTTAAATAAAAGGTAGATAGCTCAATTTTATTTATGGAACAGCGTCGTTGCAAGCACATGCTCTTAAATAAATCACCTTCAATTTGCTATAATTTGTTATTCATAATTATTATTAAAAGTTTCCCTTGCGCACTCTTTTCATTCTTCAGCTCCTTGTTATTGTATCCCGATGGTCTAGATAGAAAAGTTGTTTGCACTTTGATGTTGTGTTGTGTTTTATCTTGTACATTGATTTGTTTTGTGGTTTTTATTATTATGAAATAGTTGTAATTGTTTTGTATAAATTAGAAATTGCGCACGCAGCTTCGTTTTGCTTAAGGTCTGACGGTTTGGGTTGGGCTGGGTTCATTTCCTCTCGGTTCTCTTTCTGTAGTCGAAATTGTTTAAATTTTGTAGCCAAGTTTTCGGTTTGAGTGTTGTTGAAATATATGGTGTTGTGGTGGTTGTTAATGCTGACTTAATCGATATACTGCGCTAACCAACGGAAACCCTCGCCGTAGCCCTGTCGCTTCAGCACGGAACACATGAACAATTCCAACGGGCGGCCAGGCAACTCGGCGCGTGCAACTTTGCCCTGCAAATCAAACGAAAACGAAGATGAATTATGTATTATTGGAAAAATGGCTAATAAAACGGAAGAGGGCGTTGTTTACCTTGCCGGTTGTTAGCTGATACAGTCCAAACACGTTTCTCAGCTCATCCTCGCTGGCCGCGCCGGGCTTATCGATTTTGTTGCCCAATATGAGCACGGGGCAGTTGGACAGCGCCTCATCCGTGAGCAGCGAATCCAGCTCGTTTTTGCTCTCCTGGAAGCGACCGCGATCCCAGGCGTCTATTAAGAAAACGATGGCATCCACAGCTGGGAAATAGTCTTTCCAGACGCGTCGCGCTGAAAATGAAAGAACATATATTTAAAATTTTGCAATAAACAGAATTAAGACAATTGGAAATTATTTAAAGACTATTGTTAGAGCCTAGTTACATTTTTTTCGAATTAATAAAGGGTAACAAAAAATATAATTCAGATTCATGAGCGTACTTTACTAGTCGATGCCTCTCAACCCACAATCTATAATTTATATAATATAACTGGTACACACAAAACGCATATCATTGTTATCAGGAACTACGTTGTGATATCTTTCGCTGTTGAGACAGCGTTTCTCGAACCTTTCTCTACGTTAGTCTGATCACGGTTACCCAGTTCCGAACTGAAAGCGATCGTCACGATGACAAGTTGCACTTATAATAAAGCTTCTTTATCAATAATAATTGCCCCCTTAAAAGCCATTTCATAATATTTCACCAAATTAAATAACATGCCTATTTATACACATATACTAAGTTCTCGTCTGTGAGAAATCATGAGTTCTCCGTCTACAAACATGTTTTTGTTCTCGCTCAGCTTGCGTTTCGTTTTTGTTTGTGTTTGTTATCTATATAAAATGTTTGCCTTCATACTTATTTAATTCATAAATATTTCGCCTATAGATGAACAGTGGGTATAGAGATACTGTTTTTGAACCCTTTATATGGAGAAGATTCTAACCAAACATAACTATACTTGTCAATAAGATCATAGGAAAGACTTCCTGAAATATGTCTATATGTCTATCAATCTGAATATTTCCCACTTTAATCTAAAATCTAGTTCTATGACCACTGTAGCGGCATTGCTTGGATAGGCGTTTGAGTGTGTGACGCCGATTGAACGCAACAAATGCATAGAGAGTAGACCCACTGGTTGTATGGGTGACCCGCTGTGCTATATTTCATGCTGATTGTCGTGGATCGGGGTCTTTATGCATGTGTCGCCCTGCGATATTCGCATGCTGATCTATATTTAGTCGTGGTCACGTTCGGAAAATAGCTAATATTTGGATGCTCATTCCCCGTGGCTCCGGTGAAGATTAGGCTCTTACCCTGAGTGTGGCCACCCAAGTCGAATGTAGTGAAGCGCATGTTGCCGATGGAGAGCTCCTCGGATGCTGCAGGGGATAATTAAAATTAATTATTAAAAATGCAGTTCGAAATATTCTCTTGAAGAGAACTCACTTGGATGCAGTGTGGGCACATGCTGCGCCAGCTTATCATCTTTGAGCATATGCAATAGTGTGGTTTTGCCAGCATTATCCAGACCCAGGAACAATAATTTGCCAGACTTTTTCCACAGACCTGGAACGATGAAATTGTTAAGTACTTATTTTATTTAATCGTCACCGAGTAATATACGCAGCTATACCAACAACAGTGACGGATCACTTGTGTTTGCGTAGCCACATGCAAACACACATTTGAGGTCGAAATAATAACTCTTAGAAAGCGAGAACCAATAATTAGGTTTTGCCGCCAAATTACCAAATGTACTTAACTAAAGTATTAATATTTAAGGATTATAATTACTTCTATTTGCATTGGAGACTATAATTTGGTCTAAACAACATTAAGTTTCAAATATTAATCGATGAAAAATATTCGAAATAAAAGCGAATATTACTGATTAAAACCATAGATACAATACTATGTCTATATATCATAGACTAAGTGTCTATAAAACCAGATAGATATGTTGATTAATCAGTAAATTCCCTTTATTCTCCATACATCATATGCTAATTTCTAGTCACAAAGAAGCCTAATAAAAAGTGATACTTAGTCGTATAATAGCTCGCAAAAACCCTCTCCCAACCCTTTCCTGATAATAACAATCTTACATGATGATTTCGAGATAATCGCCTATTTTAGAGCTATCACTGTGACCTCCGCTGTACATCAGTCGAATTTTGGTTTCTTTTGTCTGCTTGCTTTGTTGGCACTTGCTCAAGAAACGCTGCCCCAAGGCGCAATGTCAGAGATTCGGGGACCTCGCAGGCGACTCTTACCCAGGTATCCTAGCACTCCGGTGAACCAGTCCCAGATGAACATCCTGATGTTTTTTGTGGCTATCGGTTGCGGGTAAGTGGCTCCAAAAGCAGCGTGTGTGTGTTTTGTGGGGGGAAGAGAGCTGCTGGGCTAGACGGCTACATATATACGAGATCGAAGAGATATATAGATAATGGGGATTAGTGCGCAATTAGACTCAAGTTCAATGTCCAGCTGCAACCACAACAACAACTGCAGCAGCAGCAGCAACAGCAACAAAAACAACAACAGCTTAGTGTAGCTTATAGGAAATCAATTCTACGGCGGCTTAACTTCCGGAACCTTGACACACATACACATGCACACTGGACCGCCGTGGACCTTGCGAATATAGCTTCCTTTTAGCGGTACATTTTTCGGCCTTTTATTCAGTTAATTAGGTTAAAACCTGTTCTTTGTCAACTGGGCAGCACTTTCTTTTTCTTTCTCTTCACCTCTCCCTCTCTCGCTCTCTCACTGTGTCTCTGTCTGCTGCGTGAGTGTGTGTGTGTGCGGGCGAGAGTGTGTGCGTGTTCTGGCCTGTCTATGTGGAACTACGTGGTAACACGCATATTATACTTTATAATATCATTTCGCCTTTGGAGCACAGGCACATTTCGTAATCACACTTTGGATCGCAAGTTCACCCCGTTTTCAGCCGCGCCCTCGACCTGGAAAAGCGCCGAAAGACATCCGATTCCGGATCGGATTTAACTCGGAATTTGCACTACGTGGACGCATTTCGGGATTTTCGAACCCTCTGCCTGTGCGGGTGTCTCGGTTTTTGGCGGCCACGTTTGCAATTGCTGCTGCCGCCGCGCGTTTTGATCGCGTTTCGCTGCTGGTTACCGTGCAGGTGCTGTGTGTATCAATTATCAACCCAATTCGCTTTTTCTACCTCACGTTTTTATTGGAGTCAGCTCAGTTTTTTTAATCATAAGCCCAGTGTGACCAACAAGCGAGAGGTGCAAAAAATCGATGTGTGCTATCGGTTGGCTAGAAATTTCAGGTAATCGATATTTGGTGGGTGACTTCGCTAATAACGGAGGGTGCATTCGCTAAGCATAGGTGTAGGAATTGGCTATGTACTGCTCTGTTTGGCTGGGTCTGGCAGCACTGGTTAGCGATTGCTTCTAGGTGGCATCTCTATTTTAATTCAAATTATACAATTTTTTTCAATCTTTATAATAATTTTAATAGAGTAAAATTATATAGAAGCTTATTAAAAACGTCAATCAAGTTTATAAGCTATGGAAATGCTGTTGAAAATTAACATTGTTTATTTATTACAAATATTTTCACATTTTTATTTTTATTTATATTTTTAAAATGTATGAATGTGATATTATTCCAATATGATATGGTGTAATTATCACTATATAACAAAAAAAAAACATGTTATTGTATGCAGCTAAAACCAACTTTACACTACTTTTCCAAAACATTTTCATTGATCATGAGCATTAATTTTCTTAGATTTATGTTAGGACCCATAAAACTAAGAAAATTAGTGCCATTTAAGCACTTTCATCAGATTCTTTATACTTTTAAGTATTTTGAACAGAAGATAATTTAACCGAAGATACAATATTTCTCAAGGTAACACATAGTTTTCTTAGCATCCAATCGGGCGTTCAATTGACCTTCCGCATCTGCTGCAGGATGATGTCCTCCACCTGGACGCCATCGGGAGTGTCCAGGGCATACAGCACGGCCTTGGCCACATCCTTCGCCTGCAGTTTGGGCAGCTCGGCCACCGCCTGCGAGTAAACACTGAGGAAGTCCGTGTCCACCATGCCAGGACAGATGCTCTGCGGGAATCGGGAATAAAGGATGGGGTTACCAATCGCCAGACGCGTCATGTTTGCCGCATTTCCACCAATAATGGAGGATGAGTCGCCGTGTATGCACTGCATTTAACTTACCGTTAATTTAATATTTAATTTGAGAAAATGTATTTCCTGGCGCACCGTTTGGCAGAGGGCCGTAATTGCATGCTTCGTGGCCGGATAAACGCTGAATAAGGGCACCGGCACTTCCGGAATCCGATGGCCCAGCACGCTGTTGTCAAATGTCCATGTGTCCGCAGGAGGAGCATTGAAAAAAGAAGACAGAGGGGGTCAAAAACGGCTGGTGAGTGGGTAAATAAAGTCAACACAACGGATTCCGAGCACTTAAAACAGCAACAAAAAACAAGTCGCCGTCGAACACTTACGTAAAATGACGGTCAGCAGCTGACGGGCACTACAGGATTTCCACCCACCACTTCCCCGAAAAACCCACTTTGCATGCCCCAAAGAATGTGTGCGGATGTCCCATGCCTGTTTTCAGTATTCAGTTTTCTGCATTCTGCGTCCAGCATTTCACCTGCCTGCATATGTCGCTGTGAATTTTGTGCAAACATTGCGTAAACTTCTTTTAATTTAACCCCCACACTCAGAAAATGGAACTTAGTGGCGAAATAAACACGCTTCAGTTTGAAGTTCAGAAATACTTTTTAGAAAGAAAAATGTTTTAATATTAGTTTTAATTATTTTATTTTTCTGATTACTATGGTTTTTAGAACCCCACTTTTCAAAAAATGGTTTGCAGGTAATGTAATTTTTATCAATTTTTCAGTAGCAGTAAAGATCACTATCAATACAATGTTGTTTATAACTATTAGCCAATCGAAAGGTGGATATTTTTTCAAGTGTAGTTTTAAGAGTAGGGGGCGGTACTTAAGGGGGGGGGGCAATGGGCGTGGCTTGGATCCTCGGGCATTTAATGCAAACAGTTGCCCGCGACGCTGAATATGCTGGCCGGCCGGCATACCCTTGCATTTTTTAATTAATTAAGTCTTAATATTATTGCACAGACATTAAGCGAAATGCATATTGACGACGGTCCCCCATGCCCCACCTGCCACGCCCCCTGGCACACAGGCTCACGCCCTCCGCAACGTCACACGCTCATTAGCAACGCCTCAGCAACCTTTTCAGAACGGGATTGTCTTTGCCTCGCAACGCCGCCAAATAAATACATTTTCTCATTAATTAACGTTTGCGAAGTTCGAAGTCGCATTTACCCCGCCCTTTCCCGCATTTCCGGCCTTACCACTTTTCCCACCGGCCCGCAATTCTCAATTGTATTCGATGGCGGACAATACGCTTGTGTCCGCTACTCATTATGCCGGAAAAATGCGTATGAAAATTCCGGAAAATGCGTATTTACGGTGTGTCTTTAATGCACTACCATGTTGCACTTTCCGACTGCGTGGCGAAAAGTAGTCAGGATGTGGAGGTAAGTAGCTCAAGGGCTGGTGAGAAATCCCTAGAATTTCTTCAATAAGTTCGAGTTTTCCTTCAAGAATCAATAATTATCGACTATTATAGTTGCATTTCTGTTTTTTTATACCATTCTTCACAAAGAATAGAGGTTTTCTTAAGTTTCCCTTTTTCCTTTACCTTCCACAGTAAAAGTCATAAATTTCTAAAAGAAGGGTAATAAAGTCTATTAAACCATTAAGAATTTTTGGAAAGCATAATGCGTCAAATTAATTTCGATGCCTGCTTTAAAAATCGATAATTGCATTAAGGATTTCATTCTATTTTAATTCCTCACATAGAATAGAGGTTTTCTTATTTGTTCCATTATAAGTTGATTAAATTCAATTTACTCAGTAAATGAAAACAATTTTTTTAATGTATTATTCGTATTTTAATTTTATTAAATCATTTATAATTTTCGATAAAATAATAAGTCAAATACTTTTAACAGCTTTCAGTTAGGATATGTCCTTATCAAATGTCCATCAAAGCGATCGAATCTTCTTCTGTGTTTCATACCACTTTTCAGCAAAATTCGCTCGAATAAATTGCCATCTTTGCATAAACTAAAAGGCAATCAATAAATAAGTTTCACGTTGGCTATGTTGAATTTGCCTTAACATTTCCGCCTGCTGACTGATGTACCCATGGAAAAACAGACATTCATGCATGGAGGGCCAACCGCCCACAGTGCGTATACGCAATTATTCAATTTTGCCTTTTGCTCATGGGCAAAATGCAATGGCTATGGCATTGGCAATGGCAATGGCAATAATTGGTATCTGATTGGGTGGTGGGTGGGTGTGCGTATGCGAATGCGTATGCACTCAAGTAAATTTCATTAAAATTAAATCAATGCAATTTGAAGTTAAAGCCATAGCGCAAATCAAACATGCGGCTTAATGCGCAACATTTTTGATTTTAAATGCGGTACGCATTGGATTCCATGAAATAATAAAAATCACATCGACGACTGCCAATGGAGGAATGCAAAATGCAAATGCAATACGCATTCGGCTTAATGCAATATACTTAATTATGTTGAATAATTGAGTTGTTGTTGTTGCTGTTGGAGTTGTTTGGGACAAACACATTGGCCATGCAAAGCTTTTAATGCACCACCCGCACCGCAAAAACACGGTGCGTGCCCCTTCTGCTTTCAGCATTTTCAGCATTTAAATATCAATAAATGTTTGTGCTGTTGTGCTGTTTGTTTGCCGCATGGCTTTTAATTTAATTTAAATAACGCGCCAACCACTTCGAACCCTTCTCCTTTGTGCGAAATCCCCGCCCATGCAAAATGCATTGAGCTGACCAACTCCGAACTCGGCTATTGACTGACCGGCTGCATTGTTTGCACTTTCATTAAGCCACCCAACCCCCCACTGATCGTCTGAACCTCCCCCCCTGCTAAGCCCCGCCCATGCAACACCCTGTAGGACATAATTTGGTAAATATTTTGCCACTCAAGGCAGCAGCTTTTGGTCAGTTGTTTGCCCAGCACAAGCAAAACTATAAAGCAAATATGTACGAAAATGATTTACCTCCGACTCTATCACTGTATGCACACTGCCTTTGCACACCCCCCCCTGCACTAATTTCGATTTAAGCCCAATTTTCCCATTTCAGCTGGGCAAACAACGCTCCCGAAATAATAACAATTACCCCCGACGACTACGAGCAGTTCTCTGTGTTTGCAGTTGTGCTAATTTTGTAGCTCTATCTAATTGTCTCGAGTCAATAGACAATCCTTTCAAGTATAGCTTTCAATTGATGGCTCTCTCCTTGCAGCTAGCTGCCAACACTTTCTACCGGACAGGCTTCATTTGGGGATAACCAAATCGAGCTCTCAAAGTGTTGAAATCGGAAAGGAACTATTAAGTTTCATAAAGCGTTAAGAAGCAAAGTATTTAATATTAGGTTGTTTAATCAATTTTCGTTTTATAAACTATTTTGAGAGGACAATTTAAATGTGCCTACTTAAATTACAAAACACCTGATGGAGCTTTAGGGCTTAAAGGTCTTACAAGTTCAAATTCTTTTTGACAAAAAGGTAAATGTCCCTAAATAAAATATAGGTATTCAAAGTTCTAGACTCCTGTTGCAGACAAGAAATTTAAATGTGTTTTTGATTTTAAAGCTTCTACAAATTTCTTGTTTTAACAATATAAATATTTCTGCCACTAAGTATTACAATAAACAAAAAAACATATTTTACAAAAGAGCAGTTTAAATTCCAAGGATCATAAAGTATTTAAATCAATTTGTTCTAATAAAATGCAATGCGATTCTTTTGACTATTTAAACTGCAGTCATTATTATTACAATTTATTTGTGGATATTTTTCAGCGACATTCCAAGTCAGTATCCCTTACCCAAGGAAGAGATTATTTTGCCTGGAGGGACACCCACACTCACCTGTTCATGACCACAATGTGACCGCGAACCCTGACCGCAGCCATGTGCTTGAGGGCCTCTCGCAGGCAGCTGGCGGTGGCCACGACATTCGTATCGAATAGTTCCTTTATGTCCTTGGTTGGAGACTCTGAACCCAAGAATATTATCTCAAAAATTAAAATGTTGTATCCTCAATGTATTTACCACTCAGGAAGTTCGCCTTAAGGATGCCAGCATTGCAGACGAGCACATGAATGGCCTGAAATTTTTCGCGAATCCAGTTAAAGGCACTGGTCAACTGCTCTTCATCGTTGAGGTCGCACTGACGGGCAAAGATCTTGCCCTGGCCCGTGATTTTATCTTTGAGAGCCTGTGAAATGTTAAATTAAATTTATAAGGATAAGGAATATGTATTAAAAAAAAGTATTACTTCAATTAACTCCGCTCGACGAGCTAGTCCTATGACCACCATTCCCGCATTGGCCAATTCTAGAACTGTGCTGGCTCCGATTCCCACAGAGGCGCCAGTAACCACTGCCACCTTGTTCCGCCAATAGAAATTATTTTCCATGATTAGAGATGAGTTAAATCTATTAAGACAAGATATAGTTCAAGCGGAGATAACCGGACGGCTTCGAGTGCCAGTGACAACTGCTGATGGATGATGATGATGAGGGCGATCGTTGCTCCATCTATCGCAGCTGCAAATGCAGCACAGTGGGTCTAGTTTACAAAAAAGTGAGTCAAAATTGGAAAGATTGATTTAATATATTACATAAGTTATCCAATGAAAGTTCAAAACAGTACATTTGTAATTTCCTCAGAACAACCAACAAGAAACAATTTTTATAAATGAAGTATATTTTATTTAAAGAGAAATGATTGTTTTTGAGTCGATTTTTTTTTCATTATAGGAAAAGTCGCCTTGTACTTAAAACTTTTAAAATTGAAACAATGTCATTATAATAAATGTCTCGGTTCAAAAAAAATATTGTACATGGTACAGGTAATCCTTAGATTTAAATATATATAATTGAAATTCTAGTGAAATCGAACCTCTGAGCCTTAATATCAAAGCTTCCATATTTTTGGTGAGCATAAAACTTAAGAAAACAATTTCTTCTAATGCCTTTAAACTAAATATTCTATTTATATCGCCGGCGTCTTTACCCATTTAGCTTGGATCATGGGGCAAGCGTCGCTCCGGGAGAAATCGGATTTAATTGATTGCAATTTACTGGCTGTCGTTCCAATCGTATTTGCATTGTGCGGCTGTAGTTTGTAGTTTGCATTTGCCTAGTTGCACTTTGTGCCCCATACCCAGCTTTTCCCTTTCCCTTTCCTATTCATGGAGCATTGCACTCGGTTGCATTTCATTTCTAGTTTAAGCTATTCTCCTTTTTTAACATTTTCTTTTGTCAGCTCGGGTTTTTCCTGGTGGTTTTTGCGGATACTTGATACCAAATGAAAAATCTCATTTCGCTCTGCGGCTTTGGTTTGCTGTCACTAATCTCTCGGGCTGACACTTGGGGATTATTTTCATATTTCTATTCACAAAATGCAGACCACGTGGACTGGGTGCAAAAAGGCTTGGCAACAGTGGAAAACCCCCATTATTCCAGCACTCGATGGTTTCTATACTCTTGAGATTTGTTTGTATTGTGATTTGTTTATTATGCGTGGGATTTCCACAGCGAGGTGTGATTGTTTGTTTACGAATTTATGAAATTCGGCTAGAGTAGTTTTTTAAAGTAATTAATTTCGAAGTTGATTTGTACACTTCCAGCAGTTAAAATATGAAATTGTGGATTTTAAATTATATTCAAATGGAAAAAAATGCCATTTAAACCTGTAATATTCATACGCATTTCTTATTCCGCTCTCGCTTATCAAATATTGGCCACCTTTCCATTCAGCCATCAATCCCCAATGCGGCAAACACAAAAATATGATTTATCGATAATCTGGCATAACATATTCCATTATATTTTGATAGTTTCATCGGCAGGCCATGAATATTCGCCGAGGCATTTGTATTCGCTTTCCAGTCGAACGGGCTGCTCCGAGCCTTATCGTATTTTTGTAATTACCAAACAACAGCCTGGTCAAATGATAGGATGGCAGGGGGAAATGCCACTTGGCTGGCTTCTTGGCCATGGCTCAGTGAGTCTGCTGGCAAATCAAAAATCAACTTTATCTCGGCCGGTGGAAAGTATTTGCATGTCAGTCTCAACTGGAGATGGACCAAAAAATGCACTTAGACTGGATTTTTGGTAGGGACAGTACGTTGCAGTTGACAGCCATAAAATGCAGGTGCAGGAGAAGGAGCAGGAGTCCTTTGTGGCTCAATGGCTGCAATCGGCCAGAAGTCAGGCAATTGTTTCGATTGGCCGGCCATAAATTCCCTTGCATTTATGTGGTACAGTTGTGCTGGCTGTTAACTAACAGCCGGCCGAGCCATGCAAATCAATTGCCATGCAGCTGGGGAAAAAGCCGGGCAAGGCGACAGAATTTATGGGCCATAAACCGAAAGTGGCCGGAACGAGAAGCTGCAGTCTTGACTGTGGGGTCATCAAAGTGGCTGGCATTCTGAGCTGCACACAGAAGTACAATTGTAAATATTTTCTGGCACTTAGAGTGCCTTTACTCCACTTAGAAAAACTTTACAGTTTTTTTTTGCGATCAATTTTTGAACATCAAACAAAAAACGAAAATCTGATAGCATTTTTGTACATTCGTAAGAAACACAATCAGCTTATAAGCAAATTTTATAATTTTAAAAATATTTATTAATTAGATCATAAAAGAAATATTAATGTTTACTATTTCAGCAAACAACATAAACTTTTTCACAATAAAAAACGCTGAAGCTACAATTATGAAAAATATATTTTAATTTTTTATAAAGGTACCGAACATTTGTAACAAAAGCTAGTTATTGAAAGAATTTTTTTAACAGACCACAGAGACCATAAAACTTTGTTAAAGCGATAATATTTTCGACAGCAAACGAACAGCTAATTTCCATAGCAAACACTTCTTAACACAAAAACTTATTTGAAACCAAAGGAAAATAAAAACTGATTTTTTGTGAGTGTTGCCCTGATAACGCCAATGAAAATTGATAGAAAATTGGCGCACAAACTGTTTTTAGTTTGGCAACAGTTTGCCCGATTTTATTTCCTTTCTTTGGGCGAAATGCTCACCGTTTCTGGGCGTTTAAATGGGGAGTGGGGTCGTGGGGGTGTGGCTTTTCCGGGTGGGTGTTTCAAATAAATGAAAAGCTCCCGACGTGGCAGAATTTATTGTTGCATACTTTTCGGCTCAGCGCCCCGTGGCATGCAAAAAACCAACGAAGCAGGAGTGTGGAAAAGAATTTTCCCTGCATACATGTGTAGTCTGACCCTTGACCTCCCCCTCACCCACCAGCCATGTTTATTTTTCGGTTAAACCCAAATATGCATGTTTCATGGCCTCGACGGGCTTTACATCCACTGCTTCCGGCCGCTTTCCTTTTTCAATTGCAATAACACATTTGTCGGAGCCAAAAACTTAAATTGCATTTACCAGCATTTTTGGCAATTAGCGCTTACGTTTTTATTATACGCATATCACTCATACGCCATGTGGCCTTCTAAATCGAACAAAAGGAAGCGGTTTCCGCAAATGTAAATGGAAACACAATGGCCACGTTGAAATACTCGCGGCGTGTGCAAACAAAATGTCCAATTAAATTAGAACAACTTTTCCTTGAAGCCAAAGCATTTAATTAAATTACCTCATGCTCTCGCACTTCCATCTGTGTTAAAATCGTAAAATAAAAGTTGTAAAGTCTGTGTATTCAAGGAACTTTTTTGCCTGCTGGGCAAGCACTTATTTAAATAAACAATATTTAAAAGGAATTTGAAATATATGCGAGAATATGTAAGTGTAAGTCTGTCAGTGGTTGTTTAATTTTGGTTGTAGTAAATCGACTGTAAAAAGTTATTAGAGCTAAGGAGTTTTAAATGCTTTGCTTTTCTTTGGATAAGAGATTAGTTATATTTTGTTTGGTTTTTGAGAACAATATTTGATTTTTGTGTTAAGCAAATCACACAAATCACTCGGCATTTGTTAACCCTTTTTAAATGTAAATGTAGGTGTCCAAAAGTATGCACCGAATAAAGGAATTCATTGTACTTCTGAGTGTAAAATATATTGGTGCACACTTTTGGACACCTAAAAAATTCATTAAAAAGTGATAACAAAACCCTAGTGACTTTTGTGGTGCAGCCAACAAAATGAAGTCGTGTAAGAATTATATATAATAAAAGTATAATAAAATAAGTATTATTAAATAAGGTAAGATAATTTCCTTGAAGGTGGTTTTTAAATTTACTAAAACCAGTGGCCTTTAAGATACGAGTTTGAAGTCTATCTGATATACCCACTCCAAATTGTTTCCCATCTTCAGTTTAAATGAGTTATATTCAAACTGACGCTACGCCACACACAATCCTCCAAATATTTGTTATATGACTATTAATCAAAGGTTGACACAATGATTTAATTAAGTGCCACGCCCCCATTGACACCTGTACGACATGACACGGAGATAGGCACTTACAAAATTCGGTGGGGGATGGGCAGAGGTGCTAGCCAACAGGCAGTTACAAAAGTTTGTTGGAATTTTAAAGCTCGCAGAGCGACAGTTGTCAGGGGTGATGACGGCACAGAATCCATTTTAGAGAACCCAAAAAACTATGCCAACAATTTTAATGCGAAATTCCAAAACGGTGTTCACTCGTCCTGCTAGCTGGTTGTTCCCTCAGACGGCAGACGAATTTTGATTAAATTGAAATTTATTTTAATTAAACAAGCGTCGCAAATGTCTCATTTACGCTTCAATGACAGGGCAGAACAGATGAGCCAAAAATGGGGTGTGAGTGCTAAAGCGTGGCCTTAATGTTTTGCATGTTTTGCGGTCTACTGACAATTTGCGTGTGTTTTCCCTTTTTCCTCTTGCTTGTGAGTCCCCCCAACAATTTTCAGTTTGTCCCCGAAAAATTGTTTCCAACGTTTTAGGGTATTTTTTGTTTTGTGGCCTGAAAGAACAACAACTGCAATTACATATATTAAATGCTCGTCCGCCCAAAAGTGTGCTTACCATTTGTGGGCGAAAGAGTTAAGGGGTTTGAGGGAAATGAAGGCAAGGGGGCCATTAGAAGGCACATAAGCCGCGTTTAAGTCCAACTAATTAGCCTAAATTTGTTAGCAGGCTACGCAGCCACCACCTGATAAGTGGGTACCAAACGAAATTTATCTAGGGTGAGCTAAGTTGATTGGGCTATGTAACAAGTCTGAAACTATTGAGGCTTAGTAACTGCAGACAATTGCAAATATTGGAAAGAGATCAAGAAAAGAAACCGGTTTCATTAGCATAGTCTTCTCTGGTCCAACTGGCGTCTTAGAATCACTAATAATTGTGTCAAAAAGTATGCAACAATTTATGATGTATCCAGAAGTCTGATGGATTCATTATGAAAAATGACGTACGATTTTCTATTGCATACTTTTAGACACTTTGAAAAGTGATTAAGAAGTCTAGTGATTTTAACTGTATTATTGCATATTTTTAGGTAATTTTACAAGTATAATGGTTTTAAACGCGACTTAAACGGAATTTAAGTTTGCTTAACATATTTAGTTTAATTCAAAAAAATAATAATACAAATATTTCTTAATCAACTTAAACATTCTCGTTTTATACAGGGTATTTTCTATTCGTGGCAATTCCCATTTTTAAAAGCCGCTGCCATAAAGAGTTAACTGTGCTGCTTTTACCGCTAAGCGGATGCACGACCACAAAACTTTTTAGGAGCCGCGGGTGGCAGCTGGCGAGCTGCAACTGGAATGCTGTTGCTAGATGCTGGTGGGTGTTGCAAGTGTGGCAAGTGCTTCTAGTTGCCGCTGATGTTGCTAGCTGCTAGTTGCTGGCGACTGTTTTTGTTGTTCCCCGGCACTTTATTAGCGAGCAGGCCAACACAGGACAGCGCGCAGGGCTATTATTTGATGTTATTTATGAGTTGCAGACGTTAAGACGTAAATTGCCACATGCAACACCCGCACATTCGGCTGCCAGCTGTTCACCTGCTTTCAGCCCCATAAGGTCTTCCATGTTATTTTCATTGCGCGGCACAACTTTCGCCCGGCAATTAGAGAAAGGTGTTAAGGATGCTGGGGATTCCGCATTCATTAGGGGGAGCTTCTTGCCACTTTTTCGACTGCCTGATGAGCTGCCATTAGGATGTTGAGCGAAATCTAAATGTGCATTAAGCTGCAAACAGAATGGGCAACTTAGTTGGAGTATTCCCTGGGCAATCTTGTCGGGCTTCTTTTGCTGCAGGGAGAAAAAATCTTAGTTCATTGTTTTATTTTTAAATGAAATAATGAAATTATAAATAAATTTGTATATCAAAAGAATTGTAAAATATTTATATGGGCAAGATATATTTCAAGCTTATAAAATTTCTATAATGTTTTTCCCCTGTGTCTTTCTTATTCCACTGGACTCTTTTCGCTTTCCCCTCGGGCTGGACTGGGCTAAGTTTTTACAGCCGGGCACTCGTGCATGTCGCCGGCGATCCTGGCCAGCTTCCACTGCATCCAGCAGTGTCCTTCATCCTGGCAGATTTTCGGAATCTGGACCTGCTCCTGCCGCAGGCATAAATCACGTGCGGCGCGCACAAGAAACTTTTGATTTGTGAAATCAAAAGCCATTTGCTGTGCTGCAATCAGCACAAACATTGTATGCAGCACTGGCGGTGCAAACTTTTGCTTTTTGGCACTCGTCAGATATGGATGCCATCACCAGGAGCAGAAAAAGGAGCCGGAATCTTGGTCCTGCAAGTTTTTCTTGTTGCGAAAGTTTTTAATAGTTTGTTGGCGCTTTCGCTGATTTGCTGCAAAGCAAAGTTTCTTTTTTTCCCGCAGCTCAGGGAGTTGGTCCAGGGAGGAGGTCTTAAAGTATGCAATGCATTGCCCAGATCCTGGGCATGCTAAATTTCAATGGACTTCCTAATGAAGACAGCACAGCCTGCTCCTAATACGCAAGTAGTTGGCTTCAAAGTCTCATGTTGGGCCACTTTTTAATGGTTTTAAATTCATTTTTTAGATGTTTCTATGCAGGTTACAGGGATGTGCTAAGTCGCAGCAGTGGAAAAAAGTCTATAAATATTTAAAGCCTTTGAACTATTTTTTATGAACAAGCTTTCATAAATCTACGTCCCATATTTTATTCATAAAGTCAATAAAATATTAAAAATGTATATACATAAATGTTTAAAATACAATTCAATTTATTGTGAAAGGATTAAAGGGATTTTTCTGTAAATCAAAAGGCTAACAAATGCAACAAAATTAAAAAAATATTTAAATTGGATGGTTAGCAATCTGTAAAATGGAATGTGTAAACAGAAACTTAATCTGAAATTTAGGGCGTTTAAGGTGCAAGTATTAAAAAAAACGAAGTTTACAAAAAGTGAATCAACATATGAATAAGGCGTTTTTATTTTATTCCTTTGGTCGAGAAAAATCCAAATTTAAATGTCCTTTTTAGGTCTCCAATCTCCTTTCATAAGTGGGATACTTACTCGTTTTTGTTAGCCCGCTTTTCTTTTATCTGCAAGTGGATGCGACGTGTCCGCAATAATTTGGTCGCACTGCTGTGGAAAACTGGGGCCCAAGGCTCGGAGAAAAAAGGGGAATATGTGTCAGGCGTGGCCGGAGAAAGAAATGCGGGGATTTGTCACATTTTGTAGGCTGCAGCAGGAGCTCTAAAGCGGCGACTAAAATAATCAACTAAGCCAAGTGCGGCAACTGCGACAAAGTGTGCGGCACAGCAAATGAAGAAAGTTCGCTTGCCCTATCGCCGCTTTCCCCTTTCTCCGTTTTAGCCGGTCACATTGCGAGAAAGTCGTAGAAAAGTAGTTAAACTTCTGCTTTTTTCGCTGACATAATTCGCGAAAAGTGCGCCCGGCGCCACTACTGAATGATATATCCGAGGGGCAGCAATAAATTCCTCCAGTCATGCCACAAAGTATGCCAAAGTTGCTAAAGTCCTTTTTGTATGTGAATGTGCTCTGAAGCCATTTCCATATGGCTGGCTGGAAATCAGATAGTTAGAAAAGAGTCAGAGAAGCGCAATTGCAATTGCAATAAGCGCATAATTTGTATGACAAGTGGCATTGCGGTTTGTGAGTGGTCTTAAGTACCAGTTTAGCATAGATATGAATTAGTTTTAAAGACTTCTCTTTAAGGCTGTGGAAAAACCATCTTAAAGGCTTAAGTTGTACTTAAAATTATAAGGAAATATTACAAAATCATTCTATTATATATATATATTCTATCTATAAACATATTTAAATTGTTATATTATGTGACAATTTCAAAGTGGAAATTTATAATTGAGGTCATATTTGAATTGTAAAAAAACTTTAAAAAGATTATTTTACATAATTTATTCTGGTAAAGTGCAAAAACACAAAATCAATGTGCGCTTTTTAAAAAAATTCGTGTTGGCTCAACTCAAAGGCTTGTTGTTATAATTACAAGGAAAACTGAATATAATATCAATTAATATTAAAAAAACATATTTAAGCGGCGGATCAAACCATTTTTTATTGGCATGAAATTAGCATAAATAAAACGAAAAAATAGAAAATGTTTACTAAAATAAGTATGCTTTTTTATTTAAAATTCATTTCACTTTTGTCGCTTCAGTTTGACCTTCACCTAACACAGCGATTAAAGCCGCAAAATGGCCATTGCAGTCGAGACCACGCCCCTTGTCAAAAAAGGGGGTCTGGAATATGGGGGGAAAGGGTTTGGGCAAACAAATAGCAACAACGTCTGGTTATGGCCAAGTTCAAGCCAATGTCTGGCGGCGTCTGGGGCACGTGCTGCCCAGATTCATCTCCGTCAGCAGAAGCCTCGGCATCAGCATCACCATCAGATTCAGATTCGGCTCCATCTCCGCCATTTCTCTCCATTTAAATCGAGCCAAGGGGCAGGGGCGGCGCAAGGGGGGCTTGGAAAAAATTGTGAAAAATTTGTAACCGAGGCGTTTTGTTTGCTCTCGTTTGCTTTGGTCACGGATACCAGACTGCCAGTCAAGTCAAGTAAACATGATGTGCGGGGTCTAATTTTTTCCCCTTCCCCCCTTTTTTTTTATTTTTTATTTTTGCCAGCCAGTCAACCCAGCCCGGTGGTTCCCCCTTTTCTCGACGCTGTCTGTGAGCTATATGGTTGCACAATATTTTACATTTTCATGCATGACGCGTTTAATCACGTGATGCATATGATTTTTAGCCAGCCCAGGGGTTACGGGTCTGAGGTTATGGAGTTCTGGGGTCTGGAGTTTGGGATTTGGGGGCTTTTCTCTCATATATTCATGCATACAATTCCATCAGCATGAATTATGTTTTGCATACTTTCAGGCTGAGTTTGTGTGAGCTTTGCTTGTTTTGCGTTTAGGTCTTTGGCGCTGTCTGGCGCATTCTTGCAGCCCTTGATGCCCTCGGCAGTCGCCTTTCATCTCTCCCTGGGAGATCCTACTCGACACGGGTGTCCCCCCTTTTTTTTTTAGAATTTTCGGGGGAGTGGGTCCCCTCAAAAGTTGTGGATTAGAGCGTGTAATTTTGCTAAAAAGCGCCAACGAGCCGCACTTCACACACATGCCAACAGTTGTCTATGGCGAAATAGCAAAGCCTTTTGGTATGATCAATAGAATTTTTAAAACCATATTTGAAACATTTATCTTAACTATAGAATTTAAAAAAGATATTTTAAAGAGAAACTCATTCGAAAACAATCAAGAAATTTATACAATCTATTTTAAGTAATTTGAAAACCAAACTAAATTCTTTCAAATATTTGCAATTGTAAAGTTCTATAAAAATAAAGTTTCAACGGTAGACCTCTTATATTGTCCTCGACTGTATGTGTGCGAGAAAGGGGATCCCCAGTGAGCGGTTGTTGCCATATTTTAAGTGTTTTCTGGTTTTTCGGCCACTGTGCACTGCGCTTTTAATTCCTCTCGCAGCGCTCGCCTGTAATTTATGTGCTTAACTTTCACACTCGGCTGGCTAAAACAGTCACCGAAAAATCGTCATAAAAATAGAAAATATATGTATATGAACACTCGCACTTGGCCATTTCACACTTTTGCGCCTTTGGCCGAAAAGCGACGGAAAATGAAAGCGAACCCGCAAGGACAACAGCTAAAAGCGGCGGAGACCGAATATATATCCCAGTGAATATTTATGAGCAACAAAAGTAGCATTTGTGCTTTACATTCCGACTTTATTGTGGCCATGGTTGGTGTTGGTGTTGTTGTAGTAAAAGTAGTTGTTGTTGGTGGTTTTGTGAGCAACAGTCCCGGCCATCGTCAAAATTCTGGCCGCCTTTTGTAAGGACACCAAAAAAAATTTTAAGTAAATTTCTAAAACCACTTTTGTATTTAAAATAAAACTAATATTTTTTTAATATCATTATCGAATTTTAGATGGTCCTAACACAACTACACAAGTTAGTTTTAGAAAACAGTATTTGTTTAAGGTATTTATATACTTAAATGTATTTTTAGTGGTTCAGCCATGAAATATTAGTTAAGGATACTAACAAACAAGAAAGGAAGTTAGCTTCGGCAAGCCGAAGCTTATACACCCTTGCAGCTATAATTATTAAATTTAAAAACACAAAAAATGATATTCCCAATAGTATAAGATAATATGTCAAAAAACACCGAAGCTATAATTTGTTTCATATTATTTTCCTACCAATTTTCCGATCGTTCCTATGGCAGCTATATGATATAGTCGTCCGATTTTGATAAAATTAAATTCGAAACTCAGAACTAATTAAAAAATGTTATTTCCAAGCGTAGGAGGTTATATGTTAAAAAACACCGAAGCTATAATTTGTTTCATATTATTTTCCTACCAATTTTGCGATCGTTCCTATGGCAGCTATATGACATAGTCGTCCGATTTTGATAAAATTTAATTCGAAATTCAGAACTAATTAAAAAATGTTATTTCCAAGCGTTGGAGGTTATATGTTGAAAAACACCGAAGATATAATTTTTTTCATATTATTTTTCCACAAATTTTCCGATCGTTCCTATGGCAGCTATATGATATAGTCGTCCGATTTCGATAAAATTTAATTCAAAATTCAAAATTATTTAAAAATTGTTATTTCCAAGCTTAGGAGTTTATATGCTAAGAAACACCAAAGATATAATTTTTTTTCATTTTTTTGTCCGATTATTCCTATGGGAGCTATAAGATATAGTTGTCCGATCCGGCTGGTTCCGACTTATATACTACCTGCAAAAGATATAAGACTTTTGGGAAAGTATCAGCCGGATAGCTTTAAAACTGAGAGATTAGTTTGCGTAGAAACGGACGGACAGACGGACAGACGGACAGACGGACAGACGGACAGACGGACAGACGGACAGACGGACATGGCTAGATCGACACGTCTAGTCATGCTGATCAAGAATATATATACTTTATGGGGTCGGAAACGTCTCCTTCACTGCGTTGCAAACTTCTGACTGAAATCAATATACCCTCTGCAAGGGTATAAAATGTTATTTCCAAGCGTAGGAGGTTATATGTTAAGGAACACCGAAGCTATAATTTGTTTCATATTATTTTCCCTCCAATTTTACGATCGTTCCTATGGCAGCTATATGATATAGTCGTCCGATTTTGATAAAATTAAATTTGAAATTCAGAACTAATTAAAAAATGTTATTTCCAAGCGTAGGAGGTTATATGTTAAGGAACACCGAAGCTATAATTTGTTTTATATTATTTTCCCACCAATTTTACGATCGTTCCTATGGCAGCTATATGATATAGTCTTCCGATTTTGATAAAATTTAATTCGAAATTCAAGACTAATTAAAAAATGTTATTTCCAAGGAAAGGAGGTAATATGTTAAAAAACACCAAAGATATAATTTTTTAACATTTTTTTTTCCGATTATTCCTATGGGAGCTATAAGATATAGTTGTCCGATCCGGCTGGTTCCGACTTATATACTACCTGCAAAAGATATAAGACTTTTGGGAAAGTTTCAGCCCGATAGCTTTAAAACTGAGAGACTAGTTTGCGTAGAAACGGACGGACAGACGGACAGACGGACAGACGGACAGACGGACAGACGGACAGACGGACAGACGGACATGGCTAGATCGACTCGTCTAGTGATGCTGATCAAGAATATATATACTTTATGGGGTCGGAAACGTCTCCTTCACTGCGTTGCAAACTTCTGACTGAAATCATTATACCCTCTGCAAGGGTATAAAAATTCAGAGCTAATTAAAAATTTTATTTCCAATTTTACGATCTTTCCTTTGGCAGCTATATGAAATAGTCGTCCGATTTTGATAAAACTAAATTCGAAATTCAGAATGAATTAAAAAATGTTATATACAAGCGTAGGAGGTTATATGTGAAAAAACACAGAAGTTAAAATTTGTTTCATATTATTTTCCCACCGATTTTACGATCGTTCCTATGGCAGCTATATGATATAGTCGTCCGATTTTGATAAAATTTAATTCGAAATTCAGAACTAATTAAAAAATGTTATTTCCAAGCGTAGGAGGTTATATGTTAAGGAACACCGAAGCTATAATTTGTTTCATATTATTTTCCCACCAATTTTACGATCGTTCCTATGGCAGCTATATGATATAGTCGTCCGATTTTGATAAAATTAAATTTGAAATTCAGAACTAATTAAAAAATGTTATTTCCAAGCGTAGGAGGTTATATGTTAAGGAACACCGAAGCTATAATTTGTTTTATATTATTTTCCCACCAATTTTACGATCGTTCCTATGGCAGCTATATGATATAGTCTTCCGATTTTGATAAAATTTAATTCGAAATTCAAGACTAATTAAAAAATGTTATTTCCAAGGAAAGGAGGTAATATGTTAAAAAACACCAAAGATATAATTTTTTAACATTTTTTTTTCCGATTATTCCTATGGGAGCTATAAGATATAGTTGTCCGATCCGGCTGGTTCCGACTTATATACTACCTGCAAAAGATATAAGACTTTTGGGAAAGTTTCAGCCCGATAGCTTTAAAACTGAGAGACTAGTTTGCGTAGAAACGGACGGACAGACGGACAGACGGACAGACGGACAGACGGACAGACGGACAGACGGACAGACGGACAGACGGACATGGCTAGATCGACTCGTCTAGTGATGCTGATCAAGAATATATATACTTTATGGGGTCGGAAACGTCTCCTTCACTGCGTTGCAAACTTCTGACTGAAATCATTATACCCTCTGCAAGGGTATAAAAATGCCAACATAAATATAACAACTTTATAAATAAATAAATAACCTTATAAATAAATATGGATCCAATTGACTCTATAAAATGATTATAACCTCATAGAACTGAGATTATAATTCAATTACTAAATGTTTTTCCCTGTGTGATGGTGTTGGTGCTGCTCTTGTTGCTGCTGTCGTCCTCATCGCTGTCAGCTTTTCCGACTCTGATGAGTTTATGCTTGGGGCCCATATTACTTTATTCCGGAGAGTGTGCCCTAGCCCCTGGCCACGCCCCCCGCCCCCCGCCTCTGCGGTTTGGCCACACCAACACAGAGACATACACACACACACACACAGAGTCGGCCATTCATGACTGTCATGAGTTTTCCGCAATTGATGGTCTAATTATGCCGCCAACACTAAATTTCATGACTTTGCTGGTCGAGCCAACACGCAGACGAAGGCCATTGATGATGAGAGGGGTGGGGAAGGGGGGCATTTCTGCCGGAGGGGGGGAGGATTGTAATTTAATGGAAAAACATTTTGCCACACATCCACAGGGAGCGGAAAATGGGAGCTGTAGCTAAGGGCCACTTTACAGTTTGACAGCCTCTGCCAGCCGGTTGACATTTTAGCTCGGATTTATGGCCAGCTCTTTTCACCCGTATGTTAATGCAACAGTTTGAGATGCCTGCTTTTATGGATTCGAGTTTAAGAGCTCTTTTCGTTGAGGATGTTGTAATCATATAAGTTATGGGGGCATTAAAATAAGTTTAAGCCCAGCTTGTTACTTAATATAAGTATTTCTTTTTAGGAAATCATTACAATGTTTATGGCGTTCTCAACTTAAAAGGTACCTAATATCATAATGAGTATTAAGTATATGTCTTTATTAATAAGTTATATAGAGCTTATGTGTATTAATCGATTAAGCAGCCTAATTAGACACATTTTTTGTAGCCAGCTTATTGAGATCCACTCATTCGAGAATCGCTACCTCTATTTGGATCTGTAAAGCCGAAATGGTAATTATCACACCGAAACCAATGGGGCATATCAAAATGTTCACACTTCATAATATTTGCATATTAATGTGCATGTATAATTGGCTCCAAAATAATTAATGCCCGAAAACAAGAAACCTCATCGAATGGCTGGGCATAATCAAGCATCTCCTCGTGAGAATCCATGGGTTTGTTTGGGAGAATATTTGATGTGTGAGTTTAGCTAGTCGGAGTTTAGTTCTTGGCGAGCGTTTCGACGGGAAGGTCTTATAGCATTAATAAGTCTTTAAACATGTATCCAAATTGGCTCGTTCTGCTCCACTTGCTGCTGGTTTGTTTGGGAGTTGGTTCGCAAATGTTTGCACAGCCGCTGACAAAGTAGGTCGTGTGGATTCCAGTGGATGGTGGCTCCCAGTGGGTGTGGATGGTTAGCGGGTCAATCTATTGAGCAAACTATTTGCTTACAGGAACCACAGCAGCGGCATTCTGAGCATCAATCGGGCGGAGGGACAGAAGATCGAGGAGGCCGCCCTGCAGCAGCATCTGCAACAAATCACGGGCAGCGAGGCGTTGGCGCCATTGTTGCTCGAGTTACTGGGCCAAACTGTGCCAAATTGGCAGGAGCAACAGCAACAGCAACAGCCCGCCCACCAGCAACACCAGCCAAAACAGCAGCAACAACAGGACACAAATCAACCGCAACAACGGGGGCAGCCCTTTTTTGTTTATGAAAATCCGGCGGGTCAACCACCTCAAATATTGGCCGGGTTCAATGGCGTCAATGTGCAACCTGAACCGCCCAGCCTCCAGCCAAAGCCAAAGCAAAAGCCAATTCAGACTGAACAACAATATGTAGGAGCCGGGCCAAAAATCGTTGAGGCGCCGCCAGCCGCAGCCGTTTGGGCGCCGGAGCTCAAGAGCCACCCGCCGTAAGTAAACACTGCAAACTACCAACTTATATAATCCATTATTTGCATTAAACAATGCATTTTAATTAGCCCATCCCCGGGAGTTGCAGCGCCAGCAAGTTGCCAACTCAGCGGCAATCCATCGCAAGTTGCCGCCGTTGCAGGCAGGCCCAGTGCCACGCCCACTGCGCCCACGACGCCCACTTTGGGGAGTGGCCACGAGACGATCCCGTTGCTCAGTGCCACGGCGCTCAAGGCGACAGCTGGTTAAGTTTTTAATTAAATCGCTGGCATAATTAATAAAGATGCGCATAGAGAGTCGGGCAAAGTGTTGCATACTTTCGGGGCGGTCGATCGCATGGGTGTATGGGTGTATTGGTGGCCTCCCTGCAAGCATTTTCTATCGCGGAAGGCACTATTAAGTGACTTCTAGAAGATGAAAACGATCGTCCGCGATATCGCATTCGGATCGCGGAAGTGACTCCCGTCGGGAAGAAATGTGCCACTTCGGCGACACTTCTGGAAGTGTCGCCGAAGTCACTTCTGGAAGTGTCGCCGAAGTGACTCCGAGAAGTGTCGCTGAAGTGGCACATTTCTTCCCGAAGGGAGTCACTCCCGCGATCCGAATGCGATATCGCCGAAGTAACTTCTGGAAGTGTCGCCGTAGTCACTTATGGAAGTCACTCAAAAGTGACTTTACATATGCTTGTAGAAGATACCTAGAAGAGTCTTTTCCAATTGGAAAATCTTGAATACAAACATATTTTTTTTTATTTTTAATATTTTTCATTTATTTTTTGTATACGTGCTTTGTCCACTTGTATACACGGTCCCTGGCATGTAGGAAATTTTGCTGAACAATGTTATTTAGATCCAGCTCCGTCGACATAAGAAATTAATTAATAACCATTTCTAAAAGAAACAGAAACAAAAATTGTTTTTTGTTCAGTCAAAGTAAAAATAAAGTAGAATACATTACCTTTTACAATGAAATATGTTGAGAATCGTTGGATGCTGGGTTTCTCCGCAGTTACACACCAAGTAATGTCCACAGCTAGCTTGTCCGAATAAAGGTTTACATATTCGTACATCTCACGATAAGCACGTAATTTCGCACGCAATTAAAAACAATTAAAAACATTTAGAAAAAAACAAAGCTATATTTTTAAAACGCACAAATTTGATACAAAACCGCACTGTCCACAGACAAATCACGCAACGAAATGACGCTTGGTCGAAAAAAAACGGCGTGGGTCAACGGAAGACCCAAAAAATTTTGAGAAAAAAAGGGGTAACGGAAAATTACCGCGACCTCTTTTTATCGCGTGTTTTACTCACTACTATCGTCTTTCTATCGCGCAGAAGTGTCTTAGAAGTTACTTCTTCGTGATCCCGACCCTTTTTGTTTTTGTAAAATCTGTACTATCGCCTTTATATCGCGCAGAAGTGTCTCAGAAGTTACTTCTTCGCGATCCCGACCCTTTTTGTTTTTGTAAAATGTGTACTATCGCCTTTCTATCGTCCAGAAGTGACTTGGAAGTTACTTCTTCGCGATATATGTGTATTTTGTTTTTGTAAAATGTGTTCTATCGCGTTTCTATCGCGCAGAAGTTACTAAGAAGTGACTTCTGGACGACAGGCGATAGAAATATCGCCCTTTTGCTTGCAGGGCTTGCACATGTGTGTGTAAGTGTGCACTCAATTCTCATCTATATGACAGCAGCAGCTGTGGTAGATTATTTTTTGAAAATTGTTTGTTTGAAGAAATCCTTTGATTTCTTAAAAAACTTGTTTTTTATTTTAACTGGAGGTTAACCTTCTTTAAGGTTTTTTTTTCTATATGACAGCATCAGCAGTGGCAGATTATTTTTTGAACCGACTTAGAACTTACCATAAGTCTATTAATTTAAAGAAAAATCCAATATCTTAAAATACAGTTTGTTTTTTAATTTTAACCAGAGGTTATATTTATTGAAGTCTTTTTTGTTAAACACTTTTTAAGCTAAAAATAGATTTTAAAATTAGGAGACATTGAAAATTTTTAGTTTAAAAACTACTTTTAGTTTAATATGAGGTCAAGAAAAACGATCTTAGGTGGTAGGCAAACCTCTAGTTAACACACCGTTTGAGGGTATTTGTAGAAAGTCCTTGATTTAATAAATGTTAAATAGAATGACCATTCTTAACGGAAAATATATATAAATATCTAATCTTATCAGGACATATAATTCAGCTAGCCTCCTTTAATTTTTCCATACCATCTGTGCATAAACTGTTAACCGATGTAGTTGTCACCCTCTGCAGACCAGAAATTTCCCGAACAATATGTGACTTATCTGTCATCATGGCTTCGGCTTCCCCCGACTGTGGTGCAAAGTGAACCTAGGCCATCGCCACCACCCAGAACCTCATCCACCAGGACTCGTTTCGAGCTGTCACAGAACTCAGCATAAAAGTAAAACATGCAACTAAAAACAATTTCTAAAAATATACGTACGAACATAAAACATGCAACACGAAAAAACCGCACAAAACACTTCATGTTGAGTGCGACTCGCAAATTGTAGGGCGCCTGTGTGAGTGAACTGCACCACCGGCACCACCTCAAAAAAGAAAAGAAGCAAAATAATAAATAAAAATCCGCAAAATGTATGTGTGCCGGAGCGTTGAGTCTGCGGCGGAGTGTTTTTCGCAAGTGTTCGAGCGGGAAAATGAAAGTGCTGAAGTGTCGCCCATTGTTTGTCCTGTCAACGAAGCAGCTGCCTGCATTTGCATTGGCCGCAAGGAGTTGATGACCGGAATAGTCGAAGGATGTACGCAAAAGGGGGTCTATAATCTATGGGGTTTTTAATCTAAAGTCTGGGATCGAAGTAATAATAGGGGAGAAAAGCAGGACAGCCAAGATAGTGCACTAGATATAAGCAAAAGAAATATAACTTTCAGTAAAACAAAGTTTATAAATTATAAATATATTCTGATTCATAAGTAATAAAATCTCCATTCTCGCATTTGATATATAACCAACATCTGTAAATATTATGGAGTAATAATTTTTTAAGCACCACCCAGCAATCTTTTCCACCAAAGTCAGAAAAACTTTTTAAAACATTCTAAATTAATATAAAAATGTATACTTGGTAATGTTAAAGAAAATCTTCCAAATTTGAGTTTAGTACCCGTTCGCTGTAGGTTTTGGCAATCAAACAGAAATTGGATTGGATGTGGCTGTGGCTCCGACCCTTTGACGTCTTGCAGATGTGAGTAGAATGGTATGGGGGTGGCTCCTTTGTTGTCATCGGCACTTCGGTACACATTTTATAGGTCTCCATTTGACGGCTGTAATTTCATGCACGCATAATCAGGGAGCGTGGCTAATTAAATTCTAAACAATCGCCAGCGCAGCGCACTAAAAAATGTTATATATGACTAGAATCTAGAGCCCCGTTCCCGGTTTTCTCATCCCTATATGTACCCAACCCCATCACCATCACCACCCCATCCCATCCCAGTCTCCATCCAATCTCGAGCTGGTGCTTTGTAATTGCAGATCCCGGACTTCGTGCACGCCCCTATGCAAATGGCACAAAGCTCCTGCTTTTGTTGTAGATCCCAGTACACTGAGAGAAATTTATATTGATTTTAGAAATACGCTTCCCATTGTTACAGTGCAATTATGTATCTAGCTTTAGTACAATCTTTAAAATATTAATCTAAAATCTTTGGTTTTGCTGGCATTTTAATATTATCTTAATGTTTTACTCCATAAAGTAGTATATTTTAATTAAAATATATGTTTCTCTTATAAACAGTAAGACATTGCATTAATTTGTCTATCTATATTTGAAATATAATACTAAAATCCTTGTTGTTAAGAATAGTGAGATCTCAATAAAACCCTACCATTCTTACTTCATAAGGTAGAAGATATTAGTTAGTAGATTATATTAAGTTATGAATATAATCAATATAAATATTATTGAGGTTTATATTTATTTTTATCTCTTGAACAGGAAGCACTGTAATAATCGGAATTAAGTATTTCAATTAAAGGTTTGTTTCGAATGTTTTAAAAACCTTAAGCTTTTGATTTGTGGTGTCCTAATTTTATGGAAAGTAGTTCCCATTTTGGTCGAGTGTAAATGTTGCTGCTGCTGCTCCGTGTTGTTCTCTTTGTGCCCATCTGCAACCTCATCTCATCTCGCGCTGACGGCTTTTGAACTGCCTTCGTTTGTTGTCGTTGTCGTTGTCGTACTCTAAATTAACCGTTTCGTTACGTCAGCGCTGTCTTTTGTGCGTTGACAGAAGCGATTGTTGTTGCTTCTGTCGAGTGAGTCCTGTAGTCCTGCAGTCGTGGAGCATGGAGTCCCAGAGTCCTGTTTAGTTGCAAGTTTGTATGAGGCAGCCGTGCGTGCCCGGTCGCCTGGCAATTGGAGCAATCAGGCAGCTGAACTCAGCCCGGTTCTCCAGCTTTTTGGCCCGTTTTTAGCTCCAGACAGCCCATCCCAATCCCGAACCCAAACCCAAACCCACTACCGATTCCAATCCCAAGCCCCCCGGCACTCAGTCGCACTCAACTGACGGCGCAGCTCGGAGACAGTTGGCTTTGTCTTGTCAGCTGGGTCCTGGCACTGTCCTGATTGGCATTTACAATTAGCGAGTGGGTAAATAGAGAGATGCTGCGAGAATGTTCCAAGTCCGGGTGCCAAAATAAACCAGAACTCGTTTTGGGGATCGCGGCAACAAGAATGCTTTGGAATTAGCCCCGTTTTTATAAGACACCTGACATTAGAAACCTGTAAGATAAAAGAATCTAATTAAGTATATTAACATTAAGGTTTTGAGGATCTTGGTTGCAAGCATGCTTTGGAATTAACCCCTTTATTTTATAAGACACCTGATATTAGAAACCTGAAAAATAAAAACAGTCTAATTAGGTTTTATTTAAGTTTAATTAAGTTTTAAGGATCGTGGAATTTATCCCTCTATTTTATAAGACACCTTATTTTAGAGGCCTGTAAAATAAGATGAGTCTAATAAGGTTTAATAACAATAAAGTTTTGAGGATGTTGGTTACAAGCACGCTTTTTAATTAACATCCTTTTTTTATAAGACTCCTGATTCTAGAAACCTGAAAAATGTCAAGAGTCTTATAAGGTTTAATAACAATAAAGTCTTAAGGATCGTGGAATTATCTCGCCTTTATTTTATAAGACACTTGATTTTAAAAACCTGTAAAATAAAAGTGATAAATTACCCCTTTATTTTATAACACACTTGATCCTAGAAACCTGTAAAAAAGGAGTTAAATTACGTATAATAACAATAAAGTATTATACTAGGAATTTCATTGATCCTTGTAACCACTAAACCCACAAATAAAATAGAAATCAGTAAAAGAAAGTAAATGTAAAATTTTATTATATAATCCCCCACAATGTGTATATTAAAGATCCCGTGATAACTATAACGAAATCTCCTGATTTAGGGTAGCAAACCGTCAACTAAAAAGCCTAAAAGTATGCAGCACTAAAGCTCACGCACACATAGACCCCTCCACTCATGCAAAGGTGTGTGCGTGCTTGTGTGGCAATGGAATAATGTACTCTTAATTTGTTATGCGTGTGTGATTAATGATCCATGCATAACGATAACTTTGACTCATTACACCTGCTGATTTATCGCTGTCAACGGGTGGTCCACAATGTCACATAGCCACCCCAAAACCCCCCTCCCCCTCACACACACATTACACATTACAGGCACATGGAAATGAATTTTGAATTTTGATTCGGCCACTTTCGCTTAATCATTTCGCAATTAGCCGGCATTGTTAGGGCATTTGCATTGATTTATTGACGCTGTCGCCAAGATTGCCCGCTGTTCGATTTCCCCCATTGGCATTTTTAATTTTCCCATTTTCCATGTCAGTTAATTTTCCACTACTGTTCGCCAGCATGGAAAATGCACAATTAATTAAGCTTTACTGCTTGTTTTTGCTTTCGCCTCCATTGACTTTTCCGCTTTTCTCGTTTTCTTTATTCCCTTACTTTTTTTTGCCAGCATTTTTTGGTCTTTGGAAAGTGTGAAGATTCAGATTCACTGGGTATATCGATGGAAATGGAAGTAATTAATGGGCGTGGCAGCGGTTGCCCCCAACACTTGTACCGCCTGCGCTAATGACCCATATTATGAGGTTATTACTGCAGTCCACTTGTGTGCGAGTGTGTGTGTTGGTAAGTTTTCGCGATTGCCAGTGCATTTGTGATGACATTTCGAATGTGTTAAGTAATTGCAAAAGGCTTCGATGAGACGTCGAAACCGAAGAGGTCTGTGGGAGGGAAGGGGGAAACACTCGTCCGCGGAGGCTGATGAACTGCAGTTAATTGAAGTCTATTTGGGTTGATGGATGGTCGGGCTGGTCTGAATAAACAACAACCATCTGCCCGGGGGAGTGGGTCTTAATTAGGGTATTCCGTATTGGGTAGGCAATACCTACCGCTGAAAAAGGCCCGAATAAGCGGGTTAGCCGGAGTTGGGCAAGATCGGTCAGCTAGATTGGTCCCGGTTAGGTTTTAATTAAAACGAGGGAGTGTTACGTGGAGGCTTTAAATATATTTTAATATTTTTACGATTTGTATACACACCAGGTTATCTATATTTTTTCGTGTATTTAAATAATGCTTGTTACTTTCAGGAAAAATTTATTTAAGACAATTATGCTGTTCCACCTCATATGCTTTGTATGACATATAATATGCACAAAAACAATTTAATTATTATGATGGGACTAATTGGAATACAATTTCAATGAAGCGGTCAAATTGGTTTTAAAAGAAAATTATTTCATCAGAATAATAATGCATACATTTAACAAAAAACTGTTCTTATTTCATTTAGTTATTTATACAGTCAGGGGCGTAGGCAGAATTTTTTCAAGAGGGGTTTAATATTTGTTTGAATAAATTTTTATAACTACATTTGATTTCAGTGTCGCAAAGCTCTAGTTATTTATTTTCACTAACAAACTTTAGACTCGTTTTATTTTCAGTTTAGACACCCCTTAGTACAAATCTATCTTGTTAAAAAAATTCGTCAGCTATTTATATAGTTCACAAATTGTTTACTGTCAAATGTGTAATGTTGTAATGAAGTTATCTTAAAATCCTTTATATCATAAGAACATAAGCTAACTAGTATATATATTTCTTATAAGTTATAAAGATTTTACTGCTCTGCCCCCAGCTGAATTTAAAATGCCCCCGATTGAGGTGAGCGTGCGCCAAGGAGCGGCCTTCCTGGCCCTGTATGTCCTGCTCCTGGCCGCTCTGGTCCGTCCGCAGATGAACTTCAGCATCTTCGTGGACTCCTTCTTCCTGCGGGTGAAGTACTCGGCGGTGATGGTGCTGAGCTACCGCTTCGACACCTACATGGCCGTGGCCGCCGCTCCACTCAGTGCCGTCACCGTGTTCGCCCTCTCCAAGTGGAACGAGCGGTGCGAGAATCCCGCGCACCACAAGATGGTCATCACGGGCGTGGCATGCTTCTATGTCCTGGTCCTGCTGGCCAATGTCGTGGCCAATGGCCTGGTGATGCAGCAGGCGCTCATCCGGTTCGACCAGTGCCCCTATAGGGCCTGGTACATGTACGGCCAGATGGCGATGTCCTTTATCAAGTCGTCGATTGCGGACGTTCAGGAGGTGTTCACCAGGCAGCACCACCGTCGACCCAGGCTGATGTATCGCATGCATTAGGTACAGCTTAAAAATCATTACCATTTAGTATTTCCAAAAGAATTTCAAGACAACTATTGGAACATGTACAGGCGTTTAAAAAATATGATCTTATATAATAAAAAAAAATAGTATCTTTAAAAAATCAGAGCTAAGTAAATTGTATAAGGTACAGCTTAAAAAATCATTATCATTTAGTATTTCCAAATGAAGATCAAGACATCTATCGATCTCATATGATATAATAAAATGTTATTTAATAAGATCTTTTGAAGGTTTAAAGTTTATAAAATTATATAAGGCACAGCTTAAAAATCATTATCATTTAGTGTGTTCCAAACAATTTCAAGACAACTATCGGGATATGTATGTATATGTATAGGCATGATCTCATATAACCTAAGAAAATATTCTTTTTATAAAATCCATTGATGATTTTAAAGTTAACTAAACTGTGTATTGCATATCCATAAATTTTTATCATTTCTTAACTTATATCTTAAATGATTTAAATTTGTAAGGATTCAATAAACGTAGACCCCTGTAATAATTAACAGCAGCCAAATAACTGATATTGGGAATACAATTTTCCAAATCAATTAACACAATTGTGTAATATTCAATTACCTCCCTGCCTTGTTTAATTTTGTCATTCCAAGGCAACATAATTTCATCAAGGTAAGTGCAAGGTAAATTATTGTGAGCGGTGATTATTTATCCGGCAACTGTGACTTTATCTGGACATTAACAGGAAAACAATGAACCCAAGGTTCAAGTCTGTCTGAGGTTTCCATCTGACCAGCGTCCAGCTGCCGGTGATTCGATTGTGGGTGGTGCAGAATGGATTGTTTACGGTGGGTTGCTGTGGGGTGGGGCTTGTGTGGAGTTTCTGTGGGTCGATGGCAAATGATGTGCACAGTTTGTTGCGGTCAAGTTGCATATTAGATTTAATGCGATTTGCATTCGCCGCTGCCTGCATCGATAATGATGCGCTGCCCCAGGCGACACTTGGCTGTTTGGCTTGGTTTGGTTACCAGTTTGGAATGGTATTGGGATGGGGACTGGGATTGAGTTTGAGGAAACGTTTGTCTAGGCAACCGCAGAGGCGGCGGGGTGTCCTTCGATTTTGAGGGGGGCGGGCAGGGCGTGTCTGGCGAGTAAGTAATTTTGTGGTTGTATTCCGGGGCACGTTGCTTTGAGGCTGCCAACTCGATCGGCGTTGTGGCGTGGGCTTTTGGCAAATAGTTAAGCGCAAACAGAGGCCGAAAACTCCCCCCCCCTCCCCAAACGCAAAAAAGCCCCACGGCTGAAATCCTGCCCCGGATAATTGAAATTTTATGCCAGGCTTAAGCAAAAGTATACAATTCCGACTCTGACGCAAATTCCCAACAAAATGTTTTACATATTGTAATCCAGAGACAAAAAAAAAATACATTGTTTTCTCTGCTGCCAAAGCTCGAAACATGTCTTTGATCTCCAAAACATGTGCACAAAATGACAAAACAAAATATAAAAAATATATAAAAATTAAAAACGGGCCAATTTACACACAAAAGGGAAAACGCAGAGCCAGCAAAAAACTTTGTGCATATGCATATATGCAAAATACGAATTACAAAATACAAACAAATTAATCGAAACGAAATGTAAGTGCTTAAAACAGAGCTAAATGAGTTCTGACTTTGCCGGGGGCATTAAATATTTCCCCAAAAAAATGCGAGAAATGCTGAAACCAGACAACGGGTTTTCCCCGAGACACTAAAACTTATTTATGCCTTCGTTTTGATCGAGGGGGTGGCCTGCTGTCTCTTTCTGACACCCCTCTACCCTCTCTTTCGCACACTCACGAGCGTGTGCGCCTGACATTCCAACTAAATATAAAACATTGGAACATGCTAATTTATTTTTGAACTGCGGGAAATAACATCGATGTTGGCTGCCAACAACTTCCCATAAATAAATAAACTGTAAATAAACTGTGGTTAAACCCAACTGGCCATCCCAGCTAAAGCCAGAAAATATGTGAAACGATTTATCTTTGATTTCAGATATCTAGTCAGCATTTTTGGGATCTTAGATTTCCCCAGAAGACAGAAGACATCATTCCTATATGGGTAAAAAATAAACAAGAATAGAACGGAATTCTAAAACTTCAGACTGATTTAATTTATTCTGATTTTTATTATTTGTATTTTTTAATAAGTGTGTAAAACATTTTTATTATAATATTAATTTTTATTATATTGAAAAAATTAACTTTAATTAGTGTTATTATTAAGGGAATTATTGAAAAGGTAATCAATTGTTTAAATCTACATCTATTTATTTACTGCATTAGTACTTCAAAATTTGTAAAGTAATAAAGTTAAGTGATTGTCAAAAGTTTATTAAACCGATTATTTATTTCCTTTCAATTACTGGGTATCAAATAACCGAGCTTCCCAGTTGAAAGTGCAAATTTGGCTTAGATTTTCCTAACTCTTATCTTAAGTGATCGTAAAAAGTCGCCAATTAAAAGAGCGCACTTTGAAGTGTGTTCTAATTTCTTTTTACTTTTTTTTCGCGAGCTCAGCAGAGCTACCTGTTTGGATTAAGATATAATCTCGGAACCGAGGCTCGGGCTCCAAAAGGCACTGCCTGGAATTTTCCCGATGGGATGTGGCGAGAAGTTATTGAACCGCCGCAGGATTATCAGTACTTAAAGTGACAGTCGGGTGACAAAAATTGAAATGTCAGATCAATGGGAGGCAATTAAAAGCAGTGATTGATGTGCCAATTTGTAATCTGTTAATTAACATATCCCCTACCCGCTTTAATTACCCTCCAGCGAAACGAAACACCCAAGTTCAGTGGTACAATGCGAGTGCAATTAATATTTTTATTACGTATAATTTGGATTAATTGCCGCTCACATTCCATGAATCATCCCATCAAATGTGTGTCAACGCGAGCGCCTCATAGTCGAGCATCTCGGCCAGATTTGCATTTCTTTTGTCCACAGTGCCTGACGCCACAAACCCGATCCCAAAATGCTGGATCTGCGGCTTCCTCAGGTGTTCCTGACCTGTGCTCCCCGGCTCATCGTGTGTCACTCACTCCTCGAACCCCAGAATCTCGGAATCTCAGCCTCCGCATCGGCATCACCAGCAGATTCAGATTCATCTCGGCTCTGCTGGAAATCAAAGTTTAGAAACCGGATTTGCATGCCAATAAAGCCGAGGCTGGCAAACAAAACAAATCAAACGAAATGAAATTCTTTCGGCTTTCGCCTGGCTTTTGCTTTAAATACAAAATCGCACGGCTCAGAACATTAGACTGGTTTAAGAGCTCGAATTAAGCGCATTGACGGGGAATAAAGTCAGACGTCAGCTGGAAACACATAAAGATCCTCCAGCAAGTGTGAACAACCAAAAAAAAGTGCTAAAATTACATTCCAGCTAATTATATAAAATCATTTTCGGTGTTAATACTCGTTTATTACCAATGGCTGGCAAATATAACACTCAAATGGTAAGCATCTCCAGTGAATTTTTGATCCTTAGTGGTTTAAAAATATTTTCTCTATACTTTTGGATTAAATAAATATTTCCTTGGCCAATTAATTGTTGAGAACATTTATAATTTAAAGTTAAATTAAATTGGAATATTGACATAATTTTTGGAAATAAAAAAGTTTTATAAGATCCCTGTAAAAATACTTATATTAAAACAAAACAAAAAAATATAGTACTTAAAGCCTTAAAGGTTCTAAGTAAATGTCTTAAAAATGTTGATATCCTTTACTGATTATTTTATATTTTTTATCTTTAATAAAGATCCTGCTTAGCTGCAGCTTGGCTCTGCTCCTGAGCTTCTCGGAAGCCCTTCCTCGATACAGTCGCCCCAGGGATCTGGCCACTGCAGGCAGCTCCCCCAGCCTCGCCTATGCCCCCAGTCCCCAGGAACCCATGACCCTCACTGGAAACTACAACCTGATCATGCCCGACTACTATGACAACCATCCAGCTGAGTCCATGCAGCTGCAGAACTTCGCCAACTTCCACGATGCCGAAACGAGTCCCGATTCCGATCTGGGAATGGAGGAGTCCCAGTTCCTGACCTACACTCCTGTGAGGGCACCCCAACCCCTGACTGCCCAGGAGAAGCGTGCCCGCCAGCAGGTTCCCCACGTGGACATCCACCGGGAGAAGAAGGCCCTGCTCAAGCTGAAGAAGGGCAACACCCAGCCCAGGGGAGCCGATTACCAGGAATGGGACCAGTTCGACTACGATCTCTACAGCCTCAATCCCGGCAATAACAAGAAGTACAACTACGATATCTAGATGGTTGGGGGGTATTCCTCTCTAGTTCGACTGTATATGTTTATGTTTTTGTTTTCTGTTGGTTTAAGCTCACAAATAAATTATTTATTTATTGTTAACTGCAATCGGATTTTCGTTATTTCGATTGGAATGCTGCTTAAGCCACTTTTTGCCGGGGCCATATAATTCTTATAATTGGTCAAAAACCATTAACATTCACTTTATGACCGAAAGCAGACCAATTCTGGCGAGTGAAAACAGTGATGATACTTTGCTGGGTATATTTAGCTACGTTTTAAATTTATTTGAATCCTATCTGTTGTAAAAAAAACACATCTACATTTTTTTAAGAAAAATTAATAATTGTTATGATTAGTGCCTTGAAGTTTTGGTACTTAATCATTCACTTTGCAGTCACAATGTATCATAAGAAAAATGTATCTCATAAAATGAATTTTATGAATATATTCCACAGTCTATCTTAAATATTGGCACTTTAAAACAAACATATATCTTTCCTAAATAGGAGACACAGTTGTCATTGACTGACTCATGCCGTGTTAGTATATTAATTAACTTGATTTTACGTATAAATTTAAAGTCACTTTTGGCTCTTCGAAAATGTTTTGAATTTTAACATAAATGGTCTGCATGGCGGGCAATGAATAATACTATTCAGACACTTCAGAGGTTACCATTTAGATATACAATCCCTTACTAAGGAAAGCAAACACGCACTTAAAATTTAAATTCACTTTATTCCTGTTCCAACAGAATCCGCTTGAGTTCCTCGATCCGTTCCGGCGATGGCTCGAAGAACGAGCTGTCCACCTGGACTTCCTGGTGGTTGTAAATTCGACGCGGTTGGGGGCGGTTGGCATGGTAGGTGATCACAGCTGCGGCGTGATCCGCCTCCTCCAAGTTCCCGCAACCTTGGGAGGGATACTCTGGGTAGACACGTGGCTTCAAGCGGTGCTTCCTGGGACGACTGACCTCTTGGATTTCCTGCAGCTGCTCACCGGATGGCTGGCCATAAACGTAACCATCATCAGCATTGGCCAAAACCAATCCCAATGTCACTCCAAGCATCATCATCTAGCAGAGAGCATTTGACGTCATAAGTTTGGAAACGAGTTATGGGGTATTCCGATTTCTGATCTAAGATTACCACAAATGTTAGCACCAAAATCGTCTTCATGATTCTCCGATCCGGGTTCTTAATATGTCTAGTCGCTTTGGGCTCCAAAAACTGACTAACTCGAAGAATCTGGTTCCTATCTTCCAATGGTTGTTCACCTGCCCTTAGAACCTATTATGCAATTATGCTAACGGTTATGGCATAATCTCGGCGCTAAAAGAGATTTGAGACAGAGAGAGAAACCAGTTGTTTGTGATAACTATTGCTTGTGTGGGGAACTTGTATGATATTGAGTATTCTTTTTTGCAATATCTGCAACAGAGACAGAAATCGGGTGAATTAAAAAATATCTGCTGGATAATCATTCATAAATTTCTTTGAAAGCTATCTATCAATACTAGTGATTCACTATGTTGTTCTTAAAATGTACTGTGTAAATCCTGGAAAAACTGCGTATTTATAATATCTACGTATGTATTTAATAAGGACATTGATAGCTGGATTGGTATAGTTTTGACATACATATTTTCACAATGGATGTTTAACAAGGCTCAATAAAGGTTTCTCATCTTTATTGCCCTTTAAAATCATTAAATATCTTGCCTTGATTTGACAGATTTGATTAATGTCTTGTACTTCTTCCATCTTAACTTCTCTAGTTTATGGCTGTGAATTTCCATTATGTTTGACACATATTTACCTCATTTGCATTTACGCATAAACATGTGCATTTGTGGTTCAGCCATGCGACCTCCTTCATTTCTCGCTGTGCATTCGATTTTGGCTAATTAGCATTTGATGGCTCGGCCGTACGCAATAGCACAATAAAATATCACCATCGAGCTGATGAAGCAACAAACAACAGGTTATGCGATTAACATATCTGCTGAATCGCTTGATTTTTCCCTCTTATGCCTACTTTTGGGCTTGTTAAGTTAAACAGCCTAATCGGTTAAAGTGTAATTTTTAAACGATTTATTTACACAACAATCAACGAATGGACAACTAGGCATAAACAACTAATAAATTCGATGTGAAATTCGGTGAGTGATTAGAGAGGAAGGGACTTAGTTGTAGGGATATCTGGAGAAGATCTGCTCCTTGCGCTCGAAGTAGCGTCGATTCTTTGGTCGCAGCTGACCCTGCTCATTGACAGCTGCTCCGGCTGGCACATAGATCACCGGGCTCTTGTAGCAGCCCTCCACACGCGCCTGCGTGGATGCCCTCACAGTCTGCAGGACCTTCTGGTGGCTCTCGTCCAGCTCGCCAGGATTCAGTTCCTTCTGCTGGCAACCTCCTCCTCCCGGGCACCTAGTGACATACCTCTGATAGTCCCTGGTATCTCCGGCAATGGTCTGTTTGTAGTCGTAGCCATCTAGGTTGGAGCTCTGCGACTGACCCACATGGTCACCCACCCGGGTTTGCGGTTGTGCCGATCCCGTGGCCTGCAACAGCTGAGCCTGCACCTCATTGGGCGCCACTCCAGATCCATGTCCTGCGTCCAGGACCTGTTGTCCCGATCCTGTGGTGACTGGAGCATAGGGAAAGGGATTGCCGAAGAAGAGTTTCTGGGCAGGTTGCTGAGGTGGCAAATAAGTGGCAGGTGGCTGGGCAGCTGGCTGCTGTTGGGGAAAGTAATTGGGAGCATGCTGAGGTTGCAGCTGTTGCTGGGGTGGCCCATAGTGGCTCAGGGGCTGGGCAAGAGCTGGAGGAGCCGGGGACAAGGGTGGCCCCTGATAGTTGGTGCTGACCAGCAGGGGATTCTGGTAGCTGGAGGTGTGCAACTGCTGCTGGGGAGCCCGATACTGGGCATATTGCTGCTGATACTGCGGCACCTGACGCTGCTCCAAGACCTGGTAAACCTGGGTCTGGTGATCCTCATAGACGGCCGGTGCCCTCTGCGTTTCCAGGCCGTAGGTGCGACCCAAAGTCTGCACCACGAACTTGGTGGTACGATGCTGGGTCTGAGCCTGCCGATGGTGGTTTTCCGCCACAAAAGGAGTCTGAGGGCGATGGTAGTGATAGTCCTGGCAGCTAACCGAAGCCAGCTGTGGGTTACATAATAAATCCAGTTAAATCCAGGTAATCCTTTAATGAAAGGTAAATTAGTGAACCCACCATCGAGACTAACAGCCATAGGGAGGGCATCTTGATCTGGTTTTTTTTTTTTTTTTGGATACCCGGAGCGTTGTGGACTCTTCGCCGGCTGGCAGCTAAATGAACTCCGGCAGGGCAGACACCCGCAAAGCCAACCCGCCAGAAGATCACTCCGAAAACGGGTTTTCGGATACCTCAAGATGCTGCTGTTTCGACTGCCATCGCTTCTGCCAACTGGCTTTGATTCGTTGTAACACTCTGAACACATTTCATAATTTCTTTTCCATTTATTGTCTCCGCATCGTTTATTTTTTATTTGTTTACCTTTTCCCCGCTCCAACACTCGAGCGATCGTTCGGTGCTTGCGGCATCATTTGACTATCACTCACGCAAATTTTGTCATAATTAAAGTGCCAGCCAGCGCGGTGCTCTGCCTGCTCTTCATTTCTCCACGCACTTGGAAAAATATCTCATTACCATACAAATTTTTAACGATTTTTACAGGAAACCCAAAACTGTTTTTATAATATAAAAAAAAGATATTTGTTATTGTTCATTTTTTTTCTTATACGTAAATAGAGAAAACTTTTAGATATATATGGAAACTAAAAATATAAATAAAAATATAAATATTTTACCAAATATAACATTTTGGTTTATATTTTGAATATATATATTTTTTTTTAGACGAAATATAAGCTGTTTTTTTTTAAATACAAAATCACCGTACATAGGAAAGGCTCCCAGAAAATTATAATTTATGCTTAAAAAATTATATGAATTGATTTTCTATTAATTGTTATAAATGGCAGTTGTTTATTTAAGATACAAATGCATTTAACATTTTATAATTAATGCTTAGACATTTTAAATTATCCATGGTTAAATATCCATTTTTCTAGTGTTGTGGGCCATGAAAATGTTTTTGGCCTTTCCGCTTTTAGCCTCTTCAGTTCGGTTCGCTTCGGCCAAGTTTAATGTAATTTAATTTGCTTCGCATCATCTGGCTGTGCTTTCTGCGAAGCGCGTTATGTTTTGAAGCTCGGCGAAAAGTAAAAGTTGGATCTTGGCTCAAATGTAAAAACATACAAACGAACATATATGTTTGTATTTCCAATTGTTTGCCGATTTACAAGACTTATCCAATGGCGAGCTATAAAAATCGCATGAGCCCAGCTTAATTTGTTTTGGGGTGCGGTATCTTGAAGCCCATTATGTGCCCATAAGTGTTGATCTTCTTATGTACACTATTCAAATATAGCGTGATGTTGTGGCAGATATAATGATACTTTAATTTTTGATAATAAATTCGTTTATTAAAGGAGAAGAGAAATGGCTGTGTTGTAACTTTACACATGATAGATGTTCGAATTCGGCCTAATCTTATATTGGCGTTTCGCACATAATTGGGCTAACCAGATTGACTCATTAATATGCAGCAAACCAGTTGATTGGCTGGCTGCGATGTTGCAACAACCATTCAACCGGATTAAGCGATTGACAAGCAGCGGAAAGGTTTCTGCTCTTGAGCATTAAAGGAAGCCAGTCTCGGGCATCTGAACTGTGCTGACATCGTCTTTGTTTCAGCGTTTCCGTTTGACAATTGCACGCATTCAGCTGCTGACGTTCGCCTGCAGCACAATTCCTTGGCAATTGCCCTCCTCGTCCTGCGTGCGGAACACGGAGTCCTTGCCCCCGAGTCCTTCGTCCTTTGCCGTAGTTCCGAACGCGGGCTAACGTCAATCAAAGACGCGCCCTGTTAAATGCACTTGACTGCCACTTGACACAGCAAATGTTGCTGGCGTTGCTCCGGCGTCAAACAAAACATCTTGGCAAGCCAACTGCCAACACTTGACATTCGCCATGAATGCAGCGGAGATCGGCGGGAGGAGGAGGTGTCCAGGGGGCGGGGCGGTGCACTCGAAGAATTCTTCAAGGTTCTACATGTCTGATTCCTAAGAAGAGTATTTTAAGGCTGGCCAAATTTATTAAAATTTTAGGAACATTTAATGTCCTTAGTTTAAATCTGAAAATAATGAATGACATTATTATTAGTGAACTCTTCTCAAAAGATTATCATATTACTTTCATTACGTGTTAAAACTACAATATAGGATATATTTTATATATATATATATATATATATATTTTACTTAGGGATACCCAATCAAATAAGCTGATTTTGATTAGCATCATTAGTTTACCTACATACATATGTAGCTACTACTCATATGATGGTACCCAAAATACTACAATATTGTAAAAGGGAAGTGCAAGATGTTTAGCTTAACCAAGGATTCCTTAGAAAATAGCAAGATCTGAAAGCTGTTTCTGTTTTTCCACCAATATTATATGTTATATACTATTTCAATTATTTTTAAGCATAAGTTTAAATGTTTTACCACTCCCACAATTTATTTTTAAATTTATAACATTTATTTTCAGTGTAAGAACGCACAAAACGCGGGCAGCTGTCGCAGATGGAAATGCAGATGCCGAGATGCGGTGGCTTATCACGCTGACACGAGTGCAGGGGCCGCTTCATAATGCAAGTGGCCAATGCTGCGTATACGCAATCTGCTGCCGTCAAGCCTTTTAAAGAGGGGGAGGTTGAGTGGGTGGTGGGTGTAAGGGTGGAAGGGTGGCTGGGTGGATGGGTGGCCGTTCTGGCGCAGTGGCCTCTCCATGCAGAGTGTGGGTGCGTCTGTGAGTTGTCTGTCTTCGCAGCCTGTTTGCATTCATTGCAGTCGTGCATTCAGGGTTATGAGCCCCAGCCAAGTTGCACAAGTTGCATAAGTTGCATGCAACCTGCGAGCAGATAGAGCACGTGCACTTCTTCCGCCCGCTTGTGTGCGTGTTCTTTCACTTTATTTTTCGCCATATAAAGCGTCACTTTAGACACCTGTGTGTGTGTTTGCCAGCCGCTTTGTTGCCGACTTTTGGGCTTTAGTTGGCAGCAGGCGATCTGCTTAATTAGGCGCACCTGCCGGGGCAGCGGCAAATTAGTAGCAGCCAGGTTGAATGACCTTTGCCAGCCTGGCGAACCGAAAAAAAAAGAGAAAATACTAATAAAAGAAAGCCAAAGAGAAAAGCAGAGGCAGACAAACAATGCAACAGCGTTGGAAAACTGGCAAAAAAAAACGAAGAAAAATCAATTGCATAATGGCGCATGTGTTGCGCAGAACATCAGCAGTACAAATTTGCAACTCTTTTTCCATTTGCACGTTGCAAGACAAAAACAAGAAGAAAAAAGTATAAATTCAACCACCACTTGAAGCAGCGATTTTTGCCTTATTTTTTGCAACTTTTCTTTTTTTTTCTTTTTTTTTTTTGCAACTGTCGCAGACACACACACTGAAAGCAGGGGGGTGTAGACATGTGTGTGTGTGTGTTTGGCAGCTTTTGTTTGCACCCGCATAGGAAGCCATTTAAGTGCGGCTTCTTGAGAAAATTGCAGCCAGAGCGGATGGAGAAAGAGATGAGGCCCTTCGAGGACGTCACTAACGAGCAGCCAGGCACCTGCACCTCCACCACCCCCCGAGCCACCCGAAAAGCCAGCCCAACCACCCCAACCACCACCCCAACCACCACCCCAACCACCCATAATTAACACAGGAGCCACAGCAACAGACACGGCAACGAGAGCTTAGCTCCCTTGTGGGGCCTATCATTTCCTAGGGAGACAAAACAAAAAAAAAATCAGAAAAAAACCATAAACCCAAAGGGTTTCGGGTTTGGGCTTGGGCTTGGGCTTGGGATGGATCGACTGTGGAAACCCGGTTGGTGCAAAAGCCTCTGGCTTGTTGGACGACTCAAGCGCCTTAATAGGCTTAGCAGCGAGTCAACTATCAAAACAAGACCGATAAAAGTTGAGCCCCAGCTCGAAGCCCCAGCCCCTCGGACCATCCTGATGTACGACGACTATATATATATGTGTATATCCATCCACCCGAGTTTGCTGGGTGGAGGAAAAACTTTGCCTATATGATATGCTCTCATGCTCCAGATGACGAGGCCCGAAAGCTTTGTCAACGCATGCCACATGGAATATTCATCGGTTGGTTTTGAGGAGGTCTAGAGGGGGGAGGGGGCTAAGGGGACGTAGGGGGCGTGCCACAGTTTATGGCACGTTTGTGCCGCAGCCAGCTCTCATTATGTGGCTGCCACCGCAAGTACGTGCCCCGGACAGCCCATAAGCAGGCCATGCCTCCGCCCTGGAATCAGTGTGATTCGGATTCCCACTCGGAGCCCGGATCCCACATCCCGGATCCCAGCTCCATGACCGCCCCATCTTGAGGTCTTTGTTTTCTAATTTTCCTTTGATTACATTTTGTTTTACCTTACATGAACCCTTTTATTATTTTCTTAATATCCAGCATGGATTATAATATGTTGAAACATTAAAGTATAAGTTTTTAAATGGCTGAGGAAATTATGGTTTTATTATAGCCTTAAATATTGGTTTAAATGTTAAATATACCAAACAAAAAGGCTTACATTTATATTGGAAGTTTGTATTAAAATGTAAAAAACACCTATATAATCAACAGAACTACTTAAATTATTAATTACTTAACAATTTTATATAGATCTCTAGTCTGTAAATGTATATTGTTGAAAACCCATTTCAATAAATATTAAAGAGTTTAATTTTTAGTATATTTTAAATGATGAAAATCAGAAATGGGGTTTCTAACATTCCTCTCCCTTTTCCTTTGCCATTTCCCGAAAGGCTGTAGTTAATCTGATTAGTCTGCATTGGTATCTATAGATCTGCATTATTAACACACCAATCCGGCGTAATTCGCTGATTAAACTACCGTGGGAGAGCTCTTTCCGAGTCTAGACCCACCCACCAAGGTCGGCAGGTGTGGCGCCACCCGCTCTTCGCATCGCATTCGTCTGCATCAGCAAATAGCAGCCCGCTCCACGAGAAAGTTCCTGCGAAATGTTGCTGATGACAGCAGCAATAGCAACCGGCACTTGCAACAGCAACATCAGCAGCAGCAGCAGCAGCAGCAGCAACTGCTGCTCCCGGATTTGTTTGCAGTCATTCGCATGTGTCATCATCAGCGGCCGCGATGATGAAGCACAAAATATGCCCAGGCTCGCTCGCAACTAAACTGACTGACTGCCAGTCTGGCTAAAAAAAAAAGAAATTAAAATAAAAAATTGCACAAGCACACAGGCAAACAGACAAATGAGGACGCCAGCGGTGACATGATAGCCTGTGAGCGGCTGCCGACCATCCTGGTACACTGAGGAAAATTACAATTTCTTAAGAACCTTGAAAGTAAATTTACTACTAAATTCATTTAGGCGTAAATATGTACCTATTTCAATATGTTTATCCCAAGTAGGTGTATCCCTGGAATTTATGAACTTTTGTTAAGGACTTATTCTTTTTATTGGAAAATAGTCATATGACACTTAGCTAAATCTCGACAAATTTGCTGTATTTATTTAAAAAAGTCATGGTAACCTGGACCAAATATGCTACATTGTTTCTAAATATTATATTAAAAATAAATCCAGCCAGTCAATTAAAAATAAAGAAGATGACAGCTAAAGCTAGTGTCAAATGGCCTTGGTTTTACGAGTATTTAGATGAAATCTTTTTATTTATTATTTTATTTTAACAAATTAAAGCTAGTATATAATACTAAAATTAATATTTAAAAAAGAAGGGGCGCTGGAAGCTAAAGTCCTTCGGCCCGGCTGTTTAAGCTAAATTACGATGTCTAAACTCGGAGATGGACTCTAGTAATGAATTCTTTTAATTTTTTAATGTTTGGTATGGAAATCTTTTATAAATATATGTTGGGTGGGGGATGTAATTTGTTTTAACCCATTTTGAGAAGTTCTGCATATTTATATGGCAGAACTAAAATTCGACTATTGTGTTATCATGTATCCCTATATTTTAGAAATGGTTTGAAGAGGTTTGTTATTATTTTAGTTATTGATAATGATTTTTTTGAGTGCTGCCCAGCGTTGGTCTCTGCTGGCTGCTCTGCTGCTGCTGCTGCACGCGTTGCATTGCTGCTGCTGCTTCTGCCGCTTGTTCTCTGCTATATTTAAATACGCTGCGGGTTGCAACGTCGGCTGGCGTGGCACTTCATTTGCTTCCACAACTCATTCATGCTTTGGAGCCCAGACGGCCTGTCAGAGCCGTCTAAGCCGGGGTAAACACTCGCCGAGCCCCTCATCTCCCCCTCCTGCCACACTCATGTGCCTCACCTACTTTCCGCTCTTGGTCTGAAGCCTCCGCTTCGGGGTGGCTGCAGCGAGAATAAAAAGAGAATGCATGGCTTGCAAAAAAAAAAAAATGTAAAAAAAATAATAAAAAAGTAAAATAAAAATGCTGGGAAAAAACCTCCCTCCTGGGTATCGCTTACAACGGGGCACTTGCAACCAGCCAGCGACCCCCGGCTGCCCCCCCATCCTCCCGTTATCCTCCCGTTAGCGTTAACGCCAGCGTTAATGTTCACGGCGCGGCCTTCCTCGAGGAGTTGAGTTCAGTTCTCAGCACCGCTCCGCTCCGCTCTGCTCTGCCCGATTCTCAATTCTCAATTCTCGATTCTCCGGCAGCAGCAGAGGCCGTGCGGCAGTGGCAGTGGCAAAAAACCCAGGCCCAGGAGGCCCTGTGTCTGCCGATGGTGCCACAGTACGCTCGCGTGCTTTGCATACTTTGGTTGCGTTTTTTACTCCGCTCCCGGTTGCACAATTGCTCGGTTGCAGTTCGCCCTTTTTGCTTGTTTCGGACGTCTCGCAGAACGCCTTCCGCCATCGGAATCAGAATCAGAATCAGAATCAGCCGGGCAGCAAACTGCCGCTTCTCGCGTAATTTGCCCGCCATTTTGCACCATCGCGCGTTTCCGGTTGGCGACCCCACTTCCGGTGACCGTTTTCGCGCCCGTTTTTTACCCAGCCATTGTCCTGCAGGCGAGCCGAAAAAACAAACGCAGGCTACGGCCGGGTTTTAAGGATCCGATGCCGTAATTCAAACGACCGGCAATTGTGCGTGAGTGATCGGGCAGGCTCTACACCGAGAGAAAATTAAATAAACAAGCTTCGATCTGTAGGTTTTGATATTCATAGCAATTACTGAATATTTTTGGTCCTTAGCTAAATGCCAAGGATATATTCCCTTAATTTACTAAAGACGGCTTTTTAAAAAAATTGCAAATCCACAAATATCATTTTCTCAATATTGTAATATTACTTTCATCGTTTAAAATAATATGTATAATACAATTAATTGATAATGTTCAAAGGAGATATGTTCAAAGGAGATATTTATAAAATAATCTTTGACTTTTAGTGTTTTTTGTGATTTCACTGATAATATTAGAAAAAATATTGATAGATTGATGGTACCTAAAATAAAAAAAAAAAAAATGCTTAGCACTGGAAAAAGGAATGTGTTTTAGGATTAAAGAAAAGGTATATGGGGGTCTTTTATTTATTGGACATCATTGATATTTAAAGAATCCATCAATGTTGTAGTTATGAAACTGAAATAGTTACGACTAGTTTTTGCTCCCTGTAGAGCTTGTCCTGCGGTCGAGTCCCCAACAAGTGGGCGGCATTGGGATTATGTCTTTGCGGGCACGGGGCAGTCGGCCAATCCCCGGCAAATGAAGTGCCGCAGCATTTGATTATAGAGCGACTCCTGAACCGCCCAAGTCGCGTGTGAGTGTGCGCGAGTGTTTGCATGTCTTGAGAGTTCCGAGCAGGAAGACCGGGCTCACCTATTGATTACGGCTCACAATGTAAGTAAATTGCGGAATTACGGGGTCGATTCGTTGATTACTCAATCAGCAGTCAATGGGTTTAACTGCCGGATTTCCGCCAGGTCGAGAAGGGAATTAAGTCTGGTGGAATTGCTAATCCTGGATGGGGGTTAATGCCCGGATTGATGTCAAATTCACGGGTGCGATTCGCTTGATTGCTTAAATAGGTTGTTAGTACGACACTAACAAGGAGTTTGGAGAAGTTCAGAGTATTTAACTGAATAAAATTCTTAACAAATTTTTAATTATACATTTTGCAGTTTACTTTTTAATTCAAATATTCCTTAAAATAAGTATATAGTATATCGGGCTTTGCATACGATTATATTTTTCATAAAATCATTATTGGCTTAAGCTTAAATATAATTGTGAATTTTTATTGTTTGCTGAAAAACTAAATTTTCTGCAAATACCAGGGTCTATTTATAAGTATCCAGACTGCAATTTGTAACAACTTTTCAAAATATTTTTTTTCATGCGACGGCTTTTAGCGGCCAAAGAGCTACTATCTAGACTAATTTCCCATCACTACATTAAAATTTTCTTTAATTTGAAACATTTTGCTACTTACGATGTTCTAAGTAGCACAGTTTAAGTGATGCATTTTGCAAACTTTGAGAGCTTCTTGGTTTATCCCCAGCCGACTTCACTATTTGAATGGGCTTTAGTTTTGTGCCCATTTGTTTAGCATAGAAATACTTGGAGCTGAATGGAGCTTCGGCTAGCTGCAGGCTGTCTTCATCCTTTCAGCCTGGCTAAAACCACTCCTTTTTGGGCCATCTCCGACCACAATGAAACCGCAGCGAAGCCGAAAAAAAAGATGGAAAATATGAAAGATGAGAATGCAGCTCCAGTCGGGCATTCATGCATCTGCCATTCTATTCACACTCATTCATCTCGGGATGAGCTGGTCTTAAATTTGCATAACAAGCGACAAAAGTCCCCCGAATCGTAATTATGTGCAAACAAACGGGGCAAATGAAATTTCAATTAAAAAACGAGTGCGAGCTGAGGACCAAAGAAAAAAAAGTGAAATCGAAGCCGGCCATGGGTGGGGGTCTGCCCCCTTTTTTTTTTGTAAGGCTTCCCGGCCACCGCAATACGCACTGTTGGCCTGGGAAAGGGAGCCATTCGAGTCGAGTTGAGTTGCGTTGAGTTCAGTTGCGAGTCGAAGTGAATGCCGAGTGGCAAGTGCAGTGCCAGGTGCACTGACATTGGCACACGAACGAGGCTGCCCCCTGACCCCCTCCCCAGCAGCCCCTTTTCACCCATGGTGAACCCCTTTCGAGTGACTGCCAGTGCAATTTTGTTGCCAACCTTGAGGACGTCGCTCTGCCGACTGCTGAACGCCTGCTATTCTGGAGTCAATGCTGCAAGGGGCGTCCGTGCAGAGGGGATCGCGGGACCACCTCGCTGTTTCCCGCCGAACTCGGCCGTGGGTTGACTTCCCCTTCACACTGGGTGCCCCTGATACTTTGGGGTATTCTGGTATCCGTAAGATACGAGGCTGTTAATTTGTTCCTCTGGTACCGAGAAATTTGCAGAGTCAAGGATTTCCTTCTATTTACCAGTTTAAAGGACAAACCAATATTTTTATAAAAAATGAACATCAAATAAAATAATACATAACAATTAGTTCTTATGTTTTTTTGGTTTTCTTTGTTTCTTAGAGATATAACTGGTGATTCTGCTATAAAGAAATTTGTAAAGTCAAGGCTTTAATTTTTTTTACAAGTTAAAAAGATAAAGAAATATTTAAAATTGGAAACAATTGCTTGTATCATAATTAAACGATTATTAATTAAAAACAATTTGAAGATATGACTAACAAAATACTTTATTCGAAAAAGAAAACATATCTTTTAAACTTCTTTGAACTAGTTATATTCCCTATTTTTTATCACTGGAATCCAAACGTTGAAAACATATACTAGAGTTTTAAAAATAAACTTGTTTTTCAAAAAATAAATGATGAAAACCCTTTTTGTTTCTAATGTACTTATTAAATACAACTTACCAAGTTCAAAATAACTAGTTGTACATTTTAAAGTGGGTTTCCTAGTCGAACTGCAGTGAAAGCATACTTTCTTGCTTCGAATTTTCGTTGTTTTTATTTTTCACCCTTTTATTTTTTTGAGCCAACAATGTCAACATGGCAGTCAGCCAGAAAAGCTCCGGCTCTGCTTTTTCCACTTCCTGCCCCTCAACGTGGAAATAATCAGTGTGCGCCTTTTTGTGTGCATTGTTGCTGGCAGGGGGGTGTTAATGGGGTGGCATGGGTTAAGGGGGCCGGTTGCAGCTCTCAGTTGCCATTGCAGTTAATTGAAAATACTAAATTTCCACTGTCTAGACGGCAAATTATATGACAATTGTTAGAGCGCGCATGTTTGGCTTTCATATTAAAATTAATTACTCCGGCTGAAATTTTGCATTTTGCATAAAAATTTGTGTGAAAGCCATAAACAATGGGGCCATTGTCGTGCAGGTTTATGTGGTGTATTTATCTGGGCATGTGAGTGTTGTTTCTGTTTAATTTCAGCACAGTTGGCTCTAAAATGGGCAAAGGAGTTGCATTTAATCCCCTTGGAAAGTCTAGAGTTTCATAATTGTAGAGCTAAGGCGATAATCGATGGTGATAATTAGAGAAAGCGCGTTGCATTTGCGAATTTTCACACGGTTCAGGGGCCACAAGCTGCTCATAATTATACCAAAGGATGTCTCAGTTCAGGAAATTGCAAATTACAAACGGAAAACGTGGGCTGGCCGAACACCTTTGATCACAAATTTCACCTCGCTGCACACAAACAATTATTTGGCACTTAATAAACAATGAAATTGAAAATTTAAGACGCTTATCGTAGTCAGTTTGCGGCATATGCAAATTTCTGTCCAGCTTTCATGTAATTACACTCGACCCGTAGCATCTTATATATGACATTTTCTCTATATATATAGTGGAGAATATGCCTTATGTACGGACTGCCACTGACATTCATTAACCGAGGATTGCAACCTTTTTGGGCCGGAACGGGGTTTGTTCGGCTAGCTCGTAAATAAACTTTGGCAAGCTGTTTGCAACGGCTGCGTATGCAAAACATCTTCAAAATTGACTTTACTGATTTTGCCTTTTGCATTTTATTATGTGTTTATTATGCTAACAATGTGCCGAAAGTTTTCCGGGGTGCTGAGACGGGAGAAGGGGCATGTGGTTAAATATTTGCAGCTGCAGCAGCTCAGAGGCGTCGGCAAGGGGGCTGGATCAACTCTGCTAGGGCTCTTCATAACTGAATTACAGATTTGCAATTTAATCCTTAAGATTGCTGTCTCATACTCAAGTAAAATGAAACATTTAGTGAGCGAAGGCTATAGGCAACCAAAAAAGTCCACATTTTGTAAAGCTTCACTGAAACCAGAACTTAATCTTGTTTATTTTTGAATATATTTTGAATAATAGTTAAAAAATTTGTTCTCCTCGTATGTGCTCAAAGGGGAAATTAAACTATTGCTTAAATTCATAATTTTGGCAAATCATTTTTATATGATAATAGAATTTAAACATATTTTCAAGAAACAACACTCAAGGGTAAGTTCAAATGCCTTGACTGCCGAGGTTTGGTTTTCTTTGAACCCTCGCCCCTTTTCCTTCCCTTATCAATTCATATCTTAAATCATTTCAATATTCAAATAGCTCTGAATTGCCCAGGCTATCGGATTTCTCCTGCTCAAGTTCCAGCCTGACCCTTCCAGCAATCTGGGCCTTTCATCTGCTAAAAGCCTCATCACTTTCATCCCCTTCGGCCGGAGGTCACTCATACGCCCCATTGTCCGGCATTCTGGCATCTTGTCTAGCATGTGTTTATCAATATGAAAGGTATGCGAAGCTAAGTCAAGCTCAGTCAATTAGTTGCCTCTCACTTTGGACCCGAAGTTCTTGTACACAAATCCACGGGCTAGATGTGATTTGGGAAATGGTTGGATGGCAATGGGAGACCAAGACCGAGCCACTTCAATCTAGCACACTCAATGACAGCTGCAGCTGCCTGTGTGAGCAAACTGTAGCCACATTATTTTCATTATGCCATTGTCTGCCTCCTTGGACCACACTTTTCGGGCCAGATGTAGATGTAGATGGTTTGGCCACCTGACGGAGGAAACGGCTGGACAATATTTCTGCTGCCAGCAGACATTTGCATTTCATTTTTCGACAAGCAAAAATATTTTTACAACCAAATACACACACACACACTTACTCACCCAGAGACAACAAACAAGGATCGGGGTCGCTTTTGGGGGAAAGGGCGTTGCACAAATAGTTAGACGACTTCCCTTTGTCCTTTGTCTGTGACCCGGGGGCGCAGCCATCCGGCCACGCCCCTTCTACCCCATGGAGATGCCCCCTATCCGTCTGCACTGGTCCATCTGTCATTTTAAGTGGCTTATTCATATGCAAGTGGCTTCCGGGGCTAAGCATATTCAAGTGTTTTAGTGGCTCGTGTACATGACCGAGCATTATCATTAAGTGCTTATAGGCAGGACTCGGCCGAGGCCTCTTGGCCGATCCCACTCCCTGGTTGCGAGTGAACAATGACTGCTATTAACGCAAATTGATATGCCATGCCCCTGCCCATTCACTTTCCAGATTCAGGCACTTCCCCCCCGCTGACCTACACCTGTCAGGCGGGCTTAATGGCCACCGGAAGTTGCCGAAACCGTATTACGCATACGCACTGTCGCACTTGGCAAATGAAACCATAACTTTCGTTGCCCTCACAGTGGCATAATCAATTAAATTTAATGTTTCTAGTTATATATAAATCGAATTCAGTGTTTTCAGCTTGCCATTACAGAAAGACTGCCATAAACATCGTAGTTTAAATTCAGTTTTAAATTTAATACCTTCGCTTGTATGTTTTAAATTATAATTAATACGAAATCAATCAATAATAAATATCGCAATTTAAATTCAATTTTAAAGTGTGTTTTACTTTTTTGTTATTCAAACTATTTTGGTAAAGATGTATTACTTTTGTGTAGCACAAACCATATTGCTCATATGCAATATTGCATGGAAACATTAATTCCATGATATTATGCAGCATATTTAAATTGAATGATTTCACTGATATATGTTATTAACACTCAAAATATAAAGAAAAATTGAAATGAAAGCAGTCTCTTTCGCTGCTTAAAATTAACCATTTATGGAAATATCAACTTTCAAGTAATAATATAATTTTCAACATTTATTATAAGTCTTTCTTGAAATTACAAGGTATTTAATTTGATAAACTTGCACCTTCCACAGAGTACTCCGCTCCGTTGCCGCTGCTATGAAGGCAACCTCCAGCAGCAGCTGCAGCAGTGCCGCCAGCAGCTGCAACCAACCGGAGCCGCTGGCGACTGGGATTGCGTCCAGTGGTCAGTCAGTCAGTGGAGGCAGTGGAGCCAGTGCAGCCAGTGGGGCCAGCACATCGACGAAGCCGCACCGCCTCAACAAGGTGTCCTTCGCACCGCTGGACCTTCCGTTTCCCAGCGTAGCCACGTGATACGCGAATGCTAATGCGAGTGCCGGCACCACCATGCCGCACCACAACATCGTCTGCGAGTGGCTGCGCACCATCGGACTGGCCCACTACGGCGAGAGCTTCCTGGAGAACGGCTACGATGAGCTGGAGATCTGCAAGCAGATCGGGGAGATCGACCTGGACGCCATCGGGGTGGACAATCCCTCGCACCGGGGCAAGCTGCTGAAGAGTGTGCGCATGCTGCGGGAGAAGGGCGCCGCCATTGTCTATGTCCTGATCAACGATCCCAAGGCCCTGAGCAGCAGCAACGAGATCCTGGCCTCCGACTGTGATACGCCGGTGACCATGAAGGAGCTGGAGGCGGTCATGAAGCGCCACCTCGAGGCGGACGGCATCCGGCTCACCGCCCATCCGTACTCCACGCCGGTGAGTCTTTATCACATAGTTCCTTTCTAGAACTGCTGGAAATCTTGAAGAATTCGATGGAGGTGGTACACAAGTCATTAGGGTCTCAAAATCACTTTTGAAAAATGATATTAGGTGTCTAAAAGTATGCAGTACTTACAGTTTTTTTAATCTGAAATATTTTGTAGACTGAACTCACTGTTTATCTGAGTCAAAAATATATTGTGGCATACTTTTAGACACCCAAAAAGGATATTTCAAAGTGATTTCTGTGGCACAACATATATAATATTTTATTTTATTTTTAATCTATACATTTCTACCTTTCTACCAGTGGTTGCCAGCAGAATCAGTGCGGTCAGCCCGTGAGGTAGAAATTTTCTCTGCCGGAGCTCTGCCGACACACACAACTGGCGACCCATGCTTTAAACAAACCAGTTTTATCTTTATATTTACTATTATTTGGTTGTTCTTTCATGATTTTGTTAAGGTATTCCAACCAAGTGTGGCGAGCAACCAGCCAGCGATTGCTCTTATCTATGGTCATTTTGTTTAGGGCTATGGCAATTTGCATCCTTTCCTCTCAGGGGCGTGGCAAAGGGGGTTTCAGTGGGTGGGCCCAGGATGCATATGCAACGTGTGACAGTCGTTCGGGGAACCAGTGCTGTGTGCGCTCTAATGTGAAATTAACACGATTTTAATTTAGTTAAACCGAGTGGCCAACCAGCGAAGTCCCGCTGGGTCACCTCAACATTCACCATGTCCACTTCGGGCCATCCTGCTCCTGCTGTTCAGCTCGGCTCTGTTCTGTTCTGTTTTGTTTATTTTATTATATGCATGTTGGTCCCCGGCCGGAAAATGATTTTGCATTGCGTTAATTTTGTTTATTTTGGCGCGTATTTTTTGGTCGCTGCTGCTGGCTTAGAGATAAAGCCCTGCATTGTGGTCACGCCGCGGGAAAATGGAATGGGGAAGGGGAAAAGGGGCGAAATTAAATGATCGGCCGAAATTGCTGGGTCAGCAAATTGCAGGTTCCAGCAGGACCAACGCTGTTGTATCTATAAATTTTGCATCACGCGGGTGGCGTGAAAAACCGGCGAAATTATGTTATTTAAAAATATTCAGTTCTTATGTAAACTAAAAAATAATATACTTTTCTTAAACTATTTTTAAAAGGTGTGTAGGTTGGCTAACCTTTTGCTTTTCCCATTATGGTTTGCCAAAAAATTCTGAAACTAAAAGTGTTATATATCACATACCATATATATATGATATATACCATATGTATATGATATATACCATATATATATGATATATACCATATGTATATGATATATACCATCTTTGAAACTGAATCAATAAATATGTTGTGTTAATTTTAGAGGTGCCAAAAAAAGTTTGAAAGTTTGGCCACAAAAGCACACAATGCAATCCTAAAACATGATTTTGAAAAATGAAAGTTTGCCCTGTTTTCACTCCAGTTCTTAACTAGTTTTCTAGATTGCAGGACCACTGTAACCGTGTGAAAGAAGTGCATATTGAAAGGCATTTGGCAGCCTCGTTGACTGTGATGACTTCTGGTGGCTTTGTCCACGCTTTGTTGGCTGGCTGTTCATATCTGAAAACGTGTCACTGGTTCAGGGCCGCCTGCGTTCCGCCAAAGAAATGCAATCCAATGCAATGCAAATAGATGCAAAGCCATCTCCATTTGAAGTTATTTCCAGCGGTGAGCAGTGGAGGTGAATGTGCATATGTACTTCAGCCTCGGGGGGCGGGAAAATGGCAGTGGGCGTGGCAGGCTGGCCTATTGAGCACGCATGGAGTGCTGACAGTTTGCGAGACACTCTTCAGATGCCAATGCAGCTGCTTAATATGCAGGCCACGCAGGCCACGATCCGCAGGCTTTCGCTCCAGCTCCAGATTCTGATGCTGAATTTGTTAGTCAACTGAAAAAAATGGAACCAAACAAACATTCGGGTCCATATTGTTACTATATATTTAGTTAAGTTTGTTTATTGTTTCTACTAATATGCTTGTTAAATATGGTATATGGTTCTTATAAAGAAATTTAATGTTACCATGACGTACCTGACTTACATAAAATTTTAAAATATATAGTAGCAGATAATAACCATAAAAGTGTAATATTATTGATATGTATATGAATATATGAATACTTCTGAAAGAAATATTGAAGACAATGGTTTACATTTTAGAATTTCTTTTAAGTGACCGTTTTCGAACATAGATGTTGTGAAGAACTGGGCTTTTCAACTTTGTAGTTCCATTTGAAAGACTTGGAAATTATGATAAAAACGTATAAGTAGTTTGTCCAATACTAAAATCTTAAAATTATAAACAAATTTTCAATGATACCCAAAATTAGATACGTGATGGGATTCTTTTATTAAGTAGTTAAGCATAGTTTTTTAAAAGATGGTATATTTTTTCCCTGTGCATTACTACTTCAATTTCTGTTCCTGTCGAAAAGTGTTGAGACTACACCATGGCTATGTGCGAAAACTTTGTCATAGGCTACCATCGGGTTTCGCTGCTTTGCATTTTAATTAGCGCAAGCTGGCAGTTTTTTTTGCATAGTTTATGGCTCAGTACTTGGCATAGTTTGAGCGCTAAAATGTGGTTAAATATTTACGATTGTTGTCTTTGTGGCGGAGCAAATTGAAATGCAACTTAAAGCCCGAAATGGAATTATAGCGAATGGCAGCGAAGAAAGGTGTCTGCAGGATGGAGAGGGCGAGGGTAGCTAGAGGAGTTGGACAGGACTTGTTGGCTTCTGGCCCCCTCGACTCCCTTTCGTCTGGGCCATGTTGACGCGCGGGCTCCAACTTCAACTAATTGCACTTTGTGCTGATGAGACAGACAGCCCTCTGGGTGTGTGGGTGATGGGAGGTGCTTGGGAGGCTATATATACTACTGTATAGTATCTGTGTGTCTAACTGACTGACAGCTGCAGACAAGTTGCATTTCAGCACAAATGTTTGCATGTGCATTACATGAATGCGACGCTAAATGAATTTGCCAGGCTCGAGGGGTGGTGGATTCGGTTCAGGTTTAGTTCTCTCGAGTTGAGGATGCAGGTGCAGACATGGCTATATAGACATGGACACACAGAAGATGCAGATACGGATGCGGATGCAGAGGCGGCTGCAGATGGAGCTGCATAAAGGAGCAGGGCACGATGCTGCCGCTTCAGTGACCGCTTTGAATGTCAAACAGGGCACATTTAAGTGGCAACCTCACGCTAATTACCGGAAGATATTAACACTTGTGCGCCTGCCCTGCTTGCTCCTTTTGACCCTGGCCTTAGGGGATTGCGGCTAAGACTTCCCGGGATCTTGGCCCCCTTCCCAAACTCCTAACTTTACAGTGCACAGAGGAAAACCTTAATCCTGTAGTTGAGTTTAAAATATTAATTTAATTTATTATAATTTAAGTAGAACACCATTAAATCAGAACGTAAGTTCGATTGGTTTTTATACCATCCAAAAGATATGGTTTTTGAAAGATTAACATAATCAATCTTTAAAAAATCATATCTTTCCGATCTTCAGTACACATTTATTAGATTTATTTTCTTATTATAAGTATATCTTTATTAATTATTTTTAAGGAATATTTTCTTTACAATTGATGTATCTTTTTCCGTTATTGTTTTATGGTAACTGAACTATTTTCTCCCCCTGCAGGAGGGCAAACGGGGCTACCTGGAGGGCCTGGCCGCCCACTACAGCAAGCAGATCAACATGCCCTACGACGACGTGCTGGACGCCATCGAGCAGGTGCGCCTGTCCAAGTGGAAGGAGCGCCACGTGCGCATCTCCACGGGGCACACCCTGACCCGCCGGATGGCCGGGCCCAGCTGCAGCGGAACGGGCCTGGTCAGCTCCTCGGTGATGCCCACCAGCCACAGCCAGCCGCTCTATGTGCCCGGCAAGTACTTGGTAAGCAGATGCTCCTGGTTCGACCCCTGACTTTTACGGCCCGAGAGGCTTTTACGACCTCCAGCTAATCAGACTCTAATTCATTTCCGTTCCGTTTCGTTTATTATGCACGCTCATGTGTGCCCTTTTATGTGTACTTGCACTGAGAGAAATTTATTGGTTCAGTGGTTATGGGACCTTTAAGTCAGAGATATAATTTATAGTGTGAGTTAGGTCTTCGCCTTAACTAGGGGTTTGAGTTAGGAACGTTTTGTATTATAATGCAGATTTTGTTATAATACAGTCATGTGTTTTATTATTCTAATATTCCTAAAGAAAAAATCCTGAAGGCATATTAGTTTCTTATGATATAAAAAAAAGTTTAAAACTTTTATTAAAAAATGTGTTGAAAAATGTAGTATTTATTATAAGAAACTAGGTCAATTTCGTTGTGCATTTTTAGATTACTATACAATGCTGTTATCTTAGCCGCTTGATCCTTCCATTTAAAGTAGGTCTTGTTTTATAGTTACACTTACAAAGATGGTTTTCAAAGTACCATAGATAAAATAGGTTTGTCCGGACGAACCCCTAAACTTTTTATTTTTTTTATCCATTATACATTAATCTCTAATCCTTTTGTAAACCATACTTAAATGGAATTTACCGTGCATGTGCAGCCCTCCAGCTGCCTGTCGAATCGCGAGGAGAACGAGATCTACAGCTATACGCAGAATGACTTGGCCAATCGCATGGCCCGGAATGCCATCGACTCCAAGTCGGCCCTGAATCTGAACGGGATGCAGCACAGCTATCCCGGAGCACGGACCAATTTCTTTTACGACTTTTCGGCAACAGGTGAGGAGCGGCTAAATCTGCGAAGAGGGGTTTTCGGTTTGCGGTTAGAGACAGTTTGGCGGCTGTTTGGTTTTTATGGCTTTTAATTCAATTAAATTGGTTTGCGCTTAAACTTTGACTGTCTGGTTAATCAAATGAATGTCTGTTTGATTCTCGGTTTGATTGTTCGCCTCACTGCCTCGCATTTGGATCTGGATGGGAATTGGATGGGTTAGAGGGTCGCAACAAGCACAAGCAGAGGAGAACGGTCTTCGCCCGCTTTTTGCAGGGCCTTCGGCAGAGTGGAGACGAGCTGAACGCCACGGAGGGAATGCAGTTGAAGGTGAGTTTGGAGGTCACAAATGGGGTGCCACTTACAAAGAAGGTAAACCTTTTATTTGGAGACGATGCCGTGTGTGATTTTGTCATTTCCGGTTTGTAAGCCATTTTTATTGCCTGCTTTTAGGCTTGCCTTCGGATGTAAGAAAAGTTTTAGAAAATGGAAGAGCAAAGAGAAACAGAAAAATCAAACAAATATATTAAGGAAAAAATCCCAAAAGTTAAAACAAAGAATAGTTGATGGAAAACATTAAGAGGTCTCCATCTCGTTGTAATTAAAATTGTTTTACAAATTTTATGAAGTGGAATATAAAATATATATACATAAATTTAATATTTATTTGTGTGGCAGACAAACGATGGTTCTTTTTATGACAAAACTAAAAAGGTGCTTCAATAAAATATTTAAACTTTAGTTTTCATCCGACACTTCTGTTCGGTGCCATATAGACAGTGACATTTTCATTAGTTGAGCACTTCACACCCCCTAAGCTGCTCCAGAATTATTAAAATGGAAGGAGTTTTCGCATTTCGGTCGCAGTTTAATTCCCGGCTCCTTAATTCAGGACCGGGCAGCATCCCCACCTCCGCTTCCTATCTCTCTGGAAAGCCATGAAAAGTTCCATAATTTGGAGCCAACTTCAAAGCATTTCCTTGCCGCATTCAAAACAAAAACTTTTCCACCACCACCCCTCCCCGACCATCCGCTGCTACTCTGTTTAATGTCGAATTTTTGCCATGGACAAGTTCGCCGGTTTTGAGGGGGGGGCGGAGCACTGGGACTACTTATAAAATTAAATTAAAATATAAAAACCGCGTAAACCTACAAATAACAACGATGGCCGCAGCAACAACAACAATAGCAGCAATAACTAGGAAAGTTCGCGTTCTGGGAAAATGGAGGGGGCGGGGTGCGGTGGGCGGAAAAGCCCGGGGGCGGTGGAAAACTTTATCAAGGCTAAGCCGATAAAAGGCAATTACCGTTAATTGCGTTGACTTGCGCCGGGCGAGTGGTCGAGACCAGACAATGACAACACGGCCGGAGCGAAAAGAGCAGAGCGGAATGGGAGTGGGAGTGGGTTTGGTGATCTCGGGGTCAGGGGACATGGGGACAAGGGGCAGGGCAGCGCGGCAAGGACATGTGCCGGATGCAAATGGCAGACTCAGAGATATGAACTGCCAATTGGGGCGGGGGTCCTGCAAGTGCAAGTGCCAGATACAGATGGACATCCAGAGCAGGATGCGGAATGTACTCGGAAAAAAGAAGGGAATATATCTATTAGAGTGACTTCTAACAAAGATTATAGATAAAAATCTTAGCATTGTTGTATTTATGGTTCGGTAAATTATAAATTACTTTTAATGAATGTAATAAGATCCAAATCTGGGCTTTGTTGAATTTATGGTTCGGTAAATTATAATTACAAGACTTTTTTTTCTGAAAAATCGGATTTAATATGACTTAGGTATTACTATGTTCCGGCTGAAAGTCCCATCAACTCTGGCCGGTCTCCCCTGTAACTTTCAAACTTTCTGCTATAGTGTACCATAAATAAAAAAATGTACTTATTAAAAATTAAAAGTGCAGAGGAGGTATAGCTAATTTTATAAAATGCCTATAATTTTAATCAACTCAATTTACGAATAGCAGGGAGGATTTATTTTTAACACTAAAGAACTAGAGGTGATTTTTCGGTGTATTAAGATATGATCTTTTTAGTAACACCTTTATCTTTGGTATCGTTTTTCCAAGTGCATTGGTGTACTAAGATAGTGTATTTTCAGTAATAGCTTTCTATTCCGGTTGGTTTTTCCAAGTGCATCGACTACGGGCATCGCAAAGGACAAAAGCGGGAACGAGGGCGCCAATCGCATTGTCGGGGGCGTTGTCAAGGACCTGAGGAGCACGTTCCTGGAACTCCACGTTACCTGGTCATTTGCACCTTGGCGGGTTTCGGCTTTGCTGCGGTTGTTATGCCGGATGCGAAATGAAAGGCGTGGGTGGGGATCAGGTAGAGCCCCCTACACACGATTGTCCTTTTTCCATTCGCATTTGTTTTTATTATTTCAGGCGTGCCAAAGTGTTTTGTTTTGTGTGTCCTCGCCGTGCACTTTTCCATTTCCACCCAATTCCCTTTTTTTTTTTTTGGTTACTTCTGTGTCTTTTTATTTTGGTTTTTCCGTATTTTTCGGGGTCCTCCGGTCCGGAGAGAGTTTATAACTTTTCGTGTTTTACGGTTGTTGTCCGGTTTTTCTTTTGTGTGTGTGCCCGCTCCTTCGCCGGCTGTTCATTTAATATTTAAGCACAATTTGCCGCTGCCGAGGACGAGGACAAGGACCACGGCTGCAGATTGTCCACTCCGGTTCTCCACCGACTTTTGCGGTCAATTTTGAAAATGACTTGGGCTAAGCACTGGCGACAATTGTGCTCCGTGCTCCGTGCTCCGTGTTCGGGACAACTTCTTTTGTCCTCTGGCACTCATTACCTTTCTTTGGCCACAGCTCGTGATTCTCCCCGGCTGCGTTTTCTGCCCCGGTCAAAGGTCACCCGGCGAGCGTGTGTCCTAGCAGCCTCGCCGAACGACAGCAGTGGCACTCATTATGCGGTCTGTTGCGGAAATGCTGCTTCGGGGACAGAAACATCCCGCGCTGGCCTTTCATTACACTTTCTCGGGACTCGGCTGCCCGCCGCTTTTCATTTGACATTCCCATTTGAAGTTTTGGCTGCGGTTGTTTTGAGGTGTCGATTTGTTGGGTCTGGCTCGAGTTAATGAAGTAATCATGGGTGGGCCCCCAACTAGGAGGAATAACAGACGGGAGTTGTATAATTTATTGTACCTTGTAGATAAAATACAAACAGCTAAGGTAACAGGTGCAAATTAATTTATACAAATGAAGAACTTTTTTTAAATATAAAATACTTTGACAATAATAGATTCTTATATATTCTATAAAAAGAATATTAATAAAGAACATTTTTTAACATTAATCATATCCTGACTTTATATCCCTCGCAGACCAACGAACGTCTGAGAAACTGCAGCACGATGAAGCGACCCGAGCCTCATCAGGACTTTGAAAAGACGATACAGAGAGTAATTATTAGATTCCTAAATTCTAGAAATATACCCTAATAAGCCCTAATCAATTCTTCCAGCTAAAGACACAGAAGGCGGCCCAGAAGAAGCCGGCCAGCGCCCCCCTGGAAATGGCCATTCACGAGCGGAACAAGGAGGTGGCCCACACCCATGTGAACGAGATACCGCTCAATAATTATACGAAGCATCCCTAGGATTCGGCCCTCAGCAGCGCAGCTGCTTAAGGCTTACATCCAGGATAACCGGCAATCACAAACACAAACAAAAACACACACTCACTTATATAAATTGTTGAATCAATCATTGTTCTCAATCAGGTGATACACAATCTTAAGAAAGACAGGATCATAATCTAAAGGATGAGGCTAAATAGAATGAAAATATAGCAGGCCAACGAAGCAATATCAGTGCACTCATAACTTACAAATAGGAAGAGAAATAGCCATAGGAAATATATCTGCAAGTGTTGAGTTAAACTTACCCATAGGACTAATTGACGGACCCAACCTGATCACTACCCGCACTACCCACTGTATAGTCACCTGACCATTAATGAACAGTAAGCCTAGTCTAAGCAGCACTTCACCACCCCTTTCAGCCATCACTACTGTATACTGCACAGAGAAAAAAATCTAGATCAGACAAAGGAAAAACTATTAATTCATATTGATGTCCCCTTTTCAAGTTTTAAATTGTAAATTAATTACGACGAATTTCTTTAAGATAATCGAAGAGGAGAAAGAAATTTAGAGGGTTTTTGAATCCAGTTAGAGGTGTCTAAAAGTATGCAACAATTTATCATAATTTGATGGATCTCTTTTATAAGGCGACAGTCTTTTTTTACTGCATACCTATAGACACGTATTGTTTAGATTGAATGCTTAAATGCACTGAAGCAGAGATTCAAAAGCAATAACCCTTAAACCATCCTTAGATTTAAATGACAATCGAAACCTAACAGAACTACTCCAACTTTTGAGATTATTTTTCTCTGTGTGCGTACTCCCACCCAACCAGAATCAATCTCGAAATGCTCTTGCCCCGAAGTCTATCGGCAATTATTTGAACACCCCGAGAAAGCCGCCGCAGCAGCAGTCTGCGAATGCATCGACAACTGGCCGGGGGAATGTTGACAAAACGCAAAAATCCAACAAGCTTAACGCTAAATCAACACGCACACTCGCACACTCGCACACCGGCACACACACACACACACACGCACAGATGCCGACTGGCAAACTTGTCCTAACCGCAGACGTTGCACAGACACACGGACACACACACAGAGGGACGGACGGATACGGATGCGGATGCGGATTCGGCTCTGGCATTTCCGTTTCAACTTGGCACTGCATCGATTTTGGTCTTTGGTTTTTCGAGCTGCAGCTGCAGGCTCATTGGAAGGGGTCGAAACGGGCAGAAACGAAGCGAAACCAACCTGAAGCCGAAATGGTCGAAATGGCCGCTCTGCCATTTGCCTTTTTTGCATTTTAATTGCATGTTGCGCCCGAAAGTATGCAACTTGTCCAGCTCGAGTCTGTACGTGTGCGATTGTCTCTCTTTCTTGCCATGTGTGTGTGTGTTGGTAGAGCACTATAGTGATGGGAGGTCCTTATAGCACATAGCACTTATTATCTATCCTCTTTTGCTTAACAGAGTACCAGAAATCTAGTAATAAATAATTTAAAGTAACATTTCTTTTATTGTCCTAATATACCCAAAGAAAAAATACAGGAAATACTTTAAATTAAAGAAATAGTAATCTATAATATGAGCCTATCATATTTATTCGTTTCAAGAAAAATTACCTTGAATGTTCTTTAAGTGGAGAAAGGAAATACATGAACTTAACTCCATTTGTAGAACATTTTTTCCTGAAGTACCTATATATGGTGAGCTCATCTTATAGGTCCTGATTCCCAGTATTTTTCTTTACTAATAAAAAAGTTTTAAGTCTATTCTTTTTGATGTAGTCTACCTTTAAGTTGAATTATACTGAATTTAAAATCTACCTTTCTCATTTTATAATTTAAATTCAAGCTTTTTTAATAGCTAAGTTAACTAGCTTAAGTACCTTGACATATTGTTTTTTAACATAACACTTACCTTTTTGAGGTACACCAGGATAGTCCTTTTCCCATCACTATTATGTGACAGAGAATGCGATTTGCATTTTTGAGCCAGGCAAAGGCATTTGAAATTCGTTTTTAATTTTGTTTGCTCTCTGGCCGAAAGGCATCAAAATGGTCGATGGCCATTTGCTCGCGGTTGTCTTTGTTATACCAACCCACCACCCCCACCTGCATTCCAATTCCAATTGCCATCCCAAAACCCACTTGCCACACCCCCAAAAAGCCAGGGAGACATCCGGGAAAGTTCTGGCCATTTCGGTGCTGCAGCTGCGTTTATTATTAAATGTCTGCGGCGCCGCGTTGAGCTGCCAGAAAATTGAAACATTTAGCGGCTACGTGAGTGCGTTTGCCAAGGGATCTGCGGCCATTCGGAGGCCCGTTTCCGGTTCCGCCTGTCGCCGAAAGTGCAATTAGCTTAAGCACTTGCCCCAGCCAGCAGACAAAGTACCCAAAGTTTTCCGGCATTCCAGCCATGGCGGCCATTTAATATTTCATTTTTATTCGATTTCCTTCTCGCGTGCAATTAACCCTGTTAGGCCTCGATGATCATTTTATTTAAATTAAATTAAATGCAGCAAGTACAGCCAACCAGCAACCAGCAACCAGCAATAGTGAAAATAGTATAGACAAACAAACAAACAAAATGCAAACAGTGAAAAAAGGTGAAATTAAATATAGGCAAAGTGAAAACAAAGCAACAAACTCTGAGCGGGCAGTCGAGTGTAAAATTGTGCGCCAGTTTAATATACATATAATTGTTTAACTACAAATACATAGGCATACATATACATACAATACATATAGAGTACCCATACAGCAGCACAGTCAGTTAAATGGCCAAAAACAATGAGAGCAATCGGCTGAAATTTATCAGCGACAGCAATTAAAGCGTAAACTGTAAAATACAAAGTCAAATTCAGCCTGGCATGCTAGCTTTAATTTGGATAAAAACAAATAATAAATAATAAAAATTGATTGAGCAATGCACTCACCATAATGATAATAGCCATAGCATTTACTGCCAATCAAGCGAGAGGCATTTCGATATTGATCCCAGCCTGAGCTCTGGGTGTCCAGGACAATTAATTTATGCGTAAGCCCAATCATAATTTAAATGAGGACCTCTGAAGTGGGCCATAAATCAATGGGCGGACTTAGTGACCCAATTTCGGGGGAGGGTAAAGGGATTTCGCTGCCAAATCAACCAGCTGACAGCTTTTACTTGGCCAACAAATCACAATAAACAAAAGAAGAGAGCAGAGGTATTCCGATCTCCGGACTTCAGGCTCTCGGCAATTAGGCTTACAGATATTTATATTTATTAATTTATTATGGATATTGATGACCAACGGTCCACATACAAATATACATCAGCAAGTATACATATATAGCTACATTTAGCCACATACGAATATTTACACTGGTCGGCATATGTATTTTGACAAAACAAAAGTTAAGTATACTCATAACTTGAATTTACTTCTTGTAAACTATAGGCATCAATGGAAAGGTAATTTCAATGCCGTTTGAATGATACAATGCATTTCTTTACCCATTCAGTATTTATTGAAAAGGACGAATTTGTGTAAATCAACTTTTAAATTTTTTTTAAAAACTTTTTTCCTCGACTTGAAAACTTAAATTTTTTGATGCAAAAAGTTTCTTCAAACAAAAATAATAGTAACTGCAAAAAGAATTTTTCAAAAATCATTTTTCTTATATTTTTTATGATTTTTTGAAGGTGACAATGTCGGAAAAAATTTGTATGAAAAAGAGAAAAATATGGCTCAAATGCCTGTTTTTAAGCATTTTCAAAAATTCATAAAAAATATAAGAAAAATGATTTTTGAAAAATTCTTTTTGCAGTTACTATTATTTTTGTTTGAAGAAACTTTTTGCATCAAAAAATTTAAGTTTTCAAGTCGAGGAAAAAAGTTTTTAAAAAAAATTTAAAAGTTGATTTACACAAATTCGTCCTTTTCAATAAATACTGAATGGGTAAAGAAATGCATTGTATCATTCAAACGGCATTGAAATTACCTTTCCATTGATGCCTATAGTTTACACGAAGTAAGTTCAAATTATGAGTATATTTAACTTTTGTTTTGTCAAAATACTTATGCCGACCACTGTACAATAAAAGTTGATGGTCAGCCATCGACAAATTTCAATTTACATACGTAAGTGTTTAAGCAAAATGCCAAAGCATTTCAAATGCAAATGGAACAGAAACAGAATCAGAAACGACAAAAAATACGCAAATTGATTGCCCAAATAAATAAATAAATAATATTTATGAAAATAGAGCACGCGTGAAAGCGTGTCAGAATTACCCATATAAACATAGTGAATATATTTACACACATTTGTATAGTTATATGTATACACCCTTAGAATATAAAATGTTTAAAACAAATATTTAGCAAGCGTATGCCCCAAATGTTTTGCTATTGTAATCAAAACAACAAAAAATTGGCACAGCAGACGCAAAAAAGAGTGTAGCAAAATTTGCATACGTTATATGGAAAAATAAAATATTTTTAAAGTTCAGTTCGCATAGAAATAAAGAGTTTTCCCGAAATGTACAGCAAATTGCAGTTTTACTGGATGGGTGGCAGTGCTGCCAGCAGAAAATCTAAAAAGCATAACATATTTAAAAAAGGAAAAAAATAGGAAAACTTTGAATGTTTAACAAAATTGTGTTTCTACATATATATTATGTTTTCAATTACTTTTAAGAATAACTCTAATCAACGTTTAAATTTGCTATGTGTCGCTCAAAATATATTTATAGGGCTGATTCATAAAATCCTTTCCGGCTTGAATGCCAATTTTTAAGGATTTTATTACAAGATTAACAAGGCGGAAAAAATCTATTTTGCTTTTAGACAAAAGTGCGATTATAAATTTTAACAAAAAGCTGGTCAGTTTTTCAATGACAGAGGACTAATACTTACTGTTTTAGTAAAAAGTTTATAAAGATCTTAAAAAATCAAGCATTCAATTATTTTTAAGAGGCTGTTTAAAAAGTTCAAAATTATAGTACTGTTGGGCGGGGAAATCTAGGTGTTGGTTTCCATCAATGTCGCTGTCTTTTCACGTGCTCCTCCGTATCTTCAAGTTGCCACTGGCGGATGATTGATGATTGCCCTAACGCTTCCTGCGAGCTGAGATTGCCCTAAACCCCACCATGCTCCTTTTGGGAAAATCACAGGAGCGAAATAAGTTGTAGGGGTTACAAATAGTGGCTGAATATATTAGCGAGCTGAGAGGACTGGAGCTTTAAACAGTTCTCATTGGTGTCTGGAAACAGAGATAAATTAGGTGAAACACGAGATGTCATATCAGTTAATGATAGTAAGTACCCACGAAGCTTCATAAAGATGTTTTACTCCGGAAGATAATGAAAAGCAGCACTTGAACTCATTTCTTTAACTGCCTAGATTAAAATATTATTGTTTTACTGCCAGCGAACGTCAAAGTAGAAGATACAATTATATTCCAAGCAGTTTTTATGATATAATCTTTTGATTCATTTAAAGATACATTAAAGATATTGATATTCAAATAAATCGTAGACCTTTTATAATAAAAATTAAATACTATTTATTCTTAAACACACCAATTATTTCGATGTATAAATATATTTGTGTGCAAATTCCCACAGCACAAATCAGACTGCATAGTTTGCAGATCCATCCATATCCTATTAAAACAAATGAAAGCAATTTGTGTGTAAGCTAAGGGTAAAGAGTTGGGTACAAAAAAAAGAAAATGCAATGGCAGGTTTCTACTCGAATATTCCCAAACAAATATGCAGGGCCTCCCCCAGTCCCAGTCCCAATTCCAATCCCAATCCCAATCCCGATCCCGATCACAACCCATCATCCCCACATTATTCGAACCTCGAACGTGTCATTGTAAGTTCAAGTGTAGCCAAGAGTGGTGAAGTCGGGAGCAGGAGCAGCCAGGAGTCCTCCAGCTGACTCCGCTCGATGATGATGATTGTTGGCGTCGCCAGGAGGATGGAAGTCAGAGTTGGAGTCGGGGATTCCCCGGGCCTTTGACTTTTCGGGCCTCGTCCGATGATTGCGATGGGCACAAAAGCCAGCGGCTCATGAAAAATGCATGTGACTCGGCTGCCTCATATGTTTTATGGCTTGTTGAATCCCTCCGCCCCTCTGTTGTAGTTCAAGTTGTAGTCAAAGTCGCATCGCATCACTGCCATCGCCTGTTAAATTAATAAAGGACACCAGCAGGACCCTGACAAAAATGTTGTGTGCGGCCAAAGTTGAGGTTTGTTTTTCAACAGCTGTGCAGGAAAAACTGTGCAGGAGTCTGGGATAATATGTTTAATTTTCCCCAAACATATTTCCCCAGCTCCACTGGCCTTTTTCATTTGTTATTTCAGTCTTTTGGCCAGTGTTTCCTTTGATTTCCGTGAGTCTGGGGCCGCCCCGCCAAAGCGCATTTGTCTAACCGAGTGGAAGTTCTCAATCCCTCAAACTCCTACTCTCTTGTCCCGCTTTTTTTTTATAAATTTTAATTTCCGTTTGCATTTTGCACGTTTTTCATAATTCATGCTCTCGAAGTAACTAGATTGATGAGAACCGTTTCCAGGCGGGCATTTGCGGGCTGTCCACTGGGCTTATCCCCACCCAACCACCCAACTACCCGGCCAAAACCAGCTCTCCAGCGAGCACCACACCGCCACTCACATGCATAATCGTGCGGAAATGCCAGACACACTAAGCTGACCCAGGCCAGAGACTTACTTATATATAGAGTACGTTCCACGTACATAAAGATATATCTGCAGATACACACACTCGAGTGTGTGCCAGTAAATCGCTGTATCTGAGCCGAGGCATCACCAATCAGCCTGCACCACCCACTCCGCGCCGAACCACACCACCCCACCACCCGGCCGGATCTCAACCCTTTCTCGGAACAGCTGCCTTGGTTGAAAGTCCTGCTTGATTCCGCCGAAGCTCCTGTTGGATGCACAGGGAACTACAAATATTAGTTCCAAAAATCATATTAAATGGGGCAGTTCCTCTATCTGAGAAAGTTTTTGAAAAAAAAGAATTGCGAACTTAGAGAAAAAAGGGACTACAACATTTTATGAATTAATATTTAAGTCCAAACATTAATGTTTGTTTAGCTATTCTTTTTTTTTATAAATTCTGTCAGTTGGTCTAGTTTATATAAGTGTCATAGGCCAATAACCATTTCGAATCATTGATAATTCATTATTTTCTTAATTATGTTAGGTCTTTTAAACAGGGACTGAATTGATTTATTTTTTTCAGAGTTATAATCTTCAGTTGTGAATTTTAGTTTTTATTTATTTCATCTTCCAAATTAGGTTTTTTTGAATAATTGTGGATTCTTTTATTTAGCCTAAAGTAGGCATAACAGTAGTCTTAAAAAAAATAATAAGTCTTTAATAACGATTATTTGTGTTCCCTAATTCTTGTTATTATACTTTTATTTTTTTCCCAAACTATTCAACCAACGTTAAAATGTATTTTTTCCCACGTGTAGTGCGGCTAGTGGTGCTGCTACTGCTGGTGGTTCTGCCCTTGGTGGTGATGGTGCATCCCCATAGGGCCATTGACTAATAGGATTTGAAGAGCGTAAAATTGGTTCGTTGTGAACATGAAATATGCAGTAAATCCTTTTGCGCCCCGCTGCCGTCCGTGTTTTCCTTTAATATTTGCTGCAACGTTGTTGCAGCTTAAATATTCTTACCCCGGCAGCAAGGTCCTGACTTCTGCTCTGTTCCCCCTTTCCCCGGAGCCACCGGTTCGTCCTGACCCTTTTCCCTGTTCCCTTTTCCTTGGAGGCCAATGCACGCGCAGTTTGTTGCAATTTCGCGGTTCGATTTACCCCCAAACTTTCACCCACCCATCCCGTTACCGCTTTGCCAACGTTGTCGTCGTCGTCTCGGCGCGATGGTGTGTTTTATTATCACAAATAAAGCGCAATCACTGTTGTGGCACCCGCTTCTTGCGCCCAATCCCACCCAATTTTCCGCCTTTCCACCGCATTTCCACCCACTGAAGGAAGCCCAAGCAAGCATTACATTTTTCATGTCTGGATTTCGTTCGTGTGGCAGCCTGAAATATTGCAAATAGTTTGGCTCCTTCTCAATTGCGTGAAATATGAAAAACCCCGGGAAAATTTGTAGTAAATGCCTCGCTGCTGCAGCGGCAATGCACTCCAGATTTACTTTTCATTTTCGTTTCGCTGCGATTGCAGTCTCCTAATGTTTGCCTCTTTAATTGTCCCTGTTGCTGCAAATGGCCGGGCATTTGTTTTCATTACTGCCAGGACGAGGCAGCCCAGGAAGGCGAAGGACGAACTGGACCCAACCGGAGAAGGAGCAGTTCTCAAGTCGAGCTGAAGCTGCAGCTGCGGGGGTAATTTGAATACACTGGGGAGAAAAGGGCAGAGCTAAGACGGTGAAGCTTATTCTGGACTTAAAGTGGGTTTTAAATACCTACTTACTAACATTTAAAAAAAAAACGTAAGCTTAAAGATAGAAATGTAATGACATGCCAATCTAAACAAACAACACCTTTGCATTTATATTTATAATAGATCAGGTCTCAGCGACTTATAATTACAATCAAAGTATTATAATAAATATAATAATGGTCTTGTATTATGTAATATAAGTACTCCAACTAAAACCTGAACTTATTAACTTAATAAAGTTGATTTACTGGTTTTACAGATACTCAAAAAAAAAAAACTGTTCAAATTTCCACGAACTATTTTCTACTTTTACAATATATTTCCCAATATTATATATATTATATTTTACAATATTACCCAGAAATAAATAATTATTCCATATTAAGGACACCAGCGTTTTATAATTGTTTAGCCATTTTTCTGCAGTGTGGCAGCCTTCCCTGGCGACAGCGATAATTGTGAGCCGTATTTATGCAGTCCTTAAGAAGGCCGCTCCTCGATGCGAATGGCCGGGAATCCCTTCTAATGCCGCTCAGCCGGCTGCCAAGGACTTTTGCCGGCCGTCTTACGGCTAAGCCGCCTCAAGACCATGGAACCCGCCGCCTCCATCGTTCATTCAACTGCAACTCGGATGACTTCCGGCGTTGCCTTTTATGATAAATTGAAACAAATAGCCACCAACACCGGCACAGGACCTGGCTTATCAGAAAATTGCGCTCAGCTGTTTATGAAAGCATAACAATGTTAGCTGCCCTGGCCATTTCAGAGCTCCAGCTCCAGTTCGAGGTCCAACCTAGGGCCAACATCAACATGATCATCAAACTGAATGGCTGTAGTCCTGCCCCCCATCCTCATCCTCATTTTGCTCCTTGGCCTGGCTGGCTGGCTGGTCGTCGCAGCACATAACTCACAAGTAGGATAAACAATTTACTTATCGCCACTGCAGCCACGCCAGCTGGAGTTGGAGTGGGAGTGGGAGTGGTAGTGGCTTCTTACCCGGACCAAGACCAGGACCAAGATTCAGTCTCCGCCTGAGACGTTGCCACATCAGCGCGCCACATTGGCAAATAAATCATAATAAATAACTTGAAAAACGAAACACCTTTGCGCACAAAAGTTGCACGTCCTGTTTCTGGCAAGGCGTACGAGTAAAAGTTTTTACCGGGCCAGCATGGTTAGTTCAAGCAGGGTCATATCAGTCTGTTGGAGAAAGTTTAGCTTGCCAATGGCAGCGATAAGGTGTTAATACGTATAGAGATTTAGATGGCTGCTCTACTTTAATAATAAATATATAATATTTAACATGGGTATTAAAGGAGAACTTTTGTAGTAAAATAATCAGATTTTGTTTAAGAAAGTATTTCCTAAACAAGAAAATTTAAGAAATGTTCTCTATAGAGACTTTTGTTATATGTTCGAAATCATTAAAGTTAAGTTTACTCTTAAAATATGTTTATTAAATGTGCTTTTAAGCTGCATTATTTCATCCCAATTTTTATGTTATATATTATATTTTTTTACCATTAACATCATTTTTTAAGTGCATCCCAACTTCGGCATACAATTTTTGCTAAACCCAATACATTATATTTCTCGTTGCCGCCGACAGTTGGTTTTGGTATTAGTGGCTGCTTACAGTTTAGCACTTGGCCAACTTCCAGCGAAAAGAGCCAGAGACAGAGAGGAGGGCTCAATTCCTGCAACTGGTGATAAAAATTGATACATAACTTGCATAAATCAGACGCCTGCCACGCATTACGCATACGCCATGTGTGCGGTCCTGGCGTAGGCGTCATTTATTAAATTAGCCACAGCATTAGCCACCCCAGGTAATTTGTAAATTTCTGACAGATGCGCTGATAAACTCATTGCCGGGATTTCTTTGTGCGCCGATGGTCGGGGGAGTTCGGATGATTTGTGATTTATGCGGGTCTTATTACGGCTGCCTACATAACAATACTTTATTCGCAATACTTGGGGCCAAACTTAATGTAACATCACAAGGGTAACGTGAGTGGTGAACGGGAAAGGGTAAGGGTACGGGTACGGGTGCGGATACGGATACGGATACGGGAATCGATTGCCAGCGAGCACTTCGACTTCGAAGGAGTTGTCTCGAGGATTCAGGGATTCGGGTATTCGGGAGTTCAGGGCGCCGTCTCCGAGCGTCTGAGCCTGGCCAACTCCGGATGGGATGACAGCCTGTCGTCCTTCTCCGCCGCCGGCGGCGGTTTCGGCAGACTGAAGAATTTCTGTAAATTAAATTTGTGAAAAATGAAATTAGGCTACGGCTGCTTTGCATAATTTAGATTATAAATTAGATGTGCCAGCACAACTCCAACGTGGCTCATTGCTCATGGAGCGGAAGAAGGTTGAAGAACCGTTGCCACTTTGGTGAAAGTAATTACAGTGAAATTGCCTTGGCTGCTTTTATACTTGGTTGCAAGTTTGTAAAATCTTTGCTTATTTATATACTTGATTGTGGCTGCATTTTAGATTAGTTAAATATTAAACTGATCATTGATATTAAGGGGTTTTTTGTTAATTGTTTTCAAAATGTGTGTATAATTAAAGTTACTCTCTTCAAGATCGGAAAGATTTTGGATATAGTTAGAGGTTTTTTAGCTTAAATTCAGAATTCAGGCAATCAAAATAAACAATAAATGTTGAAAATGCCAACCTATTACAATAAGTTTTATATTAAATATTTAATAGGCAATAATATTTAAGAATCTAAAATGCTTACTTATTTGGGGTTTGTTTGAGAATTGAACTGAATAGAACAACGAAAAAAACCCTAAAAAGGTCAAGCATTCGATTTTTAACCTTGTGGTTACCTCTTTTTTTTATCAAACACGAAACCCAGAAAACAACCCAACACTCACATCGTGTTGTCCAAAATGCCTGGCCTCCTCCATGGTGTCCGGCAGCTTCTTGTGCAGGGTCTCCGGCAGGAAGAGGGCTCCGATGCCGCCCAGCAGGAAGAGGACGCCCAAGATGTAGTACGGCGCCCGGATGTCCACGGTGGTGCCCAGGTAGACCAGGTACGGGGCCAGCACTCCGATGGCGTTGGCCAGGATGGTGCCCAGGGCCACGCCCGTCTGCCGCATGCACGTGGGATAGATCTCCAGGCACTGCAGGTTCGCCGTGAAGAAGGTGAGGGCGTTGAGGAACTTGATGAACGTGGCCAGGTAGATCATCATTCTCTCGTACCGCTCGTCCGTCGAATACACAATGATGGGCAGACAGGTGACGAACGCGATGAGGAACGAAACCGAGTTGGTGAAGCGCCTCCCGTACGTATCGCCTGGAATATAGCAGAGATGGCCGGTGATGGACTGCTCCAATCAGCGTGGCGTCACGCCCCGCAGCACTCACCCATGTAGCGGCCCACCACGTAGGCGGGGATCTCCACAATGCTCTGGTACAAAAAGTTGAGGAAGGGATTGCCTGCCATGCGGGAGCTGAAGAGCACCAGCGTGAAATAGGAGACGGCCACCACGCACCTGCAAACGGAGTAAATCGGCAGTTAGACATGCAAATTGCTTTCGGTGTGAAATCCTCAATGCAGTGTGGAAAATTAATTGAACATTTTGAGTCTTTACTTAAAAAATAATACATAGTCTAGAATTTTCTTTTTGAAGTAATAATTGCTTTCACGTATTTCTAGTTTCTTTCATATACTTAAAATTATTAAATTTTTTCATACACGTGCAAATAAATCCGATATAGGCAATCACCTTTACTATATCAGGAATATTAAAAAAAAATTTGGATGCTGTAACATTAAAAATTGAGCATTAATTCTTAAAATTGTAATAAAAGATTTATATATATAGATCAGTTAGTTGGAGGCCCTATCAGCTCTAATAAAACCAAAGGTTTCTGAAGAAATAAGGTATTTAAGGGCAAAAAAAGTATGTTTCAAGATCGACATAGGACCTAAATTATAAATTGAAGTGGCATCTTTTTCCCCCAGTTCATCCCCATTTCTCACCAACTGAAGCCCATGATGATTGTGTTGCGGGCCAGCCGCCAGCCAGCAAAGAGCGATGCCATGCCGTAGGTGACGTCCTGCTTGTCTCGACTGTAGATCTCGGCCAATTCCTTCTCGGTCATGTCGAAGCGATGGCCGTTAATTTTGGCTATCTTCTGCAGTTGGACAATGGCCTCGCGGAAACGCTGTTTGCTAATCAACCATCGTGGCGATTCGATTACGTATCTGTGAGAAATATACGATTATTCAGACTGAACCAGGATGTATTGGATGAACATGGGATTTCTCTTCAAAACGATGGTGGTTTCGTTTGAAAATGGGACTTTCTCCTGAGAAGAAGTGGAGAAACTGAAGAAGTAATCAATATCACAACAGAAATGAAAAAATCTGTAAGAAATTTACGATTACTCAGAGTAAGGGACTTTTCTTTAAAACAACTATAGCATTTCTTTTCGGTAAAGTCATGCATGGCTCTATATTTTCTGACAAAGTTTGTGATTACTTCTCATGAGATGGAATGAAGAAACTTAAGAAATAATTAATGTCACAGCAGAGAGGTGGTGATTAGATTTGGAATGGGCAATGACTGCGTGACTTACTTGGACAGAAGCAGAGCCATCGCTGTGGGTATCGAGGTGAGCCACATGAAGGAGTCCCAGTGGCGCAGCCACCAGTAGAGCAGGGGCATCAGGGTGGTGCCGACGGACCAGCCGCAGCTCTGGAAGAAGGCAATTCGACTGCGGTCCTCCCTGGACAAAAAAAAAAAAAACGGAGGAGTGTGGGTCAGCAATAAAAGTTGGACGGAAAGTTTTGAAGAAACTTACTCCCGGGAGATCTCCATGCCGATAATTTGGGGCGATTGGAAGAGGCTGTTGACGGTGAGGCCCACGATGCCGGTCATGATGAGGAACCACGTGTACGAGCTGGTGCACATGATGGACCCAAAGCGGCCCAGGGAGCAGAAGACCACACTGATGTAGTACACGAACCGGCGACCATAGCTGCGGCCAAGTGGACAAATTCAATTACCGGCGCTGCCATAACTTAGTTAGGTTGGAAGGTGGAAGTCGCGCTACTTACGAATCGCCCATTTGTCCCAATATAAATGAACCGGCCACCTCTGTCACACGACCCACCACGAACACATTTGTCACGAACAAATCCTTGGCGCACACCCAGTTGTGGTCCGTGGGGATGGTGCTGTCGTACCAGGTCCTGTCGTAACTCCAGCCGTTCTGGCAGGCTGAAAGGACGGGTGGGCGGTCGTAAAATGCATTCGAGTGCAAAGTTGCAAATATTTATAAGAAAACAGAGCAGGAGAACCAAGTAATTTCACCACTAATCCGGCAAATGTATGTATTTACTTTATATTTGTTTGATGGAAAACGGGGAGCTCGATAAATATTTGGCAATAAGCCTAGCACTTGATTAGGTTTATCGGAAAGTTAACACAAATAAATAAATGGTGTGGCTTTCTAAAAATTGGATATATCCGTAATAGATATTTTTAATATTTTTAAATTGGGAATCTTTTTGGTTTTTTTTACTGCCATTTGGTTATTAACTTGTAAAACACAAGATGTTATAAGGAATGAATATTATAAGATCTTATTAACTAAGTAAACTTAAGTACAAAAAACTTTTATGGCATAAACCTGGCTTACAACTCTTTGGTTTTCACAGAACTAATTAAATACATTTGTAAATTTCCAGTTATAAATATATAGTACCAATAGACACATCCCTTATAATTGTATTTTACTTAAAAGCAATGTTTTTTCTACTCACCCTCTGTTGTTTTCGTCCGCTGGCTGGTATTCCAAGCGGACCAGTCCGTGATCTCTGAAAAGTTCATCTGGTACATCTCACAGTTACTAAACGTCGCCCTGCCACGATTGTCGGCCTGTCTATTCCAAAGCTAGATTCAGTTTATTGTATTTGGATGGATGCACACCCCACTTACTTGGGCAGGGTGATGTCTCGCCATTCCTCCAGCGTAAAGTTGGTGTTTTCCCTGCCCGGCACAGTGCACCAATGATCGGGTATGTTGAGGGCCAGGATGATGTTCATGTAGATCATGGCACCGCTGCAGGCCAAACCCCCGATAAACATGAAGTTGTATAGGGTTTGGTAGCGACCATGGTTGCCGGCCTTCTCCATCACGGTCTGGAAGGGATCGTTGAACTCCGAGTCGTCAACGTCCATTTGGGAGAAGTGTCCCGAGACCTGGGAGGCCTTCCGGCTGTACGCCTGTTCCTTTTTGTCTCTCATTTTGCACTACCAGTATTCCAAGTGGAGGTGCCTTAGTACCCAGTCAGTCGTAGGGCCTGATAAACAGACTAATCTTTATGGCATCTGGGGCGCAGAACGAAGATCGGATGAGAAGATTGCGCGGCAACTAGCTCCGGAAGATTGTCGTGCTTCTAATTAGACACTTCTGGCCACGCCAGTTTGCGCCTGTCCTTTATTAGTATCTTTAAACTATAATCATAAAAACTCATTAAGTCATATATGATTGGAGCCATAAAGCCATTCATAGTTATAAGCTGCCTTAGAATTGTAGCCATAATTTTCTAATTGAGATGTGAGATGTCAAAGAACTTTGGGACTGAATTATTCTGTTATTTAATAATCCAAAGGAATGTTATCTTTATAACATACTTTTTTTTAAGTAAACATTGGCTGCACGCTTTAGCAGTCTTTCGTCTTGTTATTATTATGGCTTACAGCTAACAACTGTCTTGCTATTAAGACAAAGTGCTCAGATTTGTCAATGCTTATGTTTTTATTCATCAAAAATTGATTTTTCAAATAATTTTAACTGTTAGCACTCAACCCAAAAATCTTTTACAAAATGGAAGCAAACTTTCAACTTTCACTTACCACTAGTTTTGATTGAGTGCACGAAAACTTGAATATTCGTTTCCTGAAATCTTGTGTTCTTCACACTTTTGATTTGGTATTTTGAATTTTAGAATTATGTTCAAGCTTCATCCCAATCTAAGGGAAATTTGGAAATATAAACGTATTCTGCCAGCTTTATTGCACTTTTCACATCCCGTCGCGAAACGGTGAAACTTTTGACTCCGACGCCTGCGAGAGCTCATCAACTGTGGCCAACACTCGGCGGTGTTGTTCTGACTGCCCCAAGGGCTGTGGGGCGACTTATCAGGCCAAGACGGGCATTATAAAACAAATTACTGATAACAGAACGTCTATCTGATTTACACAAATGTGTATAACCATTACGAGCACCAGGCACTATGAACCTGTCCAAATTTTTTCTGAAAGAGATGGCTGCACCGTTGAGCAGGTTATGTTTTTCCACTGGGCCCTCGAATCTAATCACCTTTCTCCACTATCACTGATAAGGGCTTGGTAAGTCATCATGCTAATCGGTGGTACAGCAAAACAAATAGTTAATTAGGTTTTAATAAAGTCGGGGAATCTCACATTATTATAAAAAATATGTAGGTGGTCGTAAAATTGTTTACGTTTCAATTTCTTTCACTTATAAAAAATGAACTATTTTGATTGATATGGGGCCTCCAAGCGATTGCAGATGCAATTTCATCTTTATAGAGGCCATAAGCCAGTAGCCCACCGAGTTCGTAAGCCTCTCAGCTCAGATAAGATAGACAAAACACGAGACGATTGCATTCGGGATTGAGGAATATTATTTCGGGGACTAGACAAAGCAAAGACAGGCTAAACGTGAATTACAACTCCAAACTAAGCCCGATTAGGATCCGTTGAAATATAGCTATTTTGACAATCCATTGCACTTGCACTTTAACGTTAGGATTTTATCTGGAATTCTCTTTCGTATTTTATACTTTTTATTGTTGTTTCTATTTGCATATTAGATTAAAAAAACGTTTATCTTGGGGCTCTGTTTGAGCTGCTGCCGCTTTTGACTGTCGACTGGGACTGGGACTGAAACCAAGCCGAGAACACGTAGCTGGCAATGAGATAGAGTCCACTTGGCTCGGCTTGTGCAAATGCAATAATATCAATTTTCATATTTTCATATACTGGCCGAGCGAAAGACAAAAGCAATTTAACAATTTACTAAAGCACTTAAGCGCAAATTCAGTTCCCGGCCGCCCGACTAGACGCTGTAAAAAACTAAGCCAGCGACGACAGTCGACTCTATGAATAAACATCATCATCAGCATCATTATCAGCACCGACACACCAGATAGTATAGATCTGGGATAAGGAGTGGATCTGTAAATTTAATCAGAGCAGTTTACGTCGGCGCTGTGCTAATCTATTGACTGACACCGACACCAAGTCGCTGCGTCCATCAGAGCGCGTCGGAGATTCAGGGGTTCCTGGTTCGGAGATCGTTTACATTTCACGAATCTTGAGTTGGGCTTAGGTGAATCACTTGAGCTGCCGAGGTCATTCGCTGAATTCCAATTGCCTGGTCCAAATTGATTCTTAGAACCATTGAGGCGGTCTCCTTTGCCCGATAAACAGCTGGATGGCACTTAAGTAGAACTTTACCCATCAGAGCCAAGGGTATGGGAAAGTCAATGCCAATAAGAGTCAATGAAAGGTGATGACCCGGCACCTACTTAAATAGCTGGATATAAAAATAGTTGCTCTTTAAATGGTATATAGAAACGAACCGCAATATTTCCACCGAATCCCAATAATAACACTTTCCATTATCCTTTACTTTTTAGATATGTTCACTTTTATTTAAAGAATTTTACTTTGATTTATGCACAAACATGAATCATCGCCTTCCACTTTGTTTTGGTTTTGTTGAAAATTTCTTCTAAAATTTACTGAACTCTGATTACTTTAGTTTGCCCTCTCGTTTTACTTTGTGTATTGGAATTTTACTGTTTTTTTTTTTTGTTTTGCAATTGTAATGTGTTGACTTAATGATCAATTTTGTGGCTCCTTGTTAGGTTAAACTTTAATATTGCTTATATATTCTGTCTTTAAATTACATCATTTTACAGTGATAATTAGAAAATGCTAGCAGCACATGCTGTGTGGTGTGTTCGTTTTGTGTTCGCTTCTCATTTCGTCGTTTTAAATATATAAATATTCTTTTGTTGACTTTGATACAATTTACAGTTGAAACACTTAAATGTAATTTGGGATAGTTAAATTTAAAAAAATGCCTATAATTCAGTATTCCACATACTCGTGTAATATACTCTGTCTTTAACCTTCTCTTCGTCTGGCTGTAACACGTGCGATTTGTTTGTTATTTAAATTTGATTTAATTTATTTGCGATTAGTGTTAATTGAATTACAATACGAATATCGATATATCTTATGTTCACAAAATATGTTCAGGTTTAATTACGTTCTGAGTAGAAGTCAAAGCGTTCTTTAAATAAACTCATTTACATTTATTCAATTGCTATATTAGAATCATATGCTCTACGCTAGGTTATGCTATTCTTTAATAAGTATTTTAATCAGTTTAAACTTTAATATGTTATTCGTAGTTGTTGTGCCGTGATAAATACTCGTTCATTTATTTAACTAATTGCTGGAAACTGATTAAAAACATTTGCGCTGCCTGACTAATTTCATTGTCTGCTTTTGATTATCGCTAAATCGCTCATAGTGGATACGTTTTGATATCTTCTATAAGTGGCATAATAAATCTTAACTGGATCGCAATCCTATTTATGTACACGTGATCCGGACCCGACTCGCTACGATTGGAAAATATTGCTTAGCGTACATTACTTTTTTGCGCGATTTGGCAATTTTCGGCATTCATTTTTACAAGTTTCTGACGGATTTGCACAATGCATTCGTTCCCTTTACACTGTCCTTATATGTACGAGTTTAACAAATTAAAATTAGTTTCGAATGGCAGTTGGTGTTCTGTTCTTCCTATGTTTGTATCCTCTTGTGTGTAAATATTTTGTTTTCCTTGGTTGTTAAAATTGAATTGGTCTATTGCTTGCACTCAGATTAGTGCCTTAAAATAGGAATCAACTTCTATGTGTGTGTGTGAGTGTAATATTAAAACGTTGGAAATGAATCTATATATAAAATGCAATTCAAGTTGGACGTTTCACAATATCACGTTGAGAAATATGCATACACAAAGCAATTAAACAGTAAACAAATGGCAAATCATACAAGTCTCATTCAATACATATGTAGCTTGAGGCTAACTAAAAATAGTCAAAACATTTCAAACACCTTTGTTACGTCACTAAGTATATAAAAATTTCTCATTTTGCTGCAGATGTGTATGTATATATAAGTCTGTAAAGTCTGTATTTATATATATATTATATATAAGTGTTAAATATTTGTGTAAATGCCAACATTATCGGAGGAAGGATTGACTGACTCTGACTATCTTTGCTTACTATCTCCCTCTACACACATCTGCCACTTTATAGCGCCCTCTCTCTTTCCCTAACTGTCTGTCTATCTCTCTCTATACATACTATACATTTGAACTGAAAGACGCGTGTTGGCCTTTTGTTTTCACTATCGAATCACAGCAATTGAAATACACTTAACTCAACGGGAGACTAAACTAAGAACTTGATGTAGTAAATGGGTTATTGATCCTCCAGTCGGTCGTCCTGATCCTGCAGCAGCTGCACTCCCACACCGGATGAGCATCCTGGGCCGCCGTTTCCCGTAATGCCACCCGTATTCTTTCGCAGATGATTGCGCAGCATCACCAGGTTCCGGTTCAGCGGCAGATTGCTGGCCATGGATGAGGATGACAGGCCGCCGCCACTTGAGGAGCTCGGTGCATGCGGCAGCGTGTTGCAGATGTTTCCCAGCGGCGCCGAGTGGGCGGTGGGCGAGGTGGCGGTGACGGCCACTCCGTGCGGCGTCAGGGTTCCTGTAGTGCCATGGCCCATTTGGCCAAGGCCCAGACCCATACCCAAACCCATGCCCGAGCCCACGCCCAGGAGCAGCTCGTGGGCCAGTATGGTGGGCAAATGTTAAGTGCTGCTCTTCAGCGGACCCGACGATAGCGAACTGCTGCTGACCCCCGAATCGCTCGACTTCTCGCTAAGCCCTCCACGCGTGAGCGTATCGTCCGCCATAAGGCCGTTGCCGCCGAGAAAGGACTTCTTGCCCAGTCGTCCTCCGCCCGGCAGCGTGGCCTTGAAGGGATTGTCCTTGCAGCGGCGTGCGCTTTCCACGCGCTTCATAATCTCGCTGGAGCACTTGGTCACCACGTCGTCCAGGCTGTTCGACTCATCCGTCGAGTTCACCGCCTGCGTGGGTGTCTGTGAGCTGGGCAGCGGGGATCCCTCGTAGCATCCCGAGTCGCGGGGGAAGTGCCGCCGGCCAAAGGGCGAAGCACCATGCTTGATGTTGATGTTATTCAGGCGGGCCTCGTCATTTTCCGAGCTGGAACCGGCTATATCCACATCGGAGCCTGTGCGGGCGAAATTTGTAGCTGTGAGTATAAGTGGATGTGTGGGTGGTGGGTGTGGGTTTGGTGTTTGATACAAGTTGACAGTGGGTTAGGTTAGGCTCTATCAATATTAAATCCATTTCAGCAATGACTCACGGAAAAGGGCGAACGCAAGACAAAGTACTTTAAAGCTATTTACAAAACCGAGTTAATAGCTTCATAAAACTTATCAGAAAACGTATTGCCTTTAGCAGCCGATAAAGACCACATTGTAGTTCTGATATGCCCAATAATTTTATGATTTAATTTATCAATTTCGCAATTTTTTAATAAATTACAAAAAATATTAACTTTTTTTAAGAGCTAAATTCTGGTTTAATTACATTACATGTATAATATCAACTTTCTCACGTTCGCAATTATTTCCATGATATCAAATGCATAAAACATGTCAGTAATCAGGGGTTTCATAGGAAGTTTTTGGTGGTTTCTGGACTTACATTCAATGTCATGCAGCAGCTGCACAGCCGTCAGCAGCTTGGCACGATGCTCCTGGTTGAGGATGCCCAGGTAGTCCAGGTCGGCGGGTTCCAGTTCCTTGAAGAGCTCCAGGTCCTCGTAGCTGCAAATGGAACGATAGGTGAAACAATCCAACAAAAATATTGTTGGTAAATTTGTTTCATCTACACCACTTACCCGTTGAGCACAAAGACGGAGGTATACTCCTTGAGACCGATGCGGATGAGCAGGTCCTCCACGGAGCAGGGTCCCCCGTTGTGACTGCCATTGCCGGGATTGGCCAGACGGGAGCCGGGTGCGAGAGTCTTGCTGCTAGAGTTCTTCATCCGCTGCTCCGGCAGCACCTCCACGTTGATGAACTTGAAGTGGCCCACACGGCCGTGGCAGCGTCCCTTCCAAATGCCCGAGGCGTTCATCGACAGCACATCAATAAGCTCGCCCTTCTGCAGATGGGATAATAATGTTATTAGATAAGCATGCTTCGAGAAATCCTTTGGAGAAGTAATGAGAGTTTTGTATAAGGGAAAAACTGAGTTTAGACAGGGAAATTAAGTCTTACGGGGAAGTCACACACATCACTAAGGATTTTATATCACGTTTAAATGACATTTTTGGTGTCTAAAAGTATGCAACATTTAATTTCATTCTCAGCAGTACAATAAATTCATTTAGGAAGACGACTATACGTTGTTCACTGCCTACTTTTAGACACCTAAAATTAAATTTAAAAGTAATTTTGAAATTATAAGTGCTTAGGAAAACTTTTTCAAACAAGTTAATAGTTTTCCAAGTAGAAATCCCTGTAATCCATTAAGTAATCCATATAACACAAACTCACCTTGAATTTAAGCGCCTCCTTGTCGTAGGGATTGGGCATACTGTCCACGAGAGCCTTGGCCTTGCAGATGCAGCTGGCCATCGAGGTGCGATCCTCGGCCGAAATCGAGCTGTGCGGACTGCCAGGACGAACCAGGGCCTGGGTGCCTGCGGGGGCAAAAGGATTCAATGAGGGGCGGATTGATAAATATTTGCCCTCCGTTTTTGGGCCAAAGTTTGTCCTGGCAAATTTCCAATTAATGCGCCCACAGCCAATTAGCCGCAGGACCCTAGGAATTTACTATGGACAAACAGCCAGCCATGCACATGCACACTCGAACTCACACCCATTCGTTTGGTTAATTAAAAACTTTTCAAATATTTTCAAACACACCCACCCACACACACACATAGTACTGTACACTTGGCCCCGAAAATATTCAAATATGCACTTGAAGTTTCCCATTATTTCTCTGTGCTGTGTTGTTTTCTTTGCTTGCGTTGCTTTTGTTTGGTTTGCTGGCCAAAGCTTTTGGCTAATCCTTGCTTTGTGCCCTGGCCACATGAAAAATAAAGTATTTTTCCTTGCACTTTTCAAAGTTGTATCACCCACCCACCCATCTATCCTTTCCCCTCCCTGATGTTGCCTTTTATTTGGCCAAAAGTTTTGTTCATTAAAAAGGAAGCGGTTGCCCTTCATTTAACCACGCCCCAGACATTGCAATCTGCACCGCCCATCGCCCATCGCCCATTGGCACTTGGCCCCCATTTTTTGAGCCCCCAAGAGGCCAGCCTGCAGAGCAGCAAGTGCATTAAAAATTCATTAAGTTTGCAAAATTTGAAGGAGCAACAAAAAACCGCAACAAGAACTACAACTGTTAATAGACCAATATGCAAGCCAGCCAGCAAGGCAGTCTGGGAATTTTTCCATGGCCATCTCCCGGTGGAAAGGAGCATCCAGCACAGACAGCTTGGTGCAGCAAAAGCAGCAGACGGAAATCAAACCCAAAAACTCTAAATTGCCAGCTCAGACAAAGATACACAGCCCGGGAGATACACAACCCTGTAGCCTGAACTCTGCATCCCGTATCCATATTCCTTATCCCTTATGCCTTATCCCTCTATTATATATACTTACTCGAACCGGAAGCACTGGGCAAACTTTCCACAGAGCTGGCCGAACAGGCGAACGCCTGATCGCTCATGCTGCCACGGTCGGTATTATCTTGGGAATTGCTAAAATCCCTCGACGTATCCTTTGTGGCAACAAAGTTCCGTCCATTCTCATTAAATGCGCCAATTTCCTTTGCCGAGCTACGCATCTCGCCCGACTAACAATCCAATTCCAGTTCCAATCCCCAAGCCAAGTCATGCCAAGCCCAGCCGGAGTGAAAGTTATCCGTGTTTTTTCCGTGTGTTTGGTTGCATCGTCGTCGTAATCGTCGTCGTCGTCGTCATCGTTGTGCAATAAATTGCATGTTGAAGGGGAGCACCAGAAACAGAACAAGAACAGCAGGAAAGTTTTGTTAGTTAAATCATTAAAAGTTTAAAACGAACATACCAATACGTCAAGGCAGGGCAGAGAGCAGGAGACTTGGCTTTGTATACACAGAAAATAAATAGTAACTTATGGTTTGTTGGGATCCAACTATTCATTTGTAAAATAAATTACTAATACATAACCAAGCTGAATTTATAGGTATCTTAAAAGTATTATTAAAACACTTTGTTTTAAAATTTCTCTAAAATTAATACATTAATGCATTGATACATTAAGTATAAGGCATTCTATTTTGTTATCTTTCTGACATAGGTAACATTATAATAATCATGAATTTCGATTACAACATTAACATACTTATTTACAAAATAATTAGGGTATTCATTCCTCATATTCCTGACATTTAAATGTACCCTTTCTAAGAAAAATCCTAAATATATATATATATATATTTCAGCCGTAGTATACAAAGTTCCTTTAAATATTTTTCTGTGTCTCGCTATTTGGTTTTAAGCACTGACTGGCATTAGTTGCTCTTGGCCTTAAGCTGAGGCCTGGACACCGAAAAACTTTGCTCATATTTTTTTGGCAGGCCTCGACTCGCATCGAAAGTTTGCCGAGATGAACTTTCACTTTTAGGAGACCACCAAACAGTGCAAGCGGCCATAAAAACTCATTAAACTGGCATTTGCATTTAGAGTGCATGTCGCGCCAAAGAGTTGTGGTCCGAGCCATGAGGACCATTATGAGGATTTAGCTTTAGCTTTGGCTTTGGCCAAGGCCCAGTTGAGGCCAATTGCATATGCAGGCCCCCAAGTGGCTAATTACATTTTGCAGGCCACAAAATGTGTCAACAAAATCCCTGCATCTGCATCTACCGATGCACTTGTACTCCTCATCCTCATCCTAATCCTCCTGCAATTTGCTTTCCTTTCCTGGCATTAGCGTTTAATTAACTTACATGATGCACCGTGGCCTTTTGGCAAATGGTGTTCGCCTTGCCGTGGGGCAGTCCGTTCTTTTTGGCCTTCGCGGCCAGCAGGCTGGGCGGCAGGCATCCGTGACCCCGGGTCACTCCGATGTCCTCGTAATCCGACGATGGACTGGGCGACAGCGATGGTGATTCCCCGATTCCGCCGCTTAGGGTTCTATAGCGGGCCGTGCAGTTGTTGGTGCCAATCTGTATGGGGAAAAAATAGATGGGTGGGTGGAGAAAAGCGGATTGAGTGCGTTTCCATATTAGCCAAGTTAGGGCAAGTCAACTTTGCAAATGAAATGGTCGCTGCCCCATCAACCTCGTCCTCATACCAAATCCAAATCCAAACCAATAGCATTTGCCGTTCGTATTCCGGCAACGTTTAGCTGGCTTAAGTGCCAACTCCGACTCCGGGAAAACAAGGAAAAAATACTAAAACCAGCTAGGGGAGAGTTGGGGGAAAAACTTGGCTAAAAAGCTTTTCAAGTTTGTGTGCGTTTGCTCGGTCGCCCGCTCGTTTTTATTTCCCTCTATCTACGTGCATTTCAGCTATCGTCCATTTTCGACCAGACGACATTGGCCAAATGCGAAGTTTGTTTGTCACAAAGAGCACTTAATCAATTTAGACGCATTCAGATGCAGTCGCAGTTGGCAATGGAGTTTGGGTTCGAGGTGTAGTTGGAGTTGGAATTGGAGTAGCGACCAATGCTGCAAGTTAAATGAGCCCCATCCGATGGGAACTCTGTTTCTAGACTTACCGACACCGCACTGAGCCTGGAGGTAACGCTTTGTAGGTCTGAGATGGAGCCCGCATAGTCGCCGCTTTCGCGATCATGAGATCTGCAAGATATAATAGAATCATTAGCAACAGAATAATCTATATATATATAAAGCTATCCACTTGAAACTGAGATTCAATTCACAGGAAAACTACCCATAATCATATATACCTCAAGGTAAAGTTCTATACAATACCACACCCTTAACTTCTTAAGCCCCAAACAAAGCTTCTGTAGTATTATCATTTTCACTTTAAACCCAAATTAAATCTGCTTCAAGTAGTATCCATTTCACATTTCATTTTTTTGTATCAAAAAATCTCCTTCTTTCTCACAAGGCTGTTCCGAAAATTGCCCCCTATAATGGCCAAAAATAACTTTAAAATCGAAAACGGCAAACATTTTGATGGCAAACAATAAGCCAAGGAAAAGAAGGTGTCGACCCGTGGGGCTGTGGGAAGATATACAAGACCCGAGGTCGAGTGGCAAACAAAGGTCATATAAATAAATACTTGATATCTTTTTCTTATATTTTTTTTTCTCCTTGGCAGATTCCATTCCCTTTGCCATTTGGCTTCAACACTGGTTGAGATTTTCACTTTTGGTTGCCTTTGCTGTTTGTTTTCCACCTTCCATTTGGCCCATTCTCTCTGGCTTTCCCCATCGCATTTCGTGAGAAGAAAAAGTTTTCTTTTCGTTTGACTCGTTTTGTGGCCCCAGCGGCGCACGAGGCGTATAAGTTATTTCAGCAAGTCCTTTTGTATGCGTACGTGTGGAAAACGCAGGGCTCGTCGTTTTCCATTTCGCACCCATCTCTGCCCCCCCTGGAATTTTCCTTTTGCTGCCTGTCTACCTAGCTGGCTGGCTGATTGAGAAGCTGGCGCTCTGACTTGTGGATGGATTGGCGTTGAAGTAGCAATAATGCCATTTCATTCAAGTGTCCCGGTCTGTCTTGCTGCCCCTGTGCTTATTGCTTTCGGATACAGGATACTGGATACAGGACTCAGAATCCAGAATCCAGAATCCATATGTATATGTATATACATGCGAGTGTGGCATGCGTAACAATATGAAATTGATGACTTTCGCTCCGATGCGTTTCGATATGTGTGCCGTCTGCCAGTCAAGCTGGTTCGTCACTCACTCACTCACTCAATCACTAATTCCCTCATTCAAGCCCCCATTCATTCATTCATTGGTTCATTCAATCGCCTGGCTGCAGACCGTTGATAACCGCACTAATGAAGTGAAGTCTACCCTTTTTCACCGACTTTTTCCTGTCTGTCTGAAGGGGTCACCTTTTGCCGATTGACAAATAAATACGAGATGCCAGACTTGAGCTGTTTGATTGCTTTCGCCTTGGTCAGCTATTCAGCTATTAGTGTTTGCTGGTCGAAAAGCTTGGCCTTTTCACGCCACAGTGGGCTCGTTTGTGGCACAGTTTTATGGTTCAATGATCCCTGCCTTTGAAGTGCGGAAAAGGGTTCGAGTTTCGAGTTTCGGGTATGGGTTTGGGTTCAGGTTCGGCAATTGTATTTGCCATATCATAACTGCCCACTCTAAGGGCATCGTTTTATTTATTAATGCGCCACCTTCACGTCGGTGTCGGCCCTTTGGCCATAAACTCAACTGCAAATAATAATGGCAATCAACAACCGGCCACTGCCCCCCCTCGTGGAACCCAAATTTCCTGCCCCCCGGAGGGGGGAAACTCACCTGGCGTGCGTTAAGGGTATTATTGTCGGTGGATTTGGCGGCTGCTGCGGCACGATAAGACCTCTACGCGGCGGTCCACGTTGCGGCAATGAAATATCTCCGGCGGATCTTAATGAAATTACGCCCGTGCTCTCGCGGTTGTTCGAGAAGCGCACCCGGCCACCCTGGAAAAAAAGCGGAGAAGAGAGCGGTGAGTGAGGGGCATACATACACTGGGGGAAAAACGCCATCTAAAATCGAGAAAATAAAACAGTGGATTAAGAAATTAGCATCTAGGATTGTGAGTGGTGAAATATGATATGGAAATACATAAAACTATATTAAGTTAAATGAAAAAAGGCAATACTATTACTATAACTAATATTTAAACTAAACTTACAAGGCAAGGTCCATAAATAATTATCTATAATGAATATAATCATTATTTTGGGAATTTTTTTGTACTTATACATGTCTTGTCCACAAGGGGTGTAAAAATTAAACTAATTGTAAAGAAAAGATAATTCACAGTGTGCTAAAAAACTGAATAAAATATAAATATATAAATATATTAAGGGACCTTAAAAAATAAAAATCTTAAATAATGTTTATTATCGTTCCTTTCTATAATGAATATATAAAAAAAATCCTTTTGAAAACACTGATTCATCTGTATTTTTCTACCTTTCAAGTTTCATATTTTCCCTCGCTAACAGTATTTTTTTCAGTGCATGTATTTGTAAAGGAAGAGAGGGAGATAGAGTGCGCACAACATGGGGATTAGCATTCAAGTAGAATTTGTTGGCCGCTGTAGAGCAACAAAATTATGAAAAATTAACAAAGTTATAAAACTTTATGAGGCCGTGAGAGAGGAGCGAGTTTATTTGCCGTTGCGGCTGCCCTGGCTTCACTGTACTTTTACTTGCTGTTGTTCTTGTTTTTTTTTCACTGATTTGATGTGGCTGCTGGTTTTGGCTTGGAATTTGAAATTTAGTGAACACAAATTTGGTTTTCTTTTCTCGCTCCTCTTTTTTTGGCGTATGTTTGTTTGGCAACGGAAATTGCAAAGTTTTCTCGTTTTTAATTTAGGCAATGCAGCAAAGTTTTTGGATGAGCAGGGGAGTGTAGAAAAACCTCCAATCTCTAAATCAGATTTTTTTTTTGAATCAAGCGTAAAGGACCTCCTCTTTCGGGTTCGTTTATTCTGCAATATTTTGGGAACGCAGAGAATTGGTTTGACATAGAGCCATATCATGTTTCCCTGATCAAAGAGGCTGGACCCAGACCAACAATTTCAATGCATTATCTCCGGCTACTTCGGTCCGTTAGGCAGCCACAAACGCGAGAGCTTAACCTTTTCGGGAACCGCAAAAGTTTCATTTCAATTTTAAACAAATTTCGTGGCCACATCAAAGGGGCCCAAAAGCGAAGGAGGCCCGCACAAATGGCCCCCGAGAGTTGGGCCGTTTCGAACGCTTCAGCGCTGAGTGATTTCAATTGACTAAGAAAACAAATTCCCCCGATAACTTGCCTAATGCGTTCCGACAAAAGCGCAACTCCCGGAGACGCAGGAAAAAAAAATAAAATTGAAATCAAGGGGCAAAGAAAATTATGCAAAAGGAAAAGTCTCAAGACGGCGACGTCTTTCGCAGAGTTTTCCACCACTCTCTGAACTCAACAACTCCTCCCCTCAGGATCAATCCACAATCAGACCAAAAGAGAGAGTCAAAGTCGAGCAAGTCAACAAGAATTATGCACTTTTTGACTGTCAATAAAAATAAAGTGAGTTCGAGTCGCAGTTTGTCCTGGAGTTATGCACACAGGCAAAGAAACGACGACGAAATGCCAAAGGACATGGACATACAAATCGAAGTGGGTAGAAATCAATGCGCCAGCACAAAAATATATTCAGCGTATAATTTAATAAAGCAAATAGAAGAAAGCCACAAAGCGAAAATCGCTGAAGAAAACCAAACTCGATGGGTTGAAAAAAAATGTCTAGAAGCGGAAACTCCCTCACAACTTTTGTGGCTGGCAAATTCCACAGAGAAATCAAAGCGGCTTGCAGTTGAAATTGGTATTGGATCGGGTTTGGCCCTCGGCCCGAAGGAATCCGCCCAGCAACTAGGATTCAGGATTATCGGCGTCACAGGATGCGGCGCATAAATTTCAAATGTGATTGCAACTGCGACAATGTTGCCGCTGCCAATTTTTTTTTGGTTCAAGGGAATAACTCAGGCCGCATTGAACAAGGCACCAAAAATGTCTAGGGTCGGTGTAGAAATATTAAAAGAATATTCGCCTCTAGCTATTCTATAAACAATACTAATTTATTCGCAAAAAATGTTACAAGCCAATAATCATAAAAAAATGAGGAAAATACTAGATAGTCGTGATAGACATTATAAAAATATAAACATACAAAAACATTATTAATATATATAAGAAAATTAAAATACATAACTATAAATATAAACAAATAAAAAGAAGGCGAATAATGTCTTATTTTATTATACATTCTAAATCAATTCCTTGACTTTTTTACAAATAATTAAAAAAAAAGGATCAGATGTCGTTTAATATTTAAAAGTCTCGTCAGGTTTTGTACAAGCAATGTTGAATGAGCCATTCATATTTAAATCTATTTTAATTTCTTTAAAATATTTGTAGAACTTCCAAAAAAATTTTTAAATTAATTTTAGAAACCAACTTAGGAACTAAAAATTTAGGTCAGTCTTATTCAGCTATGCTTCACTTATACTAAATTCCTTGCAATGGTTTATCTACAATAGTTTGAGGATGAATCTCACCTGAATTGTGGCAGCTGGTCCGCAGTTGAGCCCGGCCATGAGAAAGTCATCGGGATCGCTCTCGTAGGGCGGCTCGTCGTACCAATGACCTTGATGATGCAGGGCACTCACCGCATAATGGGCCGCTCCCCCGCCCCCACCGTTTCCGGCCAATCCGAGGGGCATGCCCAGTCCGGCGATCCCCATGCCGCCGCCCGTTCTTAACGCCTCGTCGTACATGTACGTATCGTCTGCAAGGAGGATAAACCCAGTTTAGCAGCCGCAAGTAAGGCTTACGATTAGTTCCAAGAGAAAGGCACAAAAAAAATAACCAGGGAGGAGGAGGAACTTTTTAAAACTTTTTGCGAGCGACCGAAAAATGTGCAGTGCCAGCAGAATGGCTGCAACACAATATTATTATACGCCACGTTGCACACAAAACTTGCAATGCCATTTGCCACATGCGAGCAGCAGAGCAAGTTGCTCCGGAGTCTGAAGTCCGGGGCTTATGTGCGGATTCTGGTCCGGATACGGACATAAGATTTTATGCTCGCTTATGCATGTGACGCTCGCCAGACGGGCGGATTGGTCACGCCCCCTTTTTGCTAGTGTTGCAGCGGAGGCAGTTGCAACTTGCAACAGAAGCACTTCAAGTGTAAAATTCCTGGCTGCATACTTTTCGGGGCACTCGCCTAGATTTTCCTCTTGTTCACTAGTTTTCCTTTGTCCTTCTTTTGTATTCTTTTTTTTTTACTCACCCATGCGTCCTTCGCCGCGACTCATTTGCAACAGTCCCTGTCGAATGTCACGCAGGATCTATAAGGGATAAAACAAAGTTGCATTAATTTGTAAGAGAAATTGTTAAGAGATATAAGGTGTCTAAAAGTATGCAATGAAATATATAATTGCTTTTAAAAAATCAACCAATCGAACTTTTGAGTTTTAAATATTTTATTGCATACTTTTGGATACCTTTTGTAAAGATTTCGGGAATTTTGTTGGGAAATTGAAAGGATTTCAATCAAGACTAATCAGCGGTGAGACAAGTTCATCTATGGCCTGAAAAAGTGGTAACTTTTTGGCACCCTCTGCCAGACTATATAAAACTTGTCCATATTAAAGTCAACGCCTTCGCCCGGGGTTTTCGTATTCGTATTCGCATTTGGATTCGCATTCGTATGCATGTTTGCTCGTATTTGGGCAGCACTTTGTCTGCATGCCAAACGTGACTGCTGTGCGAAATGAAAGGACGAAATGTTGTCAACTTTCGGGATGCCTCCTACAGCTTCTACTTCTACAGCCGGCATCTTATTAGCCCAGTCGGAGTCTCAGTCTCGGGCAAAGGCGTTAAAATTACAAAATTCCATTTGAAAACTAAAACAATTTTCCGAGCTACTACTACTACTTCTACTAGTAGAATGTGCTACTTGTTCCCATTTTTCTGGTTTTGGGAACGGCATGTCCTGAGTGTCCTGCAGCATAATGGCATTCTATGTGTGCTGCATACTAATTCCGAGAGCATATATGAAAATGTTTCTGCTGCCGAAAAGCGAAAAGCATGCCAGGGCCATGCCAGAAAACAGCAAAACAGAAATAGAGACACAGCGGGCAATAAAAGCGGGGCGCTGAAAAATTAGCTAAAAGCTTTTTTGGCCAGTCGCATTAAAAATGCATTCAAATGGCAGTGGGTTGCGATGTTATATGGTCCACTCCCACACAATTGGTTGGATTTTTCCCTTACCAAATTGAAAGTTACATGGCCAAGAAGCAACTGGCACTTTTCTTACAATTCTAATCACATCTGAGGTCTGGGGGCCGCCTGCTTAATTGCCTGGCCAAATGCAAAGACCCCAAAAAACAAAAAAAGAAGTTAGAAAGAATTTCTAGCCCATTCCCATCATAAATATTTCATGTTGCTCACAGACACACACATAGCTTTTTCAGCTTTTCCTGGCCAAATGGAAAACAGCCTCCTTTCCATGTGGGGGCTGCTGCAAAAACAGCAATTACAATTAGACAAACAGAATGTTGTTTGCACAAGTTAAGCAGCAGGAGTAGCATCAGCACTAACAACAATAACAATGTGGCACCCTAGGCCCCAAAGCCCCGTCCTCAGAACTAGTAGACTCCTATATATCGTAACCTCCCCCAACTCTTGTGTGCTTTTCATTTATGCACAAAAATTATTGCCCTTGCTTAGGAGCACACATTTTCCTGGACTGCCGGCAAACAGTCGACAAATTGTCGTGCAGCAACGCAATTTGTGCGAGTGCACTGAGAAAAATTGACAATCAACTTATAAAAAAATATTGAAAGTATTCTATAAATGAATGTATAATAATATCTGAATTTTAAGTTATTAATCATTGCCTTAGTTTAAAAAGTTTAAATTGAAGTAAAGAGAATAAATCACTTCTGTTTTTAAATCACTATTCAATTTTAGGTGTCTAAAAGTATGCAATGATATTTTTCTTTTCAACTATACTTTATGCACTGCATTCTTTTAGACACCTTGAACTACCTTTTATAGTCTTATGAATCCTTTTTGAAGCAGCCCTTATAAAAACGTTCTTTAATTGATGAAAAATCTTTTAAGTGACTTTAAGATTGTGAATTTCTTTGGCTTCTTAGTTCAAATGGTTATTTTTTTTTCAGTGCAACTCTATAAGTTCGCATCAGTATGCTGCGCATCCATCATTGAGCCTGATAACTGGCATAATTAACTATGCCGGCTGCTGCTGCCAAGTTGATTGAGGATGTCGAGTGTCGTGGGAGTAATGATTTCCTTAATCGATTTCGGTTTTAAGCTCAGGCAAAAAATCTCAGCTCTCCACGTGGCTTATGCTGAATTGGGGGCTTATATTATCAATCAGCCCGCCCGGGGTATCAAGCAATCAACATGAAATATATTTTGCTCGGCTTTCACATTTAATTCTCTTGGCATACATATAAATATAAATAAGTTAGTCTCTTTCACCGACACGCCCATCCGTTTTTATCATGTCCTTCGTTTGGACAACGTTTTCAAGTGAGGAAAGTACGTTTCCTTTTTTTTTTATGACAGACCAAAGTTTATCATTCGCCACGTTGCACTTCATTGTTTTTGTTGCCTTGTTTTCGGGGTGTATTGGTGAGTATCTGTGTGCTCAACATTTTGTCTGCCTCTGTTTTGCATGTTTGCTCGCCACTCACACTCGCACACACACATTTATTTGGCAGCTCGAGCTTTTGGCCTGGTCTTCGGGCTTTTATGCCTTGGAATAATTGCTGTTTTTATATCAAATATTTTTAATAGCTTTTTTAATTGGCTTGTGCATGTAGAAGTCGTAGCATTTATATATTGCAAAAACAAGTCCGAATGCAAACAGTGCGTGACGCAACTGTAAGTTGCTTGCATTTATGTTTTGCAATTAGACGAAATTTTATGAGTGGATTTCCGCCTAAGTTCAAAAAGAATCCAGAAGTTTATGGGGCCTTTGCGCTGACTATAAACTTTATTATCTTTCCTGGGTAGTTTTTTTTTAAATAAACAATCTAAATTACTGTAATTTTTTTTTGGGCTAAGCCCACTAAAACCGATCATAAAATATTTTTTCTGTCATATTAATTTACCGATCCTAAAAGCTGGCTTACAGCACCGAAACGCACTGTAAGCTGGAGGGCAAGTAAAAGCAAGCAAAACCTTTTGGCCTGTGCAATTGCAACTGTTTCTTCCGTTTGTGTATTTAATGCATGCAAATAAAAGGCTACGGAATCTGTGAAATTAATAGTGCAACCAACTAGCCCACTGCAATTTCAGTCAACTTTCAACCCTCCGGGCTGTGAGTGTTTTATGTTTATTTAATTTGTGAAAAGTGCCCAGAACAAATATGCTTGATTTATCCCTGGAAACTGCAAATGTTTGCCATACGCATTTATTAATTTTGGAATAGACATCTTGAAGGCATAAATCTTTGGCTTGTGTATCACAGGATGTTGGATAGTTGGGTTATTTTTGGGATTTCGGGATATGTTCAAGTCACACTTACCTCCTCGTGTTCACGTTGAAATTTTTCCTTTTTCCGCATGGCCTCTTGTACTTTCAACTGCAATTGGAAAATGGTTTGTTAGCTCTTGTCGTTTGCTGAGTGACTTTGTTTATTTATGAATGCGGCAACAAATTTCTTGGCTAACGAAAATTTAAAGTCTACTTTTCGGGTAGAAAATGGCTAAGGGGTGCGTTTGAATTGGAGGATATTTGGCTATGCATTATGCATTTTCTAACTATTGTTACAGCTGCTGCTGCTGCTGATGTTGCTGTTGCAGGTGTTACTGCTAGTGCTGCTGCTGCTGCTGCTGTCTGTCTGTCTGTTGCTGCTGTCGCCGTTGATTGCATTTTGCTGCTTGTTTTTAGTTTGGCGCCGTGCGCGCTGTCATTAATAATGAATGTTGACGGCAATGAACTTTTAAATGTTGCATGCATCCACACGCTGCCACTTCCTCTTCCTTTCCACCACCCCCTTGGGCTGCGAACTCCCGTTGCAATTGTTGTTGCTGGTGGCATGCCATTACAGGTAAACGTGCTCAAAAGCAACAGCCGCAGCTTTCGTGTTGAAATTGCATTGCAAATGCAGTCCAAAAAGGAGGGGTGGCGTTTGTGCGAAACTTTACCCCTGTTGTTGCCGCTTCTCATGCAGTTTGTGCAAGTTTTTTTGTTGCAACACAATTTTTGTTAGCTGTCGCAGCTGTTGCAACACAGAACCAAAGCAGCAGCAGCAGCAGCAGCGGCAGCATAGCAGAAACATCAGCTTGTTAAATTTGCTGCATAAATATTTATGCGACTATTCCATTCAAACCAACCAAACATCCCACTAGCACACGCATTTTTAAACATGCTTTGAAAACAGAGGGAGTATATGATGGTATAAAATACTGCTAAAATTTGTATAACATTGTGCTTGTTTCTGTTTGACTTAATCTTATATCTTATTTGTCAGAATTTTTTAAATGTTATATTAAAATAGTAAATAAAAAGTATTCTATTCCATCACTTCAATACTATATTAGGATGTGCAGCAAATGCATTACAGATTTTAAAAGTTATATATGAAGATTTAGCTACAATCTTAAAAGTTTTTCAAAAATTAGTCATACGACACATATGCCAGTTAGAATTAAGTACAAATAAAACGTTCTCCTATTTAAAACCCTGTGTATTTATATATTTCGTTTAAAAAATTCTTAAAATGAAGGGGATAAATAGTATATTGATGCAGAACCATTTCAGTCATCAGTGCTTTTAGTTTCTTTGCTATTTAAATAAATACTTTCAGTCATGTTTAAAATTCTTCTCTAGCCTGAATCTCCTTCTAAAATGCTTTATTAATGTACCCCCATTTTGTTTATCGGTGCATCCAGATTTTTATGGCACTCACCCTGTGGATTGTCTCCTCGAAACTGTGCTGCTGTCCGCCGGCGCCGCCGTTTATCATTTGAAAGTGCCTCAGACGATCGTTGGCCGCCTGGAAGGAAAATGCAGAAAGAATCAATTTAGAGCAAAGTTTTAAATTCATTTTCGGGCTGCGAATAAGGTGGCGTGTGCCTTCAATCGCCTGGCTTATTAACTTTCTCAAGTATGCACAAAGGTTATGGGAGGATGTTATTGCGGGGTAAAAAGGCTGCTCGTAAATCAAGGACTCCTTGAAAGCATCGTGCTTTATCGCCATTAGGACGCCATTTTGTATTTCACACCTTTCAGCGGGGCTTTAATTTTTAATTAACAACGAGTCAAGGGTCAGGTTAGGGTCACCCTTCGACCCTTATTCTCGGCTCTGCGCGGCTGGGTTCGCTGTTTAATGCGTTTGTTTTCTTATCATAAATAGCAAATCAGGTGAGAGAACCAACGAACGCATGGCCCAGGTGAGTGCTGTTTAATTATATTTTGAAAGGCCACGGCTGTTGAGTAGGATGCCGCTACTTAGGCACATATCCTTAGTCATTTCCTGCGCTTATCTGTGTAGCAGGTCCTGGTTTTCTGCCTTTTTTTTCTGTCATTTTTCCTCCCTCTGGCAGTTTATTATTTATATTTTTTTGCTCGCTTCTCTCCTACCTTATTTATTCTTTTCTGTGCTGCTTGTGAAAAATTTATGCATGTCCTTGCTTATTTATGAGCAGCGTCGCCGAGTCGCCGCGTCCTGTGGCACGTTATCTCTTCTGCTCCTGGCCGCAGTTTCATTGCCAGGCTCGGCTCAAGAATAGTGCCTCTGCTGGTTCCCAAGCAGCTGGAACAACCAGTACCCAGCTCCTCGATTCTGATGCTTTTCCCCAAAGGTTGCTCTAATCAAAGGCGCTGAATGAATCCTTTGTGAGCGGCGCAGATAAAGCGAGTGTACAACAACTTGCGGGGGGTTGAAGGAAGGATGCTTGCCACTGTTGCAGCCAGGATGAGAAGTGGCAATGTAGACATGGCCGTGGGCTAAAACATTTTTAACCTTTTCAGCTGGCAAAAGGAGAAGCTGCTGCGCGCATAAAAATTTACATGTCCCCAGGGCCAAGATTAAGTATACTACACACAGAACACTGCGGAATATTCAAGTCAAGACGCAGAAAGTCATAAAATGGCAGCCTAGGCAAGAAGTGGTAGTTGGGAATGGTAAGGAAACCAAACGAAATGCGAGCAAATAAATTTAAAGAATTACCGCAGCAGTTGATTCAAATGAAAGGCTGGGGACACAAAAGTTGCGGGACAGGACAAACAATTTGCTTGCGGTCATAAAACGAAGCGCGAAAATGAGTTTCAGTTGGCAGAAGGGCAAGGGATATACGGGAAACGAGGAAAATTCCGAGAAAATTTTTATTGAGGGAGTACTTTACTTACCCTGGCCTGGGCGCCATTTTGTTGATTGTTCCGATCCCGTCGATTGACAGTCTTCAAGCCTTTCAGCAATCGGGCCAGTGTGGTGCGTTTCTTTGTCTCGCGACCCTCTAGAAGTCGCGGGGGAAAAGTCGTTGGAAAAAAAGAGAGAAATTGAATTAGTGAAGGGAATTCAAGTCGGCGGCTGATTTACATTTTCCCTTTTTTTTTTAGAAGTTTCACAACCTTGCAGTGGGGGCTATCATTTCATTTCAAATTATAGAGTTCAAATTACTTTTTAAACTTAGTTAACAAGCAAGTAAATATAATGGTCTTTAAAACCTTGCACATTGTGGTCTAGGCATTAAAAATATATTTCACTTATTAAAAAACAACTACTTTCTGTTTAAATTGTAATTGTCAGTACAAGATTTTCTTTTTCTCGGAAAATTGAACTTGAAATTAATAAGCATAGTTTACATCTTCATTTTCTTTAAATTGACTGAATTTCTCAATTGGTTAAATAATCTTTTTAAGGATGAACATTTTTCTGGGATAATTTAACTTTGTATTTATTAACCTACTTTGTATACAACTGTGTATTTTATTTTAACATTTCTGCTATGTTTAAATTATAAATATGTCTTTTGACTTTCGTGTCATCGCCTTTTCATAAAGGCTTTAAAAACCCCTAGCAAGGTTCAGAGTTTTATTTCGCTGACTTTTATTCATTCAACTTACCTGCTGTCGGTGGAAATTCATAAAAATAAGCAGAGCGCGGACTCAGGCAGCTGTATAAAATGGAATTTGTATAAGCATCAATATTCAATGGAGAGTATTCGAAATTATTTAAGTCCTCTACTCACTTTTGCTGCACAAAGTTCAAATGGGCGACATTCGGGGGCAGAGTCTGGTGCTGATGCGGTCCATTTCCCGCCTGTTGCTGTTGGCCCGGCACAATTGGTAACTGTTGCTGCTGCTGATGCTGCTGCTGCATCTGCTGCTGCTGCTGTATGCTCTGCTGCGTCTGCAGCGTCTGCTGTTGCAACAGCTGCTGCTGTTGCGTTAACCCTCCCCTTGCCACTCGGGGTGCAAAGACGCCATAGCCAAATCCATAGATCTCATCCTCCTCCTTGTCCGACAAACAACTCGAGGGCTGCAAAAATTGTTTATACAAATTAGTGATTTTATTATTTACTCTTCTGGGGGGGCTAAATACACACAACTACAACATGCAAGTGAAAGTGGAGAACGCAAGCAAGCAAAAAATATTTACACAATTCTTAACACACAATTAAATAGATTTATTCAGATAGATGCTTAATGGTTTCTTTCGCTTGTTATTTTTTTAAGCAACGCCAACATCAATTTGTTTTTTCTTTTTTGGAAAATTCCTTTTTCTCTTGATTTTGTAAATATTTTCCTTAGGGGACCGCTAATGGAGTCTTTCTATTTTTGTTGGATTTTTTTTTTGTGGGCGATTAAGGAGGCGGGAAGATTGGGTGGTTGGATGGTTGGATGGGTGGGTGGTTAGATGGTTCCGGGTCATCATCATCATACATACCGAATACTTTCCGGGCACATAAATGGGCTGGCTATGACTATTGGGCAGACCGGCGCCGTGCATCGAATGGCCGCGATGGCCGTGCTGCTGGCGGTGGTGCAGGACGCCGCTGCTACCGCCGCTGCCACCGCTGGCCGCACCGCCGCTGCCGCTGCCCGTGCTGCCGCCAGCCCCACCGCCTCCGCCTACGCCTACTCCTCCCCCGCCGCCGCCGCCCACTAACTGGGCGGTACTGTGCAGTGGACTCCGCTCCGCCCAGGCCGCCTGGCGCGCCTGCTCGAGAGCCGCCAAAATGTCCCCGAAGGGAGCCATTAGCAATTCGCAATAGACGGATGCCAGGCCCTCTAAATGGCCGCGTTGTCCATCCTGCAAAAGATCGAGAAACGAGCAGCAGAGAACGGTAAAACACTTGGCCAAGTTTTCGTTTTCTACTTTTTTTTTTTTTTCTTGGTTGGCAAAGTATGGAGTGTGTGTGTTTTTATGGTGGGAAGAGGATGTCATGAATGCTATATAGGGTGCGGAGGTTACAGTGGGGCTAATTAGATGAATATCGGGTGGAGACAGAGTGGAGAATGATGGAGAATGCACAGAGTCGGAGCGGTTAATGATGCTACATTGATGTTGGCGTTGGATGGGGGTTAGCGGTTTGGCTAGTCACCGGGTTAATAACTTAAGGGGTTAATTTGCTTAGGCGGTTAATCAACAGAAGCTAGATCTTAACTACGGGTTGCACTGTGACACAGGGGTTAAGAGTTTCTAAAAAAGGAAGATGACAAAGGACCGTCTACATCACAATTATATGTTTTGGGGGTATAAATTAAGGTGTCTTAAGATAGCCATTTCAATTTTACAATTTTTTTATAATTTTTTAAGGAGTATGTGATTAATTTTAATTTTTAAATGAGAAATAAAATTAAAGAATTTTGGAATATCTTTTTGTTCTATTTTCAAAGAGGGTAAGAATGCTTTCTTTCAACATATAGATATTTTCCATCCACATACTTAATACCAAGTCAGAAATATAATTAAGCCCTGTTCAGATTTGTGTTATTCTGAATCCCTTGCTTTCTTTTAACATATAGATATTTGCCTTCCACATACTTAATACCAAGTCAGAAATATAAGTAAGCCCTGTTCAGATTTGTGTTATTCTGTATCCCTTTGCCATAATTAAATACAATCCCACACATTCAAGCCCATATGTTTGCTTGTTTACCTACAATACGCCGCTCAAGTCAAATTAGTTGCGCCAACTGCCGCTGCCAATTGCCACAAATAATTGAGTCTGCCTTGGGGGCGGATAAATGGGGAGGGGGGCAACTAAAAGCCCGGGGTACCAAACATAATGCACTTAGTCTGGGCATAAATTATGCCACCCACACTCACACTCTCCTCTGTATTTACAGCTCTCGAAGCGATTTTCCCCTTATTCGGTAGGCGAAACATCTCGGGCCTGATAAAATTGTTAACAAACTGCCATGTTAAATTACACAAAACAGAGGCACTCACACACACTCCTACCCACTCTCACACACACACTCACACTCAATCAAAGGAACAATAGGTTTCCCTTACGCACTTTTTCATTGCATACCTGCAGGGGCAATTTTGCAGGGCGAAAAAAAGAGCGGAAATGACAGGGTTTAAAAAGGTGGTTGGGGTTGGGGTTGGGTACACCCCACTGCCTTGACATTTTGAGTGGCGCTCGGGGCAATGTTAAACGCTTGACATTGTTCCACGGCTCCGCGTCGCGCTGCGCTGGCATCAATCAAATATGACACGCATTAAAATATCGCCCGATTCCTCCTGTCCTGCCCCCCAATTTCTGTCCCATATCCTGCCCCATTTTACCCACCTCATGTGCGGGCCATGTGGAAATTGACAGGCTTCAGCTTGCCACCTGGCCCCGGATTTTACCTGGGCATCTGCAGTGCGCCAGTTATGGGTGCGTCGTACTTTGACGGATGAAAAATACCTGCCACTGTGCTCGATGGTCCTTATTATACTCTCTTTTTTGCCGGTTAAAGTAGACTTTTATCAGCAATTTGTCAGCGTAATAAAATGATACTAGCATGCGTTACATAATGGAGTTATGAATTTTTACCAAACAGAATCAAAATTGGTATCTTAATTGGATTGCTCTTAAAGATTGTATTAATTATTTTTTAAATATTTATTGTTCCAACTGCCGATTTCTCAATGTCATGTTAAATTTTAACATTGAGTTAAAGTTGTCGTCAGTAAAATAAACACTCAATTGAGAAAAGGAATTTCTCTTTCCTAACATTTTAACCTTATGTTAACTTTATCTGACAGTTAACAAACTCGATCCTTAACCAGACATTGAGAAATCGGCCCCAAATTAACTCCATTTTCTCTTCATTTTTCTTTGGTATCACAGGGTATTTAAAGACCCACCTTAATATATTTCCATATTTTCCTCTCCACAGTTAAATTGAGTAGACGAAGGACCTACCGCCCCAGACATGCGTAGGGCATACGAACTCGCTTTGTGTATATATTGTGCAATTTGCGAGGAAATTGCCACGTTTAGCGTAATTTTTGCTACTTATTGCCTCTTTGACTAGGATGCCAGCAGTGGGAAAAGGGAGTGTTTCATAGCCCTTGGTCATACTACTACCAGCCAGAGTTCCATTTTCTTATTTTTTCCTGTCGTTTGCGCCCTCTTTGCGCTTTGGGTAATTTCACAATGAGCCCTCGAGCTGCTGCTGGCTTGTTTGGCCTTTTCATTAAAGGTTAACTTGCAAAGTGTCAACTTTTGATGAAGGGGAACGAAAGTGTTTTGGCCCTTTATGACTGACAAAGTGTGCTTAATGCTCGATTGAAATGGGTCTGGTCTAAAGGGACTTTGATATGGCCGCAAAATGATCGGATCACCGAGCTGTCTTCGTATCAATCAACATGTTATGCCTTATAAAACCCACTCGGTTTTGTAGCAATTGTCTGTTGGTTTTCCCTTACCCATAAACAAGAAAACCATCTTTCAACAATTCATTATGCTCGTGCACAAATTTATTATGCAATTCCAAGTTTATGCCTCATGCGGAATCAATTTCATCTCGGTATAGGGTTGATTATTATTACTACATACTATACGATACCATGCCATTTTTCCCCCATCTACAAAAGGTCATCGGAGCTTGTCCATGTCGTAACAGCAAATTCATAAAGTCATTTGCAATTTGGCTGCCAAAGACTTGAGTGCCAAATGAACGAAAATGCCAACTGACAGAAAGTTAGCTCCTGCCAGATGGATTTCGATATAGATATAGGATACATATATCGTACTTATGCTGGCGAGCTGAACAAATTCATAAAAACCCATGCGAGTGAGAGAGGGCAAAAGCAAGCAAAATAACTGTCGCAATAAAATAATTTATTGAAGTTTTGCAATGCCAGCGACAAATGCAATAAACTGCGAACTCTGTCTCGGCTCACATGACGTATGCGTTATAAATTTATTTTCAATAGCTTCTCCGCAGGAGCGATCATCGGGTTGAGAATTGGAAAGCTGCTACTTCTGCTGCTGCTGTTGCCGCTTTATTGGCAACTCTTGACACACATCGCGGTGCGAGAAAAACGCGCCAGACCAAGACAAACAGCAGGCGAGTCGAGGCAGTTAGTTAGGGAGCCTGCCAACGTCCCAGGACATTGGATGCAGGATAAGGGAACTGGAGCCCAGAGCCGGGATAAAGTGATGTATGAGTTTAACGCCCTCACGTCCGCGCAGACAGTAACAGCCACTGAAATAGCGACAGGAGCCAGGGAAAAATAAAAATAAAAAAAAAATGGGGAGAAAATATTAAGCGAGGAAATATGTTGCCACGATATTGACAGCATGAATCGAGAGGGGCGGAAACGGCGGTGGCTTGGATCGAGCAACTTTGGCCCAGGATTTTGGCAATGACAGCAGAGCTACAGCCACTAAAACATCCCAACTTTTTGGCATCGAATTTTGTTATTCCTGCTGGCCAAGCCAAATGACTTTGTTTATTTGTTTCATGTACATTTCGGTAATCAGCCCGTCGCAAATTACACGCCGGGCTAATAACTTTTGACATGTGATTTCGCAAGTGGCGTTAAGTCCACGCCGTCCGTTTTGGTTTGCTCATTAGGCCTGCTCGCAACACTCGCTCCCCAGTTGTCAATTTTTTCCGCAAACTTGGCTATAACCACTCGACTTGCGGTCTGCTAATTGATGACGTCTGTCCAGGGGCGAATAATAATTCAGGTCGGTAAGGGTATAGGGTAGAATGGGGACAGCTGATATACACTATTGCATTACCGTTTATAAAAATACATGAAAATTCCAGGGACTTTATCAAAAATTATTATAGAATAAACTTTCTAGAACTGTTAAGATTAAGGCCTTGGCACTAGCTTGATTTTTTACTAATTTACTAGATTTACTAGAATAAATTCAGCTAGTCAGTTAAAAATCAAATAAGTGTCATAAGACCTTCACTACTGCACCTAATTTTTAAAGGTACAATCATAAAAATACGAACCTAAAATATTTTTAGATATTTATAATCGTATTCTGTATAACATCTGTACTTCCTTGTTTTACACACATATTTTCTCCTTCTTTTTAAATAACAAAGAGCATTCAGAATCGAACACCGCCAATGTGATGTTATCCCAATCTGCGCCTGGCTAAATCCGTTTAATGAGCAAACACAACGCACGCAAAATTACAAAAGAAGCTCAGGAGGTATGGAGTGGTGTGTGGTTATTCCTTTCCGCCGATGGTCAGCCAGAATCTCGTGTTTACACAAGACTTCGAGAGCCAGATGCAAACACCAATTAGAGTGACCACAGGGCAAACAAAGGGCATCAATTAAGGGGAACTCAGCCTCTTTAAGTTGGCCCACTCCTTTAGATGGTTTAGTCACTCAGTCAACCATTTAGACTACCATCAATGGCAAATTGTAAATCGCAAATCGCAAAATCTATTTGCAAGTCACAATTGTTGTTTGATGGATGGCTGGATTGGTTTCGATTGGAGCAGAAAAGGCAGATCCGTTTCCGTTACAGCCGCAATCAGCTGAAAGAAATCAACTGGAGCGTTGATCCACGGCTGCTGTCTGATGCCGGCAAGCACTTAAGGGTTAATTCCATAAATTGTACATCAAAGCAGTCAGTTGGTGGGTTAAGGGGGGTGCTGCTCAGGCATTTGCCCTGCAGTTGACAATTTTTGAAAGTCAGTGATTTGTAAATAATCCTTTTATAAGCACAATGGCTGCTCGTTAACGGCAAATGAGTTTTGACATGGCCAGTGGACATTGGGCCTCCCTTAACCCCCGACTGCCGACAATCTAGATACACTCACTCACCCACACACACACACACACGCCCTCGCCTATCGCTGTGTGACAATCTGGGAATGAGGCTCTGAATAATGCCTGGCCATTAACACAGCCATCATCGTTATCATCATCATCGCCACACAGTCCCCGTCATAATGATCACCACCATCATCATCATCATCATCATCATTGTCGTCCTTGTCCTTATCCTTGCCCTTTGAACCCCCCGCTGACGACCTCTTCTTGGCCGGCACTTTCAGCCAACACCATTCCTGCTTGTAGTTCGCTGTTTTGGCTGTTGGTTTTTCCGTGTTAATATCCCGCATACATGCAAAGTTCAGAGCCTAGGCGAAGGAGGTTTTCCATTAAGGAAAATGCTATTTTGTACTTACATCCTTACATGAGCAGGCAACAAACTCGAGACTCGAGACCAAAACTATGTTAAGTTGTTAAAAAGCACAAAACTTGGGGCGAACTCTTCCTGGAGGAATTCATTAGCCAGGCACATGTATCGACACAAGGAAACGAGAGGGATACACGGAGAGATAAAGTATATTAAGTAATAATCGAAATATATTGAAATTAAAATATAATAAATTCAAAAATATCACATGTGGGGTTTTTGCAATGTCTTATTGATGGTCTTATTAATCGTTGGATAATAAACTTTAGTAGATCATTTTTATGTATAAGTAGATATAATATCATATCAAAGGCATATAAAAACGATTTTACATATGCGAGATTACAATTGCAATTTTATGAAGGTATTGTACCATATTATATTATTGAAAATACCAAATACTTCTATGTTTTAGGTGTATACTGGTTGCCAAAAGAGACGGCGATATGGAGGTAGCTGCCTAAAAGTATTTTCTAATTAAATACTCATGTTTTACAATATGACGCTGACATTCTGCGGAAATGCCTTTTAATTTTCACATTTGAGATGCTCTCACAGATACCCACTCACACACACACACGACCGACTCACCCCCTACAACACATTTTCCACCAGCCCTTTCCTTTTCCGGATTCAACTCATTTCGCTTGGCATCTTCCATTCCATCCGAAACGTGGCACATTTAAGTTTAATTTGCCAGAAATGAGTTTTAGTTTTCCACGCGACACACGGCGCACAAATTTCATCTTCAGATGGCTGCCCTTCTGGCTCTTTTGCTGTATCATTTCCGCTCAAAGGGTGGGGCTTTTCCACACATTTTCGCCCTTCTGCTTTTCCTTCTGCTCGCACATACATTAGCAGCAAATAATTTAATTTCTCATTTGTAAGTGATGGAAAAATCATTTCAAACATATACGTATACATATGTATACAAAAAGCAAGCTGGAGTGCGTGGAAATTGTCAAAGGGTTACGCGGCGTTCTCGTATGTGAAAAAAGGCAAAAATTACGCATACGCCGCGTTTCACATGAAAGTGTAAAAGTCAGACAGCAGCTGCAGGGCAAAAGTACTGCGCTGAGTAGAAAGAGGAGTCAAACGACTGGCATTACATTTCAATTTCCATTTGCCATTTCCATTTTGCCAGCCATTTAATTTTAATTCATTTGCATTGTCTCTGCAGCGCGGCGGGTTCGTGTTCTTTTGTGCTTCAAATGGAATGAAATCAGCCATAATTAGCATAATATTTCATACTTAATATAATTTAAGTTGGCAAAATGCATGGCACTCGCCATGTCTATGTCTCTTATTTTCCCCTTTATCAGTTTGGAGTGACAGCCATGCAATGCCCAGGACAGCGAGTCCTTGCCCTTTGTGGGTGGTTTGCATAAGGATGGCACTGAAAGAAGGGGTTCTGCAGCCGTTCCATTTGACATATGCACACGCAAAGTGCAGCGTTTGATTGCTGCACCCCGCCACCCCCATTTTACTCTTCATTTTTCTATGGATTCCCCCCTTTCAGATCCTGCAATTTTGACCCCCCTGCGGATACGCACGTGCCCCCAGGCCGCTTGTCTTTGGCAATTTATGCGCTCGCCTGACGCAATTATGCGAAATTTTCGCACACAGCAGGAGCTGCTGATGCCGCCCCCCAAAGGGAGTGGGCGTGGCTAAACGCTTGTTGCATGGGCGGGGCATTTTAAGTTTTCCTGGGGTTTTCTGGCTTGGCTTCGGTTTTGGCCTGGTCTGGTTTGGTTTGGTTTCTGGGGTTTGGTTATGGGTTTGGTTTGCAGCGTAATTTAATTACTTTTTTGCGGCATTTATACACAATGATGGGGGCGGTTCCAGGATGGACAATCATTTATTGTTGTTCTTGTGTTTCTCTGGCAATTTAAATTTTCGGACAGAGAGACAGACAGCTAAATGCTTGAGGTCATATTAGAGGAAAATTAATGTTGTTTTAATTGTAAATGAGTTTGCAAATGGACAATAGATTTTTAGGGGTTTGCCATTCAGGGGGAGATTAGAGCATGAATATTTCTCATTATGTCTAGACTGGGAATGATTCATAAATTTTAGGTTAAGAAGACAAGGAAAAAGGGCTATTAAAGTGCAATTAAATCACCTAGGAACTTTTAAATGGCAAAGAAAATAAGTTAACTAAATTTGTATATTTCTTGAGATAACATCGATTTGTTTAGGGGAAAGAAAACGCAGCTAATCAGTTCCTGAGCCCCACTTCAATCGTCTGCCCATGATTGATTTCATTTCGTCTGAAGACAAACATTAGTCATAGGATTGTCAGTTCTTCACCAACAACACAGTAAATTGGCATTAAATGCACAATCGAACAGGGAGAAAAAGTCAAAAAAGAAAGAAATGTGGCAGCCACACCAAAAGTACATAGACTAATCTGCCACAGGAGCGAAAAAAAGTGCTGGGAAATGGGGGGAAAATGGGGAAAAACAATCCGCTCACATGTGCGATGGTATGAAAATGGGTAGGCGTTGCTGTGCGAATGAGTAAGAGGCAAAGCGACTGACGACATGAGAAAGTGCCAAAATGACTAACGCACGTAAGAGGGGGGTCTGTATATAGGAAGGGATCCTTGTAGGCCTTGAAAGTGGGTGGTGAGGTGGCAACATGAATGGCAGGGCAGACAGACAGAAACAGAGACGGAGCGACTGACAGATTGAGTTTCATTTGGGTGGAACACACGAAACCAAAGTCAAGCGAGGATAGCACCCAAATATTTTGCCAAATTACATTTCAACAGCCTTTTGCCGTTACAGTTTCTCTCGGCTTACGAGTGGGTTCCCTTTTTTTTGATACACTTTTTAAAGGGTATTCTTAAAATAGACAAATAGACAAAGAATATATTTTTTAAGGAAGAATACTTCTTGAAAATACTAATACATTTTGGTATTTAATTAGTATTTTTTAATAATACTTTTTATTCATACTAAATGTAACATGAAAAGTGTATTTAAGCCTCGTCTTTTGGACCCACAACTTTTCATTACTATTATTTCCCTTACATTTTCTTGTTGCTTTTCCAGCTTGGTCAGTGAAGGAAAATTTCCACATTTGGCACATCAATGTCAAATTGAGGCATTGGTCAGACAGCAGACACGGTTGGTTGGGGCGGTAAAATGGCCAAAAGAAGGCCAGGAAATTGCCAAAAATGCGTGTGTGCGAGGGCCATGGTCGTAGTGGACATAAAATGAAATGAACAAAAAAGATTTCTATCTCGAGCGTGGCCACTCGAATGGTCAAAGTTGCTTAATATGACAGCTGCTCTGGCGGTCGAGAAACAAATGAGCGTGTGTAATAAATGTGGCCGCCTAGGACGAGGGTTCAAAGTTCGGGCCAAGAAACTGCAATTTGGGTTGGGGTTGGTTGTTAAGGCGTTGCCAAAGCTCTTTGTCATTTCACCCACCGATGCTAATCCATGGTCTCAGCTCGGAATGCTTAAAACAATTTACTTTGATGCGGTGCCCGGCCAGTCGCATCGCAATCCAATTGACTTCATTTGTCCGAGTAAAAAGCAGAAGACAAAATGGATTAAGTTCCGCCTTCGGTCATTGTCCATTGTTGGGGAGAATCCGTTTAGACCGTTGTATAAGTACAAGTATAACGATTGTGCGGCACCCACCGGAGTCATATTTGCTGTTGTTAACCGCCCACAACAATGGGCTCCGGCGTTTTGATGAATTTATTTGCCCATCCCCCCCCCCCACGATCCTATCCTATATATGTACCATCCTCATCGGTGGTTTCTGGCCAGGCATATGAATTGATTTGCTGTCAGATGCGGCGACTGCATGCACGACTTGCCTTCGCTGGGATTCCTCATTATGCCGCACATATGGCCATGTTGCCACAACCCATCCCCCAGCACCTCCTCCTGTTTCTGTTCCACAAATTCACCCACTTGGTATGCGCAGGCATGTGGCAAGACTTTGGCTGCGGCTCAGGGCGGATCAGGCCCATTCCATCCCCGGGCGAACCTGATTCCTTGCCGTTTGACTGACAGTAATATTTGCCCAAAATTTACGCGTTTCCTTTTCTCCCGCAATCAATTTGCATTGTTTGATGTGCACCCCAAAAAATATATACAATTACTATAGAAGTAAATGTACCACGTTTGCTTAGAGACTTTTTAGGAAAAAGTTTTCTTATTTTAGAGTTACCAAAAGTATTTTCTAAAAATAAGTAATGGAATAGTTGGGGTCTTTAATTTAAAATATTTAGAAGTGCAAAGGTTTAGACTTTTATGGTTTCAGAATATACTGGGCTTTCCAATAGAAAATTAAATATTTTTCATAATGAGAATAATGTATGGAAACGTTTTATAAATATTTTAAAAACATTTTAACAAATTTCAGCTCTTTCTTTAAGTTTTCTTTCCACCTACCAATTTTAAGACCTCCCTTTAGTTTGTTTTTACCTACCAATTTCGAAGTTCCGGCTAGATTCCTAATCTCAGCATAATTTCATTATCATTAGCCAAAGAAAGCGAAAAACTTTTGCCGCCAAACAAGCTGTCAACATTTTAATAAGAACCAAAAAAAAAAAGAAAATAAAAAGGGGGGCAGAGGACAGCGGAGCAGAAAAACGCTTTGGCAAAATATTTGTTTAAAATTAAAAAGGCAAATGGACTTGTGCAGACTGCCGGCCCCCCGAGCAATAAAACTTTCTTCATCAAGTCGGTGGAAGTGGAAGTAGAAGCCAAAGTGGCTGTGGCAGGAGCAGAATCAGCACTTGCTGGCCTAAAACTATGCTTAATTTTTTATCAGCTGCAAGTCACGGCGACCCAAAGACCAACTTTGCCCTGGCATTGGGCCAAAAGTGGGCGTGACATCGCAGATTGTGTGCGGCGTTGAAAGCCGCGGAAAATGAGAAAAGAAAATGGCAACGTTTGGCCTACAACAAATTCCTTTTTTTTTTTTATTGCAGTTTTTTGTGAAACAAAAGCGCGTACATTGAACTTTTGAGTGGGTAACAAAGGAGGAGAAGAGGAATGTTTTGTAGGTGATGTGTAGGTTCAAGTCGGGTGTGCCCAAGTGGGCGTTCCGTGTCCCAGTATGCGTCAACGTAAATAGTTTGTGCCCTCGGAGGCAGGAGGAGCCGAGCAGAGCAGCAAATGGCAAACAGAAAGACAGCAGGCAGTTGGCTGTTGGCTGTGGGCTGTTGCCACTTTGGCAGTGGAAAAGTGGAAGCGGCAGAGGCAGAAACAGAAACAGTCCGTAGAAACAGTCGGCAGTCAACAGAAAACAGCCAACAGACAGACAACAGACAAGTGCACCCTTCTTCCTAATGAAGCCAGCCAAAAACACGGGCCCAGACACAATGTCTGCCCATGTTTTTGTGCCGAAAAGTGCATACATGCTGCTCTTCGTCGGCCTTCTCACACGGCAAGAAAAAGGGGGCAATTCTTTATGATTTAGTCATAAAATATTAATTGTACAAAATGATGAAAAGTATTTCTTATTGCTAGGAATAAGTGTAGGAATTTAATTCAGATCTACGTATGAGATACATTTTTGCCAAAAAGTGAACTATCTAAAAATACAAAAATTTATAATGGATTTGATACATTTTTTCATTCGTTGAAATGATATTTGCCAATCTGTGAGGATTGAAAGATTTATAGTATTTTAAGGAAAAATAATTTGTTTAAATTTTTTTTCTTTATTCTAATGATGTAAAATAAATATTTATTTTATTAACTTGTTTTTATTAAGTTCTAATAATATTATTATAAGGTCCTATAAGGTAGTTTGGAATATTGATCTACGGAGACGTGGGTTCAACTCTGGGTTGTACATTTTTTATTTAAAAATAGTTTTTCAATTATTGAACAAAGTGAAGAGTCAATGTTTTTTTATTTTTCAAGACATTTTTCTGTCACTTATAAACTCAAAAATCAGCCAAGTTTTTCCCCGAAAATTTACATATCACCCACCATTTTTTTGCAGTGCACTGTCTGCACCCAGGAATCGCAATCTGCCAGCCATCTGTGAGGCGTACACACTTGTCAGCCCGGCCCAGGGCAACCCGTTAGACACTGTTGACAGCCGGCGCACAAGGTGCAAGAGCGGGGTGGTGCATGGAAGGGGGGGGGGGGGGGGGGAGGGGGTTGGGGAAAAGGGGTGACGATGGGCTGGACACGCCCCTTTGGCATACCTTGCCGAAACGTCGACGGCCGCTTGACAACTATCTGTCCGTTTGCTTGCCGGCTGTTTGGCTTTTAGTGCACTTGCCAATTGGCTGACCTAGAAAGTGGCATACACAAGCCCCCTTTCCCCCACCTACACCCCTCCGCAATTCGCCGCCCATGAGTCATTGTCTGCTTTTAGTGCACTTTTGCACGCTTTTTTGCATTGCTGTATTTATGGCTTTGGCTTTTTGCGAGCTGTAAATCTGTTAAGCCCTTGAGTGCCTCGTTTTTGTGTGAGCTCTGCATTGGCGGGCAAATTAATAAAATTTTATGGAGCCACGACTTGCATTTATTATGCTAATTTCCCGTCTCACTGGCTGTCTCTCCTCGGTTGGGTATCGAAATGATTATGGCTTATCAAAGCTATTGGCGCTCTGGCAATTGCAATTTCATTTTATGTGTCCGTGTGTCCGGGGCCAGGGCATTAAAAATGCAAAAGTGATTATCTCTAATGGCAACGTATGCGACGACGATGGACGGCTGTGTCACAGCATTCTGATTGAATTGATGGCTTCCCCCCGTCCGGCAAATGGGTGCTGTTTCGGTGGAGTGGTTGGGTGATAAATGCTGCTTAGAAAAGAATTTGATCGCCAAACAATAAGCCGACAATAAACATTCCATTCGAATGAGCCGCCAAAATGGCATCAATGGCACATATCAATCTAAAACTCACACTCGAGCTGAATTCATTTAGCCGCAGACAGTGGGATTGAAATAAGAGCATCAATTGCAAATCCGCACAATGCAAATTAATATAGCATACTTAACAGTGCACCTATTTTGTGGCTAGCTGAATACTTTTTGAATACCCTGTAAATTGTGTTATATGGGGTAGATAAATACTAGGCAAGGAGAGAAATAATTGTACATTTTCAAATCAGCAGTCCTAATAAAATAAATTAAATTCAATCAGGCAGGCTAACTTTTCCAGTTTTATAACTGGTCCCTAAGAGATAATTTATTCATTTATAACAATATTATAATTATATTATTAAAATTAATTAATTAAAACATTACTGAGACTAGCAATCTCTTTGTAATATTTAAATAAGACAGGTTGTCCTAGTGCTTCAGAACTATCTTTTAAGCTTGTACTTGATGCTAAATTATCAAAATTTATTTAACATATCAGGGTTACCCTTTCACTCATAATGTTCAAATATTCATAACATTAAGATAGTAATTTCTTTTCAATACTAAAAATTGGACGGGTTGTCTAAGCAGTCTAGAACTATCTAGTTACAGTTTTAAATGATCCTAAATTGCCCAAATTTCTTCATACTCTACAGGGTAACCCTTTGGATCATATTACCCCCTACTTCCTGCCACTTGTCACTTGTCATTTGTCATTTGGCTGCTCTTCATCGGCAGATTGACACTTTCCATCAAAGCGACAGCTGAGGCGGCAACCCTGGCCGCAACAGTTGCACATTTGATTCGGTTTTGTTTGTTCGCTGGGGATCTGCCATTTCCCCTGGATTTTCCACCAACTGGGCGGGCAGTGAAAATTTACCACAAAGCAGACAAACTCACATGCACACACAATCCAGTCGCGTCGCATTTCTGGCCTTTGTTGTTGTTTATCAACGTTGACAAATCTTTATGTCGCCTGCAATCTTTTTTATTTTATTTTTTTTTTTTGGTTCCTGTTGTTTGGCTTTGTCGCCGTCGGTTTGTGTTTGTTTATGCCCGGCACTCTCGCTATTTTTCATTAGAGCTCTCGCATGCGGTTAGAATCCAAAATGCAGAGGCGGGGGGTTGAAAGCGGATTTGGATTTAATTTATTTAAATGCTTATCACGAAAAGGCTTAAATGTTGTTTTGCCTGTTGCGGCGGCGACGCTCGAAAGCGGCTTATGAAAAAAATGAATTTCGCAGAGGAGTAGTGGTAATCAACCCCAAAATGGTGAAAATGGTGAAAAACCCCCCATTCGCTGGTTTATATGGCTTAATTAACAGAAGGGAAAAGGAGCCACAAGACAAGACAGGAGACAACGGGCACCAATTTTCGCCAGATGGACGGCAAACCAACCGCAGCAACAGGGGGGAAAATCGCAACCCTCCTAAGAAAACCGTTACGTTCAATTAATTATTCAAGTGAAAATTCTCATATCCTGCACACTACATGCTCGAAATAAGTTCGACAATCGACAGCTGTTGTTGACCCTGCCCCCAAAATGGTCCGCAATTTATGGTTGCAAATTGTTTTGCACCCGAAAAAGGTTACGAACCACAGGGACAGCGGGACAGCGGGACAACGGGGCGGATGAGCAACATATTCGGTTGGTGAAAAGTCAAAGGCAACCGAAAGGCATCCAAAGGTCCAACTGTTACGGCCACTGCTTTGCATGCCAAACAACAGCGAGGTGGCAAGGATCTTCCATGGGGCACAAAGGTCCCTTCCTCAGATGTTGTTGATGATGATGATTGTAATCCGGTTTGTAAGTTATGTGCTGCTTAATTGAGTTCACATGCACATGACCTGAATTCTTGATTGCCCAAGGAGCCAGGATTCGCCTCGAAAAACCAGGAATCCCTTTCCCTTTCCCTTACCCTTACCCATTTCTCATTTCCCCTTTCCCCACACTCAATTCCAATGTGTGTGTGTATGGTGTTCGGGGGTCGCGTCAGGTGTTCTGACTGCTGATGAGGCCACAGCACGTGTTGCCCTCCTTCCACAGAGATCCTGGCATCCTTTCCACACAGATAGGAGACGTAGACGTTTAACCTGCAAGTTGATTTCACTTATCCCTTTTCGCTGCGCTCCCTTTATTACGTAATTTCGTAGTTTACTCAGCCGGCTTTGCCCAAGCTTTAAGTGGCAGGAAAAACAATCTCTTAATTTTCGTAAATCTGCACATCATAATTTATTTTAATTGCCCCTAAGACCCCCTGGTAAAGTTTCCCATTATTATTACCAACCCAAAAAACCCCCCCTCTTCCGTCTGGCAAGCCGTAAAAAATGACCCAGACTTTGTTTGGATTTGAGAAAATGTGAGGAAATGGCCAAAGAAAAGCAATTTATGATAGCCACATGGATTGTTTATGATGTCTGGGTCGGCTGTGGAAATTTACGTGAGCTTGGCTCAACAAAAGCAACAAAAAAATACGACACGAAATCTTCCAATCTAGAAAACTTTTGTACGGAGCCCCGGTAGATAAATGAAACTAATTTAGTGAGCAGCTCGTCTGGGGAGCCAGAAACAATCTAAGCCAAAGCAAAAGGCTTAAAATCATTTGGCCGCAAATATCCAAAGGGCCCAGACCAAAAAATTGTATACCCAAAAATATGTAAATATGTGTGCACCTGGCGCTACACTCTTCTCTACCTTCCCAACAAATATACTTAAGCTTTTTTGGGGGATGGAGGCATTGGGGTTTGTGGTAAGTTTTTCGGCTGCTGGAGAACTTTCACCCCCTCTCTCTTTAGATGGAAAAACTGTTGCTATTTTGGCAGGCAACTTTTCCATGGGGCGCTGAAGCCTCGCAACAGCATTTGACAAATGCTGGCAAGACAGAAAGGACACCAAGGACACCCAGGACACACCATTCAGGATATGTGTGTGTGCCGCCTTTCTAATGCCAAAGGTGGTTGTTGTGGCTGCGATGCGATGCCCTGGAGGCTTTTGCACGAGGCTTTTAATAGTTTGATGTATGAGTGGCTCACCTCCTTCTTCACCTCCCATCGCTCAAGGGGCAGCCACACATATGCAAATTTTTCGGAAAGGGTTCGCAACCCCTTTGCCCCTTCCCTTCTGAGAATGTGTGTGTGTGTGGAAATTAACACAAATGTATTTAGTTTGTGCCCAAATATTTCATGTCTGGGTTTGGGGCCTTAAAGCTGCTCTAATGGTTGTTCGTGAGTAATGGCTTTCCGCGGTTGGGAGGTGAAACTTTCTAAGCTAATTTTAATTTCAAGCAGAGGCAAATTCAAACCTAAAGTGGTCTTTCCATTTATATTATCAAAATGATTTAACTAATTTAAAAATCATTTTTATACACTCTTCGTATTAATAAATCACATTAACCCCTCATTTTAAAGTGTTAAACCAAATGAGTTGAATCCGTTGGAAAATATTTAATCGGCAAACATCTGGCTGTTGTCGTTGACAAATAATGAAGACAAGTTCAAAGCAAACATAAATAAAATTGTTAACATTCTCTCGCCCTGCCCCGCCTCTTTTTGCCCCGTCATCACGCACACGCCCCAACAATTGAATTTGTTTCATGGCAGTTCGGGAACACGAAATTTCTATACATAAGTATATTTATAAAAACGAAATAAATACGTATAGAATAAAAAACAGAGAGACAACGGGGGGGAAGACAAAAACTTTTTCCTTTTCGCTGGCTGGCAAATGAAATTCGCTCGTTTGATGTGAGCACGAGTTGTTCTGGATCCCCCCCAAAAAGCCCCCAGATCCATCTATGTTCCTTTTCAGTTGGGTTCAGTTTTTGTGTTGCCTGTTTCGTTTTTATTTTGCTTTGGCTTTAGCTGCTTTCACTTTGGGCGTCGCCTTGTGCAATTGTTTGAATACTTTTGCAGCGCATTAAATTAGTTTCGTTTGAGTTAACGTGCCGAGACGAGATCCAGACTGAGACTTTGGCTCGGGATGGCAACAGACTCAGACAAACTTATAATCATGTCAGTCAAAGGCAAGGCAAGGAATTTGCTGTATGTGCCCCACCTTTTGTGCTCACCCCCCCCAAAAAAAAAACTCAGCATATCCAACTCCCTTCGCCTTTGCTGTCAAAAAGTTTATGCAGACGGATCAAAAAAGGCCAGGACCCCTTGCAAATGCCGCAAGAAATTAACCAGCTAAATAAATAAATAAAATAACAATAATGGGGAGCAGCAATGGTTGGCAAACAGGGGTTAAAACGGATACTTTTTAAAGCATATGAATATTTAAAATGGTATTTAAAAGGCTTGTTTACATTTTAAATAATATTTAATGTATGCAGAAAATGTAAGTCTATAGTATAGTTTCTAAATATATGAAACTCTCGTTGCATCAATACAGAATTCAATCCAGTTAAGATATAGCCTCGACATTTTTACCAAATATTCTTTCTGTAGTGTTGATTTGTGCTAATAAAGCAGCCTAATGATTTTGTATCTATAAGTTCTTCCTAGTTTATTTTTAGTCCCATTGCAGAAAATCTTATTTGTATTCCCTACCAAATACTTCCCAAAAATTATTGCATGCATTTTACGTATGCATTAAAGTTTGCTAGGCAACATTAAAATCAGCTATCGAATTTAATGTAAACGCTGCAGCACTTGGGCAATAAAAGTGTCGAACAAAGTCAAAAATACGTTCATAATTCCTGGCACTGGCACTCCTGCTCCTCTAGTGCTTCTTTATCCCCTTCCAAACCCCCTCCAAACCCCTTCCAAACCCCTTCCAACCTACTGCCAACCTCCTGCTAATGCCTTAATGCGCAGCAACAATAAATGTCCAATGCTCAATGAAGCTGAAAGTTGAAAAGCTGAAGCTGAAAAGCTGTAAGCTGCGGGAGGAAAAGCGTCGAGGCAGCCAGACGTTGTTGGCTCCTTGGAAAAGTGCAACTATTTGGCTGCCACAGCATCCTGGCATTGTTGCAAGGATTTTACCCAGAAGCCATTGAGCTGGTAATTGAAAAGCGAACGGCAGCAATAGCAGCCAATGAAAGGCCGAATTAAAGCTGTTGACATACAAGCCGGGGCCAAGATCTTGTCTTCCATACCCCCAGCGAGATTATAAACTTGTCGGATTGGAAAAGTCTCAAAAGGAGCTGATGCTGCGGCTGCTGCTGCTTGAGTGCAAACTTTGAACCCGCCACAAAATGTTGTTTATATTTGTTTTTATTTGCTTCTCTAATTGAAGTGCCATTGGCGGGGTTTTTTAGTATAGGGTGTAATATGGTTGCGGCACAACCCTTATGGCAAAATTATGCAATTTTCATAATGCTCGCTCCCCCTTTAAATTGAGATCATTTGCTGAAGATATCGCCAGGACCCTTTTTTGTTGGCACGCGGCAACAATGCTGCGGTTTGAGGGCTGCTGAGCAATTTTCATAACTTCATTTGCATTTAATAGAACGAGGGCACCCATCTTTGTCTACCATCTCTCCGACCGACAAAGCAAATAGAAATAACAAAAATTAACCAAAAATGTTTCCTTTTCCTATTTCCAGTTTTTTAGAGGGGCAACAACAGCGACGCATGTCACCATCAAATAAATCACTAAACGCTGTGACAGTGTCAAATGTCAGGAGACAAGGGACGGTACTGGGGATAAGGGTTTGAAGGGTGGTGCACTGGAAATACTAAAAATTTAAAATATATAGGTATCTAAATAAAAATTCCTTAAATCTTTAAATTTAATTTAGAATACCACTTCATTTTAAAATATTTTTATAAACTCAAGTCTTAAATATTACCAAAATGATCTATAATACGAGTATAGTAGACTCCAAAGAAATCTTTAAAAAAGAGCTTAAGTAACCAAAGAACATTGATTACATTTCCTGATCTCTAAAATTAAATACCAGATACTTCATTAGAAACACACGACTGGAAAATTACTAAATTGATCTCTTGTATAATCGTTATCAAAACAATCTTAATAACATTTTATTTTATATATTAATTTAAAATATAACCTTTTCCTCAAAAGCAACCATAAAATCCTAACTTTTTAGATCTCAACCTGATTAAAATCCATAATTTGTTTTGTTTTCCTCAGTGCTTCGCAAATCCGAACCGTTGCGGATGTTGTCTCAGTTGGTAGGCGCGCAAGGGGACAATGACCGCTCATCCACCCAACTAGTGAGCCACCCACCTTAACCCCTAACCCTTGGTTAGCCTTAACCCCCCTGTTGCCGTGCTGCGTCACTTCATTGTTGACATTTAACGTGTTCGTGTTTGGCGTGACAAGTGACATGCTGTGCCTGTGCCTCTGCCTCTGACTCTGAGTTTGAGTCTGCGAGAACCTGCCGGTGTTTTCCAGCGACTGTTTTCCCGGGCCGGCGACCAACTGTTGAGGTTGGGTTCGCGTTTCGGGTACCGAAAAAGGGTTGATGTACGTACAAAAACGTTGGCGGGCACAAAAGGTAGCGTATAATTGCATAAATATGCAAATTAGTGAGTCAAAAGGGGGGTGAGTGGGCGGTGGAAAGGAAGGCTGCCTTGACGCATTGTCGCCCCCAATGTCAACGAGTGTCGCCAGACAGACAGACAGACAGGCAGGAGGCAGGAGGCAGCTGCACCTCAACCCACACCACCCCTCACCCACAACACGCACTCTCAGCCGCCCAACCACCCACTCGTTACAACCGCCCATCCACAATCACACACCCGTTAACGTTGCCATTACCTCAGGATATGCGAGGCGCTCGAGCAAAAATCTATAGCATACTTTGCAGCTGCATTCGAGTGCATAAGACTGCACATTACAGCTGAGGTCAAAGTAATAGCAGTTTGAAAATGTAAACTATATATGCGTCATTTAATTATGTGCCAACTTGTGGATCTAATTACTATTTGAACATTTTACATATGATTCATCACTCTGCGTAATTTATTTGCATCACTTTTATTACCCTTAAAAAGTTGCTAAAGAATTCGCTGTATGAAGGAAACATTTTTTTGTGGGAGGATAGGAAATGTGTGAATATTTTTTTATTTAAGGAAAAAATTCAAAAGTATTATATGTTTTAATATTTGTATAGCTAGCTAGTTTACTATTAATGAAGAATTTTTCAATTATTTTTTGTCGTTGTTTTTTTTTTTCGTTTTTAAAGCTCTATACCCGAAATTTTTTGCAGAACCCATAGTTCTATTCTTCCGACCTTCTCTGTACTTCCAAGCATATCAATGCTCTACAAAAGGGGCGGCTAAAAAAAGGAAAAGGATGAGGGGTTGCCAGCAGCCGTTGGCATTTTCCATTGAACGGAAATGTGTCTAATTTCAATACAAAGTGACTCGCTGAGGGAAGACTGGGGCAGATGCAATGCCTCGTTTGTTTCTCTTCAATTGCAATTGCACTAACAAGCGACACATGAACACACACAGTCTCATACGCACTCAGAAAAGGATATATAAAATAAAAAAAAAAACCCTGGCATTACCTTCATTTGGCAACAGTTTTCATTTCCATTTCAATGCACAAAGTGCTCTCGCCCTCCAGTTACAAAGTTTTCTTTTAACCCTTGTGAGAGAAATATTTTTGCAGGCAAAAATAAACAAAATGTTATTTATTGAAAATTGTTATAGACTTGCCCAGACAAGAATCTTAATTTTGTTGCCAAGTTTCAAGTTCCGAGGCAGCTTAAAGGCAGGGGATTTTCTTGTTTTTCTTGTTTTTTATTTTTTTGAGTTAGTCAAGTGAAACCCCTTGAAAGCACTTGTGCTCCCAACGGTGGGACAGGGCAACATTATGACAAAATGTGCATTTAAGTGCAACATTTATGTAAAATGTGCGTCTGGCAAGTTTCGCCTTTAAAATATGCACAAATATACGTACATGGGGGACTTGGAACTCCGAAAGACGTTGAAAAAGCGCAGCTCAAGTTGGTGACGAGCATTTTGTAAGCACCGAATTGGGGTGGGGGGTGCTGGGTTTGTGAAAATTGGGGATTGCCTGCCATTTGCCTCGGCAAAAGTTCAGAAATTAAGTTTGCTGACAAACGTTTGTTCGCCAAAATTCGGAAGGAGTATGGAGGCGGCAACTTTTGCCAAGGCATTTCTAAACTTAAATAAGCGCAACTTGCTACCCGGGCACATGTGCAGCTCTCTCTCTTTCTTCCTTTACTTTGGGGTAACTTTTCTAATGCAATTAATTTCTGCACTCAACGAGGGGGCGGGAGACAGGAAAGTGGGCGTGGCAAGGACCTTCGTTCGTTCGACTGGGCAAAAGTTTTTGGCAGCGTCGCTCTCTGTGTTTTTCGCACCCAAGTTGGCACAACGCACAAATTAGTGTGGCAGCAGCATGTGGCATATTGCCCCGTCCTTCCGGAATTTGTCACCCCCCACCCTCTGGGCCCACTATCCTAACCATAATGCATGTCATAATGGCTGCACAACTTCGCCTCGGCCTTCGTTCCCCGGCAAAATTTGTCACACGCACAAATTGTTCAGCCCCGCCTGCCTTCATCGTATTTGATGTAATTTAAATTTTTAATTAGGCACACAAATTGTTTTTGGCGGTTTGGCAAATCTCTGACAGATTTCCCGCGCTTGTCTGCGAAATGATAATGAAAATGTTTAAATATTTACCACAATTTGTAACGACAATCACACACAGAGAGACTTACAATAAACATGGCGAAATACACACATATCAAATTTTACGTTTCCGGTTGGGATTGTTAGTAGAGGAATGGAAATAATACTAAGCTACATTAAAAATGATGGAAATCATGAAAATATGCAGGTTTGAATGCGGGTAATGAAATAATGTTTGATTGTTGAAATGGCAAACTTTGATTGGATGATGTGCAGATAGACAGAGATAGCGAGGAAAACATTGATGGAACATCGATTGCAATTTTAGGAGGTGCTTCAGGCTTCCGTCACTTACCTAGAAAGAGAAAATAATAAAAGGAAATTAATACATTTACTAACGATTAAAATATTGTGAAAAAGTCAGTCAATGATTTATATATTCTATTTAATATTATTATTTAAAGCTCGGAAAAATCTCTAACGTACAAATTGAAATATTTATTCATTTTTCAATCATATCTGCATTTTCCAATCACATGCCGCATAAATCTGGCTGCTTTAATTGGCCTTATCTCTCGCCGATAAATAATAAATATCACTTTTATAATTAACTCTTGTGTGTTTCTTGTCAATTTCCCATGCCACCGGATTCCGTATTTGCTTAAAATTATGAAACAAAATCGTTTGCATGCCACAAAATATTTGCGTGTTAAATGAAAAACAAGCAAATCAGAATCGCCGCCTGGAAAATGTACAATTCCAATCCCAATCCCAATAGAAAATCCAATTCATGCTAGACAAAAATACAAAAATATTTGCCTTGCATTGCAGCGGGTTAAATCTCGTTTATTTTTTTTAAGCTGTACGTTTTGTTTCAGAGTTTTGGAACATTTTTATTCGACGTGTGTGCTTTGTGTGTCGGGTATTTGTTGTTTGGTTTGCGGTTTCTGCGGGCGGCATTTATATCATACTTTTTTTCACTCTTTTTTATTTTTTCGGTTAGGGTTCTCAGATTTTTTATAATATTTTTTATTTGGCCTCCGATGTGTGTGTGAAGTTGGCAGGAAATGCGCTGACGGCGATACAGCGTTTCAATTCGTGTATGTTAATATTTATGTTTTGATTTCAAACAACGCCACCTCTGAAATATTAATGAAATACAAACAGAATGTTAGCGTGTTACACACACCCCCAGCTCCGCATAGTTGATATGCAAATAGCGAGACGACTGCGAGACATTGACAGGATAAACACACACCTGGCCCTTGGAAAAAAGAAAGAAGCCACAGAAAATTCAGGACTCGAGTGAAGTTCTTTGTCAATTTGCCAGAGCTTAGAAGTAAAAGATATCCCGAAACATTCGGGCGTCTGAGTGTGTTTGAAAACTTTTGTGCAGTTGAAAATTTATGCAAAGTCTATGGAAAGTCGCTTTTGCTTTTGCCTTTGCCCTTGCCGCCAAAGATAATCAGCAACTCACACACACCCGAAATAAAAAAGGGAGCCAAAAAACGAAAATAGAAATAGAAGGAAAAAAGCCCAAGGAACAGTTCACGACTTGGTGAGCTCCTAAGTATGCTACGAATTTTTGGTGGTTGAATTTGCACCCGCCTTTAGTCCTGTGAAGCCTTCCCTTCCGATGCCGTGCATAACAAATATTTTATTTCGAGATTAACGCTTGTCAAGGCCCATTCCCAAAGTCTGGATCTTCCGATTCCACGAATTCCCATTTTTTTTGGTACTTTTTAAAAAGTAATATGAATAGAAAGGTTTTTTTTTTGGAAAAAAAATACTCTTTATATGGACCAATAAAATATCTATTGATGGTTTATATTTTCGAGAAGTATGTTTATTCTAATGTTTATTTCCTTTCACAACCTGTTGATTTAAGTTAAATACAGTTCAGTAAATTTAGTAACTTCTGAAGAATTTTCATTTTAAGATGATCTTAAATGCATTTCATAGCAATAATATCAATATCTAGAGTATTCCGAAAAACCTATTGATGTTAGTTACTAATATCTTTCTAAATTGGATAATTTTTCAAGTAATTTCATTGTTTTCCCTTCATTTTAGCTAAAATACAATGCATTTCATAGCAATAATACCCATATCTAGAGTATTCCAAGCGTGAGTGGCGTCGCAAATTTTCATGTTCAATTCGGTTTGTTGCACTTTGTAGCCTGCACGGAAAGAGCGAGGACGAGAGCTGAAACAGCTGCCAGGAGCCACACCTAAGTCCTGGCAAGTGAGTGTGTGTTGGTGAGCAGCACAAAGGGGAGGCCAGGATGAAAATAAGGCAGTCAGTCTGGTTTGGGGAAGTTCGGGGGATTGCAGGATTGAAGGTTGGATGGTTGGAGGACCACATAGACAGGCAAATTTAGCTGCAGGCCAAACAAATGACAAAGCAGGAAGAATGGCGGCTGCAGGACGACATCGGAAGCTGCTTGTCCTGCCAGCAGTCGCCGACTCCTCGTCGCAAAAGTAAAAGTGGCAAAAAGCAAAACCGCCGCATCCTCGCACGTTTTATTGATTTTCTTTGCCTGCCACATGCACATGCGTCGACGACCCTGGCCCTGTAAAAACCTCTGTCCCCTTGAAAACCCCCTTTCCATCCATCCACATCCCACCCAGGGATCCCCATTCAAGTTGGGCTCTTTCTTTTTTTTTTTTGCGTACTTCCGGCGATTAAGCCGAACACGACGACGTCGCGCCATTTGTTTGTAAATTATTTAATGTTACGCTTAAATTTTCCGGCTCAGGCGCAGCGGCAGAAGTGGCAACAAAATCAGCTAACTGAGTGAGGCTGCAGCAGCCGGAGGAGCTGGTGGAGCCGCCTCGGAAATGTCTCCCCGGCTCGGCGAGTCTTTGAACTTTTGTTTCGCTTTATGTGTCTGACTGGCCAGGACAGGCCCAACCAGCGGGTGGATGGGTGCTCCAGGATCTGGCGACCTTACACTGGCCAAGAAAGTGGGCAAACTTGTGCAGTTTTCTACCAAGATCATGTAAAAACCTGACAAACCAATTTATCTATTTAATATATTAACAAAACAATAGTGTACTAAAGTTCATGAAATTATTTTTAAATTTCAGAATTTTTAATTGGAAAGTTTTAAGCTTTTTCGAACAAGAGTTTATTTTAGATAAGATTTTCAGATCATTTCATCAATTCTATAAACTGACTTTTTTAGGTTAGGTTAAGTATATACTAGTTAAATTTAAATACACTTTATAGTTTGTATACTATACTTTGTAATGAAAATAAATATCATTTAAATGTACTATTATACTACTCTTAGCAATGAATTTTAATACCATTTAAATATATAAGCATTCTATACTTAGAGTACTATACTTAGTTTACTTAGATGGTATTTAATAACATTTAAATAAATACTATACTAAGTATACTCAACTTACTATATTTAAATGTTATTTAATTTCATTTATGAGCTTCAGACAGAATATAATTAAATTTCTAGTAGTCAATTTAGTTCAGTGCACTCGCAGCTTTCGGTTTCGTTTTTCGCATTCTGCATGTGTCCTTTGCTGGTGTCCTTTTAACTGCTCGTCCAGTCGCAGTTCCACTACCACCTCCACTAGCAGTACCAGTTCCAGTTCAAGACCCGTTCCCATACTGTCTGGCCCAAATACCAATTGCAGACTCGAAACGACGGGCCAGTTGAGTTCTGTTCGGGCCAAGAGCAGCCGCTATAGCGCTTATGTCTTTTGTTGCCCCATGGATTTGCTGCTTCCTTTGCTATACGTTCGCCTCTCGAGTGGTATTTAACATTATCTGCTTGAGTACATGTTGCGGTATTTGCAGCAGACAACAGGCGGGTAAAGCGACCAGGACCCAGGACCCAGGGCGTGGACAAGGACAAGGACACGCCGACATTTGCACTCCCATTTCACCCGGCGTTTCTTGTTCCTTTTGGCCAGATCCTGTTTTTTTTTTTCTTTATATATATATATTTTCTTCTTTTTTTTTGTTGTACTCTGCCCGTCTGCGTTTCCGTCTGTCGCCATCTTTTTTGCCTGAACTGAAGCCGCTTATCTCTGGTTATGTTTTCTTACATTTTTGCCCATTGTTTGCTTTTGATTTGATTGTTGGCAGTGCTCTGTGCTAACTTTTAACGAAATGTCTACAAAGGATGCCGCATATATGTCTGTCTGTATCTCGGTCCCTCTGTCAGATTCACGAGCACAACCACTGGCTGCCTTGGCATTTCCCGACATCATTTTCCGTCTGACTAAATGCACTCTCTCCCATCCTGAACTCTGCATTCTGCGGAACAAACTGCCAGCGGCATTCCTTGGCTACGGATTTATCTCTTGTCTCGGCAGCAGCATTAAAAGCTAATTAATTATGTCTTCAGCTAGCCAGTTAGTCAGGACGAGCGACGACATCATCGCCGTGATTTATAAACCTTCTAGGAGAAGATGGCATATAGCAACAGTTTGCTGACTGAAACTGCCCGTCAAAAGTCTTGGATTTCAATAAAAAATATTATTTACAAATTGTTATATACGCCACTTGACACCTAGGCAACAAAATTTGTTTCCCTTCTATTACTTTTCTTTTTTTTTTGAGACACCATAAATCTTCTTCGGTTTCAGTGAGTTGGCAAACAGATTGCTGGGATTTGAGATATATCAAAGAGGAGTGGCAATAGAATTTTTTTGGTCGGCGATATCGCATGACAGCTAGAAGGGAGAAATGTCGAAAAAATCTGGAAAATCAGGAAGAAAAGAAGAGACAGATAGATGGATAGTCTAAAGACTTAAGGGCTTTACTGGGAAAGAGGCAGCCAAAAGGGTGACTAAGAATTCAAGTCCCAAAGTCAAGTTATATATCGCATAGCTAAGTCCCAATTAGTTGAGGGTTGCACTTACCCAAGGACCCCCATAACCCCATAAATGTTTATCATACTTTTAAGGCCAAAGAAAATGCCAACTATTTCCTTTTACTTTTACCCAGAATACCTGATAAAAAACTTTCTGCGGAAAATGACTCAGGGCTAAGGTTTTGAACTGAAAAATGTCATTGTTGTGTTGTGTCATTTGGATGATTCAGAAAAAAAAAACATTTTTTTGCATGTTCTATGCTTTCATTACTGGGGCTGTGATTTTACTTCAACTTTTATTACTTTATTTGCAGTCGCATAACAAAGGCATAAAAGAAGCAACAGCGCTCGGTGAAGAAAATGGCAATTTCATGTCAATTGTCAATAAGCTGCAAATGAAATGAAAATATTGTATATGTAGAAAACATTTTTGTGTTGAATTCTTTGGCGGATGTTGGGTTTTTACGATTCGACGCCAAAACAAAGACAAGAGTGGAAAGAAACGAAACGTGAAATATGCTGAAATTTATGCATATTTTATGTTTTGCCAAGTAAGGCACGCAACACGCATACGACATGTGGCCCCCCTCTTTTCAGAGAATAAAGGTGTTTTATTTTCGCCCCGGCAAAGTCATGTCAAGTGCTTGAGCAAATATCAGCAATAAATTGCTCAAGATCCCAAATAAAACTGATAAAATGTTGAGATTGAGATTGGTTTATGACCATTATGGTTGTTTGCTTAGTTTTAAATAAAAATCACAACCTGCCACACTTGAAGCTCAAGACAAACACTCTTCATTTAAAGCGAGAAAGAGAAAGGGTTTCGGCAAAAAGCAGAGACAACACTTGAAGTAAAGCCAAGTGCCCAGACAGTCGCAGAGCGAGACGGCATCACTCCGGGGGGAAAGAGAGAGAAAGATAGGTGGATAGTGCCTGTGTTCTTTGCCAGTGTTTCATGCGCCATTTGGCAGACAACAAGAATGAAAATGGGCATGGGAGTGGGTATAATGGGGGTCTATACTACCATCAGAAGCAGCAGCATCAGCTGCACTTGAAACAACGTCGCACATGTTTCAGTCTCGCTATATCCTCCCGGTATATCCTCCCTCTATATCCCTTTTCCCCCCAGTTACCCCCAGTTCCCTTCGCTACGTGCCGCTCTGTTCTCCTGACTGCTGTTGCACTAATGAAGTCTCAAAGGCGCGATTAAAAATGTAACTTGTGCGCAAGATAAAAAAAGCACTACATAGAAGTGCTGCCTTAAAGGTTGAAGTTTTTAATACTCTACCGAGTAATAGCTCCCTAAGCATCAGGATATCTATAAAGTTCAGTTGTATAAAGTTTTGGACGAGTTCTATTAAAGGTATGAATCTGAACATAGATCTTTATAGTTATTGGAATTCAAAAAAGAAAAATAATCATTTATTCATATTTATTTAATGTATAGAGTTCCAAAAACTGAAGATATTGATTTTAAAATGAAAATTTATCGGCTAAAAATATTCTCATTTCATTCAATTTCCCTATAATATATGATATTTTGATAGACTCCTCTTTAAGGGCATCACTAAAACTACGTTTAAGATTCCGAGACTCAAAGTCACATGCAAAACGTAGATAAAAAACAAACATGCCGTTGGCCCTAAAAGGGGAGGTGGATGGGTGTGGAAAAGGGGCGGTGGTGCTGGTAAAAGTGGGCGGGGCTCGTTGGCGTTGATGCGCTGCCAAAGTGCTGCTTCAACACTTTCAGCAGAACTTGGACGGGATGGAAATGGAGATGGAAAAACCGATTCCAGCTGGCCAAGCCAAACCAAGCCAACTTCAAATGAAGTAAAGACAAAAAGCTGTAGCACATTTATCACAAAGTCGCAGCCAAAATAGAGAGGGGGTGACTGACTTGGGTCTGATTGGAAGTTTGTTTTGCTGTTTGGGTGCTTAGTGGTCTAAAGACGAAGGATGAAGGACGAAGGGCTTAGCTGCGATACCCATACCCACACCCACCCTCACCTATTTCCCCCCACATCATCGAGGACATTCGCCTGTTCTTGTTTTCTATAGATACGCAGCATGACATTGAAATATTTATTGCACGCTTGTGAGTTGGCCAGCTGAAAATTGGAGAGCTGCAAAAGAAGGTGGTTGGGTGGAAAAACTAGGGGTTGTGTCAATGTCAATGCCGAAACGCCCAGGGGGTGGCCACTGTACTCCGGACTCACACCCTGTCTTCTTTTGCCACTTAACACCTCGACGAGGGGGTGGCAAAAGCTGAAATGCAATTAAAAACGTATTTTTTTCGCTATTCATTTTGAGCTGCGCCAGCGGATCTTGACATTTGCGTGATAAATGAAACAACAATCAGCAGATGAGATAAGGTATCTTATCTAGTTCAGGGCTGTCCTGGTACACTGTTACAAAAAATAAAAACAATCAAAATAACTATAATAAATAAGAAAATAAATTAATTTCCAATCGTTTCTATCCTAAGTCCAGCTTATTTTTATAAAATTTGGTAAAAGACTATATTATTTCCTGTGTATTTATGTTATCCTTGGGCTATTCCCCGCTTTTGGCTGCCCGAGCTCAGCTGTAAAATTACACTGGTTGTTAACATTCTCCCCCGCCGCTTTTCATTTGCGAAACGTAAATGCATTGACTGTGAAATTCGCAATCCTTTCACACACAAACACTCACATTAAAATATATACACATACACTTGCAAGTATATTTCACGCGCCAACGCAAATTTGAAAGCGAAATTCCGCTCGCACGGCCTTTCTCTTTTATGCCACCCCCTTTCACCCCCATCCAATTTTCCTGGGCTTTCACCCTCTCTCCTTTTATACTACCCTTTCCATTTCTTTTTTGTCTATTTTTCGGCATTTAAATGTTTTACGGTGTCGTTTCTCTCGCTTTCTGTTCGTTCATTTCATTTGTTGGCTCCTGGTCCCCCAGTTTTCCCATTTTCCGTCTCCAGTTTTTCCACCCACCTCTTATATTACACCCCCACCCCCTAGGAAATCCCCATCCCTGCGGCTGTCTGTTGTTTGCGCCTCTTCAGCGGGTTTTAATTGCGTTTGTATTACAACACACAGACGAAACAACAGCAATGGCATTGCCAAATGGCGATGGCAATGGAAATTTAAAGCATTTCCCAACGACCCCCTCTCAACTGACGCCCCTGACTTCTCCCAAAAAGTTTATTATATTTCAGTTGAGCCTGATTTTTCTGCTGTTGCGCTTTTCGACCGCCTCTTGCCACCACCGCCTTTTGCTAAATTAACTTAATTGTTTTTGCATGGAATTAATTTCGTTGCATAAATTTTCACCTTCCCGGCATCACCTCCTTCAGCTGTCAGCTTAAAGTGTGAAATGCGGCACCATTCGCATAATTTACCAGCCAAGTGAAAAATTTCCAGTCAGCCACTTGAAGGCCAAACAATTAATTATACACCCGGCTGCTGTGTAAATATTTAAATGTCTCAAATTAATGAAAAATACATTTCTCAAATAGCAAAAATATTATCTTGGGACCCATTCCGCCGCTGCCGCGTTTAATGAGTTCATTTATATGCCGCATTTACACTTAAGCTTCTCTAGAGAAAAGCTGAAAGAAAGATTGGCAGTTGCATTTCATGGTCATCCGGGTTCCAACTATTTTTTTAATGCCTTATAAGTAGGAGTGTTTTTTTTTTGTCTTTCCTCTCTCATTTTGTTAAGCATTTTTGTCTTAAGCTTGGCTAATTTGCATAGATTTGGCGTGCAATCAAAATGAAAACCGAGTATAAATGAATGAATAATGGCTGGGGAAAAAAAAGATAATACTAAAGCTGCTCAACGAGTTGCAAGTGAGGGTTAAGCTTTCGTTTTTCCTATTCTCTTTCAGGAACATTTTCCTTTACATTTTAAATTGTCTGTTTTCATCTTCTCCCATGGGCGGCTGCCTTTCTCCTTTCCCCCGAAAAATATCCCCCAGAGACTTTGCACACATAATTTTCACTTAGCAGCTAAAAACCGATTTCCATACTCATTTGTTTCGATTTGCCAGAGTCTCCAGGCATCAACGAAAGCTCAACCAACAATCAGCATTATTTCAGTTTATTTATAAGGAGCGAAAAAAAAGAAAGTGAAGAAAAACCTTTTCTCAAACGCTTTTCAATTTATTTTTTACTTCCAACCAAATACCGCTGCTGATGACACAAAGCCAGGCCCACGAGCAATATAAATGTCCTTTATATACATAAAATACATATGAGAGGGAGTCTCAAAAAGGAACCTGAGCATTTAGAGAAGTTAACAAGGATTTAAAAGGTTTTTGCTGTCAAACACACACAATAAGGACACAAGTACAACGATGTGTGTGTTGCAATGCAGCTGACAATAAAAAAAAATTGTCCATAAATAAGACGCGCAAATTGTCAGCATCCCAAGCACAGGCGATTAAGATCCTTCAGAGATATATGCGTATATTTCATAAACATGAGAATATGTGTTAAGGGTACTTTTTTATGCCTTTTACTAAATTTTCATTTTGTAAATGAATTTTTTTCTTGCTAGCGTCATCAACTTTGTCTTCTAGTGTAGCTTCATTTTTTAGAATACTTTTTTTCGCTCTCGTTTAATTTTGTTTATGTCAACACATGTCCTTGGCAGCTGGCAAACGACTGAAACGCGTGCATGGCAAGCAGTTTAATTTCATTTCAATCACGCTAAAAGCTAAACATAATAATTTCTCAAGCTGTCTAAAATAATAAGGGGGAAGATGGTGCTCAGGATGCTTTGAAAAAGTAAAAAATAATACAGCCACTTGTGTTCTCCCTCGGATTTTCGCAGATTCGATTCATAAATCACTGGATTTTGTTGTCAAAAATCTAGGAAACTTGCTTATGTTTGTTACCTTTTTTGATACAATAGTTGAAATGACGAAAAAAAGTTACATTGCTTTGGTATATGTCGACAATAATCAATCAACGATTTTAAAAATATATTTAAAAACATATTTAAGGGGAAAAATAAAACTTACAAACAAAATGTTCCAACAGTTAATATTAAATCCATCTAATGTAAATTTAAGAGTATTTGCTTTTCGTTTATTTTTCTTCTAATAAATTCCCCATTTTTTGGACCCTGTTTTTTTGGGGTTCGACCTAGCCAACCATAATAGATGGTCTATCCATCCCGTAAAGATATGCAACATTTTGGCTATTGATGGAAAAAGGTTTGTTTTGTGGCCCCTTGCTGCTCACGTCTCCTGTTGAATTATTAATGAAGCGTCCAAAATTGTGTTGGCCAACATATGGCTTTGTTTGGCTAAAACAACATAAAAATTTGAATTGGGATTTTTAAAGCCTTGGTTGTACGCTGTACATAAATGAATATGTTAGTCTACGACCTTGAGGAATTTCCGGGAAAGCCCAATTCCGGCCTCGCCTTTAAATATGTGTATTTAATTTGTTGCGTTGTTGCAGGGCAAACAAGGCCTTAATTAAATTAACACAACAGACCACATACTCCTGCAATGCACACGCACACATGCTCAACCACTCCTGTACGCACACATATGCATACATATATATATACGACCAATAATGTGGGCGTGTTTGTGGGCAGCAAAGTAAGCAATTTCAGCGAGTGTTGTTTTTTCCCCGATTTCCATCCATCTCTCTGCTGGCTGATTTTTATATATAATTGCATATCGCTGTGTGTGCAACATATTTTTGGCTGATGTTGCTGGTCTTAAAAATATCAGCTATTTCGTTTGAAATTCCCTTTGCTATTGGCTGCGGTTCTTAAAATTTTCGTGGCCTTTGTGGCCGTTAACTCCGATGTTGTTAATATGGCTGAAAATATTGGTGTTTTTACTGTTGCAAATAAAGATACGATTTAAAAAATTTTCCTTTTAAAATATCCAAATCTATCAAGGTGTCAAAAAGTATGCAACAATATATTTTCAACATTTCGTTCTATTCTTTTTGTCATGTGTATTCTATTGCAGTTCAGTTTAAGATTTCAAAATTTTCCTGTTCATAATATCAAAAACTAAAAGGGTGTCAAAAAGTATGCAACAAAATGTCTAAACTTTTTTCAATGCATACTTTTAGTTACCTTTTTTAAGTGATTTGCAAACCCTAGTGATATCTGTTATATTGTTCAAAAATTCAACGTTGTTGCATATATTCCAGAAAAAAAAAATGCTTTTCCTCTGAATGGCGTTACTTTCAGTGCCTCTTTCCTTGGAAAATTCTTTCATTTAAGCTGCTGCTGTTTCTTTAATTGTTAATGCTGCGTTTGGTCTTAATAGTGTTTCCCCTACTTTTGTTACTTTAGCTGTTGCTTCTGTTTCAGTTGCAGTTGCTGGTCGTAGATTACGTTGTTGCTGTGCTGTGGAACCGACTGCTCCTGTTGATCCTGTTGTTGCTCCTGCTGTGCATTAAAAAGCCACTTTGTGGCTTCCTGTGGTCGCCGCCCACTTTTGGCATGCTCTTGACGCTCTTTCTGCTCGACCTCGTGCAAATTTGTGGGCGTCGAACCTTAAATCGCCTCTAGGCAAAGTTCGGTTTTTTTTAAAGGCGCTATATTGGTTTTTTATTTGCATTTCTGTTTGTTGTTTTTTAATACCAACCTACCAGCAAACCGACCGACCAACCGACCTTCCACATAACGACGACGACAAGTGCATGGGCATAAAAAGGTAAGAACGGGCCATCGGGTTTATGCCTCTTATCTAATCCTTTGCAGCACAACTTGGCGGCGCTGCTACCTTTTTAGGAGGAGGAGGAGGAGGAGTGAGTCCTTTTGGCCAGTTCGGCTTTTGGCTTTTATGAGGCATCGTAAAAACTTTTGTGGCTGTGCGCGCGCTCGTTTTGGGCTCTAAACAACAAACATGCCAACACAACGAGAACTAAAACCAACGTGCGCCTAGAAATATGCTATACAAATTTAATGCCCCAAGGAGGTAGTGCCCACGAGAGCCAGAAGTAAAGTTTATATTGTCGACGTTTTTATTGATATCGTAAAATTTGCAAAGTCCAACACGGAACTTGGTCCCTTTTCCAAAACTCCCCGCTTTTGCCCCTTGATTTTCATGGCCCTGCCTCACAATTTGCATAGTAAATTTATGAGACAATTACTGAGCATTTTTGATTTAATGACAATTATTGTCATAATTTTCATCAAAATTGCCTTCTGTTCCTCCTGTTTCCTCCTATTTTGGCCTATACTTTTATTTTCGGTTCTTTTATTTTGTGCCACTTTCGTGTCTCATATAATAGGGAAAAAAGTACGAGAAGAGTAGGGAAAAACTTTATATTTATGCGTTTTTGTGGCTCATGAATTTTGGAGCACGCTCGTGGAGGAGAGTCAGTCAAGTCAACTTGGAGCTTTCTTTTCTGGCCATAAACTGTCTGGCATGTCTGCCAGCTCGGCCTTTTTCTCCCAAGTGGAGGACCTCGATTTTTGCATACTATTACGTCGGCCTCGGCACTCACGAACTGCGACTCATTTCAATTAGACAGTCACGCAATTTCCTGATGGAATTGTCTGCTTCGCAGCCATAAATCAACGATTTCCATGATTTCGGGTCAATTTTGTGGATTTATGACTGGGAGTTGGGCACAAGGTAATACAGGTTAATCGGAAGTTAGAGACGGGCGTTAAATTCTTTCGCCAATCGATTGGCTTTATGGTGCCTGGTACTCCCACGCCGGTAAAACACTAATTTTATGGCCAATATTGGCCTAGGAATTGATCCATTTTCAAATTGATAACCATTCCATTTACTGAGAAAGAAACCATTTTAACAGGAGATACCTTTTCATTTAAAGGCTTTTATTTTCAAACCCTTTGAAAAGTGTTTCGAATTCCACATTTTCTTTTATGTATTTAAAAATGCTTTTAAATGGCAACCACCCAGAACGTGAAAATTAAACCTTAACCCCAGTTCAAGTTGTCTGTCCTGCATTTTGCCCTTTTCCTAGATATTTTTCACCCTTTACAGTTTTGCGGTTTTTCCCGTCTGGCATCAATAAACCAAACGCATCTCGATTTTCCTCCCGCCCCCAACCAAATGAATCTTTTAAAAATGCAAACAAATTTCAGGGACAGGTGTTCCATGGGGCTGCGTTGGGCAACCAACCACTCAATTTGTCACATTTGAAATACGATGACAAACAAAAGCAAACAGCAGCAGAGCAAAATCCAATTGCATTTTTATTTGCAGAAATGCACTTGCCACTTCAGCATTGCATTTGCAGGGAGTGAAATAAAAAATAAACAGATTTTTAAAAGCCTATGTCCCACGGCCCTTATATTTTTTTCGTTCGAGAAAAACAAGAAAATCAACTTAGGAATTATGACTCCTTGGTGATGCTGGGCGAAAAGGGAAAATTAAACTCGGCACACACACTCACATGTATTTATAGCGAATGAGAGAAACAAAAGCACAAAATCATAAAAAACATAAAATAAATGTAATAAAAAAGCAAAGCAGGGAGGGGTCGAAAATAAAGCCAACAATGCAATTTTCGGGGGCGTATGTGTAACAGGCCACAAAGGTCATAAAACCATATCAACGCCATTAAATGTACAACGCGTGGCAAGAACAGCAGGGGGTGAATAAGTCCTCCATAATATGTCTATATGTATTTGTGGGTACACAAAAGAAAAGCGGAACATACTGTTTTCGATTCACAAACACGAGATCTTTAAATTTGTTAAATGTTTTAAAATAAATATTACCCAACTAAAGGGGAATGTTCAAGATTGGTTAGGCCTAAGTTCATATCCCGCCTGTATGTATACATTTTTATTAACCATTTCTTTGTCTTTTTTTCTTTCAGTGCACAAACACCTACACATGCGAGGCTTTTGTGGGGTGGTAAGCTGAAACTGAAAATCATAAAAAAGTGCGCAACGGCGAAAAAACAAGAGCCAACAAACTTTTCCGGCAAGATGAGAAGCTGCCGAGAGCGCGATGAAAAGGGGGATTCAGTTGGGAATAGAGATGGGGAAAATACATATATTCAGGGTGTGAGATCTGCAGAACGATATACACCTTTATGCCAAAGACCCGTACACTTGTTGGCCACTCCGGCTGTTTAGACAATGTAAACGACGGAACACTAAAAAAAACCAAGCAGCACACACAATCCCAGGAATAAATACCGAGCAAAAAAAAAAACAACAAAAAACTAAACAAACTGAAAGTGAGGTGAACGGGACGAAATTCCGGCTGTGGCTGGCACTCAAGTGTGAGGACAAACAAATTTTTTACGTGTGTGTGTGTGAGCCTGGGTATCTCCATGTGGGTGTGTGGGTGAGTGGGTGTGGATATGGTGGGTGTGTGCGGGTGTCTGCGGCCATGTCAGCAAAATGTGGGCGCGTCAATGAAATTAAGGTCGAAAACAGAAAACAAAACACACAACACGACCGTTTGAGAAGGATACAGAACAATCAGCTAAAGAGTCACGGACGGGGTGTGGGAATTGTTGGCCAGGACTCGAGGGCAAAGTGTAATTGGTATAAATAAATTATGACGCCAAATTCATCCCGATTGAATTAAAAATTGAAACGGGCCAAAGAAAGAATGCAATTTTAAAATAGGAATTGAGTTTTACTATTTAAATTGAGAATATAAATTGAATTTAAGCTTGGACGGTTTTCAAATCCCTAGTAACGTGTCAAAAAGTATGCAGCGAAATTTAATACATCAGACCTCCATGTTGATAATATATTGTAGCATACTTTTTGACACCTTTATATAGGATTTCCAAGAAATAGAGTTTTTTTTCCACCAAAAAGCACTAGTGCCCCAAATTCCTTTAATGTGTCGAGGGCAAAGTGTAATTGGTATAAATAAATTATGAAGCCAAATTCACCCCGATTGGATTGAAAGTGAAACGGGGGAAAAAAAGCATGCACTTGCAATAGGAATTGAGTTTTTCTACTTAAATTGAGAGTATAAATTGAATTTAAGCTTGAACAGCAATATTAAAATCTAGTTCCAGGAAATTCCATATTAAACTGTCTCAAAGTATGCAGTGAATCTAATGCATCAGTCTACCATGTTGTTAATATATTGTGGCATACTTTTCGACACCTTTATAGGGGATTTCCATGAACAACAGTTTCAAAATTCAACTGAAAACCACTAGTACCCCTAATACGTTTAAATTTTAAAGCCATTACCCCATTTCCTCACATTTAAGCGAGCAATTTGCAGTCTTTAAATGTGTGGGCGTGGCCAAGCGAATCGTAATGAGTCCTACGTTACCGTTACGTAACGGTAATGCGCCACCGTAACGATAACGATAGCAGCAATTAGTTTTTAATGTACTTACGCGAGGCATTTGCAACTTAATTAACTTTCGCCCGACTGCCAAAAAAGAAAAACTTAAAAAAAATGCCAACAACGAATGCACCGAGAAGAAAGCAACTACATTTAATGACCCAACAAAATGGTTGACCAACGCACACAACACATAGAACTATGGTTCCATAGTTGTCTAGCTTTATATGAAGAATTAGCAGGGGTATTGCTGGCCACTTTATCATTTTAATAAGCGCATTAAAAATGCAATTTCAATGCGCTTGTTTCACATAAACAAAACGATGGAAAAAAGGAGGGAAAAATTGCTGGGGAAAATGCTCGCCATATGCTCGAAACACACACACATGGGCGTATATGAGCTTGTTTAACATTTACGAGGAAGGGGGGCAAGAAAAAGAAGAAGCGGGGCATAAGTCCCCGGCAAACGCCATAATTTATGCTTTATGTCGGCACAAATTTTAAATGGCCACCAAAGTTCCAGCGGGCTTAAAGCGCATTAAGCCCCAACAAAAACAAAAGACAGAGGCGGCGGTGAACGAGGAGGGGTGGGGGGTTTTGTGGGGGCCAAAAGTGAGGCAATTTCATTTTGCACTTAATAAAAATTTAATGGAGCCCACATCCCACACACAGAAACTCATAGCAGACTATATGACCTGTAAATCAGGCGAAATTGTTGCCTTAAGTGAGCTTTAAACAATGGAAAACAAGATATGGCAGCTAAAAGTCTTAAAGATCCCTCAAAGTATCCAACTCCAACTTAACACTTAATCAAAGAGCATCAATAAACAGGGGTGGAACGTTTTTACGACAAAGTTTTCCTAGCGGAAACATAAAAATCAAACCAGAAATGCGAAAATATGTCAGCATTAAGTTAAACAGGGTGAAAAATAATAATAACAAAATATTCCATAGGCGTTGAGAAATATATATATTTAAAACATGCTATAAAAACCCCATTTAAATTTTCTTTTATCCATAGATTTATGGCTTTTAAAAATCTTTGAGAATACTTTTTTTTATTATCATAAACAGAAGCAAAAAGCGTGAAATACGTCAAACGTATAACTTTTCCTGTGTTTAGTAAATTAATGAGTCAGCTAGAAAAAAATCTGGGTCAATCAAAGGTTGGTTGCGTTTTCCAAATACCTTTGCCTGAGTTATTAAACGTTTATTAAAGCATCTGATCACAGATTACAGGTTGCCTCATGTTCCGACCTCCAAAAAAGAAGACTCCTCCTCCGCAGTTAAAGTCTGAAAGGGGGCAAAACAGCAGGAAAAGTCAACAAATTGACACATTAAAACAAATGAGGCCACTGGCAGCCAGACGACGACTAGCAGCTGTCGAAACGACATGGCCAACTAATGGAGCTTGTTATAGTTCCAGGTCCCAAAAACAAAAGAACCAAAAAAAGAACCCAGACCTCCGCACAAAAAGTGGTATAGCATACTTTTTCGGGCAGCCTCAAGTTAGTGCCAAGAAATTAACGCCTTGACGCAACGCGACAAATGTATTTTCTCCCATTTTTTCCATTTCTCCGCATTTCTATTTTATTTTTTGTGTACCATTTTTTATCCAAACTTTTCTTGGCCACCACCTGGCAGTCGAGTCGTTTCGGGGCGTTGCCTTTTGAAACTTTGTCGCCGCACGCATAAATCAAGTTAATCATTTTGGTGGGGAAAACTTGCAGGCAGCACAAATTGGACATTTATATTTTCAAGCCTCCCAAAAATAACAGCTATTCCCGTGTCCCTGATTTATGATCTTTAACCTTGCACTTGACACAGCGGGCTTAGCCCGATGATGAGTGTATTTATCAGAAAAGAATAAGTATTATAAAAACCTGCTGTCGAAGAAGCCCAAACAATTCACATTGATCAATCAGCTTACCTGCAAGGAAAAAAAAGACAAAGAAATACGTTTGATTAGAATTTTAGCTTTCACAATTGGTTCAGTTTCATAAATTCAAATTTGCAATTCAAATCCATTGGCAATCAGGAGCAGCAGCAATAACAATAACCAAATTAAGTTTCTGCTAAACAAAAATGGCAAATGGATAATTTCTCTGGAGATTGAATAAGTTTCGAGTGGAAAAACTTGTCTTGGCCATATAACAATTTCTGGCCAGCAGCTAAAGGCATCGATGAGCTGCAAGTTCCACCTACATAACAAGAAGTTGAACAGTGCGGTTCAATCCTGTATGGTTTTTATGTATTGTATATTTTGTATTATTTCAAATATTTTTTTATCTACTTGAAAGCAATTTATTTGAATCTCGACTGCTGATGGCAGTCCCAAAGTTATTCCAATAAATGTATGGCCTTCTTAACTTTTTGACACGCACTGTCAGACCAGGGAAATCAATAAGACCGGACCGAGAGCAATCAGAGCATACTGAGAACTGAAAGCCGAGTGGAGGAAGTTGGCCATGTATATTCAATGGAAACTATTGAAAACAAGTTGAGCAAACTTTTACCCAGAGTCAAGTATGGATGGGTTCCCATCGAGGAGCCAGGTGAGACAGTTATAAAATCCAAATTGAAATGTGAAAGAGTTGCTTGACTTTGCCTATGCACTTTTCCCCAATGCAACTGGATTCTAGAGGGTGAGTGGGGAGGTCCCTGATTGGATGTGTGAATACGGGGAGATTTACGGGCGGAGATGTAGGAGGGGCTCCACAAGTGCGTGACACGCGACTCAATCCCGGACAGAAATGGTAGCCAACTGTGCGACAGACGGGCAGGCAGACAGACAGACACGGGAACAGGCCAAAGCTCAGGTAATCCTTTGGGGACAACATCCAGACCCAGACGCAGAACCAAAACCAAAACCTAACCCAAAGCGAAACCCACATTCAAACGGGCAGAGGATACTGCAAAATTTAACAAAAATTTCATTGTGAGCCAGTCAGTTGATCAAATCTAATGGAAAGGGCTAGCAAAACGAGCAATCAGTTTTGGTCAAGTGGGTATGCGAACACTGGGAAATAAAATGAGCAAGATTTTTGTACCTAATTTATTAGCAATTAGTGAAAGTCCTTTTAAAATATTAACATTTTAGTTGTATTAAATTTTTAGTTTTATATAATATACACCCTATTAGAACCTATATCATTATAACGCTATTCACATTATTTTAAATTCCAATAATTTGTAATTTCTTGAAAATATATTTAAATATTAAGGATATTAAAATACATAAAATAAGAATTATCCTTCAGAATTACAATTTAAATAGGGTCAGTTTCATAGGGTTTACGTCCATTATAGTATAACATTATTTTAAAATATATTATATATTATAATAATATTACTATTAATTTTTCCCTCTGCATATTTTGGTTTCGAAAAATTGTAAACTTGCGTGCCAGTGCGTTTGCTTTGGCCTCCAGCCAAGGGGAGATGGACTCAAAGGATCACCGAAGGATGGGCACTTTGGGGCTGAGGTTACTGCAGACAGATGTCCTGGCTGGTCAGGATCCTGTGGTCAGCTAGGTGTGTCCGTTTCTGTTTTCGTTGGTTGCCAACGTGTGAGTGTGTGCTCTTTGGATCCCCACTTGGTTAGTTTGGGGATTTTGTTTGTCTCGCCTGTTTGCAATTTGCATTTTACCCTGAATCGAGAAACCCATTCCCATTGCCCCAGGGCCATGCTTCATTATTTTTGCAAACTTTTTACTTAAATTCCGAGAATATGTACATATTTTCGGGCTTGTGTGTGTTTACCAAACACTTGACCATTTATGGTTAGCCAAAGCAATTTTCCATGCCTTGTTCGCTCGTTTATTGATAAATTAGTTTTGGACATTTGCTGACAGTTTTCTTGTGCTCCACTTCTATATGAAAATGCAATTATTGTTAATAAATGCCCTTTGTGTGTTGAAAAAGAGGGAGACAATTCAATTAAAATTGAGACAGCCAAAAGCGAACGACAATAACCTGTCAATTGCCAAAGAATGAGCCAGTCTTCAGGTGGGCTGGGGTATTGGGAAAACGGGGGAATCCCCGAGGTGGCATCAGCCTAATGGCTGAGATTGTATGACAAACTGTCACGACCAGGCAACAGCAGCAGCAGCCATAAGCAAATCCGCTTAGCTCGGCTTTTCTTCAAGTTTTCCCCCCGCCTCGAACTAATTTTCCTGGAAAATATCTTGGGAAGCAGTAACTACTTAGGTTGCCTGCGTGTTGCAGCACTTTTCCGAGCGATAGAAAAGCAATTCACTTTGAAATTTGCACCTGTAAACATTGTCAAACAATCGGCGGCGGGGGCGGTGCGGGGCCAAAAGGGGGCGTGGCAGGGTTGGTAGGGACAATGGCATAACACAGCACTTGAGTCCATGGGGCCAAAGCCAGCCACCTGAGGTCGTTGTTGTTTCTGTTGCCGTGTCTTTGCAAATCGGCTTAGCTGGTAATTGTGTATATGAACACGGCAAAAGAAAAAGACCTCAAAAGCAGCTATCGAACGAAGGGCATAAGCAGAAAAGACAGGACAGGATACACTGGAATATTGGAGTGAAGGGTCCAGTTCTCATTGTTACCTTAGCTTTTGCTCAAAGATAAGGTTAAATTAGACAGAAAACTTTTAACTAGTGGCAATATTCTGGTTAAATTTATCGAACTATTTGTATAGATGATGTATAGTTCATAAAAGATTATCTCATTGAGAAAACGAATTTTTGGTTTCCGAATATCATGTTAACTTTCTCCGACAGATATCAAACTAGAACCTCAACGTGACACTGAGAAATCGGTTATTTTTTGTAAGATATACAATTTTTATAAACCATGTTATTTTTCGAAGTGCAATCGAAGATAGAATGAAACAGGACAGCGAACCAGCAGTTCTTAGAGCTCGTTAGGCAACGCCTTCCATTTTTGCACAATGTGCTGACTTTGCTGCGTCCAGAGGGCTACATCCTCCCATCCTCCCATCGGTTGGCCAACTTTTTATGCCCCATCGTGAGACGTGAGATTGACCAGCTGCAGTGCCTGGCTGGGCCAAGCAAATGCAATCATAAAATGTGTCATTATATTAAACTCAACTCTCAAGGCTCGCCCACTCCGCTGCAGTTGCTTATTTTATGCTTATTGAAAAGCCTGCAAGTATGCAAGCTTTTCCTTTTCCCATTTTCCCATTTCCCCACTGCGGTGGCCACATGAGTCCCGCTTTCTTAAAGGGCAAGAAGAACTTGCTTTCGGCCAAGAAAGTTCTGCGGATAGCCGTTTAAAGTAACATGATGTGTTAAATTGTAAGCCAAAAGTTGTTAAGTTTTATCTTCACCCTTTTTATGCAATATGAAATCGCCAAACTTTTGTAGTTTGGCTCATGTGGGAAACTAAAACTTTGTGGAAAGTATATAACTTTAAGGAAACAATATTGAAATACTATTTAAAATGCATTGTCTAATTATCGTTAAAAGTTCGTTATGGTGCTTAAAAAAGTTTAAAAGATAAGTTTTCATTTTTGGCACTCTTGAAGCTCTCGAATTTTTTTCAATTTTCCTCTAATGGCTGGCAATTTTCTGCGGAAATCGTTGGGCCAAAGGCATTGGCAGTATTATCATCATCGAACCTTCAACCAATTGAGCGGCAACAATCAGCTCTCAGGATCCAGAACCTCATCATCATCATCATGGGCAGCTTTTAGCATATTCACTTTCAATTTTCCCCTCTTCAGGCCCTCTTTACACAATGTTTTCGCTTTTGTTCTCGTTTCGATTGCGATTTCGCTTTGTTTCGCTTTTGTAATTGATTTTCAACATTCATTAGATATTTTTTTTTTACGTTTAGCTTCGCTGACCTTCTCGCTTTTGAAAGAAGGAATATTTTTGTATTTTTGTTTCTACCTCAGCAGCTTGTTGCCTTTTGTTTCGCCTTTCAAATGGCTTTTTCCCGGGTTAAATGTTGCAGAATTTCACTTTAAATGTTTGTATTTGGCTTGGGGCGCCTCCATCTGCTCCTTTTCCACTCGCAATTGTTTGAATTTTTACTTTCGCATGTGCGACTTGATTTCCGTTGCAAATGGCAGCTTCAAGAGTGGGCGGCGTGGGCGTGGCATTATAAGTGATACTGAAAGCGTTGCTGCGCTGCTTTTTATGTGTGCCATTGTATTGCGGATTGGCAATGGCGCAGCTTTCGCCATTGTTAAATGGTGCGTATGATTTGTATTTTATTTTGTATTTCAGTTTTTTTTTGATCGTTTTTGTTGTATATTTTTTATGTTTTTCGGCTACCCTTTCAAGACAATCTCAAGTGCGAGAGAGAAAAAATGTAAATGAGTCACAATTAAATGCACATTTTGGCACACTCGATGAAAAAAAAAACCAAAAAAGCGAAAAGAAATCCTTTAGACGATGGCAAAAATTGTCCACATAAATTATGTCAAAATCGGTCGAGATAATGCACATGAAAAATGTGGGAAATGCTTTGAGAAAAGAAAACAAAGCCGAAAACCTTTGCATGTTTGGGCCAAATAAACAGAATGAATTTCGACCAAATCTCGCCCAGAAGAACCCAACAAAACAAAGTAATAAACCCGAAAGGAATTCCATAAAAACAACAAAACGAAAAGCGACGAACAAATTGTTTTGCAGGCATTTGGCATGCCAAAAAGGACGAACCGGGATAACAGGCCAGAAATGTCTAGCATTGCAGAACTAATAAAAAAAAAAAGAAGCAGGACGGGAAAAAAAATTGAAAAAGAAAGCAAAACTCAAATACATTTGAAGCAATTTCACTTGCGAGCGAACGCAATAAAAATCAAGAATATTTGCAATGAATTTCCACCCGTTAAGAAAAACCCCTGCAACGTGGTTGGAAAAACCGAACGGCGAACGGAAAAGTAAATCGGCGGCAGCGATGGCGTCTGCAGATAAGACGGGAAGCCATTGAAACACACACGATAGGATGGCACAAAGTCGAAAAGGGGTTCTTAGGGGTATGGATAGGGATAGGGATAGGGAAAGGTCGATAGAGCGGGAAAAACGATTAAGCTACAGGGTGCTTCGGGCTGTAAAAACTGTGGTAACTCAACCTCTTAAGACATAGCCAAGCCTCTTAAATTTAATTTATGTTCCGCTGAGAGTACAAAGAATATGTAAGGACCAAGTTTTACTTGTCTCTTCGAAGTTTTATTTACCATAAATCAGTCAAAGCAGGCACAAAGTAATAAAATCTTGGTTAGAATCCAAAATAATATGATTAATATTAAAATAAACTCAATGCCATGATAATACAAGTCTATAAATCATAATTAAAAAACATTAAAGAAATATTTTCCTAGCCTTTTAGACTTCCAATAGGAAAATATAATCTCTAACCAAAAACAATTGTGACATTTTTAAAAACACCCAAAGAAGTTTCCAGAAATTTCGCTTTACATTTTAAGACTCAACTGAAATTGCACTATCCTTATAGTGTCGAATCGCACTGTAGTGGCTTATATTTGCCGCTTCCTTTGCTCCGCAGATATATGCAAAAATGAAGTCGTGTGGCAGGCTGAATGAATATCTTTATATCGAGAGGCGGAGAAAAAGAGAGTGTTGGGTTGGCAAAAAAAAAAAGGGAAAAGGGAAAAAGAAAAGCCTCAGTTGGCTACATGAACTGGATGTGTGGCAAATGGGAAATTGAATTTCACGCAAAGCGAAAACAAACCCAGCCAAGCAGCGGATGAAAAGGACAGGGCGGCTGCTGCTGCCTGGGAAATATGTAATAAAATAATGCTTAAAGAAAATTTACGCCATCGAACTGGAAAGTTTCGAGAAGAGAGAGGGAATTCTTCCCGTTTCGTTTTCCCGGGAAAATCTTGTCGTGTCGCCGCACGTGCGAGCAGTCAAAATGAAAATCGAAAGCAATAAAAAGTCCCCGCGACACACAGCATGGCGTATACGTAATGTCAGGTAAGAAGCTCAGCATTTCAGCCAGCAATCAGAGGCAGTTGACAATGGCAAAAACCCTACTGCATACTTATTGGGTTTTGGGGGCGCCACCACATCGCACCACATAGCACCACTTTGCTCTAGTATGAACCACCTCAACCGCATGCAGCTGACACAGGCAGTTAAGCTATTTTGTTGGGGAAAATGTTGAAAATATGAAAAACCGACAGATTGACAAAGCGATGACTGAGGCAAAGATGCCGGCAAAGGTATTTTTTTTCAATTTACTTTCATGTGCACGCCAGAGCGCATTTTCATGCGTAAGCGAATGACAATCACATGAATAAACCCACCCGCAAAACAATTTCAATTGAAGCGCATACTAAGCGTAGGCGTGAGATGACAACTAAAATCAATGAATAGAAATAATGAAATGTTTTCACGCCGGGGTGGTCGAACCAACGGCTACTCTTAAATTTATCAAGAACAATATTTAAGACCCTTGACACTTGCTTGAATTTCACCCAATTTATTGGACTTGTTTATAAGCCATGGCTATAAAAAAAAAATGTTTAAGCGTTATAAAATTTTTTAAATTTATTATATCAAATCATTTGTAGGTTGCCATGACTTGTTAAAGTAAATAAGATCAGTTTGGCAAAAATCTAGCAAGCAAGGCCTTAAAGATTATTAACAAATATTTTATATGCCAAGCTATTAGCTTTAAATAAATTTTTTTTAATATTTAGATCTGTTTTTCCACTAGTTTTATTGTAAAAATCTAACATGTAAATCAAAACCAATAAAAGTATTACCTATTTTAAATTTAAATAAGTTCCAAGAAAACCTATCCCAAAAAGATTTTCCACTAGATAAGCGTACAATTATCATTTCAATTCACGTTCCACTGGGAAAATCAAGTTCAAAAAGAAAAGGCATTTTCCTGGCTAATATTTTCCCCCAAAAACCCCAGTCAAAATGTGATATTTCCACTTGAGTTGCGCAAGTCAATTCAAGCATCATCAAATAATGTCTAGCCTGGGATCTGGATCCAGCCCACGACGGCTGTCAGGCCGACTTGATTAGTTCTTGGACATAAATATACCCTCAGTTCCATTTTCCATTTTCCACTTTGCCCCTCCCCACCCTTGGCCAAGAATTGTGTACATTTTCCGGGGGTGTCCTTCAACTTTGGTCGCTGGGAATTTGCATTTTTAATTCGCCTTTTGCCATTTTTGCATAATTCGATGTCAACGTGTGTCAGTGGCAAGTTTTGTTGTAGCCGCTGTTGCCGTATTTATTTGCCGTTGTTGCCAAGGCTGTCAGCTGCTAGGGATCCTAGCCATCTAGCCATCTAACCATCTAACCAACCCCGTCGTTGTCCTAAAACCTAACCGACAAAACTTTTGCGCTCAAAAGCAAACCCCAGCGAAATTGTCTTGTCAGTTAGCATTTGTCGCTGTCTAGCGGGAATTTTTCGCAGGGAGTCGTGAGTCGGGGGAATTAATATACAATTGCATAGCTGAAGGCGCATTTAAATAAAATAAACAACGGAGCGAAACTAAACAGGTCTCGCAAAACTTTTGTCACACTCATAAATATTCATAAATTCCATTTGCCCAGGGAAAGGGCAAAGGCAAGGCAAATAACAAAGTAACAGTAGCATATTTTCCATTTGATTGCCCTCAAGAATTTTTATTCTGTCTCCATTTTTTCTTTCGGTGTGTTCACAGCTCGCGGCCTTTGAAAATAGCAGTCAATTCTGGAGAGTCAGGAGCGCCCAACTCTCAGATAAAACTCATTAAAGTGGAACTTCTGCAATGATAAGAGATAATAATAAACAAGACAACAAAGCAGAATAAATGACAACCAGGATGGTTTACAAGTCACTTCCGTTGCGAAGCGGTTCCGCTGCTCCGTTTTTCCCCATTGTTAATGAAGGCCGTCGTGTGATCTCTATCAAAGTTTTCCTCTCGTCTTTGATGATGTGCTCAAGAAACCAGAATACAGAATCCAGTATCTAGAATCCCAACCAACCATCCCAGCAGCTGCGCCCCTTTTGGAAAAGTGTGGGCGTGTCGCAGCTGTGCGAGAAGCAACAACTAAATTAAAATTTACAGCACTTCAAATGGAAACGTGCCTGTTTTATTAAATCAATTTTTACGACGAGCTGTGCGCGCTGGCCAAAGAAAATGGAAAATCCTGTTTGTAAAAACTGAGTTTTCCCGTTCGTACTTGTTGTTGTTGTCGAAATAAATTAGACATTTAATGATGACCGCAGGCTGTTTGTTGATTGCTCTCCCTCTTGGTAAAGTTGCACATTTTTACAGAGATTTATTTAATTTAATTGAAGTTTTATTGCCTTAGTCAGCGTTGCGGAAGAGATAGCAACTTAACTTAATTTCAGAGCAAGTAAGGCTTTAAGGAACTTAAAGTTGCATCGCTGCCTTGGGTATTTTCCTTAAAGAAAAAGCCTTTTTTGGGTTTTATTTTATTTCTTCTTCACTTTTATATCTCCTCTCTTGGCCTAATTGAATTAGACAAACATAAAATGCAGAAGATTACTTTCACTTGAGCGCCTTTAAAGCTTTCGACACTCCATGGAGTCCGGAGAAAGAGAAAGAAATGTGCAGGAAATGGCAGCTTGGTCAACCGAGCGGAGTGCTGCGTTTTGCTAATGAAAATTACAAAAAGAAAACCAGGCTTTCCCTAATGCACTCGACAAATGCAAAACAATGACTGCGAAAGGACAGGCGCACCTCAAAAGCGGAAAAACACACACTTTTCGCATATGAATTTCAATTTGCAAGCTCCTTAGGTACATGCACATGCCCAAGAGTCACATCCCAAGGACAACAGCCCCAACTTGCACACATATACCTTAAAAACATTTTATATATGTGCAAGGTATCCACACACGTTCAGGCCCATATCCTTACACCCACTTTAGAAGTCGTCTGTCTGTGTCAACAAATTGCAGCCAGTCAACAACCTTTTCGCCAAGTTTAAGGTAATAAGTTGTGCACAAAAAAAAGTCAAGTTAAGGCAAAGTTAAAAAAGGAGCACATTGTCTACACTCGAAAAGAAAGCGGAAGAAAATTAAGAAAAGAAAACTGGTCTTGACAAACAGAACATTGAAAACCCCTGGAAGTCTTCAAGAATATGGCAAAAACGCAGACAAAAGATTTATAAAGCGGGGGAAGTGGGTGAAGAAAAATAGAGAAACATCATCTTTAATAAAACAAACGTTATCTTAAATCTTGCGTTTTATGATGCTAAAACATATTTTAGAAAATGTAATTCATGTACTTCATTATTATTTTTAGAAACCTGGAATGGGAATATTTTTTTAAGCCCTTTGGTTTGCTTTTATATAATCACTAAATATATTTTTTCAGTGCAAAAGGGCACGAGAAAAACTATTCACACACGCCCACTTATCCTGTGAATTCCTGGAGGCCAAGATGCATATGCATAAGTTATGACTAAGTAAAGTTCAGGAACCCTCGCAAGATGAAGAGGACGAAATACGAATTTAAGGGACTGGCTGTTCCGACTTTCCAGCTTTAATTATTTTTAACTGTCTGACTGCAAATCATATTAAAACTTTTCTCTTTTTCGTGTTTGCCATTTGCCAGAGACAAAAGGCAAAGGAAAAAATTAAGAAACTTTGTGCGCCGCAAAATGAACTGTGGAAAGTGTGACCCTCATATCTCTCCCTCTAAACCTAGCAGTCCGTCTCTTTCCATTTGGATATATCCCTCTTTGTCTGGACGGGCTAAAGTCAGAAGACAGAAGGAGTCTCGCATTAACAGGACGAGTCTGGCAACAGGACTCTCCACCTAATTATTATGCTATATGCGTGCGGGGTGCAAAACAAACGCACAGACGGCTCGAGAAAGAGGCAGTCATACAGAGTGAGAAAGAGGAGGCAATACTACCCAAGAGAGAGACAGAGAGGTATAGCACATAATAATAAGTAGAAACCCAACTGGGAAAATGAACATGGACCATGGACTAGGACTTAAACTTGGACTGCTGCTGTCCTAACCATTGTTGTGGCCACTCTTCTCTGGCCATTTTCCCAGTTTCGGATTTCTGGTATTCCCCAGCTACGCATTTTCGATTTCAATACAAATAAAGAAATTGCCCCGAAGAAAGCTAGAAATTGGCAATGGCAGCCAGAGAAAACTGGGAAAAACTTTTCCTTTCGGCCAGCACTTAAGACCCACAAGGAGCTGATGAAGAAACCACAATAATAACAACAATAACTACACCAACTCGAAATGCAATTAAGTCTCGTAGCCGGTAGTCGGGAAAAATCTCAGTTGGAAAGTCTGTGTGTGCCAGAGCCTCGAGTTTTTCCACAAAAATTTCATGCGTTCAGTCAGCTCAATAAAAATTGCGAAAAGGACTTGAGTTAATGCCCCCAGCTCAGATAGAGTCGAAAAGAGATGGGTAGAGAATATTCGCTCACCCACTCTAACTGCATTCTGCACTGGCAAAAGGTTTTAAAAAAAAAGAAGAAAAAAAGAGCCATCCAGGGTATAAAGAATGAGTGAGAAAAATTATTATTTCACATTTAGCACGTAACGCACATAAATCCTTTTAAATAAACGTTTGGCACGTTTTTTGTAATATTCCTCGCAGCGCGGACTGCAACGTTGTCCAGGTCCGGCAAAAGGACGCAGGATGCAGGACGAAGGACGCAGTACACCAGGTAGGAGTCTGAGTCCAGGCAGACACTTAAGCCTTATCCTGGCAAGCGAGACTCGTACTTTTTTTTTAATTTCTTTCTTTTACCAACGGGATGAAGGGAAAAATGTTTAAGCGTCTCAAAGAGCCGAAGGGTTAAATACTCTTTAAGTTCTTAAAATAAAGGTTAGCAATAGGGTCTATATTTTATAGTACAAGTATTATAAGATTCCTAACGAATAAATTATGGTAAGCAAAAAATCCTAAGATCCTCATTAAAACCCTTGTTTTGACCACCAACTGTTAAGTGTTTCCCCAGCTCCTTAACATATTCACAATACCCTCTAGTTAAGGCCACAAATTACTTAAAACAGCAGCGGGGAATGAGTGTAAAGATGTGCTGAGGGGACAGGATAGGACAGCAGCCAGCAAGGATTATGGCATCATTCACCATGGCGCATGCAAATGGGCACTGAAATTAATCACGACGAGGAGCTCCGAGGAGCTGACAGTCGGAAGGCAGCGCCATGACCACCGGCATCCGTAAGTTGCTTTTTAATTGATCGGATTCGCGAGGACAACTCCTTGGAGTTGCACAAACTCCTTTCCTGCCACTAATTGCAGACACTTTTGGCTGGGCTCCCTGGGCACATTCATCATTTTGGCATAACTATAACACAAAAATTCATAATCGAGCCAAGACGTTTGTGGTGTGGTGTGGTGTAGTGCCAAATGCAAATGATATGCCAGGCAGACGGGCCAAAGTTATCTTCTGCATTGCAGATAGAGCGAACATCCGCTCGAGTCCTGTGACTTTACTTCACTTTTGCGAGATCCTAACGACTGACACGTGAGAAGTTTTTAACACGTACACGAAGAGGCCAGAGAAATTTACGAGTTGCTGCTGCTGCTGCTTCTCCTACTTCATGATTTATTTTCCCCAAGTATGAATTTCCCTGAAGCCGCCTTGTTTTTCTTATTATTTTCTTTTTTTGTTACATTTTGCTTTAATTTTTATCACTCTCTCCCAGTCTGTGGCTGTCTGAAGGTGCCACGCAGGTAGCACGCGATAAGACTGGCCGCCGCCACACTCGAAAGCGGAAAACCGCAGGAGGAAAATCCTTTGGAGTGGAGAAGTGGAAAATAAAACTGAAAGCCGGGCACAAGAAGGAAATGCAAAAAATGACACGAAATCGTTAAGCGACAACCAGCAACTTCGACTTGAACTCCGCCGCAGAGCTGACACTTGCAACTCCACCAGGCCACCCCCTCATTTCCACCATTTCCTCAGTTCATTTCCAACCCACTCCTCCACTGGCTCCTCGACTAACAAGCGTGCCCAGGCAACGGAAATACTTGCCCCCGTTCGCGGCAAGTGTTGTGGCGATAAGCAGTGCCACGCCTACTCAACCTCAGAGCCCCCGCCCCCCGAAAAGTGCGACCCCTTTTTACTTGGCTCGCACTTGAAACGATATGCAAATGTGCATGTGGCAACCCTCAGGGGCCAGGTAAACAAGCGACCCTCGCCAAAACTCTTTTCGTAACTCTTCAACATACCCAAAAACGAAAAAAAGAAACAATTTATGTAACGAGCTACAGTGTCAGTCAAAGTAATAGCACAACTATTGGGAAACTACTATAAAATTATTTTAGAAAACTAAAGAAATGTTTGATTTAGATCATTTGTGTTTATAGATTTCAGGAATATTTAAAATATGATTTTTACTGATACTTTTTAAAAACTTCTTGACTTCTTTAAACTTCTTGACAAAGCGTTAAGGTAATTTTAGAGTTCAATGCTTCTACTCTTTTTTAAGACCAACTATATGAATACTGAAAAATTTTCAAGCTTTTTTAATACATTTATAAATCCTTTACAATAATTGTTATGAATATGCTTTACCAAAAACGAAACCTCTAAGTCCACGATCCCAGTTACATTTTCTCACCCGCAACTGTGCAAAAAGAAATCCTTATCGATAGATTGTTAGGGGGAAATCGATGACAGCGATACGACAGGGATATGGATTGCAGCTAGATATATTCGGGCAGATATGGATATGGACACGGATGATGAAGGGCTGTGCTCTGCATGAATTTCAATTTTCATATAAACAAAAAATGCGGGTAATTTGTGTGTGCGTGGATTTTTGCGATCGATTTTGTTTCCATCGGTTGTCACTCTTGTCACACAAAGGCAACTCTGGCATGCGTGTGCCCCGTCTCGCTCTAGCCCCTTTGCACTCTTCCCTCTCTTTTCCGCACACTCATGGTTTTTTCAGAATTTTCCAGCCTGAGGAGGCAGGACATGCAGCTTTTTCTGCGGTTGATTTTAAATTGTCTGCCCAGAACTCTCAAAAAAAGAAAAGAACGAAAACCCGTCATATGAAAAATGCATAATAAATGAGCTTGATTGCCGAATCGGCGGAAAAGGCGGTGACGGTGGGCGTGGCACCGACAGTTCAAACACGCCTTAAAGCTTTATTGTAAGGCAACTTTCCGCGGCTTTTACATTGATTGATTTTGGTTCGTTGTTGTTTCTTTACCAAATTGTTATTGCCAAGGCGTTTAACTATCCGAGAGGCGTGGCTATTACAGAAATTGAGTTGTTTTAAAGGCAAAGGGCGGAAACTGAAGAAAACAAACTTTAAATGAGCCGTAAAACTAGTGGAATAACTTTTAATGTCATATGTCTCAACATTTTTATTATGGTAGATCGTAAAACAAAGTTGTCCAAATGATAAGTTCTAAGAGGAAGAACAAAAAACAATATACTTTTAAAATTTATATCTCTTTTGGGGCATTGCAATATATTTTTTTATATTTATTACTTTTTTTTTGTTGAGTTTTTAGATTCTATTCATAGCGCATGGAGAGTACATACAATCAAGTGCTGGCAAACAAATATAATTGTTTGTTTTGGGCACGAAAATCATGTCCACAATATGACGACGCAGGATTTTAAATATTTAATGCATTTCTAATTGTGCGGGAATGCACACACATGTGAGCAATACGCCCACACTAATCCACATTGTATTATGCACGGCATTTATCACAAAGTTGAAATGATTTATTGTTTTCAAATTTAAATTCAGCTCTCTGTCTCTGAATTATGCTAAGTGCTTTGGCATTAGGCAAACCAAAACATGGCTCGACGCAAAAAAAAAGACAGAAAACAGTAAAACAAATGCATTAAATTGCATTTAAAACTAATTAAAATTGTAGACAAGCACTTACGCTAACATTATTTATTATTGTTTTTGTTGCTGCCTGATGCTGCTTTTGTGGTGTGTTAAAAAGGTTTGTCGTAATGAGCTTACCTGCAATTAAAAGAACAAATAGAGAGTATAATTTAGTAAGCTGTTTTTGAAAAACTAAAATAACATTAAGGGCATTTAAAGTTCATTAAAATTAAGCGAAAGAGCTGGAGAGCTGCCCCAACTCAATCAGAAGCCACTCAACCTTGGACTCACACATTCCCCATGCACTCATTCATTTATTCATCCATTCGTTCAGTTGTCCACTCTCTTATTCTACGGTTCTGCAGTTGTCCACCTGCCTCAGGTAATTTGTTGCTCAGTGACCAACGGGGAAACAAAGGCCCAGAGACATTGAAACGCAATCCCATGTCGGGTTCTTCTGTGTTAGCTGCATCTTTTCCAAACCAATCCAAACCCTTTTTGTCTCTGTGCGTCCATAAAAAAAGAGCAGAGGAAAATTGAAATGACATCGAATGAAAATTCCCGTACGTGTCCCAAACAATATAAAAGCCAAGACCGAAAACCCAATCCCAATCCCAATCCAGATCCCGAGATCCATGGGGAGTAATCGCTCTTGCTCCAGCCCAGAAAAAGACAAAAAGGAAAATCTCTCATGTGGGAGGCACAAAAAGGAAAAAAAAAAAGAAAAAAAGTGAAAAAGAAAAGTGTCCAAGTAATCGAGCAACTTCAATTTGCTGGCTCTGGTGGAAAAATGAAAATTGTCAGGCAGAGTTTTCACCCGCTATTTCCTATCCCCTATACCCCCCTTCTTTATGGTTCCATTTAGCGCCTGGCACGCCAATTACAATGACAATGAATAATTATTCAAGACCAAAGACCAAATCCCGGACAGGAATTTTAATGCAGCAGCTGCTGCTCTCTATTTTTCCCTCAATTTCTCCCCCCTGCCATTTCACAAATTTTTCCCGTCCGTGCAAAATTTTAATGAAGTTCATCTCTAGCATTCCAGCGAACGGCGCCCTTTGTTGTGTAAATTGTCTTAGCCCTCTGGATTGGGGGTATATAATTCCAATTCCGAATGCAAATGCATTACCATTAACAAAAGACATTAATTACTTGGGAGAATGAAAAATGGTTGAGGGACGACAGCGACGACTTCGTTGCGCCGTTTAATTGCCAAGCATTTTTGCACATATGCACAAATTAGTGTGACAATTGTTCGGCTACGTTAATGATGATGATGATTATGGAGCGCTGCTGCCATTTGATATTGCATTACAGCCAAACCATTCGCATATAGCCAACCAACCAACCAAAACCACTCACCCACCCAATTGCAATCCAAAATCCCAAACCAAATCCCGTTGACTATTTTCGCCATTAGGTGGGCGACGACAGGAACCATCGGCATTATATCAATTACCCAACGACAGGATACCCACCCAAGCAACCCCAAAAACGTACGGCCATCGATTGTGAACCTCCTGAAATCGAGCATTGCAATTGATGAAATAATTTGCTGCACTGACATTTTTGGTTGCCATCGATACCGAACCGAAACAGATGCAGATGCAGATGCACAGAGAGATGGTAACAGAGTTTTGGATGGTAAATGGAAAATGGAAAATGCCTGGACCTGTCGACACGCCCCCCTTTCAAACAGAATGGCTTTGTCCATCAGCTACCACCGTTCAGCATCCTCTATATCCTCTATACAATCCTCTATTGCGTAACAGCTGCATCAATGATTTGATTTGATTTCCTTAGATAATTGCCAAACTGAAACATGTGCGAGAATTTCGACCATCCGGAGAGTGTGTGCCTGTCCCAAGGGTGATATTCGATGATGACGGCAACCACTAAGAATTAATCAGAGCGGAATATCAAATTGAGCATCCTAAATAATTTCATTCGCATATAGCTCGAGACCCCAGGAGAGTCCAAGTGTTGAAATGAAGGCATTCATGGGATCTGGGATCAAATTCCGATTTTAATGGCCTGATGATGGATGATTTCATTGGGTTGATTTATGCACACATGTATAGACACACATGTTACTTGGAGTATTTACAAAAGAAAACAAATAAACACTTCCCACAAATTCCTAATGTTATTTTGTTTAGGGTTTTATATTTTATAATTTTTTTGGCGCTATCATCAGGTAAATTCAAGTTCTTGGCTGAGTTTTTCACCCTACCGTTTAACTCGTAAGCTTTTTTTGTGAAGATTGGCGCGGTTTTTACATTTTACACTGTTTTGTTATAAATTTTATCGTTTTTTTGTGGTACATTTTAATCATTTTAAGTTTTTTTTTGTTTTAGGTGTTTTTTGCTTTTCCATTTTGTAGCATTATTATGATTTATGTGACCTACAAACCCTATACCTCCTGTATAAAAAGTAGGAATTGTAAAAATGTATATTTCCCTACTTTATATAAAATTTGTTTTTATATATTTTTTTTAACATTTTCGAATTTTGTTTATTTTTTTTTTGGATTTTTAAGTATTATTTTTCGAGGCTTTGATTTTTTTTTAGCAATTATCTTGCTGTGTAGCTTGTGAAAACGAGATTAGTCGTTGAGGTACGCAAACACTTGAAACTGTTTCTTGCATTTTTGCATATTTTAGTGTTTTTTTTTGCGACCGACTTTGCGTTGAGATAGATGTGTCGTTATTTATTTGGTCATATCACAGATAGTGAATCGAAATTATCTAATTTCCTACTATGCATATATAATTATCCAACGTCAAATTTAAATCGGTTTAAAAGCGTCCGGCAACTACTACAAAAAACTTCCGTTTACAACCTTGCAATTTTTTTTTTACATCCCGATTAGCGTAGGAATATAAAAGTATTTCTTTTCTTTTAGATTGTGTATGTTTGTGTGGTGTGTATTTTTGGGTTTCGGTTTCTTTATATGGTGATATTTTTTTCTAAGCAAGTGGTGGCTCGGTGGCCACAGAGTCCTCTTTGGAGACCTTGTTTTTTTTGCCAGCACTTTCGCTGCTCGTATCATAGTTCTTGTAGCTGCTGGCTGAGGGATCTAGTTTTTTGTTGATATCATTCCAGATGGCTGTCGTTGCTTTGTCCACCATTAGTTTTGAAGCTCTCGGGGAGGGCATTTTGCTATTGGATCTGGAAGAGCCCCTGTTGGCCATCAAATGATGGTGCTGACTCTCAAAGAATTCGTTCTCCGAATCCACTGAGGGCTGTTGCATCAGGATTGTGGGTCCGTCGTAGCCCTCGAATATGGAATTAAGATTCCTCGTCGACTCCAGCCTCCGGTAGCTGGCCATAAAGATGGCCCTGATGCGCTCAAAGGTGTCCGAATCATACACCGATCTCGCTGTATTCGTCTGATCGAAGGGCTCTTCGATGCACAGCTCGTTCCATTGGTGTATATCGTTTTTGGGTGCCGTTGCGGCGCGACAAATCTCGATGGGTAGAACACCACCCACCCTTATAGAGATGGCATACTTTCCGTACTCAAACATACTGTAGTAGTGCAGGAAACTTAGCATCAGCTCACCCAGGGATTGGGTGTTCTCCGACTGAAACGGTGCGATCACCTCGTTCATGTCCACATATCCGAAATCACTGGGATGCAGGAAACCAAACTTATCCGGATATAGCTTGTGCAGACATGGCAGCACTGGGGGATTTACTCCGACCTGCAGAAAATGAATGACCATCAGCATGAGGGAATAGCTCGATATGGTCATGTTTTTGGCATTGTTGATATTGTGATATTGGGCCCACTGTTTCACAGTCAGGGCCATCGGACGAACTCGCCACTCCAGCTGGGAATAGCAGTACAGGAGATGGGTGTTCCTGATCCCAACGGAGTTATTAAAGTTGATGTCCACCTCTACTTTGTGTCGCCGGTCGGTGAAACGGAGTATGGGCACCCGGGCCTCGATGAGATTAAAGTCCTGGAACAGATTCGTGCGGCTCAGTAGTTCCTTCATCAATTGCAGGTGATACACGGCCTCCATGCGGGGATCTATGTTCGGATTTGTGCAGGCCAACATGCAAATATCCATATCTGAGCACTTGGAACCAAAATATGATATGGTTGACCCCACCAGATATAGGCCATATCTTGGATAGCTCGTCTGCGGATCAGTAGATAATCTTTTTTAGCTTTTTATTACAAAATCCCGATTAAACTCACCATGGCCACTGTGTAAATGGAACGCCACAGTCGCATCTTGGTCTTGTAAACGTGACTTGTCTGCTGGGCCTCAAGGAACTTCCTCCAGATGGAAATGGACAAAGGCTCCCACTTGTTCCTGTTGGCCAGGGTTTTCGGAGGTCTTTTCATTTCCACTAATTTGGCTCGAAGCAAAAAGCGGTCCGCTGGTGTATAGCCAAAGAATTCGCGCCAATACCGATTGTGAATAACCAAGGGAAGTTCTTCTTCTATGATTTCCTCTGGCTTTGAGATTTAGGATTGGGATTAGGTAATATATTAGGATAGGGAAAGGTGATACAATTTTTATCGGTGACCAAATGTTTAAGGACCTGTTCCACTAGTTTCCAAATTTGGTAACTTAAACTATTAAAAAAATATATTTTACTTTTAACAACACTTTGAATTTCATTTATATAACTATTTAGGATTATAAAACTTTAACTTTAACTTCATAACGAATAAGATTTTATTTTATAATTTTATAAAGTGCTAGAAATCTTAAAACAATTGGGTCATAAAAAATCAAAAATACAATCGGACACAAGAATAAAACGAGTTTCCTTTTAAAATTTCAAACAGCCCTATTTAGTTTCTGAAAAGGGTGGGAGTTAACCTACCGTTATGCTATTGACCTTGGCGGAACTAGGAGCCATTGCACTTTTGCTGGAGCAGGCGGATGGACTGCAGGAAAGATTTGAGGCCACAGAGATGTTGTCGGGCTCTTCGGTTATCTCCTTCAAATGGCTCTTTCCAGCATCATAGACATCCTGCTGATCCGGGTCCAATTTGTAGACCAAATCATCTGTAGGCTGACTTAACATATCCCCGCAACAGCTCATACCTCTGGGACTGAATGTGTGATGCATGTGGCTCCTGTAACCGTTGATCAGTCCAGTTTGTTGCGACTTCCTCTCCAGCTCCTTGAGATGATGCATATCGCCGTAGGGCACCAGATTTGGGCCACTGAGATCGGGTTCTTGGGCACCGGTGGCCAAAGCTAAACAACTGACCATTATATTGCGCACCACCGATTCCACGGAAGCATCACTGAGGTCACTCTCGGTCCCATCGCTTTCCACACTGGGAGCCAAACTGGCAAAGGAGTGGCCATCATAGCCATCGACCTCGGAACTCGGGTGCGATAGCAGACACGAGTGGGCGTCCAGCTCGGAGGTGTCCTGCTTGAAATTGAGCGGCTCCAGGTCGGAGGAGAAGCCGCCATTGGCTGGATCCAGACCCAAGTCAGCATATTCTTGGCGCTGATCGAAGTCCAAGTCCAGCGGCTGCTCGCCCTCCGAGGTGGCGCTGCTGGCCGTGACCGTGGCTGCTCCTCCTCCTCCTACTGCTCCTAATCCTGCTCCGGAAGATCCTGATCCTGCTGCTCCTGGCATGGGTACTCCACCGGCTGTTACACCTCCTGCTGCTGCTCCCAAAGCTGGTGATCCGGATGCATAGACCATATAGTGACCAGGTTGGTAGACATAAGCATCCATGTGTCGGGACTGATAGTACCGTGATTGCTGTCGATTGGCCGTGTGTCCTTGATAGGCATTTCCTCCCTGGAACTTGGAAGTCCTACGTCCGCCGCTTTGTGGTTGTTGTGGCGGTTGGTAGTTGTTACTCATCGGAGCTGGTGTGGTTTGAGGTTTCTGCTCAGTTGGCGCATTGGCATTGTAGCGCATTCGGTTCCTATAAATGCGATGGGATTGTTTGCTGGGCGACATCGAGGTACTGGAACTAGTGGGATGCCTGTCCAGTTGGGACTTCGAGGAGGAATTGGACAGGGAGCCGGAAGAGTTGGAAGTCTGCTGCTCCTTGCCCACCGAATTCTTGCCGCCTCTTTTGGAACTGTGACGATTTCTGGAAAAGTTGTGGTTTGAAGCTCCCTGATTGCTGCGATTGTTGGCCTGAGTTCCTGGCTCATTGGAGCTGGTTGCAACTGTTGGTGGAGTAGCTCCTGTGGCCACTGCGGTCATGGTTCCTGTGCCTCCAGCTGCCGCAGCTCCTCCGGCTGCTGCAGCTCCTCCAGCTGCTACAGCTCCTCCGCTTTGATAACTACGGGGATTTGCCACAAATGGTGTTTTGTATCGGGGTCCTCCACCCATCCCGCCGGTGATGCTGTTGTAGAAGGACTTGGAATCCCTGTGGTACACAGTCGAACCCGGGCTAGTAGCCACTCCCTGCCGTCCCGATCCCAAGCGATCGCGGTGTGCACCTGGTCTTCCGTAACGCCATGGGCTGCTCACCTGAGGAGTATTCGCCAGACTGGGAGGGGCTTCCTCACTAGCCTCCCCTGGAACCGCCGGTTGGGCCAACAAATGTGGCTGCTGGGGGGTAACATGACGACTGGTCCTCGACATTCCCGGCACCGTGGCAGCATGTAATCCCGCCGTGGCCTGATTGTAGTAACCCGGATAGATAATCCTCTGACCATATGGATGCTCAAAGCCCACCGGCATCATGGGTATTCCATACTGCGAGGAATAAGCCTGATTGTAGGGATAATTCCGATCAAATTGCCAAACGGCATTCTCCGTGTGCCACAAACGTCGCTGGGGTCCAGTTGGCAGGTATCCCTGGTATATGAACTGGGCAGCTGGTATTCCACCCGCTGCACCGGCTGGTAGGGAACCGGATGACACAGATCCTGTCACTCCCTCTGCTCCTGATCCTGTCGAGGAACTTGGCGTTGTCATTGTAGTGGTTGTTGCAGCTCCTGCTGCTGTTCCTCCTCCAGGAGCTCCAGTTAGACCCACTCCTCCGGCATATCGAATTCCAGAGGAACTGCAGCCAGCTGGACGTGGTGTTGGCACGCCCATGGTGGACAGTAGGGGCATGTGGGTGGTTAGTAGGGGTGCCGTGGTTCTCAAAGTCCTTGGCGTTATGGATGAAGGCGTGGGTATATTGAGGGTAACGCCAGCCATGCCACTGCCGATCCCGTAGAGAAACTCCATGGAGTACTTATAGCCACCCGGTGGTCTGGGACAAGTGTGCACCACTGTGGTTTTGCGCTGCCTCCTTGGCTTCGGGACACTGACCTCTAATGGTGGCTCAAAGCCTTCAGCCTCATTCCTTCCAGATTCTTCGATTACCAAAATTGGAGCTGGTTCTATAAGTCCTGCTCCACCTTCCGCTGCCGTTGGTGTGGTCTTCGTTGTGGTAATGGTGTTCATGGGGTTGTTGGTGGTTATGGTGGTTGTTGCCGGAGACGCTGTGGTGTTTGTGGTGTTGCTAGTGGTGGTCGTTGTTGCTGCTGCTGCTGCCGTGGCACTCGAGGATGCCGCTGCTGCCATTGCCAGGGCAGTGGACATTGCTACCGATACGGCCTAGTCACGATCCAAACGACATATATCTATATATATGTGCGTACGCAAACGCAGATTGCTAAAGAATATGTTGTGTGTCCGGTACCTTAATCTGTCACTCCTAGTAAGCAAAGAGTTGACAGCAAACTGAACGCCACGCGAATGGGTATTCGATTTTTGGGTATCTCGGATGGCTGAAACGGGGCTCTAGAAATAGCCAATCGAAGGATTATTATATACAAAGTGGCTGAAAAAAGTGTATACCTTAAAGTGCCGATCTTGAGGTCTTCATTATGTCTTTAGCTGATCTCCCCAGTATCGTTAATGATTTTATCTTGTTTTAGAACTGCCCTAGGGTTCGGATTTCTCCCACAATTTGTGCAGAAATTGTACACAATTTTCACTAGGGTTAATCACCACACACACAAGTAAATAAATTTGACTGTCATGTGTGTAAGTTTGATGGCATTCTGGCCAGCAGTGTTGGTAAGTGCTCCATCGATTGTTCTTTAGTGTTGGGCAAAAAAAAAAAAGCAAGTGGCGCTCATATTGAACACTTTCACTTCAAAGGATTTTCATTTGGTCTCTGGGTTTTAAGGATTCACACTCTCTTTTTCCGGGTGGCAATCCTTTCAACTTTCTCCACTCACCACTTGAGCTAAATTTCCCTGACGCATTGACTAAAACAAAGAAGGCTTTCGCAAAAAGCTGACACATTTTTTTCGAAACAAGGAGAAAATAAAAGCAGAAAATCTGCGCCATCCACTCAACATAGTTCCATTCATAGTCGGTTCAGACTTCATTTTTTCCCTACGCTTCTCCTTTGTCTCCGCATTACGTTTACAATTTGATTTGCTTATGTAAATTATGAAGATTGCCCACAAAAAGCAACCGCAGCGCCAAGGATTCAAAAATTCAATTCGATTTGCCGGCTCAGCCCAAAAAATGCAACCGAAAAAAAAGAGAGAAGAAATTGCGTTCTTCTGTAATTTGAAACAAATCAAATTTATTACCCCAGACGCAGCGGCGCCATTGGCAATTTTCAGATGCGGCCAGATGCGGTGAGCATATGAAATGAGCCCCGGGAAGGGGGCGGTTAGGGCAGGGACAGGGGCAGGGGCAGGGGGCTGGAATTGGTTTAGTCTACGTGCATATTCAGATACGGGGCCCCGAACGCTCACATATTCTAATTAGATTTATAACGCAACAATAACTGTGCTCTTCCTCCCATTATTCCCCCCTTCCACGGCCAGATTTTCAAATTTAAAAGTTTCCATGAATTATGGTCAGGGCACAGGACAAAGGGGTTCGGCAGATGCACTTGGAAAACGTTTTTATAGTTCCATAAAAACATTTGTTAGAAATCGAAATATGTTTCGATATAAACACATTTTTAATGTTGTATGTTCTATATTTACAATTTTATAACATAAGATACTTCAGTTTGGTTGGAAAATTAATACTTTTACTTTAATGCATTTTATAATAGCATTAAACAAAATTAAAGCCCCTAAAAATGCATTTTTAAGATAAGAATAGATTGGTATTTTAAAATGATATAAAAAAGGTATGCCAGTTCTGTTAAAAAAATTTTTACAAACGTTCTTAAAATATTAAACCAACTAAACGGTCAAAACATCGTAGTATTTTTTCGAGTTCATCTAGTCAAGTATAAATATAAACCAACAAAGATAGGTCGCTCCGCCATAAAACTTTACGTAGAAATCGGTTGAGTCATGCCGTATTAGTGGACTAGACCCCTCTGCCTCTTAAACCCACTGGTACTGCCATCCTCCTCATTTAATGCTGTGTGACGCGTGTTACAGATTTTCGATTTAGCACACACCCAGAGATATTTTTTTTTGAAACCCCCCTTTGCCGAACTAAAAATTAGCCCCGAAACAGAAATGCCCAGAAAAAAAAGAAGAAAGTTTCATATTACATGCAAGCAATTTGGCAAATAAACTGTCAGCAGCACTGAGGGATATAGAAAAAAAAAAAAGTGGGAGGCGTGTATATAGTATGGTATGCAATGAAGATGCTTGGGCCAGCCATCGATTGAGGGCCTGAATAATTCACAGAGAGCCAAGGAAAATGCCGTGGCCCGTGTCCCCGGGGGAAAACGGAGGATAAATAAGGCAGTGGCCAGGGGTGGAGAATTCGGAATACTGCGTGGGTTACCGGGGTTGGATGCTCACATTACCAACCCACCCAAAAATACTTATTTCCTTTCAGGATTTTTTTTATTTTTTTGGCTTTGTAAAAATCCTACGCATTGACTTTTTATTTTGCCCAAATCCATTTCGTTATGCTAAAGACAATAAAGCGTGACAGGTAATTAGATTTAACTAATTTCGGTTTCACTTTTTATTGCCAATCAGTGATGTAACGAATTCTTGGGCCTTTTTTTTTGCTTGCCATTTTGGTTAATAATTTTATTAGTGTTTCCCTTGTCAAAGTGGCGGAGTTGACAGCCGAATGCCGCATTGCAACACTGCCGCCGTATAAATTTTTGTATCTGTGGACTCTCGCGGACTGTCCCTTTATCGGGATGTGTGTGCGAAAAGCAAATAATTAATAATTCATGCAACACGATTGACAGTGCGCCCCAGTTGAACTCGTTGCCCCGGCCGCCACTGGTTGGTCCTTTTTTTTTTTACTTAACTGTAGTACTGGGCCTCCTTTTTATTTGTGGCACGCTCATAAATTTACAATTACACATGCCAGAGTGGAGCCCGGCGGTGTTGCCTCCTTTTGCGTTGTTTTTAATTTAATAAATTAATAAAACGGCAAACGTGACAACACTGGCAACACTGGCATCAAAGTGGCAAAGTGTTGCCATTTGCATTTTTAATGCACTTTACCCTGCAACTCGGCGCGTAAAAATAATTATCAACTGAATCGACGATGAGTTGGCGAAAAACCGAGTGAGACAGACAGCGTTCCGATTGCAGTGAAATTTTTAATTGAATTTTCTCAACATGCGTGTCAACTCTGACACTCTGTCAAAAGCAGCACCGCGACTGTCTATTTCAGCTCAAATTCCCAAATTCAATTTCACTTTCAATTGCAGTTAATTGCCGGGCCCCCAAGCTACAGGAAAAAAAAAGTGAAGAAAAGAGAAGAAAAACCAAATTTAAACTCCAGCACGGACAATTTATAAGTGCGGCGAAGGGAAAATTGTACTTTTCCTTTTGGCACACTTTGACACACAATGCCGACTCCCTGGATCTCCGGCTCCACGGAACTCACTCACCTGCTCCCTGCAGTTAACCCCAATTACGGCCACAAAGACCCAGACAGCCGGCCAGACTGGTAGACAGACAGCCAACTAGTAGCACTGGCAGTAGTTAAAATATTTAAGCCACAACACAGCGTGGAGAAAAATGTAAGTAAGATGGAATGCTGCCGCAGGCATTAAAATAATAAGGATAAGGAAGCGGTTGTTAACCACGAAACCGCTCAAAAATGAATGAATGAATGCCGGGCAACAGGAGCTGCTGCTCCTGGAGTCGCGTGCTCCATTCTCCGGGCCAAAAGTGGAGTGGAGTGTGACTCCTCGGCTCGTTCGGACTTTGTTCATTATGCGTTTCCTGTTTGCATAAGACCGAAAAAGGAACAAACCCCCCCATAGTAATTGTTCTCCGCCACTGCGGCTGGCAGCCAGCGATGATTCCTCCTCCTGGTTGTTCCTGCCCCATTGTGCCCGGCGTTAAATTTCGAAAGTTTGCCCTGCCCTCCTGCCAACTGCCTTCTTTCTGTGCCTTGAGGCTATTTGACAAAATGAGAAAACGGAGCGACACGGAAAAAAAGTGAAAATTGCATTGCTGCGCGACAGGAAATAGGCGAGCGTTTTCATTTTTCACTTTTTCTTCACTTTTAATTATGCAGCGAGCTAGATTTCAGTAAACATTGGAGCGGATTGGATTGCTATATACTCGTACAGTATTTAGCAAATGAAATTGAACAAACAAAAAGTTATAACATAAAACAACATCGAGTATTCGGCATGCCAAGTAAATATTATAGTTCTAGATTGGAAATATTGTAATAAAAGAGATGGCTTGGAAAAGAAAATAACAGCAGTTATTAAATGCATTGTTGAGATAAGAAATATTTATAAATTTAATACTCAGTATTACTCTTCAATCGGAAAGAAATTCTTTGTTATAGATCTCATGGAGAAGTCTTAAAATGATCTCTTCTTTTTTTTAAATTGATTAGGCAACAAAAAATTGTCATTTATACAACATTTTTCCAATTTTACTTTCAAATTTTCGATGGGTTAACCAATGTTTTTCCCTCCAAAGGGCATTACTCAATGCCACCTGGCTTACGACTCCACTTTAGTCATTTGTCCAGCCCCCCGAACTAAACGTATCCGTAGTATTCGGGCACTAATGAATTCACCTTACCGAAAACTGTGCCACATTTGCCTGATTAGCTTCTCAGCTGTTGTTTCTCGTGAAGTTAATGCAATCCAAAGCCCCCATTCCGATCCACCCACAGGCCCACTTACGACCCACTTACACAGAACCAACGGGTCTCGACAATGAAATATATTTTTAATCAAGCCAAATCGAATTCAAAGCAATACACCGGTGCCTCATTATTTAGGCAAATGTTTGCCCATTAACTACACACAAAACGCCCAAGAGTCCGAGAATTGGAGAGTGGTGACGATGATGACCCTCCCCCTCTGGGGGGCCCGAAAAATTACAACCGAAAACAAATTGACAAATGTTGCCACTTAATGTGCCGGGAATAAAATGTTAAACAATTTCGTGTTGCGTTTTTCGTATGCCAAAAATATACAAACTAATTAATAAGAGGATAATATCGGGGGAGGATCGAAGAGGACCGAAATGGGGAGCCCATGGGGAATTGAATTTAGTGAGTGAGTGAGTGACTGCCACACTCTTGGATTTTATTTGATTTTGTAAAAATTTAATTTCAACCCGGAATTCTTTCTGGGGCGGCAATTTTTCAACGCTGTCTTCGCTGCGGAGTGACTGACTCGCCGTGACTTCCTTCAGCTTGCTTGCCAAGGGAATTTTGCATTTTGTTTGAATTATTGCCTTCATTAAGATTGCGTTGTTGATTTGCCCAGCCCCTCTGCGTTTTTCAGCTTTTTCTTCTGTATTTTCCTGTGAGCGACAGCGTGACTCCACCTCCATCCATCCCCATTTTGCGTATTTCCCAGAGTTTCTCCCTTTGTTACACCTAGACCTGATCCAGACTTCTTTATTTTTTTTGGTTGGTTTGTGGGCCTCCCCGCTGCCCAATTATTTCGACTGTGAGTGCGACTGTTACACATCTTGAATGTTGTGACTCTGCACTTGACAATAAATTATATTCAGCGAACTGGGGGGCTTGTATTTTTAGCTTAATTGTGAATGAAGTTGATCTGCCTCCTCGTCATGTGCCGACATGTGCCCACTCCCCCAGTTTCTGGGTGTTTTTTTTTTTTTTTTGAGGATTTCAGTTCTGCCTACGCGTGTGTAATTGTGCGAAATTCATTCATATGGAAAATTTGCCAGACTGTAACCGCTGAAGTCATAATTATGCGAATATTTTTCCCCTCTTTGCAGGTCGGAAATGGCTTGTTCTCGCCGAGCATTTGATTGGCATTGTGAGAGGCCATCAAGGAAAGTGCTTTATTACTTTGGGTACTTCACAAATTTTGGTTAATTAGGGATAATAATTTACCATTCTACTATATAACGTGTAATATTTTATTATATATCTGAACTTCTTCGATTCTTCCGAGAAAAAAGATTAAGTTCTTAAGGTTTACTGGCATTTTCATCATCTATTTCCTCCCTTTGGCAATTGTCTAAGCAAGGCATTACACATTTTGCTAAGCTGCTTAGGAAATAGTTCCTTTACCAGAACTTGGCCAGAACAAACCAGCCAAAAGCATTCAAGCCAGAGGAAAGCAACAACCAACAAAGCTGCCATTAAACCACTCATAACCCAGATACTTTAAGAGGGTGGTGGTGGTGGTGAGGAGAAAAACAATAAGTACAAATGGTATGGCTATGTTGAAATGGAGGGAAAATGCGAAAAAGCGGGGAAAAGCAGGCAGCTTGTTGGCCGGTACTTATGCCAAATGCGTTTGCGATTTGTGTCAATAAACGCAGCGCTGAGGAAAAAGCAGGAAAAAGCAAACTCCAGTGGCAGAAGCAACTCGAGGAGCGAAAGAAATTTCTATTATCTGTGCAAAGTGTGCGCGAAATTGAAAATTGCAGGCTGTCGTCGTCCTTCGAGCAGGAGCGCTCTAAATTTTCATAGCCATGCCAGTTGATAAACCTTAATATGACATTATGGCAAGAGCGGAGCTTTCGGCTTGGGCCACAGTATTTTGTGAAATTGCAATAGCGTTCGGGTTCGGGTTCGAGAGTTCGCGGGAAATCCCCTCGGCGGTACGGTGCGGTGCGGTGCATCCCAGGGATATTGCAACGGGGAATTGCTGTGTGTGTACAAAGTACATAGACAACAAACATGGCAACAAGTTTACAAACACATTGCGGTTCCGCGCAAAAGTCAATTACCATTTTAACTGACAGTCCTCGAAGCTGCTGTTGCTATAGCCAGCCATAGATACTATATATCCTTCATAGCCATAGCGATATATCTATATGCCAAACTTAACGTGCAGCAAACCATTCGATGGGCACAGGGAGCCAGCATTTCAGTCAATCAGTCGGTAATCGATTTTGTCTGGGCGGCAACGAAATCGAACTCGTTCGGCACTGAGAGAAATCTTTAGAAAGATGTTAAAAAACTGGAAAATGCTAACCAAAATATGTTTTCAAAAATTTTACTAAAAATGGCTTTAACTATAAATCACAGAAATCGCTGAAGTTTTAAAATCACCTACAAACTGTCTAAAAGTATGCAATAATATATTTTGAGTAGGGAATATCAATATATTTGTTATACACAGTATACTTTTAGACACCATTTTATATGATTTTAAACCACTAGCATATTAGGGTGAGATATAATTCGGGTTTCCTCATAAAAGAAACTGTGCACAATATTTTTAAAGACGATAAATATTTATACCATAGGATACAAAATAACATAATATTATTATATGATAGATTGTGGGTTATATATAACTTAACAATTTGTATATGATATGTTATGGATTTTATAACACTTAACAGTTCTATCAAAGAATATAATTCCTACGCATAGTTTCTCCCAGTTTAGTTCAGGTTTGCGTTCAGGTTCTGGTTCTGGTTCGGGGTTCGGGTTTTGGGGTCTGTTGCTTGAGGTTAACAAATATGCGTCGACTGCTCCCGCTGCTTTTTACGCACAATTTTCCTTTGGCAAAAGTTGGCGCTCGGTGGCTGGCGCGTTTGTCGAAATTGAATGTAAATATTTATTTTTATTTGCATCTGGCAACCGACTGCATGCAGGCGAATGTGTGTGTGCGTTAGTATCTGTATCTTGTTTGCCACTCGACATAATTAGACGATGTCTGCGAATCGATTCGAATAGCTACGCTCATTCCATTCCATCTGCGGTCTCCGATTGCAAATGATTGCAAACCCGTCATAGATTTACAATATTTACCCATGCAAATTGCCTTGAGCCACAGACTTGGACGGTGCGGGGCTATGGGGATGGAAATTACGGGGCGTCAACCTTAAGCCGGGCATTCATAATTGAATTTTCATGTTTGCCACACTGCCATTACTATTGCTGCAGCATTTATGAGTTGGGAAATTCTAAAAAGCCAGAATTATATATTTAACGATATGTGTGAGCGAGTGTTTGGGAAAAAAAAAACTAACAGCAGCAACAACAAACGGGGCAGACACGCAATGTTGGGCAGGTCCTGCAAAAGGGTCCTTAACTGCCCCGTTTGCTTGTTTTAATAACATAATTGAAAAGTGCTCTGAGCAAGGTAAATAGAATGCAGACGGCAGTTGGCAGCTGGCTTTGATTACAGGGGGTGGCTTTAGGGGCCCAAAGGATATACCTAGAAATATCATATTGTATATGTATACATGGTACTACCCCTATTCCGTATTCCTTATCCTTTAGCTGGGGTGTTGGTAATGGTGTCGATCGCGTGTCGTGGCGCCTTGTTAACAGGCGTTTGTCCTCTGTTTAAAAGGTTGAGGTTTATTAGCGTGAATCAATAGGCACGAGAATGGAAAAAAAACAACTCACAACTGGCCCGTAATTAACTGCAATTTGACTCGCGATATTGATTCCATCAGCTCTGCCCTCCTGCATTCCTTGATATTTAATTCCCATCTTTCTAATGGAATCCCTGTGTCCTGTGTGTCCTGTATTCTGCTGAACCTCTCCAGTTGAATAATGAGCATTCCTGGAGGGCTCTCTGGCGAAAAATTGAAACTATTTTGCATAGCATTGGAAGCATTTTAATTTGAATTTCTTTCCAGCAAGTGATCAGCCATGGACAAGGCGATTTTTCCCCACCCGCATTTCTCCCTAATGGCAGTTGCTGGCAACATTAAGGATAATTGTTGTAGTTAGCATGTACTCTGGCATTTATAATGTGCTTCATTTCATTTCCCCGCCGCTCGTAGTTTTTTCCGCTGCATTCTCCATTTCTCCATTTTGAAATACTTGGCTCGTTCTTCGCTCTGCTTTGCATATTTCCCTCTATCGCTAATGATAAAAATGTTGATTATGCATTTCGTTTTTTTTTTATTATTACTTTTGGCTCTTTGGTGTTGATTGCGGTTGATTACGTTGGCTTAAAGGGAATAGGGGAAATGCCTTTCAACCACGATAAGCGAGGGTGAGGTGTTAATGGAAAGTGATAAGTTCTCGAAAACCAAAGTGACAAGAATTAAATTCTTCTAAAATGCGTCGATAGCTCAATTAATTCCCTAGAATCTCCCGAGAATACCCTTCAAACTGCACTCTTATTGATAGACTCAAAGATCAAACGAAACATTCATCAACATGCCATCATCATCACTCTCCGACAGCATTTCACAAAACCATTCCATTAGCTAACCCTCTCATCTTTTCGACCCGTCCACTAATTACAGTCAGTATGCCACGGCTAATTGCCAAAATGCGAGTGCACGGTAAGAACTTATTAGGCCCAAAACTCCGCGGGTTCGAATACGGATTGCGATTGCCATTGCCTTCCATATCATAATTTCCAATGCCAACATTGCAAGTCAGTGCCGGCAGTTTGTCGATGGATGGATGAGATAGATAGATAGACATGAAAGCCGACAGAAGAGCAGGGGACGTTGGACGGACCCAAAACAAATTGACGTGCCGACACATCGACTAATGGACATGACTATGACTGCCACTACAAGGGGAAATCCCTACTCGAAAAAACAAATTGTAAGCTCGCTCCGCGCTCGAAAATGATAGACAAATGCCAAATGGAAAATGGGGAAAATTCGCGCGCTGCAAAGTGAACGAAAATTGCTCGCTTTATGGTAAAAATTGCATAAATAAATCATGTTCTAATATTGCACTTGCCCTTGCAACAATCTGTCAGAATGGGGAGTGCAGCACCCACAGGAAGCGGATGCGGATGAGGATGGGTCCTGCCAGTGCAGACAATGGATCCACAGATCCTATGGCAGACGGACAATGGCACAGGAAGGGGATACGGGGCTACCACTACGAAGTACGAGTTGCACCAGTATGGCAATGTCAAACCGTGGCGTGAATGAGTGCGCACAAAATGGCGTTTAAGGCCATAAACAGCAAACGAGTCGGCGGAGTCAAAAAGGAAGGGTTTTTTTTGGGGGGAAGTAGTAAGAGGTTGGGTTTAGACGACCATGGCAAACCAATCGATGCCAGGCCATAGATAGTGCCGAGTCATCTACTCTCGACTGTTCGTCCTTCTGCACTTGACAGCAACCCACTTGCTGACCAGGCCTGCAAACCGATACCCGAACCCAAAACGGGGACCTAGACCTCAACCTGGGCTCTAACGGAACATTACACTACGAAAAAATATATAAACATTTTTTAAAAAAATTAAAATTAAATAATCTCCATCGAAAAACTAGATTCATTCATTTGTAGACTAACTGTTTTGGTTTTGTTACCTTTGTAAGTATTTTCATAAAGAGAAAGAAGCCTACTTGATATTCGAGTTTCGTTTTCTTGATATTTTCTTATCTTTATTAAGTTAGTTTATTTGTGTTAATTAAATAGTACTGTCACGTTTTAGTTTTGTAATTATATTTTCTGGTAACTTGTATTAATAAAGCATAAGCATCATCTCTTGACTTCGAAGAATTTTTTTATGGATCCAAAATGTCCAAAATTATTCACAGTGCACTTGTTCGAGTATCCATGTCGGTGTCTAGCGCTTGTCTGACAAACTGAATCGCCTGTCTGTTTTGGCGCTTAATTCGTCACTAAATGAGATTTTTTTCGTTTACGGTTCGGTATTTTTTGTTGCAATTCGCTCGTTTTTGGCCATTGTTGTGCGCCATCGAAATTGCTATTTTGGTAGCCGAACGAGCGAGTTCCTGCCTGCCTGCCAGTCTGCCTGGTGCTCCTGTTTCTGTTCTGTTCTGTTCCTGTGGCTTTGGCATCGCCAGAGTGGCTAGAATGGCCCAAAAATGGTTGGTGGTGCAGAGGGTTTTTGGATGGTGGATGGTGGATGAGTGGGTAGAGGATGGTGGTTGAGTGGAGTGAGGATGGTGGATGGTGGATATCGCCTGGCGCCGACAGTTGCAGCCACTTTGCAATAACACAGCGTGAAATTGCAACGCCAAATCGAATCAGTCCGCACGGGAAATTCGATTTTTTGCTCGCCGTGTGCGAGTGCGAGGATGCAATGTGCCACTGATGATGCTCTTCGGCCCAGGTCCTCTATTTTGGTGGGTATCTCTCGTCTTTATAGCGGCACCGTGTGGCTACTAGTCTTTTGCGGGCAATCAGACAGCAACAAATGCCAGACGGAAGTCGAAATGGAATCGGAGTCGCAGTTTGAAGACAAAAAAATATAACCAATGCAATTTCGAAGCAAACCATTTTCGGTCAAAAACACTGTTGCTGGAGGCGAACTAAATATAAACAAAAGAGCAGATAACTCTTTTAATAGATAGATTAATTTTTCACTTTCCAAATTGTAATCATTTTTGTTAAGGGCTCCCTTTAAATTGCACAATTATATTCAACATCTTGGTGATGCTCAGACATTAATTAATTTATCTTCCACTTTTTTTTTTCAACCATCCTTCAACTATCCATCAGGAGCAGCGAACGAAATGAAATTACAAAATGTGTTGAATGCTCGTCGAAGCATTCTTTTGTAGCATTTTTGCATGCCACCCACTCAGACAGACCAACCTCCATTTTCCATTCCCATTTCCCGCTGGCATTGTGACATAAATTGCTTATTTATTGTTTAAAATGGTTTCTGGCTGCTAAACGACATTTTCAGCGCTGCTGGCCATTGTTGGAGTGCGATGGCTAAAAACAGGTGCCAAAATACACGTGTTCGAGTATCTCTCCATCCGTGTATTGCTCTTGTTAAGCAGATTTCTAGATTTGTGTGCGCGTGTGTGTGGTGTGGGAATGTGGCATCGTCATTGTTCTATACAAACTATAAAATTTCGGATTGGAAATTCGCCGTCCGACGTCTGCCACCTGGCCGGCATTTGGCTTTTGGTGGCGCAGGAAACAATTCGAGGGAAATGCCAAAAATTGATGCTTGATGAAGCAGTAAATTAATTTGGACATTTTTCGATCCATTCAACTTGACACATGTATGCGCTGCCAACTGAGGTGTGCTCTGAAATTTCAGCCTAATGGTTATTCATTTGCATATTTAGGCGCTAATGTCTCAAACAAATGTGAGTTTTGTCTATACATTTTTGGATAAATCCATTCATTATGGTTAAAGCCTAGTTATTTATTATTATTTTAAAATTTGATTTCCATAAATTCCTCATTCGCCCCCATTGGGTGTCAAATGCTACTCCACTTTGACAGCTTGCAGAAATAAAACTTTGCATATGCAAATTAAATGAAATTGTCCCCACACGACACGAATTGAGAAGGAACCGTTAAGATCATGTCCCCTTAGCCAGGGGATCATCCAATTTTGGCCAACTCCAGAGACGGCTTTGCCAATCAAGAGGAGCGCAACTGCAACTGCGACTTCAACTCAAAGAGGCAAACTGCATAACGATATGCAAAATATGCAACACAGATGCCATATCGGCTGTCAGTCGTCGGAGGCAAAGTCGGAGTTGATTTAAGTCGAGTTGAAGACGAGTGAGGAGAGATCCAAGAAACGCTGAAGAAAACAACTCCTGTGGCAGCCTCCTGTCGCTTTGCGCCCAATTACGCCTTCAAATTGAGTGATAAATGTCTCGGCGATGGCACATAAATAAACTTGAGTTAAATTTATTACACAACCCACACAAAGACTTCATAAAAATGCAAACTAAATGAACTATTAAAGGAGGCGGCATCAGTCGGCGGCGAACATGAGAAAACCCCCCAGCAGCAGCAGCAACTGCTGAAACGGAAAACAAACAAACAAATGAAGAAGGCCAAGACGAAAAGCGCTCACTCTGAAGACAATTGAATTGCATTGGCATTGGCATTGGCATTGGCAAGCCAAACAAACAAAACAAACAAGGGGAACCAAACGGATCGGAACGGAACGGAACCGAACTCAACTAAACTGGACTCTTTTTGGTGTGAGAAAAAATGCAAATAAATGCGCAAATAAAATGTGCAATCAACTTGGAGATGGCGACGGGCGAACGGCGAACGGCAAAGTGTGAATGTTGCGCATGCGCAGAGAAACTCTGGCCATGGGAGGGTTAAAGGGGGGTCGGAATCCCAGCCAAGTGCGCATCAATTAGGCCGCCAGGAACGGCAGCACGAACTGCAAAAGCTAAAAGACTGACCAAAAGATAAAGCAATGCCACAGGAACCCCAACTTCCAAGTTGCAAGTTCCCATTTTCAAGCTCCAGAACACCGAACAGCAGAACAGCAGAAGCAGCCCCACAAATGAATAAAACGTTTAGATAAACAAATACAGAAGAATGCTGAAATGCTGTTAAAAGCTACAAAATGAAGTGGCCGTTGGCGGCAATGCAATGTTTACACTGCGAAATTAAAACGAGCCTTAATTAGCAGACCAAAACGAAGGGAAATTGTCTTAGGAAGTACACTTACATGGGTCATGGTAAGGTCACAGAAAGATATATCAGAGGAAAATGAGATTTTTAGATATCTAACAAAATTTTAAATATATTTAAATATTTCTAATAAATCGCTACACTTTAAAATGTGTCTGTGCAACAGGTCCAACAGTTCATAGGTGATTGACAATTGAAAATGTAATACAAAAAACAAACATTTAATTTTACCCTTAATGCATCTCTGTTTTTTGAAAAATAAATGAACCCTCTTGAGTCCTTCAATAAGCTATTAGTTAACCCAGGATATTACAGTTCCTTTATATTTGTTCTTAGTGTACCAGTATTGGAACACAGATTGGAATTGGAAACTGGGTTTGGGATTGGTACTGGCTATTCGTATTGGGATTGAGCCTGCTTTCGTTTCGATTTGGTACCGCTGCCCCGCCCTCACTTCCCGCTGCCCACAATTTCAATGAACATGCGCGCACACAGTTGAAGAGCAAACAAATTTATTACGCGCCGTTTGAACAGCGCATAAATTTTAACCCATGTGCAGAGGAATGGGTTAAGGAGTCGTAAGGGGGGGATGGGGGGAGACGGGACCGACTCCAGCCAAGTCACGGCTGACCAAGATTAACATACTCCGGCGATCCAAAGACGGTGGGGGGCTCTCGTCCGACTGAGAAAGAGACGGGAACATGGGGAGCGAAAGAGACCGGTAATCGATCGACGACGGTTGCGTGCAACTTGCAGCGTGCGTGATTTACAAACAGCGCCACATTTGGCAAACATTTACGGGGCCGCGAAACTTGTCTCGATGGAAACTACGTAAAACGATTTAAGGCTGAACACGACCAATTTGTGGATAGTCTTTGGGTTTGGGCTTGGGCCTGGACCCTTTAGATAGGAACGAAGAGAGAAGGGGTATATGGGGACCCCCGCTGATGGGGCACTGTGCGATGCTGTGTGCCACACATTTCTCATTTCGGGGATTTATGTGCGGCCCCGAACAATCGATTGTTGATTTTTCTGAATCGAAACTCACACAGCGAAAAATAAACCCCATTACCATATTAATGTTTTTCATCTTTGTTGTTTACTTTTAATGTAATCAGTTGGATCTGGCATCATATCAATATCAAATATTTACATATTTAGGGTGTAGTGTGAAGCATTAAAATTTATAAACCAATGTTGAGCTCTCACATGGTCTTATATGTTTCAATAAATATAATGGCAAATAATTGGCATTTCAACTTATATTTACCGACCACATTAAAAAATAAAGCCTTATGAAACCTAACACACCTGTTTTGAAGTTTCACATTATACTTTTTTAGGTAAGTATTCCCAATATTTAGACAAAATATTTTTCTCTCTGCAGTTTTCACCTCGCCCACCTTCGGGTAATTCAATAGCTTTAAAGGCAACTAATTTCCAATTTCGTGAAATTAATATATAGAGTTAGTTGGCAGATTAAATTTCCAATGAATTTTGCTGTCCACAAAGTCATTTACAGTTTTCCAAGCTTTTTTTTTTGGGTTTTGTAGCGGAAGATTGAGAGCTGCGGGACCTCACACTTGAAAAAAACATGCAGCGCTGTGACATTTCGATTTATTTTTATTGATTCTCAAGGGGAAGTGAGGTATATGTAGGGATGGGGATAAAAAGGTTGGAGGTGCCGAGGTGGCGATGCTCTGAAATGCAAGTCAGGCGCCGATGGCACGCAAGTGATCATCACACCTTGATAAAGAGGAAGAGTAGGAGGAAGGGCCACAGGGCTACCCCATCTCAATCCCCAACAGGAACCCCAGAGTATCCCCAACCTCAAAACGTATCGAATTTTTATTGAAATGCAGCCAAGTGCAGCTGTATGGGTGCGTATCTGTATCCCCATCTCAACGTGTGTGCGTGTTATCTGTGAACTGCCCCGTGCATTTGTTACTTTTATGCTTGATTTATTGACTTTATTTTATGGCCGCTTGATTGGACACTAAATGAGTTTTTAAACTCCCTACGTAGCGGGGCGGGTCTTATCAATTTTTGATTCCCTCTTTTTTTTCCCCCCGGATTTTATTTGTACGCGAGTTGGAAGTCGGTTGGTATTTTCGGTGGAAGTTGAAGTCACTTACGTTTTACATTTAACCCACGTTTCGATTTTAATGTCTGACAAAACGTTTCGATATGGACTGAAGAAGGTTTTGACTTTTTTGGTTGGCTTTAACAACTTACCTGAAACGAAATAAAGAGAGAAGAGAAATGTTAATTAAATTGTGTGTTTTTTCCGAGTATCTGTAATTGCAGTTAAAACAAAAGAGCTTTAGGGGCTACAAATGAGGTTCATTTGATTGTCCAGCGATCAATCAAAGTTAAGTGGTTGGATGAGAAAGTTTTAATCGCATTTCGGGGTAACTTTTTTGAGAGAGAGGTGGTATATAAATTATCTGATTTTAATGCTGAATAGACCAATAAATAAATATTATTTTTAATTTAAGCCTTTATTGGCTACTGTGCATTATGAAAACGTAAAGTGCATTTGCATTTACATTTACGTTTTCTAAGAACTCCCATTACCGGAAAACCATCATTACTCAACGGGCTATAACCAACCTGTCCAACTTAACCCCTGGTTGACTGACAGCCGTCTTTAAAGCTCCGATACGCACTGTATCGTTCCCCACATCTCAGAAACGAACTCGATTTGAATATGGCCCACGCAATGTAATTACAAAACGAACATCAAAGTCGTGCACAGACATAGACATTCCCATTTGCCTCCATTTAACCCTCCGCTGCCAACTACAACTACAAAACCCAACAACAGACACAAAACATGTTAACTATAATTAAACATAAATATCAACAGCAAGGCAAACACACAAACAACAAACACAAACAACAATCGACAGCAAGGCAGCGTGAATAGCAAAAATGTCCATCAAAGTCTGCTCTCCAAGCAAATGACGCAGAATTCTTTTTAATTAAACATAAAATTACTTTGGCGCTGCCACAGACTCACAGAGAAAAAAAGGCGATATAAGAAGGAAAGGAGCGGGAGATAGTGCTGCTGGGGCGAATAAATCAAATGAAATCTACTTGGGCAAACAACACTGTGAAGTGGGAACTTGGAACTTGGTCGGGGGGCTACCAGGGATTCTGGGGATACCGGGGGTATCGAGAAATATATAGTGGAGACAGCGGGGTGCCGTCGGTTGGTTGGTTTCGTTCAGTCTGCGGCACGTAATAATCATTTACATGAACACTCGCATAAATGTCACGTTGCTGCGATTATAAAAATAACTCGAAACTCCAAACTCCAAACTCCGGAGGAGGAGTAGTGGTGGTGGTCCTGGGGAACTTCGGTTTGCTCTGCCCGTTGGCAGTCATAAATTAATGAATTTTTATTTGCTTATGCAATGGGGAAAATTGCAGCCGCGCCCCCTCCTTGCCCCACATCTATCTACTAGCTATAGCTATCTGTAGTAATGAAAGCATATCCTGCTTAAAAAAAAAAAATAAGGAAAATAAGTAGAGAGCCAGACGGGACAGACCAGGTGGAAAAATTCAATTTCCAGGCAGCAGCATACGCCGAGCTGAGGTTGAAGCTGGAAAACAAGTTGCATCCGCAATTAAGTCATCAAGTTGCAATTATTGCCATAAAAACGAACAAAACGCAGGCAGCGCTGCAAAAAATGTGGCCACGCATGAACGTGAGATGCTGCCGGGCGGCTGAGCCTCAGCTCACAGCTTTGGATTGGGATTGCAAAAAAAAAAGGAGGAAAATAAATAAAAAGAGTTAAGAGGAAGCTGTCGAATCGGAAACACCCTATAGCATCCCAGAGATAGATGTGTATAAAAAATATACACTAACCCAGAACTTTTCAAATAAGTTCCTTACTTAAGTCTTCCAGAGGTAAAATCTATTAAAGTACTCATAGTGTTTTTCCGTATCTCTTTTTTCAGTTACGTATTTGATATTTTGTAAACATTATAACATTAAAATATAATCCTGCACTTTACGATATTCGAATTAGACATTTTTAAATGTGTGACAAAAAGTACAGAAAATGTCTATCTCAGAGGAACAATTTATTTTCATATACAAACAAGTTAGCTTATTTTAATTTTTAAAAATTAGACGCTAACTTCAAAGCATTAGTGAATTTTTATTTGAGTGTATGACAAATTACATCATTTTAAATAACCTACAAAACCATTAACCTATTACTATTACGATTACATTTGTAATGAGTTAGCTAGCGAATTATAAGAAAATTCACAAAATATACTCAATTTTTGCTTTGTAAATATATCAGTCATGGTTTTTTTTAGTATCACTCTTTCAGCATACTCTATAAAACCGTAAATCCAGCGTATCTGAACGCACAGTGAGCCCAACAGATGTGGGGTGTTGCCGGCTCAGCGGGACAGCAGATGGGGGCAGCAGCATCATCGTCATCAGAGAGCGATTCCAGCTCCGAGTCCGACTGATACCGATACTAAAACTGAGGCTTGAGCAAACAAAGCAACTGCAACATCGGCAGGCGAGAGATACATATTGCCCGATACAGATATACAGATACAGATACACGCGCGGCGGCAGATAAATTATTTTTCTTCGGTTTTTTTACTTCTTTTGTGTTTTTGTTTTGCTTTTCTTTTTTCACTTCGTTTTTTTTTTCTGTTCAGTTGGCCAAGACGAAGACGTCCAGCAACTGGTTGCTCTTTGGCTTAATTAAAAGCTGCAGCAAAGCCCGGGATAGTTCCACGGATTCGGATTCGGACTGGAATTGAATCGCATCGAATCGAATTGGATCGGATTGGACGGGATGCGTTGCAATGTGATGCGGTGGTGTGTTGTTGCCTTTTATTTGCTTTTCATGCTGCGGTCGCTGAAATGACACTACAATGTCTTCGAAATGAAAATAAATACGCTCGAGTCGGGACCTGAGTGAAGACCGCGACAACATGAGGCAGCAACATTGGCAACAACACAGTCCGCAGGTCCACACCGTCGACAGACAGTCCGACCTGGCTACATGTTACACATTAAACCGCATCGGTCTTGATCCCCTGGTCTCCCTGATTTAAGGTAGATCTATACAGTTGAGGTCGGCATTTTAATTACCCTTCTTGGATATGTTTCAAACATTTATATGTGTTTTAAATATATTAAAATTAGAAAAATAGGTATTAAATTAAGAAAATTATTGCCATATTTCGAGTATTAAACAAATAGGTTATGATAAATACACCAATAGTAAAAAAAACAAGGAAGAACGCTATAGTCGAGTACCTCGACTATCAGATACCCGTTACTCAGCTAAAGGGACCAAAGGGAAATGGAGATATGCAAGCAGCAAAGCGAGATTTAAATGCGCCACCTACCGGCGGAAGACAGATTTAAGCATTGTGGGCGTTAGGGTAGGCGTGGCAAATTTTTTTTTGGATCAATCGATAGGCATTGACGAGACCAATACATTTCAGTTAAAATTTTTAATCTAGCATAAAAATTGTGGGCGCCACAGGCTTGGACGGTTTGTGGGCGTTAGAGTGGGCGTGGCATATTCGCATAACAAACTTGCGCTGCGTACAAGGCTACGGAATCTAAATCTGAAATCCCAATACTCTATCTTTGATAGTTTCCGAGATATCCGCGTTCATATTTACGATTTTTTGAAGTTTGTAGGCGGTTTGTGGGCGTTAAAGTGGGCGTGGCAAACTTTTTTTTGAGTCAATCGATAGGTATTGATGAGAACAATTCATTTCAGTTTAAATTTTTACTCTAGCATCAAAACTGTAGAAGCCACAGTTTTGGGCGGTTTGTGGGCGTTAGAGTGGGCGTGGCACTCTACTGAAACAAACTTGCGCTGCGTAAGAAGCTCAGGAATCTGCTCGCCAAATCTCAATAGCCTAGCTCTCATAATTTCCAAGATCTCAGCGTTCATCCGGACAGACGGACAGACGGACAGACGGACAGACGGACAGACGGACAGACGGACATGGCTAGATCGACTCGGCTAGTGATCCTGATCAAGAATATATATACTTTATGGGGTCGGAAACGCTTCCTTCTGCCTGTTACATACTTTCCGACGAATCTAGTATACCCTTTTACTCTACGAGTAACGGGTATAATAAACACCATATAGTTAAAATACGTTTTACATTTTTTTAAATAATGTAGAACGTATTTAAATTAAAATAATGTTAAACGTATTTTAACTATATGGTGTTATGTTTAACTATTAAAACATTGGTGTATTTATCATTGTTATGTATAACTATTTGTTTATATACACATTTTAATTTCATGAATACTCAAACATATTTTGTAATTTGATAAGAATTAATCTAATTATAGGATAGTCACCTTAAGTATTATTATTTTGACCGCTGCTGTGTTGATATATCCTCTTTTTTGTTCTGTTTGCCTTTGAGATTTTGCAGCCAAGCGCAACGCTCCAGACGACTCGAATCGGCTGACAATGACTTTGGCCTTTTTTGCCGGGTTTTTATTGCGGCCGCCTCGCTGTGTTTTATAAATCTCATTTTCAAGAGGATTTGTGTGCCTGTCAAAATGTTGATGTTTCACAAAACACTCGCCCTCTCGAAGCTGCAGACTCGTAGCTGCTCTGCTCGATTTCAATCATGATCGATTTCATTTTCAGCTTGGGATTGTTTTATTTCCCTTTTTTCTTCTGTCTTTTTATATTTTCTTTTTCTGCCTCTGCGTTTTGATCGCCGCCGTCTGGGAATTATACGATTTCGCTGCATTGAATTACCCCGTCAATGTCGACAGTCTTTGCCCAACTGACTCTGACTTTTGCGGTCTTTAGCTCTTGGCGCTGCGGCCAAATTACAACAATTTGTTTGCCTTATAAAGTTAAGCCCAGAACAAAAGCAGCCCAACACACAATCATCATTATCGAAATGTCATAAAACCAAATGAGCGGGCATTATTCAATTTTAAACAACGAAGCGGGCATCATCATCCTCGTTCTCATCCTCGGCCTCAAAACTCATCCTCGTTTTTATCCCAACGGAAGCAAAAGCGGCAGCAGCTGCCAAACAACTTAATACAGACAAAAGCCCTGGGAAGAGCTGGCATCCCGGATGGATGGAATGGATGCCGAATTCCTGGCCAGCCGAAATAAATGTTTCAACTGCCACGAATGCCCTTTCTGCCTCCGAGGAAATGCTCGTGCAAGTAAGAAAATAAAATAATAAAAACCAAGCAAAATAAGAATACAAACAAACAGCCAAAAATTAAGCATAATTACTGACAGCAATCGAGGCGGCCCCACACACAGGCGGCGGCCAAATCCAAGGGCTACGTGAAGGCAGCCCAGGGTCTTGGACTCAAACTGAAGGAGCACTGCCAGAAATAACTAGACCACTTTTAATGGTATATATCAGGAAATCAGAAATATTATATGCCTTCAATTTAGCGGAATATATAAACCAAACTTTAATAAATTACCAGACTTATAATAATTAATAACTCCACATGTACTGGCCAATTTAAATTAGTAATGGAATGTATAGACCAATCTTTAAGTAAACCTTACATACATTTTTATAAACCAAGGAAAACCTCTAAATTAAACATAAACTTAAACCTATTATTTTAATTCTATTATAATAACAATCTAAATTTTTAAGAATTAAAAACATATAATTTACTTTCTCCAGTAGAACCCATTGGTATTATTTTAAAACATTAAATAGAGGTATGTTCTTTCTGAGTATATAGTTTTTTCAGTGTTGGGCTGGGCCAAAACGTTTTCATTAAAATTGCTGCCTTGGCCAATCTGCGGGCCACGCACAACAAGAGCAGCAGGGGAAAAAAAACTGAAATAAAAAAGGAAAAATACACCGAGCTTGCTCCGTAAAATTGCAATTTGGCCGGCGAACGAAACGGAGTGAGACAATTATAAGCATGACAAATGAATTTCGCATTGGGGCCGGTGTTCCGAGAGCCGAGTGCCGAGTACCCATACCCAAGTTCCCAGGAAAACTGTCAGTGGAGGATCAGTGGCGTTGAGACAGATTCAAAAGATCGGGAGGATCGGTGGTTCGGATCGGGTCGCAGCTGTTGCCGCTGGGCACACACCTTCAACTCGTTGAGTTTTTGCATCTCGACTTGTTTCAGTTCGTTTCGTTTCGGTTCGTGCGTGTTGCGTTTTATATGAATAATTGCATCAAGATTTTTGCCAACTCTTTTGCGGTCGATTGCGGCAGCTGCCCCAACTGCACTGGACATCATTTCTGTGGCCGTTCAAGGTGAATTTCAGTTGTGTCGACCGCAGACAACGTGACAGGCCCTCGACCACCATGAATGCTGTGCGAACTGCTGTGGATGTACCTCCATCCATTCCATTTATATGCACAGCGAAGTCGCACCCATTTCAATTTAATTCACATTTTCAGCACATTAAAAATTATCCTTAAAGCGCTGCTGCAGAATATTCATATTTATGTTTGAGGAATTTTCGTGCTTATTTTCGCACACATGATGCCTCCGGATTCAAAAATTCTCCTTTCGCTTTTTTCCTGCCTGCCACTTTGCATTTGTCTGACGTGGCGTATACTTGATTTTTGTTTTTCCTTCTTTTGCATAACCATATCACTCCATTCTTTCTCTTTTTTTTTTTTGGCCACCCACCTCATCTTCACACATTTTGTGGGTTATCCTTTGGCATGTCGACGCTTTTTGCATCTTTCATGACGAAACCATTTCATGTTTTTGTTCCCATTTTACCATTTTTCTGGTAAGGGGAACACAGAATTTTACATATTTTTGGCATTGAAAGCGGTCCAAGAATTACAAACTGAGTGAGATGAAACAGATGGGTGTATGAAGAATAGGAATGGTTTTTTTTTTAAGGAATATTCTCCACTTCAAATCAAACTGGTAACATGTTTTAAGAAAGCCTTTTTAAAAAAAATCAACAAATATTTTCTATCCAATTTTAATATTTTCCTTTAAGCCAGTATGATGTTTTCTACATTTTAAAAATTTTATTATTCACGTTATCCTTTTAGAACCCCATGTCTTCCCACAAACACGCACATTTTTGGCAGCCACAAAATGTTGCAGCAAAACCAACAAACCAAAAAAAAACCTAGAGAGGGCACAAACGGGACATGAAATTGTTTTGCACATAACAGCAAGCAAACAAACATGAAAAGGGATATGGATGCGGATAAACGAATATGATTGCCGGGGCATGTGAAAAAAGCATAACTGAAATATTCTCGCCGCTTAAAACAAACAGGCGTAAAAAAATGAAACAGCCAAAGGAGCACGAACCAAGCATTTTTTTTCGGCTGTCGCTCCTTGAAAATAAAATGTTTTTTATATTTTGATAAAACCAAAATGTTATTTGTCTCGTTAATGTAATGAAAACGACTTGCTAAAAGGATTAAATTTGCATTGCATTTATGGGAAAAGTGTATGTACATATATCGGAGGGATTTTAATAAACGGGGGAGATTACTTTTAAAGCAATGTGTGTGTTTTTTTTTGCCATAAACTAAGGGGATTTTTTATATCAGTAAATAAAATCTATGTGTACTGCATGTAACACAATTATAAAATTTTTCAAGCTACAAATATATTTTTTTTTGGCTGGGAAGGAAGGACTGATTTTAATATTTCCTGTAACGTTTTTATTCTTCTCTTCACCTCCTAATTAATCCTAGGAGTATCTTTATGTGGGCCATGAAAAATGTAGTGAAAACGGCATGATATCATTTACCATTTCAGTCGTTTCTGGGATATGCCTAGAGATAGGGCCTTGAAAGGTGGGGACTCCCCGCTGAATATTTTATGCGTACTGCACGTGTTTGTGTTTTAATTAACAAAGGCAAGTAGCGGGCAATAATAAAAGGGCCATATTAAATTGGGTGCGTGTGTGCCCCAATGGGTGATGTGTGATGGGTGATGGGTGTGTGTAAACGCTGTTAAAAGTTGCTCCATTAACCGAACTCCGGTGTGCAGCAGCGACTTCTGTTTTCTGTTCTGCGGACTGATGGTTGATTTGCTGCCTTCACCTTGGCGCTCGTAAAAGTGTAACAAAATGCTTACCAATTAAGTAAACAAAGCAGAAATAAGAAACCAGTATGCTGGATTAATTGCATGGGATTATTTAAGTGCGTTTTTATGCATTACCATTAAGTGCTACATAGAGAGCAGGAATAGTAGCAGCCACCAGGAATTTCTTTATTTTCCAGCAGATTTGTGGGGGAATATTTAGGGGGTTAGTGCCTTAGTGGGTCATAAATCAAATGCCGTAGGTGTTGACGATGCAGACAAGTTAACAGGCTCGCGCACCAGGCCTTTTTCCCAGCTGCGTGTGTTTGGATATTAAAATTTTCAGCAAAGCATTGCCTAGTTTTCGGGTGAAGCCATTAAGGCTCATTAGCGCAAACACTGAGCATTTTACATATATATAGTTGTTTCGTTTTTGTCAAGTCCCCACAAAACTTGATGAATGGTGGGCCATTCATCTTGGGTTCTTGGAATTGTAAGCAGGGCAATTAATGCTGCCGTCGATCAATAAAATTAATTATTAGTTAAGCCAGAGCCTAGATTACTGATATAATTATCATATTATAATGCCATAATGTGGAGGAGGAGTTGCTACAGAACTAAAATCATTTGTTATGCACTGGCACGTCCTCTATGTTTTCCCCGTTCCATTCCGAAATTAATTTCCCCTTTTAATTAGTAATTTAACCAAGCTGCCGAAGGATTATTAAGCCTGCGTTCAATTTTCGCATTTTTATTAATCAGCTTAAAAGTAGTTATATATGTTTATAGATAGATAAAAACTATTTTCGATTCGGTTGCTAATACTGCGTGCGTATTTAATGCAAATTTGTGGTTTCGTGCATGCTTAATTGCAAACCCATTGCCGGCCATTTATAATTGCCATGTAATAATTTTCGCTCAAAGAATAATGAAAAAATAAAATCTATAACAAAAACAATCGATAGTTAATTAGCCTTTATGCAAAAGCATGCCATTGTTGTCCCCTTTTATTGAAATTTTTTCCTTTTCAGGCTTCGCAGCATTTTAATTGCAATGGAAAATTTAGTTTTCCATATAGAATTTAATAAGCATTTAAATGCGTAATTATTATTTTCAGACAAAGTTAAGCTTAGCTAGCTGCTGCACCTGTCATTGTTTCTCATTAAGCTGATTGTTAATTCCAATTCGATATATGTCTGATATCCTTTGATTTGTTCCTTCTTTGAGTAGCTTTATTTGGCCATTGCCACTGGTATTATCTTTGCCTTCCTGCGCTCTGCGTTTCCCTTTTAGGTGGCAAAGTCAAACAGAATTTCAATTAAGTTAAATACTTCAACTAAAATTGAACTAAAATGCAATACAATAAAACTGCAGGGGCTTGGTGCTTTATCAAGCTCATTGCACTTGAAAATCGAAATCAATCAATAGCAATTGGTGAACAGTAAACAAACGATATAAAGGATAACAACAATCCAAAGGACCTCTACAACAGGAGAAGTATAAAAAACAAAACTCTTAGATAAATTATTATCCATGCAACTACCACAATATAAATTATATTTATTTATTTTTCATTTTATCTTTTATTTTACTGATCGCTCTAGAGAACTAACTACTGTACTTGTTAATCAACACACATTCACGCAGACAAAATCCCTTTCCCTTTTCATTAGTATTATTTTTTTCCCCTGGAGAGTCAAACATTTTAGCATCCGCTTCATTGGCGCTCATCATTTTATTTGTTTAGGCCATTGACGGTTTTATATCCGTATGTGTTGGGGATCGATATGGCATTTTATTTCTTCTATTTGCAGTTTTATTATACATTTTATTTTTATTCCACTTCCACTTTTTACATTTGGTGGCTGCCCACCACTCATAATGAAAATGGTTTTCACAAGTGGCCTTCACTCTGAAGTGCAGCAACGAAAAAAAGCAAGGAAAACCCACAGAAAATACATGAAAATCAAATAGAATTGAAATACAATTTTTTTTTTGCTCACAATATATTTGCACACATAATATGCGCCTTAACGCTCAAATACGCTCTCAATTGTCCAAATTTTTGCGAATCTCTGTTCAAAAAATAAAATAAAATAAAAATAAAATACTCAAGTGCAGTCTGTTGGGGGCGTGGCAGTTAAGTGGCTTCGCCAGTGCAAATAAAAATTGTTATACAATATAAATAGAAAGTTAAGATTGTTTTTTATTTTTTCGCATTGTTTGGCACTCGTATTTTGTTGTGCGGGAATTTTTTCAAGTTGTCTGCCGCCAGTTCGGAAATATTAATTTACCAAGATAGAGATGGGGGGTAGAATGTACATATATTTCCCTTTGTCTGCTGCTGCTGCTGGGTGGTTAGTTTACCTTTGAAACGCCGCTTTCTGTGTGGGAGTTTCTTTATGCGCCATAATTATGTCATTTAAATGCAACAAGCTCCATGCGAGGCATCCAGTCAGTCAGTCAGTCAGGCAGTCAGTCAGTCAAGCAGCCAGCCGTCTCCTCTGGGGCGGAACGATAATTCATAATTAAAAAAACATGCAACTTGCTCAACTGCCGTCGAAGGGTAACGGGTGGAGAAACCGAAAAGAATCACTGCAGCAGCACGCCTTGAGCCAGGCTCCAACTTTGGCTATAGATGATATGGCTCCAGTTCAGCTTCAAAGAAGAAGAATCAGAAGAAGAACCCACCCAGCCTCCTTTATTTTTTTTTTCATTCGAGGAGTAAGAGTATGGCGTGGCGCGCGACTGTTAATTAAATGAGCGAGCAGGCAAACGAGCAAACGACTGATGGACGTGAGCCAAGGATCCACAGATCCGTGGAGCCATGGAGCAATGGGTGCAGGGACAGGGCCAGAAAGCCGGGCCAGAATCACCAGATACCAAGGCGAGTGTGCGAGTGGGTGTGCGGCTAAATTGCTAAATGAGATTTGCCGAGGACACCCGCATGCCTCAAACATACACACACACTCCCGGGCGGGCAGACAGACAGTCACATGAGGCACAAAGGGTTAATAGTGCATAGTTGCAAGTTGTTTGGGTGTCATCGTCAGCGTCTAAGCCAACTTGGGCGCTGGGAGTTGCCTTCTAATTAAGGCCCAGAACAGGCAAGGCTGCACTTGAAAAAACAGGTATCATAAGAGGAAATCGAAGAATTACCATTTTTCATTATCACTTTAACATTGCTTTATGATAAATTAACCATCGGAATATTGAAATTAAATTTTGCATTGCTAACTCTTTTACATTTTATTCGTTCCCTCCTAAATATTTTGTACAGTGTAGCATTGCATGCCAAGTGTGAAACGCCTCCCCTTTCGACCCTTTCTCACTAGTCTGCGGCTTTTGCATTTTGTCGCTCATTAGTTTATTGCCGAAAAAAAGAAAGAAGGCACAGGCGCTGCACAGCACAGCAAAGCACAGCATTCAAGGCAACAAAAGCCTGACTTGGAAGTTGGAGTTCAACTACCCGGCGACTGGGGCAATGCGGGTTAATTGCCAGCCAAGGATGCCCCCTGTGGCTCCTGCCCCTCAGCTTGCCACCACACAGCTCCTGCCAATTAGCGGCATGCGGAAGTTGCCACTTCTCTGGCTGCATTTTAGCTGTGTGTATATACGTATATTGGGTGTGTATTCTCCGGCATTAAATCACTGGCAACTTTAAGACTTGTCAAATTACGCATACGACGCGCTGGCTCCCCCGAAGCCACGACCCCATCCATTTGCCAATCAAACACTGAGTTGTCAGCATAAATCTTGGACCCACTCCACCAGGAGCAGCAGCAGCAGCACCACCACCACCACCACCACCACCACCAACCAATACAATCACCACCACGGGTGTCTTTCTTGGCCGCGTTGACAGGCCTCGAACGAACATGGGGCGTTGATGCACATATGTCACATGATAACAACATGAGGTCCATCCAACAGCCAGGCAAAAGTAAATATAAATTTAAGCAAAAATCACCCAGGTCCATGTGTAGGCGGTGCGGAGAGAAATCTGCAGAGAAGCCATCCAGACAATGGACCAAAACCCAGACCCCAGACAGACCATGACTTGACTGAAAGGTGTTGCCAACTGAATTGAAGGCATGTCCATGTAATGCAAACCAAAATAAATAAGTAAAAAGCCACAGAAAGTACACGAAGGAAAAATAAGGGCTAGCCAATGTTACCAAACAAGGTAATGTTCACAATGTTAACAAGAAGTAGTGTGACCATGCATTGAAAAGAAATTTCAAAATTAGTGCCTTTTGTTTCATTTTATTTCAAATCTTTAATTTATTTCATCATTTATTTTTAAGCATCTGAACAACTAAGACCATATTTCTTTCAGTGTCCACAACACCCAATGCCAAAAAAAAACCAAAGCCGGCTCATAGTTTCTTGCCTGTTTTGGCATGTGTCAAGTCAAGTCTTCCAACAAGCTCATGTCCATCAATTCAAGGCGCTCCAGGCGCCGCTTGGATTTTTCCATCCACTATATTTCTTCTCTACTCCACCCGATTTTGCTGCAATTAATTTTTAATTAAAGACAGCCTCGATATGGGTCAAGAGGTGCTGGGGCACCGAAAAAAAAACCAAAACCAAAATCAAGAAGAGGAAAAATGAAAACTAAAGTGTAGAAAAAACAGAAACTGTTACATGTGGGGAGCTTGGCACGATTAGCTGCAGCCTAGATCTCTTGCAGCAACACAGGCACTTCATTAAATATTTAAATGAGCATCCTGTTTTCTCTTTTTTTCTGGTTTCTTCTCCACTTCTCTCTGGTGTTTTTCTGTACTTTTTTGAGTTTTGCAACAAGCAGCAACAGCAGCACCTACACACAAAGGGAGGACGACTGCCTCTGCATATGCAGATTCATAAGCAGTTAATTAAGGCCGAGCGGCAGAGAAGCGGCAGCCGAAACTGGGTCTGGAGTTTGGGGCAGGGCAGTGTTGCTGCTGCTGCGGTGTGGCAACACATCTGCAACTACAATCAACAAGCGAACAGAACAGCAGAGCAACACAAAAAGTGAAAACCATATAAAAATGGCTTTTGCCCCGAGCTGGGGCCGTAAGTTTGGGGCACAAGGCTTCCTCCTCCTTTTTGCCGGTGGCTGTTGGCCACCGCTGCCTGCGGCTCAGACAGTCGTGCCACATATTTTACACATTTCATTTTCACTGCTGCACGAATTTATTTGGCAATAAGAGCAAGCCGACAGACCAACAGACAGATCAGAGCAGAGTCAAGAAATTGCACGAGGCCCTATGAATACATTCGCACCACTCGCATTCACTGTGGGAAAAAGGGTTCTCTAGATCATAATTAAAGGGAAAAACCAAAGGGAGACAAAAAAGATTAGTTATGGATTTTATGATGATTTTGCAAACAAATTATTACAAAAGACTGGTTTTAAAAATATATTTAATTTTATAGAACTACCTTGTTTTTCATTATTAGCTATAGATCCAGTACTAAATGACTTCAAAAATAACTCGTTTTAAAATCCTTTATTTTTAGTTGCATGGTCACACTGATTCCCTACTGATTCTAAAAATGATCTTTTTTTAAAGCCTTTTAACAACGTGTCGTCACAAAATTTAAAATCCCCATTTGATGTAATCCTTTTGCTCACTGTATGTTTACAACTGTGCGAGAGCTTGGGTAATTTTCATATGTACAAGTGAAATATTATTTATAAAATTCCTCGCCCTGTTGGGTGGGCGTAACTGCGGCACTGCGCTACGCCGTAAATTATGTCATTTTAGACAAGTGCGCCACGAATTCGTTTTAGCATATGGATATGGATGCCTCCCGCCCCCTCATACAGCCATTGAGATTTTCGCTTTATGGAATTGGGTTGAGTCCCGTCTCAGTCCGTTTGGAGTTTTATGGATGGTAGTCAGGATGGGGTGGAATCCAGGGAAAAAAGGGACCGAGGCAAAAATTATTATGCATTTTGTCTTGCCTCTGGAAACGGGGATTGAAGTGCTCGACTCGTGATGGCAGGGCATGCGAAATTAGTTGGCGCTGAGTGGAGTGTTTGGGAATGTGCGACGACGACGCAGTGGGAATGGATCTGGGAACTGGAGCTGCAGTCAGGGGGTGGGCTATATGAAAATTGATATGAATTGGGCCTGAGCAGTTCAGACAGCTGTGAAGTGACAACACTTTTGATAGACCATGACAGATGGAACTGAATATATTCATGAATCCGCCTGAAAATGTTTGCTTAATTGCCACGATGAACTTAACTCGGTCATGGGATATTAAACGATCTAAAATGAGAAACATTTGAAAATGCTAGGAATTTTCAAACCATTTAAACAGAAATAAATTGCTTGGCAAGTGGATGCATCATAGAAAATTAAAGAATTTCAAGAAGTGGGTTGAGTAATAGAAATACTAGAACGATTCTCTGCACATTAACAACTTTAACTCATAACTGATGTCCCACCAGTTATCTTAAACTCTTCAATGATTATAGTCTTATCCATGAGATGTTTGCAAAACTCTGTTTATTTTCCATTATTCTGATAAATTCCTACATTTTGTGGTAGCACCTTCCGATGAATCCCATTCTCGCACATTGCATACCAATTCAATTTCCGTATCTTATCGGCATGACCATTCGCAACCTAAGCGATCCGACTCCATCTCAATTTTCGCTTAAACAATCCGACATATATACCCCATTTAAAGGCAGCTAAGACCCACAACCACTTCTCACACCTCATGGTCATGGCCTCCGAGGCAGTGTCCCTCTGCCCGTTTAGAATTTCATCTGCAACTGCAACAACACTCGTCTGCTTACTAATGTCAACCAATTCATTTCATTGAGTGCAATGCGTTGGCACCAAGGAACACGAACTGGGAACCGGAGTCTGGAGACTGCAAAGGAAGCGTCCGTGTCCGAGTCGGTTTCAGGCATTTAAGGCGCATGTTCTTCATTGGCTTAGCCTCAGGGTCAAGTTCAACGACAACCGAGTTGCAAATGGAAAAAATAAGACCCTCTAAATGCAGATGCAGAGAGAAAAAAAAAATTTTATATTGTAAACATAATTTTTTTTAAATGTATGTTTATAAAATAATTTGTAATTATTTTTTTCTATTAATAAGAAAGCTTACTTCTTCGTAAAAAAAATTGATTCGTAGTGTTTCATTTTTTCGTTAATATTTAGTTTTGGAAGAAATGTTAAAATCCCTTATTTTTAGTTGCATGGTCACACTCTCACTATTTTATCTCAATATTAAGTAATATTTTATAAACAATTCATATTTGTAATCAATCTTTTTTAAATATCTATTTGATTCTCAAATTAAATAAAATTTTCCCTCACTGTATCTTTTGCTACGGCAGTCGTAAAGCGTAGCCAAAGCGTTTGCATATCGCATATCTAAATGAGGTGATGATGCTGCACATATCAGCAGAGATACAACGCAACAACATAAACATTGCCATGGCAATGGACCAGAACCGAAGCCGGGTCTCCGATGAGCTCAGATGAGAGACCTGGCCGAAAAGGAGGCTCAAATGTCCACTTGAGTGGGAAGCTTGAACATGAAATGTTTGCGCAGCAACAGCAAAGGCAAAAGCAACAAGAACAACAAATACCGCCGGCAACTCTGGGCAGTGCCAATTATGAAAACTGATATGCTTGCGAAAACCCGTTGATGAGCGAGCTTCATCCTGAGCTTCAAAGCGAAGCGAATCGAATCGAATCGCCAGACTGCGAGTCAGGGACGAAAGACGACAGGAGATAAGACTCCCGGCTGGCGCTCGAAATTCGGCTGGTTATTGGACACTCCGCAGATGCCACGCGTCGCACAATCAACTTAAATTAATTAAGCAGCCAGCAGGCAGCCGGACGGGCTAATGAAAATGTAATATTATCGAGCAAATCAAGGGGGCTGGCCAGGGATTGGATTTAGGCAGCTGCCGCTGGAGGAGCAAAAGGATTATGTCTGGTCAGTAATTAGTGCTTAGGGAATGGCGACTAGGGAAATACGAGACAGCCTTATAAGTATTAGGAATTTAACAGAAAATGTTTAAAGTATCTACCAATGTATTTAACTAAGATCTAATTTCCCAAAATCCCATTTTCCATGGTGCATGGTCACACTACATTCCTATAACAAAACATCTGATCAATGTTCGCCCTTCGATCACTGGAAAAGTAATTAAGCCAAAGTTAAATGCAAATAAATAAATGAGAGCTCATTGTTGCTGCAGTTGCTGTTGCAGTTGCAGTTGCGTCTGCCAAACATAATTCACTTGAAGCAACATGCAGGGAAAATGCCAAAATGTCGTCGGTGCTCCCTCCTCCTTCGCCAAGTGGAAATTTATGACCCCCAGGCGAAGTCGTTGACTGACCAAAAAAAGCCAAAGAAAGAAGGAGAAAAAGGGGAGCAGCCACCGCAACAACTGCAACGGATGCAACTGCATGGTGCAACAATGTCAACCGAAGGCGGGGTCCGCAAGGGGTTAAGTGTCCCTCCAATGGCGGCAATTTATGTGCAGAAATATTGTTGAAATTGTTTGAGTTTAACAACTAAATTTCCTCCTTTGTGTGGGTGCTCCAAATTGGTTTTTGCGTGCTAGCCTTTTCCGAGGTGATAAAATGGTGCAGGTGGCCGCCAAATGGAAATGTATTTAGTGAGGTGTGGCTATGGCTGGTTTGTGTTTCAGAGCCCAGGGATTAGCCGCCAACCGATTCGGGGGAATTGCAAATTTATGGCCCCGGCGTGTCATGTGAAAGAAGCTGACGGCTTAACCCATGCTGGTGGACCGTGACAACCCCCAACCTATTAAGTCTAGCTAGCCCCCAATGATCATCGCCATCATCATCATTATGCAAATCCTTATGAGGCTGCACAAAATGTTCAACATTTATATCAAATGTCAGACGACCCCAAATTGCCAAATGAATCATAAGTAACGAATCGGAGTGAGAGTGGACCACCATAAAACAGGATATATATTTATGAAGTAACCCATGAAATACTCTTCCACTGAGAAAAAAAGTACAAGCATATTATTCCATATCTCAGAAAAAATGTGTATACATGAACCAAATTTTAAAAAGAGTTTCTAAATAAAATTCTGTTTATTTAAGCCAAGAGAACGATTTTAAAAAATGTTATTCCTCAAATATCTAATTTAAAAATCATGCATTTCTAATTGTAAGGTCACACTGCTCCATTTTGGTATTCTGATACCGGGATTTTGAGTAATTTTCGCAATATTTTTCACTGTGTAGGGGACTGGGAAGGGAAAAAGCTACGCCTACGAGAAGAGACAGAGGGCAATGTCTGCACATGCAAAAATAAACGTGAAGCACCCACTCCCACACACTGAAAAACACACACCCAGTGTCCACGACTTGGAGCTCAAAGCTCAGCAGAAAACTGCAGGCGGCTGACCAACATAAATGGCGCAAAGTTGAAATGTTGACAGGGCCACATTCGTTATGACGTCGCACAGAGAAAGAGACCGAAACAGAGAGAGAGAGTGGGAAAGAGAGATGGGGAGGGAGAAAGACAGACAGAAGTAAGTAAATCAAGTTGTAGGTAAGTGAGATTTATGCTTATGTCGTTTAGTGTAAGCCAAACAACATCTCGCAACGTGAACGACCGTATCCCCATCCTTAACCCCAGAGAAAACCTTTTTCCATCACCCGCCTCACCAACATCCAAACATCCATCTCGGCATGGGGAGAATTATGACAACATGGCCAAGGCAAAAATCAAAAACTCAAACCGAAGCGACCCAAAAATCCATGAGTTGAAGAGCCAAACAGAGGATGAGATTTCTCCACTCCTATGTAACCCCTGAAATTCCCCCATCTCCTTGTAGCCTCGAGCTGCGTTTGCACCAAATTCTGTGACTATTTGCACAACATTTGCAACCAGGTTTTTTGGGGGAAGAAGCCTAGGTAGTTGCTGGGTATCTACCATCATCTAGCTGCAACACTTTTCAATTCACTGAAATTTGCATTCGTACCCTAGGTTTTTGGGTATAATGGAATACTCAACAAGAAGTTTATAAGAAACTATTCATTTAAAGAAAGATTATTACAACAACCAAGTATTATTTAATTATTCGATACCTTACCAAATATAAAATTTCTGAAATACCTTTTTTTTGTTTGCATGGTCACACTGGCACGTTCACTGGGAAATGATAGCTTTGAAAACAGTGGGTATTTTGCAGTCGCTATGAAAGTGACCATAATTTCATCATAGTATTTTTTTTGGTAACTCGTTTCTAATCGGTGCAGCTGCTTGTTAATTACGGCAAACACAAACTGCAATCCAAGGCAGCATCTGCAACCACCACATCCTCTGGACCTCCGCTGCACTTGTGCAATGTTTGATTTATGCATGTAGCCTGGAACTGCTCTAATTAGCTCCAGCTTCAAAAACAGGCCCAAAAACTAGAGCAGGGGATAAAGATGGAGAAATGGAGGAATAGAAAGGAACGAGGACGAATCCCTTTGAATGCAGCTCCTTGCCTTGCCAGGCAGTAAATGTGTCAGGCAAACAACTTTCACTTGCTGGTTAATCATTCAGCGGTTGAAGTCAAGAGCAGTGGAATCTGCCCATAGAACCGCCCACTATAAATCTAGGCTGCTCACTGGCCGAACGCCCAATTAAAAGCGAAAACGTTCAAAGGCTGGAATAAAAACGACAACAAAAAAACAAAAAACGAGGAATACAAGCAAAGGACCGAGGAGAAGCCAACTACTAAGTTGATGACATTAATTGACATTTAGCAGCGACGGGCATATCAATGAACTGGACAGCACAATCACCCCAATCCCAATCCCGAACCCAAAGGAGATGGAGACGGAGCAATGAAGTCGGTACTCTGTGCTCTGTGCTCCTAGGCCGCCTTTCACTCCACGCAATTGTACAATTGGCTAATGTCACAAAAATCTACAGGCAGTTGTCAACGGCGCTTTGGACGTGGGACTCCCATCATTAGCGTGGCACAATTGTGAAATGTGTAATTGCTGCTACAACAGCAGCAACATCGGCAATAGCGTAGCAATAGCAACATCAGCAGCAGCAGCAACTATGAGACATACAGACGACACGTTGACAGCGAGTTATGTCAACTCGAATGCGATTTGTTTAGCTATCGCATTTCCCCCCATTTTTTCAGCTCTGCCGGATCTGTTGCTGCCAATGAGTATATTTCCTCTGGAAAAACATAAATTAAAGCCTAACAAGTGAGAATGATGGTGGGGTGTAAAGAGTAATGTCGCAGTTTAAGATACTTAATACAGGGGGTAATAGCTAAAATAAAGAAGAAATAATGTATATTTGGGTGATTGCTATGGTCACACCTAAATCTGAAGTGTTACCAAAGCTGAATTTGAAGACAAGGGAGGACGATAAGGAAAGTACTTCTTCAAATCCAAAAAAAATCGTTCGTTTTTAATAAGACCGTTCATGCAATGGTTTGACTTAAGTCTGAAGTGTAACCAATGCGTTATTTGAGGAGTTTGCACTTTTAAAAATACATACTATAAGCAGATAAAATATGAAATTGAGACATTTATTCATATTTTTTAAATTAAATTGTACTCCCTTTATAAAGTTAAGTACCTTCAAGGCAAGGGTATAAAAAAACGTCTACAAGCCTTTGCAACAAATTGAATAAAGGACACGATGAGTCCGCCATGTCCCCTCATCTTCCCAAGCTGTCTCTTTCCCTACCTTCCGCTGTCTCTTACTGTTTTCTGTAATTGGTTATATGAAACGCACAAGTGGCCCTGGCGTAGGCTGCACTGGCCAACTGTCCAACTGGCCAGGCCAAGTACCCGTCCAAGTCCAAGTCCTCCAGTCCTCGCTGGCGGTGGATGTTGGATGCCTGGGCTCTTGGTCCCGGCCACCGTGGTCCACTGGGGGAAGCCGGTCGCGAAGTGCGCGACAAGATTTATAAGCGCCTGTCAACGAGCTAGCAAAAGAGAGAGAGAAACGGAGAAAGAGAAACCGCCGTGGTCACTTTTTGATTTATAAGCAAAATGTTTGCCGCGTTGCTCAAGTATTTATGAAACATTTCAAGCCAGCGGACACGGCGGCTCCTACTCTTTTTCCAGCCAAGTTGACACTGCAGTTGTTTGGGGCCTGGGAGCAAAAGGCAGCGGCAGCGGCAGCAGTAAGTAGCCGCAGTAATTGCGGCGGCATGTGAAATATGAGATAAACTCCAAGTAAGGCCAAGTCCATGGATCCACAGCTCCATAGCTCTAGCTTCGAAGCATGTGGCAAGTTGTTTAGAACTAACCAAACCGAGGAAACAGCAACCGCCACGACAGGCAGGCGACAGGCGACGACAGCATTTTGGTGCCACTTTGCGGCGAATGCGAAATAACTTCGCACAATTGAGCATGCCGACAACGGGCAGCCAGGAAAGTTGAAGGAACAAAAAATAAGAAAAATAAAGAGTAGTGGCCACAACTCCCAACTTGGGCATTCTATTAAATTAATCGTCAATTATCAACGGAGCTGCAAATTATCTAGGCCTATGGGGAGCAAACAGCTGAAAGCAGGATGCAACAATGCACCTCGAAAATGTTGTGGAAAAGGCCATTACAAGTGGTAAACTAAATTATGTGTGGAAATAGCACTGCAGTATTTGTAACCATACAAATAAAAATAAATAATACCCAATACCCTTCAGCTAAATTAAACTTCAAATCAAAATACATAGTGTTTCCTCTATTAAAATACTCTTCTGGACTGAAAGGGGCAGAGTCTTTAGCAACCTCTTCGAGCTATCAAATTAATTTTACAAAAAATCCATCAATTTACAAAAAATTTAAACGGTAACCATCAGTATAATTAGCCTTCATATAAAATTATATAAAATGTTTACCCTCGTTTACTGCCCGCTGTACTAAAAGGGCCAACTCTTTATCAACCCCTTCCGGCTAACAAATCAATTAAACTTGTGCACTCGGGTCTAATGAAGCCACCGAAAAACTATTGCCAAATTTTTAGAGGACCAAGGATCCGCCCCCCGGAAAGTGAAGCAAAAGCGAGCTTTACATGCAATTGGGCTTGAGCAAACGTCGGAACGAAACGTAACGGCCAACTTGTTCGCGTTCGCTTGTTCAATGTGTTTAATTAAATAGCAAGCGTAATTAAATTGCAATTAAATTAATTAAAAAGCACGCAGCCGCAGCACGTTAGCAAACGGTTCGGTTGCCCACTCCTCTTCCTGTTGCTCCTGAAATTCAGTTTCTGTTCCTGTGCTCCTGTGTTCCGAAGAGGATATTTTTTGAAGAGGGTTTTTCCCGCTTGCCATTCAGTTTAGGGTCCAAAACGGATGGCAGGCGGTGTGAAAGGAAAACAAAACAAAAAATACAATGTTGCCCTGGACATGGTTTCCCTTTTGGCCCAACCCCAACTTCCCAACTCCCCACCATTTTCACCAATTTCCTCATTTTCCCTTTGCTGCCGCGCACAATTAGACTTTAATTTTTTATGAGCAATGAATGGTTTCGCAGTTTTACTTTTTGGTGTTAAATGCTTGATTAAGTTGAATGGTGAAAGCTATGCAAATTTTCCCCCTTTTCCAGCTCGAGTTGGAAAATTGGCTGCTTTGATGTTGCTGCTTCGTGGGGGGGGTTGGTAAACTCCATAACAATTCCCTCTTTTTGTCTTAATTAGTGCAATGACAAAAGTTTAATTCTAGCCCCTGGAAAATGCAGGCCCAAGATGTATGCAGATATGGAAGAAAATGCGGGCAAATGAAAGAAAATCACTCAAGCTGTTAAAGATTTTACCAAAATTAATTGGCCAAAGAGTTTTCGGATGGGATGGGTAATGGAGATTTACAAGAAATCTGTCAAAGTTTGTGGGGGTCGTAACTCTTGGTTAAGTCAACAATAAACTAAACTTGCTTTTTGTATATAAAGTCAGGGGTTGAATTCAAAAGTAGCTTCAAGATTTTTAGCATGAGTTTAAATATTTTTATAGTATTAAACATTTTCTTGAAAATTAGTTACGGATATAACCAATGGTATTTAATTTATGGCATTTCTTGGAGATATGAAACCAAAACCATAATTCCCACAAACATGATTTATATTTGCCCATTAATTTCAATTCAGGGGCAGCACATAATCGAAAGTAAATGAGCAGCAAGACCAGACCAGACCATACCGACTGACCAATTTCCTACAAAAGTTCCGCCATAATGGGCGAGTTAAATCAACAATAATAAAGCCACACAGCACGTAGGCAAATTGAACAAATTGAATTGCGGCAATTACTTGCCACGCTACGCAAAATCCAAGAAAAGCCAGGGAAAGGGGCAAAAGACAATCCAAACTCAAGACTCAAGTTCATAAAAATGAAATCATGCCACAGCTCAGACAGAAGATCAAAGAGGACAAATCAATAAAGGCCCCAGTGCAGAAATAACTTAAAGTCAGCCAAGTCAGTCGGTCGTCGGTCGTCGGTCAGGAAGAATAAAACACAGAGGGAATAATATACAGGAGACGACCCCAAAACCCAACCAACTTGACCTGGTCAAGGCTAAAGGCACATAAAATAAAATTATACAACGGCGAGGAGGGAAAACTAAAGCAAACTGTCTTTTGATCTATGGTGGCTTTAGATGATGATGATGATGATGATGTTGGATGATGAGGATGGCTGGATGGTCAGATGGTTGAATGGCTGGCTCATCCGACAATGTGGAGCAACCTCAACGACCAGTATCCCCAAGTAAATTGGCATAAGAAATCAGAAATCACAGAAGGCTGCTCCTCGGACTTTGAGATAAATGGTCATGGCTTCTTCGGCCAAGAGCACCGAATGCAATATTAAGTAAATATACAAAACGTTGTCGGCACGGCGCACAAAACTAATGATGTCGATGAAGCTGGGGGAAAATATCTGGCGATGCCTCTCCTGCTGCTGCTGCTGCTGCCAGGGAATCCAACAACCAACTTCAGCTTGTGTTCAGCCTGATAATGATGCGGCAGACAGGCCAAGATACAAACAGACAGGAGAGACTCGAAGTGGAAGACGTCGGCTGGACACTGGCGATATACACACGCCAGGTAATAAATTTCATTTCTCAGCTGATATGGGCAATTAAGGAACAATTTTGCAGCTGAATGAGTAATAAATAAAAATTGTATGCCAGCGATATATACGCAGATACAAAACTGCAAGACGTCGACGGTTGTCGGTTGTCGGTCGTCAGGCCCCAAAGATAGTTTTCGGGATAAAAATACTCGCGAAGGAGGTGGACTGGCTGACTGGCTGACTGCCCGACCAAATGAATGAATGAATGAATGAGTGAGGGACTGAAACTGAAACTGAGACTCCTCTGCATGCCTGCCCTTTTGATGAAAACAACTCAATGACGTGATTTGTGCCGCCAACGTTGCGGGCATTCCATCCTCAATACCCCAACCTTTTGCAAAATCCTGCCTCATATAAATAAATCACATTTCACTGAACTGATGTGCAAAATTCTTCGTCTTCGTCTCTGCTGAAAAGGGTTCTCGTCTCCTAAGATTTCTTCTTTTTGTGGGGCCATAACTTAAAGCTGCGAAATATTTTTGCATAATAAATCAAACTTCCGCCGGGGCTGCCGCTTTATCTTTAGCCTTTTTCCCATAGCTTCAAAGAAGTCCATCAAATGTTGCCATTTATCCGGCAACTTGTCTGCTCTTTGGCATTATTTTAATTACACTCAAGCCGGGGCTCCCAAATGCAAAAGGGCTCCCAAATGCAAAAGGCTCGCAGCAATAAAACCAGAACCCAGAACCTGAAGCCAGAAGGCTAAAGGTATTTTTTAAATGCTCCCTTGCACTGGGAAAAATCAAGGAGACTTTCAGATAATAATAATTATTTATTACAATTATTTGAAAAACATTAAATATTTTTGTGTGTCATTTTATAATTGTATACCCTTTTATATTACTCAATATATGTTCAATATTTTCTTACTATATTTAGTTTACAGTGCACCTTTTGGATTTGCTGGTCAGAAAATGAAACATTTTCGGGGCCATCGGTGCCTTTTTGGTAACACATGATATGTCGCCTACCTGGGAGATGCTTTGGCCAGGAGTTGGAGTTGCAGTTTCTGGGATTCGGGGATTGCAGGAGATCCAGGGGACCTGGATGAGGGGCACAAAGAGTGAAGCACTCGCTGAGTGGAGAACAATGGAGACCGGCATGGAGCAACATGACACTCGAGCCTCGAATCTCGAGTCCGAGGATAAGGGGTTATACAATATACTCGCAGCACTGCGAAGCCAAAGCTAAAAGCTTCCCCCATTCTCATACAAAAGGCGTCCACTGGTCAGCAGAGAGTTGGTGTTGAGCACTTGGATCTGGATGAGAGGAGACCGGAGACCTTAGTCCGAAGACCGAAGGTGGAGTTGCCTGCTTTGCCTCTGTTTAAATGTTCTCCATTTTACTGTCAAGTGCGGACCGGACCGTACCGGGTTGACATTTGCCAACGATGCAACTGCCCCTGGGATCCCCATACCGATTCCCATTCCCGTTCCCATTCCCTGGTAGCAGTAGTATTCCTTTGCCCTCCTCCATTATTTGATTCTGCTTCGCATGTCGAGAATTTTAATTTAAGTATGTAAACTGACATTGAATAGTTTTTCGCCAGGGAGCACAGCCAGCTAGCGCTCGCTTTCCTTTTGTTGTGGGCGGTAAATGGAACCACTGGGTTCAACCGGAACCCAACCCACAAATATTCCATAGTTTAGGGGACCGGGCGAGTGCAATTTCAGTTTTGTTTGCAATTGGATTTCGTAATAGAAAGCTCGGGACAAAGTTTTGCTAGCAGCGGGTGTGTGCGGGGCGTTATTTCAACATGCTGGATTGAAAGTTTTATGACAGGCAGGGGCGGTTACTTTTTAATAGATATTTAAACCCTCGCCTCGGATTCTGTATCAGCCAGAGGAGTCAAATTTGGCATATTAATGATGCGGGGCACGAGTGGGATAAAGGGGGGATAAAGAATTTTAGGGTCTTAAATTGCATTAATAACGTGTACGAGTAACTTCCGGGGC